>NW_025814867.1:136962007-138212007 GCF_022079265.1 Lynx rufus
GACTAAACAAAATGTATCCAGAAAATTTCTTTAGTTCTTACTTTCTTTGAGTGAATTTTCTGTTTTTATTTCACTGATTACTATTGCTTCTGTCAAAGGGTAAGATTTTTTGAAATGCAAACCACTTAGCATTAGCTTTGAGAACGAGAAATCGAAATCTGACCCCCTTCACTGTAACTGCATGTATTTTTTCTACAATAGCAGTTGGTGGCAAAATTATAATACTTATCATAATTTCTCCAAATTTTACATAAAAACTTGAAGCTGCCCTAATTAGTTAAAATAATATATTATTTTCATGCAGCTTTAGAATCTTGTCATGACAGTATTTTTTATTTATAAATAAATTAGTTCCCAAGCAACAGAGTACATTTGAGTAATGGTTGTTAAAGCTTAAGCTACTTATAGTTTTATTCTCTGATTAGGAAGAAGAGTGATCTGGTGACCAATAAGTGGTAAATGAGGAAAACTTCAAAAATAATTAATGAGTAATAAACATAATAATAATAAAAACTCTATTACCAAACTCCAATGAAAATGTGTAGATACATAGACCAAATGTGTATGCCTGTACACGTGTGTGTGTGTGTGTGTGTGTGCATGTGTGTAATATTGTATTGAAAATAGTGAAACATAGTGATAAAATTTGGCCACATGCCTAGAAGCTGGAAGTGCTTCTATATATTGATTGAAATGACAGGGGATTACTACTGATGTTTTGCAAAATATTAGTTTTAAAATAAAGACGGTATATTTAAAATTTAAGATGATGGACTGATCTAATGGATTCACCTCCCTGCTGTTTTAGAATATTAGTAATATGATGATTACAAAGAAAGAGGAAAACAGTCAAAATGAATAAGGAAGGGTAGCTCAGTTGCCCAGGGATTGGTGAATTTTTGGAAAACAGAACTATGAGACCCCAGGATCTATAAATTAAAGCTAAAAACAATAAATTTAATAAACTTTTAAAAAGTGGGGGGAGGCTGGGTGGCTCAGTCAATTAAGCATCCAACTTCAGCTCAGGTCATAATCTCCAGGTTTGTGAGTTCAGGCCCTGTGTGGGGCTCTGTGCTGACAGCTCAGAGCTTGGAGGAGCCTGCTTGGGATTCTATGTCTCCCTCTCTTTCTGAACCTCCCCTGCTCCTGCTGTGTCTCTCTCTCTCTCTCTCTCTCTCTCTCAAATAAATAAACATGAAAAAAATTTAAGAAATTAAAGTTGAGGATGCTTCATTTCATAACATGTAAAGGAAAATGATATGCATTGTGACTTGGGGAAAACAAAAGTCACAGAAATCATGATAATAGATCCAAGGAATGTTAGTGATATTTATGTTAGTCCTATATTTAAATTGAAAAATAATTTTATAACAGTTAACTATTATGAAATCTAATTTGGATTGGCGTATTTTGGTTGGAAAGTCAGTTCCCTAACTGTGTTCTCCTTATTTTGACACATTTATTTGCTTGTGACCCAATTTACACCCGTAACTAAATTATCATGAAAATGCCCTGGGCACAACACAAGCTGAAAGTGAGCTATTTAAGGGAAAAGATTTAGCAGAGGAATGGAAGTGACAGCCAGTATTTCTATTAATCAACCTATCCTTTTAGATATAAATTAAGAAATACCTAAATTTTCTAAGTTATGTTAAGGAAGTCATTGACAAAATAGGGAAAGGACAAAAAGGACTAAATAGGAAAAAAATTAAAAAAAAACATAGGCCTTAAATATTGAGATAAAATTCAAAAGTAAGAAAGTAACTTAAAAGTAAACATATAAGCTACCAACAAAAGAACAAATAAAATGTGATTAACAATAGACCTCTCTTCAAAAGTGGATTCTAGAAGTTACTAGAAAACACAAGTTTTGAGGGAAATGTTTTTATAATTTTAAGACTGGAGTAAATAAAGAAAAAAATATATATATTATCCACATTTCCTGGGAAAGTTAATTACTTATGTACATACTCTAGCAAACCAAAGAAGAAATCTGAGATGGAAGAAGACATGAGATGAATTTAGAAAGAATAGATGTGAAGCACGAGAGAAAAATAAATAAATCCAGCCCAACACGACAAAAGGTCAACACTGTCCTCATCTGTGTTAGATGGTTTAACAAATAATGAGATTAAGAAGCTGTATAGAGAACACGTAAAGTCAAATGTTTTTCTTGTAATAATTACAAGGGAGAGAAGAATTAAGTTAGCTCAGTGTGTAAGAATAGGAGATAAAGACTACAAAAGAAACTCTTGGTGTTAACCTGATTTTGGACTTGTGAAGATGACTTCTGATAAGGAGATTTAAAACATTCTAGATTAATTTCTGCTGTTATGTTTATTATCTTCTTAGTTTTATTTTATTAGTTTGACTCAGTCATTTCCTATTTTTTTTTTAAATTTTTTTTTTTCAACGTTTATTTATTTTTGGGACAGAGAGAGACAGAGCATGAACGAGGGAGGGGCAGAGAGAGAGGGAGACACAGAATCGGAAACAGGCTCCAGGCTCCGAGCCATCAGCCCAGAGCCTGACGCGGGGCTCGAACTCCCGGACCGCGAGATCGTGACCTGGCTGAAGTCGGACGCCGAACCGACTGCGCCACCCAGGCGCCCCAGTCATTTCCTATTTTTTAAGGTAGTTGCTCAACTTACTAATATTGAATCTTTCCAAATACTTACATTAATGGTAAGTTCTTTCTATTTACTCCCCTGCTTCATCCCGTAGATCTGTTCTATGTATATTGTTTCCAGTTCTAAGTTGCCTGTGATTTTCATCTTAATTTGATCTTTGTCCTGTTATTTATTTATGAGTATATTTTATTTTATTTTATTAAAAAAATTTAACGATTATTTATTTTTGAGACAGAGAGAGACAGAGCATGAATGGGGGAGGGTCAGAGAGAGGGAGACACAGAATCTGAAATAGGCTCCAGGCTCCGAGCTATCAGCACAGAGCCCGACACGGGGCTCGAACTCACAGACCGCGAGATCATGACCCCAGCTGAAGTCCGCCGCTTAACAGACTGAGCCGCCCAGGCGCCCCAATTTATGAGTATATTTTAATACTTTACACTGGATGATTATGAATTATAATCAGGTTTTCATTGATGTCAAAGAATGTGGCTGATGACACAGCTCTTTGATTTATATCGAGTCTCCTTTTGTGGCTTCCTGTGTGGGCAACAATCAAAGTAGACCACATATGACCATAATAAAATGCACATACTCTTGTTATGAAGAATTTGGTTTATATTTACATTTGTTAATATTTTAAAAATTATCTATATCCTGATTACTTTGTACTTACTTAATTTATCGCCTTCAGGGAGAATTAAGCTAATCTATCAAATCATAGACTTGAATATATCAATCTGTCTTTAAAAATTTGCCAATTTGGGGGCCTTGGGTGGCTCAGTTAAGCTCAGGTCATGATCTTATGTTTCATGGATTCAAGCCCCACATTGGGATCTGTGCTGAGGGCTCAGAGCCTGGAACCTGCTTCAGATTCTCTCTCTCTCTTTCTCTGCCCCTCCCCCACTCATGCTCTGTCTTTGTCTCATAAATAAATAAATTTAATTTTTTTTAATTGCCAGGGCACTTGGATGGCTCAGTGAGTTAAGCAACCTACAACAGCTCAGATCACAATCTCATAGTTTATAGGTTCAAGCCCCGCATCAGGCTCTGCGCTGATAGCTCAGAGCCTGGAGCCTGCTTTGGATTCTGTGTGTGTCTCTCTCTGCCCCTCCCTGGCTTGTGCTGTCTCTCTCTCAAAAATAAATAAATAAACTTAAAAAAAAAAAACAACAAAACATTGTCCAGGATCCTGGATGGTCAAGCTTAAGCGTCAACTTCAGCTCAGGTCATGATCTCACCGTTAGTGATTTCAAGCCCTCATCAGGATGTCTGCTCTCAGCACAGAGCGAGCTTTGAATCCTCTGTTCCCCTCTCTCTTTTCCCCTCCTCCTCTTATGCTCTCTCCCTCTCTTTCTCTGTCTCTATCAGAATAAATATACAAACTTAAAAAAATAAAATAAGATGGGGAAATTAAAATATATTATGAACTTGATATAAATAAAACAACATATCAAAATGTGTGAGATTAAAAAAATATAATACACCTATAGATTTCTATCAAACAAGTCTAAAATCTAAAAAAAATAATTTAAGTTTCCCTCTTAAAAATTTACAAATGGATACTAGGAAGATGGCGGCGTAGGAGGACGCTGGGCTCACCGCGCGTCCTGCTGATCACTTAGATTCCACCTACACCTGCCTAAATAACCCAGAAAACCGCCAGAGGATTAGCAGAACAGAGTCACCGGACCCAAGTGCAGACGAGAGGCCCACGGAAGAGGCACAGGGGAAGTGCCCTGCAGGCCCTCACCACACCAGGGACTATCCAAAATGACCAAGCGGAAGAATTCCCCCCAGAAGAATCTCCAGGAAATAACAACAGCTAATGAGCTGATCAAAAAGGATTTAAATAATATAACAGAAAGTGAATTTAGAATAATAGTCATAAAATTAATCGCTGGGCTGGAAAACAGCATACAGGACAGCAGAGAATCTCTTGCTACAGACATCAGGGGACTAATGAACAGTCACGAGGAGCTGAAAAACGCTTTAAAGGAAATGGAAAACAAAATGCAAACCACCACAGCTCGGATGGAAGAGGCAGAGGAGAGAATAGGTGAACTAGAAGATAAAGTTATGGAAAAAGAGGAAGCTGAGAAAAAGAGAGATAAAAAAATCCAGGAGTATGAGGGGAAAATTAGAGAACTAAGTGATACACTAAAAAGAAATAATTTACGCATAATTGGTATCCCAGAGGAGGAAGAGAGAGGGAAAGGTGCTGAAGGGGTACTTGAAGAAATCATAGCTGAGAACTTCCCTGAACTGGGGAAGGAAAAAGGCATTGAAATCCAAGAGGCACAGAGAACTCCCTTCAGACGTAACTTGAATCGATCTTCTGCACGACATATCATAGTGAAACTGGCAAAATACAAGGATAAAGAGAAAATTCTGAAAGCAGCAAGGGGTAAACGTGCCCTCACATATAAAGGGAGACCTATAAGACTCGTGACTGATCTCTCTTTTGAAACTTGGCAGGCCAGAAAGAATTGGCACGAGATTTTCAGGGTGCTAGACAGCAAAAATATGCAGCCAAGAATCCTTTATCCAGCAAGTCTGTCATTTAGAATAGAAGGAGAGATAAAGGTCTTCCCAAACAAACAAAAACTGAAGGAATTTGTCACCACTAAACCAGCCCTACAAGAGATCCTAAGGGGGACCCTGTGAGACAAAGTACCAGAGACATCACTACAAGCATAAAACATACAGACATCACAATGACTCTAAACCCGTATCTTTCTATAATAACACTGAATGTAAATGGATTAAATGCGCCAACCAAAAGACATAGGGTATCAGAATGGATAAAAAAACAAGACCCATCTATTTGCTGTCTACAAGAGACTCATTTTAGACCTGAGGACACCTTTAGATTCAGAGTGAGGGGATGGAGAACTATTTATCATGCTACTGGAAGCCAGAAGAAAGCTGGAGTAGCCATACTTATATCAGACAAACTAGACTTTAAATTAAAGGCTGTAACAAGAGATGAAGAAGGACATTATATAATAGTTACAGGGTCTATCCATCAGGAAGAGCTAACAATTATAAATGTCTATGCGCCGAATACCGGAGCCCCCAAATATATAAAACAATTACTCATAAACAGAAGCAACCTTATTGATAAGAATGTGGTAATTGCTGGGGACTTTAACACCCCACTTACAGAAATGGATAGATCATCTAGACACACGGTCAATAAAGAAACAAGGGCCCTGAATGAGACACTGGATCAGATGGACTTGACAGATATATTTAGAACTCTGCATCCCAAAGCAACAGAATATACTTTCTTCTCGAGTGCACATGGAACATTCTCCAAGATAGATCATATACTGGGTCACAAATCAGCCCTTCATAAGTTTACAAGAATTGAAATTATACCATGCATACTTTCAGACCACAATGCTATGAAGCTTGAAGTCAACCACAGGAAAAAGTCTGGAAAACCTCCAAAAGCATGGAGGTTAAAGAACACCCTACTCACGAATGAGTGGGTCAACCAGGCAATTAGAGAAGAAATCAAAAAATATATGGAAACAAACGAAAATGAAAATACAACAATCCAAACGCTTTGGGACGCAGCGAAGGCAGTCCTGAGAGGAAAATACATCGCAATCCAGGCCTATCTCAAGAAACAAGAAAAATCCCAAATACAAAATCTAACAGCACACCTAAAGGAAATAGAAGCAGAACAGCAAAGGCAGCCTAAACCCAGCAGAAGAAGAGAAATAATAAAGATCAGAGCAGAAATAAACAATATAGAATCTAAAAAAACTGTAGAGCAGATCAACGAAACCAAGAGTTGGTTTTTTGAAAAAATAAACAAAATTGACAAACCTCTAGCCAGGCTTCTCAAAAAGAAAAGGGAGATGACCCAAATAGATAAAATCATGAATGAAAATGGAATTATTACAACCAATCCCTCAGAGATACAAACAATTATCAGGGAATACTATGAAAAATTATATGCCAACAAATTGGACAACCTGGAAGAAATGGACAAATTCCTGAACACCCACACTCTTCCAAAACTCAATCAGGAGGAAATAGAAAGCTTGAACAGACCCATAACCAGCGAAGAAATTGAATCGGTTATCAAAAATCTCCCAACAAATAAGAGTCCAGGACCAGATGGCTTCCCAGGGGAGTTCTACCAGACGTTTAAAGCAGAGATAATACCTATCCTTCTCAAGCTATTCCAAGAAATAGAAAGGGAAGGAAAACTTCCAGACTCATTCTATGAAGCCAGTATTACTTTGATTCCTAAACCAGACAGAGACCCAGTAAAAAAAGAGAACTACAGGCCAATATCCCTGATGAATATGGATGCCAAAATTCTCAATAAGATACTAGCAAATCGAATTCAACAGCATATAAAAAGAATTATTCACCATGATCAAGTGGGATTCATTCCTGGGATGCAGGGCTGGTTCAACATTCGCAAATCAATCAACGTGATACATCACCTTAACAAAAAAAGAGAGAAGAACCATATGATCCTGTCAATCGATGCAGAAAAGGCCTTTGACAAAATCCAGCACCCTTTCTTAATAAAAACCCTTGAGAAAGTCGGGATAGAAGGAACATACTTAAAGATCATAAAAGCCATTTATGGAAAGCCCACAGCTAACATCATCCTCAACGGGGAAAAACTGAGAGCTTTTTCCCTGAGATCAGGAACACGACAGGGATGCCCACTCTCACCGTTGTTATTTAACATAGTGCTGGAAGTTCTAGCATCAGCAATCAGACAACAAAAGGAAATCAAAGGCATCCAAATTGGCAAAGATGAAGTCAAGCTTTCGCTTTTTGCAGATGACATGATATTATACATGGAAAATCCGATAGACTCCACCAAAAGTCTGCTAGAACTGATACATGAATTCAGCAAAGTTGCAGGATACAAAATCAATGTACAGAAATCAGTTGCATTCTTATACACTAACAATGAAGCAACAGAAAGACAAATAAAGAAACTGATCCCATTCACAATTGCACCAAAAAGCATAAAATACCTAGGAATAAATCTAACCAAAGATGTAAAGGATCTGTATGCTGAAAACTATAGAAAGCTTATGAAGGTAATTGAAGAAGATTTAAAGAAATGGAAAGACATTCCCTGCTCATGGATTGGAAAAATAAATATTGTCAAAATGTCAATACTACCCAAAGCTATCTACACATTCAATGCAATCCCAATCAAAATTGCACCAGCATTCTTCTCGAAACTAGAACAAGCAATCCTAAAATTCATATGGAACCACAAAAGGCCCCGAATAGCCAAAGGAATTTTGAAGAAGAAGACCAAAGCAGGAGGCATCACAATCCCAGACTTCAGCCTCTACTACAAAGCTGTCATCATCAAGACAGCATGGTATTGGCACAAAAACAGACACACAGACCAATGGAATAGAATAGAAACCCCAGAACTAGACCCACAAACATATGGCCAACTCATCTTTGACAAAGCAGGAAAGAACATCCAATGGAAAAAAGACAGCCTCTTTAACAAATGGTGCTGGGAGAACTGGACAGCAACATGCAGAAGGTTGAAACTAGACCACTTTCTCACACCATTTACAAAAATAAACTCAAAATGGATAAAGGACCTAAATGTGAGACAGGAAACCATCAGAACCTTAGAGGAGAAAGCAGGAAAAGACCTCTCTGACCTCAGCCGTAGCAATCTCTTACTCGACACATCCCCAAAGGCAAGGGAATTAAAAGCAAAAGTGAATTACTGGGACCTTATGAAGATAAAAAGCTTCTGCACAGCAAAGGAAACAACCAACAAAACTAAAAGACAACCAACGGAATGGGAAAAGATATTTGCAAATGACATATCGGACAAAGGGCTAGTATCTAAAATCTATAAAGAGCTCACCAAACTCCACACCCGAAAAACAAATAACCCAGTGAAGAAATGGGCAGAAAACATGAATAGACACTTCTCTAAAGAAGACATCCAGATGGCCAACAGGCACATGAAAAGATGTTCAGCGTCGCTCCTTATCAGGGAAATACAAATCAAAACCACACTCAGGTATCACCTCACGCCAGTCAGAGTGGCCAAAATGAACAAATCAGGAGACTATAGATGCTGGAGAGGATGTGGAGAAACGGGAACCCTCTTGCACTGTTGGTGGGAATGCAAATTGGTGCAGCCGCTCTGGAAAACAGTGTGGAGGTTCCTCAGAAAATTAAAAATAGACCTACCCTATGACCCAGCAATAGCACTGCTAGGAATCTACCCAAGGGATACAGGAGTACTGATGCATAGGGGCACTTGTACCCCAATGTTCATAGCAGCACTCTCAACAATAGCCAAATTATGGAAAGAGCCTAAATGTCCATCAACTGATGAATGGATAAAGAAATTGTGGTTTATATACACAATGGAATACTACGTGGCAATGAGAAAAAATGAAATATGGCCTTTTGTAGCAACGTGGATGGAACTGGAGAGTGTGATGCTAAGTGAAATAAGCCATACAGAGAAAGACAGATACCATATGGTTTCACTCTTATGTGGATCCTGAGAAACTCAACAGGAACCCATGGGGGAGGGGAAGGGAGAAAAAAAAAAAAAAAAAAAGACGTTAGAGTGGGAGAGAGCCAAAGCATAAGAGACTGTTAAAAACTGAGAACAAACTGAGGGTTGATGGGGGGTGGGAGGGAGGGGCGGGTGGGTGATGGGTATTGAGGAGGGCACCTTTTGGGATGAGCACTGGGTGTTGTATGGAAACCAATTTGTCAATAAACTTCATAAAAAAAAAAAAAAAAAAAAAAAAAAAAAAATTTACAAATAAGAAGAGGAAATTAAATACAAAGCAAGAAGAAAAATAAAGATGAAAGTAGAAATCCCTGGGCACCTGGGTGGCTCAGTTGGTTAAGCATCTGACTCTTGGTTTCAGCTCAGGTCATGATCTCATGGCTTTATGGGTTTGTGGCTGGCAGTGCAGAATTTGTTTGCGATTCTCTCTCCCTCGCTCTCTGCCCATACCTCACTTGTACTGACTCTGTCTCTCTCAAAATAAATAAACTTAAAAAAAAGTAGAAATCTGTAAAATGGAACACATGGTAAATATAAAAAAAATCAATGAAATCAACTTCTGTTTACTTAAATAGAATAATAATAAAACAATATCTAATTTACCAATACAAAACCAGAATCAATGAATTACAAAAGTCATTAACAAAAGAAGTCCATGAGTATGTATTAAATGTAGAGATATTAAAATGTTAATAATCAAATTCTTTTTATACCAATGATTAGACAATTTTATGAAAGACAAATTCAATAAAAATTAACCAAAATGTCTAAAGTTACAAAGTGTATATGGTCATTTATCTAATGAACATAATAAATCAATAAAAAAATATTTTTTTCACAGACTACTCCCGATTCAGAAAATTTCTCTGGTAGATTTCACTGAACATTTAAGGAAGAAAAAATACCAATACATCCTAAGATCTATCAGAAAATAAGAGGAAGAAATATGTACTGATCCATTTTCCACTATTTTTTTATTTTGAAGTAGTTTATCATGCAAATATTTGCAAGTGTAGTGCATACATTTCCCATAGATTCTTCATCTAGCTCTCCATAATCACAGTACATTGCCCAAAACAAAACTGACATTAGCATACAATTTAGCTCAGAAAACCATGCTTGGATTCCTATATTTCATCAGGTTTGAACAAAGTTTTATGAAGTTTTATATGCATAATTCCATTTATATGCATAATTCCATAAATACTGTCAGCACACAAACACTGTCACAATACAGAACTGTTCCACCACCACTAAGAAATCCCTTTGTATTGTACCTTAATAGTTATATTCTTATTCCAAGCCTAACTCCTGGCAACTATTGAATTCTGTTCCATGTTTATAATTCCATTACTTGGAGATTACTCTAGAGGTAAAATTATTTATTATCTAACATTTGCAATTGCCTTTTTTTCCCCTAAGCATAATGCCCTTAAGATTCACCTAAGTGTTTGCATATATCAACTTGACTTTCAACTGTTAAATACCCCTAAAAAATACAAGAGAGAAGCATAATTTCTTCATTTAATATATATTTATCCACAACTTGCTCTTTCCTCTTCCTTGATGTTTCAAGTTCATTCCATAATCAGCTTGTCTTTGTCAATTCTTTTAGAGACAAATAAATATTCTGCTGTCAAACTCTTCATTCTCTTTCCATCTAAGAATGTAGTAATTTCACCTTCACTAGTGAAGAATAATTTTACTGGGGATAAAAGTCTAGGTTGTCAGTTATTTTCTTTCAATACTTGAAAAATATTGTGCCACTTCCTTCTGATATCCATATCAGAATGCACTGTCACTTGAATTGTTTTTCCTCATAGGGGCACCTGGCTGGCTCATTTGGTGAGGCATGTGATTCTTGATCTCAAGTTTGTGGGTTCAAGTCCCACATAGGGTGTAGACATTACTTAAAAATAAAATCTTAAAAGTTGTTCCTCATAAATACTACATTTTTTCTCTATGATTACCTACAAGATTTTTTTATTTATCTTTAGTTTTCAGAATTTGATTATGATATCCCTGACCACATATTTCTTTATATTTACATTACTGGGTATTGTTAATGTTGCTGAATCTGTAAGTTTATGTCATTCACTAAATTTTGGAGGTGTTCAGCCATTGTCTCTTCAAATGTTTTTGGCTGCCCATGATCTGCCTCTTCTCCTTCTGGATCTCTAACATTTTTTTACTGTTGCACATGTCTTGAGACTCAGTTATCTTTTTTTTCAAGTTTATTTATTTTGAGACAGAGAGAGAGAGAGAGTGGAGGAGGGACAGAGAGAGAGGGAGAAAGAGAGAATCCCAACCAGACTCCACCAGGGAAGCACAGAGCCTGATGCAGGGTTCAAACTCAGAAATGGAGAGATCATGACCTGAGCTAAAACCAAGAGTTGGCTGCTTAACCAACTAAGCCACCCAGGCACCCCGTCAGTCATCTTTTAAGTTATTTTTCCTCTCTTGTCCACACTGGATAATTTCTATTAATCTAAATTCAAGTTAACTTGTTCTACTTTTAAATAAAATAGAGAGTTTTGGGGGGGATTTATCTTTATTTAAAAAATTTTAATTTTAATTCCAATATACTTAACATACAGTGTCATATTAGTTTCATATCCACAATACAGTGATTCAACAATTCTATATATTACTCAGTGTTCATCACAATAAGTGTACTCTTCAACCTCATTCTCTTATTGAGCCATCTAGTGAGATTTATATTTGAACACTATTGTGTTCAGTTCTAAAATTCCATTTGATTTTTCTTTATATGTTTCATGTCTTTGTTGAGATATTCTATTTTTATCATTTGTTTCAAGAACATCCACAATTGCTTCCTGGACAATTATTTTCACTGGTTTCTTTATAATCCCAATCCAATAATTCTAACATCTGTGTCACTTGCTATTGATGTCTATTGATTGTCTTTTCTCACTCAAGTTGAGATTTCTTTGGTTCTTAGTGTGGTGACCAATTTTGACTATGTCCCAGACATTTTATATGTCATGTTATAAGAATCTTGTTTCCATTTAAATCTTCTAGTTTAACAAGTAGTTATTGCATTTGGGTTTAGAATGTATATCCTGGCATAATTTTGTTGGTGGTGGTGTTAAGTAAAATTTGAAATTACATCAAATAGTACTAAAAATACAGGATAAAATAATTTAAAATATGTAATTCTGGCACACTGAATACTATAAACTATTACTAAAAAATACAGAATACTTAAATGGAAATATATGACATATTTAAAGATTGGAAGTCTCTGAATTGTTAGGATGTCAATTCTACCAAAAACTGATCATAGAATTTTGGACTAGAAATCAAAATCCTGCAGTGTGTGTGTGTGTGTGTGTGTGCGTGCACGTGTGTGTGTGCGTGTGTGTGTGTGTGTGTGTGTGTGTGTGAAATTAACAACCTGATTACAAAACTTTTAAGGAAATAGAAAAGACCTATAATTACCAAACCAATTTTGAAAAGAATATCAAAAGTATTAATCTCAGATTATCTGATCTCAGGATTTACAATAAAGTTGCCAAAACAATGTAGCATAGTGAAAAAAAAAATACTTAAAGATTAGCCAAACTGACTAGAGTCCAGAAATTGACCTGCACTTTCATGAGCAATTTGTCTGTTTGACAAAGCTCCCAGGAAATACATGGGGAAAGTGCAGTCTTTCTAATAAATGATTAATATTTGCATGATGCCTTTCTATTCCCCTACTTTTAATGTATCCACATCTTTATAATTACAGTGAGTTTTTGTAGAAAGTGTATAGTCAGGTCTTGCTTCAGACTCAACCATATCATCTTTTTTTTCTTTGCAGTGTAATGGATTAGACATTTACATTTAATTCAATAATTGATATATTTAGTTAAAACCTACCATCTTTGTAGTTGTTTTCTATTTATGCTATCTCTCTTTTGTTCTTTTTCCATTTTATCTTTCTACTTTGAGTTTATTCAGCATTCTTTATAATTCTCTATGGCTTCGATTGTTGACTTATAATTCACACCTCTTTAAAAGAATAGTGGTTGGGGGCACCTGGGTGGCTCAGTCCCTTAAGCCTCTGACTTTAGCGCAGGTCATGATCTCATGGTCTGTGAGTTTGAGCCCCGCGTCCAGCTCTGTGCTGTCAGTTCAGAGCCTGGAGTCTCCTTCGGATTCTGTGTTTCCCTCTCTCTCTGCCCCTCCCCTACTCACGCTCTGTCTTTGTCTATCAAAAAATGAATGAACATTAAAAAAATTAAAAATAATGTGGTTGTCTTAGGGCTTACAATATCATTAATATGAGAAGTCCTTCCTTATGAATTTGGCAAACACAATGTTCTCTATTTAATAACTCATCACAATGTCTTTTACTATAATTATAGATACAAAAAAATGAGCTCCTGCATACATATTTAAATCTACTCATACCTTTATGTTTTTATGACTTTAAATTTGTTTTTTGATGTTTATAATTCCATCCAAAGAGCTCTAAGTATTGTAATCCTTGAGTCATTTCAACGTCAGACTAGTTAACCACTTGTTTATAAATTCCTCTTGAGCTATTTATTCCCAAATGGATATCTTTGTTGAATGTTTGTACAAATAAATTTTAAACCTGTCAAATAACTGAACTATCCTGTTTTATATTAAATATTACATATAGATAACCATTTTGAAAAACAAATATTTTGGAAATTTGTCCAAGATGGGATGGAAAACCTTAGAATCTAAATCCTTCTAAAAAGATTTGCTTTGGGGCGCCTGGGTGGCGCAGTCGGTTAAGCGTCCGACTTCAGCCAGGTCACGATCTCGCGGTCCGGGAGTTCGAGCCCCGCGTCAGGCTTTGGGCTGATGGCTCAGAGCCTGGAGCCTGTTTCCGATTCTGTGTCTCCCTCTCTCTCTGCCCCTCGCCCATTCATGCTCTGTCTCTCTCTGTCCCAAAAATAAATAAACGTTGAAAAAAAAAATTAAAAAAAAAAAGATTTGCTTTATGTTCAAAATATTGATGAAATGAATAATAATTTCATTTTGCTATTTAACAGCCATTAGATATCAAACATGTTGGATATTCATTAATTCATTCATCAACCATTTATTGAAAATTCTTCTCGGCATGCTTGGAACTAGTTAAATATCAATATAAAAAGAAAAAGATGTGGCTCCTGGCCATATAAAGCTTTAGTCAATAGGAACAAATATTTAAACACAAGAAAATATGTAAATAATCATGCTTATAAATCATCGGGGATTGACTTTAAGATGGTATTTCCCAAACTTGGTTAAAGAATAGGTCAGAATTCCTAGCTCATAGTTCAGTATTCCGTTAACTGAATCATGAAGGTATAATGATCTTGTTTAATTCTGAGGTTTTTACATATCAAATGTAACAAAAAGAAACACTAGCAGCCTTTTGCAGGTGGATATTATCACCATTATCATCGTCACCATCATCATCATCATAGCTGTCATCTTGGCATTTTGAAATCCTTTGTGGTAAAGTAACAGCAGTTCAGTGTCAAGTGATTCAAAAGTCTAACCTTCTATTGGAAAAGATAGCCTTGTATCTTATTGAAAATGCTGTCAAAAGAAAACTAAATAAGTAGTCACGATTTTTTTTTAGTTATTTCCATCATTGTCTGGAAGCCATTCATCTCATCTAAAAATAAGTTTCATGCATTCCCTCTTTAGAGAAACTAAGAATATATGTTTTGTTTTGTTTTTCAAAATCCACGAGCCAGCATTCTCTGACAAAGAAAAACAAGGCAATACTTACTGCTGCATTTTTTTAAGCATGGAAACATAAGACATCTAGAGACAACTTGGAAGTTTGTAGGAAATTTTCATTTTTAAGAAAAAAAAATCATCTTGTCTTCTTAAGAAGAGAAAATTGAAGCTCCTATGTCAATCCAAACAATAAAAAATAAAAGGCAGAGAAAGAGCCCAGATGTGAGAAGGAATGCAAATCACCACACTAAGAAGCTGAGAAAATTACTCAGCAGGATCCAAAAATAATTAGGAACTGAGTGAGCATATTGGTAAAATATTAAAAGTACTTTGAAAACTCTTAAGTGACAATACATTTAGAAGAGTTTTTTCTTCCTGGACAGTTTGATGAGACTTTTCTGAAAACAGATTACCGGTGGGGGTTGACAAGATGTTGCAATATTTATTTTTCTTTTTCTTTTTATTTTTTTTTTTTTTTTATTTTTATTTTTATTTTTATTTATTTATTTTTTTTTTTATGAAGTTTATTGACAAATTGGTTTCCATACAACACCCAGTGCTCATCCCAAAAGGTGCCCTCCTCAATACCCATCACCCACCCGCCCCTCCCTCCCACCCCCCATCAACCCTCAGTTTGTTCTCAGTTTTTAACAGTCTCTTATGCTTTGGCTCTCTCCCACTCTAACGTCTTTTTTTTTTTTTTTTTTTCTCCCTTCCCCTCCCCCATGGGTTCCTGTTGAGTTTCTCAGGATCCACATAAGAGTGAAACCATATGGTATCTGTCTTTCTCTGTATGGCTTATTTCACTTAGCATCACACTCTCCAGTTCCATCCACGTTGCTACAAAAGGCCATATTTCATTTTTTCTCATTGCCACGTAGTATTCCATTGTGTATATAAACCACAATTTCTTTATCCATTCATCAGTTGATGGACATTTAGGCTCTTTCCATAATTTGGCTATTGTTGAGAGTGCTGCTATGAACATTGGGGTACAAGTGCCCCTATGCATCAGTACTCCTGTATCCCTTGGGTAGATTCCTAGCAGTGCTATTGCTGGGTCATAGGGTAGGTCTATTTTTAATTTTCTGAGGAACCTCCACACTGTTTTCCAGAGCGGCTGCACCAATTTGCATTCCCACCAACAGTGCAAGAGGGTTCCCGTTTCTCCACATCCTCTCCAGCATCTATAGTCTCCTGATTTGTTCATTTTGGCCACTCTGACTGGCGTGAGGTGATACCTGAGTGTGGTTTTGATTTGTATTTCCCTGATAAGGAGCGACGCTGAACATCTTTTCATGTGCCTGTTGGCCATCTGGATGTCTTCTTTAGAGAAGTGTCTATTCATGTTTTCTGCCCATTTCTTCACTGGGTTATTTGTTTTTCGGGTGTGGAGTTTGGTGAGCTCTTTATAGATTTTAGATACTAGCCCTTTGTCCGATATGTCATTTGCAAATATCTTTTCCCATTCCGTTGGTTGTCTTTTAGTTTTGTTGGTTGTTTCCTTTGCTGTGCAGAAGCTTTTTATCTTCATAAGGTCCCAGTAATTCACTTTTGCTTTTAATTCCCTTGCCTTTGGGGATGTGTCGAGTAAGAGATTGCTACGGCTGAGGTCAGAGAGGTCTTTTCCTGCTTTCTCCTCTAAGGTTCTGATGGTTTCCTGTCTCACATTTAGGTCCTTTATCCATTTTGAGTTTATTTTTGTAAATGGTGTGAGAAAGTGGTCTAGTTTCAACCTTCTGCATGTTGCTGTCCAGTTCTCCCAGCACCATTTGTTAAAGAGGCTGTCTTTTTTCCATTGGATGTTCTTTCCTGCTTTGTCAAAGATGAGTTGGCCATATGTTTGTGGGTCTAGTTCTGGGGTTTCTATTCTATTCCATTGGTCTGTGTGTCTGTTTTTGTGCCAATACCATGCTGTCTTGATGATGACAGCTTTGTAGTAGAGGCTGAAGTCTGGGATTGTGATGCCTCCTGCTTTGGTCTTCTTCTTCAAAATTCCTTTGGCTATTCGGGGCCTTTTGTGGTTCCATATGAATTTTAGGATTGCTTGTTCTAGTTTCGAGAAGAATGCTGGTGCAATTTTGATTGGGATTGCATTGAATGTGTAGATAGCTTTGGGTAGTATTGACATTTTGACAATATTTATTTTTCCAATCCATGAGCAGGGAATGTCTTTCCATTTCTTTAAATCTTCTTCAATTACCTTCATAAGCTTTCTATAGTTTTCAGCATACAGATCCTTTACATCTTTGGTTAGATTTATTCCTAGGTATTTTATGCTTTTTGGTGCAATTGTGAATGGGATCAGTTTCTTTATTTGTCTTTCTGTTGCTTCATTGTTAGTGTATAAGAATGCAACTGATTTCTGTACATTGATTTTGTATCCTGCAACTTTGCTGAATTCATGTATCAGTTCTAGCAGACTTTTGGTGGAGTCTATCGGATTTTCCATGTATAATATCATGTCATCTGCAAAAAGCGAAAGCTTGACTTCATCTTTGCCAATTTGGATGCCTTTGATTTCCTTTTGTTGTCTGATTGCTGATGCTAGAACTTCCAGCACTATGTTAAATAACAACGGTGAGAGTGGGCATCCCTGTCGTGTTCCTGATCTCAGGGAAAAAGCTCTCAGTTTTTCCCCGTTGAGGATGATGTTAGCTGTGGGCTTTCCATAAATGGCTTTTATGATCTTTAAGTATGTTCCTTCTATCCCGACTTTCTCAAGGGTTTTTATTAAGAAAGGGTGCTGGATTTTGTCAAAGGCCTTTTCTGCATCGATTGACAGGATCATATGGTTCTTCTCTCTTTTTTTGTTAAGGTGATGTATCACGTTGATTGATTTGCGAATGTTGAACCAGCCCTGCATCCCAGGAATGAATCCCACTTGATCATGGTGAATAATTCTTTTTATATGCTGTTGAATTCGATTTGCTAGTATCTTATTGAGAATTTTGGCATCCATATTCATCAGGGATATTGGCCTGTAGTTCTCTTTTTTTACTGGGTCTCTGTCTGGTTTAGGAATCAAAGTAATACTGGCTTCATAGAATGAGTCTGGAAGTTTTCCTTCCCTTTCTATTTCTTGGAATAGCTTGAGAAGGATAGGTATTATCTCTGCTTTAAACGTCTGGTAGAACTCCCCTGGGAAGCCATCTGGTCCTGGACTCTTATTTGTTGGGAGATTTTTGATAACCGATTCAATTTCTTCGCTGGTTATGGGTCTGTTCAAGCTTTCTATTTCCTCCTGATTGAGTTTTGGAAGAGTGTGGGTGTTCAGGAATTTGTCCATTTCTTCCAGGTTGTCCAATTTGTTGGCATATAATTTTTCATAGTATTCCCTGATAATTGTTTGTATCTCTGAGGGATTGGTTGTAATAATTCCATTTTCATTCATGATTTTATCTATTTGGGTCATCTCCCTTTTCTTTTTGAGAAGCCTGGCTAGAGGTTTGTCAATTTTGTTTATTTTTTCAAAAAACCAACTCTTGGTTTCGTTGATCTGCTCTACAGTTTTTTTAGATTCTATATTGTTTATTTCTGCTCTGATCTTTATTATTTCTCTTCTTCTGCTGGGTTTAGGCTGCCTTTGCTGTTCTGCTTCTATTTCCTTTAGGTGTGCTGTTAGATTTTGTATTTGGGATTTTTCTTGTTTCTTGAGATAGGCCTGGATTGCGATGTATTTTCCTCTCAGGACTGCCTTCGCTGCGTCCCAAAGCGTTTGGATTGTTGTATTTTCATTTTCGTTTGTTTCCATATATTTTTTGATTTCTTCTCTAATTGCCTGGTTGACCCACTCATTCGTGAGTAGGGTGTTCTTTAACCTCCATGCTTTTGGAGGTTTTCCAGACTTTTTCCTGTGGTTGACTTCAAGCTTCATAGCATTGTGGTCTGAAAGTATGCATGGTATAATTTCAATTCTTGTAAACTTATGAAGGGCTGATTTGTGACCCAGTATATGATCTATCTTGGAGAATGTTCCATGTGCACTCGAGAAGAAAGTATATTCTGTTGCTTTGGGATGCAGAGTTCTAAATATATCTGTCAAGTCCATCTGATCCAGTGTCTCATTCAGGGCCCTTGTTTCTTTATTGACCGTGTGTCTAGATGATCTATCCATTTCTGTAAGTGGGGTGTTAAAGTCCCCAGCAATTACCACATTCTTATCAATAAGGTTGCTTCTGTTTATGAGTAATTGTTTTATATATTTGGGGGCTCCGGTATTCGGCGCATAGACATTTATAATTGTTAGCTCTTCCTGATGGATAGACCCTGTAACTATTATATAATGTCCTTCTTCATCTCTTGTTACAGCCTTTAATTTAAAGTCTAGTTTGTCTGATATAAGTATGGCTACTCCAGCTTTCTTCTGGCTTCCAGTAGCATGATAAATAGTTCTCCATCCCCTCACTCTGAATCTAAAGGTGTCCTCAGGTCTAAAATGAGTCTCTTGTAGACAGCAAATAGATGGGTCTTGTTTTTTTATCCATTCTGATACCCTATGTCTTTTGGTTGGCGCATTTAATCCATTTACATTCAGTGTTATTATAGAAAGATACGGGTTTAGAGTCATTGTGATGTCTGTATGTTTTATGCTTGTAGTGATGTCTCTGGTACTTTGTCTCACAGGGTCCCCCTTAGGATCTCTTGTAGGGCTGGTTTAGTGGTGACAAATTCCTTCAGTTTTTGTTTGTTTGGGAAGACCTTTATCTCTCCTTCTATTCTAAATGACAGACTTGCTGGATAAAGGATTCTTGGCTGCATATTTTTGCTGTCTAGCACCCTGAAAATCTCGTGCCAATTCTTTCTGGCCTGCCAAGTTTCAAAAGAGAGATCAGTCACGAGTCTTATAGGTCTCCCTTTATATGTGAGGGCACGTTTACCCCTTGCTGCTTTCAGAATTTTCTCTTTATCCTTGTATTTTGCCAGTTTCACTATGATATGTCGTGCAGAAGATCGATTCAAGTTACGTCTGAAGGGAGTTCTCTGTGCCTCTTGGATTTCAATGCCTTTTTCCTTCCATAGTTCAGGGAAGTTCTCAGCTATGATTTCTTCAAGTACCCCTTCAGCACCTTTCCCTCTCTCTTCCTCCTCTGGGATACCAATTATGCGTAAATTATTTCTTTTTAGTGTATTACTTAGTTCTCTAATTTTCCCCTCATACTCCTGGATTTTTTTATCTCTCTTTTTCTCAGCTTCCTCTTTTTCCATAACTTTATCTTCTAGTTCACCTATTCTCTCCTCTGCCTCTTCCATCCGAGCTGTGGTGGTTTGCATTTTGTTTTCCATTTCCTTTAAAGCGTTTTTCAGCTCCTCGTGCCTGTTCATTAGTCCCCTGATGTCTGTAGCAAGAGATTCTCTGCTGTCCTGTATGCTGTTTTCCAGCCCAGCGATTAATTTTATGACTATTATTCTAAATTCACTTTCTGTTATATTATTTAAATCCTTTTTGATCAGCTCATTAGCTGTTGTTATTTCCTGGAGATTCTTCTGGGGGGAATTCTTCCGCTTGGTCATTTTGGATAGTCCCTGGTGTGGTGAGGGCCTGCAGGGCACTTCCCCTGTGCTGTGGTGTATAACTGGAGTTGGTGGGCGGGGCCGCAGTCCGACCTGATGTCTGCCCCCAGCCCACCGCTGGGGCCACAGTCAGACTGGTGTGTGCCTTCTCTTCCCCTCTCCTAGGGGCGGGATTCACTGTGGGGTGGCGTGGCCCGTCTGGGCTACTTGCACACTGCCAGGCTTGTGATGCTGGGGATCTGGTGTATTAGCTGGGGTGGGAAGGCAAGGTGCACGGCGGCAGGGGGGGCAGGCTTAGCTCGCTTCTCCTTAGGTGATCCACTTCAGGAGGGGCCCTGTGCAGCCGGAGGGAGTCAGATCGCTGCCGGAGGTTTGGCTCCGCAGAAGCACAGAGTTGGGTGTTCGCGCGGAGCGAGCAATTTCCCTGGCCGGAGCCGGTTCCCTTTGGGATTTTGGCTGGGGGATGGGCGGGGGAGATGGCGCTGGAGAGCGCCTTTGTTCCCCGCCAAACTGAGCTCTGTCGTCCGGGGGCTCCGCAGCTCACCCTCCCTTTGTCCTCCAGCCTTCCCGCTTTCTGAGCAGAGCTGTTAACTTATGACCTCCCAGACGCTAAGTCGCGCTTGCTGTCGGAACACAGTCCGTCAGGCCCCTCCGCTTTTGCAAGCCGGACTCGGGGGCTCTGCTTGGCCGGCGAGCCGCCCCTCCGCCCCGGCTCCCTCCCGCCAGTCCGTGGAGCGCGCACCGCCTCGCCGCCCTTCCTACCCTCTTCCGTGGGCCTCTCGTCTGCACTTGGGTCCGGTGACTCTGTTCTGCTAATCCTCTGGCGGTTTTCTGGGTTATTTAGGCAGGTGTAGGTGGAATCTAAGTGATCAGCAGGACGCGCGGTGAGCCCAGCGTCCTCCTACGCCGCCATCTTCCTCGCCCTATTTTTCTTTTTAAATAGAGTAGAACCAAAAAGAAAGGTTTTGGTGAAGTCTTAATACAGAGAAATGTTTCCATGTGTTTGGGTACTATCTACACTAGAATTCAGGGACAGAAAACACAGGAATGTCAGTGAAAATATGCTCGGTTTACCTAGATTTCTAGATTTCAAAAAAAAACAAAAAGAAAAAAAAGACAAGACAAAATAAACAAAAACATAAAACATGAGTTCTTTTGGGCAGACTTATAGAAACTTGTGGCCGCTTCCATTTTGGTTTAATTTACTTTTTTTGTTTTCTTTTCTTTTTTTCCTTTTAATGAGAGGCTTGAACTCACAACCCTGAGATCAAGACTTGAGCCAATATCAGAAGCCATCTGCTTAACCAACTGAGACACCCAAGAGCCTTGCTCCTTCTATTTTAATAGATTTTTTTGCCTGTTTAAATGTTCCATAATCTGATGCATTATAAAAATAATATTTCTTGTGTAGGATATTAACAACTGCTAAAATGCCAACTATTTTAAATCCTTCTAATTATAGCAGCAGACTAACTTTTCAAAATTGCCACAGGATTAAAGTTTGGAGTGATAATGGAACTTGAATTAATTTTAAAAGCATGTGTTAATATGTACTTTTTAGTAATGAAGATATCAATCTAGAAGGTAATTACTTTCCTCAGTTTTGAGGAAAGACAGGAAACTAAAATATCAGGGAGTAATAAAAGGATAAAGACCAATTGGATAGGGCACAACTATGTGTCTTAGAGAAAAGTGAAAGCAATGATAACTAACATAAATCATACCTATGTAAAAGGTTTACAAACAGATAAGGAAGAACTGAAGACAGGCCATGAATGTCTTCAACAGACCAAATAGATGCAAAAAAAAAAAAAAAAAGCAACAATGGGTATTTAGAAACCTTAATGCTCTTTTGAGAATGCTGAAGTTAAAAAGTTGAAATATAGTAGAGCCCATGTTTCTGTGTCCTTCCCTTTTAATTCTACCCCAATTCCTCTAATTATTTTTAAATTACTGAATTAAACAGTTACCTAAAATATATACCGTGTCCATTTTTCCTCCGTTTCTCCTCAGGATGCCTTTTTTGGTATTGCCAGGAAACCATTATGGGTGACTCAGTACTACTCTCCCGAATAGTGTTGTTTCTTATATCCCACTGACACCGCCCCAAAAACATTTTGCCACTGACACTTTATACCAAAACTGCACCACTAAAGTGTGGAGAATCTTTTTCTACCACTGAAAGTATATATGGGTGTTTGGCGTCACTTTCTCTAGTTAAATAAGCTGAGTAATGGCTTGAAACTGTAAATATCTCTGGGTGATCACTTTTTAAAATTTCTGTTTTAAGTGTTTACTATTGAAGACTTGGACAGCAATTCATGTTGGATGGTTACTAGACCAATGTCTCAAACTCCGTTCTGGCCACAAAATTCCTCTCATCTGGTATGTGGACATTTTCGCAGGTGTGTGGCCCCTTCCTGACAAGGAATCTCTTGCATCTGTACACCCCTATGTTCAGTAATTAGCTTACAGGAGCAAGACTAGTATTTTGTCTTGAACTCTCATTGCATGAGGTTAATTGTCCTTTATGCTACTAGCAACCATTTATTTTCAAAACCTAGACTAAATAGAATAA
Organism: Lynx rufus; assembly: GCF_022079265.1. Classification (NCBI taxonomy): domain Eukaryota; kingdom Metazoa; phylum Chordata; class Mammalia; order Carnivora; family Felidae; genus Lynx; species Lynx rufus. The sequence goes on from NW_025814867.1 coordinate 136,985,001, forward strand.
AAATATATCTTCCTTTTTGGTTGCTACACCTGAAAAATGAATTATAATGCCTGAATTATAATTAATAGGCAGTATAATTCAACTTGATGCAATGACCAAAAATATCTAAGCAGAAAATATCAATTTTTGATGTGCTATGACATCTTAAATCTATAAAACATAAGATAGCCTTGCAGCGCAAATCAGTATGAATATTTTGAGGTTGTTCATATATTAAAAACTAAGCTATTTGTGTGTGTGTGTGTTTTATACCACTTCTTATCTGAAAGATTATTCAGAGCAGTCACAATATCAATTTTATAATTGTAAATTCAAAAGAGCTTATCACAAGGTAGTATAAATAAAAAGTTTTTAAAACCTAAATTACTACCAATATTAGTTTAATCAATCCTCACCAATGAGCTGATATTAATTCAATGCAGAATTCAGCAAAATAAGGCCAGTGAACCAAATCCAGAAAATCACTGGCTATGGATTTATCTTTCCAATATACAAAAGACTAGACAGAATAGAATAATGGATTCCAGTTAGCCACCATCTGGCTTCAAAAACTGTCAATATATGACTAATCTGGTTTTATCTATTCATTTCCATTTCAAAGCATTATTATATTACCTGTAAATTCTTCAATGAGTAACTTTAAAAGGTAGAATTATTATCAACATAAAACATATGTAACAAAATTCAAAATAAGCCCTAATATCTAATTATTTTCCATGTTCAAATTTTTCTAATTATCTCATAAATACATTTTTATGTTTGGTTTTTGAATCAGGATCCAAAGTAACCCATATACTATATTTGGTTGCTGTCTTTAAAAATTTATTTCAATGTTTATTTATTTTTGAGAGAGAGAGAGAGAGAGAGACAGAATGTGAGCCAGGGAGGGACAGAGAGAGAGAGGGAGACACAGAATCTGAAGCAGGGACTCGAACTTACAAAGCGTGAGATCATGACCTGAGCTGAAGTCAGATGTTCAACAGACTGAACCCCCCAGGAGCCCTTGGTTGCTGTCTTTTAAATATCTTCCCAATTTGTCAATAAATTTCATATATAAAAAAAATAAATAAATAAAGACCTAGTTCCAATTCAAAAAAAAAATAAATAAATAAATAAATATCTTCTAATTCATAGAAATTCTTATCTCTTTATTTCTTATGTCACTTTTTGTGGAACAGATTAATCTTTATCCTGTTGACCATCTCACATTTTTTATTTAGAAATTTGCATCACCATAGTGATCCCCAAAACCCCATATTTAGACTTAGGGACTAGATTTTAGTCAGGTCCAATTCATTGGGAGAAACAAATGTGTAGGCCATCTTGTAAAATCTCTATTGCATCATTCCGAAGACACATACTGTGTGCTCATCCTAATTTTAGTGCCATTAATGTGGATCAGTGTGAGCTTAAGGGTTGTCAGCTTTATCTGTTGACAATTTTTGCACAAATCATTCAGCAACTAGTTTTATAGTGGTTAATGATAGTTTCCTAGATTATCTCATTAACACTTACAAAAAGGTAACTCTCTAATTCTGTCATTCTTTCTGAATTTATTACTTGGAATTTTTCAGTAAAGAATCTCCTATCATCGGCTCTTTGGTTACTCAGAAAGTCAAACTGTAGATGATAGGTAGAATAAATGCTTGCTTGTTTCATTCACTGTGTTTGTCAATATTCACTGAATATTCAATATTCACTGAATTCCAAAGAATTCACTGAACTCCTAGGAATCTCCAGAGATGACAAATTAGTTTTTTAAAGTATATTTATGCTCTCTTGGTTTTCCTTATATGCAGGTTTGATGTTTTACAGGCAATAATTCTTGCCTCCAAATTCCAGCAGGGAGATTACTTAAATGACTATGATATGCCTATACCTTGGTACACATGCCCTGTATAATCTCTTCCTCTTGAATGTAGGTAAGGCCTGTAAATATGGTAGGATATCAAGCACTTTATAGTAAATGGGATTTTGTATAAGTAATTAAGTCCATAATTGGTTGACTGAGTTCATAAAAAATGGAAGCCTTCCCTAGTGGACAACCTGTAAAAGAGATAGCATGAAGCAGCAGTCACCAGCTGGCTGGGCTGGAAAGAAGCAAACAACCATACTGGGGTTTGTTTATGAGGAGGACACATGGCAAGGAGATGAAGAAAATTTTTAAGACCTGAAAGCAGTGCGCCAACAGGCAACCAGCAATAAAACAGAAACACGAACATCCATCCTATAACAAGAAACACATGAATTCTGCCAACAACCAGTGAACTTGGAAGAAATCTTCAAGCCTCAGATGAGAGTTCAGATCCAATCGGCACCTAAATATCTGCCTAGTAAGGACTCTGAGTAAGGAACACAGCTAAACCTTACACAGATCCCATAGAAACTAAGTTTTTTTTTTTTAAGTGTCATTTACTGTCACTAAATTTGTGATCATTTGCTATTTGACAAAATTTCACACCCTTTCATGATAAAACCATTCAACAGACTAGGAATACAAAGAAACTACCTCAGCGTGGTAAGTCACATATGAAAAACACAGGGCAAACATATTCAGTGGAGAAAGACTGCTTTTCCCCAAGAACAGGAATAGGCAGGGTGCCTGGGTGGCTCAGTCATTTGAGCATCAGATTCTTGACTTCAGCTCAGGTCATGATCCCATGGTCGTGGGATCCAGCCCTGCATTAAGCTTTGTGCCGAGAGAGCAGAACCTGCTTGGGATTCTTTTACTCCCTCCCTCTGAACCTTGAGTGTACTCTTTTCCTCTTTTTCTCTATCAAAATAAATAAATGAACTTTTCTTTTTTAAGAGAAGGATGTTTGCGCTCAGCACTTTTATACAACATAGTGCTGGAAGTGCTAGCCAGAGCAATTAACCAAGATACAGATATAAAAGAGTCTAGACTGGACAGGAAGAAGAAAATTTATACATGTTTTCAGGTGATATGATATTATATGTAGAAAATCTTCAAGGTTCTAAAAGAAAATTGCTAAAGCTTAATAAACAAATTTAGCTAAGTAGCAGGTAACAAAGTGAACATGCAAAAATCTGCTGTATTTGTATATACCAACAGTAAACAGTTTAAGAAGGAAATTACAAAAACAGTTTACAATAGAATCTAAAAGAATAAAATACTTAAGAATTAACTTAAAGAAGAAAGGCTTGTTCAATGAAAAATATAAAACATTGCTGAAAGAAATTAAAGAGGACATAAATTACCATGTCATTCCATATCACATCCCATGTTCATAGACGGGAAGATTTAATATTGTTAAGATATCAATACTACTCAAAGTAATCTACAGATTCAATAAAATCCCTATTAAAATCTCAATAATGTTTTTTGGCAAAAATAGAAATACTCATCCTAAAATCATGTAGAATCTCAAGGACAACACACAAACAAAGAAATTTTAAAAAAGAATAAACTTAGAGGACTCAAACTTCCTAATTTCAAAACTTACTACAAAGTTGCAATGGCCAAAATAGTTTGGTAATGGCATAAAGAGAGATATATCAGGCAATGGAATAGAAAAGAAAGCTCAGAGTTAAACCCTTGCATTTATGACGAAACTATTTTTGTCAGTGGTGCTAAGATTATTCAATGGGGAATGGACAGTGTTTTCAACAACTGGTGCTTGGAAAACTGAATATCAACATACGAAAGAATAAAGGTGAGTCTTCTCTAACACTATATGCAAAAATTAACTCAAAATGGATCTATGGCCTAAATGCCAGAACTAAAACTATACAGCTCTTAGAAGAAAACATAGAGAAAACTTTACAACATTGACCTTACAATGTTTTCTTGTACGTAATACCAAAAATACAAGCATCAAAGAAAAAGTAGACGAATTAGACTCATGAAGTTTTTAAACATTCATCAGAAGATACCATCAACAAAGTAAAAGGGAAATCCACAGAAGAGTAGAAAATATTTGCAAATTTTAAATCTGGTAAGTGGTTATTATCCAGATTATATAAAGAACTTCTAAAACTCATAAGAACAATAAAACTCAGTTCAAAAATAGGTAAAAGACTAAAATAAGCATGGGGCGCCTGGGTGGCTCAGTCAGTTAGGCATCTGACTTCAGCTCAGATCACGAACTCATAGTTTGTGAGTTCGAGCCCCATGTCGGGCTCTGTGCTGACAGCTCAGAGCCTGAAGCCTGCTTCGGATTCTGTGTCTCCTTCTCCCTCTGCCCCTCCCCTGCTCATGCTCTCTTTCTCTCTCAAAAATAAATAAAAACACTTAAAAACTTAAAAAAAAAAGACTAAAATAAGCATTTCTCCAAAGGTGATATACAAGTGGCAAATAAGTACATGAAAAGATGCTCAAAGTCATTAACCATGAAGGAAATGCAAATCAAAACTACAATGAGATATTGTCTCACATTCATCAGAATATGTTACTATTAAAAAATAAGTAAATGACAAGTGTCAGGAAGGTTGTGGAGAATTTAGAACTGTTGTGTACTGTCGGTGGTGTTGCAAACTGGTGCAGCTACTGTGGAAAGCAGTACAGTGGTTTCTCAAAAATTAAAAATAAAATTACCATATGACCTAACAATTATACTTCTCAGTGTATACCCCCCAAAATTAAAAGAACAATTTCAAAGAGATATTTGTACGCCCATTTTCTCTTTTATTTTTTTTAATTTTTTTCAACGTTTATTTATTTTTGAGACAGAGAGAGACAGAGCCTGAATGGGGGAGGGTCAGAGAGAGGGAGACACAGAATCTGAAACAGGCTCCAGGCTCTGAGCTGTCAGCACAGAGCCCGACGGGGGGCTCGAACTCACGGACCGCGAGATCATGACCTGAGCCGAAGTCAGACGCTTAACCGACTAAGCCACCCAGGCACCCCTGTACGCCCATTTTCATCGCAGCATTGTTTACAATAGCTAACATGTAGAATCAAATCAAGAATCCACCATCAGATGAATGGAGAAGCAAAAGTGGTCGATATGTATGATAGAATATTATTTAGGCTTTTTTTTTTTATTTTACTGATTCCTTCATTTATTTTTTTTTATTTATTTTATTTTATTATTACTTTTTAAAATTTACGTACAAGTTACTTAGCATATAGTGCAACAATGATTTCAGGGGTAGATTCCTTAATACCCCTTACCCATTTAGCCCATCCCCCCTCCCACAACCCCTCCAGTAACCCTCTATTTTTTCTCCATATTTAAGAGTCTCTTATGTTTTGTCTCCCTCCCTGTTTTTATATTATTTTTGCTTCCCTTCCCTTACGTTCATCTGTTTTGTATCTTGAAGTCCTCATATGAGTGAAGTCATATGATATTTGTCTTTCTCTGACTAATTTTGCTTAGCATAATACCCTCTAGTTCCATCTATGTAGTTGCAAATGGCAAGATTTCATTCTTTTTGATTGTCGAGTAATACTCCATTGTATGTAGAATATTATTTAGACTTAAAAAAAGAAGGAAAGTTTGACATATCCTACAAAATGGGTAGCCCTTGAGGACATTATGCCAAGTGAAGTAAACTAGTCACAAAAAGACAAATACTGTATAATTGAACTTATATGAGTTAATTAGCATAATAAAAATCATAGAAACCTGAGATAGTTTGGTGGTTGCCAGAGGCTGGCGGGGTACAGTAAAGTAGGAATAGCTTCATGTCTATAGAGATGCAGTTTTGCAAAAAAAGATAGTGGCAATGATTGTATAACATGAATGTACTTTATACCATTGAATAGTACACTTAAAAATGCTTCAGGTAGTAAATATGTCATATACATTCATCACAACAAATTTTAAAAAATAAAATGAAGGCATTATAATATTATTATCCACCCATTTTTTCCATTATCAGTTTATTACCAAATCATTATAATTTGTTTTTCAAAGGAGCACATTTTTAAAAACATGTCAAAAAACACTGATGAACAATAATTCAAAAATTTGGCAAAGACAGCCACAAAACATTTCTATTTTTTCAGCAAGGGTAGGTAAAAAAGAGTAATATTTATAAAATTAATGAGAACTGAGTTTTGAATATTTTTACAGTAAAATTTTCTAATTCTGAACTTAAAATGTGCCCATGTCCACATTTGTCAGCATCTAAGTTTATTGCCAGAGATAATTGTTTAATAATATGTAATATTTTATTTGCTCTTTGCAAATTTAGGCTTATTTATCCATTTAAGTAGTTCTTTCTAATGAATGGCTGCTTAAATATGAAAAATAAAAGGAAATTCATGTCAAAACTCCATTTTCTACGAAAGAATAATATACCATATGTATTTATTTTTCTATCCTTACATATTAATACATTTGCATATATATATATCGTTCAACAAAATAATGAAAAGGATATTTTAATGAAAAACATCTATAGACATATACCTCTCTATCCTTAAAAAAACACTACTTTCTAGATAAAGAAAAGTATAGCCTTGGGGTGCCTGGGTGGCTCAGTCATTTAAATATCTGACTTTTGATTTCGGCTCAGGTCAGAATCTCACAGTTTGTGGGGTTCAGCCCCAAACTGGGCTCTGCACTAACAGCACCGGACCTGCTTGGTATTCTCTCTGCCTTTCTCTCTCTCTCTTTTTCTCTCTCAAAATAAATAAATAAACTTAAAAAAAGGTATGGCCTTTGTTTTCCATTTCTATTTTCCAATATCCAACTTTCACTTCATTATTGTTTTCTCTATGGCTGCTTTTAAATCAAGATTTGTGGAAAACAATACCATAAGGAAGTCAAAGAAAGATGTATTCCTTTCCTGTCCCTAGCATTTGAAATTTTCAAAGAATTAAATGTAGTCAACAAATTCTTCCTGTTACAACCTGTAAAATAATTTTAGTAATTCATTTTAATTAATTTAAAATAATTAAAGGGAAAAATGATTTCCTAGTATTCACTGAAGACTGTCATTTTTGCTTTCTTTTGGCTTTAAAATTATAAATCTAAGTGGCAAGAATAGTTTTTAAAAGTGCTATCATCTGAATGTGTTTTAGAGATCATGATATACACTATTTTATGAACCACAAACATATCTATTTGTAAGCAAATACATGCAAGAATTATGTATGACACATTTAACTATCTTCATGGGCAATAACCCATAGCAAATCCATCACTACATTCAATGACTACAGGAAAAGAATAAAGGTCTTGTGTGGTTAACTAACTGCTAAATTAGTGATAGCCTCTGTCAAAAATTATGTATATTGTGGAGCTAACAAAATGTAAATAGCAAACAATTATTCCCAATCTTCCCAGTAAAATGTGCTGTCTGAATTTTTAAAACTAAACCTAAAGAGATCATTTCTATATTATTACTGCAATTAGAAAATAATGTTTATTTATTTTTGAGAGAGAGAGAGACAAAGCGCGAGTGGGGGAGGGGCAGAGAGAGAAGGAAAAACAGAGTCCGAAGCAGCTCCAGGCTCTGAAAGCCAGACACGGGGCTTGAACCCATGAACCTTGAGATCATGATCTGAGCCAAAGACAGACACTTAACTGACTGAGCTACCAGGTGCCTCTATTATTATTCTGTAAACATCATACTTGTGATTTGTTTTTAGAAAGCCTTGTTCATGATTCTCAATTGCTTTTGTGTTTTATTGGCCTCATATGGTTTTTAAAATGTTTTCCCTAGTGAGCTTTGTGATGAAGAAAATTTGGATAACAATATAAATGTGGATTGAGATAAGAGATGTGACTTAACATTTTAACTTCTTATTTGTCATTAAATAGCCAAATTAATAGGGATAGCATGATGAATGATATGAACTACTGAAGCTATACAGCCTATTCCAATATCTTGTATTAGATAGTATATTACTTTTATGTTACCAAATGTGATGGTTGTTTCTCAATCACATCTCACTTGACCTATTGACAGCATTCCAAAAACCTGATAATTTCCTTCTCTTTCAGTTTCTCCATTTAGCTGCCAAGATCTCACAATCTTGCTTAATCCTTAACCTTCACTATCTACTCCCTCTCTTGCCTTTACCTCTTCTGTTGGTTCCCCCTAATCCCTATGAAATATTAAAGTGCCTCATCAGTAACTCCACATGCAATGACTACCTAATTAATCTCATTTTGTCTGATAGTGTTTTTTTTTAATGTTTATTTTTTTTTTAATTTTTTTTTCAACGTTTATTTATTTTTGGGACAGAGAGAGACAGAGCATGAACGGGCGAGGGGCAGAGAGAGAGGGAGACACAGAATCGGAAACAGGCTCCAGGCTCTGAGCCATCAGCCCAGAGCCCGACGCGGGGCTCGAACTCACGGACCGCGAGATCGTGACCTGGCTGAAGTCGGACGCTTAACCGACTGCGCCACCCAGGCGCCCCAATGTTTATTTATTTTTGACAGAGAGAGAGAGAGAGAGAGAGACAGAGAGACAGAGCATGAGTGGGGGAGGGGCAGAGAGAGAGAGACACAGAATCCGAAGCAGGCTCCAGGCTCTGAGCTGTCAGCACACAGCCCGACACAGGGTTCGAACTCACAGATCACAAGATCATGACCTGAGCCGAAGTCGGACGCTCAACCGACTGAGCCACCCAGGCGCCCCTTGTCTTATAGTTTTATATAAACTACATATATATGTATATATATTTATATGTATATGTGTATATATGTGTATATGTGTATATGTATATATATATTATATATATATACATCTGTGTATGTATATGTGTATTTAATATATATGTATTAAAAAGACAATTATCTCAGGATATTTTCACTTTATTTAACAGTTTGGGCTTCCTGAGTAAAGAGTGCTAGCAAATTTGACTTAAAGGTGATTGGATAGCAAACCCTCCAAGTGTGATAAGTAGAAAGGCTTCCAAAGATGTCCATTCCCTAACCCTCATATTTCACAATTATGTTATATTACATGGCAAAGAGGATTTAAAGATGAAATTGAGGTTGCTGATCAGATTGCCTCTAAATACACAGATTATCCTGTCTTATTGTGCTCAGCATAATCTTGAACATCCTAAATGCATAAAAGGGACACAGGAAACTCAAGGTCAGAGTAATGCAATAAAAGAAAGCCACTGCCTACTCTGAAGACAAAATAGATCCATGAGCCAATGGTCAGACACGAATAGCTAGAAAAAGCAAAGAAATAGAATCTTCCCTATATTCTCCAAAAAATGAATGTAATTCTGCTAACCTTTGCTTTAGCATAGTAAAATCTGCATTAGGTTTTGACCTACAGAACTGTAAGATATTTGTGTTACTTTAAGCAACTGAACATGTAGTAATATGTTGGAGAAGCCAGAGAAATCTAATACACCTTGGAAGCTAGAGATGTTGTATGGTTTCAGAGAAATTTAGAGAATTAACTCCTCTGGATCTAGTGTATTACATTCTAGGTTGGTGAAGCTAGAGACACTTCCCTCCCCTCCTAGGGAAGTTTAGTTTACAGGTAAAGTGTTGAATCTCTTGCTCTTTCTCTCTTGAAGGAGAAGGGGAAGTTATGCCAGATGAGACTTACATAAAGCCTGAGGGTTACAATTTTGGAGTTCCTCTCTTGTTGTGCATATTTGCTGCATGTGAAGGGTGGCATCATGACTTTGTTACATCCACTTTTTGGAGGTTAGGGAACAAAGGAACCCACACTGAGATGCTCTATGAGTAACAAATGGGCTGTTCTCTGATCCAGAGGCCTCATGTTTCCTGTAAGAAGGAAGGGATCAGGTTGGGGAGGGGAAGAACTCATTATCTTTATCTTGAAGAACTCAGTGTAAATATTTCTGTCACATCACAAAGAAAGAAGAATGCTGGTGACCCAAACTTGCACAGTAATCCATTGCTGCTCTGAGGCTCACAGGGGTTTCATCTGTTTTTAAATAATGATCCTGTGCCTTGGGGCTTTCTTCTTTTTGTTCATAAGTTGGTGGTTCTATCTCTAGCACCATTTTAACATTTCAGGGAAGATTAAAAGAGAAGTATGAAAATCAATAGTTTCAGGTAGGTGAGTCAGCTTTTTGTTCATTAGGAATACAATTTTTCCGAAATCCTCATCTGGAACACACCTTCTTACAGAGCATGGGCTAAAATTATATTACACAGTTATTTTCATTTGAAGGGACCATGAATCAGCTCTTCTTAGCATTATTTTTGTTTAGTCTAGAAAATGTATACTTCATATTAAATTTGGATTATTTTGGAAAGAAAATGGACAGAGAACAAGGAGTACCTGTCACTTACAGTAATGTATTAGTCTAGTTCTGTATTTCTACCTTTATTCACTCTCATTAATGTAAAACATTTCTAGTTTTTCTAAGTTATTTTATTATTAACTCATTGGGACATCCTTTCATGGTATAGACTTATAATTGTTGGTTATGGATGTAAAAGTTTGAGCCACTGCTTCAAACTCAACGTATTAAAAGTTAACAACATTTCCATTCTTTCTCCCATTCTCCTGCCACTTTATGTGGCAGCTTCATTTTTAATTTCCAGGTGAACTTAGTAACACAATTGTATACTCAAATCTTGAGACAGGATTCCTTTGGCGGAAAATTGAATGTCATCTCTTCTTAATCTCTACCAGGCGGTCAGAAAACAAATTTATCAGCTTTAGAGATGGAACATCTATTGATTGTTTATTTTCATTCCATTCTGTTAATGGTCTAGGATCTTTTATAGGATGACGGCAGCCAATATTTTTCTCATTCCTTACTCTGGCCCTACATCCTTTTCTATCTAGTTCTTTATTGATATTGCTTCCAGAGTTAGTTTTTCTAGATGAGATCATGTCTATCCTCTGTATGCAAATTACTGCAGAAGCTCCTATTGCTGGCCTTTATAATAATGTCATATTCACTTAGCATAAAAAACTAAGGCTTATCACATTTTTGCTCCAGTTTATGTTTTCAGTCTGATCTATTGCTGTCCTTCTCCCTACCACCACCATATTGTATACCAACTACTTAACACTCTAGCTATATAGTACTTGGTGGTCTTCTCAGCACATAGTCTTAGGTTCTGGGCCTCCGTTTCCTACCAATGTACTTCTCTTTACCTGGTCTTTCCTTTGTAAAGGTCAGCTTTCCCTTAGGCTTCCTATGAAATCTGAGTCAGATGTAATTGTCGTCTCTTTAGCACCTTTGCAAGCATTTTGTAATGAATCTTATCACTTATTTCCATAGGTGTCTGTCTCTCTCACATTCTAGTAATTCTTTAATCAAAGTAAATCATATTAAAATCTTTCTCTTTGTTTCAAAAGTACCTAAGTATATGGCCTGGCAAAGAATAGAGCTGCATTAAATATGTACTTATATAAAGTGATAATAGAATTACAGATGGAAAGTTATCAGAGTTCAGACAGAATTTGGCATTTTTTTCTTCCTTCTATGATATTGGGTATATTTTAAAAGACAAAACCATATTTCAGTTAATCCAACAAGTTAACTTAGACAAAGAATTTTGAAACTATGATATAAGCTAAAGAGGAAAGAAAAATTCCAACTGAGAAAAGGCTAAGATGAGTAAAAGGTGATCATGTGAAGTAAGACTGTACTTTCATGCTTACATGCACACACACTTCCATTAGATTACTTAATTTAGATATAGTAGCTATTTCAAGATTTTTTTACAGAGACTAATATGATCAGTAATGTTTTTAAGACAGTCTAAATCTTGAAAGAGGAAAAAAAATATGTAAGTATATAAGATTTTGAATTAATAAGAAAAACATCTTAATTTTTAGTTATTTTATAGTAAAAATCATTACTTTGGCTAAAAAAATGTGGAAAAATTGTTAAGGAAACAGCATCATTTTCATTTAATAAACTGTATATTTCTTAGTTAAAGTATTTACCACAGAGTACTTTTCTTATATTATATTCCTTATTTTATCTGGAATATTTTGTATTTTAAATGTCATCTGAGAAAATGTACAGGTTAAGAAGAATGTTAGACAGAACAAGCAAGGTCATGCCTGTGACCTCACCCTTTCATTTTATTTTCTGTGCCATGGTGATTAATAGCTATAAAAATGAATAGTATTATTACTTTTGATAATGAAATCAAGGCAGTTTGATAAGAATATGGAAATGCATGACATTTTGTGACAGACATTTGATCTAGGAGCCTTTATTCTTTCCTGTTTCAATGAGTGTATTGCATTATTTGCATATTTAGTGTAAAGATAATAGGTTTTCTCTATGGCAAAACTCTTTTGGTAATTTATCCATAATTGAATTGGGTTCTTAGTTGGTATCTTGTGTGTATGTGAGTTTATGCAGTTTAGCATCCTTGTATTATATTGCATGGGTTACTGCTTTAAAAAATTATGCACCAAGGAGATAAATGTCAAGCTCAAGAAGTTCAGATTCATAATTAAACCACCTGCCTTTCTCCTCTTACATGGCACATAACAAATAGCCCTTTCATTTTTAGCTAACACAGAGTTATCCTATTCAATTTGACTAGCATTTTCTTAGATCTGATATTACTTATGTGATTAATTTTCCTTTGTCTTGAAAACAACACTTAACAGAAATGTATCGCATGTTATGCTTATGTTGAGAAGGTGTGATAGTTTTCAGGTATATGATATTTCTCACATTGTTGGGGGCTGTTGTATAGTAACAGTGATTAGCCCTTTCACTTCAATGCTACATTGTCTTTTAGGAATGGGAAATAATTATAAGCTGACACATACCAAAAACACAGATAAGCTATTCAGAAGCTACTCCATGTGTTTCATATAAATATTAGACACCTCTCCCATTTCAATGTCAGTGTAAGTAAACGAATACTGCTACCCTCATATATTTTAGTTACCTTAGATTCTGTGATATTAAAAATATAGCATTTTAGACAAAGCACAGTTAGTTATTTTGATAAAAGTAGTATGGCCTCATCAAACCTAGCTGGGAGTAATCTGTTTCTATAGTCATCCAGTGCATTAAAATAAATCTAGGAAGTTATCAGTTTTAACCAAGGTCTGAAATTGGGAGATGAATGCATTGTCTGTGTTTTGGCTCCTCTGCATCCTTCTTTGACAAGCTTCCTCTCCATTTTTCTCCATTTGATTAAGGTGAGGGTGTCACAGCTATGAACCTGCCTTGCATCCCATAAAGACATATATGAGGCCCAAACTGTGTGCATACCTACCCATGAGGCCTATCTGTGTACAATCCCTCCTTGGATACAATGATTGGACCAGGGGGGTGCTAAGATTCTATTTGTGATGGGGAGTTCTACAGATGTCATATGCCTAATGACAAAGGGTCATTTCACAACGTGGAACAAACTGGTGAAAAAGAGGTTAGTGTAAAAAAAAAAGAAAGAAAGAAAAGCCGAGATGATGGAGAAAAAGGTATGAGGCTGTGTGTTTGTGAGAGTATGTATACAGTATGTGTGCGCATGTGCGTGTAAATGTGTATTAAAGTTTGGCTTAAAGAAAAACACCTGGTGATATTTTTTTTAATTCTATTTTGAATAAAGCCCCCTAGACTTCCCTTCATGAGCCAAGTTTTTGTTTTGTTTTGTTTTGTTTTCAGAAGTTTGTTTGAGTTAATATACATTACTCACAACCTTCACTAATTCAATGATGTGTCTTAAAGAATATCTGAAAATCAAGTGTTTAGAACAATAGTGTTTTTATATAAAGTGAAACTATACTGCATGTAAAATACTGTACTCATTTAGTTTGCCTCTTAAATGTCATTGGAATAAAGAACAGTTTTGATTCAGAATGTATATTTATATACTCTTTCCTTCTTTTTTTTCATTTAAATTAAAATTAATTAACAGGCAGTGTAGTATTGGTTTTAGGAGTAGAACTCAGCGATTCATACTTACATATGACACCAGGGCTCATGCCAGCAGGTGACCTCCTTAAGGCCCATCACCCATTTAGCCCATCCTTCCACCGACATCCCCTCCAGCAACCCTCAGTTTGTTCTCCGTATTTAAGAGTCTCTTGTGGTTTGCCTATCTCTCTGTTTTTATCCTATTTTTCCTTGCCTTTCCCTACATTACCTGTTGTGTTTCTCAAATTCCACATATGAGTGAAATCATATATTTGTATTTCTCTGACTGACTTATTTCACTTAACATAATACACTCTAGTTCTATCCACGTCATTGCAAATGGCAAGATTTCTTTCTTTTTGATCCCCGAGTAATATTCCATTGTATATATATGCCACTCTTCTTTATCTATTCAACAGTTGATGGACATTTGGGCTCTTTCCATAATTTGGCTACTGTTGATAACACTGCCATAAACATTGGGGTGCATGTGCTCCTTCAAATCAGCATTTTTGTACCCTTTGGATAAATGCCTAGTAGCACAATTGCTGAGGTGTAGGGTAGTTCTATTTTTAATTTTTTGAGGAACCTCCATACTATTCTCCAGAGTCACTGTACCAGTTTGCATTCCCACAAACACTGCAAGAGGGTTCCCCTTTTTCCACATCCTTGCCAACATCTGTTGTTTCCTAAGCCATTTAGCCATTCTGATAGGTATGAGATGACATCTCATCATGGTATTGATTTGTATTTCGCTGATGATGAGTGATGTTGAGCATCATGTGTCTGTTAGCCATTGAATGTCTTCTTTGTAAAAGTGTCTATTCATGTCTTTTGCGCATTTCTTCACTGGATTGTTTTCTGGGTGTTGAGTTTGACAAGTTCTTTATACATTCTGGATACTAACCCTTTATACGATATGTCATTTTCAAGTATCTGTTCCCATTTCTTTGATTGCCTTTTAGTTTTGTTGATTGTTTCTTTCACTGTGCAAAAGATTTTATCTTGATAAGGTCCCCATAGTTAATCTGTGTTTTTGTGTCCTCTGCCTCCAGAGACATGTCTAATAAGAAGTTGTGGTGGTCAAGGTCAAAGAGATTTCTGCCTGTTTCCTCCCCTAGGATTTGGATGGCTTCTTGTCTCAGATTTAGGTCTTTCATCCATTTTGAATTTATTTTTATGTATGGTGTAAGAGAGTGGTCCAGTTTCATTCTTCTGCATGTAACTGCCCAGTTTTCCAGCACCATTTTCTGAAGAGACTGTCTTTTTTCCATTGGATATTCTTTCCTGCTTTGTTCTTTCCTTCTACTAAGTCATTTTACAATTGCACTCTTTGCTCTAAATAAAAATATTATTATATATGTTTATACACTGTAGGTTTTATAAAGATATATACACACATATATAATATAAAGATTATATCTAGATCTTTATCTACATATTTAACACATCTATTAGATTCAATCTACTTAACACATCTATATATCTCCACATATACAATATATCTATATATAGATCCAATACAAACATATGCACACAAAGATGCTCTCTTTGACCAAACTCCACTCAGGTTCCTCTGAACTCTTTTATTAATCCTTGACTTTTGGGCTTCCGTGTTAGTCTCTGCATTGTCCAAATTTAGCATAAGTCTTGCCAAGTCAGTTTATTCAGAATCCTTCATCCTCCATACCTGATCACCCTCTCTCTCTGATTAAGTCTCTCATCCTCCACCATTATCCAGGTGATGTCTGGTCACCCTAGCCTGCCTTCGACAGGAACCCTGTTAAGTCAGGGTTAAAGTTAAATCCCTCCTTACTTCTGCTGTTTCATCCTTGTAATCTTCCATTCACCAGCCCTGCTTCTGCTCCTCAGCTACAAAATTCTCACTTTTTCTTGTATTTGGAGAACCCAACTGCTCTCTCTTACTTGCTACAAAACCCCAGTGCAATGTTCCCTAAACCTATTAAGATAGACCACTTAAATAAAGTCTATTTTACCTGTATGTAACAAGTGTCAAAATATTTTATTTTCTTTAATAATATATATAATCATAATATATATTATCATATATGTAATAAAGGAGCATTTTATTAAGAATGTATTATGTCCTTATGTACTAGAAACCAAAAAATCAAGGATGAGGCCCAGATAAACTCATAAGAGAGAGAGAGGCAGATAGATCTATAAACTTTCAAGTATTATACTCTGTTATCCATTACCCTGGAGGGAAAGAAGTATCCGAGTATTCTTACCAAAAAATATAACACTTGATATCAATGTGAAAATATGAATTCAAGATTCATATGGTTTAAATAGAGACAACAGAATTGTGGAGAGAATTCCAAGTATAAAAGGCAACATTTGCAAATATATGAATGTACAGCAGAAAAGAGGTTTCAGGAAGATATAATTTAACAAGGGGTCAAAAGGATGAGGTTTACAGCATTAAGGGTCCCAATTATGATGTATTTTTCAGGTTATATTGAAGATGTTTGAAGTAATTGGGATGAAATACCTTTTAGCAAATATGATAAATTTTGTGATGTAGAGACAACATACTGGTGATGATATTAAGAATATTAAGCTTGGATAATATTAGAGGCCACGAAATTAGTTTTAAAATTTGATAATAAAGATGAGAAAATAGCTTTCTGAGATATTTTACAAGATAAATAGAACATGGCACCCACTTAAAAAAATGATCGGCCAGTATGAAATCTACATTTTCAGCATGTATTCAGTTGGCCATGGCATTCATTAGAACAGGAAATGAAGAGGAGAAAGAAGGCTGGTGAGGCAGGAGGCAAAAATAATTGGGTTTAGGTATTATAATCTGGATATTTGAAAGTCAGCAGGACACACATGGTAGCTGGAGAAATAGGAATAGAGGTCATGAAGAGAAAGTGTATAATAAACAGACTGACCTTCTAAGGAATTGCAATCAAAGCCATCAAAAGAATCTATCTGCAACCTTGAAGAAGAACAGAATATAGCAGTGTACTGGAATCTAAGGTAGTTACAGAAAGAAGGCGATCATAATGTTGGGGTTAAGAACATGCTATCCTAAAATATGGCGCCTTGGTATACTAACTACTGTAAGCTGAAGGATTTTGAGAAAACAGCAGAAGCAGAAAGTCACTTTGACCTTCTTTCCTGAAGGTCACATGAGAGGTGCCCTCTCTATATCCTGAGGAAAGAAGCATCCATATCTCTGAAACAGAGGAAGAGCCAGAAGAATCCTAATAGGCCTTGCTAAGTTTCTCCCAGTTTACATACTTACCTCATACTCTCTGACCTAACATATTCCTCTCATGATGGTCCCCATTTCATCAAACCTAAGCATAAAAATACTCAGGTTTCTTTGGGTCCTCATTTCATCATGAAGTATCCACTGTTTCTAAAACTTATCAAATACCTTTGTATGCTTTTCTCCTGTTAATCTGTCTTTGTCTGTTTAATTTTCAAACCCAGTCAGGGATGTAGAAAGGGTTGAGGAAAACTTTTTCCTCCCCTACAACCAACATTGTTAAATATCATAGAATAAGCAGGCAAATGTTTTGTTGATAAATACAGTACACCAAGGAGGTAACAACTCATCTTAGTATATTTTGAGAAGTTGTGAAAAATAAGTCATTTTGCAGTAGGGTGAGGGGGGAAATGGGAATGGTTCTAGATAGCAAATTTTCAAGTTGAAGGTGTATCAAAAAAGTTTCCAATGGGCCTATTATTCACCTGTTATACAAGCTAAGGAGAGAAGCAACAAAGCCTTACTGTGCGCCCCTGGAGTAGTGAGGAGAATGATAAAAAGAAAGGTTCAATGGACTAAAGTCCTAGATAAGAATGAGGAAATAGTTTGTACCTAAAGATGCTCTAAAAGTATTTTGAGGGGTGCCTGGGTGGCTCAGTCAGTTGAGTGGATGACTCTTGATTTCAGTTCAGGTCATGATCCCAGGATCATGAGATGGAGCCCTGAGTGGAGCTCCGTGCTGATTATGGAACCTTCTTAAGATTCTCTCTCTCTCTCTCTCTCTCTCTCTCTCTCTCTCTCTCTCTCTAACTCTTTCTCTCTCTCTTCCTCTTCCCCTATTCTCCCACCCTTAAGGTTTCTCTTTCTCTAAAATAAAAAATAGTAATAATAATAATAATAATAATAATAATATGCTACTCAATCTTTAAAAAAGAAAATAAAAATATTTTGATGAACACACATTTGAGCACTTTAAGGAATAAACAATTTCTATCAAAGAGTTGTGACAGCCTTTGTTGTGACAGTGTTTACATAAACAATATCTGAAACACAACATTTAAATATAGAAAAGCTCTTACAAACAAACCAGCTTGACTTATTTCCACAAAAATAAATCTATTTCGGTAGAGATTATCTCATTACTGGATTTCACACTGATTTGAGAAAAATGTTCATTATGAATACAATTGAGGAAACCTTACTTTTCCATCTTAAAAGTAACGTCATCATGAACAGAGATAAACCAAAGTTTCAAGAAGACCTAGGTGACTGGTGAATGTCATCTGAGTTTATAGTAGGAGCACAAGGAAGGTAGATCAATGGTTTCTATTTTTTTTTCTGTAAAGTTCAAGTAGATAAATGAGAAGTTTTGCAAAGTGCCACTTGACAGCGAAGATGAAATAAAACTTATATATGTATTTCCCAGGACAGTAAGAGGAATGAGACAATTTCTCCTTAAATTTTTAAACTAAATTTATTAAATATAAAGGCATAGATACAGTAGTCAAAAATCAGTCAGAAGTACCATTAAGTATCTTCTTGTCACAAACTTCTTGCTGTTGTTCCCCACCTCTACTAAGCAGGAAAAGGGGATTATTTTCTCCCTGATGTGACGAAGTTAAATATTTTTTTACCTTAAAAGAAGTTACTGTGTCACTAGAGTCACCAATGCATTTGTGACTCTTACAGGTGATGTCTTATATGTGTTTCACCTTACACTCATTTGTGCCTTCATAGGGAAATTAATTTTTGAGTAATATAGATCAGATGCATTAAACAGCCTCATTTATATATATGTATATACACACAACACACACATATACATATTTGTATATGTTTATATGCATATATGCATATATATATGTATACATGTATATATATGTATGCATGCATATATATGTATGTATGGCAAGATTCTATCCTCACTGAAGATCTACTTAGTAATAATACAATAGATATAATAACTAGGGTCATGATACATGCGATACAAACATGACACTAATATTCCTTATTAATCTTTTTTTTTCATTTTAGTAACTAATTTTTTCCCGATTCTGTTAACATATATTACATGTTGTTATATTAAAGAGTGGTTCTGTATCCTTGGATAGTGCTAAGGGATTATGATATGGTAAATATGGGAGTATTTTGAAAACAAAACCAAAACAAAAAACAAGCTTTGGAAATATATTGTTTACTGACAAATATATTTTTCAAAAAACTCAATTGAGTTTAAATATACTTTCTTTATTCAACTTAATTCAGTACATTTTAAAAACAGGTGTTTGTTTGGACTCCCATATAATTGCCTACTTGTTTTTTCCACCTGAAAGATTTTTCTTCAAGTGTTTTGCCAAGATCCAATGAATTTTCTGCTTATAGGCAGCTCTTGATTATCTGCTGGGATTACTACATCAGAGATTACCTGGAACAAATTTTGCTTTTCACAACTTATTGACATTGCTATCTTCTCCACTTGCAATTGAATCATTTCCTGACATTCTGGCTGTGTCTCCAGCTAGTAAAGTGTGTTTTAAAAGTAAACTCTTTTATGACTGCATGTAAACATTTTAAATAATACTTAGTCATCATCTTTTAATAAGTTTTTTAATGTAAAAAATACATCAGATGATATATTCTTCTATCCAAGAAGGAAGATAACACAAACCAGAATGGTTGGTTTCCATATTCAACTCCTAGTAATTATAAATCAGAATGATGGCATTTACTGAGAGATACAAGATCAAAAAAGAGAAGATGTGCAGAGTCCTTCTTCATGTTGGTATGTGTGAAAGATGTCAAGAGATACTTTGATTATTTGCTCAAAGATGCTCAAAGCATCTTTTCTACCACCCATCTAATTTTTAATAAGAAATAGACAATTCCATTCCATAATTATATATAAAATTCTAAAACGAATGATATCAAGAAATGCTCATTTCCAATATCAGGAAAAGTTCTAAGCCCCTTAAGCTAGCACTCTCGAGAAGAAAATAAACATATTCCCTCTCAGTTTTTTTTTAATTTTTTCTTAACATTTATTCATTTTTGAGAGTGAGAGAGACAGAGCATGAGCGGGGGAGGGGCAGAGAGAGAGGAAGACAGAATCTGAAGCAGGCTCCAGGCTCTGAGCTGTCAGCCCATACCAACGCGGGGCTCGAACTCACAGACAGCGAGATCACGACCTGAGCCAAAGTCAGACGCTCAACCGACTGAGCCACCCAGGAGCCCCCCTCTCAGTTTTTTACTAGCCTACTTTCCCAGGCCTCCCTAGGCTCCACAACCCTCATAGCCAGAGCTGTTATCTTATGACTAACTCTATCTTCGTCACTGTGGGTATGACAACCTTGTAATGCCCCTTATGCCCTCTTGTTTCCTTTCCCAGAATCTCTAGAGTTGCCCATTTTCTCATGAACAAATTCTATAATTCTGTCTCACGGAAGCCTACAAAATTGCATAATGATTAGGCTTTTATTTCTTGCCCCTCCACGTGCTGCTTTGTTCAGAAATATCTTACTTCTCCCCCAAATGTTCACACCAGTATTCATAACGTAGTAACATCTGGAAGATGGCAAACAGTGCTATCTATATATGCCAGTGAGTTACCACTGAAGTGGGACTACATGGAAACATATGTGAATACAGGGAAGGTGGCTTTTTCTCATCAACTCAGACTAAGGGCCAGAAAAACACAGTTTAGGCTCAGGTAGGTAGATGCCCTGCCCAAGTTAATAATATATATCATTGTTAATACTATGTTCAATAATAATATATATGACAGACATGTGCATATAGGTATATTACATAATTATATAATAGATACACATGTACATACATATATACATATATACATTATATGCATGTATGAAACATACATACACACAGTTCTAATACCATGTGTTAAGAGTATAACTGGCAGTACACATTATATTTTAAATAATGTTGAGAAATCATCAAGTTTTGGCAGATTTTTTTAATGATTATTTATTTTGAGAGAGAGATGAGAGCAGGGAAGGGGCAGAGAGAGAGAGAGAGAGAGAGAGAGAGAGAATCCCAAGCAGTCTCTGTGCTGTCAACACAGAACCCGATGCAGGGCTTGATCTCACAAACCAGGAGATCATGACCTGAGCCTAAATCAAGAGTCCTACGCTTAACTGACTGAGCCACCCAGGTGCCATCTCCCTCTCCTTTTAAAAAAATAATAGTTCTTTTGCAAGGAGTTGAATAAAGGGAAAAGGTTTAGGCAAGTAGAAAGAAGTTTCTTTTTTTTTTTTTAATATATGAAATTTATTGTCAAATTGGTTTCCATACAACACCCAGTGCTCATCCCAAAAGGTGCCCTCCTCAATACCCATCACCCACCCTCCCCTTCCTCCCACCCCCCATCAACCCTCAGTTTGTTCTCAGTTTTTAACAGTCTCTTATGCTTTGGCTCTCTCCCACTCTAACGTCCTTTTTTTTTTTTCCTTTTTTTTCCTTCCCCTCCCCCATGGGTTTCTATTAAGTTTCTCAGGATCCACATAAGAGTGAAAACATATGGTATCTGTCTTTCTCTGTATGTCTTATTTCACTTAGCATCACACTCTCCAGTTCCATCCACGTTGCTACAAAGAGCCATATTTCATTGAAAGAAGTTTCTTAAAGAGTACAAATGGATTGTTGTTGGCTCAGGTAGAGGTAGAGGCATAGATGATTTCCTGCACTCTAGTAAATCAGGCTCTGGCTTTCAAGTTTTCTCCCTCTGTCTTTTAAATGTCCTTGCCTCCTTTACTCTCTAAAAACATATTCTTCATTCCCACTAAGACACCAAATTCCTCTACTCGTCTTTGCCCATCAGTCTGCCTCATGGCAGTAGATATTTCCTATAAAGATTAGAAACAAAAAGTTTTACCAATATGCTCAATGTTCCACATTCGGTGACCCACCGCTGTCCATCCCTGAAACAACTTCTTCACTCTGCCAGGCAAACTCGATTAGTATCAATTATTCCTCTGGGGTCATAACTCCACTCTCTGGGCTTACGCTTTCACCCACACAGTCATCTGGCTTTCACCACAAGGACAGGCTCATGTTTGCCACTGAATAGGTTTATCAGCATGTTTTTTGCCTATAGAATTTTGGAAATCTGTCTGCTTTCTTTCCTTCTGCCATCTCTCTGTTCCTTTCAGTCTAAGCTGGCAATTCTGATGATACAGAGTTTTTTAAAAGATTTCCTCTGTTACACAAAAGGGTCCACCACAGGTCTTTCCTACATAATCAACCTCTACTTTAGGCTTCTCTGAAGATATCTGAGGAGATCTGTGAGTCACATCTCATTTCTTCTAAGAGCCTTCAGTTTAAATGAAAATCATGACCTTTTATTGCTTTTGAAGCAATAACAAAAGGTTGTTTAGCCACACCCCAAGCTTTCTCTTCAGAGCACATTTTCCTAAAAGTAATTCTAATTTTAGTATCTTTTGCAATCTGGATAGGCTGAAAGTTTCCCGAAATATCAAAACCTGGTTCTCTTTTGCTTAATATTTCATCCCTCGATTTATCTTTTTCCTCTCTCATTTTAGTATAAGCAGCAAGGACAAAATTGGGTGTCTTCAACACTTGCTTGAATTTTTTCTCTGCTAAATATCCATGTTCATAATTTAGAAATTCTTCTTTCCATTTAACTGTAGGTTGCAATTCAGTCCCTACCACAAATAGGGTATTGAGAGTTGGATAGAGTACACATTTCGCTTCAGAGCTGGAAAGAAGACTAGAACAATTTCAAGTTCTCAGTCATTACTTAGGAATCAAGTATTTGGCACAATTCTTTTGAAGTGAATCCCTTCAAATTAGAATAACTATGCATTACTCAGTGCTCACCATAGTAAGTGTAGTAACCATCTGTCACCAAAGAATGTTATTACAATCTTATTAACTATATTCCCTATGTTGTCCTTTTCATCTCTGTAATTTACTTCTGTCATAAATGGAAGTTAGTACCTCTTAATCCCCTTTATCTATTTCATCCGTCCACACCACCCATTTGCCCTCTGGCAATGCCCCAGTTTGTTCTGTGTATTTAAGAGTCTGTTTCTTTTGTTTTTTGTTTTTTTTTGTTTTTGTTTTTATTTATTTTTTTTTGGTCTGTCTCTTTTTCATTTTGTTTGCTCATTTGTTGTGTTTCTTAAGTTCCACATATGAATGGCACCATAGGGTATTTGACTTTCTTGGTCTGACTTATTTCACCTAGCTTAATACTTTCTAGGTCCATCCATGTTGCAAATGTTGTTGCAAATGGCAAGATCCCATCCTTTTATGTGGTTGAGTAATATTCCATTGTGTATATAAACCACATCTTTATCTAGTCATCTTCAAATGGACTCTTGGGCTGCTTCCCTATCTTTCCTATTGTCAATAATGCTGTAATAAACACAAGAGTGCCTATATCTTTTCTAATTAATGTTTTTGTTTTTAATTTGAGTAAACGCTCATATCATATGATATTTCTTTTTTTAATATTTTGGGGAAACTCCATACTGTTTTCCACAGGGGTTTGGCCAGTTTGCATTCCCACCAACAGTGCATGAAGGTTCCTTTTTCTCCACATCTATTCCAACACTTGTTTTCATAATGTTTAGGGAATGACGTAGAGTGCCAGAAACATATTTTTGTATTATAGTTAGGGGACAGCTTTTTTCCTATGAATGTTTGGGGAAGGACATTGCATTGAAGAGGAAGAAAAAAATGAGAAAGCCAGAATAACATTAGTATGATTGCATCACACCAGCTGGTGTAGTTGAGGAAATAGGACAGTTATAGAAACTGGAGCACAGAGGAAAGTGGTAGAAGATGAATCTGCAGAATCAGGTAGTGAATGAGTCCTGAGCGCACTGTAATTACGGCAAGGGTTTTAAAGTGCAGTAAATGGGTAAAAATGCAGGTATAGTGTGAGAGAATTACAAAACCAGATTTGTATTTTAAAGACCTGTTCGGGGGCGCCTGGATGGCTCACTCCATTTAGCATCTGCCTCTGGAGTTCAGCTCAGCTCATGATCTTGCAGTTCACGGGATAGAGCCCCATGTCAGGCTTCGTGCTGACACCCCGCAGCCTGCTTGGGATCCTCTCTCTCCCTCTCTCTCTGCCCCTCCTTGTTTGTGTGTGCACACACACACTCTCTCAAAATAAATAAACTTCAAAAAAGAAAAAAAAAGGAAACCTGTTTGAAACTGCTGCAGTGGAATGCACTAGATTGAATTCATTTATTGACAGATGAGAAAATACATACATTTTCCCACAAAGCACTTTACCTGCAAGAACCAATCTATAATTAAAAAAAAAAAACAGGAAAGAAAGAATGTTTTCTCTAGAATTGATGATTTTGCTTTATTGGAAAAAAAAAACACAGACTGAGAAGCCATCGGGCATAATGTTCTGAATAAGTAAAATGGATGAAGACTTTAAGAAGATGAACATCTTTCTAATGTGAAAAACCAAATATTTGCTAAGTTGACTAAATACTGGCCCTAACTCTTTGCCCTTCCTTGTATCTACATCTTGTAGTAGGTAACCGTACCTGCACTCTGCACTGGGCAGGGTCTTCTGCACTACCTCTGGACTCCAAGTTTAGTGAAGTATCCCATTTTGAACTATTAACAAACATGATACAACAGACATGAAAGAGCCCTGGAGTATTTCTGTTCCTGTTCTTTCCCTCTGCTATCAACATCAGCAGGATGTGTCCAGGCTTGTTCTTAATGAAGTATGAAAAATAAATGGACCAGACTCACAAGGCTCCATGTATCTAAGCTAAAATCATCATAGATCAATAGAAATACTACCAACACCCGGAGAGCAAAGCCTCCCCACCAACATAAACCATTTAGATTCCTGAGCTAAGCAAACTATTCATTCCCTACATCCCTGGAATTTCAGGATTGTTTGTTATACAACATTTTGCAATATATAATTGATATAGATGATAAGGAAACACCAATGTGTTTAGGTTAAGAAGTTCTCTGATATGACATTAATCCATTCTGAGACTTGGAATCTTAGATTAGGAAGACTTTATTATTAAAAAATATCACAACTTGCATAGGCTTTTGAATTCAAATAGAAAAGAGAATAATTTTTTTTCTTCCTTTGAAGTCTAGAGGAAGTCAGCCTCACAAAATGGAGAGCTCTAGGAAATACAAAGCAGTTAGGAAATATCATGAGAGAGATGCTCCAAGCTTGTTAAACTCCCCATAACCCACTACAGCCTACTCTTCTCCCCTTTCCATTACACTCACTGCCACTCTGGCTAGTATAGAATGGGGCTGGGGGGGATTCTGAAGTTCTTGTGTGTCCCATAAAGGAGCATGGAAAAGAACTCAAATAGCACATGGTGCTGATTCAGTGAGTCACCTCAAGTTCTATATACAAGTTCACATGAGGTTGTGAACAGGGTGTAATTTAAAGCAGGTACTGTGCCAACCGAAGATACATTGGATACATCAGCAATAGATATTGTAAGGATAGACACTGAAGTCTAAAAACATGGCAAAGAGGAAATATTCATAAACCAGGATAACCTAGAATAAAGGATTCTGGAAGACCAAGTATTTAATCAAAAGAGAGATGGAATAAATTTATAGTTACTGAGTTAATTAGAAGTAATTGTTATTCTAAATAGGCCTGACTAGGGGCACCTGGCTGGCCCAGTCAGAAGAGCATGCAACTCTTGATCTCATAGTCATGAGTTTGAGCCCCATGTTGGGCGTAGAGTGTACTTACATATGTACATACATGCATACATAAAACAAACAAATAAATAAACTTTAAAGGGACATGATTACTAACAATAGTGTTTGTTTTGCTGGGTACTGAGTATGAGAAATCGTGAGAAGGTTAAGTGGTATACATGAAAAACAAAAAAACAAAAGTATATTTCTACACATCTGAATTAATGCTGTAAAACTGAAACCAATGCCAAGAATATATCATATATTGTATCTTTTTAATGATATCTATTACCATGGTTATGATAAGCATATTTTACACTCATTTATCTATGTAGAGGTGTAAATTTGAAAGAAATTTAACAAAAGCAACATAAATTTAGAGAATAATAGATCATTCCCTAATAGGACATATACTGTGATTCAGCACCTCTTTACTCCCTTTTTTTAAATGAACAAACAAAAATCATCTAGTTAATTCAGTGAAACACTGAGCCTCTGTTTCCTTCTTGTTACCTGGATATGACAGCCTGAAATACCAAAAATGGTAGTTTTATGAGAAGCAATATAATGTAAAAATTTTACAAATATTTAAAATGCATAAAAGTGCATAAAAATTAGGTTTTGGTTTTTCAAAGTATAAAGCACCTTCCCTATTAATACTCATACCTGGAACACAGTATAAATACTATTTTCTCACTTTTTAAATAAGAGAAGAACAGTCTAAAACAGGCCTTTAGCTGTCCCAGAGAAGCCTTCGATCAATCATGTTTCTGCGATATCTAATTTTCATTTATCTAACTGGGAACGGATATTGCCAGTAAAGAAAACATTACAGGGGCACCTGGGTGGCGCAGTCGGTTAAGCATCCGACTTCAGCCAGGTCACGATCTCGTGGTCCGTGAGTTCGAGCCCCGCGTCAGGCTCTGGGCTGATGGCTCAGAGCCTGGAGCCTGTTTCTGATTCTGTGTCTCCCTCTCTCTCTGCCCCTCCCCCGTTCATGCTCTGTCTCTCTCTGTCCCAAAAATAAACGTTGAAAAAAAATTAAAAAAAAAAAAAAGAAAAGAAAACATTACAAAGCATTCGACAATAAGGGTTGCTGACCACTTATTTCTTCCACTGAGGGAGACATGGCGACTAAGTTGAACTGAATGAGTCAAATAGCCAGATTCATTAAACACAGAGCATGACAAAATAAATGAAATTGAAGCAAAGATGTATCTGTGACAACTTTGAACATACTGATACATGACATTATAGTATAGTCAGTATTATCTTTTTTTTTTTTTCTTCCTCTATGGGTTCTAGGTTCTTGGCTGAGACCTCCATAGCAAAAGACAGATTAACAGGAGAAAAACATATGTTTAATAATATGTTTACCTCCTGCATACATGGGAAATACCAGGAAAAGTGAGTAATTCCCCCAAATGACCTAAGCCACCACTTTAAATACTATCTACAGTGGGGTAGATGACAAAGACAAAAGATCGTAGAGTTAGAGGGTGAGACCAGTTACGTAAGGTTACCAGGAAAGGCACAGTAAACAAGACACAGGTAAACTTAAATCTGTTTTGCAGATTTAAGTCAATGCTTTCTCCAGAAATAAGCATTTCTAGAGATTTAGAGTCACTGGTTCTTCTTTGTACAGAGAAGGAGACATTCTCGCAAATGGAGATTTCCCTTATAAATATCTCTTACAAAAGG
Organism: Lynx rufus; assembly: GCF_022079265.1. Classification (NCBI taxonomy): domain Eukaryota; kingdom Metazoa; phylum Chordata; class Mammalia; order Carnivora; family Felidae; genus Lynx; species Lynx rufus. The sequence goes on from NW_025814867.1 coordinate 137,012,414, forward strand.
ACAACTCTTATGCAGTTTTCAGAGCATTTCTCCCTGTCTGCTGTTTCTTAAAAATGTTCCACATAAAAATAATCCCTTTGCCAAAGAGACGTATTTAGGAGTGGCAAATTCTGCTCCCCTTCAGTTGCATGAGCTTTTGTAAGTTGAAATAGTATTGGTCGGTATAGCAATCCTCTCATATATTCATCATTTTTACATCCATTTTAAAAGAAATGATCCCTATTGACTCCTTTGTGTAATAAAATATCATGTGGTATTCATAGCTGTAAAAGACACATTAATAATTAACATAATTCAAATTCCTACTTGGGGGGCAGTGAATCTATTGCTGTTGAAGATACTGCTCTGGCCCAACTGTCCACTTAATTGCATTCAACTGGGAAGACATAAGTGCTAAAGTACAACAGGGTCCACTTAGTAGGTGAAACCTTGACCCTGAGACTGTTAGAGGAAGCACATCCTGGTTCCCTTTTCCATCATTCTATTCATGGTAGGTGGACAACTTTCACTTAAAGTCCATAAAATTGTTGCAGCTATCATCAGTTCACAGATTACTCTTTTTTCTGACAGCTAAGATACTTTTAGTTTCAGCAAGTTGGTGGAGACTCTTCGTGGAATATAAATTGGGGTTGTCAGTGGGGGCAGGGGGGAAGTATGTTTTTCCATCAATCAGACCCAATGGAAAATGAAGTCTACTGTGAAATTGTGCCTCTGTCATTCAAGGTCAAGGAATAGTTAAGTAACATCACTCAAAGAGTGAATCTAGTCTACTGTTCCCTGTTCCTTCCAGAATCTAGAAGATTGCTTCTACCTTTTCACACCCTTCACCCAGAGGAGTAGGAATAAAATGACTTTGGAAAAAGGAGAGTTTATTACTTAAGAGAAGAAAATAAATTTCATGACAAGTGTTTCTGTTCCTACCTTGGCCTCCAGTTTTCAGTTCTTCTCACTCCTCAATTTTACTCTAATCCACTGTGCTTGGTGTTCTGGGACCCTGACTTTTATATTCTACTAAGTTCCAGAAGGGGTTAAAAAAAATTTCCCTGAAATATGTCACTGTGGGACACAGCCTATTTTGAGCTGATGGAAGAAATTTTGCCCCTCCCTTAACTACCTAAAAGAATGTAAATTGGATCTCTTTCCCAGAATAAGAGTAACCAGAGATTAATTTTATCTGAGATGACCCATCTGTATGGCAGGGTAAACATCTGATTACCAAGTATCTTGTGAATTGCCCTCCTCCCCTTTCAAGCCCCAGGCCCCTATCCCATTCCTTAACTTGGAATATATATCTCATTTTACTTTTCTGTCTTTGAACCTCTCATGTATGTGGGGTTCCCATAAGTAAAAGTTAAATTTGATTTTCTTATTAATCTGTCTCATGTCACTTTAACTCTTACACCAGCCAGAAGAAATTTAGAAGGGTCAGGGAAAGTTTTTTGTCCCCAGCACTATCTTTATCTTTATAATTTTAAAAGAACTACAACAAAAAATATTTCATAGAAAATATAAGTATACCTTCAATTTCTCATTCGATAATATAATCTGCTATTAAAAGGCTATGAATTTTTTTTGCAGTGTATAATAAAACAATGGAGGGGCGCCTGGGTGGCGCAGTCGGTTAAGCGTCCGACTTCAGCCAGGTCACGATCTCGCGGTCCGTGAGTTCGAGCCCCGCGTCGGGCTCTGTGCTGACTGCTCAGAGCCTGGAGCCTGTTTCCGATTCTGTGTCTCCCTCTCTCTCTGCCCCTCCCCCGTTCATGCTCTGTCTCTCTCTGTCCCAAAAATAAATAAACGTTGAAAAAAAAATTTATAATAAAACAATGGATATAGCCTCTACTGACAATAGATGGCACTAAGACCTTTTTTCTCTGCAATCTTGGGTACAATGCTGACATGAAATCTCAGTGAATGATTTTATGCTTTAATAAACATCTGTCTTCTCATTCATATTTTTGCAAACAAATTTTTTGTTTGTTTGTTTCATTTGATTTTAGAAAATATGTCATTGTTTCTCTGGGAATAAAAAAAAAATATTCTTTGTAATGCACATGTTTACTAGAAAGTACTGTCTTCCCATCATGAGTTATTGAAGTTTCCATACGTGTAGTCATTATTCAATCTCTAAGTCCTCGTACATATCCATTTTACTTCATCTATTTCTTGAAATCGCTTGGGTTAAACAAAACATGGAAAGAAATGTCATATCTAATGCCATCCCTGAGTTACATTACAATAATATGCACGGAAGAAAGCAGTTTGCTTACCAAGCCGTGAAAACTGCTTCTCTGCTAGAAATACATACGTTCTCCTTGATTGAGTTTTAAAGAACATAGATGTATGCATCTGAAAGTGCACAGAAAGGGAAAAGAGGGAAAGACAGAAAATAGAATGCAAGTGGGTGCACTGATGAGCAACCTGCTGGCTGCCTTTGTCTGATGCAACCGTTTCCCATGAGTTTGAACGCAAATGAAAAGTTCGTCTTGTAGAGCAACTTTTCCTATTACTCCGATTTCGTATCTTGTCTTCTTTTCAGCTTAGTGTAAGGCTATTCAAATCAGGCCCCACTTTTTCTGGTTTTCTAACGTAATTATAGTAGCTTTTTCTTGACAATCAACATCAATGTTACATTCCGTGAAATCGCCTTGTATTTTAAAGACTGTATGTGCCACCCATATTTACTTTCTCTTTCTTACTTAGCCTAAAACAGCCGCTATGTAGAGTCCTTATAGACCATCTATATCCCTCCTGCCATGACTGGATAGGATTAGAGTTCGAATTTCAACATAGCAATTGTAACAGCATCTTTGTACAGTTAAATATGAGTCGTTGGGGCACCTGGGTGGCTCAATTAAGCGTCCAACTCTTGCATTCGGCTCAGGTCAGGATCTTACGGTTCCTTGGATCAAGCCCCATGGCAGGCTCCATGCTGACAGAGCAGAGCCTGCTTGAGATTCTCTCTCCCCCTCTCTCTCTGCTCCTGCTCACACACGCATGCACACTCTCTCAAAATAAATAAAATAAAAATAAATATGAGTCCTGTATTTGAAAATATTGCACAAGCCTGACAACAAAATAGAAAATGGACTCTATACTATACAGTGCCATTTCTTAGACATACACACACATATGCATTGCACCACACTTAATCATAATAGAATTATATTTGTTTAGTTCAAAATCTGTCCCAAGCGTGACCACCAAAATCATTGGTGGTTATTGACACTGGTGAATAAAATAAGGCAAGTTAATACTTACAGCTGATGACTTTAATTTTGAACATTTTGTGATTTTCCCCCTTGGTAATCTAATGTCTCCCTCACAGTTCACCAAGGCTGTAAAGTGTAAGAGGAAGGGAAGGGCAGGGCAATCAAAATATGGAATACTGAAAAGGTTGAAGTAGTAAAGTATCTTTCCCAGGATATGTAAGACATTAAGATTTTGATATTTTATATTAGTACAGAGATTACATTGGGAAAGGAAAATGGCACAACAAAAAGTCATTATTTTTAAATGACTATTTCATAAAGATTCTGTAGTAGAAAATTGATCTCTTTCTTTTATTCTCAAATCTTAACATTTTTGTCATAATTTTAAGCTACATTTATTTAAGCTCACCTAAAACTTTATATATATATATATATATATATATATATATATATATATATATATATATATAAAGCTACATAAAGGTTTGGAAGTTTCTATGTTGGAATTCTGTGTACTTATTGGCATTATAGATCCCAAACTTTAAAATAATGCCTAACGATATGTACTGTAATATACATAGAGTTGATAGTCAATAAAATGTTATTTATATTGAAATAAGGCTTTTGAGGGCTTGAGGGTTACATCCTGCACACTGAAATTCTAACTAGTTATATTATTAGAAGTTCAGAAAATCTTTTAGCTGAGTAACTTTCCTTTCTGCATATTTGTGTTAAGTTTTCTGTCACTGCTCTTCCCTTTAGTTGTTTTCTCTTACTTTAAGATTCAGGTCATTATAACAGACGGTTATCAATTCTCTCAGGAGTTCTCATCCTGTAGAGTTTTGATGAATGTATCAGTCTGAACACAGGGATTTGCCTAATTTATTATTTCCCAAGATGACACAATACATTTTTAGGACAACTTATGGCAAGTTGCAAATCAGGTGCGCATTCATTCTATCAGAAGCAATATTTAAACATCCACTCTCTCCTAGAGTATTGTTCCAGACTAGCAATTCTTAGTGTGGCCCCTGCCACATTTCAGGGATCCAGGAGGTGAAATAATTTTCATAATTATACTAAGATGGTATCTGCCTTTTTCACTGTTAATCTCTCAGGAGAGGGTGGTGAAGTCTTCTAGGAGCTTTAGGATATGAGATATCACAAAACATTGACTATAGAAACATCAGTGAAATCCAACTCTCATATTGTCAAGCATTAAAAAGATGGGCAAAAATATACAATAAAGCCACTTTTTCTTACTAAACATGTTTTGCTTTAGAAAATGTATTTTTAAAATAAGTTACTTTTTGTTAATATGTTTATTATAGTTACTTAAGGGGCACCTGAGTTGGTTCAATTGGTTAAGCGCCCGACTTCTGCTCAGGTCACGATCTTGCGGTTCATAAGTTTGAGACCCACATCGGACTCTGTGCTGACAGCTCAGAGCCTGGAGTCTGCTTTGGATTCTGTGTCTTCCTCTCTCTCTGCCCCTCCCCTGCTTGTGCTCTGTCTCTCTGTTCCCAAAATAAATAAATATCAAAAAAATTTTAAAAATTAATTAGTAATGAAGAGAGACTAAGTAGCTTTGCATAGTTTTAAATTTTAATTCCTATAAAGGTAAATTTGACAGGTATTACATAAAAAAAGATGTTTGGGGTCCTTAATAATATAGAAAGATCCGAAGGGACCCTGACACAACAAGGTTTCTAAGTTGTTGTTCTAGATTCTAGAATCTAGAGTGCTAATGAGGTTTTTCCATCATATTTCTGACAATTCATACCACAGTAGTATAGCCCACATTAAGATGGGTTGTGGCTATCTTCCTGTTGTTGCTTGTTCTAACTTTTTGCAAAAACTTTGCTTCCAGCCCTCAAGCAGCATATGCCATTAGGATGATGAGAACACCTGGAAGGAATGTCTAATAAATAGTGATGTTTCGTTGCTCCAGTTCTCTCATTCCCAATGATTCTTTAGGGATGCAAAAGAAAGACCTCAGATTATAGTTTTTAAAGTTTTCCTTATCCTCTTTTTAGCTGCGGCTTGGGTAAAAACCTAGCTTCAGGTAGAAGGCTCTACATCTTGAAGGGAAGAAGGCCCCACTCCGGAATACACCACTTGAGCATGTGAAGAATTTCTAGAAGTCTTGTCTGAAGACAGTCAAGACCCAACAAACTCAGAAGAGTTGTCTACCTTCCCCTTAACTGCTTGAAAGGAGTTAGGAGGCCCATACCTGGAGAGAGATGATACCAAAGAAACTTTATCACAAAGACTTATTTGCGTGGCTTGGCAAACATTTGTTTACCAAACATTTGCTCTTCTCATCTTCCTGTGAACTGCCTTCCTCCTCTTTGACATCCCTGACCTACTGTACCCCCTTCTTCACTCAGGATGACATATAAGCCTCAATTGCTTGACTGTCTTGGATCTCAAGTTTTTGGGACTCCCATATGTATGAATTTTCTTTTCTCCTTTTAATCCATCTTATGTCTAATTATTAGACCAATCAGAGAATTTAGAAGGGAAGAAAAGTTTTTCCCCCTTACAGTATGATTATACAGTACTTAACCATCTAGCTTGCCCAGCTGTGTAATTAAGCATGATTCAATATACATTCTAAGACCCTTAAAACTAATTATGTATTCTCACTTCTTTTACACTTTTTTGTTTAGTATCTGCTGCCTTACATGACAATTCATATCCACACTGCACTAAACAAATTATATCATTGCAGGTCTCCCATTTTTTTCTCTTTGTGTTTACTGGATCAAAAACTGAATTGGACACATGTTTATTACACAGAGTTTTTCTCATCTAGCATCGAGTATAATTCCACAGGCTTTGGATACAGACTACTTGGTTAGAACCTTAGCTCTGCCATGAGTTAATTTATATGACCTAGAGCAAATTAATAACATCTCCAGATCTCTATTTGTTCATCAGTAATACTGTGAAAAATAAAAGTATCTGTTTTATGAGGTTATTGTTAGAACTATATGGGTTGAAACACGGAAAGTTCATAAACATGCAGGAACACAGAAAACTTTGAATTACTGTTTGTTATGATTTTCTTACTTTATTGATTTCTCTATTTATTCTTATTGATGAACTTCATTTCTTCCCCTGCTTAGTTTCATTGAATTTTGACATAATCTTTCAGTCTAATGTGATGTGGGAAGCAAAGGCAAAAGAAAAAAATTCACTTTCCTCACTATTTACGGCTCATCGACAAGTCCTTAAAACAGGCAAAGAGACCCTCCTTTGGGAACTCAGTTGCCTGGATGTTGAGACTTTGCTCAGGGCAAAAGGCAATCTTGGCCTGATCCCCCAGCGTCTACTTTAAAATTTTTTTTTTCAACATTTATTTATTTTTTGGGACAGAGAGAGACAGAGCATGAACGGGGGAGGGGCAGAGAGAGAGGGAGACACAGAATCGGAAACAGGCTCCAGGCTCTGAGCCATCAGCCCAGAGCCCGACGCGGGGCTCGAACTTCCGGACCGCGAGATCGTGACCTGGCTGAAGTCGGACGCTTAACCGACTGCGCCACCCAGGCGCTCCGCCCAGCGTCTACCTTAAACATATAAAAATTCCTCTGGAAACTTCCTTTATCTCTAACCTCCTAAATATATGTTAGCAATCATCCCCCACGCATATAGCCCACTGAAGGTCTAGTGACTGAGGGTTTACTAACTAGTAATAAATGACTTTTTCTTAACAATAGCTAGCCCCCTCAAGGTCCTGGAAACAGTTTCCAAAATACCTTGGAGGCTTGTGCTGTCCCTAACCCCTCCCAACTTGAAAATATATAATCAGCCATTCCGCATGATGCCACTGCAGCACTTTCTGCCCACGAATCCTGTCCCCGTGCCTTAATAGAACCACCTTTTTGCACCCAACGCTTCTCATGGATTCTTTCTTGGCTGTCCGCTCTGAACCCTAACATTTCCACATCATAATGAATCCATTAGTTTTCTTTCTGCAAACATGCAAACAAGTTACCTGAGAGACAGAAGTCAGCTAAATTCACACTGTATTGAATTGTCTTTTTTAAATTAAAATTATAACTTGAATTTGTCTTTTCTTACTTTCAGATACATTTTTAATTTTGTTTTAATGTCTATTCATTTTTGAGAGAGAGAGACAGAGCATGAGCAGAGAAGGGGCAGAGAGAGAGGAAGACACAGAATCTGAAGCAGGCTCCAAGCTCTGAGCTGTCAGCACAGAGCCTGACGCGGGGCTCGAACCCACAAACCCTGAGATCATGACCTGAGCTGAAGACGGACACTTAACCGACTGAGCCATCCAAGTACCTATAAAATTTCAGATATTAACTGTGCCCTAGAAGCTGACATGCAAACGATATTTTGGGCACTTAATTTTTTCCAGTTTTATTCCGATATAATTGACATATAATATTGTATTGGTTTTAGGTATACAACATGACTATTTGACATAGGTGTATGTTGCAAAATGATTACCATTATAAGCTTAGTTAACACCCATAACCTCACATAATTATTTAAAAAAATTTTTTTTCGTTCTTATAGGTTTCCTCTCTTTCTCTCTTTCTCTCTCTCACACACACAGTTATGATCATTTTTTAACTTGAAAGCTCATATTAAGAATGAAAATGCTTTTGAGGAAGAAAAAAAAGATATGTGGTCAACAAAATATAATGAAACCTATACCATAGTTCTAGGTATGAAATACTTTCCTAGGAAAAATCATAATTCCAATTTTGTTGTAAACCAGAGCTATCCATTCTAATATGAAATTATATTAAAACACAAATTAATTTAAAACCTGAAGTAATCCAAATCCAGAAAAATTATAACAGCTTTGAAGAGAAAGCAGATTAGAATATTTTCTTTATTGATAATAATGGCATTAATCTCTCAAAAACTCCAAACTTGTTTGTTTAAACTAAGCTCAGTTGGATAAGAAAGTAATTTTAGCAGCAACAACCTTTGTCTAAGAGGTGGTCTGTTTTTGAGCCTAAGCCCTCATAGAGTCAAATACAATGTGCATCAATTTTTAAATATATATGCAGAAAAATAATGCACTCTATTTTATAGGTAAGTTAGGTGGTTAAGGCATGTGATTATACATGATGATAATTTTTTTTACTTATGCAATTCCCTTTTTAAATATCATACCCTCAGAGAGAACTTATTAACTATGTTTTCTCTTATCCTGACCTATTTTTTCCATAGCAATTTCAAATCCTGGAAAAACTGTATTTATTAATTTGTTTATAATTTATTATATATCTTCACTAGAATGTAACCTCAGTGAAACCAAGGATATTTCCCTGTGTTCTGATGTATGTATTTCCAGCTTCCAGAAGCATTCCTAGTTCATACTACAATGAATATATTTAGACATAATATTTATAAAACCTCTTCAGAATATTTAATTTCATTTAAAAAATACACTTTAGGATATAATTCAATTATTATATTAAATGAACTTTGCAAGAGTCTACAAATAAATGAAAGCAATAACTATACACATGCACACGCACACACACACACACACACACACATTAAAATTTAGTGTCATTAGTTATTAATTTGATTGATGTGACCAGAAATCTATTTCAGAGATCCTCTACATTTAAATGTCTTTTCTCACTAAACACAAGGTGATTTTTAAAATTATAGCTCTACCATATACATTTTTTAAAGTTTATTTATTTTTGAGAGACAGAGAGATACAGAGCACGAGCTGGGGAGGGACAGAGAGAGACACACAGAATCTAAAGCAGGCTCCAGGCTCTGAGTTGTCAGAACATAACGGGGTTCGAACCGATGAACTGTGAGATCATGATTTGAGCTAAAGTCGGCCGCCTAACTGACTTAGCACCTAGGCATCCCATAGATCTACTGTATTTTTAAATATTTGGGGAAAATCAAGAAAGTTATCTCATTTATCCTAACAAAATGAGTATGTTCCAATTAACTAAATATGAGTGCTAGTGATTAAGGATCTGTTATTTTTTCCATCTTGAAAACTGAAATAGAAGTTTGAAAGGGATTCTATCATTTGAAGATTTAGTTGGCCTCCTTATAATAAGGAAGTCATTGATAAGCATGTTATTTTTAGTTATCTAACCTCACTACAACTGTAAAACTCTAAAAGACAGACACAGTGACTACACATCTACAGGATGAAATTAATTTTATTTTTATTTGTCATAGAATCAGGTTAAAAAATGTGAATAAGCTTTTATAATTTTGGATAGTATGTTCATACCATCCAGTGTAATTTATAAGCTAAACAAAATATGGTAAGTAAACTTTAGAGAATAAGGGGGTAGGGGCATGGTTTATATGAGCTGTCACTCTCCAAAACAGTTAAAGTGTGGCATGGTACAAATCCTAAATTGCAGTTATTTAGGACAAATGTCATAAACATGAAGATATTTGGATAAGGGAAATCAGGCAATAGTTGCAAATACAAGATCAATGACAAGACTGCCAGTTGTTCTGCTGTATTGACTTATTACTTATTCTGAAGTAATAGAAATTTTAGGGGCATCTGGACGGCTCAGTTAAGCAACTGACTCTTGATCTCAGCTCAGGTCTTGACTCACAGTCATGAGTTCAAGTACCCGGTGGGCTCTGTCCTGGGTGTGAAGCCTACTTAAAATAACAATAATAATAATAATAATAATAATAACAATAATAATAATAGAAATTTTACTTAGTGCCAGCTAAAATGTAGCTAAAGCCTACATGTCCCAGATTTCCTCGCAGTTTAAGGTTGCCATTTTACTAGGTGCCAGTCAATGGGACTTGGAAGAAATATGGTGTGCAACTTAAAAATCATGCCCTTAAAGAGAAAGACCATGCCCTCCTTTTTCCCTTTATTACTTTTTGTTGTCCTGAAAAACATCATTGTGGCAGTAGCTATAAAATCCATCACAAAACACAAGTTGAAAACCATAGATCAATGAAGCAGAACACAAAGAAGTAAGAGTCTTAGTCACCTGATGTTTTCATCAAGTGTGTTGTTCTACTAAACCTCGATAGTCAACCTCTGGATTAAAAGACAGAAAAATAAAATTGTATATTTTTTATGTTCACTATCCTTCATAGATTCTTTGTTATAGTATCTTGAAGTATATTCTAATACAAGTTCAATCCAGAAGTTATAAGGATAGATAATGCTAACACTGAACAATTTTCTTCTTAAATGGGTGATTCAGTAAAGTGTATGTTGCTGCAATATATTATCATATATACGCTCCATATGTGTCCATCTAAAACATATGCTGAGACTTTGGTCAGAAAGTTTTTTAAGGAATGCTTTAACAACAATGCAATAAATATTCTGGCAACAAAGTAGCTCTGCACAGAATGAGGATGTGAATTGGATACAGTTGCTTAGATGCTCTCTCAGGGAGCTGAGAATGTGAATTGGATGTAGTCGCTTAGATGGTCTCTCAGGGAGCTCTGGCACTGGTTTGAATTAAGGTGAGGGAGTCAGATACTCATGCCATGACATCAACCACTTAATGGATATAGTTTGTCAATTTCCACCGAGGGACCCTCCTGTAAGATGTCATGAGCCAACTCTGCAGCAGCCAGGGATAGAAGTCCTTCTGCTCTGAAGGGAGTTTGGGGGTGGCACAGTGCCCAAAACGTCCACCACTTGCACCACTAAGACCCACTCCTTTCAATTAGTATATACATTCCATCTGGGAATAGTTCTTTCAAGACTGTCATTCCTTTGTCTTGATATTACAACTGATATTCATCACTTTTGGTTCCCCTTGCCCTTAGCAAACACTGCTCGTGGTCTTGGAGATTTATTTAGTGAAGTGACCCAGGCTTTCCTCTGCGAGGGTTCTGAGCCCTTGTTCCATGTACCCTTTTCTGGCTTCTGCATTTCAACAATTATCATAAAAACTGAGTAAAGGTGTACCAAGAGAGACAAACCTGTCACTTAATTCAGTAAAAAACATATTCTTCCCATTACCAGTTTTGTAATAGTAACTCTACTCCTTTACAATGAATGCTGATTGATTAACCAGGATCAATTATCCCTGCCAGCAAGATAACTCCTTTCCTTGCCTGTTATTCTAGTGGAACAAAGAGTGTGAAGAAGCTGGTTGTACATAAAGCTTAATGTTTAATGGAACTCTCCTTCTGTTCCCTGATGGAAGTGTTCTGGCTTTATGAACAGAACCTCTGGACCTGTCAAGCTGAAAACTGCAAGAATGGAGAGCACAGATTTCCCAAGTGGGCAACTAAGAGTGATAGTTAATGGGGCCACTCTTCCTTTCACTCCTCTATCTCTAGACTCCTATAGTTTACCTGATGGGTATTCAGAGCCACATCAGGAGAAGTCTAAGATGAGTGCTGAGTTTCTGGTTGAATCACTGGAGGTTGGTGCTATCAGGGATGGTGCTATCATCCCTTGAGAGAGGAACAGCAAGACAAAGCAAGTCCGGGAATGGGAAATGGTAAGTGCTAGGTTTAACATGCTCTCAGACCTACCATCAGTCAGAGATTTATAATTGACAATATCTGTCCCCAAATTTCAAGAGATATGTCCATGCATATGTTATGCCTATATTTTGTTTAAGTTTGTACGTATGAGCTCGTCTATATACTCAAGCATGCTAAAACTAATCTCTGGCATTTCTTTTCACCCCAAGAATAGTATTATCAATTTTATATGCTATTTCCATATTTTTTTTAGCTTTTTTCTGCATTATAATTACTTCAAACATCTTTTCTTCAGTCTGTCTTATTTTTTATATTTCCAATGTATTCCATTTTATAATTTATTTTAGACACTTTTTCTGGCTGTTTTTAAATAATCATCTATCATTCAAAATGTTATATCTATTTTACATTCTAGAAATCATTTTGAAAAGACATTGATACCCAATTTTCCTCTACTTCTTTTTAGATACTTTACTTCAGTGAATTTTGCGACTACTTCAATTTCCTTAACCTGTTTCTTGCACCTGTGTTCGTGCATCTGTTGTTTTTATCACTCTATTTCCCATCCTATTACCCAACTCTGCATCCAATTAAAAAAAAAAAGTCTTAACTGAAAATGTTATCCATTTTCTAGAAACATAATTATCTCCTTTCTCATTTTAATTTTAAAATATTTTAAAATATTAATAATTTAATATTTAAATTTTTATGATCTTTCTGTTAAAAAAGTATTTTTTATAATTTTGAAGTATTTAAATTTTAAAAATAGACTTATAGTTTTTAAATAATATTTTAAATTTTATTCAAACAAAAAATTTTTTTTATAAATTTCTTGGACTCATCTAACTCTGGTTGGTATAAATACTAATTATTACATGTTAGACAACATGCTTTGTACCACAAATGTAAAATTGATTTAGTTTCCAGCAGCCCGGAATATTGTTACAGAAGCATTTAAACTATTTTTCATCCAAGGTGTCTGTCCATTCACTTAGTTTTATGGACAGAAACTATTATTTTAACTTGTTTGAATTCTCTGTGGATACCTTGGGTATACCTTCCTAATGTCTTTCTAAGGTGTGTGCACCAAGAAAAATCATTTCATAATTTTCTCCTTTCTAGGTTATGTGGTCAGTTAAAGTAGTTATTTCATCCAGAGTCATGAGCCAAGGTTTGTGTAAAATATGCTATATTCCGTTTCTAAAATAAATCACACACATGGTAAGCATTGTTTTTTGCAAAGAGTGGAGAAAGGATCTGGGGACAATTAAATATTTCTTCACACAAGTATATTTTCACTGCTTACTATACATCAGACACAATTCTGGTTCCTGAAACTAGAGGACATAATAGGACCAAAAAGTTTCTCAAGATTTTAGAAGGAGAAAAACAAAAATATATAATATTGTGGATATTATGCAATAAATGACATAAAGAGAAGGAAATCAGGGTGTGGGAAACCAAGAATGGCAGAATACAGTGGCTTCGTCAGTGATCTGAGAAGGCCTATGGGTAGTGGGGGGTTTGAGCACAGAAAGTGAGAGGCAAACCATTGACCATGTGATGAAAAACTGCAAAAGAAAACCGTATGCAGGGGCTCTGAGGAAGAAGAAGGCCTAGTGTGGCTCTTAAGGAACAGATAGTTAAACAGTGTGACTGAATTAGAAAAAAGATTAGGAGAGCAGTAATTGAGATAAGGTTAGAGATGTAGAAGCCTGGGCAATGTGAACCACTGGAGAAATTGGGTTTTTGCTCAGAATCCAGCAGACACTGGGTGTGAGGAGAGGAGAAACGTGCTTTGACATTCATTTTTAAAATATTATGTGGTGATCACATATATAAGAGACTACAGAAGATTAAGAGTCGAAGCAGGAGACCCATTAGGAGACATTGTTATAACTGAATAAACTATAATGGCGCTCACGCTAAGGAGGTAAGGGTGGAAAGTAGGGGAAGAACTCAAACTTTTGATTTGTTTTAAGGTAGACCTGATAGGATTTATGGATGGATTCAATGTCGAATGAGAGAGAAAGAGCAAGTACAAGAATGACTTCAAAGTTTTGTCCCAGGAAACCAGAGTGGTAGAGTTACTATTAAGTGAAACACAACAATTATGCGGGAAATAGGCTTGGGGAGAGAATATCAAAAGTCCAGTTCTGAGAATGGGAAACATGAGGAGCCTGGGAGACTTTTTGTTGTTGTTTTTCTTTTTAACATTTATTCATTTTTTGAGAGACAGAGAGATCAGCGTGAGTGGGGGAGGGGCAGAGAGAGGGAGACAGAATCCGAAATGGGCAACAGGCCCCAGTCTCTGAGCTGTCAACACAGAGCCTGATGCAGGGCTCAAAGCCATGAACCGTGCAAGGTCATGACTAAGCCAAAGTCAGCAGCTCAACTGACTGAGCCACATATCTGCCGGATCCTGGGAGACTTTTAAGTGGAAATTTTAATTCAGCTTCTGGATTGAAGGGTCCAGGGCTAAAGGCAGTAGTTATGGCTAGTAATCAATATTTTTTTTCTTGGTTCATAGATAGCAGATCTACATCTTTACACACAAATATACAGACATCTAGGCAATATGATAAATAACACGATAGCTATTTCTTAATCTAACTTTGCTTCATCTTCCTACAATTTTAATTTATACATATATTCAGAACTAGAAAACTTTAGCAATCATAATAATTAGTTGGTTAATGAAGAAATTAAGAAAAACAGATGACAGCCCACTTCATTAAAATTGTATGATGTGGGTGTGGGGGGGAGGTAATTTCATAAATAAAAACTATTTGTAATAATGATTTAAAAAAAACAGTAGAAACAAAACTCTTCTGAAAATTTAGTTTATACTCCAACAGACTTTTTCTTTCTCCAGATAACTGCCTAAATTTCTGTCACCTCTTTTAAAAATTTGTTTTATCTATAACAAGTGTTGGGAAAAATGTGGAGCTAAAGGAACCCTCGTGCGCTCTGGTGGGAATGTAAATTGGTGAAGTCACTGTGAAAAACAGTGTGGAAGTTCCTCAGAAATTTAAAAATAGACAAATTAGTAATTTTACTACTAGGTATTTACCCAAAGAAAACAAAAACACTAATTCAATATATATATATATATATATATATATATATATATATATATATGCACTTCTATGTTTATTACAGCATTATTTACAATAGCCAAGATATGGAAACAACCTAAATGTCTATCAATAGATAAATGGATAAAGATGTGGTGTGTGTGTGTGAATATTACCTGGAGATAAAAAAATTATGAGACCTTGCCATGTGCAACAACATGGATGGACCTAGAGAATATTATGCTAAGAGAGATATCCCACAAAGAAAGACAAATACCATATGATTTCACTTATATGTAGAATCTAAGACAAACAGTCTCTTAAATACAGAGGACAGACTGGTTGTTGCCAGAGGAAAGGTGGGTGAGGGGATGGGTGGAATAAAGGAGATTAAGAGGTATAATCTTCAAATTATAAAATAACTAAGTCACAGAGATGAAAAGTGTAGCATAGAGAATATAGTAAACAATATTGTAATAACCTTGTAATAACCTTTGTAATGACAAATGGTGACTACACTTACCATGGTCAGCACTGAGTAATGTGCACAATTGTTAAGTCAATGTTCTACACCTGAAAGTATTATAACATTGTATATTAATTATACTTCAATTAAAAAAATTAAATCTATTTGTTATTGCCACTAACATTTTCTGGATTTCTTTTCATTTTCTCTACATTCTTTCAATAGATGATAAATCAACTTGAGCATATGTAATGGAGTGAGTCCACTGAAATTAGTCATTGTATATCAACCACCTACTACAATTCAGGTATGATGTTGACTTCTAGAAAAGTTACCTCCCTTATTCATTTCTATATTTAATCTCAAATTTAGTTTAAACTTAGTAACTCCTTGTTATTTTATGAAAAATCAACAATTTCTTTGGTGTTTAAACTATTTTTTTTACTTTTTAAATTAAATTTTTGTTTCAAATTTATTTAAATTCTAGTTAGTTAACATATAGTGTAATATTGGTTTCGGCAGAATTTAGTGATTCATCACTTACATATAACACCCAGTGCTTATCATAACAAATGCCCTCCTTAGTACCCATCACCCATCTAGCCTTTCTCCCACCCACCTCACATCCAGCAATCCTCAGTTTGTTCTTTATTAAGAATCTGTTTCTTCTTTTGCCTCTTTCTCTCTCTTTTTTTTTCTTCCTTCCCCTATGTTCATCTGTTTTGTTTCTTAAATTCCACATATGAGAAAAGTCACAGGTCTTTCTCTGGCTGACTTATTTCACTTACACTCTCATTCAATCTACATCATTGCTAATGGCAAGATTTCATTCTTTTTGATGGCTAAGTAATATTCCATTATATATGTACATATATACATACATACATATATACATACATACTACCTCTTCTTTATCCATTCATCCATTAATGGATATTTGGGCTCTTTATATAATTTGGCTATTGTTAATAATGCTATCATAACCATTAGGGTGCATGTGCCCCTTCAAATCAGTATTTTTTGTCCTTTGGATAAGTACTTAGTAGTGCAACTGATGAACTGGAGGATAGTCCTATTTTTAACTTTTTAAGGAACCTCCATACTGTTTTCCAGAGTGGCTGCACCAGTTTTCATGCCAACCAATAGTGTGCGATAGTTCCCCTTTCTCATCAACATCTGTTGTTTCCTGTGTTGGTTAATTATAGCCATTTGACAGGTATGAGGTGATATCTCATCATAGTTTTGATTTGTATTTCCCAGATGATGAGTGAAATTGAGCATCTTTTCATGTGTCTATTAGCCATCTATAGTCTTCTTTAGAAAAATGTTTATTCATGCCTTCTGCCCATTTATTTTGTTTTGTTTTGTTTTGTTTTGTTTTGTTTTGTTTTAAGTGGGCTCCTTGTGGGCTTGAACTCATGACCCTGACATCAAGACCTGTGCTGAGATCAAGAGTCAGATGCTTAACCGACTGTGCCACCCAGGCACCCCATCTTCTGCCCAATTTTTAACTGGATTATTTATTTCATGGGTGTGGGTGTTGAGTTTGGTAATTTTTTCTTATGTTTTGGATATTAACCCTTTGTCAGATTTGTCATTTGTAAATATATTCTACCATTTCTTTGATTGCCTTTTAGTTTTGTTGATTGTTTCTTTCACTCTGCAGAGGTTTTTATCTTGATAAGTTTCCATACCACATTTTTGCTTGTATTTCCCTTGCCTCTGGAGACATGTCTAGTTAAGAAGTTGCTATGGCTGATGTCAAAGAGATTGCTGCCTGTGTTCTCTAGGATTTTGATAGTTTCCTCTCTTACATTTAGGTCTATCATCTATTTTGAATTTATTTTTGTGTATGCTCTAAGAAAGCGGTTCAGTTTCATTCTGATAAAACATCAGCAATTTTAATTAGTGATTATATATTCCTAAATACTTATAAATTTAGACAATCCTAAGATATGTTTCTCGTATTCTAGAAATATACACATATATATCTGTATGTATCACATGTACAAGCATCTATGCTCATAAATATGTTCACAGGCTTGGATAAAGGGGTAACAAATGAAGAATTATTTCAGGAATATTGTGGATTTTGAATGTAGAACCACCAGAAACAAACTTTTCATAATGTTCAATCCTATGGACATTGACATATTATTGAAATCAGAAAAAGTCGTGAGAAATTGCAATTTATTCTTATATATATCTAGACAAACGGTATAATTTATTTTCTTAAACTATATGTAATCTTTTGTTATAAAATTCATCTATATAAATACCAATTTAGCAAATAAAATGTAACACTTTAACTAAGGACATACTCATGTAAACTTCAAAACAAGGGAAAGTCCTTCTTAGCCTCACTAGGTTAAAACTAGTTGACTTCTTTTACTATTCTCCATTAAGTTCTCTGACATAATTCTGTTAATTGCTATATGTTTCTTCCCACACTACTGTGAGCACAGGGTAATAGACTGAATGACAAGAGTGATATTTTATTCACTCTGTTATTTCCTACTCTTACCACTGGACAATGAGTGTTTGGCTCTTGATAAGTTCTTAAATGAATGAAAGAAGCAAGTACTTAATATATTTGTTTATTTACAGTTTTATTTTTTTTCAATCATTTAAAAAATATCTCTGCTAATATACATAGTTTTTCAGTTCCTTTGTTCTTAGTAATATTTACTTTAAAACCTGGCTTTTTCAGGGCACCTGTATGGCTCAATCAGTTAAGCATCAGACTCTTGATTTTGGCCCAGGTGATGATCTCGCGATTCGTGAGACCCAGCCCAGCCCAGCCCAGCATCTGACTGTGCTGAAAGTGCAGAGCCTGCTTGGGATTCTTTCCTCCCCCACTGACAGTCTTTCTCAAAATAAATAAATAAACTAAAAATAAAATAAAATAAAATCTAGCTTTCTCTGGGTAGCATAAATATATTCTTTATCATTATTTTGGAGCAAACATAGTTGAAAATAAATACATATTTTCTTCAGGTTGAGATGTATCTAAATTTTTTCTCTCCCTTTTTGCTATTTATTTTTTTAATTTTTTATCTTTTATTTTTTCTAGCTTTGAAAAATAACTGACAAATAAAAATGGTATGTATTTAAGGTGTACTACATGATGATTTATGTATACATTATAAAATGATTACCATAATCAAGCTAATTAACACATCCATCATCTTAAATAGCTGCCTTTTTTGTGTGTGGTCAGAATACTTAAGATCTACTCTTTTAACAAATTTCAAGTATATGATATTATTGACGATAGTCATCATGCTGTACATTAGATTCCCAGAATTTATCTTATAACTGAAAGCTTGTACCCTTTGACCAACATCTCCCTATTTCCCATTAATGACAGCATGAATAAACCTGGAGCTATACCTAATATTTTTCTTCCTTCCTTCCTCCTGCCTGCCTCCCCTCTCCCTCCCTTCCTTTTTCTTCCTTCTTTCTTTCTTTCTTTCTTTCTTTCTTTCTTTCTTTCTTTCTTTCTTTCTTTCTTTCTTTCTTTTTCATTTATTTTATTTTAATTCCAGTACAGTTAACATATAGTTATATTCATTTCATGTATATAATATAGTGACTAAGAAACTCCATACATTGCTCAGTGCTCATTCTGGTAAGTGTTCTCTTAATTTCCTTCACCTATTCACCCATTGCCCCACTTACTTCCACTCCACTAACCATCTGTTTGTTCTCTATAAGAGTCTGTTTTTGGTTTGTCTCTCTTTTTTTTCTCCTTTGTTCATTTGTTTCTTAAATTCCACGTATGTGTGAAATTGTATGGTTTTGTATTTCTCTGACTGGCTTATTTTACTTGGCTTTATACTTTCCAGATCCATCCATGTTGTTGCAAATGAGAAGATTTCATTCCTTTTTATGGATGAAAAATATTTGGGATATTAGGAAATTTGCATTTCCCTGATGATGAGTGATGTTGAGTATCTTTTTATGTGTCTGTTGGTCATATGTACATCTTTGGAGAAATGTCTGCTCATATCTTCTACCCATTTTAATTGGATTACTTTTGGTTTTGAGTCGTATAAGTTCTGTATATATTTTGGATGCTAACCCATTATCATATATGTAATTTGCAAATACCTTCTTTAACTTTAAAAGAACAATCATTTTTCTATTTCCTAAGCTACTCAGTCCACAGAAAAAAGTAGAAGAAATTTCAATTTGTTTTATGAAACTAATAAAAGAGTTTACTATTAGCAATAGACAAAAACAAACTCTGAGAGGAAAAATCAGTTCAGAATTCTATATAAAATTCCATAATTAATGATCAGAATCCGGAAGTGTAAAAAAAAATCAAATACAGTTCAGCATATGCATAGAAGTGTTACTTAATGGCAAAAATAGTAAATATAATATGCTTTGTCACCATTTAGGTGACAGAAAAATATGATTCAATTTATAGTTAATAAAGAATTATTCAGGTGCTTGCCTGGCTCAGTTGGTTAAGCGTCCAATTCTTTTTTTTTTTTTTTTTTTTTTTAATTTTTTTTTCAACGTTTTTTATTTATTTTTGGGACAGAGAGAGACAGAGCATGAACGGGGGAGGGGCAGAGAGAGAGGGAGACACAGAATCGGAAACAGGCTCCAGGCTCCGAGCCATCAGCCCAGAGCCCGACGCGGGGCTCGAACTCACGGACCGCGAGATCGTGACCTGGCTGATGTCGGACGCTTAACCGACTGCGCCACCCAGGCGCCCCTAAGCGTCCAATTCTTGATTTTGGCTCAGGTCATCATTTCCTGGTTTGTGAGATCTGGGTCGGGCTCTGTGCCTACAGTGCAGACCTTGCTTGGGATTCTCTCTCTCCTCTCTCTCTCTGCCCTTCCCTCACTCTTGCATGCTGTCTCTCTCTCTCTCTCTCTCAAATTAAATAAACACTTAAAGAAATTTTAATATGGGGCGCCTGGGTGGCTCAGTCGGTTGAGCATACGACTTCAGCTCAGGTCATGATTTCACGGTTTGTGGGTTCAAGCCCCACGTGGGGCTCTGTGCTTATAGCTCAGAGCCTGGAGCCTGTTTTGGATTCTATGTCTGCCTCTCTCTCTGCCCTCGCCCGACTTCTGCTCTGTCTGTCTGTCTCTCTCTCCAAGATAGATAAAAGCATTTAAAAAAATAAAAAAATAAAAAAGTTTTAATATTTAACACAACTCAGGCACTTTTCTCTTACCAAATAATGCAGAATAACATAAATGTGAAATATATCTTTAACATATAAAGATCATTTGTGAAGAAAGAAAATAAAATAGCTGCATCATAAATGGAAAAATAATAAACTATTTCAGTTGAAATCATGAAAGAAAGGGACTTGCTTAAGATCTTCATTATTGAACTTTGTCTTGGAGCATCTCAGCAAACATAATTTTTTAAATGGAAATAATACTAATATACAAATTTGGGAAATTTATATGATTAACATGTCTTATTGCGGATAATACAACTTTGCTCTTTGAAAACCCAGGAACCTCAAGTAAAAATACATATATACTTAATAAGTGGATAGTGTAAGGCAGACAAACACATGGGAAATACAGGGAAATTAATAGTCTTTGCTATTAGTGCTACAAAGATATAAAATACATGGGGCGCCTGGGTGGCGCAGTCGGTTAAGCGTCCGACTTCAGCCAGGTCACGATCTCGCGCTCCGTGAGTTCGAGCCCCGCGTCAGGCTCTGGGCTGATGGCTCGGAGCCTGGAGCCTGCTTCCGATTCTGTGTCTCCCTCTCTCTCTGCCCCTCCCCCGTTCATGCTCTGTCTCTCTCTGTCCCAAAAATAAATAAACGTTGAAAAAAAAAAAAATACAAGTGAAATAAACACAAGACTAGTGAAAGCTTAAATTTTTGTAAGATTTTAATGTAAATCCAATATACCTAATGCAATTTCAAAAGAGTACAATTTTCAGAATCAGATAAAACCATACTTAAATATATATAGAAGAATAAGCGCCATTGAAAAGAACAAGAAAATATTTGAAAAATAAGTACTAAGGTGTCCTATCAGATACCAAAACAACAACAAACAATGCTATAAATAAGTCAAGTTGATGTTGAGATCAGAGTAGTGAATATTTTAACAAAACTAGAGAAAGAATTTCTAGATATAATCTTAGGTTGATAGCTGAAATAGATATAGATCTACCTCTCTGCATATATATGCTGTGTGTGTGTGTCTGCATGTGTGTATATATATACTTTTTATATAGAAATGTCTTTCAGCACAATTGGTAAAGTAAATGCTCCTGACAAATATTAGATAGTACTGAACAACTGACTATCTGTCAGGAAAAACCAAGCTCTAAATGCCAAGCTTATACATTGTATAAAAAAAAAAGGCTTCAAATTAAGACATTAAATATGCAAACACAGTTATATATTTTAAGAACATCTAGAATTTTCATGGACAAGGCAAAGGAGCTTCTTAATAAGACAACAACACTAATGTTAGAAAATAAATGTGAAAAATGTATTTTTAATTACAATGACAAATTTCTCAGTGGGAAAATAAGTATTATAAACTCAGTCAGTTAATAAATGACTAATTTGGGGGGGGGAGGCTTAAAACAGAAAGAGATGAAGTTACTATCTATACAGATCTCACAACTTAACAAGAAATAAACAACCTAATAGAAAATAGACAAAGGTTATAAATAATTGATTCACACAACTGAAACCCCCAAAATTGCTAGAGTCTAACTTCAAGAAAATAAAGTATGAAAGGTTGTATAAAATAAGGAGAGTTAAGAGAATTGCAGAGTTAAAGCAACCATGTGGCTTAAATAATAAGTGAGATAAAAGTTATTGTTATTCAGTCCTAGTATAATAAAATTTACAAAGAGCATCATGGTAACAAATCTTAGAATTAAAACTGCAAATGTCCTTTAATCCAGGAAATCCACTCCTGGGTATCTTTAGAAATAAAGGATTCATTTCAAGAATACATACCCACTCAATTTGTGGTAGGGGAAAAAAAAAAGAAATAAAGATAAAGGTAACAAAGTGAATGCCAAACATTAGAGAGGTAACTGGAAAAAAAAATACAGCATATCCACTCCCAAGAAATATTAGACAGCCCTCAAAAATAATTTTGAGTTTTTCTTATTTATTTGGAATAATAAGCAGTACTTTTAGTCAGTAGATCAAAGGGGATGAGGAAGTTGAGCAAAAACGTGAAAAAAATGCATTTAAAAATAATAAACCTATTTATAATATCATACTAATAGATTGATATAAAACTATGTATACACAAGTGGTTACTAACAGACTTTATTTTTTAGAGCAGTTTTCATTCCCAGCAAAATTGAACAGAAAGTAAAGAAAGTTCCCGTATATCCCCTACATGGTCCCACATACACAGCCTCGCCACAATAAACATCCCCCACCACAGTGGTATATTTGCTACAAATTGATTAACCTACATCAACACGTCATTACCTACAGTTTATACTTTGCATTAGAGTTCGCTTCTGATATTGTACATTTTATGGAATTTGACATATGGTGACACGTATCTACCACTACAGTATCATGCATAATACGCACATTGACCTCAAGTCCTCTGTGCTCTGCCTATTCGTCCCTCTCCTTCCTGTTGTGAATTTACAATGTAATTGGGGTGACCATCTGTGTTAGTCCATTGGATTCATACAAAGAGAAAATAAACTTCTCACATCTTTATGAGGGGTAGTTTTGCAGTTTGGGTGAGTTGCCAGCTGAAATTAGGGTCCTGCCCTCTCTGAGAAACCACGTGATGGGGAGCTCTCTTCCTTGGTTACATTTCAAAGAGATCGTCTCCAGGTCCCTGAAAGAGACATGCCTGAGTTCTAGAGCTGGTGAGAGGCTTATCTAGCTTTCAAAAAGATATACACATGCATTGGAAAGAGATGGAAAAAGAACTTACAAGTTGTCTAAAGTCAATGGTCTAAGAAAGGGAAGAGGGAAGGTATATTCCCTCATTTTCAACAACAAGAATCAGGGTTTTTATTTGTAATTTGTATTTGCCCTTACACTAAATCCTTATGACAGGATTCCAGAATGCTTCCAAGGACTAAAGACCAGTACTTGTCCTTGACCACGATGCTCCACTGAAACATAAAGGCACCATTTCTTCAAAGCCATATATTAATTTATAAAATGTGATTATAGATGCACTTTTTGAGGAATAACATTCAAAATCTGTTATTTGTACATTTTAAATGTGAATATAGATGGTCACTCTGAAAAATAAAATATTCAAAAATATAGGTTATTTACAGTTTCTAAAATAATAAAATGCAGCCATGCAGGAAGATAAAGAATAAAAACACCAGGAAACCTTTCTTGTGTTTCCTTGGAATGGTATGATGATAACTGCATATTTTTTAAAGTTTGTTAGGGAAGATCTTTAAACCAGTGATTATGGGTATATATGTTAGTGTGTGTGTTGGTGGGGTCATGAAAAACATATGAACAGCTATATCAAACTACATTGTACCCTATCCTAAATGATGTTGTCATTCACTTGATGAGTTCACATGAACTGAACTGCTATGAGTCTTATAAAGAAGGAAAATTTATTGAAAATATTGATTTAGATATGTAGTATGTCACACAAAAGCAATTATTAGTGTTGGAATAAAAAACCTAGAAACCTAGGCAGTAAAGCACATCAGAAACACACATACATACCATCTAGCCTAGAAACTTAAGAATTTAGAAGAAATAAAATCCACCAAAAATGAATACAAATTTTAACTTACAGAAACGTGTAACTTCCGAATGTCAAGTAGTGTAAAATGATAAACTGAGAAAATAAAGGCAAGGAATAGACCAGATATTGGATTAAACTTTTAAAGGTGATATTATGGTTGAATCTAAGGCATTTGGCTATTTCTTCATCCCTTTACTTATATCTTACTCCGGTCTTATTGTACTATCTGTTGCTGCAGTAATATCTGAAACCCAGTACCCTATGAAAGCACCTTATTTAAAGTACAAGCAGCCAGATTTGGGTGAGGTGCCGCTCAGTTGATGAAGTATCAATGTTGAGAAAACTAGTCGATGTCACAATGATACAGCTGTCTTCTCCAAGGGCACAGCTGAGGACGGAAAGAAATTAATGGCTCACATTTGCAGAAAACTTGCTGGATTTACTGTATATCAGTCACTGTGTTCAACACTTTGCCAGGATCTCCTAACAGCTGCCCTGGGAGGCATATGGTATCATCAATTCATCATCAATATATAGATGAAGAAATTGGGGCTCATCCAAGATCATACTGATAACACGTGGTGGATCCAAGGGACGGGTCCAATTGATATGGGCTGAGCCTGTGCACTGTGCTGCTTTCAGAGCTGCTGTATGTGCTAAATCTCACCACCACTGAATGTATATATATCTTGATAACTGATGAAGCCACCAGTGTCTCTGCTGACACTTAGCTTCAGCCTTCTCTCCTCCTCCCCAGTTGTAGAAGTCTCAATGCATTGAAACCTTAACACTTTCCTCATCCAGTAGCTTTAATCATGTCATTAATGACACATCTCCTTTGGTTTAACTTTTGTTTTTAGTGTTTGTCCTTAACACTTAAGCATAATAGAACAAGCTAAGCTAATAACAAACATGACAGACAGCCACCATGTTCTTCTCGAAATTTCCTTCCATTTTCTTCTTTTAAGGAAATCCCTGAGTCCTCTGTGAAGAGAGGCTGGAAGAAAACCTTCCCCGGATATGTCTGAATCGTAATGTGAACTCAAGATATATTCAAGCTAGTTGAATTTCTAATGTAATTCTAGTTACAATTTCTAATGTAAACTCCCAAAATATTTTTTACTATAATGTTTAATATAGAATTTATACTAGTTATAATTTAATACAGTGTTAAGTAGTTTAATTGGCATTAATTTAGTTTAATACAGTATTTATACTAGCTTATTTAGAAATTGTTACTTTTGGGGGGATTTGACTTATTTCCTGATTCTCTTTATCTTTAATCTCTTTTAGTTCATAGCTAAGTAAATCATCTAATTCTCACTCTTATGCCCAACATTTGAGAAGAATCCACAGGGGATTTAAGAAATGTTTGTTATGATTATTTTTCTAATACTTAGCTCCATAATTTAGTTTTTCAGATACAATTGTGAAGGATATGCTGCACAATGTTCTCGTGGGAAGCTTGAGTAAAGTAAAGTACTGGTAATACAAATACCTTAAGAAGCTAATTGCTCTGCTTAGTAAACTTGTAACAGAACTGCCTCTGATTATAATGTCCCTTTAGAAACCATTTACATTTGTCAATGTTAATTTAAATTGTATTATACCTATAAATTGTCTTTTGATTTTTTTCTAGCCGCTGTTCTTTGTATAACTCTTTGCAGATATGGAACTTGGATTAAAAAAAAAGTTGAACTAGAGAAAAAGAGATTTTTTTCTTTACCTAATACTGAAAGATTATACAAAGAATATAAACTTTTTTTTTGTTTTTTTTTGTTTTTTTTTGTTTTTAGAATAAAGAGGACTGATGTATGGAATCTCACCTGAAGTTCCTTGAACACCAGATTGACTACACTTAGAGAATGCTCTGCTATTGATTCCCCTTTTTGAGGTTCATGGGAATGGACTATATTTCTCTGGGAAAGGATAAGTTGCTTTCTCCAAAGGCAACAGAACTTCCAACTGGGAGTCATTTGTGGAACATGAAAATTTGGCCTAAAATCCTACTTTGTGAAAGGTACCACAGCCTGGAGAGAGAGAAAAAAAATCTCCTTCCTCTTATCTGGAGAGTTAGTGTGGTCCACATGCTAGGAGATGGTCAGGAAGATCCCAGACACTTCCATGATTGTGATAAGAAGAGTAGATAAACTCTCCTTTGTCAGGTGGAAAGACACGAAAAGCCAGGCCAGGAAAGGTTGATAAGTTTTTAACTACGAAGTACCTGTAAGTTATTTTTCATTGTAATTCTTTTCTGCTATTGGCAAGTCTTTAATATTGGCTGCCTAACTGAACTGACTTCATTTTTTAAAAAAGAAATAGGGATATCCTCTTCTACCTAAATTTGGGGTGAAGTATAAGTGTATAGAAGAGTCCAGTGTTCTGTAAGCACTGTGACTATACTCAGGGCACAGCCACCTGTCAGTCTCACAAAGACCAAGACAAAGGCAGCTGGAGGAGCAAGAATAGGAAATCTGATCTCTTAAAGGACCCACAGGACTTGTTTGGAGCATGAATAAATCAGGATACTGGTCAATTCTCAGAACTAGCTGGCAGGTAATACTAAGGGGGCCTAATTTTCTCAGATGAAAATAAGGCGAGTACGGCAGAACCATGACTTCATGATTTGGAGCATGTTCATCTAAATTTCAATTTAGTAAAGAGGCCCAAATGAAAATTATACGCAATCATGTTCTATAGTAATTTCCTCTAGCTTCACGGTTCTGAAAGGAGGCTAATATAATGAAGTGGTTGAATTGAGGCAGCATGAAGAGATGCTAAAAAATGGGATTGTAATAATGCGCCGCCCAATCATTTATAAGATAGTGTTCCCTATATGTAAAGACCTGGGGAAAAATAATATCAGTCTATTGACTGATAATGAAAGAATATCTATGGTAAAATTTTGTTTGTGCCAAGCAGAAATGTTGAAATTACATAACATGAGTTTTGAAGAGAATAGTTCAGTATCTTTATCAACTTTGTCTGTAATCTATAAACAGCCCAAGATAAGAAACATTAAAGAAAAAGGTTATTAAAGGGCAAAGAATGAGAAATCAAAAAAAAAAAAAAAAAAAAAGGACTCTATCAAGTTTGAACGAAATTAAACACCTATTTTAGTGGCTGACCAGAGAGCTCATATTTTTTTAGGAACAAAACAAACCTGGAATATGCCCTCAATGAATGCATTGCCATGCTGTCCTTCTTTTTCAGTACTACTCTCTTAAAGAAATCTCTCCTCTCCCATTCCATGTATTTGAGACAATCAATCAGGCCTTCACATCTTTCTAACCCAGATTCTCAGAAGGGACATGCTTGCTATGTTTTCCATACCTTCTAAAATCACTGATGGGATTTTTTTACCTGAGTACTGGAATTCTGATTTAAAAAAACAAAACAAAAACAAACAACCCCCCCCCCAAAAAAATAAACCATGGAACTTTGAATGGTTGTTTATAAGCAACCCAGTGAAAGTGTTTCAAAAATGTCTTTGACGAGCTCTTGCATTGTCTGAGCTATTAGTTACAGATCCATCATAAACATAGATAAAAACATATTCTTTTCAATAGTTGTTGACCTCTTTATTTGGGCCTGTGAAAAGCTATTATATCTTTCTAATAACGGCTTATTATTTTCTTTTACTAGAATTTCTCATAGGCTAGCTCTATTGTTCAAAATCAAATAACCTTATCGAATACAGGACATTATATAACTGTTGCCAGAAACTCAGAAGGACCACCTTAGAACGTTAAATCTTTCATGCATTTCTTATGAATAGTATACTATGGACAATATACTGCTATGTTGATACCCACAAAAATAGAGTTTAAGACCAAATATCAGATGATAGTTTATTACATACAAATGATTATGTATGTGTGTGTGTAGATACACATATGATTATATATTATATATATATGATTTTATACACACACAAAAAATCATCTCATTTTCTTTTAAGAATATAGCCATGTGGCAAAGTGTGAATTGGAAAGGAGTTTATAATTGGAGATATTTGCTGGAATCTGAATAATCAAAGTAAGTGGTAAAGACTTATAAAAGCCTTGTTCCATTGCCAGCTTGTTTATCCTAGATGATTCTTTGCAAAGTAGCATATCTCATCTAAATACATTCAAATGAAAAAGATTTATAGCCCACTTTAACAAAACATATTTGACCATGATTTATATTGAGACAGTAATTTATACAGTAAAACATTAATTTATAAAGTAGAGGACTATAAGCAGGGGAATCATATTATGAAAATATTTCATCATTATGTTCTCCAATGCCTGGTCAAAGTATATTATTTTTCCAGATTTAAAGAGGGCAAATCTTTTCTTACATCAAGTTTTCTGAATCTTCCCAGGTTAAGCACCTTTCAAATTTCTAAAGAGCTAATGTAATCATAGAAAAGTAGGATTTTCTTTTTTTTCTTTTTTTTTTTACCACCTTCACCCATTTTGCCTACCCAACAGAACCCTCCTTTAGCAATCATCAATCTTTTCTCAGTATCTATGAGGGTTTTGTTATGAAGAATCCACGCATAGGTCAGATCATAGGTATTTGTCTTCGTCTGTGTGATTTTCATTGCTTAGCATAATGCCTTCAAGGCCCATTCACGTTGTTGCAAATTCTGAAGGCAAGCTCTCCTGTTTTGCGAGTAAATAATATTCCCGTGTGTGTGTGTGTGTGTGTGTGTGTGTGTGTGTGTCTGTGTGCGATCATATTTTCTCATCCATTCATCCACGAATGGACAGTTAGGCTGCTTCCATGTCTTAACTATCATAAATAATGCTACAGTGAACATGGAGATACAGATACCATTTTGAGAGAATGTTTCATTTCCTTCAGGTAAATACCCAGAGATGAATATTCTGTATCATATGGTAATTCTATTTCTAATTTTTTCAGGAAACTCTGTACTGTTTTCCATAGTAGCTGCACTATTTTACATTTTTACCAATGCACAGGGTTTCCTTTTCTCCACATGCTCACCAATACTTATCTCTTATATTTTTGACAACAGCCATTCTAACAGGTGTTTGGTGATATTGCACTGTAATTTTGATTTGCATTTCCCAGATGATAAGTGAGGTTGAGCACCTTTGCATGTACTTATTAGTCATCTGTAAGTCTTTTTTTTGGGGAAAATTCTATTCCTATCCCTTGCCCATTTATTAATCCAATTGCTTGTTTTTGTTTTGTTTTGCTTTGCTTTGGTTTGGTGTTCGTTTTGCTATTGAGTTGTATTAGTTGTTTGTATATTTTATACATTAATCTTTTATCAAATATATGATTTACAAAAATTACATTTGCAAATGTTTTCAATTTTTTTGGCAACTATTTTCTTCCATTCAGTAGGTTGCCTTTTCATTTTGCTGATGGTTTTCTTCACTGTGAAGAAAAATTTTACCTTAATGTAGTACCACTTGTTCATTTTTGCTCCTGTCACCTTTGTTTGTGGTGTGAAATTAAAAAAAAAAATATCATTGCCAAGGCCAATGTTAAAGAGTTTACCCTCTATGTTTTCTTTTAGAGGTTTACAGTGATAGGTCTTACACCCAAGTCTTTAATCGATTTGGGTTCGATTTTGTGTATGGTGTAAGATAATGGCTCAATTTCTTTCTTTTGCATGTAGCTGTCCAATTTCCCAATACCACTTATTGAAGGACTGTCCTTTCCCCATTGTATATTCTTGGCACCATTGTGCTAACTTGATTGACTATAAATGTGTGAGTACATTCCTGTTCCACACAGAAGAGTAGAGAGAGAAGGAGACACAGCTTACGAAGCAGGCTCTAGGCTCTGAGCTGTCAGCATAGAGCCTGAGGTAGGGCGTGAACCCACAAGTGGTGAGATCATGACCAGAGCCAAAGTCGGGTGCTTAACCGACTGAGCCATCCAGGCGCCCCTCAATTTCTTTCTTTTGCTGTTCAATTTTCCCAATACCACTTAATGAAGTGACTATCCTTTCCCCATTGTATATTCTGGGCACCATTGTGGTAACTTAATTGACTATAAATGTGTGAGTATATTCCTGTTCCACACAGAAGAGTAGACATTTTAAAGCTTCTTTTCCAGGGATTCATCTAGGAGTTTCCTAATTTATTGGCACATTTTGAGAACTTATACTTCCATGAGTTATCAGAAGAATCCAAATATTATTTTAC
The DNA here is from genome assembly GCF_022079265.1 of Lynx rufus. NCBI lineage: Eukaryota > Metazoa > Chordata > Mammalia > Carnivora > Felidae > Lynx > Lynx rufus. The sequence continues at coordinate 137,042,508 of NW_025814867.1, forward strand.
ATTTTATCATTGGGGTAACACTTTAATCAGTATTCAACCTCTCTTAAATCATATCTTTGTATTAAAAAATATTCAGAGCCAATTTTCACACATGCTACTTAGAAAAAAGTGGAAAGTTAAGTAATACCAACTGTTTTAGTTTCCTATTGGCTGTCGCAACAAATCAGTACAAATGTAATAGTACACAAATGTATTATTTTACAGTTATGGAGATCAGAAATCCAACATGGCTCTTATGAGCTAAAATCAAGGTGTTTACAGAATTGTGTTTCTTCTGATAGCTCTGGAGGAGAATCCCTTTCCTTGCCCTTTTCAACTTCCAGAGGTCACGTGCATTCCATGTGTTCAGACCCTTTTATTCGTCTTCAAAGTGAATGACTCCTACCTCTACTCTCATCACCTCACCTCCTCTTTCTGACTCAGATATTCTTGCCCACCTTTTATAAGGACATTTGTGGTTATATGGAAGGCCACTGAGATAATCCAGGATTATCACCCCATCTCAAGATTCTTATTATAATCACATCACTGAGTCCCTTTTATTAAGTAAGTTAATATATCCACAGGTCATGGGGTGTAAGACCAACTCTGGAGAGCCTTTATTCAGTCTACTATACTATGCCCAACCTTAAAAACAATGTAATGTAAAAATGGCTGGGCAAAATCATCAAAGAAAAATTAATTTTAAAATTTCACCATAGTGTCAAAATGCTGTTGACACAATTCCATTTAATTCTTTGTACTTTAAAACTATATAGCAGATCAAATTATACAGGAAAGATTGCCATTACGACAAAGCAGTTTGTTGGAAATGTCACCAACATGGCCATGGTATGTATCTGAATAGCAAAACAACAAGGGACAAAAATAGTTTGAAATAATTGCTTCTTCAGATAAGCAATTTCAGATAGGAGTGGGACATAAAAATATCAAATAAAACAGGTGTGCTTGACTGGCAATATTGATGAAAGAACAAGTGAAGGAGCAAATTAGTAGGTATATGATGGAATAAAGAAATAATGCAAAAAGACATGCAGAATATTTTATGAAAGAATAATGAATGCAAAAATTATAAAATCTGGAATGTACATATTTTTAAGAGTTGAGAATAATTTAAGGTTTTTCTTTTTTTCTTTTCTTTTTTTTGCTTTTACTTTTCAAGACAGGTATATTAAGATAAATTAGATAAGTCCAACTGTTAAGTAATAATTCTAACAGACTGGAAGGAAACTATTTGCAAGCTATATGTCAAAAAAAAAAAAAGACTGATATACAAAATATGCAAGGAGCTCTTACAACAATAAGATATCATTCAAAAATTAGACAAAAGACCAGAAGAGATACTTAACTGAAAATATTACGAAGATCAAATAAGTATATAAAATGATGCTCAGCATAGGTTTGCGTTGGGGAAATGCAAATTAAAACAAGAATGAGATACCAACACACATTTATTAGAATGTTGAAATCCAAAAAAACCCTGGCATTATCAGTTGTGCATAAGGACTGGAGCAACGTGATCTATTACTCACTGCTGGTGAGAATACAAAATTGTACAGTTAGGCGGATAATTCGACTGATTCTTGCAAAGATAAACATAGTCCTGCCACATGATCCAGCCGTTGCACTCCTAAGATTTTCCTCAACGGATTTAAAAACTTACGTGCACATAAAAAACTGAACAAGAATATTAATGCTTTAATCATAGTTGCCCCGAACAAAAAGCAATCAAGATGTGCTTTAATAGGTAAATAAAAACACACTGTGGTGCATCCAAATAATGAAATACTGGTAAGCAGTAAAAACAAGAGAGGGGTACCATACCAGGTAAATACATGCATTTAAATAAATCCATTTAAATAAATGGAATAAAATGATAGTGTGTGCAGAGAGAAAGATAGAATATTTTAAAATTGGGAATGAACTTATTTTTAAGAATTGGAAATAATCTGTATTTTTGCCTTCAAATATTTAAGAGATGTGTATGTAAATGGGGGTAAAGTCAGCAGGAAAGGGCTACCTACTATTTACTTACATTTACATGAAATTATGGTAAAGTCAAAATTATATAAAGATAATAAACAAATCGGTGGTTGACATCAGTTTAGAAAGGAGATGGAGTTTGAGTAGTAGAGCAAATATAGGGTATTACTTAGGGCACTAAAACTATCCTCATTAGACTAAAATGGTGGGTAAATTACACCAAGATTTTGTCAAAGCTCATAGAATTTTACAGCCTAAAGACTGAATCTTCTTTTTCTTTCTTTCTTTCTTTCTTTCTTTCTTTCTTTCTTTCTTTCTTTCTTTCTTTCTTTCTTCTTTTTTTTCTTTCCTTTTTTTTTTTTATGTAGGCCCCACTACCAACAATGGGGCTTGAACCCATGACCCTGAGATTAAGAGTCACATGTTCCACCAACTGAGCCAGTCAAGCTCCCTTATAGCACAAAGAGTGTATCTTAATTTATGTAATTCAATAAATATAATTTAGGAGTTTAGGGGATTCTAGGATAAACTATAGTGGTGAAAATCTAACTAAATTACCTGGGTAATATGTAAATGAGTAAAATTTGTAAGACTCAAAGCAAAAGAAACTGCACATAAAAATTGTAATCTAGTTGATAAAAATGTTTCCCATGAAGGTATGGGTTAACAATGCTGAAATCATGATATGAATGAACAATCAGTAAATTGATGGTGGATGAGGGGAACCAGGTTTCTTACGGTTGGAGTATGAGATTACTGACAAAGGGGTTGATGAGAATGATGATTTAGGGTTGGATTCATGAATATGAACTCATGGTAGGTTTAATGTAGATACAGAAATATATTTTAAAACGTAATGATTTAGTTATGCCTATATACACTGGCTAGGAAACATATATATTTCCCTGCTTTTCGTTGTGAGAGTCTGGAAGCAACAATACCCTCCTATAGTAGCAAGAAGGACTCTCAGTGCTCAAATACTGGTTTCTAACAGCATACTCCAAGGAACGGAACCCAGGTTCTTTGGGAAATGGCTGTTTCTAGGGCTCATGTAAGGAAAATACAAGATGACCTGGCGCTTCCTGTACTACCAGAAATGAAGGAGCACCCAAAAGAAACCACAATGATAGGAATATGTCAAAAGAACACAAGACACAACTAAAAAAGTTTACAATTAAAGTCTGAATGTTTTGAACAAAAAGTAAATTACGTAGTATGTAGTATAATCAAAATTATAAAATATATATGCTTATATGAGTCTACATCAATATAATTAAATGATTGAATACATAAATGAGGAAGGATGGACATATCTCCCATGCAGAAGAATGTTTTTAATCAATCAATTAATGAATCTATTTATAAGTTTATTTACTTTTGAGAGTGTGTGTGTGTGCTACTGGGAGAGAGGCAGAGAGAGAGGGGGACAGAGAATCTGAAGCTGATTATGCACTAACAGCCTCAACATGGGGCTCAAACTCAGAAACCGTGAGATCATGACCTGAGCTGAAGGCAGATGTTTAACCAGCTGAGCAATCCAGGCATCCCTTAAACTTGTATATACATAAACCACCCTGTATATGATATTCCCAAGGTGGATGATAATTCCCAACCCATTAAGGGTGGTCTGATTTCTTTCACAGGCTACTGTAGGGGAGGGAATAGGGGTAAATTTGCATAAGAGAAATCCATCGAACATTACTTTGACCAAGTAACAGAGGTTGACAACATCAGTAATGTTATGTCTATAGCATAATATAGTGTGAGGAGAATGGCATTTTATGCATGTGGTCTTCCAGCCAAGAACTCTTAAGTCTAGTCTAATAATGAGGCAAATATTAGATGAACACTAATTGTGAGCTGTCATACAAAATATCTAACCAGTATTTCTCAAAATTGTCAAGGTCATGTAAAACAAGTAAAGTATGACAAACTGCCACCATTGAGAAATGTCTAGGAAGCATGATGAGTAAATGCCACAGGGTAGTCTACCTGGAACCCTGGGCAGAAAGAGGACATTACATAAAAACTAAGGAAGTCCAAGTGAAACGTAGACTTTGGCTAATAACATTGTATCAGTGTGGGTTCATTTGTTGTAATGAATGTATCATACCAATATAACATGCTAACAATAGGTGGACTGGTTTGGGGTATAGGAGAACTCTCTTTAACCATCTTTACAACTGTTCTATAAATCTAAAACTGTTCTAAAATAAAAATTAATTGAAGTAAATCAATTAGTGTGAAAACTACTTGGGCCTCTTGCCAATCCCCTTTTTACCGAGTAAATAGCTTGTGTAGGAAATTTAAATTATTTGATGATAAATGATTCTTTTTATTGTGGTAAATGTATATAACAGAAATTTACCATTTTAACAATTGTAAGTGTATAGTTCTGTGGCATTAAATATATACACACTGGTTTGCAACCATTACCACCATTCATCTCCAGAATTTTTTATCTTCCTAAATTGAAATTCTATATCCATTAAATAATATTGTCCCATTCCCCTGTCCCCCAGGTAGCCACCAGTATAATTTTTTTTAATACAAATTTGAGTATTCCAGGTACCTCATGTAAGTGGAATCTTATAATATCTGTGTCTGGCCTATTTCACTTGGCACAATGTCTTCAAGGTTCAGTCATGTGGTAGCACGTATCAGACTTGTTCCTTTTTAAGGCTAAATAGTATTCCATTGTATGTATATACAACATATGCTTATCCATTCATCCTTTGATGAACATTTGGATTGTTTCCATATTTTGGCCCTTGTGAATAATGCTGCTGTGAACATTGATGCAGAAATATCTCTTAAGTCCCTGTTTTCAATTCTTTTGAGTATATATCCAGAAGTGGAAATGCTGAATTGGATAGTAATTATATTTATGTCTACGTTTTCAAGGAACTGCCACTGAATGATACATTATTTTTACAGAGTCAATCCCTCTAAGAAACAACCACTACAATAAGAGGCTGAAAGAGAGAGACTTACTAATGGAGAAAAACACGCTTCAGAAAAATGCTATCTTATGGGGTGCCTGGGTGGCTCAGTAGGTTAAGTGTCTGACTTTGGCTCAGGTCACGATCTCGCGGTTTGTGAGTTAAAGCCCCATGTCAGGCTCTGTGCTGACAGTTTGGAGCCTGGAGCCTGCTTCGGATTCTGTGTCTCCCTCTCTCTCTGCCCCTCCCCTACTCATGCTCTATCTCTCTCTCAAAAATAAATAAACATTAAAAACAAAAAGAAAAAATTCTATCTTAATGCACAGGAAAATTGTGAATAAATATTATTGCATGAGTTTTATAAGATGAAAACACTGGCTTAATGATGCAAGACCATAAACTCAACTTAACATAAAAGAATAAGAGAAAAAGGTGGACGTAAAAAAGGTGGAAGATATGAGTTTGCAGGCCTGACTTTATAAATTGAAAGGAAACATCTGATGTCAGGTGGGATACTGAATATAAAGAGAAGAAATTATTTGAACTACTTTCTATATAAAAAAATGATAATAATCTTATGAGTACAATCATCACGTACAGAAATGACATTGGACATCTCTAGTTCACAAATGTTGTCCAAAGTCAATATGTAAATAATATCTCTTCTAAATCCCCCAAACTGTCTCAGTTTGGATAATAAATCAAATGTTCATTCAAGTCATAAAATAAAGAATCATGTTGGCCTTAGATTTCTCCAGAGCCGTTTTCAGTGTAGCAGACTGAGCTCTGAGAGAACTTCTTAAGCACTTTTGTAAACTATAGATTGAAATTAATATCTTCAACTCTGGTGCTCTGATGAGGAAGTAGCCAAAAAGTAGTCTAAATAGGGTAAATGAGTTAACATAGCTTCCTCCTGAATGCATGTATAGCCCCAATTCCCTCAAGTAGAAACAATGCTGACTAATCTCATCTAGAGCTCTTCAAATTAAAATTTAATGGCAGTAAAACATCCACATAACTATTAAAAATTGTGAAATGTGAATGTGTGAATATATGTGTATTGTTCTATTTCTTTTTTTTAATGTTTATTTATTTTTAAGAGAGAGAGACAAAGCATGAGCAGGGAAGGGGCAGAGAGAGAGGAAGACACAGAATCTGAAGCAGGGTCCAGGCTCTGAGTGGTCAGCACAGAGCCCGATGTGGGACCCGAACCCACGAACCATGAGGTCATGACCTCAGCCAAAGTCGATGCTTAACCGACTGAGCCACCCATGTGCCCCTGTATTCAATTTCTTAATTCTTTTTTTTTTTTAAGTAGGCCTCACTCCCCCTACAGAGCCCAATCTGAGTCTTTAACTTACCACCCTAAGATTAAGACCTGAGCTGAGATCAAGAGTCGGATGGTCAACCGACTGAACCACCACGGTGTCCTCAATTCTCTTAATTCTTATGACACTTTTTTTCTTTTAATTTTGCTTTGTATGACAGTTGGTCTTTTTCTGTTTGTGCATTATATAACTTATTGCTAAGAAACATTTCTCATACCTGTTACCACCTCTAACAATACTCAGCATAAACAGTTGATGTGAATTACTCATGATTGTACTACCTCTGGCCAAGGTAAGATGAGAGAGAAAGCAACATACTTCCTCCACCCACCTATCATACTTGATATTTGAAAATGAGTTTACAGAGCATAGCAAGTCCAGTAAAGTCTGAGTGTCTATGTTGCCTAGATAATGCAATTAGATTTTATAATATTTTGTGGCAAATTTGAAACAGCAAATATGATGGTATTTTAATCAGAGATAAGAAATTCAGTAGACTTTGAGCCCAGACGCACAAATAATTATGAGGATATTGTTAATACTGATTTCATAAGGTTTTGACTCTTATGGTGTGAGCCAATACACAAAATTCTATTGAATTATATATGGAAAATAAAGAACATCACAGCAGTTTTAGCTATTAATATTATATTAGCTACATTTCATGAATATTTATTGAAGTTCCTCTGTGGCTGGTAGTTTTCAGTACTCTAAACCAGTGAACCAAAGATTCTTCCCATTGTGGAGTTTTCTAGTGTTATGTGTTAGGAAAAGAAAATATAGACAATAAAATATTAAATAACTACACTATTTTACTTATTATGTGGTTAGTGCTAAGAAAAACTAAATTAAAGTTGAGCAAGTTATACTTGGATCTCTATATACGTTTTTTACACCTTTTTTTCTGAGTCAGTAATTATTTAGAACCAAAACATAGAAAATAAAATAAATTAAAATAATGTAAACTGCATGACAAGGTATGCAGGAAGACAAAGCTGAGGATGATTGCACTTTTAATTAGAAAAATACTCAGTAAATATCCTAAGTTAGCCACAAATAAAACAACAGAGAGCTGATGAGTTAATGAACCAGAGACCATTTTTATTCTAAAAGGATTTAAATTTATTTTAGTAGTGTGTCAGCCAAACAAAACATCTGCAGCCTGTGTTCTATTTATGTGCCACTGTGTTTGACCTCTACTTTAAAATGGGAGGTACCCCACAGCAACTGCATTCTAAATTTAGTCTACCAGCTTTCAAAACATTTGTTTTGTCAGTGAACAAAACAGCTACATATAAAAGGAAAACTAGAGGCTAATTTTTAACTCCAAGTCAACTCTTGATTCAATCTAGTCACCTACACACAAGATTTTTCAAGTTAGTATAAATGTAGTTGGAATACAAGTTAGCCCATTCCTGAGCTGTTGGGTGAATCTCTTAACTAATATCTTTGCCTCCAGGCTCTCTCTTTCTTTCCATCTCTCTGCCAGAGAAACCTTCTTAGAATAAATATATGAGTGTTTTCTTCACTCGATAACAAACCTTCAGTAGTCTCTCTGTTGTCTACTGAATCAATCCAAATACTTTTATCTCTACTATCTGGTCTCTTTTTTGTATATTGCATTTTGCCCCAGCTACACTATTAAATGACATATCTTGTACATCACATATAATGTTGACATCATATTCACCCATTTCTCACTTCTGTTGTATTTCCAAAAACATTAATCACCTCCATATCTTTCTCTGTTGAAATAATATCCTATCTTTCAATATTGAACATTCAATCTTGTATGATTTGTTCACACCAATATAATCAACTCTTCTGAAGTCTTATTTTTCCTTTTCAGAACTCTTATTGCAATATACTTTGTCTTGTGTTATACTTTCTCTTACTGGTTGTATTCCTTGTGTGTTTGAAAAATCTTTGCAAATGTAAAATACATATTTTTGTTTGTTTACTATTCAGAACCAATTTCAAATACAAAAGGTGGTAAGGAAAAAGTGGTAACAATATAAATGAATGAGAGTCCCCCTTTTTCCGTTCATCATCTTATGGTTTGAATTAAACTGTAGACAAAACTAATTCTTTATATAGATACATTATCTTGACATTGACAAATTTTCATGATGAAAGTAGCTCTGATTTATGCTGTTGGTAAATAGAGAACAAAGCAAAAAAGGATAGATATTACTGCAAAAATGATTACTTATCAGTTACAGCTGGAAGGTTTCCTGCAGCCCAACATGATAATTAGTTGAGAGAGAGAAGAGTGAAAGGAAAAAGAGGAAAGAGAGAGATTGGAGGGAGGAGAAAGAGGGGGAGACAAGAGAGAACAAACTGAGATATAGGTTGTCCAATATTACATTACTAAAAAGTGAGAGAACCACAACTTCTGGCTTCAAAGATATTTTTTTTCACAGGGATTTTGTCTTCAAAAGACAAATATATATACACATTGTATCTCATATCCAATATCCAATTTTACAGAAGTAAAATAGACTCACACTTCTAAAATAGGTTGTAGTTATAAGTTATATATATATATATATATATATATATATATATATATATATATATAAAATAGATTATATATATTAAAAATAGGTCTTACATTTCAAGTTCTTAATTATCATTATCTTAAATGTCATTAATTTTGAAGTTGTATCTAGGGGATAGTTGATATTAGACATTTAAAAATAGGATCCAACATTCTCCATTTCATAGCAATTTTCATTCTTTTATCTTTTATTTCCACATTTGTTTTAAGGAGGATTTTGCTGTCTCCAACTAAGCACCGTGGTAATCAACCAATTCAAAAAACCCACGAAGGCCCAAATTGCATGAATAAAAAGAAATGAGACCTAGACATTTAATAATGAAGCTGCAAGAAAAAAGATGAAGATAATACCCTAAAAAAGCCAGAGGTGGGGTAGGAGGAAAGACAGATTAGCTTCAATGAGCGATAATTATTCCATTGACAAAATTCTCAACAGAATCCGTGGAAGAAGTCGATGGATCTTAGTTCTAGATACTGAAAGAAAATAACTCCATTCAGCAGTAAAAAATATCTTTCAAGAAGGAGGGCAAATAACGATGTTTTTAGATGAACAAACCAAATTATAGTCATTATAGTCACCAGCAAGAGATATATAACATATGAAATTCCAAGACTATTACATAGATAAAGGAAACTAATACCAGAGAGAAGCTTGAGATGCAATGTATTAGGAAGATTAAATAAATAAGTGAGCAGGTTTGAAATCAATTAAATATGTAGGTAAATCTAAGTGAATGCTCTTTATATAAAACACAAATATTTAAAAAAAATTTTTAGGTTTTATTTATTTTTGAGAGAGAGAGAGCATGAGTGGGGAAGGGACAGAGAGAGAGGGAGACACAGAATCCAAAGCAGGCTTCAGACTCTGAGCCATCAGCACAGAGCGCAAAGCGGGGCTCGAACTCACGAATTGTGAGATCATGACCTGAGCCGAAGTCGGACGCTTTACCGACTGAGCCACCCAGGCGCCCTCAAATATAGTTTATGAAATTTACAATATACATATAAAGAATTAAAGTACCTGACATACTGGCATATAAATTCGAAGCATATACGTGGTGTTATATCTTCTAAACAACTTTCAGTTTTGGAAAGCAAGGGCAAGGTCAGAAAACAAACTTCAGTAAGCCTGAGGTTCATGTTTTAAGTTTTTTGAATAAAGAAGTTCTACAAAAAATCTAGAAAAAATAACTTCATGATGAAGCATGGAAAGCATTCACTGGGGATTCAGAGAAAAGTAAATGAAGACCTCTGCCTCCACCTGCATTCAACATGATCCCACCTGACGTAGTCCGAGCAGAGCAGCAAGAATATGAAATAAGTTATAATAATAGAATAGGAAAACAAAATGGAGAAAAATAAAACAGTTATTATCACTGACATGAACTTTGCATATTAGCGTTAATTTTCCAGTCTTAGTGACCAGGTTGTGTTCAACAGTATATATGTTTTTGCCAGATTCCTTTTTTAAATAGTTACTGATGTCTCCAACTAGTGAACACAGGGATAGATGGATGAAGGCTGAGGACTGTGATCTTTGAGGGGTTAAAAATCAAGAGGGGCTCCTGGGTGGCGCAGTCGGTTAAGCGTCCGACTTCAACCAGGTCACGATCTCGCGGTCCGTGAGTTCGAGCCCCGCATCAGGCTCTGGGCTGATGGCGCAGAGCCTGGAGCCTGTTTCCGATTCTGTGTCTCCCTCTCTCTCTGCCCCTCCCCCGTTCATGCTCTGTCTCTCTCTGTCCCAAAAATAAATAAACGTTGAAAAAAAAATTAAAAAAAAAAGAAGGTTCTAAGCCATTTAGAAATGCTGGGCACATAAGTGGCTAGGCCAATCTTTAAAAAAAAAAAAAATCAAGAATTCGGCTCATCTCCATTGGTCTCTGTCCAAAATAGGATAGCAGTTCTTTTTGCAAAGTTTTCTCTTAGTAAATGTTGCTGCCATATCACTCACAGTCAGAGGTGGTTACGCTCTGACTGATATCTGCAATTCCTTTGTAGAAGAAAAAAAAAAAAAAAAAGAAGGCAAAGTTTGATATATAAAAAAAAAAAAACAACAAAAAAAAAACAGAAGCCAAATTTCCAATAAGTCTCTTACACTTTGTTATGGAAACACCTGACATAGTTAAAGAGGACAAAAGAAATATCAAGCACTCAGAAACCTTATTTATGTTGCAAATAATTTATTTTTATAAGAACCTATATATGTCAATAGAATGGATAAACTGCAGCTAAAACCTCCAAGAGCAAAGCACACTGAAATAGAGAGCATTGTTGTTGTGATGGAATATTCCCTGTAGGGAAAGTCACAGTTCTAGTGAATAAGGCTTTACTGCTAAAATAAGGGAAATATTTTCCATTCGGATAGCCCCCACTGCCTGGACTAAAGGTTGTTGGATCATAATACCTAATGCAAAAACACTACTTAGGCTCTTTTTTAAAAATGAAGGCCTTTACATATACTTCAGTTTCATTAAACACAAAAACTGGAACTGAAATAATAATGGAATCATGTAAGAGGACCCAAACTGCATCCTAATTCCACTGCTTATCAAGCACCATTCACATAACTTCTGAGTCTCCATCCCTCCTCTTCTTTTGGGGACTACAGTTGTTTAAGTGCCTGCCTCTGCAACGATTAGCATGAGGAGAACAAAATAAAAGGGAAAGTACTTTACAAATTGTAATATCGTAGAATCTCATTTATATTAAATGATGAAACTTTTGACAGGCAAAAATAAATATACTATTACTATGTATAAAATGTTACATCCTGGGGCACCTGGGTGGCTCATGGGTTAAGCATCCGACTTTGGCTCGGGTCACATGATCTCACAGCTTGTAGGTTTGAGTGGGTTCTGAGCTGTCAGCACAGAGCCTGGAGCCTGCTTCAGATTTTAGGTCTCCTTCTCTTCCCCTCCCCCACTTGTGTTTTCTTTCTCTCCTCTCTCTCTCTCTCTCTCTCTCCCCAAAATAAGTAAGTAATCTTTAAAAAGCAAATGTTACATTGTTATTTGTAAAGCTCATTGATTCCCTGTACAAAAATATTTTTAAAATGTTAACTGTAATTAGCATCAGTAATTATACATTTTACAGTAAAACCTAAATGATACAAAGGGTCAAATCAAAAATTTACTTCAAGCTTATTTTCTCTCTTACAATGATATAGCACTAGTCTTTACATGACTAACAATAAATTAATACACTTCAGTATTTCTCTGTAGCATTGCAGTGAGATTAAGATTGTAATTATCAATAGATCACCCTAATGTCTGATGCTTTAAGATAAACACACTGTCCTCCATATATACATACATGTAGAAACATAGCCTGCATATAATATATATCATAAGATTTAATATTCGTAGTATATAAATATAATCATATATAATTATATTTACATTATATAATTAATATGTGTAACTAACATATATTAAGATGTAACTAACACATATTAAGATATAACTAACATGTATATAAAATTAAATTATTTTAAAAATTTTTTTAATGTTTATTTATTTTGAAAGAGAGAGAGAGAGACAGAGTGTGAGCAGGGAAGGGGCACAGAGAGAGGGAGACACAGAATCGGAAGCAGGCTCCAGGCTCTGAGCTGTCAGCACAGAGCCCGAAGCGGGGCTCGAACTCACAGACCGGGAGATCATGACCTGAGCCGAAGTCGGACACTCAACCAACTGAGCCACCCAGGCGCCCCTAAAATTAAATTACTTTAAACAGAGAAATATATTTTATCAGCAATACACAATCAACAAGTGTTATTTCAAATTTATCAGTATTTAAAAACCAAAACTTATTTAAGGGAGGAATTTTTTAGTTTCTCTCTTTCTTTCTTTCTTTCGAGAGTGTGCCCATGCATGAGTGGGGGAGGAGCAGAGAGAGAGAGAGAGAGAGAGAGAGAGAGAGAGAGAGAATCCCAAGCAGGATCTATGTTGTCAGCCTGGAGCCTAACTCAGAGCTCGATCTCATGAACCATGAGATCATGACCTGAGCTGAAATCAAGGATCAACACTTAACCGACTTAGCCATCCTAGTGCCACAAAGAGGAATTTAAATGAAGAAAATAAGGAAATCTTTCAAAAACAAAAGGACTTCTCATTCTGTATTATGGAAACTTATTCTAAAAGAAAAATCCTCTAAAAGACACCATGCTTTACAAAATGCAACACATAGCCTGTTAAATATATAGTTAGGCTAAGCTTACAGAAATAAACAAGGAAAGTACAAAAAGGTCAGAGACATGAGCTAAATCCAGTCAAAACCCAAGGGATTTGACAATCCTGCAGTTTACAGCAGCCCAGGATATAAGAAACGAATGGTGTTCCCATTACTTAAGGGAGTGAAACTAAAGCACATTGTGAAGGAAGGGTGAGGGAGTTTAAAGCACTGCACACATAGCTTAAAAACTCTACTTTTTAAAGATAGTAATCAAGATAGTAATCAATCAACCTTTTTTTTAAATCTTATCTCAAGGTTGAAAATATCTCCCATGAGAATTTATAACAACAGCTTTACCTTTATGTGTACTTGGGGATTTGGATTTGCACTCTCTGTGGATTCTGGGCAACCCCAATCCCCATACTTAAGTTAAGGTGATCTCTGGTAAGAAACACTCAGCAGAAGCAAATTACAAATTAAGATCAACCAAATATGAACTCAAAATTTTAAAAAATGGAGCAAACACCTAGAATAGTCTGTATCAGTGGCAGAAAAAGATCATCAATCTGTCTCTTCTTAGGAGGGCACTAATCTTACCATGATGACTCCATCACGTCCTAATCACTTCCAAAGGCCCCACACCTCCTAACGTCCTAACGCCATCATACTGGAGATTAGGGTTTCAACATATAAATTTGGGGGAAACACAGGCATTCAGTCTATATAGCACATGTTATCCCAGGCTGTCACAATCATAAACATCATTGTTCCTAATGCCCTTATAACAAAAACAGAAACACAACAAATTATTAATAAAAAGAAGGCAAATGTAACTTTTATATAATTTTGTAGTAAATGTATTTTAAGCAATAGACCATATAAAAAAATTGGAAGGAAAAATATGAATAGGTTTAACAAAAATAAAAGTAATCAAGTAATTTAGTAAACCATGTGTATTTAAAGAAAAAAAGAATATTAACTAATTATAAGGCAAAGGTAGTACCAGAAAGTTATCTGAAAACTTATATATCACAGTAAGATTAAAGCCGTATTTCAAATACTCAAAAATTTCCAACAATAGAGTAGTCGTTAGAAAATTATGTATAACTATGAAAGAGATGTTATGTGACCACTCAGTGGTGAGAGCGGTATGTTCATTCATTGACAGGAAAATTTCTCAATGATAATCTTTTACATGGATATAAAACAGAACATAGAACAGGATAGCAAGTATGTATGATATGGATGCATGTATAATACATTTAAAAAATATATGTACATGTGTATTTGTGGCTATATACGACAGCAAGATCAAACATGTATATACACTATCTTCCTTTAAGAAAAAAACAAAAACAAAAACAAAAAACAAATCAGAAGGATAAACACCAAGTAATGACAGTCATGGGTGTTCAGGGCAGACAAGCGATTGGGAAAGTGGCAGAGGTGTGTCAACTTCAACCTGAGGAAAATAAGGAAATTTTCACTTGGAACATATTTCTGGAAATGAATAATAATAGACATTTACTATATTCTGGGAAGTATGCTCATTTACTTAAATTCTTGTTTCTTTCAAGTCAACTAAGTAATCCTGCCTGTGAGTAATACAGCACAGGAAGAAACCAAGGCAAATTGATAGGGCGTAACTGACCGAAAGGTACAACAGGGCAATTAAATAGCTGAGTTGGGCTTCAAAGCCAGTTTTGTTGTTGTTGTTCTTGTAACATTATTTCTAGCAGTAACAGGAAGTAAAGCAACTGTATAACGCAGGTCTGTAACGTAACATATAAAATATTAATATCACAAAATCCCTAAACTAAGATAGAGGCATTTTAGTATTTTTTATAGTAGTGTTAGCTTAGAAAGGAAACAGAAATAAGACAAAAATGAACACCAAAAAACAAAATTGGTTTCCGTGTTACAGTTACCAACATTTACAACTACTCTTTATCGACAATTTACCATGTTTGTTTGTGATGCAAATTTCCCTGTATGCCATATGTGCATTGGCCAGATGAATAGCGATTAAGATTTAGAAAAGAATTGAACAATATTTATGCTAACCACTCAACAATGTAATTGGAAAAGTCTTGATTAATTACACAGCTTTGGAAAGTAAAACATCCATCTGTGCCATCCCATTTGTAGTTTCTGAAGTACATTGCATGCTTTCTGACTGTAACCACAGAGGGTCAGGTGAGTCAGGCCATATCACGTGAGGCAATTTTAAAAATGAAATGTCTAGAAATATTCACATGAAAAGCTGTCATGCCTATCAGATAATATACTTACCCTTTGGAAGCTGTAAATTCATAATCACACAAATAAAATAGGCTATGTTGTATAAAATCGATTTATGTCTCCTGTGAAAGTTACTGCAGTCATTAACGTTGTAGTAGCTTATTTGATCGATACTCTTATTAACAAATGGGTGCATTGAATATTCTGATTTTTTAAATCTAAAAAATATTTAGATTATTTAGTGATTACTTACATTAAAAAGTGCTTTACAGCAAAAACATTATGTCAAGCCTCACAGGGAAATTTGTAACAATAGAAACGTGGTTCACTTATCAGACACATTCATGATAAATTATGTGTGTATCAAATTCCTGAAAAAAAGTTTATATGCCATGAGGGAATGTACACTATGCATGAGTCTGAATAATTTTCCAGAGTAAAAAATTATTTAATCCTGCAGGAACATCACAATGTGTACTTCTTTAATTAATGTATATTTTGTTGTTTCAGATTTCTTAATGTTCTGGGGATAGGAACATTGTTCTTTGAATAACTGTTGTCTTATGAAACACAATTTCTTGGTATTAAACATATAGCATACATTACTGTGGATACTTGCAAATGGGCCAGCAGATCTTTACAACATTTCAAAGCAATGCTTTCTTGAAATCTAAGATTTTCTTGGGACATCTATACAACGATACAATATCATGACCAACTGATTTAAATTATAATGTTTACTATGTGTCACCAAATCACCATAGGCTGCGCCAACTCTGTCCACTGAGGTAGAGGTCTCAATAATAGCTCATAATTAAAGAGAGATGCTACTTGTCCTATAGAAGCTTGAGCATTTACCACAGAGAGAACATTATGCCCAGTTTTAAGTTGCTATCCCAAAAGAAAACAAATGAATAAAATGTAAATTCTTATGCTTCAATTAATTCTGATTTCAATTAACCCTGGCAAGTGAAAAGAGTTGAAAAATCACTTGGTATAAGCCTGTCATTTTGCAATTGAGGAAACTGATGTCAAACACAACAAGTTTTGACTAAGATTACTCAGCCATATAATAATGGAGAATGTTCTAGAACTTATTCCTGCTACTGTCCTCTCCACCGTAACCTACTTTTATAACCTAAATTGTATCTTCTCCCAACTAAATTCACATGTTGAAGTCCTATCCCCCAATGTGACAAATTTTGGAGAGAGTGCCTGTAAAGAGGTAAGTAAGGTTAAATGAGTAAAAGCCACCAGGCATGCATGCACACAGAGAAAAGGGCACATGAGGACACAGTGAGGAGGCAGCGATGTGCAAGTCAAGGAGAGTGGCTTCAGGAGTAAACCACCCTGCCAGAACCTGGATTGTTAGCCTTTAGAACTGTGAGAAATAAATTTCCATTGAAACCGCATAGTGTGTGGCATTTTGTCATGGCAGCCCCGTACACTAATAAACCTGCTGGCATATTTGCTCTATCTCCTGGATATAATAACATTTCTTTGATTTTGTTTCTCTGTTATGGGGCTGACCTGACCACATGCTTCTATCAGGATGCCCTCTCTGTTTGAATACTGTTCTGTGTCTTGTGATGTTCAATCTACACTCCTGGATGCTTCCTATCCATTTGGATTCATGGCTCCTGCAGTGTCAATGTTCCAGTGAAACAACTATGAATAAACACCTATTTGCTTCAAAACTTAAAGGAAAAATGAGAGAGAAGTTTGTAAATAGGGGGGAAAATACTAAACACAGTTTTTAAAAGATAATTTTGGATAAATTTTTTGATAGGGACAATGATTGCATTTCACATTTCTTTATTTTTTTTCTATTATTTTTTAATATAAACTTTATTGTCAAATTAGTTTCCATACAACACCCAGTGCTCATCCCAAAAGGTGCCCTCCTCAATCGCCATCCCCCACCCTCCCCTCCCTCCCACCCCCCATCAACCCTCAGTTTGTTCTCAGTTTTTAAGAGTCTCTTATGCTTTGGCTCTCTTCCACTCTAACCTCTTTTTTTTTTTCCTTCTCCTCCCCCATGGGTTTCTGTTAAGTTTCTCACGATCCACATAACAGTGAAACCATATGGTATCTGTCTTTCTCTGTATGGCTTATTTCATTCAGCATCACACTCTCCAGTTCCATCCACGTTGCTACAAAAGGCCACATTTCATTCTTTCTCTTTGCCAAGTAGTATTGCATTGTATATATAAACCACAATTTACTTATCCATTCATCAGTTAATGGGCATTAGGCTCTTTCCATAATTTGGCTATTGTTGAAAGTGCTGCTATTAAGCACTGGGATACAAGTGTCCCTATGCACCAGCACCCCTGTATCCCTTGGGTAAATTCCTAGCAGTGCTATTGCTGGGTCATAGGGTAGATCTATTTTTAATTTTTGATGAACTTCCACACTGTTTTCCACAGCAGCTGCACCAGTTTGCACTCCACTTCTTTATTTGTATTCTATATGAATATATAAGAGGACTCTCAGTTTCTTTCAGCAAATAAGAAACGTGATAACAAATTATTGATTTGGTTAGAGTCCTGAGTGAATCTGAGAACATGGCAGAAGATAAGGCTACCAAATCAGGTGCAGGGTAAAATATGAAATGAAGGTCCTTTGATAATTGACAAAAGATTTTGGATTTCTGACCTGAATAGAATAAGACACTAGTTTCAGATAATACCCATGAAATGAGAAGATCTTGGGTGTATTTTAGAATTACTTTTGTCAGCAATGTGGATTTAATGGATGGCAAAAAGACTAATGGCCAGAATGAACAGTATCTACTGCAGCCATCCGGGACAAAAGTGATGAGTGGTTAGTACCAAGGCAATGGCAGTAGACATGGAAAGAAGACTTTGGATTTTTTAGTTATTAAAGAGATGGGATCAGCAAGAGTTGGTAACCAATTTGATGCTAGGAATAAATGAGAAGAAAGAGCTAACATTAATCTTCAGGTTCTTGTCAAGGAACATTTGGTGGAGCCATTGATAAAGAAAAGAAAAGTAAGAGAGGTAGCAAATATCTTTCATCACATGAAATAAGGATGTTCATTTTATTATTCAGCCTCTAGACAGTTTGATATATTTGGCAAGTTGCAATAAAATGTTCTGAGAAACTAATTAATATTCTCAGACAAAGCTTGTACTAATTTGGAACACACTGAGCAACTTGGATTTGAGAAAAGAGAAAATATTTAAATCAACAAAACTGCATTTAACTCTAGGGAGCTACTTCTCGACAAAATTGTAGAAAAAACTATTGTTCTTTTAGTTATCACATATTTCTCTTTCTTAATGTGCTTAGATTTTTTTTTTTTTATTTTAGAGAGACAAGGAGTATGAGTGGGGAAGAGGGGCAGAAAGAGAGAGAGAGAATCTTAAGCAGGCTCCATGCTCAGTGACCCTATGACCCTGGGATCATGACCTCAGCCAAAATCAAGAATCAGATGCTCAACTGACTGAGCCACTAAGGCACCCATTAATGTACTTTGATTTTTATTTATTTATATTTTTAATATGAAATTTATTGCCAAATTGGTTTCCATACAACACCCAGTGCTCATCCCAAAAGGTGCCCTCCTCAATACCCATCACCCACCCTCCCCTCCCTCCCACCCCCCATCAACCCTCAGTTTATTCTCAGTTTTTAAGAGAATAAAAACCCTCTTATGGTTTGCCTCCCTCCCGCTCTAACTTTTAGTTTTCCCTTCACTCCCCCATGGTCTTCTGTTAAGTTTCTCAGGATCCACATAAGAGTGAAACCATATGGTATCTGTCTTTCTCTGTATGGCTTATTTCACTTAGCATCACACTCTCCAGTTCCATCCACGTTGCTACAAAAGGCCACATTTCATTCTTTCTCATTGCCAAGTAGTATTGCGTTGTATATATAAACCACAATTTATTTATCCATTCATCAGTTGATGGACATTTAGGCTCTTTCCATATTTGGCTATTGTTGAGAGTGCTGCTTATAAACATTGGGGTACAAGTGTCCCTATGCATCAGCACTCCTGTATCCCTTGGGTAAATTCCTAGCAGTGCCATTGCTGGGTCATAGGGTAGATCTATTTTTAATTTTTTGAGGAATCTCCACACTGTTTTCCAGAGTGGCTGCACCAGTTTGCATTCCCACCAACAGTGCAAGAGGGTTCCCGTTTCTCCACATCCTCTGCAGCATCTATAGTCTCCTGATTTGTTCATTTTAGCCACTCTGACTGGCATGAGGTGGTATCTCAGAGTGATTTTGATTTGTATTTCCCTGATGAGGAGCGACATTGAGCATCTTTTCATGTGCCTGTTGTCCATCTGGATGTCTTCTTTAGAGAAGTGTCTATTCATGTCTTCTGCCCATTTCTTCACTGGATTATGGAAAAAAGACAGTCTCTTTAGCAAATGGTGCTGGGATAACTGGATAGCAACATGCAGAAGAATGAAACTAGACCACTTTCTTAACACCATTCACAAAAATAAACTCAAAATGGATAAAGGACCTGAATGTGAGACAGGAAACCATAGAGGAGAAAGCAGGAAAAAACCTCTCTGACCTCAGCCGCAGCAGTTTCTTACTTGACACATCTCTAAAAGCAAGGGAATTAAAAGCAAAAATGAACTATTGGGACCTCATCAAGATAGAAAGCTTCTGCACTGCAAAGGAAACAATCAACAAAACTAAAAGGCAACCCACAGAATGGGAAAAGATATTTGCAAATGACATATCGGACAAAGGGCTAGTATCCAAAATCTATAAAGAGCTCACCAAACTCCACACCCAAAAAACAAATAATCCAGTGTACTTTGATTTTTAAAGCTTAGCACACTGAGTTGCCATTTGGTTGTAGATTTTTTTATATCTTAATAGTCTTAATGATTGCAAAATTCTGAATATTGTATTGTTTATATTTGGGCTAGTTAATTACTAAAACACATAGTTTATTTACTGATATATATTTAATCTAATATGTGAGTTAAAGCTTGATACATAAATTATTTTTTTGTAAATAAAAATGGCATCCTTTTGGACTGCATTCCTATGGATTCAACTTATTTACTATTTATTCCTATTAATATCCAAAAGCTTGTGTAAGTGTGTTAAACATTATTTAAATCACTGATTGGTATAAGATAAACATGCTGTTTTACTATTTATCTTTTAATAAGTGTATAATGCAAAATTTAATTATTTCCAAGATATATATCAAAGTTTAGATTTGTAAAAAATGAAAGACTCACAATAGCCAAAGCAATATTGAAGAAGAAGAAGACCAAAGCAGGGGGCATCACAATCCCAGACTTTAACTCTACTACAAAGCTGTAATCATCAAGACAGCATGGTATTGGCACAAAAACAGACACAGAGCAATGGAATAGAAATAAACACTCCAGAACTGGACCCACAAAAGTATGGCCAACTAATCTTTGACAAAGCAGGAAAGAATATCCAATGGAAAAAAAGACAGTCTCTTTAACAAATGGTGCTGGGAGAACTGGACAGCAACATGCAGAAGGTTGAAACTAGACCACTTTCTTACACCATTCACAAAAATAAACTCAAAATGGATGAAGGACCTGAATGTGAGACAGGAAACCATCAAAGCCCTAGAGGAGAAAGCAGGAAAAAAACCTCTCTGAACTCAGCCACAGCAATTTCTTACTTGACACATCTCCAAAGGCAAGGGAATTAAAGCAAAAATGAACTATTGGGACCTCATCAAGATAAAAAGCTTCTGCACTGCAAAGGAAACAATCAACAAAACTAAAAGGCAACCAACGGAATGGGAAAAGATATTTGCAAATGACATATTGGACAAAGGGCTAGTATCCAAACCCAATAAGGAGATCACCAAACTCCACACCCAAAAAACAAATAATCCAGTGAAGAAATGGGCAGAAGACATAAATAGACACTTCTCTAAAGAAGACATCCAGATGGACAACAGGCACATGAAAAGATGCTCAATGTCACTCCTCATCAGGGAAAT
Organism: Lynx rufus; assembly: GCF_022079265.1. Taxonomy (NCBI): domain Eukaryota; kingdom Metazoa; phylum Chordata; class Mammalia; order Carnivora; family Felidae; genus Lynx; species Lynx rufus. The sequence continues at coordinate 137,063,724 of NW_025814867.1, forward strand.
ACAAATCAAAACCACACTCAGATATCACCTCACGCCAGTCAGAGTGGCTAAAATGAACAAATCAGGAGACTATAGATGCTGCAGAGGATGTGGAGAAATGGGAACCCTCTTGCACTGTTGGTGGGAATGCAAACTGGTGCAGCCACTCTGGAAAACAGTGTGGAGATTCCTCAAAAAATTAAAAATAGATCTACCCTATGACCCAGCAATGGCACTGCTAGGAATTTACCCAAGGGATACAGGAGTGCTGATGCATAGGGACACTTGTACCCCAATGTTTATAAGCAGCACTCTCAACAATAGCCAAATATGGAAAGAGCCTAAATGTCCATCAACTGATGAATGGATAAAGAAATTGTGGTTTATATACACCATGGAATACTACTTGGCAATGAGAAAGAATGAAATATGGCCTTTTGTAGCAACGTGGATGGAACTGGAGAGTGTTATGCTGAGTGAAATAAGTCATACAGAGAAAGACAGATACCATATGGTTTCACTCTTATGTGGATCCTGAGACACTTAACAGAAGACCATGGGGGGAGGGGAAGAAAAAAAAAGTTAAACAGGGAGAGAGTCAAACCATAAGAGACTCTTAAAAACTGAGAATAAACTGAGGGTTGATGGGGGGTGGGAGGGAGGGGCGGGTGGGTGATGGGTATTGAGGAGGGCACCTTTTGGGATGAGCACTGGGTGTTGTATGGAAACCAATTTGACAATAAATTTCATGTTAAAAAAAACAAAGTTAGATTTGTAAGCTTAATCAGTATTTATTTGATTTTTAGAGGCTGTGATTCATATAGATTCTGTCATAAAATTATTGGTATTAATACAACTAATTATTTAATTATTAGTTACCACCTGCCTGATATAACTTTTTAAAAAGCACACTAAATATTCATTAATTTTCGTGTAGTAGTGACTCAAAATACATTTCCTTATTTATTTTTGTCTTTTTTTAAATGTTTATTTATTTTGAGAGAGAGAGAGAGAGAAAGAGCAAGAGCTAGAGGGGTGGGACAGAGAGAGAGGGAGAGAGAATCCCAAGCAGGCTTTGTTATGTCAATGCAGAGTCAGACGTGGGACTCACAAACAGTGAGATCATGACCTGAGCCAAAATCAAGAGTCAGATGCTTAACTGACTGAGCCACCTAGGCACCCCTATCTTTGTCTTATTGTTAAATGAACAATACAGAGCCCTAGGTGGAATCAGTAGCACAACCATAGCTTAGACACAAACTTGCACACATAGCCTGATAGACACCTTTTCTCTGATGGTAATTACTGATAACTAAAAAATGATGCTTCACATTTCTGCCACTCTCTACTGATGAGAGGCATCATGGTTTCATTGCATCACAGTGATTACCACATACTTTTGTCTTAAAAGTAAAAATAGGAAATCAAAGTAAAATAATAATAATTAACAAAGCAAAGACAAAATTGCAGCTTTGGTAAAAACAAACAAACAAACAAACAATAAAATGGAAAAACCTCTGGCAATACCATGTCAAAAAAAAAAGGAAAAAAAGAAAAAAAATTCTCTGAACTAAAGGATTTCTGCATATTTTGAGTAAAACAAATACTAGAAATGAATATTTTATGTATGTGTGTGTTTACTAATGAATGCTTACCTATGGTGGGACACCAGCCCTCTTCTCAGACTATTTCCATATCTGTTAGCAGCCAGTTTTATATATTCTATAGGTAGAGCATTGGAAGAAAATACTCTTGGGAATCTAACAAGTTCAACAGTAAAGAGCTAACGATAGTAACATCAGGCATCCTCCAGTGAAATTCCATTGGTGATAAATTACAATAAATACTACAGTCAGCGTGCCAACAGTGTGAGGTCAGGGTCTTTTGTTAGCATTTTAGAAACCTATCCTTAAATACATGAAAAGTACAAGCATCAGCAGACATCTTTAGAATGTTACAAGTAAAAAAGATAGAAATCAAAACAGTGATCAGAAGAGCAACCTGAGGGGCGCCTGGGTGGCTCAGTCAGTTAAGGGTCTGACTTCAGCTCAGGTCATGATCTTGTGGTCCTTGAGTTGGAGCCCCGCGTCGTGGGCCTATGCGCTGACAGCTCAGAGCCTGGAGCCTGTTTCAGATTCTGTGTCTCCCTCTGTCTCTCTGCCCTTCCCCCATTCATGCTCTGTTTCTCTCTGTCTCAAAAATAAATAAACGTTAAAAAAAAGTTTAGGAAAAAAAAGAAAAACAACTTGAAGGAAAAGGGGTTCTATTAGAAGACTTTCACAGTATATTATTTATGTCATCAGAGAAAAAAAGTAAATAAAAACTATAATCAATGAAAAAAACAGTATGCTAGAAAATGGACAGATTAAGAAAACAAGTTCTTTGATGCTGTAGACATCAAACCACTCTTGGACATTTATCCCAGACAAATGCAAACTTACATTCAAACAAAAATGTGGATACAAATGTTCATTGTGGCTCTCTCTTTAATTGCTGAACACTGGCGAAGGCCAATGTCCTTAAATGAGTGAACAGTACTACTCAGCAACATAAAGGAACAATCTACTAAAATATATTTTAAAAAATGGATAACCTCAAGAGCATTATGCTGAAAAAGCATCTGAAAAGTTTACATATCATAGGACTCCATTTATATAACATGCATTAAATAACATTGCAGAGATGGAAACTTCTTAGTGACTGCCAGGAGTCAGTGATGAGTGGGTTAGTGATGTGTGTTATTATAAAAGGACAGAACAATGAAGTCCTGTGGTAAAGGAACAGTTTTGTATCTTGACTATGATAATGGTTACACAAGCTAGCATGTGATAAAATTGCATAGAACTACATACATGCACCTGTGTGCACACATACACACACACGCACACACACACACACACACACACACACACACACACACACACACACAAGTGCTTGTACAGAACAGGTGACAACTGAATAAACTATGCATTGTGCACATGACAAGTGACTGGTTTTGAGACTTGTTCCCTAATTATGCAAGATGTTATAATTTGGAGAATCTAGGTAAAAGGTGTTGAAACCTCTCTCTATCTTTTGTGTTCTTTAAAACTTCCCATGAATCTGTAATATTCCCAAAATAAAAGTTTAAAAATATAGTAGATCAAGAAAAAGCAATAAAAGTTTCTAGAAAATGTAGGTAAGTGTGTTTCCCATAAATTAGAGTAAAAAGGCACAAAAGATATGGAAAATAGGAAAGAGAAAATTTAAAAAACAATCTAGGAGATTCACTATCTGACCCAAAAGATGCTATACTTAGAGAAAAAAGAAAGAGAAGAGGAAGATTCTTCAGAGGCACAGTCTGTATAATAGACTATGTTTTCTGATTCTGCAAAACCTATATTTCACTTCCCTTCAGAATGGATTGTAGGCTTAATACATAATGGATACCCATAAATTGTTCACTCTCATCAAAGGGATATTCTGCAAAATGATGGTGGCCAAATTTGTCCCAATATCTGCTTTTGTACACTTTGCAAAAATAAAAATAATTAAAAAAAATTAAAGGCTAACATTATCAATGGCCATATAAGTACTTATATAAAATCTTGAATTTTTTCTCATAGGTAACAAGGCTAAAAACTACCTGTCTCTTTAATAAAGTATTTGCAAAGGGCAAATAAATTTTCTAAAGAAATCAGGACAAAGAATTTTCTACAGAGGTCATATTTAGTTACTAAAGAGTAACTTGCTTATCAAAATAGGAAATTATGTCAGGTGGGAAATTTGTTGCAGATCATAGAAATGTACGATGGTTTGACATTAATAAACAAATCCAAGTTGAAAAATATTCAGGAAATCCACTGTAGTTTCAAAACTAAATGTGTTGTAGAAAACAGCTGAATTTAACAAACCCCAAACACTACTACTACTACTACTAATAATAATAATAATAATTTTGGATTGGAAAGTAGTATATAATAGTTCTAAATTACTCAATTCCAAAAAACTTCCATAAAAATGGTTGGTGTCTACCTTAATTTGTTTCATGGACTCACAGTAAATTTTATGTGAAACAAAAAATTCCAAAGGGACCTTAAAAACTGCTCTTTGAACACTTTTTTTTTTGGGGGGACAGAGAGAGACAGCATGAACGGGGGAGGGGCAGAGAGAGAGGGAGACACAGAATCGGAAACAGGCTCCAGGCTCTGAGCCACCAGCCCAGAGCCCGACGCGGGGCTCGAACTCACGGACCGCGAGATCGTGACCTGGCTGAAGTCGGACGCTTAACCGACTGCGCCATCCAGGCGCCCCTCTTTGAACACTTTTTAACATGAAAACCATCCAAAGGAGAAACGTGCATATTATCTTATAGAAGAGAAATTATTTTAAACATATACTAATTTATTAAAGGTGACAAGAGGTTCATAGAGCTAATAAATTCTTTTCATTCAAACAAAAAAATTTCATAGCATAAATAATATGGACAAATGAGCTCTCAGGCAGCAACTAACCACACTGATATTTTAACAGATGGAACTTGTGATATACACTAAAAATGAAAATAAATATTTTCAGAGATAGAGACTCTCAAAAGATATGACTTTTGTAGGGTAGTTTCATAGATCAGATTATCCAGACACAGATGCTAAAACAGACTTGAGGGTATACAATGTTTGTATGGGTCAAGACCTAAAAAAGTAGAGGGTAGAAGCAGAGGCAAGGAAGAAGTTTAACTGCAATGAAGACTAAAAACATTTCTTGGCTAATTGCTTTATGGTTGCAAAGAAAATTGGAAATGAAATTAAAAAAAATTAATAGTGGTTCCCAGAAACATTTTTTTTTTCTGAGTATGCTTTTCAATTCCAAGGAGAGATACAACTCTATTTGGAAAAAGAACATTTTGGTATAAGGAAAATATTTTGAATACTAACTGCATCATTAACACAGTTTAAGATTCCATGAGCTAGGTAACAGAATCTTTTGGAAGACAATTTTTCTCATAGAATATATAGAATAAGTTCTTTGTATAAACAGAATTTTGGACAACTAAACAAAATTCACTGTTATCTCCTCAAACTCTTCCGATTATAAACCTTCCAATATTTTACTTTTCCAGTACCAAAGAAAAAGGAATCTGGCTATTTTACCCAGGTGTCTAATAATTATTGTTCAAAAATTGTTCTAAACATTTTAAAAATATTTTTATTGAATTATAGTATAATAAGCCTGAGAAAACCATAGCGATCATGTAGTCTTTAATATTTTGCCTCAAAAATCTCAAATACTATGCATGCAGTTAGAGTTTTCATTTAGTATTCAGAATTGAGGCTTGAATCACTCTATTCTTATTTTTGTTTTTGTTTTTTTTTAATGTTTATTTATTTTTGAGAGAGACAGACAGACAGAGCACAAGTAGGGGAGGCGCAGAGAGAGAGAACGAGAGACAGAGAATCCGAAGTGGACTCCAGGTTCTGAGCTGTCAACATAGAGCCGCGCTTGGGGCTCCAACTCACAAACCATGAGATCATGACTTGAACCAAAGTCAGACGCTTAACCAACTGAGCCACGCAGGCACCACAGAATCACTCTGTTTCTAATGCTATACTTCATTTTTGGATGCAATATCCCCACGTTTTAGTTAAGAAAAGTTTGCTTAAGACCTTCAATATTTTGTTTTGAAATATGAATATACTTACTTTGAAATTACAAAATTAATGTATTCAGTTGATAAAAGGGTCACTCTAACACTTTCAAAACTTTCTTATTTTAAGATATTATGTTTTTAATTTAGTTTCATTTTTCACATTTATATATGAAAATTGTTTAAAGATACAAATGACTCAACAAGGTTTGTTACAAAAACAATAGGTTCCCTTCCTCATTTCACCCATTTCTTTCACCAGACACAGAGACTTTTATTTTTTAATTTTATTTATGTATTTGAGAGAGAGAGATGCACATGTGCCTGCACGAGCAGGGGAGGAGCAGAGAAAGAGGGAGTCTGATGCAGGGTTCCAATCACCAACCATGAGATCATGAGATGAGGTGAAATAAAGAATTGGACTCTTAACTAACTGAGCCAATCATATGCCTGGAGACTTTCAGCTTATTAACAATAACATAATCTTTCTTATAATAATCTGTTTTGCATCAAATAATTTATCAGTCTCAAATACATGAAGAAGCATCTCTATAGTTATAATCTGGGCTGGTAGTTAGCTGAGTTATGTGCATTACTGTTATCTGGTGATTTCATTCACCTCTTTTCTGGATAGAATGTTCTGTTTCCTTTTTTCCGTTATCCCATGCCTTCCTTATTTTGGTAGAACACCTCCATTACTCTTATGAAGGAGTGCGTGATTCATAATATGTTTTAGGTCATGCTGTCTTAACTTTTCATATTTGATTGACTATTGTATTGGGTATTGAATTTTAACTCAAACGTTTGCTTGTTTGTTGGTTGGTTTGTTTATTTACATTCTGAAAGCATTGTTCCATTGTTTTCTGGCCTTCAGAGTTTCTCATAAAAAGCCTGAAGTCAGTCTTAATATACTTCATATGTATTTTCTTGCTCTCTGTTTCCTTCTCTTTATCTTTGCCTGTCTTACACCTTCTTCCCATCTGTTTTCCAGCCCCAGTCTCAGCCCCAGTCATATAGGGCCATAGTCTCCCATGCTGTGCAATGTCATGATAATTTTCTATTTGTATAGATCCATTTTTATCCATTTTCTTCAGCAATTAGTGAATTTGGTCAATCCAGAAATTCAAAACTTTTTAGTGTAAAAGTTCAGGTTCCATAGCTCTTTCCACTATACTATGACAAGTTACATCTCCCTATGCTTCTTTGTTTTTATTTTTATAAAAAGTGTTCTTATTTTAAAAAAGGTAACTACATAAAATCTATGCTATAGGAAAGCAATGTATAAATATCTCTTTGTGATAAAAATACCATAAAGGAAGAACGAGCAAAACTATGTAGGAGTAAATGTTTAAATATTATTACAATTACATTGTTATTAATCTAAACTAGATTGCTATAAAATATGATGCTAGCAGATATAACGTGTCCCTGTAGGTTTAGAAAATCCCCAAAGGGGAAAACGTTAGTTTACAAAGTTACCAAGTTATCTTTTTTGCTTATTCAAAAGTAGATACCCAGACTAAAACATGTCCTAAAATGTCCTGTGAAAATCAGGAGTCCTCAGAACCCATGAGAATGTTTCCTTATAATGCAAAAGAGACTTTGCAGGTGCAATTAAGCTTAAAGACCTTAAGAAGGAAAGATTAGCCTGGATTAACTAGGTTAACTCAATCTAATCACTTGAGTCCTTAAAACTGGTCCTCTTTCCTGGGTTAGTTAGAAAGATGAGATGGAAGAAGGACCAATTTGTGGAAGAGAAAATGGCTCCACAGTTGCTGGCTTTCAAGTTGGAGGATGGAGGAAGGAAGACAGAAACCAAGGAACGTGGGTGGCTTCTAGAAGCTGGAAACTGTCCTACACAGGCAGCTAGCAAGGAAACAGGACTTTAAACACTACAATTGCAAGGAACTGAATTCTATCAGTGACCTGAAAGGACAAGGGAACAGTTCTTACCCTAGAGTCTCCAGAAAGAAGCATAGCCATGAAGACACCTTGATTTTAGCTCTGTGACCTGTATCAGACTTCTGACCTATGAAACTGTGAGATAATAAATTTGTGCTGTTTGAAACCACTAAATTTGTGGTAATTTGCTAAGGCATCAATAGGAAACTCATACACACGTTATTTAATTTTCCTTACTATACATAGTAAGTATATGAATGAGTTAACCACCATAAACAGTGCAAGGGGCGTGATGGTGTCACTGCATTTGTCCTGAATAAGTGACATTTAGACTCTAACTGTGGATTATCTTTTTATTTTTTTAAGATGTATGTATGTATGTATGTATTTATGTATTTATTTATTTATTTATTTATTTTTGAGAGAGAGAGAGACAGTGTGCAAGCAGGGGAGTAGCAGAGAGAGAGAGAGAGAGAGAGAGAGAGAGAGAGAATCCCAAGCAGGCTCTGTGTTTGAAGCATAGAGTTCAATGCAGGGCTCAAACTCACAAACCGTGAGATGATGATCTGAGCTGAAATCAAGAGTCAGTTACTGGTCTCTCAACCAACTGAGCCACCCAGATACCCCGTAGATTACCTTTTAAATATGTAAAGAAATGTAGAGAATGCACTCCAGAAATAGTTTGAATGCCCTCAGGTAAATGGGTGAACATTATACCTTCCAAGAACAAAAAAGCAACAAGTATGCCTGGAACAACCGATTATATTCAATGAATATTGGACTAAATACTTAATCATATGTCCTCAAGTTCTGAACAGTTTTGCACCTCTGCCATAAGTCCCTTATACACATCATCACTATCAACACACATTAAAATTAAAATCAAAGAGAGAGAAGAGTAGGATAGAGATATTATACTTAAGTGTGTTTATGTTTTCTGATTTCAGGTTCAGCATTTTCTTATTTCAGGCAGCTGTGTGTATGCTGTGTCTCCTTTTACTTCCTTTTAGCACGTATTTATCTCTTCTACACACATCTCCAGATAACTGTCATTTTTACTGTTAAAAAGTATGCAAAAATTATTTAATTTATTCTATAACACTGTTTCTTTGATCTCTATGATAACTTATTCAATAAAGGTACACATTTGGCCAATCTCACCTATGAAGTGAATGATTTGGTGGTGCAATTATAGAACACACCAAAAATGATGCTTTAAATGGTGACTTGGATGAAAATAACTAATCTTTGTAATTAAACGGAAATTTTTTCAAAGAGTTCTGTTCCTTAGACCAAGGCTTCCTACTGCTAAAAAGTAAATTACTTTGGAGACATTTTGGGGATCTGAAGTCTACTCTCAGATTCACTAGGACACACAGTTTTCCAGCACATGGCCCCAGGGAGAGCTTCACTTCTGAACAGATGCTAATGTTTCATGCAATTTAGCGGTGGATATGGTAATGAAACAATTTTATTTAACTTCAGTCTAGAAGGGAGACACAACCCGCGTGAGTCGATAATGTTCAAATTGAAACTGCCTTAAGGGTATGGAAATTGACATCATCTAAAGTTGTTTAAAATTTACAAAGTACTTAAAATGTCTTTTTGTGAATAAAACTGTTCTTTACTTTTTTCTGTATTTGCAGTGGTTTTAATCATTCTAATCATACTGTAATTGGTGTGGCAAAGACAAGAAATATTGTTATATTCATGTTCTGTCTGTCTATATCAGATTTTTTTCATAGTAGCAATGTCTGCTAAGAAGAATGTATTAAAATAAGTAAAATATTACATATTTTAAAATGATATGATATCATAACTGGGGAACTACAAAGCATCACATGAAGTGACTGTTTCTATACAATTCTTTCTAAACCAGTTGGAAAAAAAAAGCTTATCTTGATGCATGTCTTGTTTCTTTTTTTTTTAATGTTTTATGTTTATTTATTTTTGAGAGAGAGAGAGAGACAGAGAGCAAGCAGTGGAAGGGCAGAGAGAGAGGGAAACGAAGAATCTGAAGCAGGCTCCAGGCTCCGAGTTGTCAGCAGAGTCCAACATGAGCCTGTGAGATCATGACCTGAGCCGAAGCTGGATGCCTAACCGACTGAGCCACCCAGGCGCCCCCCGACCTTTTCTTTTAATTTTTTTTTTTATGTCTGATGCATTTCTTGTTTTAAGTGACGTTCACATTTCCTGGACCAGAAAATAAAGAATGTGAATATCCTCACACGTTCTATTGTTTTCTTTTCAAAGCACTGGCTAAAACATCCTGAAACCCTGGAATAGTCTATAGCAATTATCAAAATACCATGACTACAGGCCAACTGTAAGAAAATTGAACTGATTTCTACAAAAAAAAAAACAACTTTACATTTTCATTATCTGACACCATATGCTTAATAAGCCACTCATATTTATAACCAGGCATATCATTATGTTCTATTAAATATTCAAATTCAATTGTGTTTGCTAGTTACGATGATGTCTAAATTCTTCACTGTCATATGAATAATAAGAGGATCCTAAGAGGCCCTGTATGTTAGGATTTGATTGTACTATAATGTGGACAGCTGGAAACAACTACCTTTTTAATATAATAACTGCTACAATTTGGGAGTGGTGGTGGGGGTCTGGAGCCAATGGCCAAGAAAGAATTCTTCAAACATCTTTGGTGCAAAAAGGTGATTTCATTTTTTTAAGTTATAAACTTAACTTTTTTTTTAAGTTATAAACTCAACGTTATTAATTTTTGAGGGAGACAAGACAGGGAGAGTGAGGGAGAGTGGGAGAGAGCAGGGCCACGCTGTCAGCACAGAGCCTGATGCAGGGTTTGAACTCACAAAACCACAAGGTCATGACTTGAGCCAAAACCAAGAGTCAGACACTTAACTAATTAAGCCACCCAGGCACCCCAAAAAAAGGTGATTTTATTGAAACAGGGGAACAGGACCCATGGGTAGAAAGAGCTGCACTGGGGTTATGAGGAGAGATTGATTATCTACTTGGGAGTTGAGGGAGGTAAGGAAATGGGAGGATTCCAAAAAACTAAAGACTCACCAGATACTGGGGACCTACCTATTGTGAAGCTAAAGTTGTTTTCCCCCTAATAAGGCATTAACATTAAGGCATTAGAAAGTTCCTGGAGGAATTTTATACTCTATATTTGTCTATATACTCTGTATTTGTCAGTGGGCTGCAGGTTATAAGGAAATTAATTTAATTTAATTTAAAAATTTTTAATGTTTTATTTATTTTTGAGGGAGAGAGCATGAACGGGGTAGGAACAGAGAGAGAGAGAGTGGGGGACAGAGGATCTAAAGCTGGCTTTGCTCTGACAGCAGTGAGCCCGATGAGGGGCTCAAACTCACAAGAGCTGTGAGATCATGACCTGAGCCAAAGTCAGATGTTCAACCAACTGAACCACCCAGGCACCCCAGGAAATTTAATTTTATTTACCATTTCCTTATTGCCTTTGTTCCCCACATCACTGTGGAAGGGAAGGTGATGTTAGGGCTCCAGGAAACTGAGTCTATGGGTTTCTAGATATTAGGCTGTTGATAAGATTGCCTTTCTTTTGGAATTTACTAAGACATTTGTAAACTAATGGAGACTCATGTCCTGCATGATTGGGATCTCCATCAGTTAACCATTGGTTTTTCCCTTTCCTTTATTCTTGAACAGCCAGGAGTGCCTGAGGAATGTCACACATATTCCACCTAGTGGGGGGATGGGCTATGCTGGCTGCTACCTTGTGCCTTGCCCTCAGCTTGCCTTTGGGTCCCTCATCAATAACTGTACCCTCCCCCCAATGCTGAAAAGTTCTCTAACAAGCAATCATGGAGAGTTTAAAGAAGGGATTACATACCTGAATGGCCAAGGTTAGAGCAAACCATGAGAGATGTTATTATCTGCAGGAAAAAAGGGTCCAAGGGTAAAATATGGCTTAATGCAAAGAAAGAACTGGAGCTGGGGCTATATAAAGGGCAACAGGAAAGAGTTTAGACTTCTGTAGAGAAATGAAGCTACTGGCCACCTTCACCCTATACCTGCCCTCTCATCTCCTACGAGTGTCTCCCATTAGCCAAACACACTGGGTCCAGAGGTCTAGGAATTGTACTGATTTAGTCTAGAAGCTCAGCTTCCTAGCGTATTCATCACGGTGGAGAAAAATGTGGACGGATCTGGTGTGGGTAACAAAAAATACTCTCCATGAGAGGAATGCCATTTTACCACTCTCACTCTTTTCCTCAACCTTCCTTTTTCTCTATCCTGTCCTTCCTGTGGTGGAGAGATATGTGATTTGTTAATGTAGAATGAATAATTGAAGTTTTTTTTTTCCTGTGGATTTAGCTTGCCAGTGGAGAACATGTGTCCTCTGTCTGCTTGTGCTGGTGTCTAAGCCTCGTGGGTCTGCATCAGCACTACCTCTGACAGTCTTGCAGTAGAGGGCTCATTTTGTTTTATGCTAATCTGTGTCCTACTACCTGGGTCTATCCATAATAAAGGTAATATTTTGACCTTGACATTTACTCCTTATTGCATAGCTCAGCTTGCTTGCTCAGAACCTGGGGAGAAAACAGAAATGCTCTGTATTGGGGGTCCCCTAAAAATCCCCAGCTCTTACAAGTTAGTCCATGTGGTACTTCACTACTACCAGGAACAGAAAACAATAGGGGACAATTCCTAACATATTAAAAAAAAAAAATTCGGAGGGACACCTGGGTGGCTCAGTGAGTTAAGTGTCTGACTCTTGATTTAGGCTTAAGTCATGATCTCACAGTTCATGGGTGCAAGCCCCACGTCGGGCTCTGTGCTGAGCGTGGAGCCTTCTTGGGATCCTCTCTTTCTCAAAATAAATAAAGAAACTTTAAAAAAAAATGGAGAACCTGTTCATAAACACTTGGAAAATGTTATGGAGGCAGGATGATTTTTACTAATAAAGCAAGTGAAGGCTTATATATTCTTAATTTGCCTCATATAATGATTTTTCTATGCAGTTAGGAGCACTACATCCTGAAGTCCAGTCCTTTACTTGCTCATTATAAAATCATCACACACACAAAAAATCACATTTATTTGTTTTAGTTAATCTTTAATATTGGGGATAGCCCTACTTTTGTCATTTATTGAGGTTTAAATCATGTACAATAGAGTGTACCTGTTTTAAGGATATAGGTAAATGGATTTTGTCAAATGTATAATACATGTAACACCACCACGATCAGAACACAGCATTTTCCATTATGGCAGACATGCCCTCACTCCAATTTCTAGTCACTACTTCCCTACTCTGGGGCCTAGCAATAAGCGAGCACATTTCCATCACTATATTTGGTTTTATAATTTCATATAAATAAAATAAAATTGTATGATTTTTTATCGTCAGCAGCAAAACATTTTTGATATTCATTCATACTGATGTATCAGTAGTTTATGTCATATTATTGCTAAGAAGTATTTCCTATATAGAAACTCATAACAATTTATCTATTCTCATACTGATGGACACTGGTGTTATTTCCAGCTTTTGATTATTATGTATAACACTTTTATGACCTTTCGTGTACAAGTCATTGTGTAGACATATATTTTCATTTCGTTTTGGTAAATGCCTAGAAGTAGAATTGCATTGTCATATAAAGATAGATTTAACTTTATAGAAACTCCCAAGGGGTTCGTCAACATGATTGTACCATTGTCCAATGCAACCAGCAGTGTATCTGGTGGCTCCAGAAACTCTCTGGCACTTGATATTGCCAACGGTTATAATTGCAGCCATATTAATTAGTGATCCCTGGTATCTCATTGACTCCTACTTATCTTAGTAACATTTAGGAAACTGTTCTTATATATTTACGTAAAACACTTTCTAAATTAATTTTTATTTGCTACCAACGAGTTGATGGTACCTTGATGATTTATGCAAATATATTACCGTTTGTGAATTAATGCTTCATTTTAATTATGGTAATTTTCAAAATTAAGCCCATCTTCTCATATTTCTGGATGTTGTTACTCCTGCTAAATAAGAGTTACCACTTATTTAGCACTTACTATATCTCAGACACTCTTCTAAGTGAACACATATTAACTAATTATCAAAACAAACTGAGTCATGAAGAAGCTCAGAAAATTGGCTAAAATTTTTCAGCCTAAGTGTTAGAACTGAGATTCTCAGTCAGTCTGGTTTAAAAACCCACTCCCACACACAATATGCTCTTCTTATTCTTAGGTTTTTTTTCTGTTTTCTTTTTCTTTTTTTTTTAAGTCCTCTTTATGTGTGTGCCAAACTTTAAGTTGCATAAGTGAGGACAAGGAGAGAAAAAGTAAAAATGGAAGGAGGAGGCAAGGAGGAATATATACAAATGAGGAAAAATAATATTTCAGTGAGAAGCAGCTGATTTCCTTTTTGCCATGTATATTTTTATAATATCCACAGGAATGAATCTTACATCAATCCATGCTTACTTTTAATTAAAATGGAGTTTCTTTTTGGGGAAATACAAATGGCTCAGCGGATATTTTAAAATACCAGAGACATAAAAATAACAAATTTGTAATATAAAAATTTAAGCAAATCAGTATTTATAAGTAACATCAAATTTATAATGCCTTCTCCCAGTGTACTCTTAAATTAAAAAAAAATAATATTTAGACATGAAGTATAGCTAAGAATGCAAGTTGTGTCTTTAAATTTTCAATGTTTCTACTTACTTACAAACTTTTTCTAACCAGGCAATTTATAGATCTTATTTTTTTAAATATTTATTTATTTTTTTTTAAATTTTTTTTTTCAACGTTTATTTATTTTTGGGACAGAGAGAGACAGAGCATGAACGGGGGAGGGGCAGAGAGAGAGGGAGACACAGAATCGGAAACAGGCTCCAGGCTCTGAGCCATCAGCCCAGAGCCCGACGCGGGGCTCGAACTCCTGGACCGCGAGATCGTGACCTGGCTGAAGTCGGCCGCTTAACCGACTGCGCCACCCAGGCGCCCCAATATTTATTTATTTGTGAGAGGGAGAGAGAGAGAAAGAGAGAGAGACAGAGACAGAGACAGAGATAGAAGGAGACAGAGAATCTGAAGCAGGCTCTAGGCTCTGAGCTGTCAGCACAGAGCCCGATGTGGGGCCCAAACCCACGAACCATGAGGTCACGACCTGAGCTAAAGTCGGACACTTAATCAACTGGGCCACCCAGACACCCCTAACCAGGCAATTTATAAAAAAAACATAGATTTGTGAGCATTTTTGGCATTTCCGAAAAATTGTATAAGAGTAGAGGGAAGAGCTATCTAAAGAAAATTTCTCTATCTGGAAACATGACAAAATAAGTTCCCTTAAGATTTATGATTTTATAATAATTATAAATATGTGTATGCCTTGCTATTATTGCCTCATTTTCAGTAGGGCCATCTAGAGTTTAAGCAAAATAGAAAATGTATTGTCACTTTAAATAAAAAGGCAAAGGGAGAAGCTTCATATATCTGTGGATAAAGACTTACAGGTTTTGGGATATAAGCCCAAGTTCCTCTCTGAAGAGTTAAAGAAATTTTGCTTTACTTAACCCATTGCCTTGGGTTCCCATGGCATCACAGCATCACCCCATGGTCAGCAGAAAGAGGTAGTTTAAGTGAATGTTGTCACCTCTTGGAAACTGGGAAGTCTTTGGAGACAGCATGCAAATTTCCATTTCTACATGGCTTCAGATACTAAGCTTGAAAAAGGGGGACATATTCTGACATGAAATTGTCCTTTACAAAATTTAGCACTCTGGGTCTACCAAGAAAGATCTGAACCATAATTGACTAAACTTCTACAAAGTTATGAGAGCAGCTCTATGCCATCGACCTTAGTATTCAAGGTAGTATTTTCTCATTACTCCAAACCTGAGAGAAATCCCTCCCCTCCTCGGGTTTGTCTTCTCACTTCTCTCCTCTGACTTCAGACACACACATGACATAGAAAATAAGGTAATCCTGTTGGCAGAGATTGGCTTACCTGGAAATGGGAAATTAAAATGATAAAAAAAAAGTTGACATTTGCTAGCCACTTACTAAAAATCTAAGACATTCTGCTCAATACTTTGTGTACCTATTTATTTTATACATATGTATATTTTATTATATATATGTATTTATTTTAAAATACATATATAATAAATAAGGTGCATAATACACACACACACACACACACACACATATATATATATATATATATATATATATATATATATATATATATGTTTTGTTTTGTTTTGTTTTGGTTTGGTTTTAAGTAAGCTTTACCCCAGCACAGAGCCCAATGTGGGGCTTGGACTCATGACCTTGACATCAAGACCTGAGTTGAGATCAAGTGTTGGATGCTTAACCGACTGAGCCACCCAGGTACCCCTTATATACTTTTTTTTAGTCTTCCTGATAACCTTGCCATGGAGTAGAAACTGGAGTTCTAAGAAAGGAAGTTTACCTTTGAAGATCACACAGGTGACATGTAGCAGAGCTGGAATCAGAATCGAAGTCTCTCTGACTTTAAAGCTTGTATTATTCACCCAGTTTTGCTTTTAGGGTGTAAATAAGGACACATTTGACCACACATTCTCTTTATCAAATGATCACCACAGAGTAATGTGTATAAAGTGTTGCAGAATTTGTGTAAAAATGCTCGTGTGTCACTGTTGCATAGGTGTGCGTGGATGTTCTGTGACTGAATGACCTACCTTGTGTTCTGGAGTAAGGTGTCTTGTTAGTGCATGAGACCATTTTTAATAACACTAGGATCCATGCTCCCTTGAGGTTCTTTTAGTTTGGGGAATGAGTACAGTGCCAGGATCCTTGAGTCTCTACACATTTAACTCTACCTTATAAATAATCTTCTAAATGACTTTTGAGGAACTTACCCTTGCCTACTTCAGGGCTTCACAGCATTTTGTATAGTCCTCTTGCATCGAATAATCTAAGACCATTTTTTTTAATTTCTTAAATTTATTTTTATTTTAGTTTTATTTTTTTACTTCTAGTTTATTTTGTTTTATTTTTTAAATTTTAATGTAATTATTAAAAATACAGTCTGTTATGCCCTATCTCCAACAGATAGAATAAGAATCTCTGAGTAAATTTAGGGAATCCATTCATATGTGATCAGTGTCCCCAGTAGTAATGACATGTAGGTGACAGCATAGCTAAATCTCAGGGTATTATCTATCCTAAGTGAAAGAGGCTCAACTCAAAAGATCACATCCTGTATGATTCCATTTATACGACATTTAGGAAAAGACAAAATTATAGAGATAGAAAACAGATTAGTGTTTTCGAGGGAGCGGAGTTGTTGGGGAAGGGTTGACTATAAGGGAGTATGAGGGAACATGGGGGGAAGGGGGGAGGTCTGGAACTGTCCTGTATCTGATTGAGCTGGTTGGTTACATGACTGTATGCATCTGTGAACATTCACAGAGCTATAAACACAGAACGTCAATTTCACAGCATGTAAAATATATCTCAATTTCAAAAATAAATTTAACTATTAGAATGCTTCTACTTTCTCTTATAACTTCTGAAATCGATGTTGCCGCTATGTTTTTTGACTCAGAGATAATATAAATTATGTACTTTATTTAAGTTGTATCTGTTAACTTCAGAAAATGGATTTATTTTTTATGTTTAATGTTTTATCTTCATGCTTTCAGCTTATCTGATAACAAAATTATGATTCATGTTTTCATTCTACTTAGTCTTGCCTTGTATCACTGTATCTATGATTTTATATACAACTTTACATAATTAGTTATTTTTATGTGTGTCTCTCGTATTTGGCATTGAGTTGGGGATATTTACATACCCAATATGCAATTTTTTATTCTTTTCATAGATAAGTTTAATTAATATCTTTCCCTCACTGATTGTTACAAGGTAAAAAAAAATATGGAATTCTATTTCTTCTTTGTGGCATATTGAACCCAGGGAGGTGGGAAAGTGATGAATCTACCATTTTAGGACGTTCTTCACGACTAAAATATCCTACAGCTTTTTTCTAGAAGTTAAAAATACAGATAAAGCTCTCTACTGCAGAAACTGCCGGTGCCCATTTGACTGTCTTCCTAAATGTATTTGACAGTGTTGATGATCTGTGAGAGATGTGGTGCTGCTGGAGCTTCACAGAGACTTCTGAAAATAATACCCTCATAGTAGGGAAAGGCCCATATTTAGTTATGTAGTCCCCAAACATGCATTTCATTTTGTGCGGGTGGAAGGAGCCATATGCTTCACTGAATGTAATGATGAATTATAAGCCACCCATGAAAACAAGCACTCGTGAGGAGGCAAAAGGAAAAGGGAAGTTAATACAGATCAAAGTTCAAGGCTGAAGTAAATTGAACCAACTGTGCTTTTGTTTTCTATACTGTTTATATTTAATTTTTCATGTAAGTCTATATTTAAGGAGCTCATTATGTGTGTGTGCGCGTCCGTGCATGTGTGTGTGTGTGTGTGTGTGTGTTCTATTTCTGACTTGCCTTTTAGAACAGCATGGATGGTTTGTGCCATTAAATCTAAATATTTTCATTAGTCCTATATTACGTTTTTTTCTGGAATTTATATATTTTATACTATCTCAAAGCTACTGGGTTTTGTTTTGTTTTGCTTTATTTTTTAACAATTTTAAAGTTATCTCTACACCCAGCATGGGACTTGAATTCACAACCCTGAGATCAAGAGTTACATGGTCCACCAACTATGTCAGTTTAGTGCCCGGAAGCTACTGGTTTTTAAATGTGTGATAAATAATTATTTTCATTACATTGTGGGATTTTTCTCTGATGTGAAGTTACGAAGAAATGAAGGCTTGAAATACTGACTTGTTGAGCCTGCTAATGAATTAGCTAATACTGTTCTCTTGAAGCTATGGTTATGGTATAGTAATTTTGCCAACTCACTGTGTATATATTTTGTTTTAAAAATAGTTAATAAGCCAGGTTTGTGTGACGTTTTCATGGATTTCAAATCTATTTACTTTAATCGTGGTAAAATTTCTAAAGTCCAAGGATCAGAGCAAGAAGCTAAGAAGTTAAGAAATCTTCTGCCACCGAAAAAAGAAATAAAGATATATTGGCTTATTCCATTGTTTTTTACTATTTATGCTTTCTTCTCTTGAGTTCCCTGAGTACATTGCAGCTCATAATATCTCTTGCAAATATTGTCTAGAATAAATTCAGTAATGAAACTGACAATGGAAAAATTCCACTTGAAAAAAATATGCTACTCTTATGAATATCCTGTATCACACTATCAAATTTATAAATCATAGCTGCCTCTAAGTCTAATAAACTGTCTCTTCTAAACATTTCTAGTCTAAATGTATCAAATATTTGCCAATACTGAATACAATAAGTTAAAAAGGAAAAGGGATATTAGTTGCAAAATATGTTCTTTATAAAATATTAAGATTTGGGAAAACAAAAAAATGTATTGGAAGGAGTTTAGTGGATCTGTATAGCCAAAGGGAAGGGAAACATCTGGAGAGCTGACACTGACTTATGTATCCTCTTAGGGTCCTTACATATGTATTGTTACATAGTGTCTGACAAATGATAATCCTAAAGTTAGTTCTTCTCATTGTTGAAAATTGAACAAAGGTCATGTATATAAGTAAAGCAATATAACATTAAAACAGCATAAGCAAACTATCTAGTCATATAAAATATTTTTATCTATAGCTGTAACAGAATAGGGAGAAAGCTATTAGAAAGGCAGAGAAGCTAATTTTGATTTTTCTTTCTTCTTCGCCTTTTTTTTTTAATGGGTTGCTGCAGTGAGAGGGTAGTCTAAAATTTTGGGAATGTTTTATAAGGAAATCCAGTATTAATGATACGTATAGAAACTTTCAGAGAAAGTGCCTGCTCCTTTAATGTGTTTTGAGGCAGCATGTGTTTTATTCCCATTATGTCAGCAGACAATAGGAGTTTTCAAGTATGAAGTGTTCACGATTCAGAGTGATACAAGCCAGACTCTGATTTCACTACTTCTCCAAGACTCTATGGTCTTTGGTCACCAGTAAGAGAGTCCTGGGAAGCAGTCACAACATGTATGGAGGCCATTTGAGTACACTTTTGCAGACTTCTTCCCATAAAAAGCACAGTTCAGTTCACCAAGAGCCTGGCTTATCCCTTGGAAATCACCGCCACGTCTGTGCTAAGGCCATGGACGACTCCCATATGGAGTGCAGCAGAAATCCTTCAAACAGACTCATTCCAGGAGACTAAAGACTGTGTTGCTAAATTGAATTTCTCTCAAAAACTTCCTAACTTTGAAGAATGTCTCTTAGAATAAAAGGTGGCCCACGGCACTTTCTTGTTTTGTTTAGTTTTTCACCCTTATTTGGAACCAGAATTGAATTGTGTAGTCTGAAGGCCCCTCTTTAGTTTCCTTCTCACAGTTATTTCTCCCCCCAAATTCCTTGAACATTAGTCCTTTCCTGACATCTGCTTCTCCTTGAATCTAGCTTAATTATTTCTAAAAGAAATGAAACTCTGATACAACTCCAATGATAAGAAAATATTTTACTGGAATTGCTACTCATACGATACCACGGAATTGGGTTGACTTTCCCTCATAAACTGATCTAGAGGGTTTATAATATGAATGAGAAGAAACCTTTTATATCAGGAATACCCGTTCTAAATTTACATGGGAGTACTATCATAAAATAAATTGGGATATACACACATATGTTACTAGAAAATGAAGTAATGGCTACTAAAGAAAACTTTATAATATTTAAAACGAAGACAGTATATCATTGCATCTTTAAGTAACTTGTCTTGGGTCTCACATTAGGAATTATCGGATTCTGGTAATTCACATTTCACATGCTAAGGCTTGGAACAAAGTCTTTATGGATGGTCCGGATTCCTCTCTAAGAGCCTCATTTAACATTTTTTTTTAGATAATGCTCTTAAAAATCATCATTGTCAAATGTACAGCCATTTTCTATCACTATTTGATGAGTAGTATCAACTTGCATTTAAGTACATGTGGAAATATATAAGATTAGTCCATCAAATAAATAGTGTCCCTTTTTTGCTGAACTTGACCATGACATCCACAACATGTTCATTTAAATTTTTTTTTCAAGAACATGTTTATTAAGCAGCAAGTTCCTTTGTCATGCCTAAGTAAAAGCATAAATAAAATGATTACAGGATAATCTATCTCACATTCTTGGAAACTCTTGAAATACACAGACAATATACTAATTCTGAAGATATCAATGTGTTTGTATAGGGAAAGGTCATTTAATGTTATAAAATTCCCATTTTGAAAAAGTGTTAATGTGACCTACAGCATTATTCGAACTCAATGAGAAAAAAACTATTTTCTTTTCAAATAGTATGGGCAAACATGCCTTCACTTGGCTGTCACAACATGCTGTGAATGTAACAGCTTGTCATTTTTTGACTACTCTACTTTTTAATCAAATCATTTTTATTTTAATCTTGCTCTTTATGGTGTTACATAGACAGACATGAGACAGCAGCTGTGATCAGAAAGGTCCTTAATGACTACATGAATTCTTAGTTCACAGTTTAGTCTTCCCCAAACCCTATCATTTAATGTATTAGCTAGCCTATCTTAAAACCATGGATTGGAAAAAACAAACAAACAAACAAACAAACCAAAACAAAACAAAACAACCCCCCCACACACACAAAAAAAAAAACAAAATAAAACTCTTTCAAGTGTAGATATCACTGACAGCCATAGAAGAGCTGTTTATTCACCCTATCGAGTCTCCATTTTTAGACCTGTATGTCACTCAGCAAAGTTACAGAATTAGAACACACGTGGTATAAAAAGAGCTTACCAGGATTCTTCAGTGAATCTGCAAAGACTGACAAAATGTAATAGGGAAACACGAAACAAAACTCTATACGGTAGAAAATCACCTTGCAGCCTTTGTTTAATGGAAAGAGAGTTGGAAGGAAGTTTGTGTGTGAGTGTATGTGTGTTGGGCAAAATTTAGACATAAAATGTGACTTGCCACTGTGTGAGGTCTTTGACATGATGGGAAGTAGAATCTCAACAATCTCACTATGCCTGACTCCTGCCTTCTTATGGCCCATCAATGTTCTTATTTTGTAATCATTCAGAAACAAGGAGGATCTTTTTGTCAAAACTTAGAACATACTATATAAATGGTTGCTTATTTTTATCTTTAAGCTATCCTCACAGGTATATATAAATCATTTTAAAATAATAACACAAAGAACAATACAAAATGAACAAAAAATGAAGCTCTCTAAAGATACCAATATATTTATTTCATTATGAAAAATTTATGAGGTAATTAAATTAGCCCCATTTCACAGGCTCAGAACCTAATACTGACAATACTTAGCTAGTTTCACTATCACTACATACATATTGGTGAATGGTGAACCTAGAAATTATGGGATTCAAGAAAACATAACATGGGACCATGTATTTTTATCACTCCGATGTAAAATTAACAACAACATCAACAAAGCCTTGCTGTGATAACTTTAAGAAGCAGGTTCAGAATTTCAAAATCTTTCTTCTGCAAGTTACTCTATATCTCCTCTTATCTCAAATATTTCAAGACTTTCTCACTCTTTGGGTATAAATGATAATGCAATAATCATATTGATATACTCAAGATTCTCCTCATTAGAAGTTCCTTATTAGAAGCTCCTTTTTGCACAAAGTCCACTATTTCTAGAAAATCCTACAGAATATGGTCTTTTGCTTTTGTATATGCTATCTCGCATGTTACATTACTACATATTGCCTTTCTGCTTAAAATTCCTTGATGTTTCAGTATCTGAGAAGTCACATACTCGAACCTAGTATGAGCTAATGTTCACATTAGAGATATGATCTCCAAATGGTTCCATTCTTTAAATATCAACACATTCCTCAAATCTATTAAAAATGTACTAAGTCTTTTTGCCCGTAGTTTCATGACTCTTCCACATTGTATGAAAAATTTCAAATTCACACAGTGATGATACCTCATTGGCAAACATGGTAATATTATAATCTGTGTATATGTATACACACACACACATATATATTTGTATACATATATATGTATATATTTTATATAAATATGCACATATTCCCAAATTGAATTATAATTTCAAGAGAAGTGTCTCACATTTCAGCATGAAAAATTATCTTCAATTTCATGAAAGTAGTTTTTACTCCTATAGTCCTTAGATTTACACAATAACTCTATTTCAGAAGAGAAAATTTGCTTTATATTTGCACAGATAAAAGGCACATTTAGTGGCTTTACAAACAGAAAAATTATCAAAGGTGATTTCAGGTCTTCACATCTTGAAAACAGAAAAAGGCTTACAGCCTTAACAGAAATGTCAACCATTTTCTGTGTCTTCTTTAGTTAAAGGAGGGAGTTGTGCTAATGCTGATCTTTATCAGGAAATAATGGGTCTCTACTCTTCTGAAGTATGAAAGGTAAGGAAACACAAGTATGTATTAGAATCAAAGTGTCAAGGAGAATAGCAAAAACGTTGGTCCCGAATATACATTTGTATTTCCCTCAGCACAAATAAACCTGTAGTTGACACAGAGAGTCTTCCAGTATATTCTTAAGATGTTATTGATTTTTGTCTCAGACACTAGGGGAAAAATACAAAATTCTATTTTGAGGGATGTGGGAAAACATTTTGTTTTGTAGTCTTCCTCGGATAGAGACAAATAAATGCTACGTTATGTTGCTCTCTTTGCAGCAATATTCAGTTTTCCTTCCCTAATCTTCCAATTAAAATATTTCTAACTAAAGAAATACCCAAAATACTTAAGCAAGTGTTTCTCGCATTTAATTAAATTCAAGAATTAATGAATTGTACTTAATGACATGTAAAATTAATGAATGAAATACAAGCCAGAAATAGCCCACCATCCTGAACCAGTCATGGCAAGAGTAAACAAATCAGTCCCAACCTTGAACTAATTTCAATTCCTCAAACTGTGTTGTTGCTATATAAGGTGGATGGAAATTGGGGGAACCAATCCTTAAATCTACTACTTGGCTTTTAGTAAAACTCAAGACAACTTGAAATCTATGCATTAGAATAGAAAACATTCAACTCTTAGAACACATATTGAAATGAGAGCTTGCTATCTGAATATCATAGAGATGTTTTATGATTTAAAATGAGCTTTAAACAGGGGTGCCTGGCTGGCTCAGTCAGAAGCATCAGACCCTTGATTTGGGCTCAGGTCATGATCTCACAGTGGTGGGATCCAGCCCTGCATCCTGCTTGGGATTCTCTTTCCCCCTCTTTAGCTGCCCCTCTCCTGCTTGCGCTCTCTCTCTCTCTCTCTCTCTCTCTCTCTAACTCTCAAGATAAATAAATAAACTTTAAAAAAGAGAGTTTAAAAAATAGTGTAAAATGAGCTCAAAACAATTTTCTACACTGTGCCTGCGTAACTATTATGTATCTTAATGGTTTGGGTTGTTCTTTATGAATGTTCCAGATAATCCCTTGGTACTCTTAACTTCATGGAAGTCATCAGAGACCATTAGCTTTTTACATTCTTTCTCCTTACCTTGTGGCAAAAGTTGACTGATCTTGTTTTAGGACAAGATCAGCTGCAGCTAAATAAATGCAATCCTCTGCCAACTTCGTTTTAAGACAACCCTTAAACTTGATGGTCTCTCACATTATACAGTGTTGATGGTCTCTCACATAAGATGTAGGCTTTTCATCAAGGAAACTTATATCCACTGAAATTCAATTATAAGTCTCCTTTGCACATTTCTTTTTTTTAATTTTAAATCTTTCACACATTTTTATCCATTATTTTAATGTTTTATATATTGTCTTAGAATTCATGCCTGCTTAGTTACTAAGAGCTATCCATACACCAGACATATTTATTGGACATTTTGTTTAAAAACTGACATCATCTTATTTATTGATGGGTCCTATCATATGACTAAAATAAGAAATTACTAGAAGGGTGATACTATATTGTGTCTCAATTTATCTCTAGAATAACACCTGATATCAGACTTGGAACTTATTCTATTCAGAAGAAATTGTCAGAAATCTGAAGATAAATACATTAGGGATAAATTTGGGGGGTGGATAAAGATTTGGGGATGTTTTGAAAATAAGGGAGTCTTTTCACTTCAGCAGGAACCCCAATTAAAAATATTTAAAAGAGGGTTAAGTATCCAAATCTTGATTTCAACTCAGGTCATGATCTCACAGATCATGGGATTGGGTTCCGCACTGACAGCATGGAGCCTGCTTGGGATTCTCTCTCTCTCCCTTTCTTTCTGTCCATCCCCTTTCTCTCTCTCTCTCTCTCTCTCTCTCTCAAAATAAATAAATAAACTTAAAAAAATTCAAAAGATTTGAGAACTCTAAAGTATACTAATATTCTTAGAGAGATAACTATTATGAACAACCACCATGGTATGTGTGAGACATAGGGAAGGAGAGGTTAATGGAGAGAATATGGAAAATGCTCTAGTTGAATGTTACGTCAAAAAAAGCTACTTTCACTAAAATTCTGGACCCTGGAACACCCCAAACTACATATTTTGAGGATTCAAAGAGGCTTTAAAATGCCATGAATAAGTTCCAGAATATGAAAAATAGTGTGGCAACGTATGAATATATATTACCAAAGAATAATCTCTAACAATCTCAAGGTGGCCATGGGATGGCACTAGAGGATCTCAAACTGAAATCTGTAAACTTGTACATCAATTTATCCATCACAGCAATGTCAAACTGGCACTCTACTCAATCAACGATCCCTGGTGGGAAATTCTTACAAAGTTGGTGAAACATGCCTCATCTGTGACCAACATAATGCTGGTAGAACTCTCAAGGCAAAATTTGGACAAGAACTCAAACAAGCTTCAAGGTCTTTTTGAAGACTTTTAAAGAGATTTCATACAACTGTAGCCCACAATGATTTCAAATATAGCATGGTTAACACTATATATTCTCTTCTCTTCTCTTTTCTTTTCTTTTCTTTTCTTTTCTTTTCTTTTCTTTTCTTTTCCCTTTCATTTCCTTTCCTTTTCTTCTATTTTTTAGTGTTTTTTTTTAAATTCAATTTATTTATTTTGAAGGGGTGTGGGGTAGAGATTGAAGGAAGAGAGAGAGAATCCCAAGTAGGGTCCACACTGTCAACATGGAGCCCAATGTGGGGCTCAAACTCATGAACCTGTGAGATCATGACCTGAATCTAAATTAAGACCTGGACACTCAACTGATTGAGCGACTCAGGCACTCCAATACTTATATATTCTCATTATGTGTTGAACACCTTTCTTGCTAGAAGTGTCTGGCATGGATATTTCAAAAAACTTGTTGATTCTATATGAGAAATTCCAACCAAACTATCCATCAACAGGAACATGTTCTGAAGAGTTTCATTAAGTCATAAGATTCACTCAGAAACTTCTCCATCTAGGGAAGACAGAACACAAACAAAACAAATGAAAAATAGAAACGTAAACTAAAATAAGTGAAAATAACTTCAAGACTCTTCTGGAAAAAAGCATGTGAGAAAAACTGCCTTCAAATCTCACTGAAGGAGTTCTACCAGATAGTATTAATAACTTTCGAACAGTGAATTCCCTAGGTGTTGATTCTTACCTCCATGTCTCTTTATTAAAGAGGCATAAGTTACACTTAGATCACTGGAGATACTTTCAGGCAGTGAATTCAAGTTCATAATTCTTAGAAATCTCCCTGAGAGATGCAAAAAAAAGAAAAAAAAATCTCCCATAATGTTTTGTGTGTGTATATGTTTGGGAAAGAGAACAGGATTTCCTCAAGACCTTAAGATCAAGTAGATAACTTTGTGACTTGTTGATTTTGTTCAAGACCCAAAAAAACAACTTGCATAGCACTGAAACTACAGAAGATTATGCTTTAATCCACATGTCCTTGTTTTTTTTTTCCTTAGATATCTTATTTTCTGTGTAATTTCAAGAACATATGAGAAAATATCAGGAAGTTTAACTGAACACATGATGGGAGTTTGGAAAAAGTGGAAAAAAAATGGAAGAAGGAAAAAATGTTTAAAGCAATAATACTCCAAATGTTTCTGATTTATCCAGACATAAATTTATAGATTGAAGTTGCTCAGTTACCACAAAATTTACAACTTCAGATGATATTATACCTAGAGATACTATAGTCAAACTAATAAAACCAAAGGTTAAGAAAATATCTTAGAAGAAGCTAGTAAAAAGGCATGTTACACACAAGGGAACACCAATTTAATTACCACAAACTCATTTTCAAAACCATGGGAAGCCAGAATGTAATGGAACGACATCTTTAAAGTGCAGACAGAAATGAACTGTATATCAGGAACTTTATATCTGATGGTATACTCTTTAGGAAATAAAACAAAATAAACATATTCTCAAAGGGAGGAAACTAAAGAAAAAATGACCAATAGGAGAACTGTCCTACAAGCAGTTTTCCAAGTTAATCTGTAGTTTGAAAGGAGAGGACACAAAAAGGGAATTTGGAACATGAGGAATGAAAAAACGTCAATAAAAACAGCAGGCATCTATGTTACTGCTACATGTATTATATTATTTTAGCTCTTCTACCTTTCATATAAAGTGGTAAAATATAAACTCAAAGTAGACTGTGAAAAGTTAGGTTTGTATATTATAATCCCTAATGCAATGACAAAAATAAAATAACAAATGGCATGGCCAAAAGGTCAGTTAATAAACTCAGGTTGATATATGTGTGTATATGCACATATTATTGTATATGTATTTGTATATGTACATGAATACGTATATATACAGTGTAGGTATATATACAACATTTGTTAATACAGATATTCAAATAATTTGTAAAAGATAGAGAAAGGGAAGAGAGGAACAAATAACAAAAACAGCAACAACAACAACAACAAAAAGAGGTAAAAACAAAAATAAAATGACACATTCAAATCTAATCATATGGTTCTATTGTTTAGTAAACCTAACCAAATTAGCCTGTTAGATTATTAAATATTAATAGCTTAGACAGTCCAATTGAAATGCAGACATTGACAGATCTGATTTTAAAAAGCATGATTAAAACATATACTGCATACAATAAATGCATTTTAAAGACACAGATCAATAGAAACGAAGTAGGTGTGGAATAATGTGTCATATAAGGAGCCAGTTCAGGAAGGTTAGAGTATAAAATTTAATATCAGATAAAATAAATTTCAAGATAAGGAATATTACTGGAAAAGGAAAAAGGTACTCTATAATGATGAAAAGGACAACTCATCAGTAAAATATAATATTACAAATGTGTATATTTCAAATAAGATAGATTCAAAATACACAAAAGAGTAGCTACTGCCATATTTTAAGAGATTTTAATATCCCTCTCTCAACAATTGATAAAAAAGCTGGATTACCCCCCCAAAATCATTAATATGAAGGAGTACTTTGTTCCATTCCAAAAGAGAAGAATACATTTTTAAAAATACACATGATATATTTACTAAGTGGACCATATGTTGAACTATAGAAGATTGCAATAAAGCTAACAAATCAGAATCATACAGTGTTCTTTGACCACATCAGAATTGAAGTAGAAAGCAATAAAAATAAAATCTCTAGAAAAAACTTCCAAATGTGAAATTAAAAATATGTACTTTATTTATGGATCAGAGATGAAATCACAAGGGAAACTAGAAAATATTTTTGAAATAAATGATGGAAGATTATAACATACTCAAAAGTGTGCTTATATAAGAATCATGTAGAGGTGCCTGGGTGACTCAGTCGATTAAGCATCTGGACTTCAGCTCAGGTCATGATCTCAAGTTCCTGAGTTTGGTCCCCACGTGGGGCTCTGTGCTGACAGCTCAGAGCCTGAAGCCTGCTTTGGATTCTGTGTTTCCCTCTCTCTCTGTCCCTACCCCTACTCGCACTGTGTCTCTCTCTCCTTCAAAAATAAACATTAAAAATTTAAGAATCATGTAAATTTTGTGAACTCACTTTCCATATTAACACCAAATAAATCCAAAATATATCCAAGATAGGAGCAGAAATCTATGGTATTAAAAACAGAAAGACAAAGAGAAAATTAAAGTCAAAGCCAGAGCTTTGAAATTTGGCTAAGTTCTAGCTAAACTGATGGAAAAAAAAAAGAGAGAGAGAGAGAGAATAGAAATTGCCATTCTCAGGAATGAGAAAGGTTATTAAAGGTTCTATAGACATTAAAAGAAAATACTATGAAGAAATAAATATATGGTAAAAAAATTCAAAATTTAGATGAAGTAGACATATTAATACCATAATTGATATTAAATCTTAATAAGAGAAAATAGACTACATTATTGAAATCTTTTCAAAAATGAGTTGCAGGCCCAAATGATATTAATGGCAAATTCTATTGAAATGTTACACCAGAAAAATCACATACCAGCATATTACATAAGCTTTTTCAGAAACCAGAAGATGAGGTATTACAGCCTGACTATGTTTTTCCTTAGGAGGTTAGCATCACCCAAGTACCAAGAACTGGAAAGACAGTGAAAAGATGGAGGAGGAAGGGGTGGAAGTGGAGAGAGACAGAGAGAGGGACAGAGGGTGAGCAGGTGAGAAGGTGCAGGTAGGGGGAGAGAGATTATGAATCTGTGTGTCTAATAGATAGAAAATCCTTTAAAAAATCAACAAATTGAGTAAGAGAACTTAACGTACAGATAAAATGGTAGGGGATATAGTCTGTAATATTGCAATAACATTGTATGGTGACAGAGTGTGACTGCACACTTCTTGTTGTGAGCTCTGAGTAACAAACAACTGTCAAATCAATATATTGTACACCTGAAACCAACATTGTAAGTTAGTTACACTTCAAAAATATGAATAATATACCAGCACCAAGTAGTGTTTATTCCAGGCATGAAAAGTTGGTCTAAAATTTGGAAAACACAATATATAATTGACCATATTAACAGGAAGGGGGATAAAAAAGTAAGTGATCCTTTGATATATACAAAAAATTTTTGGAAAATGTTACATACTCATGCATGTTAAACATGCTCAACAAACGAGGAATAGTAGAATTGTTAAAGGGCATTCCTAAAATCTCTGCCCCTGATGTTATACCTGGTGGTGAAAAACTTGACATTTATCTCTTTGAAACTGAAGATAAGGCTGACTTTCATCAGTTGAATTCAGTGATAGATGGAGGTCCCATCCATTTACAAAGGTACTACAGAGAAATAAAAGGAACAAAGAAGTAAATATTTCCCTGTTTATGATCATTTACAAAAAAGAAAAAAAAATCCAGAAAGTCTACAGAAAGTTCTCTCATAACTACCAGAACTAGGAAATAAATTTATCAAGGTCACAGTAATTTCAGGTTAACATAGAAAAATCAGTATTTCCCTTATAGTCTCATTGTTAATTATTAGAAAAACTTAACTTTTTTTCCCATTTATTGATAGGGTAAATGGTGTAAATACCTGGAGATAAGTCTAATAAAAAAGTATCCAAACCTGTGATCTTAAATCACAAAATATTGAAATTAAACATAACCTGAATAAACGGGTATATTTGCAATGTTGATGAGTTGGAAGACTTTATTTTTGTTAAAATGGCAAATCTTTCCAATTCACCTATAGATTCAATTCTGTAGCAATCAAAATTCCAACAACCTTTTTGGTGGGTATTGGCAAACAGATTATAAATTCAATTAAAGAGTGCATAAAATAACCAAAGCAATTTAAAAAGCAAATTTTGGAGAACTTAATCTATTTTCGGAATTTATTACAAATCTATACTAATCAAGATGATTTGGTATTTGCAAGAAGATAGACTTGTAGTGAGTGGAGGAGAACAAGTATCCCACATATTTAGTCACAGTTATGGTCAATTGATTGAAAGGATATTCCAAAGCAATTTAATAGGGGAAAATGAAGGTGAACAGTATGCCAGGTCAACTGGATATCTATAGAAAAAGAAGCAAACATCAAATTTTACCTCACACCATAGATAAAAATGGACTCAAAATGTATCGACCTAAATGAAAAACCTGAATGTATAAGCTTTTTAGAAGGAAGTAGAAGACCTTTCCTCTCTTGAGGTAAATGTTTCTTAGAACACAAAATTCCCAATCCATGAAACAGAACAAAATGAGAAATCAGGTTTCATTAAGATTAAAGTTTTTGCTCTTTGAAAGACACCTTTAAGAAAATGGCAAGGTACAGGCTAAGAAAATACTGGCAACCTGGGTGTCAGATGAAGATTTTGTATCGGGAATATTTTAAAAACACACCTCAAAAATAGGATAGCAACAACATAAAGACCAAAACACAATTTGACGATAGGCAAAAGACTTGTACAGATGCTTCACCAGATAAATGTATAGTAAATAACCACATGAAAATATGCTCAGCACCATTAGTCTCTAGGGGAAAAAAATGCAAATTAAAACCACAATAGGATGGCACTACACATCATCCGTTAAAACAGGGAATATGAAAAACAACTGATCATCCCAGTTGCTGGTGAGTTTGTGAAGCAATGTAGATTCTCATGCACTATGAGTAGGAATATCAAATCATATATTCTCTTGTAAAAAAAAAATCTGACAGTTTCTTAAATAAGCATTGTTCACCTACCAGATGACCTTCCAAACCATTCCTACCTCCCCATAAAAAATCCACCCGAAACCTCATACACAAAGGTTCATAGCAGCTCTGTACTGTATGTAATAGCTGCAAAATGGAAACTGAAATTCCCATCCATATGCGCATGCATAGATCATGGTATATTCATTCAATGGATAACCTTCAGTAATAAAATAGAAGGAAATTTTGACATGAATTACCACAGATAGACATCAAAATTATTACACTGAGTCCAAAAATTCAGGCAAAGGTGAATACATATGGTATTCCGTTTATTATAAAGTTATAAAGGATGCAAAATACTTAGAAGAAAGTTGGTCAGTGACTGTGTTGCCTGGGGATTGGGCATAAAGGGCGCCTTGGATTAAAAGCCACATACAGACAGTATTAGTAAAGAAAATGTTTCTTATATTGATTAAGGTGACGGTCTTAGTGATTTATATATACAGTATACATACACACATACATATGCATATATATTTAAATATATATACATATATATTTAAATATAAGTATATATAAAATATACATATAATTTATGTATATAAATTGATAAATTCTTCACTTTTAATATGTGCAATTTATTGCAGTTCAATTATTTCTCAATAAAGTTAAAAAATCAAACTACTGTCTCCTGTCAGAAAAATGAGTGGGATTTCATTATCTCAATACAGTGCTGCCTAAGTTCAGTATAGCTCTTCATAGCACACAAGGTTAAATTTGGCCCATTAATTCTCTCTTTGGGAAGAAGTGATCACTATCTGTGTTCATTCAAAATGAAGAAAAGAACAAAAACAGCCAGGCCTTGGTTTAAAGTACAACACCTTAACACTGAAGGGGAACTCTGGACTAAGTTTCCCTCCCCCTGCCTCCGCATCCCCAAGACTCTTTACTTCAAAATGTACAAAAGAGACTGAGAAAGGTGGGAAAATCCTATAAGCTATGTTCAGAGAAAAACAGGGGAGGTATGAATAGCCCCAAAGCCTTAAAAGCCCTTGATTGCAAATTTCCCTGGAGTTGATAGACAGGATTTAAAACAGAGAAGCCCCGAATAGTGTCCTCTCTGGATTGCATGTGTTTCATCTGGGGGAAAATTCTCTCACCTACATCATCATAGGCATTTCTATGGTTTTTAATATAACAAAAAACACCCAGAAAATGAACAAGCAAATCACAAAAATTAGGCAACTTGGCAAATATCCCCATTTAGGGTTTTGTGGGTTCTTTTTAGATTTGGGATGGACACTGTTCTCTTGGTTTAATGTGGACAGTCTGGACTAAAAATTCTAGTCACAACCATTCTCTAAATATTAGTCTCTGTCAGGGTGTTCAAATGTGTGATTTCCTGAGTCTTAAATGCTACTTTGTAATCTCTTTCTAAAAGGATCTTGCAACAAAAAGAATGAGAAAACCAGACACTCACAGAGAATGAATTACCACCAATGGCACATTGATATTCAGTCTCTCCACCTCAACTCACTACCCCAGATGGCAGTGTTTATCCACCAGCTCCTGATGAGAATGTACACAGGAGGCGGTGGAGAAGAGCGACCACCTGAGTCGGCATAACTTAGCTGTTTGCACCAGGATATTTTTGTCTAGGAAGTCAAAACTGCAAAAGAATAAATATCTCATTGGCTTCGGAAAACTTATACAAACCAATTTTTCCGGGTAAATGATTTTCTTATTTGGGCATATGTTGTCTTATCGTGACAACAGTTTACTTACTTAGACAAATAGCTAATCAATGAAGACAATCATTTGCTCATCAAACTTGGCTTCAATAAGTGTTGAGTTTGTCTCTACTTTGCTAAACGTAACATTTACAAAAGGAAAGCTATGTTGCCTAAAATATTTTATTTGGTAGTCTATTTAAAGTGTATTTGCCTCCTTACCCTTTGATGCCACTGGATGGAAACTCTGGAATGCTTTTTGATCATTTTTGGCTGATAGAAAATACCTCTAGTTAATTTAAGTTTGAAAATACAGTCTCCGATGAATGAGAATGTTCCTCCAATGTGTTCATTATACTTCAGTCTTTGATCAAAGGTGAGATTTCTCACTTTATTCCACCTCCAGAAGCTTGAGGTTTCCAAATGCACTCAGTGTGGGAAATGGGGACCTTCCTTTTCTCGTCTATCTCCTCCTCACTGACGTTGCTCCATACCCTGCCAAGAGTTTAAAGATGGAGGTGGCAGATAGGAGGAGAGAAGCATACAGCCAAGTTCAATTTCACCTTTACTCTTTCCATCGGGCGCTTCAGTGGCTCCTCACTCTGAAGTGATGCCTTTCCTTCTGTGGCTTCTCCTGCTTCCCTTACAGTAAATCATTTTCTTACAGTCTACCTCACATAGACCTGCTTCGTGGCACTTCCACCCCAGCCTAGCAGACAGTCGGAGGCAAGAGCCCTTTAAAATTGACCCTGGTCATGCGTGGAGTCATGGAGTTCCATAAACGCAACCCAGGGTTTCAAGTTTCACTTACTAGTTACAGCTGTTAGAAGGAAATGCGGGGATTTACCAAGTCAGCAACACCCCCCAAAGTCTGCATTCTTTATCTCATTTCTCTATCCAACAAGCTGCCAAAGACAGGTAGCCATGTGTTGGTATCTTTAGATTCCTCAGGCAAGTGTCCCAAATCAATCATGGGTAAGCCCTTGAACCCCAGGAGTACATACTTCCGACGTTCTCTGATCTCCTGGAAGGCCCTCTCATCCAGTTGGGTCAGAAGTCCCTTCATCCTTCTCCTCTTGGGTGGGGGTTGGGGGGGGTGGAGGGAGAGACAATTGATTTGGAATTTGGAGGGACTTTGAGAGCATGGCAATAATTTTCTCCAAGAACGTTATCTTCAGAAACCCATAGTTTTAAAACCCCTTCCTGATCCTTTTTTATATCCTTAATCTAAGTGAGGGAAACAAAATATTTAGCTGTTTCCTTGGAAATTTGCATTTTGGCCAGTCTCCCAACTCACTTTGGAATCTGATACCTATGCTATTTCAGACATTCACAGGAAATTTCCAAATTAACATCTTGTCACAAATGTTTCAATGTTATGCTCCAGAGAGAAGGGGGACAGGGAGAGGAGCTTAATGTCATTTGTTAAAAAAATTAATAATAATGAGACGAAGCAGACATTTTGTTTTTTCCTGTGCTCAAAGAAAAAAGCATTCAATGTTAATTGCTGCACTGTAGAAGTACAGATTTTATATTTTAAAAACATGCATTTTTATTTTCTTAATATTTATAGTAATCATATACTGCACTTGCAATCAGGGAACAAAATGGATTTTTTTTTTAACAAAAGAAAAGTGAAAAAAAGCAGCATTCTCAATAAACAGTTTCAGGGCCTCTGCCTTTGTTTCTTCCACTTCCTGCTGGGTTGTCACCTCAATTCTCACAAATCCTACCAACCAGAGACTGGGGTGCATGCGTGTGTCATGCAAGAAATTGCTACAATATTAAGTCTCTTTTGAAGTATGTTGACCCGGATCTAAAGTTAGAAATGCATATTTTGGTGTCACTCTGTAGTCTTTGGTCCTGTCACGAAAGTTTTACTGCCCTCAGAAGACAGCAGTTTTTTTTTTTTTTTTTTCTTTTTCTTTTTAACCTCATTTTCACTCTCTGGAAGTCTAAATATGCCTAACTAACTACATTGGCTAAGGTTGGCATTTTAAAATGCCATCAAATTTTCACAGTGTAAAGGATCTTTCACAGTTTAAGAAAACCCACACACAGGATAGATTTGTTTATGACCAATTAGTAAGCTCAGATATCTTACAAAACACAGGATCCCTTCAAGGCAGCACACATCTAGTTAAGATTCATTCACAGTGACAGGGAAATGCCAGGCTGCTGATTTTTTGTCTGTGCATATCCATACATATTTAAAATATAGTAGGCAAACATCTTCAAAGACATTTATCTTAAAAATGAAATATTAGCATTATTTTCGTAATGTCCATGATTGAAAAACACCTTGAGATATATAATGATTAAACATCTGCTAATTTCTCATCAGAAGAACTCCTGTGGAGGAAGGGGTGGAAACTCAATATAATTTAGTTGATGCAACATTGAGCAATCAGTATGAGAACAGCTTGCAAACTTATGACATTGGCTTGAATTTTTACTGATAAAAATGAAAAAAAGTTATAGTTTTCCTATTTTATTATTTTCCCTCACAAATAAAATATTTTTTATTGAACCTCTAAGCAGATTTTTGAACTCGTTCCAAATGACAGCTACATTGTTATGATATTTTGTAAAACGTGTCATGAATACCACCAGTTGTTAAAATTTCTTCATGTATTTATACATTAAAAATATATTTACAAGTATTTACCTGCTATTTGCGCATTGGTCTTATCCTTTTTTACTAGACTATCTCTTTGGTGATATTCAAATCTGCATCACACTCAGATTTCCCACACTACTTTGGCATTCAATTTTTTCCTTCAAAATTTTTTTCTTTTTTCTTTTTTTTGGTGTCCATTTTGATACTCAGAATTTTAAAAGCAATATTAAGATTTGATTAAAAACTTTATCCTTAATAATAATTGAATTTTGAATTTTGTGGGTTTTTTAAAAAGTTTTTATTTAAATTCCAGCAGTTAACATACAAAATAATATTAGTTTCAGGTGTACAAGATAGTGATTCAACACTTCCATACATCACCCTGTGCTCATCACAGCAAGTGCCCTCTTTAATCCTCATCACCTATTTAACCCATCCCCCCACCCATGTCCCTTCTGGTAACCTTCAGTTTGTTCTGTATAGTTTAGCATCTGTTTTTTCGTTTGCCTCCCTCTCTCTTTTTTAAATAGACTTCATTAAGATAAATAAATTGTTAACATAAAAAAATCTATGTTGATGATTTATTTTACAATAAGAATATGTGAATATGTAGTTATACAAACCTGACGTTAGCAATTTTTTTCTGTTAAAGCCTAGGCAGTAAATATTTTAGGCTTTGTGGCCATTTAGACTCTGTTGTATCTACTTAATTCTTCCATTTTAACATGAAAATATCCAATGTGTATGGCTGTCTTCCAATAAAACTTTAACAAACGATGCATAGTTTGACTTGGCCCATGGGTTATGGTTTGCTGACTATTAATCAAATACATTGCTATAGAAAGAGGCAAATTCTGTTATTAAGTTTCTAACATTAATTTTCCATTTCCTTTATACAATTAAATTGGTGAAAAATCCTTAGTTGAAAGCAAAAACGTCTTTTCTGGTCTGTTTTGAATTGGTCTTTTGTTGTCTATTCCTATTTTTTTTTTTCATATTCAGTGTTATGTATGGATGGAATTCCTCATTGGGATGAGTTTGTGTTTTTAATGTCCTTTGAAAATACTTGAATATTTTCTTGATTTCAGTTTCTCAAGTATATCAATTAAACATCAGTAGTGTATCTACAAAGGAATGTTCCTCACAATATTTTCTACAGAGTTCTTTTGAAAGATTTTCTTCTCTAGAAAGTCTATATAATTCTATGATTACATGGTTTTCTTTATCTCTAAATATACATCTTTCTATGTTTGAATCATTTTTCTATGTACTTGGCTCTGATGATTGACAACAAAGTTAACAAGACAGAAAAGAGGGGAAAAGAAGAAAGGACAGGAAGAGGAAAAAATGGGTGGGAGCAAGAGAAGGAAGAATAAAAACATGCTATTTTGTTGTTCGGCAGAAAGAGTGGCTTCCTGTATGAAAGTTGAGATGAAAATATTCACTATGTATGGTTGTACTGAGAATTCACACAAGACTCAAAGTATGTCCAGCAGTAACACGTTAAATGGGAGCATGCCATGGCTGATTATGTTATTGTTCCCTGTTAGTGACTGCCTTCCCTCTAAGAGGGCATCTTTTCACTAAATTTTATGTGACCTTCATGGATTCTCTATGGCAGAAACTTATCCGCTTCTGTTGTTGACATCAAGTTTGATCTTATACCTTGTTTTTCGCTAAGGAAATGCAAAAACAGTGGATGTATGCCACTCTAAAAAAAAAAAAAAAAACTTTAAAATCCTTTTTATGGTTCTACCATTATTTTATCTACCCCATTAAAGTAATAGGGTGGCATAATTTGGGGCTTTTCTTTCAGGTCTAGATTAAAGAAGATACATAGAGCAGAACAGTGGAAGGAAAAGCCAATCTGCAGTGGAGATGGGGCACGGATGTGTGCTAAATAATCTGTTGTAAACCACTGAGAAGTTAAGGTTATTCATTACTATAGCATGACCTAGTAAGAGTTTAAAAGTATAAAAATTATATAAGGAGTAGGTGCCACAGTCACTAAAACCTAATACAAATGACCCTGGCTTCCGGACTAGGCAGCAAAGAGCAAGAAAGTTGTTATTGGAAAGTGGACATAGAGAATCATAGTATGCATACGGATAAAGCATCCAGTAAAACTTTTGTGGTAACTGGGGAGTCACAGATTGCAACAATTGAGACTGTGGTTTATGAAAGAGGTTTCAGGAACAGACTGTTTCAAGTATGCCTTAGTGTCTGTAGGTTGGGTTGACTAAGAAACTAAAAGAAAAATGTTAACTCAAATAAGATTTGGTGGCTGTGTAATCAAGGTAAAAAGAGGAGATATTCTCTAAGTCATAGAATTTGAAGATTGAAAAGATTTAGCTGTTTTTTCATCTGTCACTAAACACAGATAAATTGAACAGTGCAAAACAAAAGCAAGTTCAGGCACCCACATTACATCTTTTAGGTGGGAAAATAAAATGGCTCAAAGAAAATTCTAAGGGTTAGCTGATGGCTATTAACTTTAACCTATCACAAATGTCTCAATAGGGTCTCATGTATTGAATATAATTGTGAGTATATGCATTAGTGAATGGAGGCAACTGAAACCAAATTGATTAAAGCTTTCTTTGACTGATGAAATGTGGACAAAAGTTACATATATTATGCTTGAACAGCAGTTTATAAGTGACTGTGCAGTTCTATTGCTGTTTTTTGCTTTTGTCAATGAGAATTATATGTTCTGAAAATGGGCTGTTTTTTAAACAAAGATTTTCACATGAAGAAGATACAGAGAATATTTTCACTCATACCACATAGCTAACATAGATAAAATGTAAGCTGGGTGATAAATACATATATGTGGTCATAAATCCATTGATATTTTGCAGATGTGTTACTGTAGCATAACTTAGCAAATTTTAACTAAAACACCACAGAATCTTTAAACTGAACGAATAAAGAATACCTAGAAAAATAGGCTTTACAATTGACATATTAAGAGCATTATTTCATGCAGTTCTTATAAAATATGTAAAGTTAATGCTTCCCTTATTAAGTAAAATTTCATACTAGGGGGAAAATAAAAACAAACCAAAATTTTAAATCACATGATATTATATTTCTTCATAGAAATCCAAAAAGTAAGGTGGCAATAGAACAGTGCTCTAAATTTGAGGAAACCTATTTGGAAATTTTGAGTAACTATTTTAAATACAAGAGACACTTAAGTCATCCATTCATCCTTTGCTAGAAAATGCCAAGCTTAGACAGACTACTACTTACTTAGCAAACAAATTTAAAAAAATTTAAAAACACTATGAAAAATATACAGTAGAAGAAATATTATATTAGAGATTCAAAGAAGGAATCTGTATCGTAAATAACTTTCAAGAAAAATATAAACTCTCTGATAAGTTACTATATTGATATTACCAAATTGATAGAAGAGAACAAAACCTCAAAGAAAAAGTAACAGAGTACTGTAAGTACTACACCTGTTTGTAGTACAAACAAACAAACAAACAAACTATATGGTAAGGGAATTCACTGAGGTTAAGAAAGCTACAAGGGATCACACAATGTAAAATCAGGATTATTACAGGGAGACCAGTAAAAGCATGACAAGGGAAATAAAGGCAAGTAAAATAATACAATTATATATGGCTTTCCTTTAAAATTGTGAGTTCGGCTTTTGGCTTTGTCCAGCAAAGCTGAGGGCAGCAGAAAGGATTACTCAAGACTCCATGCAAGTCAAGAGATGTGAGAGGAAGGCTAAGGGAAGCCTCCCCCAGCTGCTCTCAAGCTCCCGTATTTATTAAGCATACATTTAGGGAAACAATGTGTAGTACATAAGTGGGCTATGTGCCATTAAGAATGTATTGAAAGCATGCAGAAAGATAAGTTAGGGCTTCCCCAACTACAAAAGAGCAGATGAAGGAAACAGGGTGGAAAACAAGATAAGATATTCCATATGGTAATATGATCTAAGGAATTTATGAGCACAGGCAGGACCCAACCCCTAGATATACATTAACTAGGTAAGCAAAACATGGCCCACTGTTTTCAGCAAGGCCAGAAAACAGTGTTCTGCTTTGAATGTGTTCCCTATAATTTCCTAACTTAGGAGATGGCTGTTTGAGTTCCCATAAAAATGACAAATTATGGAGTGCCCGGGTGGCTCAGTTAGTTAAATGTGAGACTTTTGATTTTGGCTTAGGTCTTGATCCCAGGGTCATGTGATCAAGCCCTGCATCAGGCTCTGTACTGACCATGAAGTCTGCTTACGATTCTCTCTCTCTCTCTCTCTCTCTCTCTCTCTCTCTCCCTCCCTCTGCCCCTCTCTCCTCTTTCTCTCTAAAATAAGCAAACAAACAAATTAATAAAATAAATTAACAAATTAAGAGAAAAAAGGTACTTGATTAACTGATAGCTAAAAGTGGAGTCATAACAGATAAGAAATGAAGAAGAAAAAGGAGCAGGGGGAGAAGATGATGATGACAGAGGATAGTGAATAATAAATTTGAAATTCTCAGAAAAGAGGGGCACGTGGCTGGCTCAGTTGGTAAAGGATGCAACTCTCAATCTTGGGGTTGTGAGTTCAAGCCCCACATTGGGCATACAGCATACTTAATGTAAATCAATTAATTATTTTTTCAAATTAAATTTTCCCCCAAGAAATAAAACAGAAAATTAAGTAAAGCCATTTCTAAAATGCAAACTACAGAAACAGCTTGAATATAATAGTCACTAATGAAAACACAATTATCTATATGCATGACAGGCTTGAGGAAATTGAGCAAAGTGACACAGGGAATTACAAAGAGAGAATGGAAAGGTTTAGAAAAAAAAGAATATGGTATATAGCAGAGGTGAGGGATGGCAAAACTAAAATGAGGAAGAGAAAAAAAAATAGAATTCAATGTATAATTCAAGAAAACATTCCTAACATAAAGGAGTAAATCAATCACAAAATCTGAGGGCATCTTATCATGATAACAAACACAAGATCCACTTATATGTGAAACTAAGACTAAACAGTTATGGAATGCACATAGTTATAAAATGAAAAGTAAATATTTTAATCATGACAAATAAATTCCCAAATTACCATAATATGTAATTAGAAATTAATAACTAAAATAGAAATAAAAGAAAAAAATTTTAACACCTAGAAAATAAATACAAATACTGACAATAATAATCCAGGATTCAAAATAAGAAATTAGAAGTGAAATTGTATGGCATTTAGAAAGTTCAAATGAAATGTATTTTGGCAATACAAAATTTTATTAAAATATAAATCAAAACTTCGTAGGCAGAGATATTAACAAATTCAAATAACTGAAGTATTTTCCAAATAATATTTTAAAGTATAATTAAGTACACCTTATTTTATCAATGGAAAAAAGTAGTAAGTTTAAAATAGTAATTAATAAGTGTTAAAACAATGGAAAATTGAAATTATAAGTCTATTTAGGATCTTTGAAAGATCAATTAAGTGAACATATAGTTTACTTTAGAAGAAAGATTAAGCACATACAATTTCATAAGGAATAAGACTGGGGAATTTACCATGTATCCAAAGGAATAATTCAGAATAATGGAATAAAAGATTTTTTGCTAAAATATTTACAAAATAATGACAAATTGCAGAGGAAGATTTTTAAGTATATATCATTAGAACTAACTTCATAAGAGTTAAAACAAAACAAAACAAAACAAAACGAAAACTTGTCTATTAAACAAGAAATAAAGAAATTTGTGAAGGAA
This sequence comes from Lynx rufus, assembly GCF_022079265.1. Taxonomy (NCBI): domain Eukaryota; kingdom Metazoa; phylum Chordata; class Mammalia; order Carnivora; family Felidae; genus Lynx; species Lynx rufus. The sequence continues at coordinate 137,104,939 of NW_025814867.1, forward strand.
CATGCTGTATAAACACTAGGACAACATGTTATTTAAAATGATTTAGCAGCATGTTAAGAGACAGTTTCCCTAGAACAGAATTATTGTTGTTTTGATTTTTCCTAGATGTAGAAGTTGGAACTTGGGGTTGTTTATTTGGGTGGTAACCCCAGGAAACACTAATATGGAAGAGCAGAAATTAGACAAAAAAAGAAAGGAAAGCATTGTGGGAGACTTGATGATCACTGATGGCAACATCTGGGAGACAATATAGAACCTGTCTTCAAGTTGTCCCTCTTGTTTGTGAGGACATTGGAATGTTTATTCATTACATCCTATTCTTAGCAGAAGGCCACTCTCAAGCATACATACTCTCTAGCTCCTGGTCTGTACCTACCAAGTGGACAGAGCTTTTATCAGTCCAGGGAATGTCCCTAGGCACAGTGTGGCCAGTGCCTATAGCAGAAGCCACTGGCCTTGAAGGTAATGGTAAGTGCCAGGAGGGCATGTGGTGAGCCTCGGTCTCTAACAACCTCTTCTACAGGCAGTAAAATAACACCAAATCATAAAAAGAAAGAAAAAAATTAAGTGTACATGCACACAGCAAAACTCTCTAAACTATAGATAAATTTCATTTATAGATATTAAAAAGCCAGTAGTAAGAAGAAAATATACCATAATTAACTGTGATTTATGTCAGCAAGGGATGACTAATATATTTCACTGTTTTATGGGCTAAAGTAAAAGAGAAGCATATGATTATCTCAATATTTGTCATAAAGAGATAAATTTTAGCATAATACATGTAGAAATACCAAAGATATAATTATTATTGAGCCATGGGAAGTCCTCTTAAAGTGAGAAATAAGAAAATAATATCTATAAACATAAATTATACTACTGTGGTGAAGATGACTGGTCAATGATTAGAATAGCCCTGCTAATGCTTAAGACCATTAAATTCCTACCCTTGAACAACCCCAGGAATGACCATGATTTTGCATTTTATTTTTTGAAGATCCAATAGATTTGGATATATCTATTAAAAAATAGGCTTATATTCATCACATGTTTGTCCTTGTTAATTAAATAAATGTGTTAAATTCTTAACAGAGACCAAAATAACAGAAATTACAATAAGCATAAAAATGTTTAAAAGCAAATAATCTGGCCTTATTGAAAGTGAATGGTTAAATTAGGAAAGGGAGAAGATGATTAACCTTGAAGTTCCTGGGAAAGTAAAAGAGGATGGGATCATCTTCTATTTTACAAACAAGACAGCTATTCTCAAAACTAATCATTGCTTCTTATAGGGGATCTAGTAGGGCTCACTTCTTTCAAGTAAAATATTCTACTTCTTCTCTGATCTTTTTAAAGTACAAATAACCTTTACTGTAGTCTGTGTGTCACAAGACATTTTGTGTCATCGAAGGGTCTCAAGATTCTCCTTTGGAGAAAAGGAGAAAAATCTTAGATCACGATAATATACAGAATTGCATCTCATATTTATTTTTTAATTGATAAAGAGCTATGGGGAGATAACTAAATGAGTATAGAGTATTTCCTTTTATTTATGTCTGCAGATTCTCAGCAAAAAACAAAGCCTTATAAAGTGAAGAGATTTAAAAACACAATTGGAAAAAAAGGGACATTGACTATCCCTGTAACAAAAAAAAAAAAAAAGGAATTTTCAAGCTAGTATCACAGATAAGGTCTTTTTCACTTAGCTTTGGCTTCTCTCAACAGGGAAAGAATTGTGTTAGCAGTTCTCAATGACATTCCAAGAACACGGACTGAGTCTTGAATCACCATCCCAAGGATATTTCAGGGGATACTCTCAGCAAATCTTAATTTATATGGATATGAGAATCAGTCTTTGACTAAAAAAAATTAAAAAAAAATAAAAACTAAAAGTAAACACAGATGAGGAGAAGATGGTGACAGAGTAGGAGGACCCTAGGTTCATCTCATTTCACAAACACAACTGGATAAATATAAAATCATCCTAAATACCCCAGAAATCAACCTTAAGACTGACAGAACAGATTCCACAACCACAGGGGAAGAAAGAGGCCACACCCAAGAAGTTAGGAAGTACAGACATGGTTTAGGGAACAAATGTATCATGAGTGCTGTTGAGGGAAGAAAGCCATGGTCATGAAGAAGGGCAAGAAAGAGAGTAACATACAGGGGAATGCAAAGGAGAATATTTACCCAAAGCCATTGGCTTGAAAAATGAGAAAGTTGAATTTGATGAATTCATATAACCAGCAGGGCTTAAAACCTGGAGTTTTAAATGTCAGCAGGCTTGCTGGGATAGAGCTGCTCCTGGTGAAAAGGCAGACAAACAACGCAGGAGCAGAGGGCATGGGAACAGCATTTACAAAATGCCTGGGGCACACAGCAGGAAGATTATTCACTATTCGAGGACAGCTTCTGGGAGAGGCAGTATTCACAGAGACACCTCTCTGGGAACAAAGAAGCTCACTGATACCATTTCCCTCTCCAGCCCCCCAGCATAAATACAGAGCCACCTGAGGGAAGCAGTTCAGTGCAACGCTGGCTGCCTAACTTGCTTACACCAAGCCCCATCTACCTACACTCCAGCCGCCCTTCTCAGTCAAGCTTGTCTCAGTCTCAGATTGATGTTCCCCTCCCATCCAAGAAGACAACATGAACCCTGGCCCATACCACCTCTCCTCACCAGAGATTTATTCAGGGCATCAGCTCTGGTAGAGTTAGTGTTAGGTCTCATTTCACAAGCAGACCAGAGCACACCTAGGTAAAACTCACCACATTCAGGCTAGGGACCAAACACTGCCCACAGGAGACAAGGAGAACTTCTTCAGAAGGTTGGCCTGAAGAATAGGGCAGCCAAACACAACCTCAGAGCACAGGCAGCACACACCAGAGACACTCCCTGAAGTACAAGGCCCTGGGCACTACATAACCTCTTCTTCATAAGGCCATTAATTTTCAGAGCAGAAAACATAAGTGGCTTTTCTAACACAGAGAAGGTAGCAAAGACTCAGACAAAATGCCAAGATGGAGGAATTCATCACAAATGAAAGAAAACGTTAAGGACAGCCAGAGATCTAAGTGACACAAATGTGAGTAACATGCCTGATGGAGAATTTAAAGCAACAATCATAAGTATACTCACTGGGCTAGAGAAAAGAGTGAGACCTTTACAACAAAGATAAAGGAATTAAAAAGGAATCAATCAGAAATGAAGAATTCAATAAATGAGTTTGGAAACAGTCTTCATGCAATGATCAGCAGGCTAGAAGAAGCAAAGGAATGAATTAATGACCTAGAAGACAAAGTGATGGAAAATAATAAAGCTGAACAAAAGAGAGAAGGAAGAATTGTGCAACATGAAAATAGATTTAGAGAACTCAGTGACTCCATCAAACAATAACATTCATGTTCTAGGAGTCCCAGAAGAAGAAGAGAGAGAAAAGGGGGAAGAAAACTTATTTCAAGAAAAAATAGCAGAAACTTCTGTAATCTGGGCAAGGAAACACATCCAGATCCAGGAGGCACAGAGAACTCCCATCAAAATCAACAGAAGAAGGTGAACACCAAGACATATTGTAATTTAATTTGCAAAACATAGTGATAAAGAAAAAATCTTAAAAGCAGCAAGACAAAAGAAGTCCTTAACTTACAAGGGAAAACTGATAAGGCTAGCTGGAGATTTCTCAACAGAAACTTGGCAAACTAAAATGGAGCGATTTGATATATTCAAAATGATGAACGGAAAATAACTGTACCCAAGAATATTCTATCCAGTAAGGCTATAATTTATAATAGAAGTAGAGATAAAGAATTTCCTAGACAAATTAAAACTAAAGGAGTTCATGACCACTAAACCAACCCTGGAAAAATATTAAGGGGACTCTTTGAGTGCAAAGGAGAGACCAAGAGTGACAAAGACAAGAAAGGATAAGAGAAAATCTCCAGAAACAAAAACAACAAAACAAGTAAAAAAATGGCCATATATATATTTATATATTTATATTTATATTTATATTTATATTTATATTTATAATGTAAATGGACTAAACTTGGGGCACCAGGGACTCAGTCGCTTAAGTATCCAACTCTTGATTTTGGCTCAGGTCGTGATTCCAGGGTTATGGGATTTAACCCTACATTGGACTCTGTGCTAGGCATAGAACCTGCTCAAGATTCTCTCTCTGTCTCTCTGCCCTTCTCCCCACTCATGCTATCTTCTCTCTCTCTCTCTCTCAAAATATAATAAAAGACATAGGGTGTCAGAATGGATAAAATGACAAAGTCCATCTATTTGCCTACAAAAGACTCATTTTAGACTTAAAGACACTTGCAGATTGAACATGAGGGAATGTGGAAAAACATTTATCATGTTACTGGATGTCAAAAGAAAGTCCAGGCAGCAATACTTATATCACACAAACCAGACTTTTTTGCTTTTTGGCATTGTTTTTGTCCTGCTTTGGTATCAGGGTTGTATCGGTCTCACAGAATGATTTTGAATGTGTTCTCTGTATTCCATTATTTGTAAGATTTTGCTAAAGATTGTCATTAATTTTTTTTTTAATGTTTGGTAGAATTCACCAATGAAACCATGTAGTCTTGTGTTTTTCTGTGCTAGGAAATTTTTGATTCTTAATTCAACTTTCATTCTTGTTATTAGTCTAAGAAGATTTCCTATTTCTTGGATTAAAGATTCATGATTCAATCTTGGTAACTTGTATGTTTTTAGGAATTATCTGGCTTTTTTTTCTAAGTTATCAGATTTGTTAGTATATAATTGTTTATAGTAATCTGTTTTCACACTGTGCATTTCTGTGGCTATCTGTTGTATTGTTTTCTCTTCCATTTCTTATTTTGATTTGAGTCTTCCCTCTTTTTTTCTCTTAATGTACCAATTTTGTTTATTTTTTTGGAAAAACCTGTCATTAGTTTTAATATTATGTTACTGTTTATTCTGGGCTCTATTTCACATATTTCTGATTTTTCTTTGTTATTTCCTTCCTTGAGTTAATTTCAGCTAAGTTTCAAAACCTCCCACAGGTTTTGGAATATTGTGTTTTCTTTTTCTTTTGTTTTGAGACATATTTTGACTTACATTTGATCTCTTTTTTGGCCCATTGCTTGTGCAATAGTGTGTTGTTTAATATTTACATATTAAATATTTAATATTTTTTAAAAAGAAATGTTGGGAATTAATGTAATAGTAAACCATGTCACATATGTAAAGTAAAGACCAAAACCTTTTTTAATCAACACTTTTTAAAATTAAAATAAATGGGGCACAGGGTAGTTCATTCAGTTAAATGTCCCACCGTTGATTTCAGCTCATATCATGATCTCACGGTTCATGAATTCAAGCCCTGCATTGGGCTCTTCACTGATAGCATGGAGCCTACTTGGGATTTTTTTCTTTCTCTCTCTGCTTCTCCCTCTCTCTCAAAAACGAATAAGTAAACATTAAAAAACTAAAAATATATAAACTTAAGTAAATGAAATACAAATAGCTACATAAAAGTTTAGAAAAGGGTGTTTCCAGCATAGTCCTTCATCTTCAGAGTTAGAGCTTATCCTCTTATCTTAATTCTCAAACCAATGAAACCATATCATGAGACTGTGTTTTACCCAGGTCATCTCCTCACTCCACCATTTCAGTGTCATGGGAAAGAAGAATATCACTGACAACTCAGTATCCTCAGTTATGGAGTCAGGATCTCTTGCCTCCTAGACCATCACTCTTCTTCCCTATACTTCCAAAGCAAGCATTATCAGAACATATGTTATAGCACCTTTTAATTTAATTAATTAATTAATTTATTTATTTATTTATTTATTGAAGAAAAGTCCTTTTATAACACAATCAAAACGAAGGGTGATAATTTTGTGTCACTAAGTTCCAAAGTTCTATTTGATATTCTCAGTATATGGAGTTGGACAACTGTCCTTTCAGGGTGTCCTACAATGATATTCTAAGTTGGTATCTTTTTATTCCCTTATCTGGAGCTGCCTCCTGAAGAGAATGTTTCCCATGAAAGGGGGTATAATTAGTTGAATGAATTATAACTAATCTGTTTGCTATCATATAGCTCAACCATTAGCAATTCTGCAGTACATTTATTTGACCAACAACATTTAAGGTTAGGGGATACACATGGATGGATGTGAGCAACTGTCTAAATGCCACTCATATGTATCTTGAATGTTGGAAACTTGACCTTGAGTGGCTTTACCACTCTAACACTAACTTCCATCTCCAAGTTAGTTTTGATTTGATATTTCTAACTCTATTGCTCTGTGCTAGTCTTTTAGAAGTCAGTGTCATTACCTTTTCCTCAACCTCTTTCTCTTCATACTGATACATAGAAATATTTATCTTGATTTTTGAAGGTTAGTTTTGAAAAACTGACCAGTTTTTCTTCTGAACCCAAAACCAGAGTCTAATTTTCTTCTAGCAAAATATCTGATCATAACTAAAATTCAAGATCTTTGTGTTTCAAATGGCATATCCTTAACATTCTCCATGTTGTTTGGACTCACCATACAGCTGGAAACACATTGACCCATTTGAACAGTCCAACACATGGTATCCAAGATTCCCCATTAGTCTGCTGTTTGCCTACCTCAAAAATTGGCTAGTATTATAATTTTGGTCAATTCATGATTCAAAATGTCCTCTCAAATTTCTTACATTTCATTTCCCCACAAATATTCCCAGTTTCTCCTAGAATGTGGCATCTACCAAGATTTCTGGTGAGGAAATGCCCTTTGATTTGCTCTGTACTCATGCCAATGATTTCAAGCTTTACATTTAGATAGGACTATAATTGCCACCTACTCACCCATATGATATGTGGAGGTTGAAGCTATCAACACAAGGAGGTTGCTACACATGAGCTACCAATTTTATGATAAGCATCATTATAAAGTCATCTGATTTTCCTGAAGTAGCTATGACAAAGGATCTGGTGTCCATTTGATTCGGATTCTGGACTACCAATAGCAGTGGTACTGTTGTTCACCAGATCAGTCCGCTGAGGGACGTAATACTCTGTGCAAACCAGTTTGAATAGATTTTATTAACTGCCTATCAGGACAGTACTTAACATTTGTGTAAATTCTTGTTCCACTGTATGAACAAAATATTTAGCATTATCATTTTATTAGACCAATTATTTAAAGAACTTATGAGCTCAAATATTTCTTTCATGAATCTCCTGTATCTTCAATTCACTGAAGCTTCAGGGAATAAAGACGATCAAGAAACTCCATTTGGTAAGTACAATAGATTTTTAAAAAATCTTTAACCCCTTCACATTTTACTAGCTCCTGACACAATGGACTACTTCCTCCTCAAGGACAAATACCTTTGTTTCAAGTGACATTTCATTCTCCTAGGTTTTGTTTTGTTTTGTTTTGTTTATATCTCTGGCCATCTTTTTTTTAACCTATTATATAAATTCTTCCCCACCTTATTTCAATTGTTGGAGATAATTAAGATTTTGAACTTTGCCTTCTAATTCTCACTGAACTTTCTTTATGTAGTTGATTTTTACCAATTCCCATGGATTCAAATACTCCTTATGTATCAGTAATTTCCAAATATGTCTCTTCAAATTACATATGTCTTCTGGGATCAAAACAAATATGTCCAGCTTCTTAATTAAAAACATTAAGTAAATAATTTAAATGCTGCTAAAATTGACCATGTACAGAGAAGCAACAACAGAATTCAGGATCTTCCACAGCATTAAGCCTATACCCCCTAAAATAATCACTGTCTCATAACTACCTACCTATTAATCCCACTTAGAAAGTTAGGAAGTTTACCCCAACACTTTCTCTTATATCCTTCATCCTCACCTCCCACTGCCACTCCAAAGATAAATTATTAATTATATTTTCTAAGTCAGTCTCTAACTCACTCACTATCTCTACTATCAGATTACCTCAAGCCATCTGAACTGTTTAGATATTTTATAATAGGTACTTATATATCCATTCTTGTCATTTCAACTGGGCAACTAGAATTATTTTAAAATTGAAAAGTTGATAAAAGACTACTGATTATAAATACATCAATGGTTTCCTGTTTATTTTAGGATAACACTAAAACCCTGGCAGCCAGGCTGGAGCTCATCTCACACTTGTCCTCCTCAGAAATACTCCAAACCTACTTCTGATGGTTCAAACACTCATAGACACCACACTCTGTTACTTCTAGGTTTTGCATATGTTCTTCCCTCTGCCTCTTTTTCCTTTTTTAAGTTTTATTTATTTATTTTGAGAGAGAGTGAGAGAAAGAGAGAGAGAGTATGAGTGGGGTAGTGGCAGAGAGAGAGGGAGAGAGAATTCCAAGCAGGCTCTGTGCTGCAAATTCGATGAGGGGCTCAAACTCACTAACCCTGACATCATGACGTGAGCAGAGATCAAGAGTCAGAAGCTTAACTGACTGAGCCACACAGGCATCTCCCTTCTGCTTCTTTTAAATTTTTTTCTTCATTATTGTAGCCCTTGCTTTAGTATCCCTTCTTCAGGGTATTCATTGGAGACACTGAAGTCTAGAATTTACCCCTTGTCTCATAACAATGGTCAAAACTTGTTTCTGCTTTTGATTTGTATAATTATTTAATATTCTCAGCTATTTCTCCACTTACCTAGATCTTAGCACATCGAAAGCACTGCATAATTATGGGTTAAATGAATGGATGAATATAAAGATGGTTTTGAATTTTGATGACTTTGTCACTTTTTTGAGCTTTTTGCATTTCTTTTATCAGATTAATCCTTTTTATTACTTTTATGACTGTTTCACAGCACCTTGTTTTAAATGTTGCTACTAAAATTATTCAGTGCCTGAAGTAACTTGAAGAATGTGACTTCTTTGTTACTCTTAGTTTTTAAAAAGATGACTTCTTAGGAGTAACTTCTTAAGAGGATCTTCTTCCTCATGACATCATTTAATAATTTTAGAAAATATTGGAAAACCTGAAAGACTGCAATTTATATCATTGCCAAACTTCAGTATACCGAGTACCCGGATTACTTTACACAGAACATATTCATAGCTCAATTAAGTTTTCTATTCTCTGAATCATGTAATGAACGACAACTGAGAAACTTGGCTAAAAATACCTTTTTCTAATGAAGATTGGGAAGATGCATGTCAGAATGATAAAATTCCTTCCACCAGTTTCTTTTCATTATGTTTCTTTCAGTATATGAAATTGAAATGATACTATGAGTCATCTAAATTGCAATTTAGGTAATGTTTACTGTATCATTACACATGATAAATTTATAAGTGATGTCAGGATCTTATGCTTTGTTTTATGTGTTAACTTCAAATTAGATAATTATTAGTCTGATCATATAAATAAAATCGTCATGACTGCTTTGCTACTCTGTGAAATTTATACATTTGGGATTCAAAAAACTAATGATTGATGAATTATTTATTGCAAACTTTTTGGAAAAGCTTTGTATCTTAGTATTCCTCTCAGAGGTAAAGAGCTTTACTCTATACAATAATAATATAATAACAATACACTGGATTTTTTTTAACAAGCCAGAATACTTCTAATGGGGCAGTAGTGGAAGGGTTGTCAAACACCTGAAGTAAAAATGACATTGTTAGGAAAATGTTATACACTTATTTTGGGTACTCTGTGATGGGAGCAATGGGGTGCAGAAGTTTGAGAAGAAAATTAGAGCAAAGATTAAGGTGAATGAAAATGCATGTGACAGTTAATTTTATGTGTCAAATTAATTGGATCATAAGGTGCCCAGATAAATAGCTAAGCATTGTGTCTGGGTCTGTCAGTGAAGTTGTTTCTGGATAAAAATAGGATCTGAATCAGTTGGCTGAGAAAAGTAGATTGCCCTCACCAGGATACCCTCATCCAATCTGTTGATAGCTTGAATAGAAGATAAAAGCAGAAGAAAGGATAATTTGTTCTCTCTCAATTTGATTGCATGAACTGAGACTTGATCTATTGTCCTTGAACTGGACACCATTGGTGCTTAGTGCTCAGGCCTTCAAACTTAGACTGAAATTTACATAACCACTCTGGTTCTCATGTTTTTGGATTTGGACTAGGATTTACACTATTGGTTCCAGGTCTTTGGAGACAGACTGGAACTATACCACCAGCTTTGCTGGGTCTCCAGTTTGTAGATGGCAGACTGTGGGACTTTTTAGTCTTTGTAATCACGTGACCCAGTCATTTATCTTACATATATATATATATAAATATATATATACACACACACACATACACACACACATATACTATTTTAAATATATATATACTACTTTTAAATATATATATATATATATATATATATATATATATAAATTGGTTCTGCTTTCTGAAAATCTTGACTAATAAAATGTTATTTTAATAATTAGAACTGCTCCCTGAAGTAACATATTCCCTGCTAAAATAGCATGTGCTCCATTAAAAATGTATTTTTGTTCAATAGAAATATATTTAATACAAATCTGTAATAAAATTCAATTAAGGACATCCTATTTTCAATACAGTATGATAGGGTGAAAATTTAGGTTCATATAAGTAGCATACATCTCTTCCAAGAACCTACAGTCAAAGCTGGGGAAGTGTAGTAAAGAAATGACTATAAAAACAAAAAGGACTAGGGGTGTCTGGGTGGATCAGTCGGTTAAGTGTCTGACTCTTGATTTAGGCTCAGGTCATGATCTCAGGGCTGGTGAGTTCGAGCCCTGCATCAGACTCTCTGCTGTCAGCTCAGAGCCTGGTTTGGATCCTCTGTTTCCCTCTCTCTGCCCCTCTCCCTTTCACTCTCTCTCTCTCTCTCTCTGAAAGAAAAACATTAAAAAAAAAAAAACCAAAAAGGACTATATAGATGCATAAACATAATATTCAGGGAAGAGTAACTATAGAGAGCAATTAAATTAGGGGCAGATATCATGGGGATCATCTTGAGTCCATGCAAAAGAGGAAATGTGAGGTACGTGTGAAGTTATAGCTAAGTGACTGATGGACTGAGAAGTATGTACATATACTCCAGGAAGCAAGGACAAGGACAAATTCAGACCCGTAAGTGCAAGGTATTAATAAAGAATAGGAAGCTGTCAGGTTGTCTACATGTATACTAATATTTATATTAGTATTTATATTACAAATATTTATATTTGATTTTATATTACTATATACAAAAAAATCTATTATGTACCCAGCTATGTTCTTAGCAATCACCATGAGAGATAAAATCCCTGTTCTCATGGAGTCCATTATCTAGCGGGAATTGGACTGGGGATAGCAGAATATTAAATAAAAAATAATTTTCAGGAGCAGTAAATAAATAATAAGCACTATAGTGAGAACTAAAATAGTTGGTCTAAGTGCCTACTGTTGACTGGTTGAGCAGGCAAGAACAAACTGCCTATGAGAAGCATACAAAGTTGAGTGTTTACTTCGTGTAATACACAGTGTTAGGCATGTTCTATTACAATGCTCATCTGGTCTCCCACCTTCCCTCCAGAATAATTATATATTATGTGTAGACATATCCACGCACATACACAAATGCATTAATGGAAAAGGCAGTATGGTGAGAATTACAAAAAGGAAACTGGAGGCAGATCTTGGTGATTTCTTAAATACTACCACTACATGAACCTATGAGTAGCAGATTTACTTCTTGACCTGTATTAATTAAATAGATGGGTTGAAAATAGCAGACTCACATAGAAGCTGTGAAAAACATGAAATACATGTGGGGATAGAATTTGAAAATTAAGTGGAGATATAAACATGTTTGAATATATAATCAGCATCTTCATATCATCATTATTTGTATAAATCTCTAAAACATGGAAAACATGAATATACATGCATATATATACATGAATATACATGAATATACATGCATATATGTGTTTGTACCCAACTAGGTATAGATACATGTAACTAGATGATTGGTTTTAGTACGTATGGGTATACCAGCAGAGTATCAAATTGTTACTTACTAGCTCAGTCTCAGTAACTGCAAAAGCCATGTAAGTCAGGGTGAGAAGCTAGCAACATGACTCCTTACTACAAAGGTTATATTTTTCAGTCTCCTCTATAGATAGCAATGATCCTGTGATCAAGTAGTAGCCAGTATAAATAGAAGCATCTTGTGAAAGTTTGAGAGATTTTCTTTAAAAGTGTTTATGCTCACACTTTGACGCTTTTATTCATCATGCCTTCTTAGCACCCTGCCTGGAATCAATATACGATAGCTGGGGCTCTAGTTGCCAGTTTGGCTTAGAGGCCACATATAGGTAATATGATACACAAAAGCATTCACATATCAACGCTTGGTTGCTTATTTAAAAACATTTAGAAGAGAGAAAAATACATTTATATCTTGTTTGATTTGGGGTCTCTATTTCTGAAAGCAGCATGTAAATACAATAAAACACATAGATAGGAAATAATTAGAGAACTCTTAAGCAATGATTACGTAATTATGAATGGTATTCATTCTGGGAAAAATTATATGTATTTAAAAAAAAACTCTTTGGGGGAACTAGAAAGAAATTTGCGTAATTCAATAAATGATAACAAATAATTGGCAATTACTCTGAAAAACAGTATAAAAAGACTAATTTGGGACTCTTTCCTATTTTGATGTGAAGAATTAAAGGACAAAAGTCATGAAATTCTGCCAATTTAAGCAGGAACCATATGCCATCTGACTCTCATGGTTTTTTGTAGGAGTAGGTCTATTTTTAGTCCACTATGCATTTGCCAAGAAAGTGACTATGAAGATGCTTCAGGGATAAGTCATCTTGGATCACTCAAGAACACACCCCAAAATATCCACACTATCTGCATGTAAAGTTCCACATTCATGGAGTAGTGCTGGTCACAACCCTCATTTAATCATAAGTAGACTGGTCTATCTTCCTGTTTTAATACTGGTGCCTTCTTAAAGGGAAAGTTAGTCATGTGACTCAAGTTATCCTATGAGACCCTCACTCCATTAACCCCACTTCTTATAGAGCTTCCCCTATTTTATATCCCTGTACACAGCCCCAGGCTCCTGGTCTTGTACTGGTATCACTTCATCTCCTAACTCAGTTCTTTCAGAGGACCCTATGCTTCCTGCTGGCCTTGGTCAAGAGAACAAGATGCTAATCAGCACTGCCTCTATTCCTTTATTTTATCTAAGGGAACAGACTGATTAACGTTGGATTTCATAGTTTTTCTGGTCAGTACGTAGAGATAAGTGTCGTTACCTCTAATGTGTAGCATATTTTTAAAAATATGATTTGTGTGTAACTTAACATGGCCAATATAGCTTTTCTTTAATTATAAAAGGAAAGAACATTTTCTGGAAAAATACAATTGGGCTCCAACCTACTTTATCTTCTTTATAACAATTTTCAGTTTAGATGATCATGATAAGACCGAGAGAAATTTCCTTTTCAGGTATTTTAGTCAGCATCAACATATTATCAGCTTATTTTATTGCAAGCCATAGATCAATGTTAATACTGTAAAAGGAAGTATGTTTTAAGTGGTGAAGGTAAGCAATATCCTTTTATATGCAAACAGTATAAATTTGAATAATGTTGCACTATAAATATTTTTTCTTATTTAGAGTGTAAACTATAACCTTTCTCTCCAGTATTTAGAATAATTCAATTACTATCATTATTCTTAATGTAGAAGACCGAATTTCATATCTCCTTATCTTTTAGATTTCACAGTATAAATAAAATCCTTGAATAAATTCCCCTTTGACTTGAATAAATGCACAACATAAATTGGCATGTATAATTTTCTGCCTTTCTATATATGTACATATCAACATTTTACAATAGGGTATATACTTTTTTACTGAATTTATGTAATTAAGAGATTATAAGGAACTTTCAAACATATTTCCTTTTTATTTTTTTTTTAATTTTAGAGAGAGAGACCAAGTAGGGGAGAGGGATGGAGCAAGGGAGAGAGAGAGACAGAAAGAGAGAGAGGAAGGAGTCTTAGGCAGGCTCCATGCTCAGCACAGAGCCCCATATGGGGCTCCATCCCACGACCCTGAGATCATGACCGGAGTCAAAATCAAGAGTTGGATGCTCAACTAACTGAGCGACCCATGAACCCCAAAACATGTTTTCATCAATTAAAAAATGTGACATAATGGAATCAGAAGAAAACGTAATTAAGTATTTGAGTCCCAGGATATATGTTTCATTTCATTGACACTTTTGCTATCAAAAGTGAATGTATTTTAAAAATAAATAAAAACTTACATCCATGGTATTTATTATTTCTTCTCCTAAGCTATACATTTTTAAAATATGTAGTGTCATAATAATAAATCAATAGATTTGCATGCATTCTTCAACATGGAAAGTGTTGTGACAGTTAACTATGAACTCTGATGTTCAAATGCCTGGGTCCCATTCATATTTTAATAGGTACAAGCCAATAAATACTTAGTTCTGCTAACCTGATATTTAACTCCCTTATCAATACAATGAGCAGAGTACGTACGACTAATTCAAAAGATAGTACTTGGAAAACATTATAATGCTAATGCACTCCATAGGTTAAATTTATATTACCTAATTTTAGCAATAATACACTCTTTTCTTATTTTTATTTTTAATTTTTTTAAGTTTATTTATTTATTTTGAAAGAAACAAAGACAGTGTGAGTAGGGGAGAGACAGAGAGAGAGAGAGAGAGAGAGAGAGAGAGAGAGAGAATCAAGAGTCAGACACTTAAACTGAGCCACCCAAGTGCCCCAGCAATAATCAATAATAATATCAATAAATAATAAATTGAAATCCACAATTCAAATTAAACCTCAGCACATAAACAATAATTGAATACTACATATGCACTGTTGAACTAAGACTGACATTTTTAAATTCTCCTTCATCAAACCACTGAAACACAGTATTTAAACTTTTACCTCCAAATGCACCTCACTAGTTTAAAATATATTAGACACTTACTGTAATTTGTAGATAATATGTAGTCCTAAAAATCTAATTTATTGATATAATTGTATGAAAATTAAAATTTTATGCTACTTGGATATTTATAAAAATGACACCATAGCAGATCCTATTATATGACTAAAGCTCTTCTTAAGAGTCCATAGCTTCAATTCATGGAAATTATCAGGTAAAAAAAATAAGTGCTTTAAAAAAGGACTTATTTCAAGTAACTGAAGAAATAATTTAATAAATAATACAAAATAAATTATATAAGAAGAAAATACAGCATTGACTTTCCTGATTTCCAGGAGTCAGACTTGGCTCTTTGAACTCATGGAGCTAATTGGGGAGATACACAGTAAATAGATGAAAAATTACAGTTGATTTGAGAGCTCCAAAGGAAAGTTAGAATTTTTAATGAGAATTTACATATTGTAATTGACATAAATGGGGCAGTAGGAGTTTATGTAAAAGTACTTCTTCAGGGGTGCCTGGGTAGCTTAGTGGGCTGAGTGTCTGACTTCGGCTCAGGTCATGATCTTGCGGTTTGTGGGTTCAAGCCCCTCGTCTGGCTCTGTGCTGACAGCTCAGAGCCTGGAGCCTGCTTCAGATTCTGTGTCTCCCTTTTTCTCTGCCCCTCCCCAGATTGGAATCTCTCTCTCTCTCTCTCTCTCTCTCTCTCTCAAAAATAAACACTAAAAAAAAAAAAAAGTAATTGTTTAATGTGAACTGAATGATCTTTTTCTAGGAGAGGTAAAACAAAGCCTCAATAGCACATGTATGTGGGTTAAAAGTATTAGTTGTATATTAGCCTATATTTATGAGCCTTGCAGGGATATTAGAATAAGCTGTGTCTCTTTTGATTTTTGAATTTTCACCATGAGTTTGCCCCTTTGCACTTGCCCCTTTATCATTCAGACTTTTGATAACTTTGTTTTCATTTCAAAAATTACGATTTTTGCTGACATATTGAAATTACACTTAATAATATGGATGTTTTAAGGAGACAAAAGTTGCATCAGATGCTTTTATTTTGACCTTATCAAGCAGAAATGATAAAGTTAGATTACTTAACTATCCAAACATATCTTATGTATAATGAACCTTAATTAGTGATTTACATCTGAAAATAATTAATATTACAAGATGTAAACCAGATATGCTCAAACAATATGGATATTTTAAAATATATACTCTTGTAAATATGTAACATTAATTTAAGACACTCACATATACTGCTATGACACACTATTAAGTAAAAATAGCTGTATTTATTTGATGGAATTGTGTACTTAACACTTTAAGCAGAAGCAAAAGAAAACATAAACCAGAAGGACTATTGGAATATATGAAGTTCAAGACAAGTGTGTGTATGTATATGAATATGAGTATATTTATAAATTTATATATACTTACATATATATCTTACATAACCATAATTATTTGTATTTTAAAAGATTTCATCAGTTCAGTCTGTAAGATGGAGAAGCTTTCTAGTTTTTTGCAAAATAGCAATTTATTGATAGTAAAGCAAGGATGATATGTACTTGTTTGTAGCTGTTGGGAGTAACTGTAAGATCAGAGAGTATGCAATTTAAAATCTGAAATTATGTTTGGAATGCAAGCTGGTGCAGCCACTCTGAAAAACAGTATGGAGGTTCCTCAAAAAAACTGAAAGTAGAACTACCCTACGACCCAGCAAGTGCACTACTTGGTATTTATCTAAGGGATACGGGTGTGCTGTTTCGAAGGCACACATGCACCCCAATGTTCATAGTCGTACTATAGACAATAGCCAAAGTATGGAAAGAGCCCAAATGTCCTTCGATGGATGAATGGATAAGGAAGATGTGGTATATATATACAATGGAGTATTACTCGGCAATCAAAAAGAATGAAATCTTGCCATTTGCAACTACGTGGATGGAACTGGAGGGTATTATGCTGAGTGAAATTAGTCAGAGAAAGACAAAAATAATATGACTTCACTCATATGAGGACTTTAAGAGAAAAAAACAGATGAACATAAGGGAAGGGAAATAAAAATAATATAAAAACAGGGAGGGGGACAAAACATAAGAGACTCTTAAATATGGAGAACAAACAGAGGGTTAGTGGAGTGGTTGTGGGAGTGGGAATGGGCTAAATGGGTAAGGGGCATTAAGGAATCTACTCCTGAAATCCTTGTTGCACCATATGCTAATTTGGATGTAAATTAAAGAAAATTAAATTAAAAAAATAAAATATGAAATTATGTTTAATGTAAAGAGTAGCTTGATGTTGGAGCCCCTGGGTGGTTCAGTTGGTTAAGTGTCCTACTTCGGCTCAGGTTATGATCTCACTGTCTGTGAGTTCAAGCCCCACATCAGGCTCTGTGCTGACAGCTCAGATTCTGTGTCTCCCTCTCTCTCTACCCTACCCCCACTCATGCTCTGTCTCTCTCCCTCTCTCAAAAATAAATAAACATTAAAAAAATTAAAAAAAAAAGAGTAGCTGGATCTTTTCTTATATAGAATTTGTGGAGAGTATAAATTTTTAAAAAATAGGATAAAACTTTGAAATAGGATTCATTTTATCTTATTATTATTATTATTATTATTATTACTATTTTTGAGAGAGAGAGAGAGAGTGCAAGTGAGGGAGGGGCAGAGAAAGAGGAAGACACAGAATCCAAAGCAGGGTCCAGGCTCTGAGTTGTCAGCACAGAGCCTAACGTGGGGCTCCGACCCATGAGCTGTGAGATCATGACCTGAGCCGAAGTCCACACTTAACTGACTGAGCCACACAGGCACCCTTAAAATAGCATTTAATAAATATAATCAAGTTAATATGAAGTTCTTAATTTTGGGGCTCATCCAGACACTTGGCAGACATCCAAACCATAGGCAAGTAATTTAGAATTTTATTCAAATTTTCCAAAAAGAGCTAAAATTAGATTGCCCAGCAGTCATTATGTTTCCCCAAATTTCAAACATTATGCTATGTGTTCCTCAAAAATATTTTTTCTACCTTTTCATTCAAAATCTCTTACAAGTTTTCCGGTTTATGCTCACTCTCTCATTGCTTTCCCTTTCCCTTAACCTCTCCCTTACGTCATATCTCATTCCTTAAAGCCTCAAACCAACCCATCATTTACTTCTATATCTTCAAAAAAAAATTAATGTTTTTATTTTTTTGAAAGAGAGACATAGCATGAGCGGGGAAGGAGCAGAGAAACAGGGAGACACAGAATCTGAAGCAGACTCCAGGCTCTGAGCTGTCAGCACAGAGCCTGATGCAGGGCTCCAACTCTCGAACTGCAAGTTCATGACCTGAGCTGAATTCTGAAGCTTAATCAACTGAGCCACCCAGGCACCCCTATAATATATTTCTATAACATACCCTTTTGTCCTTTTAAAATAATCAGCTTAGATATTTATTTAATTTAATTAAAAAATCGAGCTCAGTGTGGCTCGGTTGACTAAGCTCCTGACTTTGGCTCAGGTCATGATCTTGAGGTTCGTGGGTTTGAGCCCCATGTCAGGCTCTGCATTGACAGCTCAGAGCCTGAAGCCTACTCCAAATTCTGTGTCTCCCTCTCTCTCTGCCCCTCCCCACCTTCCACTCTGTCTCTCTCTGTTTCTCTCTGTCTCAAAATAAATAAACATTAATTTTTTAAGTTTGGCTCTATTTTTCCAATAAAGATGACAAATTATTGAAGATGCAAGCAAGAACCAAAAATGATGTCAAGAGAAAAAAAATGGGCAAAACTATTTATACATGAGAATTCAGCATTTCCCTCCTTTGTTTACTTTCTAGCTGAAAGCAGAATTTTGTAAGTGAAATTTATTTAGAAGTACTCAAATGTAAATTTGAAAATTCGTGATTGCACTTTTTAATTAAAGAAAAATATAAACACATCAAAGAGGTGCTCAATTTCCAAATAAGATGAAATCAGTTGTCAACTGTTGGGAAACTGTATCAAATTGCCTATTAACTTGGAGCAGCAGAGTGACTTCTTTTTTTTAAAGATTGTTTAATTTGAAAGAGAGAGACAGAGCCCACACAAAGGGGGGAGCAGCAGAGAGAAGGAGAGACAGAATCCCAAGTAGGCTCCACACCATCAGCATAGAGCCCAATGTGGGGCTGGAACTCACAAATTGTGAGATCATGACCTGAGCTGAGATCAAGAGTCAGAGGCCTAACTGACTGTAAGTATGCCCCCTAGGAGCCCCAGCAGGGTGACTTTTCCTGAAAGGAGGCAAACAAAACCAAGTAACAGGAACACTGGTTGCAGTAATCAGGGCAAGGTGCCTAGAGTTTTTTGGGGTTTTTTTAATTAAACAGTCTGTCAGTCAGCCAGTCTGTCTCTTTCTCTCTCTCCACCCCAACTTTATCAACGTTTTAACAAGAAACACTTGACAGATGAGGGCATCAAACATTAGGCCTCAGAAGCAATTTGCTCCCAATGTATCCGTGTTCAGATTTTTGGCTGAAGCTTGTTTTCTGCTGATGAATTGTCATCTCGTACCTACTAGACATTACTAGGATTTATTCAACAGAGAGTTTTATTCACATTTTCTGGCCTCCTGGAAGGATACTGAAGTACAAGAAGAATAACTATTCTCATGGAGAAAAGCTATTGGTGCCTTAATGCATATGCCAAAAATTGCCCCATTGTGTACAGAGCTTTGGTAGGTGGTTTAATCTGAAACACTGCATGGGCCTTCTGGAAACGAAGATTTTCCCACCAAGGGTGGCTTAGACTATTTGTACTATTAAAGACATTGAAATTTTCATATTTAATAGGAACATCATGCTCATAGGAAAATTTGGTGTATTTATATTGAAAATTTAACTCATATGCCCTCAGTCTGGTAAGACCCGTAGGTGTTGTGGTGCATGTGAGGGGAAACAAAATGACATACTGTTTCTAGTGGAAGAAACTATTCCCTTAGATTATTCTTGGTGGGAATGTTTCTCAATTGGTGGTTGCATAAGACATTAACAACTGATAGTCACAGGGTAACAGGAAAGTGGAGAATCATAGGTGAATTCATAGAATCGAACTAACTTGTTCAAATTTCCCTAGAACTTCTAGAAAGCGAACATTAAAAGCAAGTGTGAGGTAATACAAGAGTCACCAGATTATTAAAATATATATTAACAATTCTAAACACATTCAGTTGAATGCCAGAAACCCAACAGAACAAAACCCTATGAATAAACCAATTGCTGTTACTTAGCATATCTAAGTTAAGGTATTTCTGTAGTTCTGAAATTTGGCACTAATTTAAATAATTAAATATCTTTGTGTTGTGTCTCATAATGATGTTTAAAATCTTAAAATAATTACATTAAATAACTATATGTAACGCTGCTAAGTTAGCAACTTGGGCTCTCTTCTTGATTTGACTGGACTTACACAATATATTTTAAATTAATCTTCCTGTCACTCACTTAGGCTACTATAATGTGTTCCTCCATTTCACCATGGCAGGATCCTTCATTATTAAAGACAAACCAGATTATGTCATTGCCGTGTAACATGCTTCAGGGATGCCCTATTACCTTTGAGCTGAAATAGGAACAATTTAGCATGGCATATAAATCCCTTTGTGGTCTGGCTCTTGTCTCCATATCCTTATATTCACATAAGCTTTCAGTCTAACAATCATTCCTCTGTACTGGAAATTTCCTAAAAGTACAATGTAATATACTTTGCTAGGATATGGATTTCTCGGTTCTTCTAGATTTTTGCAAAATTGTCACCTTACATCCCAAGACTCAGGTCAATATGTTTAAAATGGCATCAGGATTGTAATTTGTGTGAGGTTCCATTCCCAACTACATTTTAAAAATAAAATCCTATAGCTTTCTTTTTTTAAATTGTAACATGTTTTACAAAATTCAAAATTCACAGAAGACTATGAAGTGAAAACTTCCCCTCCATCCTCTTTCATTTGAACATAGTTTCTCTCTTCTCGGCAGCAACTGTGTGATAAAATTATTTGTGTGTGCACTTCTAGAGTCAGTGCACACATAAACCTTAACTTCTACAGATACCTACACCTTGAGCTTCACCGATTTCTTGAAACACCACATTACATTCTAAGTATGTAAAGTGAACAAAGCAGCCTTAAAATAAAAACCTGTTCTAAAGAGAGTACATTTATAAAAGCAATTGAAATACAATGTTCAACAAGATCGTTACAATTTAATAGCCTATGAACTCTGTGTTTGACCAGTAGATCTCCTCTATTTAGACTACAGAATGTTTCAAATATAAGCCATAATTATTTATCAGTGGGTAAAAAAGCAACTTACAGCTTTTTCCTGAAAAATAGGAAATGTTGATACAAAGAACCTACACCCTTTCTGTGTGTGTGGGTGTATGTATGTAACTTATAATAAATTTATTCTAATATACATCATCCTATGAATTTTGATAAAATTACTGAGCCATATAACCATATACCCAATAAAAACAGAGAAAGTTCCATCACTTCTCAAAAAGTGTCCCTTGTGCTGACGCTTTTTAGTCAAACCTCTTCCCCAGTTTTGTCCACTGGAAACCAGAGATCTGTTTCTTCTCTTAGTAATTTTGTCTATTGCAGAATTACACAAAAATAGAATCATAAAACATGGAGGCACAGAAGGCGTCCCTAAATTAGGACACATTTAACATTCATTTTGTTGAATATTCAAGAGTTTGCTCCTTATTATCATTAAGTAATATTCCACTGCCTGGATTCACCACAGTTTATTTGCGCGTTCACCAATGGTAGGGCATTTGGGTGACCTTCTGATTTGCAATTGTGAACAGTTTCTTCCTTCCTTACATTTTTTTTTTAATTTGAGAGAGAGAGAGAGAGAGAGAGAGAGAGAGAGAGAGAGTGTGTGTGTGTGTGTGTGTGTGTGACAGGGGCAGAAGAGGCTCTTGATGAGGGGCTAGATACCCTGATCCTGTGATCATGACCTGAGTGCAAATCAAGAGTTAGATGCTCAACCCACTAAGCCACCCAGACACCCACAAAGTTTCTAAAAACATCCACAGAGAGATGTTTGTATGAACCTAAGTTTTCTTTTCTTTTGAAAAATACCCTAAAACTCACCTGTGCTCTCTCTGTTCATCTCCCCCTACCCACTAACTCCTAGCAATCACTCCTCTTTTTGCTGTTTCAATAGTTTGTCTTCTCAGAATGTCATATGATGGCATCATAACCTTTGCAGCCTTTTCAGATTTGCTTCTTTATTTAGTAATATGCATATAGTGTTTCCTCTATGTCTTTTCACAACTTTATGAGTAATTTCCTTTTAGCACTAAATAATATTCCACTGTCTGAAGTACCAAACGTCATCATCCAACTGAAGGACGTCTTGGCTGCTTCTATGTTTTGGCAATTATAAATAAAGCTACTATAAATATTTGTATGCAAGTTTTTGTCTTGATTTTTAATTCATTTGGATAAATGGTAAAAAGTGTGACTGTTGGGTTGTTTGGTAAAAGTGTTTATAGTTTGGTTAAGAAACCAACAAGCTCTCTTCCAAAGTGGCTGTACCACTGCACATTCCCACCAGCAAAGAAGGGAAGTTTCTGTTGCTCCACATCTCTGACACCATTTGATGTTTGTCAGTGTTTTGGATTTGGGCCATTTTAGTGGGTATGTAGTGGTATCTCAGTGTTGTTTTAATTTGCATTTCCCCCCATTAAATATGATGTGGAACATATTTTCAAATGTTATTTGTCATCTGTATGTCTTCTTTATTTATCTGAGTATTAAGCTAGAATATGATGTGAATGATGAGAGCTCTCTTCTAAGAGATTGCCAAGATGGAAGAAATCCCATCCTTTAAATAGCCAAATAGATAACTCATTGCATTCAAGTTGTCATGATAAACAACAGCTAGTCATCAACTAACAAATTGACACCATCATTTATCACACGCAGTTTATCTGAGATTCACCTGGTAACAGAGACAGCTATCTATGTGTGCTAATTTGCTTATCCTTAGGAAAAATAAATTTTTCATGTCTTTACAACAGGCGGTAGTTTTCATAACTAGAAGCAAGGTGCTTCAAGTTAGGCACTTAGCTCCCCACAGAAACTGAACAGTAGGGAACTTATATTTTTTGATGATTTAAAAGTGATGGTGCTTAGGTCCTTGAGAAAGATATTACTGGGTGTTCATTAAATTCAAGAAAAAAGAGCTTCATCTTTAAATAAGATTTACATATATTTCAGAGACAAAGAAGCAATTCAACAATTTACTTAGAGGGGCACCTGGGTGGCTCAGTTGGTTAAGCGTCCACTCTTGATTTTGGCTCAGGTCATGATCTCATGGCTGTGAGATCAAACCAACCCCAAGTCAGGCTCTGCACTGAGAGTACAGAGACTGCTTGGGATTTTCTCTCTTCCTTCCCGTCTAGTCCTCCTTCACTCACATGGTCGGTCTCTCTCTCTCTCTTTCTCTCAAAAAAAAAAAATTGCTTAGACTAAAATTACTGAGAACTGGACATCTAGGTGGCTCAGTTATTAAACATTTGACTATGGCTCAGGTTATGATCTCACAGTTCATGAGTTCGAGTCCCCATCATGTGAGCTCAAACCCTGCATCAAAAGAGCAGGAGCCCTGCTTCAGTTGAGCTCTGCTTCTCTCTCTTTCTCTCTCTCCGTTCTTCTCTCTCTCTGCCCCTCCTGGGATTCTTTCTCTCTCTCTGCCCCTCAGTCACTTGCACCTCTTCCTCTCTCTCTCTCTCTCTCTCTCAAAAAACAATTTCTGAGAACTTAAAGTTGGTTAAATTAATGTTCCAAGAAAAAGAAAGATGGAGAAGTCTCTTCTTATTTTCAACAGGAAAAGTTGATTCTTATTAGTTAATTAATTAATTTATTTACTGAAAGAGTGAGTGTGAGCACACAAGTGGGGAAGGGGCAGAGGAGAGAGAAAATTTTAAGCAGGTTCCACGCTGATCATGGAGAGCAACAGGGGGCTTGATCTCAGGACCTTGAGATCATGACCTGAGCCGAAATCAGGGGTTGGAAGCTTAACCGACTGAGCCACCCAGGTGCCCCTAAGACTCTTATTTTAATTCATATTAGTTCTTACATCTCCTGTGGTCTTTCTTCAACATGAAAGTAAGATTTCCAACATCCTTTAAGATTCAAGTATTATTAAGTCATCCCTTTGCCCGTAAACA
The DNA here is from genome assembly GCF_022079265.1 of Lynx rufus. Taxonomy (NCBI): domain Eukaryota; kingdom Metazoa; phylum Chordata; class Mammalia; order Carnivora; family Felidae; genus Lynx; species Lynx rufus. Next base: position 137,129,096 of record NW_025814867.1, read on the forward strand.
TTCCATCCCACTTCAGAGTAAAAGCCACACCATTAACAATGGACTTCGATTGTTTTCCTTTTTACTGGAATCACATTAAATTACTTACCAGTTCCTCAGATACTTTAGATATTTGCACAAATCTCAGTATCTCAGATTTTTCCTAACTGTGCTATTTACATTTGCAAACACTCTTCAATCACTGTGTCACAGTATTGTGTCACCTGTCACAGTAACAGGGAATGTGACTCACATTCCCTGTTATTATTCTAAGGCATTTACCAATATGTAGGCCAAAAACAATGCACTAGTTATTATTAAATTAATGTTTATTTAATGGCATGCAGTTTATATTAAATATTTTTGAAGCAATTAATGAAAAGGTTACAAGAATGGAGAAAGAAGATTCAGTAGGAAGGTATTGTAAAAATGCCATCAAGAACCTGGATTTTATTAAAAGCAAGAGGGTGGTAAAATATGAATGAATCCAAGAGCTTATTAAGATGGTAGAATCAACCAGGCTTAGTAGTTGGTTGGAGATGGACAATAACATAAAATGTAAAGTGTAAAATCCATGATTTCAATAAACAAAAGAATACTTAATAACATTATCCATTAAAATATAAAATACAGGGGGATCTCTTTGGGGTAGTTAATAATGATTTCTATTTTAGTCATGAGACTAAACACTTCCTCTGCCTCTTATCAGATTTTGGAAAATTTTCATGACCACCTAGCACCTCAATTTCCTCATCTATAATAAGAATAAGAGATGATCTATTTCAAATACACATAAAATACTAAAAAGAGTATTTAGCATATAATAAAAACTAAACGTATACACACCATTTTGAGGCTATTATATTGTTTTCATCATTAGTATCTCATCCAGAAGCAAATGGATTTATGGGTATGAGTTTATAATTATGGATTTTCATGGTGTTATACATAACTCAGTACCTCAGTCCTTTGACAAGCGATTTAATATGAGCTACAAGTCATATAATATTTTTGTTCTTCTGTGAGCTACCAGGTTTTTAAGAAATGCTAATATGTTATCTTCATGAGATAATAGTCTCTCTCTCTCTCTGTACCCTCCCCGTCTTAAAATAAATAAACATTTAAGAAAAATTCTTCCAAAAAATAAATACAATAAATTTTTCCAACTACTTTTCTTTTAGTGGAGCCGAGTTCAATCTCTCTCCTTTATTACAACAGAATTGAGTAAAGTTTACCTTGCCTGTTTAAGTTATCTAGTGTAATTTTTCCATAATATAATATAAAAATAAATTTAAAAGTTTATTAGTGTCTGTTTTGCTTTAATTCATTGTTTTTGTTTCCAGGAATATGTTCACTTAAGGTATATGGGAATAGCTGGGCATTTAATCATAAGATATTAAAGTTAAAATCATGCATGATTATGTGATGAGGGTTGGACTTCTTCCCAGTGTACTGTCTGTATATATACTATATGGGATTGCAAGCTATGTTGAGATTAGAAAATATTACAATATAAGAAGAAGTAGAATAGAAAAAGACGTGTTTTTCTAATCTCGTTATCCAGCATCATTTCTCCAGAAGAACCAAAATTAATGCTTTCATAAAATTTTATTAAAAGGAATATTACCCAACAGTTCACAAACTCCGTGAGATGTGGCACATATGGCTGATACATGACTCTAAAATAATCCTTTTATTCGTTTTTTAAAAATAAATCCTGGATACCATTTATCCTATACCCCATTTGTCTATACCACAATTTTTCACAGACCCTATTATCTGACATAGTAACAATTTCAAAATATTCATGAAGCCAAAAACATACTCTCACTTATGGGGCAGAGCTCACTGAGCAAGCTGGAAGCTCAAATTGGACACAGCCTCTTGTGGCCTCAATCTTTTCTCTTGCTGTAACCTGTAGAGCTCCTTAGAGTTACTGATCCTGTCACATCTCTGGGTGAGCAAAGAAAGCATGTCAAAGGCTAAATCAATTTGTGTTTTGGTAAATAGGGTGTGGAAAGCTCAAGTGCACAAGTCATATCCAACCTGATTTCTGCTTGACCACAACTATTAGATGGAATAAGTAGCAAATATACAGAGTCAAGAGGCCTGCCCTTGACAAGAAAAGCAGAACAATAGAAAGGTAGTAATGACTGTCCTATTACCAAAAAAAGATAAAAAAAAAAAAAAAGCCAATTGCCTTTCTGAGCTTCCCATTCACCGCCAAGTTGCAGGAAAACAAACAGCAGCTTGGTCTCCTGGTACTGAGAAATACGTCACAAACATAAACCATTTACTAACTCATTATTCCTTCATTATAGAGAACTGTGACCATAATTGCATGACCACCAGATGCTTGCTAATAAGCAAATATTTCCTTTTTTTTTGGAAAATAAAAGTTGTTTTCAAGTTTCAAAAGAAAAAGTTGGGTTTAAACTACTCAATTTGCCTTTTCGTTCAACATTTATAAGTATATATATTTTGTGCTACTATATGTTAGCATTATGCATGGCACAGGGAACAATGATGATCATAGAGTAAATACATTCTTGACAGAGAAAGCTTTCATTGTAGTGAAAGCAAGGTGTATTCATCAAATGCAGAATTACAGCAATGAAAGTGCTATAAGAGAGAAATATGTAGAACATTGAGAAACTTAACAGAAACCCATGGGGGAGGGGAAGGAAAAAAAAAAAAAGAGGTTAGAGTGGGAGAGAGCCAAAGCATAAGAGACTGTTAAAAACAGAACAAACTGAGGGTTGATGGGGGGTGGGAGGGAGGGGAGGGTGGGTGATGGGTATTGAGGAGGGCACCTTTTGGGATGAGCACTGGGTGTTGTATGGAAACCAATTTGACAATAAATTTCATATATTAAAAAAAAAAAGTGTCCTAAAGTTAAAGAATAGCAATATATACAAGTTAATATATGGTAAAAACCTAAAGTGTATAAAAGACAAACCTATGGAGTTGAAAAACTTAAAGGCTAATTAAATAGTATGCTAGCTATGGCTATCTCTTAATAGTTAGGTTACTGAAAAATGTCATATTCTTTAAATTTTTTATAAAGAGGGATTATAGTTAAAATTGTGAAATAATGTACATGCTTCCAAAGTATGGTTTCATTTTCTAAGTCAGTCAGAGAAAGACAAATACCATATGATTTCAAATACCATATGAATATGTGGGATTTAAGAAATAAAACATGCAAAGAGAAAAAAAAGAGAGGGAGAGGCAAACCAAGAAACAGACTCTTAACTATAGAGAACTGATGGTTAGCAGAGGGGAGGTGGTGGGGGGATGGGTTCCATGGCTGATGGGGATTAAGGAGGGCACTTGTGATGAGCATTGGGTGATGTATGTAATTATTAAATTCCTATATTATACACCTGAAACTAATATTTCACTGCATGTTAAATGAAATTTAAATAAAAACGTTTTTAAAGAAGATAACTTGATCCTAGAAAAATCAGAAAAACGATCAGCACAGAGAGAGCACAAAAATACAATTGTCAAAAAACAAAACAAAAAAAAAACCAAAAAAAAAACCCAAAAAACAAAAAACGACACCACAATTGTCATTTTCTAACAAAAGTAAATAGTTGTGTAAATGCAAAGACAATTTACTGGATCAGAGTGTTAAATATTACTGGTTTATTATAATTTATATATAAAGCCTTTCATTGATTTTCATAGATTTCTGTTGTATACAACTACACTGGTGAAAATAATTCCATAAAAGAAATCCTTGCAGATGCGAATGAGATTATTTTTGACAGAAAAGTGAAAGCTAAATTTTCTTAATAATACTCTAACAGTACCAACCATCACCCTCTCACCTCTATTAGGAAGAAGATTTTCATGAATTTTCTGACATTTTCAGAATATTTTAGAGTTATTCCACTGAGATAGAGAATAAAGAATTGGCAAATACTTTGTTAGCAAAATGAGTCCAGGGTATATATTCTGTGAAACAGAGTCTAAGACATAAAGCTTGTGTATTTAATTGAAGCAGGAAATAACTACAGATTCCTCCTTTCCCTTTGCTATGGGATTTTCCTGCTGCTTTTCTTAGCAAGGGATGGAGGTTATCTCTCCACCTTGCAGCATCAGCATTGGTCTTGTAAGTTGTGTTGACTGACAAAATGTAGTGGACATGCATTGAGGGAATTCAGATGCTAGGCCTGAAGAGGACTGGAAGTTTCTACTCTCACCCTCTTGGCAAGTGGTTCTCAAGATGCCATGCAAATAATCCCTGTGCACTGGATTGAAGGATTATAGACCACATGAAGGACCATCTTTGCTGAGCTCCTCTAGAGCTACCATCAGACTGCCTATTGATAGACAACAACCAACATCAGACATCTAAGTTTATCTTAGAACACCCAGCATCATAGAGTCACAAGATGACTATGGCTTACCAGTGACCCACGGCACAACTTCCAAAAGAGCTGCCCATCTGAGCCCATTCCACAGGGCTGACATACAAGATAATGAGTAAATAAATTGGTTTTTTAAAGCCTTAGGGTTTTGTGTTAATTTGCAATACAGGAAAGGATAACTGGTATATCTCCAAGACATCTGGCTTCTGAAATAAAATTAAATCTGTTCAGGAGACCCTGATAAAGTCTTTTTGAATAATAGGTAAAAATAAAAAGTAAGTAATATACATTGGTACATGACGTGATAAACATTTTACATTTATTGCCTCTAATAATCCTCAAAGTAATAAACATAGTACTTTTCTTATCTCTGCTTTATAGATATTGAAACATCAAGAGAGATTTAAAATGTTGTCCAAAGTTTCCACAATTAGAAAAATGTACAAATGAATTCAAACCTAGATCTAACTTTTAAGGCAATATTCTTAACTAGTACACATATCTGTATCTTGTAACTTGTTCCTATCTTTTCATAATTTCCAATAACAGTGCCCATGTCAAGGAGTAAAAATATTGAAACTTGGAATAACACTATAATTTAATATGATAAACCAAATAACAATGCTGTAAAATAACTTTTTTGTATTTTTTTCTCTATCTACTCACACCAAGAATAGAACGCCTTGCTGGCAGAAGCTTAGTAATTATGTCTGTAGGCTGTTTTATGTGCCTAACAGAATACATCATTACATAAAGAACAACTGTTTATGTTTAGCTGGTCAGGGAATAGGAATGGCAGTAACTGAGACATTCTCAGAAATATAACATCGTATAGTAATGAGTTACATTCACTGAGTCATCAGGAAGCTCTCACAAAGAGAAGTAAAAATTATATGATAGCAAGTATCAGGTTAGGTCAAGAGAGGACATAATTTAAAACACAAGCCAACATGCTTCCTTACTATGATAATAACACATGTGGAAATGAATCAAAGGCCAAGTAGACACATTCAAATATACATTTCAAATATACATTATCAGATAAATATAACAGGCATATTGAAAAACATAAAACATAGCACATCCCCTTTTATTTTTGAATGTTCACAGAAGAATCAGCATGCATCTTATGCATTTCTCAAGTGCACATACTGACAAAAAGAAATGAAATGTTGCTTCTCAGGAGGAGGATCTGGTCTTTTTGAATATTTCTATTTCCAAGATTAAATGACAAAATTTAGTAAAACAATATTAAAAGACTTACCAAGAAAGATTTGCGATCTATGAATTTACAACTTTAGTAAATGGCATTTTAAGAAACATTTGAATCATCCTCTTTTAATGCTCTAAAATAGCATACAATTATGGTAAAACATGACCCATTTCTTTCTCCTTGTATGTGTACACATATAAATAAATGCATGTATTTTGTCTACACAATATATATACATAACTCTATACATGTATAATTATATATACAATTGTATTTTATTTCTATATACCACCAACAAATATCAATACTTAAAAACAGATTATAAATATATGCAAAAATATAGAATTTTAAATAGTAAATATACCACCAAAACAGGAAAGATGACAAATAGAGACATACACCATGTTCAAGAATTGGACAACAATACTACTAAGATGTCAGTTTTCCCCGAATTTACCTATGGATTAAAAGCAACCCTAATAAACATTCCAGAAAGCTTTTCTAAAATAAATAAGAAGGGTGTCTAAGTGGCTCAGTCAGTTAAGCATTCGACTCTTGGTTTTGGCTCAGGGTCATGATCTCACAGTTCGTGAGATGGAGCCCCTCGCTGGGCTCTGCACTGACAGCACAGAACCTGCCTGAGATTCTCGCTCTCCCTCTCTCTCTCTGCCCCTCCCCGGACTCATGCACTCTCTCTCTTTCTCAAAATGAATAAACATTTAAAATAACTAAGAAAAGTTGCTTCCTAAATTTATATGAATATACAATGAAAACAGAATAGTTTAATTTACAAAAACAAAACATTGGAACACACAACAAAAGACAAATCAGAATGGTTAATGAAAAAAGACTGATACACTACATATTGTTTTTAATTTTCTTATGTTTATTCATTTTTGAGACACAGAGACAGAGTGAGAATGGGGGGAGGGGCAGAGAGAAAGGGAGACAGAATCTGCAGCAGGCTCCAGGCTCTAAGCTGTTAGCACAGAGCCTGATGTGGGCCTAGAATTCATGACCTGTGAAATCATGACCTGAGCCAAAGTTGGACGCTCAACCGACTGAGCCACCCAGGCACCCTGATGCACTAAATATTAATGAGAAAGTAGAGTCCAGAATTCTTATGCATTGCTAATTGGTATATAAAATACTACAGATACTTCGGAAATAAGTTTTCAGTTGAATGAAATATATTCTCATCTTAGTTTAGTTGTCTTTCTTCTACAAAAAAGATTTACAAAAGAATACTGATTACAGCTTTTTTCTTTTTCTTTTTTCTAAAGAGAACAAATCTGTAAAAAAAAAGAAATGTTGAACAGTGTGATATGTACAGCAAAAAATATATAAGGAAAAATACTGGTTTAAAGGTTCCTGAAAATATCAAATTTGTCCTTTTATTCCATCAAAATATTAAATGACATATTGGGATATGATTTGTAAGCTGTTAAAAATGTTTTTAGGTGAAGCTATCAGGTAAAAATTCATGAGTCCTTGCGTAAAACAATATTGGAGAGAATAATGGGAGCTACTCTGAATGCCATCCTGGGGTTTGAATTTACTAGTCCGGCCACAGAAGTATAGAGAGGTTACTCAGTGCTAGGCTTATTATTTTCTCCCCTCAAAAGATATTGCATTTTAACTTTAGGTCACTGACCCTCTTATTGTACCTTTCATTTTTATTTCCATTGAAGAACAGAATAGGAAACATTAACTTGCAATTTTCTCTAGAGAGATTTTGTTTTTCATGTGTATGCAGTATCTTTTAAAGTGGAATACTAAAGAGACTCTTAAATACTGAGAACAAACTGAGGGTTGATGGGGGTGAGGGAGAGGGGAAAGTGGGTGATGGGCATTGAGGAGGGCACCTGTTGGGATGAGCACTGGGTGTTGTATGGAAACCAATTTGACAGCAAATTATATTTAATATAAATAAATAAATAAATAAATAAATAAATAAAGTGGAATACTGAAAGTGTCAACAATGTCTCAACTAATTATATGTGGGTAATTAAGTAATTTACACTTTCACAATTAAAAAAAAATCTAAGCATTAGATTTCTCATGGCCTTTTACAGACCAATTCAATTGGTAGGAACTGAACTTCAATATTCACTAATATAAACACTGCTTTAAGTAAACCTGAATGTTCACAGCAGCATAACTACAACAGGAATATAATTATTTCAACACTTTCTAGCAGGGAAATAACAAAATACTTGAATATTATTATAGTGAAATAATGAAATGTTGTGCAGTCTCAAAATAATAAAAGTTAAAATCCTGAAATAACTTATTTTTTCTATCAATACTGAAAATAAAAATAAGGATATCAATGATTAAGATTAATAGTAATATTCTGTGTGACAGATTTCTGTTCCTTGTGTAGGGAACAATAGTTTACTAATTACTTTTTATCTTACCTACAAAGGCTTATAACTGTCAATTGCAAAAGATTTCAAGGGTGACCTAAATAGTCATTAAAGATAATACTTAGGTCAAATGAATGAGTGAAAATTTGCAGAGAGAACAGAATTATCTCAATTTTGTTGTGTCAAATTTCAGAGTGAATACAGTATGTGAAAAAATGAATTTGTATTATTAAGTAGAACATTTAATAAAACACTATTATACAACATTCAATAAAGCATGTATGTATGTATTTAAACACGTATCTCTTCATAGTCAGTGGTTTCTTTTTTTAACACAATATAAATTGTTGGTTTTATTAGTATCATAGTATAGTTTTAATGCAAACTACATATAAACACAATTGTTATTCACACACTTATCCTGTGAAACAATATGTGAAGATCAACCTTAAAGCACTTACAAAAATGAAGATATATAAAATATCTTCCTAAATTAAGTCCAAGGACAACATACACAAAGCAAAAATTTGAACTCGTCAGTAATCACATCGAATATGGACAGGCTGACTGAGCAGGGAAAAATGATTCTAATTTTAAAATTACATAGTTCCAGGTAAAATCATGCAATGCCACTATTTTTGTGTGCTGCACAGACTCCCAAGGCAAACACTGCTTCCGGCTTTCTGAACCACCAGAGACAATGACCCACCTGACCGACTTATCATAGTCCTTTTAGTCTTCTTTCCTGATAGGTCCTTAGGTTCCTTGGAAGGAGGCATATGGATGGGTGTCTTTGGAATCGGATTATAAAAAGCTCACTCTGGATCAGAATTTCCACAGTGAAACTCTGTAAGATTTCCATCGGCATAGCCACAGCTGTTTGCAGCTGGACAAGGTTTATTTTTTTGCATTTTCCAATCATTCCTTAAACTTTTTTTCTGCTATTTCCTTTTTTTCTGTGTAATTCAGCTTGCCTTGTTTTTTCTTTTAGCCTTTTCTTCTTTCTTCTCACATCCTTCAGCATTTGTTTTCTTTAATCATTCTTGATATTTTTCTTTGCCTTTTCTTGAAAATGTTCTTTCCCCAGTTCTTCTGCTGCGTTTTTCTCCATTTCATTAATTTTTTTGGTTCCCTTTCTTTTTGGTTCTGTTCATTCTGAACCCATTCTCTATGCTTTTCTTCAGCAATTACTTTTCTTTTTCAACGTTCTTCAATTTCTTTTCTTTTCTTTCTTTTTTTTTTTTTCTAGCAGCTAATTTAATTCCTCCAGTGCTTTCTGTCGCAGATGGTCTCGTTCCTCTTTTTCTTTGCCAATGAACCACAGTTCCCATGGTGTCAGGAGGCTTGCTGGCAGGTGCACCTGTTTCTGTTCTTCTCGGTTGTCGTCTGACTCAACCACACTGGCATACCGCTGTAACTCCACTCCTTTCAGGCTCGCCACCTTAGCCTTTGAATCATGAGCATCTTCATCCAGGTCTTCCTCATCCACCCTGTCACCATTGTTGTAGTCAAAAGGGAAGCTCTGGTGGCGAAGGGGAGACAGCGACATGGTGGAATCACTCAGCTCAGTAGCGGTGAGCAGACCATCACCATCTTCAGCCCTGCACCCGGCACTGCTGTAAGGACCTGGGCCTGTAGCAACCAAGGACCACATATCCGTCGGGGGCAAATCAGCCCCCACAGCCTGGCTGCCGACATCTGGCCCATCCAAACAGGCGGGCAGTGGTCTCTTAATTAGAGTGGTAGGTAGATTTCTCACAGCCATGACTTGATAAAATTGTCACAGTAGGTCATCCAAATGTGTTTGAACATACATTTTAGATTTTATTTTTAGTGTTTATCCTTCTCTTTTTCCTTTGAACATCTAAAATTCACATGTCACATAACTTCTGGAATTCAACCATCTTTTTGTTGCCAATCAAAATGAGGTTTTATTTCTCTCTATTCTCCCCATTGCCTAGTTCTCACTTTCAGTATAGGTTATCTAGAATTTTAAGCCAAAATTAGAACTTATAATAATACTGCAATATCAACTTTTGACAGTAATTCTTACATTTAATAAAAAATTGATTAAGACATATTTCAATATTATGTCTTACATTCTCACACTACCTTCCTGGATTTGTTACCATTCTTGTTTTTCTGGGTCTAATTTTTGAGTTGTTAATTTTTTAGGGCTAGTTATAATCTAACTTCTTGTGTTATAAAAATTAAATTATTTTATTCTAAAATGAATAATATTTGGTTGCATGTCTAGTACTACATTCAAAATTACATCCCTCAGCCCTTTGAAATAATTGCCATGTTGTCTTCAGTATCTCTTACTGTTGATGGAATGTCCAATGAATTGTATTTTAGAATCTTTTCCTTTCTAATGTCCTTAAGGCTTTCTATCTTTTCTTTGGGTCTTGAAATTTTACTACTTTATCTCTATTTATAAGAGGTGGTAATTTTAGTGTAAGAACACCCTTGACCCTTTACTGTTTTGTATTTCCTTCCTTAAACTCCTCCCACTCACCATCAGGTACAACTCAAAAAGTGGAAAATTATCAGAAATGGATTCAAGGACATGCTGTTAAGGAAAAGAGATACTGACATTATTTTGATTTGAGGACATTGAGAGAAGCCATAGCTAATTTTGAGAATACCCATATGAGATTTATTCAGCATAAGGGAATAGAGCCAATAATTTTTATGCTGTCCTTCTTCCCTTCATTACTTCTCTATGTTCCCTGAAGCCTTAGAGAAAAATTAATTCCATTAAATAGTAAGATTAATACCCTAACCAAAATATTATATCATGTGTAAATATTTTTCCAAATAAAACTTCTAGGTAGAAAGACTAAATAAACTAAGTCACCAAACCCAAAGATGAGCTATAATCTCAGAAGAAATTATTTTAAAAAACACCAAATAAAAGATACATAGACTCCATAATAGAAGAGAAGCAGTTTGGCTTATGGTGCATAACAAATGATCAATTATTATTATTTTATGGAAATTAACTCATCACCAAGAGTAACTTGTGGTTCTGATCTTTTTTCATCATTAAAAAATTTTTTTTTAATATCTATCTATTTCTGAGGAGACAGAGTGTGATATGGCGATGGTCAGAGAGAGAGGGAGAGACAGAATCTGAAGCAGGCTCCAGGCTTTGAGCTGTCAGCACAGAGCCCGATGCAGAGCTGGAACCCATGAACCGTGAGACTGTGACCTGAGCCGAAGTCAGATGTTCAACCAACTGAGCCACCCAGGCACCCCTTTCTTTCGTCATTATTATCTGGTAATAAGAACAAGAGTCATTACAATTTTTAGCTGCATTTAAATTTAATTTTTTCTATATGCTAGCACTACATATTAAATTATCTCTCTCTATATATATATAAATATATATATGTATGTCATTCATATATATGTCATTCATTTATATATATATAAATATATATATGCATGTCACTCATATATATGTCATTCATTTAAATATATATATATATATATATATATTCATAATGTGATAGTGCTATACTTAGAAATCAGATATAAATGAAATGAAAATCCTACTATGATATACTCATTATTTAAAGCAAGAATCTGCAGATGTGACCCAGGTGGTCCCAAATATTCTTTCAGCATGTCCATGAAGTTAAAACTAGTTCTTTTTTAAAGTTTATTTACTTTATTTAAAGAGAGAGAGAAGGAGAGAGAGCAAGGGAGATGCAGAGAGAGAAGGAGAGAGAATCCCAAGCAGGCTCTACACTGTTAGCATAGAGCCCAATGTGGGGCTCAAATTCATAAACTGTGAGATCATGACCTGAGCTCAAGTCAAGATTTGGGTTGTCAAACAGACTAAGCCACCCAGACACCCCTAAAACTACTTTTATATAAATATTAAAACATTATTTGCACTATCCACTCATTGTTGTCATATTTGCACTATCCACTCATTGTTGTCATATTTGCACTTTGACAATTTTCAGAGACAATAACAGACAGCAGATTGAATGCAAATGGATTGAATGCAAGTGTATATATGAAAATCCCAGTCTTCCTTTAAGCTAGACATTAAAGAGATTTGTAAAAACTGTATAACAATACTATGTTTTCCTTAATTTTATTTTGTATTGGAAAATGATTACTTTCATAAAGTCATGTTATTTATGTTATGCAGTTAATGTATCATTATTTTAAAAAAAAACAGTTTAAAATAATTTCAGTTTAAATTGTATAGATGGAATTAAAATTATGGAGGAAAGTATTTGGTGGGTCTTAATAATTTTTGAATATCTAACATTTCTCTAAAGAAAATGTTTTTGAATTTTTGGACTACTTGGAAATATATTTAATAACAAATTCATTTATATAAAAATACCTTACCGTCCAATAACTATTCCAGCTGCTAAGTAATATCACATACTTCCCCCCCCACCCCACCCCCACACACACAGGTGCTCCTAACTTATTGGAGTTTTTCATCTAGTTTCGAAGGACACAGTATGGTTAGGAAATGCATGAGTAGTATTAGAATTAAAAAAAAGAATTATTACATATTCAGAAAAAGATTAATTTTTAAGTAATTAAATAAGAAAATAACATTGTTGGGATGCCTGAGTGGCTCAGTCAGTTGAGTGTCCGACTCTTGATATCAGCTCAGGTCATGATCTTATGGTCATGGGATCAAGTCCCACATTAGGCTCTGTGCTGAGCACGGAGCCTGCTTGAGATCCTCTCTGTCTCCCTTCCTCCCTCTCTCCCTCTCCCCTCTTAGGCACACAATCTCTCACTCAAAATAAATAAACATTTAAAAAAAGAAGAAGAAAATAGCATTAAGAAATTTTTTTTACATTGGCATTGAAGAAATGAGATTAAAAGTATAGAATTTAAGTGAAAAATAGTTTAATGTCTCATTGATAAAGCCTTTATAAAATCTAAGTAAACATTTGGTAGAAAGTTTTTAAAAATGGAATAAACATTGGAAGATCATTCAAAATCATCATTTATGAAGGCTAAAAAACACTGTTGAAACTTACAAGTGAAACAATGAGTTCAGTTGGAGCCTGTTTACATAAGTCAAACAGTGTGTAGAGTGTTTAGCTGTTTTTATCAAGGTCATTTGGCAAATTAGTATGGAAGGACTAAGACTGAGATTCTCATAATGTCCAATCCAAGGTTTATTCTACTACAATGCATCATTTTAGTATTCTTTCACTGTTGCATTTGGTTTGCTATGAATGCTGCCAATCACAAGTAATACTCTAGAAGAATTTACACATTTAGAATATATAATTCTACAATTACACACGAATTTCAGTGAAAATAAAGAAGTTACACTGAGGACTATAATCACATATATAGCAAAAAAAAAAGAAAAAGAAATTTGGGAGCTGCTAAGAATATTGAGTAATTTAATCATGTCATGAAAACTGTCAACAATTTACTTCTCACTATGTCATCATTGAAACTAATCTATATACTCATTTAACAAGAAAAATGAAAAAAAATTCAGTGCATTCGCTGGTGCCTATGTTGGTTTATGACTCTTGGCAAGGAATTTCTGGTTTTCCCTTTGGCATTTGAAAAGTCTGAAAGTCCACACAGCTTCCAAGGGCTGTAAGGAAATCCTCTCAAGTAAAAGCACACCAAACTAAATTCAACAACTTTACTTGAACCCATCAAAGAACTGACATCAAAGGGCAAATTCCCACCCCAAATTCTGGAGAGATAGACCAATCCAGAGATTCATAGCCAGCAGTTGCATACCTGGAGTAGAAGCCTCTGGAGCCATAACCAGGTGGGAATAGTTAAACGATAATTTTGATGAACTCCTGGAAGTTGAGAATAGAACAGATTGAGACTGAGATTCACCTGGGGGCTGCAATTTCAGGGGGTCCCTCACAATTTTGTAGATTTTTACCTCCAGGAAAATCATTCAGGTTCTCTTCATAAGATTTGAGAAGATCCCTTTATGCCTCTGGCAGAAAGAGGGTAAGACAATCCTTGTGAATATGTCCAATGCTGTTTGATTATAAGTGTCTACTATTGAGGTGGCAAGACTTTACTGGCATTCTCCCAGGGACTTGGGCATTCATTTATTTCCAGTTCTCTCTAGTCTTGTTGTCTCACTAAAGAGAGAAAAAAGTTATACCACAAGCAACACTGGTAAGTTTGGTCACAACCAGAGATACAGGTTCACTAAAAGACTGAAAACTAGAAAATCTATATGATTTTCCCCACTCCACATGTTACCCCGATATCAACAACAATGTAATAATAGTGAATCACACCTGAAAAAGCTGCAAGACTAAGACTCTCAGGGAAGAACCAACAAGAAAAGCCAGAAGTCAAGAGGGGAGACAAAAACAAGGCACCAGAGGAATTTGAAGCCACCAGTAAGTAGTGCAAGTCCTAAGTGGAGGCCAACATAAATGCATACACCAGAGACCTATTTATTTGGTTTTTATTGCCCAAAAAATGAAGGCTGGTTTTCAACAACAACAACAACAACAACAACAACAGTAACAACAACAAAAATAGAAGACAAGCCAAAGGCAAAAAAAAAAAAAAAAAAGATATAGCATAACATGAAGAGACAAAGTAATCATCAGGCTCAAACTCAGACATGGTACAGATGCTTGCCTTATTAGTAGAGAATGTAAAATAATTATGTATAATAGGATAAGGATGCTAATGGAAAAAAATACACAATATACAAAACAGATTTGGTAGTAGGAGAAGAAAGATGGAAACACTAACACAATTTTAAAAACATGCAAAAAATCAAAAACACTATTAATTTGATCAAGTTATAGTGCCCAGTTGTTTGTTCAAACACTAATGTATATGTTGCTGTAAAGTTATTTGGTAGATGTAATTAAAATCTGCAATCAGTTGTGTATAAAAGAGATAATTCTTGATAATGTGAAGGGCCTCATCATAACTGCAACAAAAATTGAAACAAAAACTGAGGTTCTGGGAAGGAATTCTGATTCAAGACTGTACCACTGAAATTCTGCCTGAATTTCTAGCTGACCAATCTGCCTTACAAATTCTTCAGTTAAGACTACATTATTAATTCCTGTAGGAATTTCCAGACTGTCCCTGTTCTATAGATATTAGACTCACTAAATTCCCACAATTGTGTCACTCAATTCTTAAATCTCCAATCTCTTGCTCTTTCCGTCTAGATAGAAAGATTGATCCTGTTGGTTCTGTTTCTCTGGAAATTCCTGACTGATACACTCCCCACAGTGAAATGTAAAGAGAAAAAAGAAGAAAAAATAGAAAAAAACTTCCTAGAACCATAGGACAATTTCAAATGTGTAAAATATGCATTATTGGAGTATCACAAAGAGACAAAAAGAAAAAATGGAGCAGAATAAATATTTGGGGTTAACAGTAGCCTAGAACTTTCCAGAAGTAAGACAACAAACCACAGATCCTGGAAGTGCAGAGAATGCCAAGCCAATTAAATATCAAAAACAAAATGAAACAAAAACAAAGATCAAAAGTTGACACCTACGCATATATAAGACAAGTATAGAGAACATAATATAAAGATAAAATAGTGAAGCAACTAACTATTTGGTGGTGGTGGTTGGAGGAGGAAGGGCATCTTATCTTTAAAAGAATAAAGATAATAATTATGGTAAATTTCTTTGCAGAAACCGCATCAACCTAGAATTCTATATCCAGAGAAACTGTCGTTCAAAAATGGAGAAATAAAGATATTTTCAGACAAATAAAATCTGAAGGAATACATTGTTGCATCTCCTTCCCTTTAAGACGTGTTAAAAATTTTCCTTCAGGCAGAAGAAAAGTTATATAAGTCAGAAATTATATCTATATAAGAAGGAATGTCAGAGAGGAAATAAATGAAAGGAACTAAAACCTATTTTCTTATTCTTAATTGATCTAAAATAACTGATTGTTTAAAGTCATACCAGTAACAATGTTTGGATGATTATAGTCTAAGGTGAAGTGAAATTAATACTGCTACGACTACTACTACTACTACTAATAATGTCATAAGGGATGCAAGGGAGGAATCAGGAATGTAATAAGTTACCTGTACTACATATAAAGTGATAGGGTATTATTTTACAGTAGGCTTAGATTAATTAATTTCCTATGGTATTTATACCTATTTCTAATCAGGTGAATGTGTATAATTTCCTCATTTAAAAATGATATATATGTATATATAGAAAGGAGACAACACTCTGGGCTAACACTTATAAACATTTTAAAAGATGCCTAATTAGTATGCTAAGACAGAATGCAAAATGGAATCATATAAAATACTCAATTAAAACTAGAGAAAGGAGGAAAAGAGGGAAACATAAAGAATACAGAAAATAGAATTTTTGATGTATTTGATATAATCAAACTTGATACAATCGAATTATAGCAACGATTATTTTAAATGTGCATGGCTTAAATACAGGAATTTAAATACACTAATGGTCAGGATGAATGAAGTAAGACCCAGCTTATTGATCTTGTTGTCTAAAGAAAAATCATTTTAAGTGTAAAGATTCTGATACTTTAAAAGTGAAGAGATGGAAAGAAACATACACCATGCTAATATTAATCAAAAGAAAGCAGGCAGACACAACAGACAAAGCTGACTTCAGAACAAGGTGTCAGGGGCAAAGGGCAGCATTACCTACTGACAAAAGAATCAATTCTCTATGCCAATCGTAAATGTGTAAGCACTTAAGAATATCAAAATGACTAAGGATGGAGTTGAGGGTATGGGTGGGAATGGAAAGGGGACTTGATAGAAATACACAAATCCACTCTTATAGATTTGTCTTAAATACCACTATTTCAGTAAATGGTAATTCAAGAAGACAAAATATTAGTAAATATATAGTTGACTTGAACAGTCCTTCAGCCAATTTGATGTAATAAGCATTTATGGAATAATAAATCATTGAATAATTAAATGAATAGGAATAAAATAAATATGTTGCCTATGAAGATTTCCAAATAATTTATGTAGACAATCTGTCTTAAAAGGAAGTGGAATTTTATTTCTCACTTATTTATTTTGTTTTGGTTTATTTATTTATTTTGAGAGAGAAAGAGAGCAAGCAGGGGAGGGGTAGAGAGAGAAGGAGATAATCCCAAGCAGGTTCCACACTGTCAGCGCAGAGCCCACAAACTGTGAGATCTCATGGGCTTGATCATGACCTGAGCCAAAATAAAAAGTTGGATGCTTATCCAACTGAGCCACCGAAGCACCCCTATTCTTCATTTCTTAATTGTGAGCTGAAAACAGTGACTTTCTTCTAAAAAGTACAGTGTAGAAAAGGCAAGGGTGGGTATAACTTGTCAGTAGAGATACTTACTTGTTGTTATTGGTATTATTATATTTTAATATGTATTTTTGTCTTTTCCTGTATTTTGTTCTAATATATCTCCAATTCTTATACTTCCTATAATATACTCTATTTAATTTTTTTACATAAGTTTTTTGGCCAGAACTGACAGATCCATGTTGAACATAATCATGAATAATTAAATTATTTCTTTTTTTTAGAGTAGTTTTAGGTTTGCAGTAAACATGATGGGAGAGTACAGAAATTTCCCGTATACTCCTTGCTCCCCCCCCCCCCCCGCCGCAAAGCCCTCCTCATAATGATAAACATCGCTTACCAGACAGGATACTTGTTATAATTGAACCTACAAAGACACCTCATAATCACCCAAAGCCCATAGTTTACTTTAGGGCTCTCTCTTATTGTATGTTCTATGGATTTGGACAAGCCTATGACACTGTACTCATCACTATAGTTCCATAAAGAATATTTTTATTGCCCTGAAAATCCTCTGTACTCTGCCTATTCAACCCTCCCCCTTCCCAAACCTCTGGCATCCACTGATCTTTTACTGTCTCCATAGTTTTGCCTTTTCTAGAAAGTCACATGGTTGGGAGCATATAGTATGCAGCCTTTTCAGATCAGGTCTTTCACCTAGCAATATTCATTTAAGTTTCCTCCATGTCTTTTCAGAGTTTGCTAGCTCATTTCTTTTTAGTGCTGAACAATGTTCCATTGTCTGGATGCACCACAGTTTATTTATTCATCTACTGAATGTCATGCTGGTTCCTTCCACATTTTGATGATTATGAATAAAACTGCTATAAACATCTGTGTGCACGTTTTGCATGGTTATAAGTTTCCAGTTCCTTTGGGTAAACACCAATAAGCATGTTTTCTAGGTCATATGTCAACAGCATATTTAGTTTTGTAAGAAACTACCAAACTCTCCTTCAAAGTATCTGTACTGTTTTGCATTCCCACCAGCCAGCAATGAATGAGAGTTCCTATTGGTCCACATCCTCATCAGGATTTTGGGGTTTTCAATGTTTCAATCTGAGCCACTCCAACAGGTGCATAGAAGTACTCCATTGTTGTTTTAGTTTATAGTTCTCTAACAACATAGTATTGGAGCTTCTTTTCATATGCTTATTTACCATCTGTATATCATCTGTGAGGAATCTATTAAGGTCTTCAGCCCAGTTTTGAGTAGAATTGTTTGTTTTCTTATAGTTGAGTTTTAAGAGTACTATGTATATTTTGGCTAACACACCTTTATCAGATGTGCCTTTTGCAAATATGTTCTCCTAGTCTGTCATTTGTCTACCCATTCTCTTGACATTGTCTTTCACGCAAAGCCTCTAATTTTATTAATATAAATCCAGCTTATTAATTATTTCTTTCATGATTATGCTTTGGTATTATATCTACAAGGCATCATCACACCCAAGGTCATCTAGGTTTTCTTGTATGTTATTTTCTAGGAGTATTATGTTTTACAATTAGGTCGATGATTCATTTTGGTTTAATTTTTGTAAACAGTGTAAGATCTGCATCTAAATTTATTTTATTTTATTTTTTGCATGTGACTATTCAGGTTTTCCAATGCTATTTGTTAAAGAGACAATTATCTCTGTTCCATTGTGTTGCTCCTTTAAAAAAAAAACACTTTTATTTTTAAGTTTTATTTATTTATTTTGAGAGAGATAGTGCTTGTGCACATGAGTAGTCAGGGAGGGGCAGAAGGAGAGAGAGAGAGAATCCCAAGCAGGCTGAGCACGGAGACTGATGTGGGGCTCAATCTCACAAACCCTGAGATCATGACTTGAGCCAAAATCAAGAGTTGGACGCTTAAGCAATTGAGCTGCCCAGGCACCCCTGCCTCTTTTTTTTTTTTTTTTTTTTTTTGACGTCACAGATTAATGAAGTGGTTTCCTATGCTATTCATACCTATTTCTTATCAGGTTAATGTATATTATTTTCTAATTAAAAAACATTTTCAATTATAAACATATATTAGACTGCTTTGAGATCACATAATTTTATCATATTTTAGTTGATTACTGAAAGAAATGTTTAAGAATATATTTTTTTAGATTTAGGTCATGCTTTCAGTCTTGAACTAAACTTTTCTTCGTGATGACACAGTATTTTTAAAAGCATGTTTTAGGGGTGCCTGGGTGGCTCAGTTGGGTAAGTATCCAACTTTGGCTCAGGCCATAATCTCACGGATTGTGTGTTCAAGACCCACATCAAGCTCTGTGCTGACAGCTCAGAGCCTGGATCCTGCTTCGGATTCTGTGTGTCTCTCTCTCTGCCCTTCCCCCACCCATGCTCTGTCTGTCTCTCTCTCAAAAATGAATAAACATTAAAAAAATTTAAAAAAAATAAAAACATGTATATAATTAGCAAACCCTTCATATAAGATGTTCCATTTGTATCCATGAAAAAAATAGATATTTTTGTAACAATTTCCTAATAATTACAGGCATTTTACCAGTTAATCCCGTAGTTCTTAGAAAGTATCCCAAGGCCTCATAGCAAACTCACAGGAACACCAAATAATATTTTAAAATTTTAGTGAAACCCAGTGAGATATTTGGATTCTGTGCATTCTATTTTACAACTACATCACACAAGGAGCTATTATCTGTTTTGGTCTGGGTATCAAAAAAAAACAAAACAACACAATTATTGAGAAACTAAGGTAGTTATAACCCATGAAATATTGGTATCTCTGCTTTAGTAACTTTAATGAATGATAGAACTTGATAGCCACACATGGTTGAATTACTTTAAATTTTTCATAGCATCAGCATGATTTCGTAACATATCAATATTTCTCTCAGACACTAGATATATTTTATTAAAAATGAAATATAGAAAATTTTCTAAGGGGAAAAGTTGTAATTGTGTGTGTGTGTGTGTGTGTGTGTGTGTGTGTGTGTGTAAAAGAGAGATATAGAAAGAGATTTTTTAGGAAAAGATCATAGTAGAGAAAGAATGGCTCAAGACAGCCAAATCAGTGTTTTTAAATATTCTAAGAGCAAATCCAAACTACTCTGATTATAACTGCTGATAATGGTGATTGATGGAAGAAAAATATAACAGACCTATGGAGGAGTAAGTCATACGAAGACATGGAATATAATTTAAAGATGTTTACATAACAAGAAATAAATTGAGATTAAGGATGGGAGTGTGATACTTAGGTCCTATTCATAGACACAATTAAGAAGAATATTAAATTATGAACAAAGTACAACATGTGACATGATAATGAGGTTGAATTATTTGGCCAATTTAATTTTGATTTTAGTACTGTTAAATAGCATTTTTATTAGTTTGTAAGATGCATCACAAATCAATCCAATATAACTTTAAAGTCACCTTAAAATGTTTTTCAGTTTAATTTTCTTTTACTTTAGTGAAGATTTTTAATGTTTAAGATGAATCAATGGCATTTTAAGCTGTTATACTGAACATAATAAATTGGTGATACATGATTTTTTTGTGATTACCTAAAAATAAAGTTTACCAGAGCCAATTTTCTTAATTCCACTAAATAACAAGTATACTGAGGGCAAGAATGCAGGATGGCAATTGTGAATCTGTAGATTCAGTGAATATCCAGTGCAGTAGTCTTAGAAATATAGTTAAATATGTCTTACATACCTTCCTAGTATCACTTCCTTCACATTCAGGTATGTTTTTATACTTATTTTGATTTAGGAGTATCTAGATATCAAAAAACTAAAATTTTCCTTAAAACTATTTAACTATATAAATTTATATTTCCACTATGTATTGTACATTCCTGTGATGTGAAAATCAGTGAATATCAGACATTTCAAATAGGGAAGCTAGACAGAAAACTTGGGTTGAATGATCCTGTTTGTGTAAATTCCTCTATAAGATATGGTCCCAAATGCATAATCAGGAAATGTTATTTCCTAAAGTGGAACTTGGCCTCAATGCACAACCTTCTTTGATTGAATTTCCATTGGCAACACTTCTCTTCATGAATCCAAGAGATAGATAGATTAAATATGACTTTATAGAGGGTTCATTTTCTCCTACTTCCAACTAGGATGATTACATGTAGAGTTACTCTAGCCTCACTTTTAAAGAAAACCCATACTTCAATAAATAAATTTTAAAAAAATTAAAGCTTTTAGCTCTAGAGGGAAAGCAATCTACCATCCAATACGAAAAAAAATAGAGAATAATTTCATCATTTATGAAACATTCTTGTTAATATTAATATCTCACCTTTAATTGGTTCCTCTGGACATTCAATCAACTCAGCATATTCAATTTTACTGAGAACACAACTGTGAATATATTCAAAAGTTTCAAAGAGTATAACTGTTAAAAGTGCAGACAGGAAATTATGGTCATTAAGTCTCATACAGCTTCAACTACTTTTGAAAGTATTTTGACATTTTGTAAATATATTAAAGAACCATTGACATAAAAATTGTATGTTAAGTTAAACTGTATTATTTATTTTTTTAGAAAAACATTCATTTTTGACAGGGAATAGTTTCAAAGGAAACTTGCTGATGGGATTTAGGAGACTTGTAAGTATATATGTACTATATTATTTTTTCGGAGTTTTAGGAAAAAAGATTCTACCCCAAGATTTTATTTTCAACCCTTTAAAAAATCTTAGGTCCTTAAATATCTCAGACAACAATATTTATTGCCACCTTTATAATTTGATCAAATATATCCTGATATGAAATAAATAGGGATATAACCCTACTTAGATTTAAAGAACAAAATTGCTTCCATTCGGAATAAACATTTTTTTTGAGACAGAGATAAAGAGCCCATGCACAAGTGGGGAAAGAGCAGAGGGAAGAAGGGAGAGAGAGAAAGAGTAAGAGTGAGGGAGAGAGAGAGAGAGAGAGAGAGAATTTAGTAGCTCAACATCAGGCTAGATCCCATGACCCTGGGATGGTGATCTGAGCTGAATTCAAGAGTCAGTCTCTTAACCGACTGAGCCACCCAGGAGTCCTGGAATAAAATTTTTCTGTGAAATATTCTTTCTTAGAATAAATACCAGAAATTACAGCCATATATCAACATAACTACATAAATATAATGAAACCACATGGAAAACTACAATATTCTCTAAATCCATCACTCAGTTTTTCACTTACAAGTCTCAGCCCTATAGCATTACCCATTGAAATCACTCTACCAATTCAAGTATGGGTGTAGATTTGGGTATCTTTGCCTATCTTTTCATATCACGGTGCGCTCATAATTAACGAACAGTGATTTATACATAGACTTAAATTATTTTATAATTTCCCAATTTATAATTCCTAACTTTGAAATACTACCAATAAGATTCAAAATGTACTTGAAAACAAGGTCAAATAACTAGTTTTAAAATTTTTGAAACAAGAGATTAAGAAATATACCAAAAGTTGTACACTATATCCTGCTTGGAATCTATACATAAATTACCAACATATAGAAAATTACCTTGAAAAAGTACTTGAAATAGTCCAGGTTATTTTTAAAACCCATCTCATACAATGACTGGAGCACAAACCCAAACTTTAGCAAGATAAGACATTACTCCACAGGATTTTTTAAAATGTTTTCCTAAGTAATAGCATGTGTTTTTGCTAGTGCTGTACTGACTATGGACTTATTTTGCATATTTTTAAATTCTTTTCAAAGTAGAGTTCTTTCTATACACACAGTTATACATACATAGTTATAATTTCATTATGAAAGTAACTTGTGTCAAAATATCTCTATTTAATATCTCTTATCTCTATTAAAGGCATCTGGGTGGCTCAGGTGGTTGGGCCTCTGACTTCAGCTTAGGTCATGATCTCGCAGTTTGTGGGTTCGAGCCCTGGGTCAGGCTTTGTGCTGA
This sequence comes from Lynx rufus, assembly GCF_022079265.1. Taxonomy (NCBI): domain Eukaryota; kingdom Metazoa; phylum Chordata; class Mammalia; order Carnivora; family Felidae; genus Lynx; species Lynx rufus. Next base: position 137,152,258 of record NW_025814867.1, read on the forward strand.
CAGTTCAGAGCCTGGAGACTGCTTTGGATTCTATGTCTCCCTCTCTCTGCCCCTCCCTGACTTGTGCTCTCTCTCTCTCTTTCTCAAAAATAAACAAACAAACACAAGCGATGGACTCTGTTATTTTTGAAATTGTATGAAAATAATGTTTGCTCTACTTAATATTCTAGTCTACTAATGTTGGCTAGAAGTTCTGTAGTGTCAAATATATTACTTAAATAAGCTAAAACAATGAAAAATTTCCTCTGTAAATTTGGCTTACGCTGCCTACTTTTGTTTTGTTTTGGTATAAATTCTTGTATGTGGAATTTTTTGTTGCTGTCCAAGAAAATGTTTACAACAGTCTTGATTGATATTTACAAATTTTATTCCAGAAAGAATTTTTAAATCAACTCATACTTTTATAGCAGTATTATTTTATTTGTATTTTATTTGTTCATGAATACATTTGTTACATGTATTTTATTTGTTCATATTTTAATTCATGTTGTTTTATAAACCATACTGTTAGATTTAGCTCTTTTGAAATGAGAAATTTTGTTACCATATAAAACCAGATTATGTGGTAAACTTGATTTGTAAGGTGTGTATGTTGCATTAGTTTTGTAGTGCTTGAGTGTAAGATCTTCAGTATCATATTTATCTTCCATTACAAGGTAAATACTGTGTGATAATATCTACTTCCATGGAGGGTATAGTAGAAACAACAGGCCAATACTTCCACTGAAAGAATTAGAGAAAATGAATATATATTTCAAATTGCATTGTAAAGATATTTGAGAGATAGGTATCCTATTATTAATCAGACTTTACCTTCAAATAATCTTAGATAAGACTTCAATTGTAATGAAAGAGATTTAAAGTTTAAATCATATGCTAATCCTCTCTTCCACCTATTATGGCATTTTACATCATCAAAAATTATTCTTTATATGACAGCTTAACTTGTGGAGTGCTAAATAACATAATAAATATCATTCACATTTAAATTCATTTTACTCATTTCCTAAAATATTTGTTTTTAATAGATCAAGGTTCTACCTGTATGACATTTCTCCTCCTTGTAGAACTTCCTTTAATATTCCATATATGCTGGTAATAAATCTTATCAGTTTTTGTGTATCTGAAAGTTATATATTTCCTTCATTTAAAAAGAAAAAAAAATATTTTCACTGTGTATAGAATTCTCACAAAAAAGGGAGAAATCATTTGCAAATATATGTAACAGTCTTATATGCAGAATATATATTTTAAAATCCTACAACTCAGAAAGAAGTCATAAAACTACATCTAAACATGAGAATTTTTTAATAGCTATTTCATCAAAGAATACATATGTATGACAAGTAATCAAGTGAAAAATTATTCATGAAATAATTTTTTTAGGATAATGCAAAACAAAATCATTAGATTATACCACTACAATTCCTCTGAAATAGTAAAACTGTAAAATGATTGTCTGTACTAACTATTGGCAAGGATGTGGAACAATTATAACACTCATTTACTGTGGGGGTAGTTGCATAAACACTTGGGAAGACAATTTTACAGTTACTTAGAAATGTATATATTCACCTACCAAATCACTTAGCTATTACATTCTACATATTTACTCCAAATAAATAAATATGCCCATCCAAAGACTTGATTAATTGCAGCTGTATTTGTAATATCAAAAACCCAGAACCAACCTAACAAAATTTTGCTTATCCATACAATGGAATACTACTCAGCAATGAAAAAGAATGAAGTAGTGATATAAACAAGGATAAATTTCAAAACACTTATGTTGAGGTTTTTAAATGTTAAATAAAAGGCATGTAGTGTACAAAAACATTATATAAAAGTCTTGAAGATATGATCTAATCTATAGGGACAGAAAACAGATCAGTTGTTGCCCGTAGTCAGAAGGTAGGAGAGATGGAATAATAAGAAGTATTAGTCACAAAAAACCTTCTTGTAGTTTTGTATATGTTCACTATTTATATATGTCAAACCATACCAAGATGTATTTCTAAATCAGCATATACCATTGTGAAAGTATAGATTAAAAACAAATCCTAGGAAATAAGAAGACATATCTCAGTAGTCTGTCTTTGTAAAAATCAAGAAGCTTTGGGGGTGCCTGGGAGGCTCAGTCAGTTAAGCATCTGACTTTGGCTCAGGTCACGATCTCATGGCTCATGAGTTCGAGCCCCACATGGGGCTCTGTGCTGACAGCTAGGAGCCTGGAGCCTGCTTTGGATTCTGTGACTCCCTCTCTTCTGCCACTCTACTGCACATTCAAGGTTTCTCTCTCCTCCAAAAATAAACATTAAAAAACTTTTTTTAATTAAAAAAAAATTAAAAACTGTATTTTTCAACATAGGTCAAGGCAATTCAATTTTAAAAAATAATCCTTTAAAAAATATTCTAAAATAATTTTTATCCATAAGGAAAAAATCTCTACCCCAAACTCACATTGAATTAAAAAACTCAAAACGGATCATAGATATAAATACAATACTTAAAATTATAAAATATCCAGATTAAAACATGGAAGAGTATCATTTTAACTGATTTGGCAAAAATATTTTAGGTAGGACAAGTTGTACAAGAAAAATATCAGTAAGTTGACTTCACAAAAATAAAACAAAAATTTTTGACACATTGTTAAAAGTGAAAAAACTGAGTCAAATAGTAGAAAAATATTTTGAAAACACATCTGAAAAACCACTTAAGCATACATTAGTAATAATAACATAAACAGTTAACAAAAGAAATATTTGAACAGACACATCATAAAATAAGATATATGAGTGGCAAATATATGCATAAAAATAGGTGTGTCATCATTATTCATGAAAAGAATACCAATAAAAACCAAACTGAGAACCTCAACAGATAAATTCCAGGCACTAAGTGAAAACAGCTCAATGCAAAAGTGTACATATATATGATTCAATGCACATGGTATTCGGAAAAGCCAACCAAACTAAGTGATTTCCAGGAGCTAGAGAAATGGAGATAACTGCTTAAAAGAGATACAAGAACATGTAAATGTTCTATACTTTGATTTCTGTGTTGGCTAAATCAGTGTATAATTTTTATGCACAATTTATAGGACTGTATACGTAAAATACTGTATTTTACTGTATAGAAAGTATATCCCCCAAAACTGACTTAAAAATATCTCACAAGACTGGTTAGGAGAAAGGCATATGGAGAGAGACTTCAGTTACTAATATCAAAATTGAAAAAGGATATATTATCATGAATCCTATAGATAAAGAAGAAAACAGAATATTAAATTCTTTATGTTAGTACATTGACAATGTAGGCAAATCTGATAAATTCCTTGCAAATACTTCTTACCAACACTGAAATAAGAAAAAAAAATAGAATTTAGAAACTGAAGAGTAAGCCTTGTATCTGCTAATAAATAATTTTATAATGAAAATAGTTTCTGTAAAGCACATCCAGGAACGGATGGCTTAACTGCATAAAGTTTTAAATATTTCAGGTTGAGATACCAATGAAGTACAGATATTTGGAGGGGAAAAAAGGAAATGAACATTTTTCATATCATGAGGCTTACATATGACTCAAGGCAAGAGCAACGGGTGGTAAAGAATTTTCACCATCACAACAAACTAAAAACATAGACAAATGTATATAAAACATTCATTTTCAAATATTTAGACAATAGGTATTTGTATGGGATAAATTATGCTCCCCATTCAGATGATGAAGTCCTAACCCTCAGTACCTCAAATGTCACTGTGTTTGGAGATAGGGCTTTCACAAGTTAATTGAGGTAAAATAATGGTGGTTTCTAATGCAATATGGGTGGGTCCTAATGTTAATGTGACTGGTGTCATAGGAAGGTGGTCAACACTAAACAAAGACAGTCATCTACAAGGCAAGGAGAGAGACCTTAGAAGAAAGCAACGCTGCCAACCCTGATCTCCAACTTCCAGTTTCCAGAATTATGAGAAAAGAAATTTATGTTGTGTAAGCCACCCAGTCCGTGGTACCTTGTCACGGCAACCCTAGAAAATGAATAAACATGGCAGAACTGTGATCTTGAGAAGAAAGTAACAAGGTAAGCCCTGTTACCACCAAGACTTTCTGCCTGTACCCGATTTTTGGACTGCAGCACATAAGGAAGTAATTAAACAGAGTAGTGCTGTCCCACTGACTTGAGGACACAAATATGGTCGTTTTTGGAGGCTGAAGGTGATGAAATTTGAAGTGTAGACTACTAAAGAGAAGTCGTTTCTGAAGATGTGAAACTCCAAAATCTTTATAGGTGTCCTCTTAAGTCTTTGGCTGCGTAGTAAACTACACATATGTAAGGGAAAATTCCATGAAGCCTAGCAAAATACTCCAAAATCATACTAGAATAGAAGATGTTTGATTTCTGTCTAATCAAAAAAGAGACACCTTTTTAAAAACCTAATGAAATTAGCATAGAACATAAAAAGTCATTCATTAATCTTAGGGCTTAATTAGCTTTAAAGCAATGTCTACTCTAGATCCTTCTTATCACACCTTAATATAAATGTTCAAAGGATCAACATAATTTTCAAGTAACTAATCTTTCTGCCAATACTAACTTCAACACCTGACAAAGGGAAAAAAATATTGTGCAAAGACACAAAAATACATTAAAGTGTCCAGCATTCATTAAATTTACCCAAGAGAATGAAACTATATGTTCACATAAAGTCATGTTCACATAAAGTCTTGGTCACAAATGTTCATGGCAGTTTTATTTATAAGCATCCTAAACAAAAGATAACCTAAATGCCCATCAAAAGATGAGTGAATGGGGGCACCTTGGTGTCTCAATCGGTTAAGCATCTGTCCGACTTTGGCTCAGATCATGATCTCGCAGTTTGTGAGTTTGAGCCCTGCGTTGGGTTCTGTGCTAACAGCTCAGAGCCTGAAGCCTATTTGGATTCTGTCTCCCAATCCCTCTGCCCCTCCCCTGCTCTCACTCTGTCTCTCTCAAAAATATATAAACATTAAAAATTACAAAAAAAGGTGAATGAATGAAAACATTTTAGTATACATACAATGGACTTCCAGGAATGAAAAAATAAAATAACCCACAAAGATTAATCAAAATAATTATGTCGATCAACTTTTCATGTAACTATACTTTCTTTTGTAAAGTATGTGGTCAAATATTTTGCAAATTTGTACTGGGCTGTTTTTATTCTCATTAACAATTTTTAGGAGTTCTTTATTCCATACATTGTCATTTGTCAAAAGATAGACAAAAATCATTTCATATTATATGATTACATTATAAGATTCTAAAAATAAAAATTCTATAATGACAGAAATCTGATCAATGTATTTCTTTAGAAATCTTCATTTTGATACAATGGGATATCACCTCCTCCCTGTCAGAATGGCTGAAGTCAACAACACAAGAAACAACAGGTGTTGGTGAGAATGTGGAGAAAGGGGAACACTTTGCACTGCTAATGGGAATGCAAACTGGTACAGCCACTGTAAAAATACTAATTGAAAGGGATACATGCACCTCAATGTTTATAGCAGTACTATCTACAATAGCCAAATTATGGAAACAGCCCAAGTGTCCTTCAATTGATGAACCAAAGAACCACTTCTTTATCCAAAGAAGATGCGGTACATATAAACAATGGAATATTGTTCAGCCATAGAAAGAATGAAATCTTGCGATTTGTAACTTTATGAATGAAGCTAGAGTATTATGCTAACCAAAATAAGTCAGGAAGAGAAATACAAATATCATATGATTTCACTTATATGTGGAATTTAAGAAAGAACATTAATGGGCAAATGAAAAGAGAGAGAGAGGCAAAGCAAGAAACAGACTCTTAACTATAGAGAACAAATTGACATTGTAAAATTGATAAAAAATTTAAAAAATAAAAGAAATAAAAGAAATGTTCTGTTTGAGAGCATGCATAATAAAGCTTATTTATGCACATCTCTGGAAAAAGTATTATTGATTTCCCTTGATATTTCCTATATAAAGTGTTTGAAAGTGTACAAGTATCTTTCGCACCAACAGTTGGTGTAAAGATGCTGTTCATTTTACCATTCTAGTGGGTGTGTAATAGTATATTCTGGTTTTATTTTGCATTTCCCTAAAGAGTAATTATGGTAAGCAGTTTTTCATGTTATCTGTCATCTAGATATCTTCTTCAGTTAATTCTCTGTTCAAAATTACCCATGTTTGGGGAAAGGATGTTGTAGTCTTAATACTGAGAGTTAAAAGAAGTCAACATATTATAGACATACATTTCCTGAACTACACAAAAAGGAAAATAAAACCTGGAACAAAATTGAAATCATAGCACAAAATTGGTTGATATCAATCCAAATATATAAATAACCATTTTAAATAGGAATCGTAAATAGTCCGATAAAAACAAAGATTCTCACAAGGCATACAATAAAAAGACTTAACTGTATATTGTTTATGACACACCCATTTTACATTTAAAGATTCAGATAGGTTAACAGCAAAGGAATAAATAAAAATATACCATGCTAATGATGATTAGATGAAATCTGGGATAGCTATATTAATTGCAGACAAATCAAATTTCCATACAAAGAAAGTTATGAGGGATAAAGAAGGGCCACAAAATGATAAAGAGGTTAATTCTTAAGAAGTCACAACAATTCTAAACCTGCTTGCAACTAACAACAAAATATCTAAATATGTGGCCGCAAAACTGATAAAATTCAAGGTAGAAATATAAAATTCAAGGTCTTAGGTGGAGACAACAACATTCCTCTGCTAATAATCAATACATGGAAGACCCATTGAAAAAAGGGTATAGTTGGTCTGTACTGCATTATCAAGTAACTTGATCTAATTGACATGTTTAATACTTCTGTTAATTAACAGCAGAATACACATTCTTCAAGTTTGCATGGTACTTTTAAAAGATAGGACACATTATGGGACATAAAACATATCTTAACAAATTAAAAACAATAAAAATTATTGTTAAATACAAAGTATTCATGTATTATTAAATGTATTGTTAAATGCAAAGTATATTCTCCTACTGCAGTGGAATTACATTAGTCAACAACAGGAATATAGCTGGGAAATACTCAAATATGTTGGAACTAAACAACACGTTTTTAAATAGCACATGGGTCAAAGAAAAAGTTTCAAAAGAAATTTAAATTTTTTTAATTTAATTAAAATGAAAAAAAGTTGTCTAAATTTTTGATATGAAGCAAAATCTGTTCTTAGAGGAAATTTCTATCATTAATAATGATATTTGAGAGGCACAAAGTTATAAAATCAATAATCTAAACTTCCATGATATTGGAATTTGTAATAATAAATATGTGTTTAATCATCCTCCCCTTTCTGGCAAAGAGCTCCTAACACCTTTGGAATCTCCTAAGTTATGAGAGTGTTAAAGTTGGCTGGATACTCACAACAATCCCTTTACAACGTCACCTCAGTTTATGTTAATGAGGTGACTTTTGGACAGTGTCTTGGGATGGGCCTGGTCAACATAAAGACCAAGTGATTCCAGGATTGGAACTTTCAGCTGCTCCTCAGCACACGCCTCCAGTGAAGGGAGAAGCACGGGAGCTTGAGTGCAATCATCAACTACTAATTATTTAATCAATCGTACCTATGTAATGAAGCATCCATACCCAAAAGTACAGAGTTTAGAGAGCTTCTGGGATGGTGAACATGTACAGGTGGTGGGAGAGTGGTGTGTCCAGAGGAGTTATGAAAGCTCTGCACCCCTTTCCCTATACCTTTCGCTATGCATCTCTTCAAAAAAAACACAGAGAAAAATCAACATAGCCAAAAGCTAGTTCTTTTTAAAAAATTAATAAAATTGCTATGACTGTAGCAAGGCTAACAAAAATAAGATTCAGAAAGTGAAAATACTAACAATATCATAACTAAAGAAGGAATATCCCCACTAATCTCATTGAAATGAAAAGGATAATAAAAGACCTCTATGAACAACTCTATGCCCGCAAGTTTGATATCTTAAATGAAATGGAAAAAAATTCTCAAAAGACAAAATGACCAATATTCCTAAATGAGGAACAGATAACCTGAATAGGTATATATCTCTTAAAGAAACAGAATCAATTATTAGTTATTTTCCAAAAAAAAAAAAAAAAAGCATTAGACCCAAAAGATTTTACCAGTGAATTCTAACAAACGTTAAGTGTAAAACTTACATCAATTCTCTGTAATCTATTCCAGAAGATAGAAGAAGAGGAAACATTTCTATATGAACACATGAGGCCAGCATTACACTAACATCAAAACTAGGCAAAAATTTAAAATTACACCAAAAATAATTAGGCACCTATGAATAAACCTAACCAAAGAGGTGAAAACCTCTACTCTGAAAACTATGTAAAATATTGATGAAAGAAATTGAAGACAACACCCAAAAATTGAAAGATATTCCATGCTCATGGATTGGAATAATAAATATTGTTAAAATGTCTATACTAACCAAAAAAAGAAAAAAATCTTTATAAAGTAGCATTCAATGAAATCCTTATAAAATACCAAAAGCATTTTTCACAGTACTAGAACAAACAATCCTAAAATTTGTATGGAATCACAAAAGACCCCAAATAGCTGAAGAAATCTTGAAAAAGAAAAGCAAAGCTGGAGGCATCACAATTCAAGACTTGAAGGTATACTACAGAGCTATAGTGATCAAAATACTATGGTACAGGCACAAAAATAGACACATTGATCAACAAAATATAATCAAAACCCACAAATAAAGCCACAGTTATCTGGGCAATTAATCTTCCATAAAGCAGGAAAAAAATATCCAATAGGAAAATGACAACCTCTTTAAAAAATGGTGTTGGGAAAACAACACTGGTGTTGGACAGCAACATTCAAAAGAATGAAACTGGACCAAGTTCTTATACCATACCAAAAAATAAAAAAAAAAAAGGGGGTTAAAGACCTCAATATAAAACCTGAAGCCATAAAAACTTTAGAAAAGTACACAGGCAGTAATTTTTCTGATATCGGCCGTAGCATCATTTCTCTAGACAGGTGACTTGAAGCAAGGGAAACAAAAGCAAAAAAGTAAACTATTGGGACTACATCATAGAAAACTTCTTGAACAGCAAAGGAAATGATTAACAAAACTAAAAGTCAATTTATGGAATGGGAGAAGATATTTGCAGATGACATATCCAGTAAAAAGTTAGTATCCAAAATTTATAAAGAAATTATGCACCTCAACGCCCCCAAAATAAATATTCCAATTAAAAATGGGCAGAAAACATGAACAGAAATTTTTCCAGAGAAGGCATACGGATGACCAACAGACACATGAAAAGATGTTCAACATCATTCATCACCAGGGAAATGCAAATCAAAACCACCATGAGATATGACCTCATACCTGTCAGAATGGCCAAAATCAACAACACACATATTGGTAAGAATGTGAAGAAAAAAGAACACTCATGCACTGTTGATGGGAATGCAAACCACTGCAGTCATTATAGAAAACAGTATGAAGCTTCCTTAGGAAGTTGAAAAGAGAACTACCTGATAATCCAGCAATTGCACTATTGGGTATTTACCCAGAGAATTAAAAAACACTAATTTAAAGGTATACATGCACTCCTATGTTTATTGCAGCATTATTTACAATAGCTTAATTGTAAAAGCAGCCTGTCTATCGATACATGAATAAAGAAGTAGTGTGTGTGTGTGTGTGTGTGTGTGTGTGTGTGTAATGGAATATTATTTAGACATAAAAGAATGAAATCTTGCCATTTGTAACTACATGGATGGAGCTAGAGAGCATTAGGTTAAATGAAATAAGTTAGAGAAAGAAAAATGCAATGTGATTTCAGTCACAGGTGGAATTTAAGAAACAAAACAAATGAGCAAAGGGAAAAAAGAAAAAGAGAGAAAGAGAGAAACCAAGAAACAGATTCTTATTTAGGGAAAACCAACTGATGGTTACCAGAAGGGGGTTGAGTGGGGAGATGGGTGACATAGAAGATGAGATTTAAGAAGTGAATCCTTCTCATGATGAGAACTGGGTGAAGTATAAAACTATTGAATCATTATATTATTCACCTGAAACTAACATTACACTTTATGTTAAATACTTGGAATTAATCTCCTCACCATCTTGAGGAGAAACAAGCTAGAGAAAATATATTACTAAGAAGAAAAACAACAAACTAATATCTCTCACAAGCAGAGATGCAAAAATCCTTAACAACAACGACAACAACAACAACAAAATATTAGCAAATTGAAACCAACAATGTATAAAATAATTATGCGCCACCACCCACCAAGTTTGCAAGACTGATTAAACGTTCAGTTATTTTTTAAAAATTTATTTTAGAGAGAGAGCAGGGGAGAGGGGCAGAGAGAGAAAGAGAGAGAGAGAGAGAGAGAGAGAGAGAGAGAGACTCAAGCAGGCTCCATGCTCAGCACAGAGTCCAGTGTGGGGCTCTATCTCACGACTCTAGGATCATGATGAGCTGAAGTCAAGAGTTGGATGCTCAACCAACTGAGCCATCCAGGCACCACTCAGTTATTAATCAATATATTTCAAACATCCATAGACAAGCAAAAATGTCCTTTGCTCGTCATTATTCTTCAACATCATACTGGAAATTTTCGCGAGTGCAACAGTACAATAAAAGGAAATACGACATGTACTTTAGAAAAAGGAAGAATTATCTCTACTTGCAGATAACAATATTGTTTAAGGAGAAAATCACAAAGAATTAACTAAAAAACAAACAGAAAGAACAAATATACACAGCAAAGTTGCATGTTATGAGGTTAACATACAAAAGCAAATTCCCTTCCTGCATACTAGAAATGGACTATAGGAATTTGAAATTAGAGGGGCAAACACTACCAGTTGCAAAAACACAGCCCCCAATATAATAATTAGATACATATCTAACAAAAATATATTAAACCTATATTCATAAATTTATAAAATACTGGAAAAAAAACAAAGATCTAAATAAATGGAAAGATATTTTCTATTCATGAATTGGAAGACATACAGTTGTTAAAATTCAGTTCTTTTTTTTAATTTTTTTAAATTTTTTTTTTCAACGTTTATTTATTTTTGGGACAGAGAGACAGAGCATGAACGGGGGAGGGGCAGAGAGAGAGGGAGACACAGAATCGGAAGACAGAGAGAGACAGAGCATGAACGGGGGAGGGGCAGAGAGAGAGGGAGACACAGAATCGGAAGCAGGCTCCAGGCTCCGAGCCATCAGCCCAGAGCCTGACGCGGGGCTCGAACTCACGGACCGCGAGATCGTGACCTGGCTGAAGTCGGACACTTAACCGACTGCGCCACCCAGGCGCCCCTGTTAAAATTCAGTTCTTCCCAACTTGATCTATAGGTTAAATGCAATCCTAGTAAAAAATCCAGTTAGCTATTTTGTGATTATTGACAAACTATTTCTAAATTTATATAAGAAGGCAAACACCTAGATATTCAACACAATACTAAGGAAGAAAAACAAATTTGGAGTATTCACACTACCTGATTTCAAGATTTTAATGGTACAGTAATCACTATAACATTGTATTGGCATAACAATAGACACATAGATCACATAGACCTACATGTAATAATCAATGAATCTTTGAAAAGGCATAAAGGCAAGTCAGTGAAAAATGATAGTCTTTTATTTTTTTAATTAAAATTTTTTTAACTTTTATTCATTTTTGAAGGACAGTGGAGGGAGGGGCAGAGAGAGAGGGAGACACAGAATCTGAGGCAGGCTCCAGGCTCTGAGCTGTCAGCACAGAGCCCAAGGTGGGGCTCAAACCCACGAACCACGAGGTCATGACCTGAGTGAAAGTCGGCCACTCAACCAACTGAGCCACCCAGCACCCCATACAGTCTTTTAAATCAATGCTGCTGGAACAATTGGACAACCCTATGCAAAAAAAAATAATAAAAAAGGAAAGAAAGAAAGAAAGAAAGAAAGAAAGAAAGACAGAAAGACAAAAGAAAAAGAAAAGAAAAAAGAATCTGAAGATATGAAGATAGCCCTTATAGTTTTCACAAAAATTTAGTAAAAATGGGTTTTAGACTTAAATATAAAATTATAAAATTTCTTGAGTGAACATAAAAGAAAATACATATGACCTTCATTTCAGTGTGAGTTTTTAAATACAACATCAACAGCATGACCCTTCAAAGAGAAGAACTGATGTATAACTTTATTAAAATTTAAAACTTCTCTACAAAAAACACTCTTAAGGGAATGAAATAGAGAACAAACACCTTAAAAGAAAATATTTGTAACTGCATATCTGGAAATCAAAACCTCGTATCTAAAATATAATTTTTTTTTAACTCAACATTAAGAAAACAAATAATCCAATTAACAAAATGGGCGGATCTGAATAGAAAGTGTACAGATCACAAAGAAACATATGAAAAGATGTTCAACATCATTTATTAGGAGAAAGCTACAAATTAAAATCACAATGAGATATCATTACATAAATATTAGAATAACCAAAATCCAAAGCTGACAATACTAAGAGCTGACACTGTCACAGAGCATAGGAACTCTCATTCATTACTACAGATAAGGCAAAATAGTACAGCCACAGACATACATTTAGGTAGTTAGTTATAAAATTAGATCTAGTTTACCATATAGTCCTGAAATCAGGCTCAGAGAACTCCAACTGAGTTGAATATTTATGTCCAAAAAAAAAAAAAAATCCACATAGATGTTTACAGTAGGTTATTCATAATTACCCAAAACTGGAAGCAACCAAAATATTCATTATTATGTGACTGGATAACAAACTTTAGTATATCCATATATAGAGTGATAAAAATGAATATGCTATCAAACCATGAAAAGACCTGGAATAAACCTAAATGCATATTGCAAAGTGAGAAAAGACAGTCTGAAAAAGGTGTATAGTACATTATTTCAATTATATGCATTTCCAGAAAAAACAAAACTAATGAGATTTGTCAAAATCTAGAGAACTTTATGGCCCAAAAATTCCCTTAATGAACACAATTTTTTAAAACTTCATTTAGATATTTCAAGATGGATTAAAGAATGTGAGAAAATAATCTGAATGTCTTAAAAGAAATGAAACTATATCAATAACGGGGATAGGACAGTAAAATAACAATTTAACCAATTTTGAAAATGAATGGAATCTGTAAGACTAAAGGGAGTGGAACTTCACATAAGCCCTGAAAAAGTATTGGTTCCCACTGAGTACAGGTTAAATATTCTGAATCTACTATACATACATACTGGAATTGAACAAGTAAGTAAATTGATTGTTTCTCATCGTGGGCCAAGTTTTTCATTGTTACAGTAAGAGTTTACAGAAGACACAAAGAACAGGCTAAAATGTTCCATGTGATAATGGATTTTAATCTATTGAAACCATCAGTGTGAACTTTAGCTTCACATGTGAAAGAGCAGACCTACGCCCGCAGACTCCATCTTGTTCTGTGTCCTCCACCTTGAGTGACTATGTCCCAGACATGGCCCCTTTCCGGGAAAATCGCAAAAACCTCAGACCACGCCTCCTCCCCTTGAGTAACCTCCTGCTCACCCATTGAAACTTCCCTATCAAAACATGCCTGGTGACCTGCGTAACAGGACTCCGACCCTTCCCCAGCCAATCGGCCAAGGCCACAGCCATTACCTCACCAACTGCCCCTAGACCCCTATAAAATCTTTGTGCTTTTGAAACTCGCTCTCTCTCCCTGGCATCTCACCGCTGCGTCGGTGCAGGTAGGGGATTGAGCTTGAGCTAGCTCGAATAAAGGCTCTTTGCTTTTGCATTGGACTTGGCTCCCTGGTGGTCTTTGGGGATCACGAATTCTGGGCATAACAATGGACACAGATGGTTCCATATAGAAATGTGTATAGACATATATACACAGCATTCCTGTGGCAATGATCACAGCTAGCCTCAGATTTTGGTTTTCGATACCACTGTTAAAAAAAAAAAAAAAAAGAACTAGACATCCTTCGAATATCTGCTGAATCTAGATTTTGGGCAGAAAACATACAATTTTATCTAGGAAGTGTCTTGGAGTACCAGAAAGTAGTAAAAGTTTTAAAAACCAAATCTCACAGTGATGGAGTATGTCAAAGGGACCCAAGAACCAACTGAAAGAATTTCAAATAGCCAAAGCTGGTAAAATTAGAACTACATAAATACACTTGTATCGGATTATAAACTAATGTATAAAATAATTTAAGAGACGTCATTAAAATTTTTTTTAATCTTTATCTATTTTTGAGAGAGAGAAAGAGAGAAAGAGTGTGTGAACAGGGGAGGAGCAGAGATATAGGGAGACACAGAATCTGAAGCAGGCTCCAGACTGCCTGTCAGCACAGCCTGACGTGGGACTTGAACCCACAAACTGCAAGATCATGATCCGAGCTGAAGTTGGACGCTTAACCAACTGAGCCACCCAGATGGTCTAAAATAATTTAAGAGACTTCTATTTCTGGGTCTGCAGGTAAGGAGCTTGGAAGTTATTACTCCATCCTAACAACAAGTTAAAACCTGAACAGAATGAAAGCCAAATTTTCCTAAATCAATAAGAGAAAAGATGACACAGGGCAAAACTCTGCTCCGAAGAATGAACAGAAAAACATAGTTTACCAGAGCAGAAACTCACAACAGGAAGACTGCCATGGGAACCAGTACTGGAGGAGGAAAACTTAACTGTAAATATGAATTACAGGAAGCTCAGTGCAGACAAGTCAGAGAGCTAAAAACTCCAGGGGACCCAGTCGTTGGGGGGGGGGGGAGGGGAGGAGGGAGGGATGGGTGGTCTGACAATAACGGGAGATTTCCTTCCAGAAGCTCAAATAGGTTCCTGCAATAAATATCAAGGAAAATCCCCTTCCTGCTCCTGCACAGGGGAAAAGGAATTATTTTGAAACATCCCAGAGCACTCTATTCTTAACAAGGCTGCCCTCAGGGGAAACTAATTAACCAGAAGCTAACTGACCTAGAGAAAGGAAAGGGAAATACCCAACTCTAGCCTGTTCTGGCCATCTGATCCTCTGTGGGTGGGAGGCGCCAGGAAAAAAGTTTGAGAAACATTTGTGAAATTCACAGTCCAGAGGCAGAAGCTTACCAAGCCGAAGACCTAATCATAGGGATTATACAATGCTTCCCCTCCCTGCACCCCTCACCATCAAACATACTAAGGCCTAGTTAGAGTGGTTCCTTTTACCTAGAATGCAATGTCCAGCTATCGAGGAAAAAGTTACAAACCATAACAAAAGGCAAAAAACACAATTTGGAAAGCCAGAGCAAGCATCGGAACCAGAGATGGTTGGGATATTGGAATGATCATAATGGGGCTTTTAAAATAATTTAACATGAGTCTATACTAAAATAAATCAATCATGGAATAAATAAATACAAGGAAGAAAGTAGACACGTCTTCTGTGCAGGGAAATGCCAAATATTGAGTGTAGACACTCTGTCCTTCTCGGGGTAAAGTATAACTCCTTAGTTCCTTAAGTATAGGCTGCACATTGTGATTTCCATACAAGGAGTACATTATGGAAAGAGGATCAAGTAACTTCAATAGGGAAGAACTTGGCAAACACTAACTACCTCAGCCAAGTAATCAAAGTCACCATCAAAAGTAAAAGTAATGCTTACAGTATGTACTCAATATGATAAAAATGACACTTTACTGCCATGGTCTGCCTTTCAAAAAAAAATAAAAATAAAAAAATGCTGCAGTCTAATCATGAGAAAAACATCAGACAAATCCTAGTTGAGAGACACTTTGCAAAGTATCTTCCCAGTACTCCTCAAAACTGTCAATGTCATAAAAATCAAGGAGTGTCTGAGAAATTGTCATAGCCAGGAGGAGTCCAAAAAGACCTAACAGTTAAATGCACATGGTCAGCATGGGCTCCTGGAACAAAAATACATTAGGGAAAAATATGGAAATCTTTATGAAGTATAGTCTTTAATTAAAAATACTACATCAATATTGGTTTGTTAATTGTGACAAATAAATTCTGTAGTAATGTAAAATATTCAACTAGAAGAAACAGGCATGGGCATGGGGTATACAGGAACTCTCTGTACTATATTCTCAGTACTTCTGTAAATTCAAAATTGTTCTAAAACATGTTTATTACTAATATATAGTTTATGTTTATTAATAAAATGATGTAAAATGATGTGAAAATGATGTGTATAAAAAGATGACCTTTTTTTCAGTAACTTATGTCATTTCAGTATTTGATGTCACACAAATATTGTTTCCTCACAGTCCCCCCTAACCTTGAATTGTTGATGGTTTTTCTCTTTTTATTCCTCTTGCTCACTGAACAGTTTTGACCTGTCTTTATCTACTATATCCACAAAAGTGCTGTTATTCAGTTGTGAATCATCCCCACCCATTTCGCCAAGAGTTAGAAAAAATACTATGTAAAAATTTGTTTAATAAGGGTAGACAGTGATTCAGTGTCCAAAGATGCCATTAAGATAACAAATAATGCATGTCTCTTTGAATAGATGAAAAGGAAATTACTAAAAAATAAATAAAAGTCCACATTATTTTTGGCTTTGAGCACAGTTTAAACCACAGTATTTATTTCCTCTAAAAGCTTCATAATTATCACATAATGTTTCTTTTAATCAATTATGTTGCAACTTCCTTCAAAGTGATTAATATAACAATTGGTACTTCCATATAATTACATACAATTTCGTTAATGAAAAGTAATTTTACTTTAATACTGAAGGGTGGTGAGGCATTTTACATGGGCATGCACACATAGATATATTTAATAATTATATATATTCTATACATATATAGAATATATATAGATATATAGAATATATATATCTATATATATATAAATATAGAAATATATATATAATTATATAATCATTATACAGATACATAAGAAAGTTGACAAAATGGGATAGTGCATATAGTGAAAGTAAATGAGATAAAAATCATTTATGAAGCTTATTGTATTGCAGGTCCATAATGCAGAAGGGTACTTCAAATTATTTTAGTTATTTTCCTGAGGTTTTAGGCCTATTGCATGTATAATCATTCATTTATAAATTCTATCAGTAACAATCTGAAAGAGATTATAGAATGAAAAAAAACCACATATACATATATATATATATATATATATATATATATATAAACTTTAAATAGTAATGAAGGTAGAAACAAGACAAATAAACAGAAGTTCCTGAACAGTACAGTTTAATGGGGAAGAAAGAATACACAAAATAGGTACTAGCGGGCTGTAAGGCAAAGTGTGTACACACACATGCACACACACACACACACACACCTTATGCTCTTTATCTATACATCACACTTTCTGCTCAATTTTCTTCTATCATACAGATTTTTATAAATGCTGGAGATGTGATTGTCCTTATTCATTGGTTGACCGACACTCCTTTTTTTAATGTTTATTTATGTTCTAGAAAGACAGAAAGCACACGAGCTGGGGAGGGACAGAGAGAGGAACAGAGGATCTGAAGCAAGCTCTGTGCTGACAGCAGAGAGCTCCATGTGGAACTCGAACTCATGAGTTTTGAGATCATGACCTGAGCAGAAGTCCAATCCTTAACCAACTGAGCAACCCAGGGGCCCAAGCTCTCTGAAATCAATACAGTTAATTGCTGTTTGTAAAAATTGTTTTCTTTTCAAACCCTGTTAATTCAAAAAGAGATTAAGAACATGTTTTTGAGAAATTTATTTGAAATTGTTTAGAAAAAATTATTTAAATTTTGATAAACAACTGTGCTTAAGTTTATTGCTTCCACTACAGCTGAAATTGATAAAAACCTAAGTAGAGTAAGAAAGGAGATATGATAGGTATTAGTGACCATTTTATCATTAAAAAGAATACCTTTCTGAACGTAATAGGGAACTGTGTACTTTCTGAAGTGTATTTGCTGAAAAACTTTTACAGAAGAATACAGTTTTCAAAGTTCACCCCTTTCTTTTCACAATGTCAAAACAACTTGTATTTTTCTATGAATGTTCAGATGGAGAGAATGTACCTGGATGAATTACACTCTTATGGGGAAGGGATGGACCACTGAGCTCCTCTAACATTTCGTCTGCGAAGATTTACTCTTTTCTACTGAGGGTGGAGGATGAGAGAATGGGACTTAGCATTCTGTCCATTTGCATTCCAGTCACTGAAATAATAACTGCTATATTGTGTCTAGAGTAGAAAAGGTGCTTTAAAATAAGGGCATTCTCTTGAATCTTAATAGTTTCCACTATAAAGACTGAGGACAGTTCTTCCTAGATTCACTGTTTCAGAGAACTGTTATTAGTTGAGTCAAAACTTTAAATGGCTTTTGTTGTAAAATAAACAATTGGTATATGGCACTAGATGACAGGGATGGTCTGAGAATGGTTTATTGTGACAATGCAATCACTTTAAGGTATTAAATTTCAGGATGAAAACTATAAATCATTCACCTTGCCAGAGTGAATTTTGACTTATTCCTGTGGTCAACATGGGTACGCACACCAAGGGCAAATGAGTCAGAGTAACTTGATGAGAAAAGCTCTAAAGCAAGAACCACATATCTTTTGCCTCTTGTATGAACAAATATGTTAAATTTCCTCTACTATCAATTTTTTTTAATTATATGCCAGCCATGCTTATTTTTCTGCTATATGACTTTTATATTGTATATATTATATTTATTATATTATATTATATTATATTATATTATATTATAAGTAGATGAATAAGTTAAAGCCAGGGAAACATACCAAGACTATAATTGGTTACAGAAAGTATATTTTTAATTTGTATCCGTGAAACAATTTTAATTTTATATTGATAACTATCTCTAATAACATGGCACTGATACAATTTTGTTTGGTGTCACAGGTATATGTATACTTTGATCCACCTTAAAGAATAATGGTATAAGAAACCATAGACTTTATTTTAGAGTTAAATTTTATCTTTCTTAAATTACTGAACTGTCATGGCCCCCCAGAAAATGTTTCTCAAATTTTCATGTGTCTATGAACCACCTGGATCCTATAAAAGGCAGATTTGGCACGTGGAGGGGGGAGGCTAAGAGTCTTCATTTCAGACTCCATGGTGATACCAATTATTTTCTTCTGCTGATCACAGTTTAAGTAGCAAATACCATAAGGATATATGCTTTTGTATATCAATAGATAAATGAAATAAAGTAAGCTACTTTCACCATTAGGACTGGTTAAATTCCAGCACGACTTTTGCCTGAATGACATACAAAAGGTTATTACAAGTACATCATCTAGTTCCCTTTTATCTCTTCCTCTTTTCTCCCATATTTCTTATTTCCATTTAAAATAAATGTCTCAACTACAAACACTTTCATTAAGGACTCATGCTGACTTCAAAGTCAGCAGCACAGCTCAAACATAAGAGCACCTTTAACAAAAATGTGCTTCTGAGAAATGGTAACTTTTGTTACCATTTTCTCCTTCTCTTCTCCCTCCTTCTGTACAACGATCTGACAAGGAATCTTCAACCTCATTTGTTTGAAACCAGGAGCCATGGCAAAGGTGAGCACTGAAGACCAGAAGACAAAGACCATAAATGATCACTTTACTACTTCATTTAGTTTTTGGAAAATATTAAACTATGAATATTCACCTAATACAAAAATTTAAATCAGGTTAAGGAACTTAAAAGATTCACTCAAAAATAACAGTTGAAGATACCCCATTTAAAGGCTCTCAACAATTTGGGAGTGTTAATTATGCTTTGTTACTCAGTTTATTACTATACAAAGAGGTTAAAAGTTCTTAAAAATTATATAGATGTATAAATATTTATAAAGTATATGCTTTATATAAATATATTTGTATAAAATATAAAAAAATTACATAAAATATATTTGTATTTATATATGTTTTACATGTTTATATATTTTAATTTTTTTTATTAGTTGTCTTTATTTTTGAGAGGCAGAGAGAGACAGAGCATGAGCAGAGAGAGAGGGAGACACAGAATCCGAAACAGGCTCCAGGCTCTGAGCTGTCAGCACAGAGCCCGATGCGGGGCCGAACTCACGAACTACGAGATCGTGACCTGAGCCGAAATCTGATGCTCAACCGACTGAGCGACCCAGGCGCCCCTATATGTTTATATATTTTAAACAAATATATTTGTACAAATGTATGTAAATATCTTTGTACAAATATATTTATATAAAATGTTTTACTTATACCTTATGTGTTTACAATAGATTTATAAAAAATACATGTATATTTGTATTTACATACATTCAAAAATTTTTAATGTTCATTTATTTTTGAGAGAGAGAGAGACAGGCAGAGTGTGAACCACAGAGGGGTAGAGAGAGAGGGAGACACAGAATCTGAAGCAGGCTCCAGGCTCTGAGCTGTCAGCACAGAGCTTGATGCAGGGCTGGAATTCAAGAACTGTGAGATCATGACCTGAGCCAAAGCCGGTAGTCCAACTGACTAAGCCACCCAGAAGCCCTGTACTTATGGACATTTTAAAACATATAATGTTACAAGGACACCTGGGTGGCTCAGTTGATTAAGCGTCCGAATTTGGCTCAGGTCATGGTCTCACAGTTTGTGGGTTCCAACGCACGTCTGGCTCTGCACTGACAGCTCAGGGCCTGCAGTTTGCTTCGGATTCTGTGTCTCCGCCTCTCTCTGCCCCTCTCCTGCTCAAAAAATGAATAAATGTTAATTTTTTTAAACATAAATGCTACATATGCCATATAAATATTTTTATGTAATTATTTTTATCCCCTGAATTACCATTTGTGTAAGAACAACCACCGTTTGCAGATCTCACAGTAATGTAATTCCAGGTTAGCAGCTGCAAAGGCAAAAGCAGCTGTAACCTGGTTTTCAGAGGAATTGGAATCATCTTGCACAGGTCCATTTCAAGTTGGTATGAATACACAGATTTCCCTGACCAGGCTTCCACTTTTGTATAGTAGTTATAAAGATAATAGTATAACAAAGAGTTATATACTAAATTTGAAGGCATAGTCTATTCTGCTCCAACATTATCTTCAAATGTGTTATGCAGTCTTGATTAAATTTATACAAACAACTGTTGCTTTTGGAAAACTGTAAAAGTTTGGGTTCTAGGAAGGTGCACATTTACATTACGCTTACATTAATAAGGCGTGTTTTTAAACAGGATAATTTTAATATATTTGGGTGGATTGTAAATTATTAAATTGGTTTATACAGTGACTTACTGTAAGTGACAAAGCTAATAGCAGTGTTTTATCCTTTGCTCTTGAAGTGATAACTGCGGAGGTACATGCTCTGTGGCCACTTTTACTTTCAGCACACTTCACGCTTCTTGCAACACGTTTGTGACTTTCACATACAGAAAAACTTGTCCTCAGAAGTCTTTAGACAAGCAATCCCTGATACAGTTGTATGCAACTATAATAAGTGGAATTTTCAAAGCAATAAAAAGAGAGTTCATAAAACATTGTTTTCATGACAATAGCACAGAAGCAAAATGAATGTAAGGACAATAGATTATTCATTCAATCTACCGTAATTACTGCAAATAACTACACAGCATACAAATGTGAGCAAATCTCTTAATAAATTCAGAAAATCCACTTAATGGTGGTCTCTCTTCTCTCATTTTAAGTCCAACAACTATCAACTTTTTTTTTTCTCACTGTTTTTGATTTTTATAACCATTTTTGGTTTGAGAGTTACAAATGATAACTGGATATGTATTAAAATGAATTTCAACATATGAAACTGTGTTTGACCAATACAAAACGGGTAATACATATGTGTTGTTTTGGTCAGTAGTTGAACTAACTGAGCTCTTTGAAATGAATCACTACCTTTCTCTATCATGGTCATTGGTTCATAGGTAAGTTACATGTACTTCATACATATTTGTTGAATCGATGAGTAGATGAGTGAATGTCTATCATAAGTAAAGTTGGCTATATGCTTATTTTGTCTGGCAACCATCTCAGGTAAATATTTATCATGTAATGAATATAATTTTTTCTTATCTCTGTCTTAATTTTCATGATTCATTTCCTTTACAATATTTTAGGAAATATTATGGCATTTTTGTGTTTCTTAGATGTACCCTTTTAGGCTAAAGATTAAAGAATGATAAATGATTCTAGTCCAGTCAGGTAAATAAACTGTAAATTATATGTGAAAACTGTTCTAATATTTTAAACAATTTTTGCTTTATTTTATTCATCACTTCAAATTTAATCACAAAATAAACTTGTCATAATATTGGATTAGACAAAACCATCTATGATGATATTTTGAAAAGATGTAATTTGCAGATCAGTTAATATCTTTAGTTCTCCGTGAGAATTTTATTTTTGGGGTATTTCATGAGTCATCCCTCACTCATAAGAAAATGTCTACATTACAAAGTAATTTAGAAACGAAGACTAACTTCAACCATGAAATTTAGGATTTTTATAACAAATCATGAAATCTGACAGTGTTCAAAAACCTGGTGTGATCTCCTTGGCCACAAGAAGTTAGGTAGTTTCCTGATTATGAAGACAATACACTATAGTGTTCAAAGGGCAAAGGGTTTAAGGCAGTCACGTCTTTGAAAAATTATCTACACTTCACTGATTTTGTGACTTTGAAGTATTTGCATAATATATTGATTCATTTACCTTATACATCTATTATATGACACTTAGAAGTTCACTGCTCCATCACTGAAGAAGAAATGATGGTACGAAACCAAGGTTGAGAAACCTAATATCCACAGGGCAAATTGGAAAACACATTAATTAATTATTATCATTTATTTTTGTTTTATAAATTCCCCAGATTTATTGAGATATAATTGACCTATAATGTTATGTCAGTTTAAGGTGAACAACATGTTGATTGGATACACATATATTGCAAAATGATTATCGTCACAGTGTTAGCTCACACCTGCATAATTACTATTTCTTTTGTGTGGTGGGAACATTTAAAATATATTCTCTTAGCAACTTTCAAGTATATAATACAGTATTATTGATTATAATGTCACCATGTTCTCTACACTAGATTCCCAGAACTTATTCATCTAATTCTCCTTCAAATGTTTCCCCACATGACCTCAGGAACAAAGATAATTTGACAGGAAGTTCAGAATAGGGAATTTTGCAACATGGTAATTGATTTGTAAAATAAGGAGAATATAAGAACCATGAGGGAAATGTTTTTATTTCTCCACAAAAAGAGTGTTGCATTTAAAGATACTTCTCTTTCAATTAATAAATTTATAGAATTTATTTTTAAATATAGAAAATACCATTAAAATCAGAAACACCTAGGGGCGCCTGGGTGGCTCAGTTGGTTGGGCAACCGACTTCAGCTCAGGTCATGATCTCACAGTCCGTGAGTTCGAGCCCCGCATCGGGCTCTGTGCTGACAGCTCGGAGCCTGGAGCATGTTTCAGATTCTGTGTCTCCCTCTCTCTCTGACCCTCCCGCGTTCATGCTCTGTCTCTCTATGTCTCAAAAATAAATAAATGTCAAATAAAAAAATTTAAAAAAAAATCAGAAACACCTAGAATTTTGCTCATTGGTTTAATTTTTCTAACTGAACAATTTCTTCATTAATTTATTACCTATGACCTAAAATTAATTTTTAAGCTATTATAATTTTTACAATTGTTTCTCAGAGAGAAACCCTCATTTTCTGGATCTATAAAAAGTAATTAGTTTCTGGATTCTTACCTTTTTAAGTGGTATAGCCTATAATGAAGAAAAAAGGGAAAAACATTTACAGGAAATATCACAATTCTCAAAGGAAACAATCAAATAGAAAATGATTATTATAAATGTTCATTTCATGAAAATATGCATATGGGTATGAAAGTTTTAGTATAAGTAGTGTTTTTGTGTTTCTTAGATGTAAGAAACACATCTAATGTGTGTTAAATGTGTGTTAAATGTTTCCACAAATTAATGATAGTGAAATTGAAAAGTAAAACTAGAAGTTGTTAAATTCTTTTCTGCAAAATAGATTTCACAGATATAAAAGGGATTTTAGTTTTCTAAACTATATAGTCTAACATTATTTCTTATATATTGGTTTTCCAACATCAATATATTTTGGTTTCATAGTTTATTTTTCTTGCTGCTTGTTATGTGAGAAACCATAATTCTTTACATGACAAATGAAACAAATATATATATATACACACATAAAACAAAGCAGGACTTGAATTTTTTTTTTGTAAATCTTAATTACATTTTAGAAAAAGTTAACTTTTTTTCCTATGTAATTTGAATTTATAAAAATTGGTACTACAGGATAATCACATAGTTTCATGTTCTCAATCATACTAAACAGAAGCAAATATATAGGGCATGTAACACAGGTGTAAATTAAATCTATTTTTATGTTTTGGAGCCTAGCAATTTTTTTAATGCTATTTAACCATGGCATAACATGCAAACTGTACTAATAAATTAGAGAGCAAAGAAATGTGCTTCAAGTGTTAGTATAGAATTTATGCTGGTGGTAGACATTATTTTCTGCATTATTGAGCAACAATTATCTTGCTTCACCTATCACCACAATATTTTAAAGTTTTACTTTCATGTGAAATACCTTCTAGTTATCATGAGAGCTGCAAGTATGCTAAATTGCATGGCATACTGCATTTGTTAAGAAAACAGAAGCTGATCACTCCATTAATCCAGAATTAGATGAGTCTACACAGATATTTTCTGTGCTGGGAATGCGAAGCACAGATGTATTTGTATATTTATGTACCCATGTTAAAAACATGCCGTATTATTTTTATTCAGCTTCTAAAAATATAAACAACCACTGAAACTACCTTTTGACTTGGTTGATTACTGTTCATGCCGGCATGGAATCTTATAATTTCAACTTAATGTTTAAAATATACCACATTTAATTACCTTCAAGTTGGAACTTCTTGACAATAAAACAATAATTATGTAATATTAAAATGATACTTTAGTGTCTTGAATAGAATATATCTTTACTATCTACAGATAATGCTTGGTATCAGCTATGATATATGTCTTACTTTATATATGTAAATATGCATACATGTCTACCTTTTCTTTCTATCACCTACATAGCTAACTATCTACCTATCTATGACTAGGAGAACTAGATAAACTGAACATGAGTGAGAGAAATGGAGAAATCAAGGATGGCTTCTGTTTGTCTGACTTTAGTAACTGTGTAGATGGCTAATTTAGAGAAATAGTGTAGTTTGGGGCAAGGCCCATTCAGGGGAGACCCAAATGTTCATTTTTAGTATGTTAAAATATTGATATTAGTCAGACATCTAAATATGCCAACTGATCAGGAGGGTCTGTGACTTTAAATATCTGGGCAAGGAATGGAAATCAGTAGTAGTACAGCATTGACAATAATGATAAATTTTGAAAGAGAGGGAAAAGCAAAAAGTAACCAGAGAAGGAAAAATGGGAGGAAGTCGTGTCAGAACACCTAAGGTAGAAGTATATGAAGAAAACGGATAAAAGATCAAGTAAAAGGAAGACTTGATGGTATGGGCTTATTGACTGTGACTTCTGGTAAAATGTTGACAGATGGGGTGAGAACAGACATCCTTACTGCCTGATTAAATGTATGAGAGAGATCGAAGTTTCAGTCTAAAGTATAGTAATGGCTACATGTTGTTTTTTAGACATCTCTTGCCCATATTAAGAATAATGTCCTCTATTCCTGGTTTGTTAAGAGTATTTAATCATAAATAGATTATATATTTGTCCTTTCCCCACCCCCTTGATTCTCAAGACAGCTATATCATATTTTCCTTAACAAATTTTTCCTTGACATATTGATTTTATCCTTTACTTTCTTTTATTAAACCAAACTTGAATGAATAGGATAAAACTAAGAGTCATGGTGTGTTATCCTGTTTCTATATTGAATGGGCAGAAATGGGCTTTTATCCAGAAAATTTCAGTTGCTTAGAAAATTCTCTAGAGAAGGTAAAAAATATATATCTTCTTTTTGAAGTTGAAGGTTTCCTAGGCTTCTCTGAAGGAATTCTGATTTAAAAGATGGGACAGTTGCTGTTGAGGGGAAGATTTAATATGAAACATTAGTTTCAGTGGCTAAGGTGACATGAAACAAATGTCACTACATTTTAGGAAGTAAAAAAAAATGAGATATCAAGTTGCTTGTTTTTTAATAACAATGTGAATTTAAATTCTTTGAGGAAAAAAATTAACAGGAATTTAGCTTCTCGAGTATCTGTGCAAAGATGAAGTGAAAATATGAATATTTGAAGACTGAGCCCATAGTATTATAAGTTCTTAATAAGTATTATTTAAAAATTATTTTTATCATTTTTAAAAGGTATGATGATGCTGCTGATGATCATGAAATAGTAGTAAGACCATGAGCTCCTAAACGAGACCTTTGCTCAAAATTTGAATTACCACTTACAAGCTTGAGAAAGTAATTTCATTTTTTTACCTTAGTTCATAAAAAAATGGGGATAATAATAGTGTCAACTACTTAAGGATTTTGCTAGGATGAAATGAGTTCATGCAAACATAGTGCTGGGAACACCATCTAGTGTTTAGTAAGAGAATATAAATACTGACTACAGCTATTAATCATTAATTATTACTATTATTTATAGCATCTGGGATTTCAAGCAACTATTTCTTAGGTTGTGGGGATCATGGTGAGATATGGAGAATAGAATGTAACTAGGAAAAAAAAATGCTATGGAGAACCATTCAAAGACAAGAGAAATGCAGGTTGCAAAGTGCATTAGAAAAATTAAAGGAATTCCAGTATGTCAGAAACACAGAACATGGGCAGAAGACACCCAAGAAAATTTGGAATGGAAGGAATCAGATGGGGAAGAAACAAATTGAATGTGTATTTTTATCCAGAGAAAAATAGAAAGGCATTAAATTGTTTTAGGCAAAAATTTTTTTACCCATTTATACCAGGTATTGCAAACACAAACGTGTACACAGGACAGGTAACTATCACAAATATGTGAAGCATCAGGAATAAGACACTGGAGGGTCACAAGAGCAGATATGCCAACTAAATAATTCAAACCCAAGCGACACATAGAAAGTTGCCACTTTTCAGATTTCCAATTTAAGGCAAAATATGTAACTTTAAAAAAAATATTTATTTAATGGGTTTATTCTGTAAAACAAATGTTCTAAGAAAAACATTCATCCTGGGGCGCCTGGGTGGCGCAGTCGGTTAAGCGTCCGACTTCAGCCAGGTCACGATCTCGCGGTCCGTGAGTTCGAGCCCCGCGTCAGGCTCTGGGCTGATGGCTCGGAGCCTGGAGCCTGTTTCCGATTCTGTGTCTCCCTCTCTCTCTGCCCCTCCCCCGTTCATGCTCTGTCTCTCTCTGTCCCAAAAATAAATAAACATTGAAAAAAAAATTTAAAAAAAAAAAGAAAAACATTCATCCTAAATTTAAGTAACATAAAGATGATATACGTATATGTATATATAAATGCATGCATATTATTTTATGGAATAGAAACAATCAATTTGTGATGATAAGGAGTCTACGAATCATCCTTTATTGCTTATAATTGAAGTAAGTAAACACAAAGATGAAGGGTACTTTTTTCTTCTTTCTTTTTTTACATAGGTCAGCAAACTATGGGTTACAAGGCAAATCCATTTTGTGGCCTGGTTTTGCATGGCCTTAGAGCTAAGAGTGGATTTGCATTAGCCATGAGTTACAAATCAGATAATATTAAACATACTATTTAAACTTAAAAATGAGAAAAAAATACTTGATGAACATAAATTTTTAAAAAACTTCTGCTTAATTTTGTTTTCTTTTTTTAAAATGTTGTTTTAATGTTTGTGAGAGAAAGAGAGACAGAGTGAGAGCAGGGGAGGAGCAGAGAAAGAGGAAGATATGGAATCCAAAGCAGGCTCCAGGCTCCGGGCTCTGAGCTCTCAGCACAGAGCCCAATGCAGGGTGTGAATTCAGGAGCCGAGAGATCATGACCTGAGTCAAAGTGGGACGCTTAACCAACTGAGCCATCCAGGTGCCCTGTTTGAACATAAATTTTAATTTTATAGTAGACATAATATTGGGATTTTGACAATGAGGATACACTAAGTTATCCAGCAGTTTTTGTCCTTAATATGTTAGTCTGTCAAATTATGTATTTATAATTATGAATTTAAATTCTAGGTGGGTAAATGTGGAAATATGCTCCAGGCAGTGGGGTATTAGATAAATGTAAAACTTTGTCTCAACGGGTGTCAGGCTGGAGTTTTTAGCCTGGCAATAAACCTGTGATTGTAGGAACAATGGTTTAATTTTATCTCTTATTGAAAGGTTGCCTGAAAGAGATAAATTGATTCTACTGAAACTTACACCACTGTAATAACCAATGACAAAAATTTTTAACTTTGTTTTCTGATATAGTTTAAACCAATTCTGAATTGTATGATTTTCCAAATTGAGAATATTGTCCACTAGTAGGCCTTTATGATCAATTGATTGCTGATAGGTATAAGCAATTTCATCTAAATAGTGTTGTCTCTTAGATTCAAATAATAGTTATTAGCACAAGCATATATAAATGTACAGGGCCACATATACTGTGGTAAATATTTGTACTGTGTACAATATGTTTAATGAATGTGATGAGGCTATCCAAATTGTTATAAATGGAATTTCTCAGCATGGCTCCAGTCACATGGAAATGATTCAGTGATTAAGATGGCTGGCATTTTAAAGTGGGTAGTGAATGTGAATGATCATAATTATTTTAAATATTCTGATTGCTGTTGTTTTTAAATTTAGAAAGGAATACAGCTTGACCAAAACAAATTAATTGACATTCTTGCCACAAAATATGTCTCCTTGTTTGTGTTAAAATATGCCATTAAAACAAATAGGCTTTACATGTCTTCATGAGCGGATAAATCCCTTCACCAACTTGTTTCTTTTTTTTTTGTTTTTCCACTGTGGCATATTTTTTTATGGCTTCTATGGCGACACTGTTAATAATTTACATGATAATAATCATATGCATTTTTTTTTCACATCTCTATTGCACTAAAGTCCCTATTCTTTGACAGCCAACAATAAAACACTGAAGGGGAGTCTAATTTTAAAACCAACTTGGATCTTGCTTTACAGAATTTGCACTCGACAGAAGCAGATGCTAGTATGGCTGTTGGATTAAAATGCAGTTTCAAAGTTCAATAACATTCAAAGTGAATGTTATTATTTTAACCTCAAAAGCAAGTCTGGGAACGCTACCAAGTAAAAGCCTGCCTAGAATAATGTTTGTGACATGAACATAAATGAAATCACAGAACATGTTATTGAGCTGCCCATGACAAAGTCATACATGTGGGAAAGTAAAAGGCCATGAACTGCTGAAAGTTAAGTTTTAGAAATAGTCCTGTTTATTTTATCAACTGGAATAGATAGAAGAACTGAAGGAACTTGTTAAAACTAATCATTTCAAAAAAGTTACCTACAACTCTAAGGTAAAAAAGTAAACTTTTA
This sequence comes from Lynx rufus, assembly GCF_022079265.1. Lineage (NCBI taxonomy): Eukaryota > Metazoa > Chordata > Mammalia > Carnivora > Felidae > Lynx > Lynx rufus. The sequence goes on from NW_025814867.1 coordinate 137,181,856, forward strand.
TCATATCTTCAAATTTATTAAATGACAATTTTGTCTCAGTGTATGCCTCTATATTATTCTAGCATTGGCCAAAATGAATTAAAACTTACTTATGTGGCAGGAATTATATTAAATGATATATGAACATTCATTATTGTAATCCTACAATATTTGATGAAGCTATTATTAATCCTCATTTTATAGATAAGGAAACTGAAGTTCAAACAGTAAGTGATTTGGTAAAGACAGATTTATTTATTGGCAAAGTTAGTTATTGATACGGTCTCTTGAAATATACTACACTTCCCTGCCTGTTTGATCTGAAATTAGTTTAGCATTTTTTTTAAGTTTATTTATTTTGAAAGAGAGAGAGAGAGTGAGCATGAGTGGGGCAGGGGCAGAGATAGAGGGAGAGAGAGAATCCCAAGCAGGCTCCATGCTCTCAGCACACGGAGCCCGACTAGGAGCTTGATGTCACCAATCGTGAGATCATGTCTTGAGCCAAAATCAAGAGTCAGATGCTTAACCAACTGAGCCACCTAGGCACCCCAGATTAGTTTAACTTTCAATAATAATTATGTTTTTCTCACTCTAACTGTATTTACTTACAGCATATTCAGTATTTGTTAGTTTCTTACACCCTCAAGATACACTGAAGAACAAAATGTGTTAAATCTTTGCTCTCATATAATTAATGTTGGACTGCAGCTAATAACTACTAAATAAAGAAATAAGTCAGACAATATCTTAGGAAGACTAAGAGAAAGGGTTCATATGGGGCATCTGGGTGGCTCAGTCGATTAAGCCTCGACTTCGGCTCAAGTCATGATCTCACAGTTTGTGGGTTTGAGCCTTGCGTTGGGCTCTATGCTGACAGTTCAGACCATCCAGCCTGTTCTGGATTCTGTGTCTCCCTCTCTCTCTCTGTCCCTACCCCACTTGTGCTCTGTCTCTCTCTCTCAAAAAAGTGAGGGAAGGGTCTCATATAAACAAGAGTATAAGAAACTATTTCAGGGTCGCCTGAGCGGCTCAGTCAGTTGAGTGCCTAACTCTTGATTTCTGGGAGGGTCATGATCTTGGAGTTGTAGGATCCAGTCCCATGTGGAGCTGCGCACTAAGCATGGAGCCTGCTTGGGAGTCTCTCTCTTTGCCTCTGCCCCTCTACCCTGCTTATGCTCTTTCTCTCTCTCAAATTAAAAAAAAAAAAAAAAAAATATATATATATATATATATATATATATATATATATACAAAAAGAAAATTAAGAAAAAAAGAAACTATATGGTCTCCTCAGACATGAGGAGACAGGTAGGGTTACAGAGGCTTAATATGCATGTACTAGGATTCTCAGTAAGAAGCAAAATGGAAAATGTGGTTCAAGTAATTTAATAAGAGATAACAGCTTAAATTTTTGCAAAATTTTAGAAAGATATCAACAAAATTAAGACACCCAAATGGCCCCCATATAGAAAGGAATAAGTAAATAAATTTTAAAGAGATCTTTAGTTCAAACACAGAAATAAAATCTTAGAGAAATTGCCACTGGATTACAGATATAAAATATATGTAATTTATATACTTGAACAGAAATTTGTATAAATATGTATGTAAATATGTATTTACATATGTGTAAATATGTATGTAAATCACTATGATAGTGAGTTACTTCTAAACAATTAGACTACTCTACTGTAATTTAAGTGGGACTTAAGTTATTTAAGTAAAATACAGCACAGTAATAGAATATTCATGGTGATGAGGATAGTGGAATAAGGCATCCAAAGTTTAATGCAGTACTTGAGATGATGGTAAAAGTACACACAGATGTGTTAAATTTAAGATATTTAGGGATGATATAATTTCTAACAAACCATACTGGTAATAATACAAAGCAAAACATACTAAATTTGGATTTTACTACTAAATTTACATACTAAATTTAGATTTACATACTAAATTTGCATATTAATATGGCTTAAGAAATTTGAAGCAAAAACTACGTGGAAATTCGTAGAGATCTAGACTTAATATCATCAGATTTACGTTCTTTTACAAAATATACAGAACATTTGCAAAAAAAGTGACCATATACTGTCCAGAAAACAAATTGCAACACACACAGTATATGTTTTGTTATATAAAACAATTAATTTGAATTAATAACTACAAAATCCAATATATAACTAGAAAATCCAATGTACAAACCAGAAATAATTTGGTGAATTAACAAAATATCCTATTAAATAAAAATTAATCAAAATTTAATTAATCAAAATTAAATTAATCAAAGAAACCTAATTGAAAACATAACATATTTAACCAATGATAAGAAAAAGAATACATATGAATACTTATGCAATGTTGCTAAAAGAAATCCTATAACCTTAGAGGCAACTCTTAGTAAAAAAAAACATTTTTAGTTAATGAACTAATATCCATATTAAGAAGTTAGGAAAATTTGTGGAAGGAAGAAAATAAAAAGGTAAGAACAAAAATAGAATAAAAAGAATTACGCTATATAAAATAAAATCAAATACTTGTTTTTAAAAAGACTAAAATGATAGATTTCAAGAAAAAGACAAAGATACCAGTTGAAATCACTTCAATTCAATATTGAAGTTTCTAGGTAGTATGGTAACGCAAGAAAAATAAATTATGTTATAAAAATAGGTAAGCTCCCATTTTTTCATGAGTATTTAGAACATGAAGATGTGAAACACTTAAAGCTAAAGATAAATTTAGGGATATAAGACTGAGTTTAGAAATTTTATAAGATACAAGATTAAAATAGAAACTTCTGTTGAGTTTCTATAAAACTACACAAACATGGAACTATAAATTCATGCAAATTCTAATTTCAAGAAAATATATAAAACACCCAGAAAAATCTTTGTACAAGATGTGATGTTATCGTTACTAAATTAACCTAAGATTTAACTTAATTATAGCAAAATCTCTAACAAGTAGATTCTAAAGCATAAATTGGGGGCAGGGGGAAGGAACAAGAAAAACCAAAATATTCTTAAAGAATAGAAAAAAGAAAAGAATTGCTCTTCCAGATATCAAGAATTATTATTAATGTAAAATAATTAAGATAGTGTAGATTGGGACATGGATAAATGAAAAAAGAATAATTGAATAGAGCAGTAGACAGAATACTTTTCAATCAATGGTACTTGGGCCACTGAATATTCATGTATAAAAACTGGCTCTTATCTTCTGCCCGAAAAAAATTCTAAGTGAATTGTTTATCTCAATTCATATCTAAATTGCACATCTAAATTGCATATCATAATATATGAAAATATCTTCTTGACCTCTAGATGTTTTTAAACCAATATACAGAAACTCGTTTATCACAAGTGAAATGATTAATGAGTTGCATATTAAAAACATCATTAAAAGACCAAGAAGTGAAAACAGATTTGTAGCATATTTAACTCAAATAGTATCAGCAAAGTATACAGATACATAACAATATGAGGAAAATACCAAACCATAAAATCGACAAGAGACTTTATCAGCCAATATTGTAAAAGAGAATGTCATAACATCCAATATGAATAGGTCCTCAATATCATTACTTATGAGGAAAATTAAAATTTTTAAAAATAGTATGAACCTACCCTGATGACTGAAATTCCATAGGCTGAAAATATAAATATTCATGAGGATATGGATCAATGGATCTTTTGGTCAAACAGTAAACTGGTACAATCCACTTGTAAAAATGTCTACTCAGGTTTAGGAATATCTAATGAAGTTGACATCTGTAGGCCCATTTGCATTAAGGAACATGTACAATAAAACTCTGCAACACCGAAGTGCAGTTGCTAAAACTTGGACACAACACAAAAGTCAATCAATAATATAACATAAACATTAATCGGGATATAGTCATATAATGGAATTCTATTTAGCAATAAAAGTAATAAACTTCTTCAAGCTGTTGACAAAGATAAATCTCAGAGATATAATATAATCTGTGAAACCAGGCACACAAAAACACACTCCATGCTTTCCATTAGGTACAGTTATCAAAAAGAAAATCTAACCTGAAATTTTAAGTGTAAACACATAAGTGAGAACACTCTCAAGAAAATCCACAGAGTAATTACATAGAAGTCAGGATAGATCAATGGAGGAGTACGATTGAGAAGAGATATGTGGAATGGTTTGGGTTCCTGAGAATGTTTTATTTATTTTTTCATGTGGTAATTAGACAAGTGGCTAATTAATAATAAATGCAGTAAATTGTACTTTAAAAATTTATGTTCTTCTCTTTCACCATTAAAAGTGAAAAATCAGGTAGACTTAAGACAAAGAGAGAGAATGGAAGTGAGTAACCAGAGATACTGAGTATGCAAAATATATTAAGAAAAATATGCTGTCCATGAAAAGAAATGGCTGGTGGTAGGGGATATGATTAAAGTTTTTATTTCCTTTTCAAAATTATAGGAGTCACTACAGCATGGATATATAGTAGTCAACATATTAACATATATAAATGCTTATAAATTAATAAATGGAGACTAGTTATAATTATACGCAACAGATGCAGAAAACTTACAAATTTACATAACAGAATAGAAAGCCATAGAAAATATTTAATAACACTACAGTGAAAAAGATCAACAGTATTGAAACGTCAAAGATATTTTTGACCTACTAGATTTACAAAAAGAAAAAAAATATATAGTATGTACATGGATGGAAAAGTGTATATTTTGAAGGGAATTAAACATTATAATACATTTATAGTAAAATATTGTTCAGTATTCCAGAAGACTATCTGATAAAAGTCACTTAAAACTTTAAAATATGCTTTCCAAAAAAAATTCCAGTTCTAGGTTTTTAATAAAAATATACTTCCTTTTCCATAACAATTATTTGGAAAATTTTATTGCAAAATTGTTAACAATTGCTGAAATAGAAAATAATCAGGGATGCCTGGGTGGTTCAGTCAGTTGAGCATCTGACTTTGGATCAGGTCATGATTTCACAGTTGGTGAGTTCAAGCCCCAGGTCAGGCTCTGTGAGGACAGCTCAGAGCCTGGAGCCTGCTTGGGATTCCGTGTGTGTGTCTCTCTCTCTACCCCTCCCCTGCTCATGCTCTGTCTCTCTCTCTCTCTTGCTCTCAAAAACAAACAACAACAAAAATCTTAAAAAAAATGAAAATAATCAAAGTTACTATTTGGGGGAAATGGATAAAATATTATATTTATGAATATATTAAAAGACACTAAATATAGTACTTTTAATTATAAAAGCAGCTTTCAAAGAAGTATGTCCAGTATTCTATTTTTAGGGTGGGGTACCTAATCTAATACACTTTCTGGTTACCCATCACCTTTCATAAAAAAATTAAAAATAATAATGATAATGGACAACGTTTATGTATTGCTTAATTCAGGCCGGTTTTGAATTCTTAACATTTATAATCTTACTTAAACTTTACATGTGCACTGTGATAAAGATATTATCCCAATATCATCTGTATGTTTTCAGATTCAAAAATGTAAGACACAAAAGGTTAATTAACCTGCCCCTAACAATCCCTAAGTGATAGAGTTTGAATTTTAATTCAGACACATGCTTCAAGCATTTATACTCTTGAACACTAAACTGAACCTTCATCACTACAAGGTGTTATACTGAAGCAATAAGGAAGCAAACTGTAATCTCTGAACCGCTGATTTTGTCTCATGCTGTCAGCTGCCGCACCTCATAGGTTCACCTTCTCTGGAGAACTGCCCCCTGCTGAATGGAGGGGCCATCAAGGAAATTCCAATCCCAACAGCAGCCCTCAGTCAATGGCTGCCTGATATAGGGTGATAAAGACCGAATCTGATCTTCAGTGGGGATGGCTTTGTGGGCAGTTGATACCCCAGAGGAGTCTTTCTGTGGATAAGGCCAAAGATAGACTTTTTCTAAGACCAAATCCTGCTCTGTCTCTTCCCCTGTAGGTGTTTCCTGAAGAAAACTCTCCCAACAAAACTGATGTACTGGATCCTGGTCACAGGCCCTGCTTTTCTGGAACTAGACCTAAACCATTGAACATTCTGCCAGCACATTTTTTTTTTTTCCAGCACATTTTTAAAATACAGGTTCACAGAAAGTTGAGACAATCATGAAAATAAATGGAGTTGACTGCTCTTCCGGGAGAATGTGGCCAGCTGTGAATTTGGCAACAAGGCTCAGTTTTCCCAGATACCTATTTTTCCGAGACATTTAGGAAATAGTTAATATTTTAATTTTTTAATTTTAATTTTAAAATTTAGAAAATATTTGTGTAAAAATCATGATTAAATTTGGCAAATCCTGTAACCAAAAAAAAGGTTCAGTATTACTTGAGATAAAGTATGTTTATAAGCTAATATGGCATTTAGACTCCACTATTAATTTCTGTATTATAAATTTCTGTGGTTCATTTTTATAATCAGGGAATAAATTGTATAATCCAGACATTTTATATTTAAAGTCTTATCTGACCAGATTGGGTTGTTGTCTAATAACTAATGTTTATTAAAACCTCTAACCATTTTATATCTACTCATAGAATCATGATAACATGTATTAATAATACTTATTATTAGTAAAATCATCATCATTTAGACAAGAGAGCTGAAACAGACACATTACCTTTACTCTCTGTGTGACAATGGATAAATGGTAGATTAGTGTTACATTTTATGTTTTAAACATCATACTATATTGCCTCCAATCAATGAAGTTGATCAGTTTTGTTCCACCTTGAAGTGAAATAAAATCTATGAAAGAAAAGATCAATTAGAAAAGTTCCTTAGAGGATATTGAACTGCTATAGGACAAATTATACTTTCAGAGTTAATATTCACTTCTTCACAGGACCACCTAATCAACTTTATTGACTGTTAAATTGAATTGACTAATTTTCATAGTTGATTTGACTTCAAGGAAATACATCTTTGAAGAACAATCATAAAGACTGGATTAAAGAAGAAGAACATCAAAAAAAAAAAATTTAAAAGGGGCGCCTGGGTGGCGCAGTCGGTTAAGCGTCCGACTTCAGCCAGGTCACGATCTCGCGGTCCGTGAGTTCGAGCCCCGCGTCAGGCTCTGGGCTGATGGCTCAGAGCCTGGAGCGTGTTTCCGATTCTGTGTCTCCCTCTCTCTCTGCCCCTCCCCCGTTCATGCTCTGTCTCTCTCTGTCCTAAAAATAAATAAAAACGTGGAAAAAAAAAGAAGAAGAACATCAAAGAATATCAGGGTAGGTTTGAAAACTGACATACCTATACAGAAGTACACATACACGTTTTCCAAACCGAGATTCCTGTTTTGTTCACTTTGCTTAATTTTTTCATTATAGATCATTTTAACATGAGAGTTTCATAGTTTTGAATGCTGACAAAGCTGTTTCATTAAAATAACTAGTTGATAATACAAAGATTTAAATCAGAGACTGTTAGGATTGGGTAAGTGAGCTAGTGGAGGGAGGAATTCCTTGAGGAACTGGTAGCAATTAGTAAGTCTGAATTAGAAAAGAAAAAGAAAATATAAGGTCTCTTAAATAACTGTAAAATAATCAATTAAGTATTTATTTGAAAAAGAAGAGAAACCAGTGGAGTATTAAAATAGAGAGAGAACAGTGTTTCTCAAATATGGTCCGTGAAATAGCAGCATTGACGTTATCTGGGAATCTTTTAGAAATCCAAGTTCTTAATACTCCATCCTAAATCTATGGAAACTGAATCTGAGAGGGAGGTCCAGAAATCTGTTCTGGTGAGTATTATATGTGATTCTGATCTACTTGAGAACTTGAAAATCTCTGACATAAAAAATGAAGATTTTTGTGCATTGAGTTCAACATGTTACTCAGCAAAATTTTGCAGTTTAGAGTCATTTATTTATTTGTTATTTTTAAATTTATTTTCATTTAGATACTAACTCAACTTACATGAGTTTTATGGATATTTGTCCCTGCTAAGCAATCTAAAGAGAACTGATACATATATCAAAGCTATTGATTTCCAAAACAGACACAACTGATATATAAATCAAGGTTTTGTTATGAGAACAGAAAACACTCCAGGTATTTTATTAAAATGGGATTTACAGAGGAAATCTGTTGCCTTCAAAACAATTGCAAAGGGATAAGGAAGAGATATCATAAACAAACAAGAGACAATCTGGAAATGTAGTAGTCACGGGAAGCTGCTTCCAGTGGTCCAGCTGCCTGCATCACTTTAAAGATTCAGGGAAGATGTCCAGAAAGTCACTATAAATATAATTTCTTCCATTTGCCCAAACACTTACATATGTCTGCATGTGTAGAACAATAGCTTTTGCTTTTCTTCCAATTTCCAAACCTTACATATATGATTTCAATTTGGAATCTTTCAGTCAAGGAAGTCTGGGAAACGTAGTTTCTAGGTTTCCAGGCCTTGCTACACAACAAGATATCAGAAGGGCAAGGGTAGACTTTCCTACAAAAGAAAGCATCCTACGCAATCAGTTCCCTTTGGATGCTCTGCTTTCAACTATACACACATAAAAGTAAAGAAACAGTAATAACCAAAACCATGTTTCCATTTTATATGGTACAAGTATCACTGTACAATGACTAGACAATCACCGTTTTCCTCAAAAGGACAGGTGCAAAATCCATCAATCACTAGAGCCATCTCTGGGTGCACCCAAGAAACTTCTGTCTTCCAAACATGCATCTTTTACCCCATAGCATTCTTACTGCTTCATGATAATCAAGATCAACTCTTACAACTCTTTCTAGATGATATGTATATACTAAGACTACTAACTGCCATGAGGTGTTCCTTACCTCTTTTGCCATAGAATGACTGATTTGTCAAAAGTGATGCTGTGTGAGGCAGCAGGCCAGTGAATAAGACAGTCACTAAATCCAGTTATAAAAGATAAAAAAAGCATCAGAACCAAGAAAAGTGAGATTAATTCACTTATTATTAAGTTTAATTCACTTTTCCAAGAACAAATTACTGCTCTGACACTTTTGGAAGAGGCTCAGTGTCATCAACCTGCCACTAGTTACCCAGCTTATTCTGTCATGGAAAAGTGGCATGTAAGTGGATCAGCACTCGTCTCTACCATTGACAGGAGGGGCACTCAGAAAAGGTGATAGATATTATGGCCAGTTATGACTTAATGAACCAGGACAGTGTGGCTGAGAAAACAAGGTGGCAATCACATAACTGCATAGTTGGTATTCCTGATGATCAAGGTACTCCTCTACAGTGGGTTAACTTGCTGTACATTCAAATAGAACATTAAATGTGCTCTGAATATCTATGTTACTATTGACATAAAGCTGTCACAGAACCCAAGTCAACAAGTTCATGACCATATATCAAACAATTACTATTTATAATTCAGTGCATATTTTACCTCGGGTCATATTCTACACAAAGGAAGGTGAGTAGCAAGCATCAGACTCTAGATTTCGGCTTAGGTCATGATCGCATGTTTCATGAGATTGAGCCCCATGTCGGGCTCTGCACTGACAGAGTGGAGCCTGCTTGGGATTCTCTCTCTCCCTCTCTCTCTCTTTTTCCTACTCACACATGTTCTATCTGTCTCTCAAAATAAATAAATAAACGTAAAAAACTAAAAAAAATATATAAGACTAAGTATCTACTTAGGTATAGGTATGGCAAGGATATGGAATTTTTTTTTTTTTGGTCATTCATTGCTGGTGAAATTGAGAAATATACAACCACTTTGGGAAGATATATGGGAATTTCTTACAAAAGTAAGTTTTTTAATATACAAATCACCAATGCCACTCTCAGGTATTTATATTATACCTTACTTTTTTATTGTCTTCATTCTACTACCAGAACATAAGCACTGTAACAAATATTCAAGTTAAATCTCTGAATTAGTGGTTCCCAATCCTGGCTGCATTTATATCTGGATATTTAACTATTTAACCATATAATTAAACTATATTATTGACTATGTGTATATATATATATATATATATATATATATATATATATATATATATTATACATATATTACTAATTATATAATGAACTATCTGGACTTTGGTTTTTAAATACCTTTACCATTTGTCATCACATACACACACACACACACACACACACACACACACACACACACACACCAGTCCCTAAGCATCACTCCACACAGATTTCACCAGAATCTCTAGGGGTAAGCCTGGGTATCACTGCTCTAGATGAAACAAAGCACATAGGAGATCAAAACTATGTCAGCTACTATTACAAGAAGCAGGATTCTCACTTGCTCTAACTGCTTGAAGGAACAATTAAATAGTAATATGAACTCTATGAGGCATATTTTGTAAGTAAATCTTAAAAGCATTGGTATTAAATACCATTATGACCAAAGTCAGAAATGGTTTCTATTAACAAAATATTAGAAATATCGCAAATAAAAAATAATATTATAATTGTTTGTAAAACTGAGTTCCATCACTGATCAGCTGTCTGTCCTTGAAAGAGCTAATTAAAAATTCCATTCCACATTGAAAACAAAACAAAACAAAACAAAAACAAAATACAACTACTATCTAAGGATATTCTGGGGATTGCCACATAATAAGCATAAGCCATTGAGAAGAGTGCTTGGCATCTAGGCAATTAATACTTAATATTCATTAATAATATTAGTAGTAATAGTTGTATTCTTTTATTATCATCTTCCTTCCACTATCAAGACAGAATGTGCCATAATGGATCTGTCATGGGGTCTATTTTTGCTTTTAATTCTGATTCTTCCAGCAGATATATTTCACAACAGAATTAAATTGATTTTCTATTACTATTATTTTTAAATAAGATGATTAGCCTGGTAAAGCAATGAGAACCTATAGTTAGTTGAGAGAATTAAATAGGAACTAACTGGTAAAGGAAGATATTAACTATTAATACATATTAAGAAACAAAAGTTTACCAAGTTTTGTCTTGATTTTACAAAATTAGAATGTTCTTTTTTTTCCATAATGGTACCTTGCATTTCAGAACATCTGTATTTCACATCTGTTTTCAGCTGTATGACAGTGGCCTGAATTACATCTCCCATCAGTGACTTTTGAGTGTAAGGCTAAATACTTTCTGAAATATAAGCCTGTGTGTGTGTGTGTGTGTGTGTGTGTGTGTGTATGTAAGTGCACGCATATCCCCCAGATCAGTTATTATGGACAATTATACCTAGCAATTGTGCTTAACTGAAGATGAAAAGGTATTAGATTTTTACTTTAAAAGCTATAGACAAGACAACTATCCAACTGTTATTTGAATCATGGACCTGATATTTCTCTTAATATTGGGTTTTTCTTTTTTTGTACGTAGGGTATGTTAAGCTGTTCACTCATGTGGTTGGAACAATAAGAAAAATGAGCTGTAATGGATAAAATGGTTTTCAGACCTTAGATATTACCAACTTCCATTTTCCACTACTCAAATTTAGATTATGAGTAGCAGTTAAATTTCCAAGCTGATGTTTGCAATATAAGTTAGAATGATCCTTGGAAATATGTATGAGAAAATGTTTTCTACCTCTCACCGACTCCATATCAGATAATGGTTACACAAGCCACCAAATTTCTAAAAGCTAGCTAGCATTATTTCATATTGTAGTACCTTCCTTCTTTTTGTTCCATGTCTAATCTTCCCCCAAATCACAAAATTCTGATAATTTTCCTTCTTTAATAGTTTTCATATCAATCACCTCCTCTATAACACCACTGCTCTACAGAGATTCAAATCTTCATTATTTCTTAGCTGGATTCCTCCAGGAGATTGCTAACTCTTTTCTCATCATTAGCCTTGAATCTTTCAATTTATCTCACTGACCAGCTAACAAAATGATCTTCATAAAATGTATCACTCTTCTGACTTCAATGTTTTCGTAACTGTAGCATTACATGTAAAGATTTACACCATTTTTTCCCCAGTTTTAGATCTCCAAAATACCCCGCTTCATGATGATAATTGATATTTTTGTGGACTCTACTGTAGTTAAATTTGGCCTTGGATACCATGGACAATACACAGAATGCCACAAGCATGTTAGAAATAGGGTTGCGACTTTGCACTAATATCTTCTATATTACTGATTATGTGTCTGTAGGAACTGCCCATTCAAAAGCAAGGTGAGGAACTAAAAGTCAAAAGGGAGAAAGGAGAAAGGAGAGGGTTTAAATTCCATTAAGACTGTAAACAAGGAGAAGCCAAAGGCTGCAACTCGGCAGCTCGTTACCTGGTGGTGCTCTGGTGGGAAGGGTGAATCCCCAGGAGCAGAGTGGGGTCCGGGAGGGTCTCAGGCCACACAGGGAAAAGCGGCTCCACTGCCGGAAGGACATTTGGTAGAGTCTGTTGAAGGCACCTGGTCCCAGCAGATCCCAGAAAACGGCCACCAGCATTCGCTGGTACTGGAATAAGGTCCTTAAGGCTGAAGCCTGGTGCCAGATGTGTGTTGTGATTTCCCATAATCCCTGAAATGCTGCTGCTACACTATCGCATGAAGTTTTTCTGGGGCGGGCTGGTTCCTGGCCGCCGTCTCCGGGCACGGCAGCAGCAGGATCCCGCAAGTGTTCCTGGGTGCAGCCGGCATTCCGCCATTGCTCATTCGGCCAGTGCTCCGTGAGACCCTCCGGCAGAGGGGCGGAACGGGTCAAAGCTGCAAAGCTGCAGTCCTTCGAAGTAAGGGGCTGGGGAAAACAGCCGCATCTGAGACAAAACGTAGGAGAGAGGTACTGCCTGGGGCCTAGTCACGGTGAGTGGAAAAGCGGAGAGTGGACGAAAGCTGAAGACGGAGGACCTGTGCACGATTGCTGATCAGGGAGAACAGACTGGGTGGCGCCATTTTTCAAAGCTCCCACGCATGCACATGCGCACCTATGAGCACCCAACACTCCACCCCAGTGGGCTAGCAGCGCCATCTAGTGGAGAGCGGAGCTGTTACACTGAGTCCAGCCCAACTGGACCAACTTCGCTCTTCAAGAAAACAAGTCTCACCACCAACTTAATTTAAGTACTATAAAGAGCTGTGTAGACTGACTTCTAGGGAAAAACAAAGCAATTTCCGTCCTACTTCAATCTATTAGCAGATTCATCTATTCTATTTTCTTTCTTTTTTTTTGTTTTCTTTTTCCTTTTTCTCTTTTACAATTCTTTTCTTTTTCTTGAAAAGAGAAAGAGAAAATTCATTTTTATTTTCAATATTTATTAAATATATCTCTTTAATTTTTATTACTATATGTTTTACTTTTGTGTAAATTTTTTTCAAATTCTACATTACTTCCATCATTTTATTTTAGTCTACTTCACTGTACTCACCTTTTCAAATTTTAAAACAGTTTCCTTTTTTTTCTATCTTGTTCTTTTTTTCTCTTTTTCGTCTCTTTATCTTGAATGCAGAAAGAGAAAACCTTCATTTTCACTTTAAATTTCTATTAAAATATTTGTATTTAATTTTTATTACTATATTTTTTGCTTTTACGTAAATTTTTTCAAATTCTATTTTACTTCCATCATTTTATGTTAGTCTACTACAGTGTATTTATTCTTTCAAGTTTTCAAACGATGTCTTTTTTCTTTTTTTCTTTTTTCTCTTTTTTCTCTTTTTCATTTTTCTTAAATACAGAAAATGAAAAAAAATCATATTTATTTTTAACTTTTATTAAAAATGTTTTTTTTTTCTGGGGCGCCTGGGTGGCGCAGTCGGTTAAGCGTCCGACTTCAGCCAGGTCACGATCTCGCGGTCCGGGAGTTCGAGCCCCGCGTCAGGCTCTGGGCTGATGGCTCAGAGCCTGGAGCCTGTTTCCGATTCTGTGTCTCCCTCTCTCTCTGCCCCTCCCCCGTTCATGCTCTGTCTCTCTCTGTCCCAAAAATAAATAAACGTTGAAAAAAAAATTTTTTTTAAATGTTTTTCTTTATTTTTTCTACTATATTCTTTACTTTTGTGTATATTTTTTCAAATTCTATTTTACCCCCATCATCTCATTTTAGTCTACTTCAGTATATTCATTTTTTTCAAATTCTCAAACGATTTCCTTTTTTTTCCTCCCCCACCTTTTTTTCCCTCTAAACTGTCAAACCACTTTCAACACCCAGACCAAAACACACTTAGGATCTAGCATCATCTATTCAATTTGTGTGTGTGTGTGTATTTAATTTTAATATTTTATAATTTTAATTTTTTAATTTCAATTATTCTACCTCATTAATTCCTTTTCTCCCTTCAAAATGACAAAACGAAGGAATTCACGCCAAAAGAAAGAGCACAAAGAAACGACAGCCAGGGATTTAACCAAAACAGATACAGTTCTGTCTGAACCAGAATTGAGAATCATGATAATAAGAATACTAGCTGGAGGGGTGCCTTGGTGGCTCAGTCGGTTAAGCGGCCGACTTCGGCTCAGGTCATGATCTCGCGGTCTGTGAGTTCAAGCCCCGTGTCGGGCTCTGTGCTGACAGCTCAGAGCCTGGAACTGTTTCAGATTCTGTGTCTCCCTCTCTCTGACCCTCCCCTGTTCATGCTCTGTCTCTCCCTGTCTCAAAAATAAATAAAAACGTTAAAAAAAAAAAAAGAATACTAGCTGGGGTCGAAAATAGATTAGAATCCCTTTCAGCAGAGATAAAGGAAGTAAAAAATAGCCAGAATGAAATAAAAAATGCTATAACTGAGCTGCAATCACGGATGGATGCAGCGGCAGCAAGGATGGACAAGGCAGAACAGAGAATCAGCGATATAGAGGACAAACTTATAGAAGATAATGAAGCAGGAAAAAAAGAGGGAAATTAAGTCAAAAGAGCATGATTTAAGAATTAGAGAAATCAGTGACTCATTAAAAAGGAACAACATCAGAATCATAAGGGTCCCAGAAGAGGAAGAGAGAGAAATAGGGGTAGAAGAGTTATGTGAGCAAATCATAGCAGAAACTTTCCTAACCTGGGGAAAGACACAGACATCAACATCCAGGAAGCACAGAGGACCCCCATTAGATTCAACAAAAACTGACCATCAACAAGGCATATCATAGTCAAATTCACAAAATACTCAGGCAAGGAGAGAATCATGAAAGTAGAAAGGGAAAAATTAGTCCCTAACCTACAAGGGAAGACAGATCAGGTTTGCAGCAGATCTATCCACAGAAACTTGGCAGGCCAGAAAGGAGTGGTGGGATATATTCAGTGTGCTGAATCAGAAAAATATGCAGCCAAGAATTCTTTATCAAGCAAGGCTGTCATTCAAATAGAAGGAGAGATAAAAAGTTTCCCAAACAAACAAAAATTAAAGAAGTTTGTGACCTCTAAACCAGCCCTGCAAGAAATCTTAAGGGGGAATTTCTGAGGGGAGAAAAATGAGAATATATAAATAAAAATAAATAAATACCAAAAGCAACAACAGATTAGAAAGGATCAGAGAACACCACCAGAAACTCCAACACTACAAGCATCATAATGGCAATAAATTCATATGTTTCAGTACTCACTCTAAATGTCAATGGACTCAATGCTCCAATCAAAAGACATAGGGTAACAGAATGGATAAGAAAACAAGATCCATCTATATGCTGTTTACAAGAGACCCACTTTAGACCTAAAGACACCTTCAGATTGAAAATAAGGGGATGGAGAACCATCTATCATGCTAGTGGTCAACAAAACAAAGCCGGAGTAGCCATTCTTATATCAGACAATCTAGAATTTAAAATAAAGACTATATCAAGAGATGAGGAAGGGCATTATATCATAATCAAGGGGTCTATAGACCAAGAAGACCTAACAATTGTAAAGATTTATGTGCCAAGTGTGAGAGCACCCAAATATATAAATCAATTAATCACAAGCATAAATAATCTCATTGATAGTAATACCATAATAGTAGGAGACTTCAACACCCCACTCACAGCAATGGGCAGATAATATAATCAAAAAATCAACAAAGCAACAATGGCTTTGAATGACACACTGGACCAGATGGACTTAACAGATATATTCAGAACATTTCATCCTAAAGCAGCAGAATATGCATTCTTCTCCAGGGCACATGGAACGTTCTCTAGAATAGACCATATACTGGGATACAAATCAGCCCTAAGTAAGTACAAAAAGATCGAGATCATACCGTGCATATTTTTAGACTATAACGCTATGAAACTTGAAATCAACCACAATAAAAAATTTGGAAAGGTAACAAATAGTTGGAGACTGAAGAACATCCTACTAAAGAATGAATAGGCTAACCAAAAAGCTAAAGAGGAAATTAAAAAGTATATGGAAGCCAATAAAAATGATAATACGACAACCCCAAACCTCTGGGATGCAGCAAAGGCGGTCATAAAAGGAAAATATATAGGGGCGCCTGGGTGGCGCAGTCGGTTAAGCGTCCAACTTCAGCCAGGTCACGATCTCGCCATCCGTGAGTTCGAGCCCCGCTTCAGGCTCTGGGCTGATGGCTCAGAGCCTGGAGCCTGTTTCCGATTCTGTGTATCCCTCTCTCTCTGTCCCTCCCCCGTTCATGCTCTGTGTCTCTCTGTCCCAAAAATAAATAAACGTTGAAAAAAAATAAAAAAAAAATAAAAGGAAAATATATAGCAATCCAGGCATTCCTAAAGAAGGAAGAAAGATATCAGATACACAACCTAACCTTACGCCTTAAGGAGCTGGAAAAGAACAGCAAATAAAACCCCAAACCAGCAGAACAGGAAATAATAAAGATCAGACCAGAAATTAATGCTATCGAAACCAAAAAAACAGTAGAACAGATCAATGAAACCAGAAGCTGGTTCTTTGAAAGAATTAACAAAATTGATAAACCACTAGCCAGTTTGATCAAGAAGAAAAAGGAAAGGACCCAAACAAATAAAATCAAGAATGAAAGAGGAGAGATTACAACAAACACAGCAGAAATAAAAACAATAATAAGAGAAGATTATGAGCAATTATATGCCAATAAAATGGGTAATCTGGAAGAAATGGACAAATTCCTAGAAACATATACACTACCAAAACTGAAACAGGAAGAAATAGAAAATTTGAACACACCCATAACCAGTAAGGAAATCCAATTAGAAATCAAAAATCTGCCAAAAAACAAGAGTCCAGGCCAGATGGCTTTCCAGGGAAATTCTACCAAACATTTAAGGAAGAGTTAACATCTATTCTCTTGGAACTGTTCCAAAAAATAGAAATGGAAGGAAAACTTCCAAACTCTTTCTATGAAGCCAGCATTACCTTGATTCCAAAACCAGAGACCCCACTAAAAAGGAGAACTATAGACCAATTTACCTGATGAACATGGATGCAAATATCCTCAACAAGATATTAGCCAACTGGATCCAACAATACATTAAAAAAATTATTCACCACGACTAAGTGGGATTTATACCTGGGATGCCGGGCTGGTTCAATATCCACAAAACAATTAACATGATTCATCACATCAATAAAAGAAAGGACAAGAACCATATGATCCTCTCAATAGATGCAGAGAAAGCATTTGACAAAATACAGCATCCTTTCTTGATAAAAATCCTCAAGAAAGTAGGGATAGAAGGAACATACCTCGAGATCACAAAAGCCATATATGAACGACCCAACGCTAATATCGTTGTGAATGGGGAAAAACTGAGAGCTTTCCCCCTAAGGTCAGGAACAAGACAGGGATGTCCACTCTTGCCACTGTTATTCAACATAGTATTGGAAGTCTTAGCCTCTGCATTCAGACAACACGAAGAAATAAAAGGCATCCAAATTGGCCAGGAGGAGGTCAAACTTTCACTCTCGCAGATGACATATTACTCTATCTGGAAAACCCAAAAGATTCCACCAAAAAACTGCTAGAACTGATTCATGAATTCAGCAAAGTTGCAGGATATAAAATCAATGCACAGAAATCAGTTGCATTCCTATACACCAACAAGGAAGAGGCAGAAAGAGAATTCAAGGAATCGATCCTACTTACAGTTGCACCAAAAACCATAAAATACCTAGGAATAAATCTAACCAAAGAGGTGAAAAATCTATGCACTGAAAAACTATAGAAACCTTATGAAAGAAATAGAAGAAGCAAAAATAAATAAATAAATAAATAAATAAATAAATAAATAGGGAAAAGATCCCATGCTCCTGGATAGGAAGAACAAATATTGTTAAAATGTTGATACTACCCAAAGCAATCTACATATTGAATAAAATCCCTATCAAAGTAACACCAGAATTCTTCATGGAGCTAGAACAAATAATCCTAAAATTTGTATGGAACCAGAAAAGACCCCAAATAGGCAAAGCAATGTTGAAAAAGAAAACCAAAGCAGGAGGCATCACAATCCCAGACTTCAAGCTATACTACAAAGCTGTAATCATCAAGACAGTATGGTACTGGCACAAGAACACTCAGACCAATGGAACAGAATAGAGAACCCAGAAATGGACCCACAAACATATGGCCAACTAATCTTTGACAAAGCAGGAAAGAGTATCCAATGGAATAAAGACAGTCTCTCCAGCATGTGGTGCTGGGAAAACTGGACAGCGAAATGCAGATGAATGAACCTGGACCACTTTCTTACACCATACACAAAAATAAACTCAAAATGGATGAAAGACCTCAATGTAAGATAAGAAGCCATCAAAATCCTCGAGGAGAAAGCAGGCAAAAGCCTCTTTGATCTTGCCTGCAGCAACTTCTTACTCATCTCCAGAGTCAAGGGAAACAAAAGCAAAAATGAACTACTGGGACTTCATCAAAATAAAAAGCTTCTGTACAGCAAAGCAAACAATCAGCAAAACTAAAAGGCAACCAACAGAATGGGAGAAGATATTTTCAAATGACATATCAGATAAAGGGTTAGTATCCAAAATCTATAAAGAACTTATCAAACTCAACACCCAAAAAACAAATAATCCAGTGAAGAAATAGGCAAAAGACATGAATAGACCCTTCTCCAAGGAAGACATGCAGATGGCCAACCGACACATGAAAAAATGCTCAACATCACGCACCATCAGGGAAATACAAATCAAAACCACCATGAGATATCACCTTACACCTGCCAGAATGGCTAACATTAACAACTCAGGCAACAACAGATGTTGGTGAGGATGCAGACAAAGAGGATTTCTTTTGCATTGTTGGTGGCAATGCAAGCTTGTGCAGCCACTCTGGAAAACAGTATGGAGGTTCTTCAGAAAAATAAAAATAGAACTACCCTACGACCCAGCAATTGCACTGCTAGGCATTTATCCAAGGGATACAGGTGTGCTGTTTTGAAGGGACACATGCACCCCCTTGTTTATAGCAGCACTATCAACAATAGCCAAAGTATGGAAGGAGCCCAAATGTCCCTCAATGGATGAATGGATAAAGAAAATGTGGTGTATATATATATATACAATGGAGTATTATTCGACAATCAACAAGAATGAAATATTGCCATTTGCCACTACGTGGATGGAACTGGAGGGTATTATGCTAAGTGAAATTAGTCAGTCAGAGAAGACAAAAATCATATGACTTTACTCACATGAGGACTTTAAGAGACAAAACAGATGAACATATGGGAAGGGAAAGAAAAAAAATGTAAAAACAAGGAGGGGGACAAAACAGAAGAGACTCATAAATATGGAGAACAAACTGAGGGTTGCTTGAGGGCTTGTTGGAGGGGGGATGGGCTAAATGGGTGAGAAGCATTAAGGAATCTACTCCTGAAATCATTGTTTCACTATATGCTAACTAATTTGGATGCAAATTTTAATAAATAAAAAATAAAACTAAAAAAAAAAAGCAAGGTGAAACTCACATTCATACAGAATCTTGCTGCCTGCTTCTACCCATCCTTCCCAAGCTGTAGCTGATTCTTAGGTCCCCAAAATCTTTTCCCGTGACTCCTGCAAATGTTGCCCTAGGAGATCAGCGCAATTTCACGTATAGACTTTTAGGCTACGGTATGGATGCCAGTTTAAAAGAGATGAAAACTCACTACAGGGATTTGGTCAGAAGTAGGATGTATTCAAAACAAATAGATTAGTTAGACGTCTAGGTAAGAAGTGCTAGGTAAGAGGTAATATGGTTAGGGTAATGACAAAGGGAAGGAACAGTGTTTAGATAGAGATTATAAATATTAACAAGTTTTAGCCAAAATAATTTGATTATGCTACATATAGGATGAGAGCACAAGAGGAGTCAAAGCTGACTCAAGCTTTTTGGCCTAAACTGCATACAAAAAAATGAGGGAACATTGTGGGAACAACCTATTTTTTTTTTTTTTGGAACACAACTAAAAACCAGGAATTAGATTTTGGTCATTTCAAATTGTGATACTAATTAAAATTCCAAGAACAGAATTTCTGATGGCAGTTAGATATGTGAGTGTCAACATACAGATGCAAGTATGAGATTTTATATGTATATATGGCTACTCAACTAACCCCCAAATCTGTGTCTTAACAATAGATTATTTGTTAAATCACAGTTCAGTACTCGTATGAGTCTCCAAGAAATGGCACTGTGTTCTTATCTCATTTTGTGTTCTCATCTTTAATTTTTCTTTTAAAGTTGAGTATACTTGAGACACAATGTTATGTTCGTTGCAGGTGTACAACATGATTCAACAACTCTATACATTACGCTGTGCTCACCACAAGGGTAGTTACCATCTGTCAGTATGCAATGCTATCACAATACCATTGATTATATTCCTTATATTCCTGTGAATTTTATTCCTATGACTTACTCATTCCATAACTGTATCTCCTAATCCCCTTCACCCTTTTGGCCCATTTTGCTCATCCACCATGCACCTCCCCCCTGGCAATTACCAGTTTGTTCTCTGTATTTATAGGTCTCATTCTTCTTTTTGTTTGTTTTACTTTGGATTCCACATAATTGAAATCATATGGTATTTGTGTTTATCTTACATATTTCACAAAGGTTAATGCCCTCTAAACCCTCTGATGTTGTTGCACATGACAAGATTTCATCCTATCTTTTGTGGCCGAATAATATTCCATTTTGTACATACGCCATATCCACTTTATCCATTCATCTATCCGTGAGTACTTAGGCTGCTTCTATATTTTGGATACTGTAAGTAATTCAATTAAAAATTAGGCAGAAGACCTGAATAGACATTTTTCCGAAGAAGACATACAGATGGCCAACAGACACATGAAAACATGCTCAACATCCCAAATAATGAGGACAGTGCAAACATAATCCACAATGCAATATCACTTTATTCCTGTCAGAATGCTAGTATCAAAAAGACAAAGAAATGACAAGTGTCGGCCAGGATGTGGAGAAAAAGGAACCTTGTGGACTATTAGTGGGAATGTAAACTGATACAGCCACTGTAGAAAGCAGTATAAAAAATTAAAAATGGGAACACCATATGGTCCAATAATTCTACTACTGGGTATTTACTTAAAGAAAACGAACACACTAATTTTAAAAGATATATGCACCCATATGTTTACTGCAGCATTATTCGCAGTATAGCCAAGACATGGAAGCAGCCCAAGCATCCCTCAATAAGTGAATGGATAAAGAAGATGTGTGAAGCTGTCATCTCAAACTCATGTTCTGGGTAGCCACCATGGCAGGAATAGAGGATATGAAAGAGCATGTAGGAATCATTATGCCTACGCCTGAAGAATTATATACACTTCTTCCTAGGTAATTCTGACCAGAACACAGTCATCTGGCACTAAGCTAAATGCAGAACAAAACTAAGAAGTGTTTTTATCCTATCTATTCAAGGATAACAAATGGCCAATAAATACTTGGCAGTCTTTGACGGGAATTAATGAAGGATCTCTTTACAAGATTACAGGACACTGTAGTTAAATAGTTCTTATTTGTTCTGTTCTTTTGACACAGGTACACTTTTGGGCACAGGTATTTTATACCATAGAAAATTAGACAGGGATATCTCATGCCATAAGAGGACTTAAAAAGGGAATTTAGGACAAAGTATCTTGTGCTATAGTAAAGGGGTAAATGGGCAGGAATATCTTGTGCCAGAAGGGGACTTCAGACAGAAGCAATTTTATTATAAATTGTTGTGTTCTCCTAACTGGGAGAATCAATTGTGTCAAATGCACAGGCCAGGATGACTTCTGAGAAATGACAATTGGATTCAACATTTAGAGGTTAATTGCTGCTTCGGAGAAATGATGGAGTCAAAGGCCTGTCCAGAGTCAATCAAAATAATAGAAATATAGCTGCAAAAATGAGCAGAGAAACGAGCCAATAGTTGGAGGAGATGGGGAGTCCTCAGAGTGATTTCCTTTTTTTTTTTCCTTTTGTGTGTGTTTATGGGTGTGTACGTGTGTACTTTTCACCTCTAAGGCATTTCATAACTGAAAATTTATGTCTCTTAATCTCCTTTACCTATTTCTTCTATCCCCCTAACCCCCTTCCCTCTAGCAATCCCTAGTTTGTTCTCTGTGAGAGTTTTTCTCTTTTCTGTTTTCATTTGTTTTGTTTTGTTTTGTTTTCTATTTTGCATATAAGGGAAATCATGGTATTTGTCTTTCTCGGACTTAATTCACTTAGCATGATGCCCTGTAGGTCTATCTGTGTTGTCACGAGTGGCAAGATCTCATTCTTTTTGTCATGGATGAGTAATATTCAATTGTGTATGTATTCCACATCTTCTTTACCCATTCACCATTGACGGACAGGGGTTTGATTTTTCTTCTTTTCTTGTTTTTTCATGCACTGGCTTGTACAATGACAAGACTGATTTACTAAAGATAAAACAATCATGGAGATTTGAACAGGACAGGAATAATTGCATATGTAATGTGATCAAATAATCCAGCATGCACTGGATCCACTACACAAGAGCACCTGGCCTTCCACAGGACAGCAAATGATTCATCATCCAGTCAAGCAAGAGGCAAGGAAGCTAAGAATTTTAGTAGTTTTGTGTGTTTGAGTTTTGCATCATTTTTATCCACCCACCTCTGGAGTTGAAATACTAGACCAAAAGGGATGTACTAAAAAGTCACACATGCAGGCTGAAATGTGGGACACTTGAGCACCACGGAAGTAGTACAACTGAAACTGACAAGATCAAGGGTTTCACCATGTAATAATTGGTAAGTAGACAAGAGGAAAAGGTATTTGGGCATGAGTTCAAGGATGTGACGATGCATAATCTGTGTAGCTACATCAACTATAAATTTATTGACTTTTATTTTCCTCAGAGTAAATTTCCTCCCCAAAAGTGAGGAATCTCATAAAAATAAAACAAAGTGATCAAATTGGACCCCTGAAGTATAACCATCACCTGAGATATTGCAAAATCTTGCTTAATGACCCTGAAGAAAATATTCCTGCTGTTCTGTCTCATAATAAAGATAGAAAATCCAAATTTAGCTAAATTAAAACTAAAATTCAGCTTAATAAGCTTGACATCCTAATTCTTTGTGTCAATTTATCCTTGGTAATTATATCACAATTAAACATAAAAATTAATTCATTACTCTTGTTCTCAATGCATGAATATCAATCAATCAGAAAGGCAAAGAGTGGAAGAAATAAGAAAATCCTAAGGAGAAAGTTTTAAACTGAAAGGGATTAAAGAATTGTGGCATACAAGTATCAATTTAAAGCAAAATTTTCTTTTTTAATGAATATTAATTTGACTCCAAGCCTCACATTTTATTAAATTATTAAACTCCATTTTTTCCCTTAATTTTGACAATGCAAATACACTGGTGTTCTAGTTTATTAGAAAATTCAATATAAAATTTAAAACACACTTAATGAAGAAATCAATGTTAACTGTTAATACCAATTTATAAACTAATGCGTATATTAAAACACTGCTCAGGAAATATTAAGATATGAGCAAACAGAAGTCCAAAATTTGTTGTATAATTGGGTCTTTTTTACACTGCACTTTAAAATACTATAGGATGGAGGAGGGAGGTTGGAAGGTAGGAATTAAAAGAAAAATATCTAAGTATAATTTTCTCCGTTGCAGGAGAAATGATGTTACAGTGCAATACACATTTAAAATCAAAGGGAGAAAAACCTCAATTCACTGCTTTCCTGCTACTCTTCTTTCTGGAGTCGTGCCAAATGTCATTATTAAGGGTGGCTATTTACATATAGTGCCATAACATGGTAAGCTTAAAGGTTAAAGTCAGTAGTAGAAGGAACTTCATTAAAAAGGCCACATTTTAGAAATAGGAAGGCCTTTTTGCAAGTAATGTTAAATGGGGAATTAAGGCAATGACCCAAATAATTAAAATAAAACAAACCCTATGAATCTGGGAGAAAAATAGCACTTGGAGGCTTAAATCATCACAAATTACTGTCTACATTCATCAAATTAATGGGGTAATTGTTCGGCATGCACTTTAAATAGACTACGTATCTTCCAACTGAAGTCATATCTATATGCAGACACTGATTTATTGACTTGTGTTTTATTCTTTCCAAATGTCTCAGTGATTGATTTCTTTTAATAAAATGAGCTAATTTTTATATTAAGGCAATAAAAACTTGGTAATTGGTCTATACTAATTATTTGTGTTTATTTTCATTTTTTGAAATCCATACATTATAAGGGTCAGACAAATATTGAACTTGTATGGTAGCAAAGGTTGAAACTGAACAAAAGTTTATCCATTCACTATCTAACATACGTAAATCAGAATCACATGACTCCTATGAGGCTGCACGCCTATTCTTTCCTAAAATCTTTCTAAATCCAATGCGGTCAGAGCCCACGATTTCACATATGTCACAACCATCAAATGTCACATCAAATGTCAGCTGTTATGCTCTGGCAGTATGTGCAGCATTCTGTTCCAGCTGTTTCTTTTGCTTCCTTTCCTCTTTTCCTCTATCGCTTTTCCCTTTCCATCTAGCTCTTTTTTTCTGTGCCACAGGAGAACAATGGAAAATAGGACATCATAAAGAATGTAAGAAATATTTACTAAAAACGGGATACTATCTTGGAGTTTTGAGTGTTTAAGCCCAAACTAAGTTATTTACAACTCTTTTAAAACAAAGTAAATTTCAAATTTTAATTATATGGTAATTTTAAAGCAAAAAAAAAAAAAGAAAATAAGAGGAATTCTACAAGAGCTAAACCATTGTAGAAAGAAACTAAAAACATTCTGAATTAGGAGAATGGGTCTGGCTGTTGCCTGGGTATGAGACGGGAGCACAGATAAGACCAGAATGGAACCTAGAAAGGGTTTTGAAAACGTTCTACAGTAGAGGGTGTCACACTTGTGAGACTAAATGAACATGTCTGGGAGATAAAATTCTTACCATCCCCCAAACTCTCCAAGGAAGCTTGAACAATTGTCATATTCCTCTCAAGGCACACAAAGTGGCACTGAGGGAAAGGCATAAAGTTTAGGACTTGGGTAGTTAAATATATCCCCTCTACCAGACAGATTGAATTAGAGACAATTAGAGTCATAGAAATACAAGATACCTTAATTGTAGATTGAGCAACATGGTAATACTAGCATTATATAAGGGGTACTGGTGACCTGTAGTGAAGTGAGATGATTAAGTATGGAAATCTAAGAGACAGGATAGGTCAATTCCAAGTACAACTTGCAATTTGCCCATCTTCAAATACTTATCAAATGACACTGGGAAGGTTTATGTGACCTTTAATTTAAATCCCACTGCAGACTATAGGAACATATAATACACCTGTTATTCTAGATAAAAGATGTCAATTGGACACTGCAGGTAAGGATACCTCATGAAGTTAACAAAGATGAAAAATTACAGTTTCAGGGTCAGTACCCTTTAAGTCTAAAATTAAGAAAGGGGGGGAAAGTATTCAAGTAAAAATTAAAATAGCACTCGTGTGAGAACAGATCATAGACAAATCTACCAATGCAAACTGTACAAGCACAAATTTTGGAGTTAGAAATGAATTTACTGGAAAGCACATGGTATTTGCCTGGTTTGCTAAATAATGTTGCATCCAGTCCTGAAATCTTATTGGTGAATGTTAAATCCTTCTGATTTGGCAAGGAAAAGTAGCATCTGTACAGCTCAAAGAGAAGATTACTAATTGAGTCATTTTCCACTTATAAAGTGCAATTTGGCCCCACCCACCTAAAGATTTATACATTTCTATTATATATTTTATATATTTTTTTTCTGTAGCTCATTATTGGGATAAGTAAACGGGGAACAGTCACACTGGTGGGAATTTCAGAGTTCACACTGAAAGACAATGTCCCTATAGTTCAGGGAGAGCTTAAGGGATACAGAAAAGACAGCTGTGGACTTATCTGTAGTCATTATAAATCTATGGATTTATAAAGCAGTCCTTGCTTTCTGGGGACTGTTAGAGTGGGGAAGTTTGGGGAATTCCTTCTCGCCTTCATTCTCCATCTTTTATATCCCGACTTTGAATATCGTGGGCCTTCATTTTTATGCAAATTATTATACATTTTGTAAGAACAAAGTGGACAACAATACATGTGCAAAGTTCGTGCAAACATATTCAATTTTACTATATAGACAAAATTTGTGAAAAGATACGAATTTTAATATTGAAGGATAGTTTATCAGATGGGTAGATAATATAAAAGTTACTTAACCTTCAGAATTGAGGTAACTGCTCGGATTTCTCTATGTTTTCAACTTCAAAGACTTAATAAATGGATAAATTTTAACTCTTGAAATGTGTTTTTTTAACCATCTCCAAGGTTATTCATATTTACACTATATAGAATGAAATGGTGGCTTAAAAGATAGAATTATTCTCCCAAAAGACTGAGTCATGAAAACACTCATTTTGTAATACCTTTTCAATCTTACTACTAAATAAGTCGAATTCATGAAGGAACAAAGCTTTTGCTCCCTCCCATGAGACTCGGGGTTTAGTGGCTTGTTTGCATATGATGAAAGGAGAAATAAGCCAGTTTAGCTACATTTAATTCAAATAATAGTCCTAGTCTATCTAACTAATCCAAGGGAACAATAAGGTTTTCAAGTTTTTTTTGTTTCTCAGTTCATCTGTGGCATTTACACAAACAATATTCAAATTTTAAGTGTATGGTTTGATGTCATATATATATCCTCACATAATCCCCCTGCCACCTCCCCTCAAAATATAGAATAATTTCAGCAGTTCAGAATCTTATCTGATGGTCTCTTTATGACACTATCAGTTCCCCTGGTGAAGATAATGACTATTTTTTTTGCCTGTTTTTTTTTTTATTTTTATTTTAGTTTTTCAATTTAAATTTTAGTTCACATGCAGTGCAATATTGGCTTCGGGAATAGAATTCAATGGTTTATCACTTACATACAACACCCAGTGCTCATCAGAAGTGCCCTTCTTAGTACCCATCACCCAACAAGCCCATCTCCCAACTTCCACCTTCATCGACCCTCAGTTTGTTCTCTATCATTAAGAATCTCTTACAGTTTGAGGGGCCCCTGGGTGGCTCAGTTGGTTGATCAACCAACTCCTGATTTCAGCTCAAGTCATGATCCCAGGGTCTTGGGATCGAACTTGCATTGGGTTCTGTGCTGGGCGGGCATGGAGCCTCCTTAACATTCTCTCCTTCCCTCTCATTCTGCCCATCCCCCATGCACATGCTCCTGTGCACACTCTCCCTCAAAAAAAATAAAAATAAAAAAGAGAGTCTCTTGTGGTTTGTTTTCCTCTCACCTCTTCTACCCTTTTCCCACATATTCACCTGTTTTGTTTTTGATAATGACTACTTTTATTTCTATCAGCAGAGATTAGTTTTGACTATCTGGAATTTCTTACATTTTCCATTCCATGTTGTATCTATGTTTTGCATGTAGCTGTTTTTCTACTTGTTGCTGTGTTGTATTCAATTGTATAAATACAGGAACATTTATTTCTCCACTGAACTGATAAAAGTCTTTGGAATCAGGTTTAGTTTTGTAGTACTGTATATAAAGCTTCAAAGAAGTGTGTGTATGTCTTTTGATGGGCATATGTCCTTCACTCATATCTGTTAGGTGATCCCTTATGAAAAATCCAGGATCATAGGTAATGAGAATATTTAATGCTAAAGTGTTTTCTGATAGGATTGCACTAATTTACAATCTTGCCAGCATTGTCCAAAAGCTCAGCTATTCAACATTCACGTCAAGATTTTCTGTACTCTCATCATAAGTTGGAAGTTTCTGTCTCTTGAATTTTAATTAATCTGGTATTTGTGTAGTGGTATCTCATGTTGGTTTTAATTTTCATTTTGCTAAAGACAAGTTGTACTGAAAATAAGTTTATATGTTTATTGACCATTGAAATAGTATTTTTGTGAATGCCTTTTTCTTTCTCATTTTATTACCTTTGTCTTTTTCTTGGGTACATTAGGGTTTTTTTAAATATATTCTAACACAGCATCTAATATATGTATTAGAAAAAAATGCAAGTATTTTTCAGAAAGGGATAATAATACTCGTGGCTTCTTTTCATCCTCTTAATTGGGTATTTTCATGAACAGAATTTCTTAACTTGACTGTAATCTATTTGGTTAATTTTATCTTTCATAGGTAATACTTTTTACATGCTATTTAAGAAAACCTTATCCCGAGTTACCACAAGTTTGTAACGATATTCTTTAAATTTTTTTACATAAGCTTTAATGCCTTACATATCAGCTTTATATTTACCAAACATTGGAAATTAGTTTTTGTGTGAAGTGAGTTAAAAATAAAGGTTCATAGTTTTCAGTCAAAGATAGCCTATGTATCCAGGGCAAATTGTTGAAAGATCATATGTTCCTAACTGAAATGAAGTGGTAACTATTGTAAATTAGGTGACCATATTTTCCAGCTTCTGTTTCTGGATTCTCTATCTGTTCCATTGGTTTATTTGTCTATCCTTGCATCCATAACTACATTGTTTTAGTTATTATAGCTTCATTATTTGTTAGCAAGTCTTGTCATGTAAATTCTGCAATTTTTTTTCATATTTAAGATTAACTTTTACATTTTAGAATCAGTATGTCAAACCTCACATTAAAAAAAATTCTTGGGGTGCCTGGGTGGCTCAGTTGGTTAAGCGTCGGACTTTGGCTCAGGTCATGACCTCGCAGTTTGTGAGTTCGAGTCCCACATCAGACTATGTGTTGACAGCTCAGAGCCTGGAGCCTGCTTCAGATTCTGTCTCCCTCTGTCTCTTCCCCTCCACTTGTGCTCTGTCTGCATCTCTCTCTCAAAAAATGAATAAACATTAAACAGAATGAAAACATAAATAAAAAAATCTTTATTGGGATTATTTTCCAAAAATAGACAATACAAATTGAACTCCGTTCAGAATGGGTTTTAAGCATTGTTCAGACCTTTATGTCTGTATTTCCCCCTTAGAGTTAAGAGATAGTTCAAACAAGATGTGCGCATTTTGTGTTTCTGCTGAATATCTGAGATATGGACCAGGCTCCCTATAGCTTCATGTGGTCTGCATCCCATCTTCTGTCTTCTGTGCAGCTCATGGCTGCTGAATATTTTGTTTTGCTTCAGCCTCTCCACAATTTCTTTCTGTTGGAATTCTTGGTGTCTCAATATATGCATAATTTACATGTAAGCTAATGTTTGAAGAGGGGGGAGCTGCCACAATATGAGGTTAATTTCATCAAAGATTTTTCCTCTCTATGATTTTGCCCTCTAGATCTAACTGCTTTGGCTATCATGAACTTGAATATCAGTTTCTGCAAATCATTTCTTCTGTGCATCTCAAGTCTCTCCCTTTTCTAGATTTCTCCAGCTTCATACAGACATACATGGATATCTTTTATAAGGAAATATATACACACAACCACATGTGTATACATACATGCACTCATGCAAAAACGTCTCTCTTCACATTCCTTTCCAGATATTTACCCATTTTCCTATTTCTTTCACCCAAATCTCTTTGAAAGAACTTCGGTTATTGTCTCCAGTTTATCACATATTTTCTCTTCTTAACTGAATCCATCCCATACCATGTCACTCATAATGCTCTTTTCAAGATCTGTAATGACCCTCATATTGCCAAATTTCATGGTTGTTAGTCTGCCAAAACCTTTATCAGCTTATCAACATAATTTGATGCAATTTTCTATTTTCTCTAATAACAAAACAAAAGAGAAATTTTGGTTTCTGTGTCACATTGATCTTATGCATATTTATTTTATTTATTTATGTTTTTATGCACTGAGTGGACCATTGACAGTAAAGAATAGACCAAAAAGAGCCGTGTTAGGTGCCTATTACAGTAATCCATAAGTGAGTTAAAGTTCTGGTTATAGGTGCTAGAGAAGTATAGACATACATTTATACAATCAGGACCTATTTTCTAAGTAGAGTGGAAATAAAAGGCTCCATGGACTGGTGAGAGAAAAGGAATATCTCAAAATGGCTTTATTTTTAGCTATGGCAAGTGGTCACAACTGCCATACTGTGACTGTGACTAGGTACAATTATATGTGGATACAATTGACCAAAATGGATGATTGGGAAAGGAGCAGATCTGGGAAAAATTAAAATTTATCATGTAAGTACATCAAGCAGCAGTTAGGATATACAAGTCTCACGGTATAGATATAAATATTTGAGACATAAATTTGAGAGTCATTGAAATATAATATGACCCATAAGACAGTACCTATGGAAAGAATGTGGATAGTAGAGAAGAAGGAAAGAGGACTGAGCCTTTGCTTTTCCCAAGACTTGTAAGTAGATCTCAGAAGGTGAAACAGTTACTGAATTCCTCCAAACTCCACATGGACTGGCTTCTGGATCTGGGATTCCATCCCCAGGAAGTACTGAGTTACCTGTGCACTGGAGTATTAACACTCTACATCTTTTCACCTCTTTGCAAACCTTTATCTGGACAGATCATTGGAAAGCAAGGACTAGGCTCGAGGTCTTGCCCAACATGGTAGGGCATGAGAAATTACTTTGCCTCAAAGTATACAGAATCTCAAATTCTCCATTTAGTTCTGTTCTTTCAGCAGTCTTTATTGGCTCCACCCTGCCTCACCATGGCTACACTATTCCTCATGTTGGAGCTGATAAAAAAAAAAAAAAAAAAAAAAAAAAAAAAAAAGCAAAAGAAAAGAAAAGAAGAAAAGAAAGAAAAGGAAAGGAAAGGAAAGAAAAGAAAATGGCTGGAAAAAAAACCACAAAAAACCCTTAGTCAAATGATGACACCTTGCAACACATTTTAATGAGTAGCTCCTCTGTGACCTTTGCTTCCCTCTATAAACCGCTGAAAACAAAACATTGTGTTCATTTCTACGTTCACGTCGATCCATTTACTCTCCTTTTCTAGGCAGCAGGAATAGCTGGAGATGATGTTATCCTAGTTCTCCGGTCCCCTAAAACTAGAAGTACAAGAGAAGCTATTACAAAAATGAAAGTACTGAATTTTCTCACCTTTTTAACAAAAGAAAATGGGCATAAAAAGAAGACAGCATCCAGCACAAGTTTGGAATAGGGCGGGGCAAGCAATCAGTGACAAGGATGAAGAAAGGTTTTCCCGGCTGGAAGAGATAAATGTGCAAGAGAAAATAAACAACAACAACAAACAACAACACAGACAAAGTCTCTACCTTGCTGCATAAAGAGAAACATGAAGTACAAATGGATCACAGACCTGGGTCTGTTGTGTGGAGAAAGAAATGGACACCTTTACATTGCTAGTTTTTTTGGGGGATGCAGTAAGACTTTAGTTCTGACCTCTGGTCACAAGCAGGGCTTCCCCCAATGCTCTGATGCCCCCGTAGCTCTCTGAGGTTTCACGATGCCATGTGCCTGTGAAGACATAAGCCCTTTCTGGATACAAACATCAATTTAGTTTGGAGGTTACAAACTCTGTCATGCCTCCTTCTCTGCATTCTGTGACTGTGCCATTCACCCTTCACAGGGTGGGTCATTTTCTGCAGGACTGTAGACAGGGGAGCCAACCGTTATATAATACCTGCCCACCAGTGAATAACGTACTTGATAAGGAGACCGTGGAAGTGAGTGAATGCATTTGACATCCTGAACACCAAAGTAAGTCTAAAAGGAATCTTTGAGGAAAAGTCCTTCTGGCAAGGAAATTCAAGATTCTTATACTCTTGGCTTTAAAGTTCATTCTGGAAGTTAAAAGAAATATAATTTTAACACATTCAAATGTTATTGATAAATATTAACTTTTTACATTAACTTTTATTGCACGCACTAAGCAGTAGGATTAAGGTTTTCAATCAACGTTTTATGTTTTTATTATTTTCAGAGGAGATATTCAGATATGAAGATAACTCAAAGCATTTTAGATTCCTACAACCTAATTAAAAACTGAGAAGAAAACTGAATTAACGTCAGTGTTTCTTTGCAAATGGGCGATTAAGGCTAACTTAGTAGCAATTATCTCCAGGTATTGTGACCAATGGCATCAGGCAGAATTATATTACTTTAACAATTTAAGATTATTAGCAGGCTAGTTTTATAAGGGTAGAAAACAAATGTAGACAATATCTCCTGAGCTGACTGTGATTGTTTCTACCTTAGCTTCTTTCTTGTTGATTTACAACTCATCTCTTCTCCAATACATTAAGTTTGGCTTTTAATGCATGTTAATTCAGATAAAAATAATTGGTATTCTCTATATATTTGTATTCTATATATGCCCAGCTGTCACAGCCAAGTAATGTTAATGTGCTTGTAGGTATTTGTGTGTGTGTATATATATGTGTGTGTGTATACATATATTTCAACTTTTAAAAAAGAAATAAAATAAACATTGAGAAGGATAGCAAGGGAAGGTATAATCCGGGCATCTTAGAAGCAAATAAAATATTTCAAGGGCATACGAACTATATTCTGGATCAATAATGGTGGGAGACTGACTACACTGTATCAGAAGTAGGGCTGCTGGGATTTGTCAATATGGAAGCTACTGGTAATCAAAAAATAATAATCTTGGTGACAAAGGGAAGATGGAACTCAAAGTGTATTTAGTGGTTTGAGATGAGAATGAGAGGTGAAAAAATGAGAGTAATTAAATGACTCTTTAGAGAAGACAAAATTGTGTTCCATTAATTTTCTGGCACGTTTAGAAACCTAAGACACAATGAAAAAACAGTTTTGGAGTAAAACAACTTTAGAAATGAGGAAGTAGATTTATAACTGAAACAGAATTTTAATATATACTAAGGAATGGAGACCCTTAGGATGTATCTACAGGTACAAGGAAGGGAGGAAACATTTTGTAAGACTTGTCTCTTTGTGGAGACAAGAAGTTGCCTTAGTAAACGTCTTCTTTGGCTCTTCTTTTACGGGACCTACACTATGTAACTTTTCAAATAGCTGCTTGTCTTGGCTAAAATAAGCTATAGGATTAGTTTGTTCATCACTTTCTTCTAATTCATCTCACAGTCTTTTCCAGGGGTGGGACAGAGGGGGGAAAAAGCAAAATCGATACTGAATCAAAAAGAAACAATGAGTCAGACAAGGAAATGTATCCAAAAAGTATCTGATTTCTCTGACACTGCCTGTTTCTCACTCCCTAGGCAGATACTAGACATTGAACACACTCCCAGAGGACAATGGGCTCAGCTGTTAGCACTGTTGGGGTTACTTAAGAAGAGAAAAAAACATCTTTATCAGCCAATCTGTCAGTCACTTAGACAGGATAAGGTTTGGCTTACACTTCAAGGTTCCTATTTTATTTCTCACCTGTTATATCACTCAGCAATGATAATGCTAAGGATTATATGTGTTTTTCTCTGCCTTGATTTAGGTATTTTCTCTTTCTAAGGTGAATTTTTTAATGAGGTTGACCTGAATGCATATGGTATGTACTCACATTATCCTAAGGTTTTTTTGGATGTTAGATGTATTTAGTATTTGTTTCCTTTTCACTGATGGAATTTGATCCACATTTTAAGCTCGTGGGGTTGGGTTAGATGAAGGCAAACCTGCCTACTGAGATCAATATTGCCTGAGAAATATGAGGCCATTCCATGCATCAGGGCCCAGTCACACGCCATATTGAATTTAGGAGTATAATTTTGAGACAGAATTAAAGTATCATCCTGTCATGCTTTACCATCTGTTCTTAAACGTCCCATTTAGATTTTGAGGGAAGGGGTGGCTGGTTAAGGGGAGAATCCAGTTTGGAGAATTTGACACCACAGATGTCTGTGTCTTCATCTATCTATACCCATTACTGGTAGGACTAAGCTTTTTGCCCATTTCATTGTAAACAATGACAAAATCTCATTTCATTTCATGGTTTTCATATTTTAAAGTGATGTCTTTGGAGTTTTATTTTATTTTTTTAAATATGAAAAATGTTCCTACTTAAGGGAAAATCAGCATTCCCTAGTGCTCACGAATGAGTTGATTATTTGTTATAATTCTAAACAAAAAGATAAGATCATTTAAATGGGATTTCAAAGGTCTGAGAGGACTGTTAGCATTCAAACTAGAACCATAGCTTTTTACTGTTATCAGAGCTGATCAGTTAACAGAAGTAGGTCATTAGACCAACAACTAGGCCTTTCATTAATACACAAATAATATTCATGTTTCCACACTTGCCTAATATGCATGTAGAAAATAATGTTCAAACACTTATTTCTTTTTTCTACATTACTAAGTTATCCTAAATGCATGTTGCACTTCTATGTACTGATATGAATATACTGAGGAGAGAACATAGGTAGCAAAAACTGAATTCACAGTTGGTCACCGAGTATAGTCAGGGCCACTAGCTCTTTGGTAGTCAGATAGATATTTTCCAGGTCTTTTTTTTTTTTTTTTTTTTTTTTTTGAGAGAGAGAGAGAGAGTGCAAGTGAGGGAGGGGCAGAGAGAGACACAGAATCTGAAGCCAACTCTAAGCTGTGAGCTGTCAGCACAGGGCCTGATGTGGGGCTTGAACTCACAAACCATGAGATCATGACCTGAACTGAAATCAGATGCTTAACCAACTGAGTCACCCAGGCACCCCTTTCTAGGTTGTTTCTAACTTCACTTTGTTGCATACTTCTTACCCCTTCTTAGTTGGGGGCGGGCCCATGGGGCAGTCCTGACATTCCCCTGATTGCCCTCTGCCTCTCTGGCTACACCTCCTTCAACCCTGTGTGGCTTTTTCCCCACTCAGCTAGAAACTGGGAGTCGTCCTTGATGTCACTTTCTCCATCACCCCCACTTCCAATAAACACAGATTCTTAAAGATTCCATTTTCTCATAATCTAGAGTTTCATCTATTCTTCATTTCTCTATTTTGGCCCAAACCACCAAAATTTGCTCTCTAACCACTACAGTTGCTATTTTTTACTGACTTCCCCCAATGAACTCACACTTCTCAGAGACACTCACTATCAATGTTTATTGAGTGATATTTTTATCACCCCTGTGCTTACTATAAAGGGCTTCACATCTGAAAACCCCTTTAATTTATCTATCTATTATTAACATGATAAACCATAATTTTCATGGCCTACCTTCCCAGCATATTTTCACCTTGGTCACACATTTGTATTCATGCAGGCATTCCTTGGGGAAAAATATGATATGTTCTTTCTGGATTCAGGGATTGCTTTACTTACGATCTTAAACAGTGTTTCCGTTCTTTTATGGTGACTCACTCTGATCTGACATTTAAATATCTGCTTAAATGCTACTTTATAATTAAGCATTTACTGACCTCTAAAATCGATTGAGTGGCCAGGGTACACGGACTCAAAGCATGCTGCGTTTTACATGTTCTAAAACGTGTAGCGCGTTTCATAATTTGTTTGACTGTCTAGCACCCTAAAGTGTAAGCTTTACAAAGGAAGGGATGAAAAGGTCTGGTGCACAGGTGTGTTTCCAGCATTGACTTAGTACATGCTCCGCAGGAGATGATCAAATAATGAATTAATATATCTTGGCTTAGAATTTACTTGAGTTTTGGAAGATATGAAAATACAATCGAAATGAATTTTTCCAAAGAATAAATAACGATTCTTTCTGGTAAGAAGTATCTTTTATCTCACAAAAATTTCCGTTTGCTGTGTCCTGGTATTATCTCAGAATAAGGTAGCTTATTAGTTTTAAAAAATCAGTAAAACACTACAAGAGTGTGTGTAAAGGCATTAAAAATTCTGGAATGAACACACCAGTTTACAGCTGCTTTGTACAAACTCAACTTACATGAAAATAGTGGGTTTAACGATACATAAACCCAAATGACCAAGATAGGGAGAAATGAAAACAAAAAACACAACCAAGCTTTGGAAACAGGAAAGCAAAGGGGTGAGAGAAAGCAAATAAATAAATAAATTGACATTAAGGGAAGCTGTTAATAAGGCTGAGATTCTCCAAATGCCTCAGGAAGCAGATGAGCAAATTTCCTCTGAAACTGTAGGGTGCCAACGAAGCTCACAATAGGAGAAGTCATATGAAATAGAAAGTAGAGGGGTGCCTGGGTGGCTCAGTCAGTTGAGTATCTGACTCTTGATTTCAGCCCAGGTCATGATCCTGGGTTTGTGGGATCAGGCCCCATGTTGGGCTCCTGTCTGGGAGTGGAACCTGCTTGGGATTCTCTCTCGCGCCCCCTGCCCCTCTCACCTCTCTCTCTAAAAAAAGATAAAAATGTAAACAAACAAACAAACAAAAAACAAAAAACAAAACAGAAAGTAGATCTATGGTAGTTTTCACTGTACCTTCACACTGGTAAATTGCCCCCTTTCCTTTTGATAGCAAATTTTCTCTGTAGAGAAATGAACTGAAACAGACAGACTCAAAAGAGGTCTGACATTAAAGCTGAGATCAAAGTGAGATTCAAACTACTATACTTTACACATGGAAATGATTTATAAGGTCTACCTTCAAAATAAAAGAACTCCTCCCAAGACACTAGCTGCCACTGGCTACCAGAATCTGGGAGCCAGGCTTAAAATCTCACACAGGAGACTAAAGACTTCCTCTCAGGAACCCTTAATAGCCTAACAAAACAAAGCAAAGCAAAACAAAGCAAAACAAAACAAAACAAAACAAAACTTAAAGAACCTCCCTTTTTTAGATATCCTTTCTATAAGGGACTAGAAAGATCACTCCACAAGACCAAAAAACAAAACAAAACAAAACAAATCAGAAAATCCCATCAACCTACTCAGAACTTCCAATGAGCTTAGACACAGTCTCACACTTAAATATGAAGAGAGAAGCGAGGCTGAGCAGAGGTTTGAAAGAAACTTCTAACTTGAAACACAGATATCAAAGCAAACAGACCCATGAAAGGAATCCAACAAAAGAGAGAAATCAGGGAATGGAAAGAAGCAAAAGAATTGGTAATTAAATAGCATTAACATCCTGAAGAAAGGAATATTTATTAGATAGGTTATCCAAGTAAAATACTAGTGGACTTTACAAAGAAATAGTAAGAACTATTTGCATAAGACTTTCTACAAGAAATAAGCAAGGTTTCTTTTTTTTCTAAATGTTTTTAATGTTATTTCATTTTTGAGAGACAGAGGGACAGAGAGACAGTGCGTGAATGGGGGAGGAGCAGAGAGAGAGGGAGACACAGAATCGGAAGCAGGCTCCAGGCTCTGAGCCATCAGCCCAGAGCCCAACGCGGGGCTGGAACTCACAGACCGCGAGATCGTGACCTGAGCTGAAGTTGGATGCTTAACTGACTGAGCCAACCAGGTGTCCCAATAAGCAAAATTTCTAAACTAGCTGGAAGTATGGAGAGGACAGTTTTACTTCTTATGGAAAATTAAGGTATATTGGGGTGCCTGGTTGGCTCAGTTGGTTGAATGTCCGACATCTGCTCAGGTCACAATCTCAGAGTTTGTGGGTTCGAGCCCCACGTCGGGCTCTGTGCTGACAGCTCAGAGCCTGGAACCTGCTTTGGATTCTGTGTCTCCTTCTCTCTCTGCTCCTCCCCTGCTAATGTGTTCTCTCTCTCTCTCTCTCTCTCTCTCTCAGAAATAAACATTAAAAAAACATTAAAAAAAAAAAAAGAAAGTTAAGTATATTACAGACACGTAAAAAATCTGGCAACAGAAAATGAGTCTATTATTATTTCTAATTATGCATGTGAGGGAAGAAAATACTATGGTAGATTTGCACCTATAAGTAGTAATTAATTATCAGATCTTATAATGTTAATATGTAATACTGAAGTAGCACAAAATCATAATACAATTATATAATATATGGGGGTGGTGTACATGTGGGAACAGATACAAGGGAGTTAGTTGTACTTTTCCTTAGTAGGAATCCTTAGCTACCCTTGGTAAAAATATTTCAAAAAAGTTAAGTTGAAAAATGTAAATGTGTGCTATTTTTGAGAAATGGAGACAAATTAAAAAAGAGTAACTGGAGATAATCAAGCCTTTGCCTCTGGATAATGGGAATCAGAGAGGTGGAAGGTACGGAAGCCCTGAGATTTTCTGATCTGCTGGGTAGAACTCTGTTTTAACTATGAAAATATGTACCTCTGATACAAACGTTTACAAACAAAGCAAACCAATTCATGCTCAGGCATTCTAAAAAAGCCTTATATACAGAAGCATATCATGACAAGATTTACTCTAATCCTAAATAAATACATGGTTACACAAAACTCAGGTGAGGAAATTCATGAGAATGATCTTTGAATATTATGGGTCAGATATTTTGTATATTTATCTCCCTGAAATTATTTTCATTAATTCGTGTGACAATTAAAATGTTTAAATGGCTATTTTTATTAAAAAGTAGTTTTATACCTACATACATATAAAAAGGTGATGAAGTGATCAAAATGTGGTATGATTTTCCCAATACAAAAAGTTAAATGTAATTATTTTTAATTTTGATGGTAGTGCCATGGAATTATGCATAATATGGTGCCTTGAGTACAAACAAAGACATACTAAACAAGATAACCTATTTCCTTTGTTCTATAAACATTTGGTAGATACACCAATTTACACGAAAAAAACACGTTTTACCCAATGTGTTTTTGAATTTATAATAGGATAGGTTTTATGATAATTTGTGCAATCCTATGGTTATTTATAATAGGAAAAGTTAGAGAAGCCCAAAGTGATTGAAAAACATAAAAACATTATTGGCAAAGAAGTAAGGTTAGTATGTATGACAAAATTGTGTATAGTTATATTTACTGACTTTAGGAAATTTTCACAACACAGAACTGAATAAGTGAACAATAAATATAGGGAGAAAACTTCATGAAATATCAAGTGTCTGAAATATTCAGTATATGCTAACCAGTTTCCTTGGATGCAAAACAGACAATTTTTTTAGTGTTTATTTATTATTTTTGAGAGAGAGAGACAGACAGATAGAGCAGGAGTGGGGGGAGGAGCAGAGAGCAAGGGAGACTCAGAATCAGAAGCAGGCTCCAGGCACTGAGCTGTCAGCACAGAGCCCGACACAGGGCTCGAACTCACAAACTATGAGATCATGACCTGAGCTGAAGTCGGACGCCTAACTGACCACTTAGGCACTCCAAAACAATTTTTTTAAAGAGTTATTATTTTAGGTATTGTATCTTTTGTCTCAGATGACTTATTCCAAAGTCAAAATTCAGTAAAGTATATGGCTATTATTTTGTGATTGTTAATGCCTATTGCCATTTTTCATTTTATTACACAATAGATCCATCTTTCTTTTGCCCATCAGAATTGTTTTCTATTTTTTCACAATAGTATTTAGTTACATAAAGCTATTGATCAACCATATATGTTTATCAATTCTCAAGACACAATCAAAGTGGTATTACAGGAATTCTAATAGTAAAAAGGAATAAAATGCCAATAGCCATAAATCATTTAAAGACTCAGATTATCAAGTGAGAGAGAGGCCTCCATGTGAAATAAAACACCAAATAAAAGATAAGGAAAGAATTAAAGAACTGGGAAAACCAATATCTGTCTATTATAATATCTGGAGAAAGAACAAAGAAAACAGAATGAAGGGCTTTATCATAAAATGGTAGGCATTAAATAAGGAGAGTTCAACTTTAAAAACATTATATATATATATATATAATATATATATAATTTATATTTATATTATATGTATATAATATAAATAATATTTATATAATATTTATATATTTATATAATATTTATATAATTTATTTATATAAATATAAATTTTATATTTATAAATTATTTATATTATATAAATATATATAAATGTATATAATATTTATATAATATTTATATAATATAAATATATACATATAAATATAAGTATATTATATTTATATATATAAATTTATATATATAAAATTTATATATATGTACTGATACAAATGCTTTTTTCAAAATAAATAACTAAATCGTAATCTGAAGGAAAAAAATCTTTCACTAAACAATGTGTAAAGAGGGCAGAAAACAGATAATTTGATTTAATGCAGTCTTAGAAAGTGAAAGTCTAGTTCTTGATCACAAAAGCCAAAATGGAATTAAGCCATAAAGTAAAGCTATCTCCAATATAAGGACTGAACAGATGCAAAGGTAATTTATCAAGAAGACTAAACTATCTCCCCTCCATATATATATGTTTTTAATGTTTTTGTTTGTTTGTTTATTGTTTTTTGTTTTTCAGAGAAAGAGACAGACTGTGAGCAGGGGGGGCTGGGAGAGAGGGAGACACAGAATTCGAAGCAGGCTCCAGGCTCTGAGCTGTCAGCACAGAACCAGATGGGGGTCTCAAACTCACAAACCGCAAGATCATGACTTGAGCAGAAGTCTGACACTCAACAGACTGAGCCACCCAGACGCCCCTCCCTTCCCCATATTTTAAGGATACATTAATTAAAAGATGTGGATATACCAGGCTAATAAGGTCCAGATGTAAGTACCACACCTCCTCCACAGAAATAATGAAAGGGGAAATTCTGGCTACAGAGAAAGGACAAAAAGTCTTTATGGGATTTGTATAACTACATAACTACAAACCAGAGTTTTTGAGATCTGGCATGATATTCAAGACTAGATTCTTCTGTCATTGACTTTGGACAGGTTTTTTTTTTTTCCTTAATAAATTATGTAATTATATAATTTTGTTGCTTTGTTCTTAATAATCTATCTACATCAATATATAGGCATATGTAATAGAAACCATCAACTACAAAAAAACAGATCTGTTGAAAAACTACACATGGATTCAGAATGAGTACTATTTTGTCTCAGGTATCTGGTCCCAGAAAAAATGGAACATACTCAATTTTTCCTGCCTCCAAACATTAGTACAAATAAATATTCTGGAAATAATTCAAAAGATAACCATAAAAGGATACTGAGATATGAAAAGAAAAAAAATAAATGAATAGAGAGCTCAGGGCTTGAAGTATGATGCCATGGTGATTTTCCTGTTTTTGTTTGTTTGATTTATTTCCCACTATAGCTTCTATATTCACAAAACTAAGCCTGAGAGTATTCCACCCTAGATTATATATATATATATATATATATATATATATATATCAAAATGGACAATACAAAAAAAATAATAATACCTGGTGCCATAAAACTTCTAGAAGAAAACATGGTCTGACATAGTTTGGGACAATGATTTTTTGGATTTGGCTTAAAAAAAAAAACTAAAAGCAAAAATCAATGAGTTGAGACTACATCAAATTAAAA
The DNA here is from genome assembly GCF_022079265.1 of Lynx rufus. Lineage (NCBI taxonomy): Eukaryota > Metazoa > Chordata > Mammalia > Carnivora > Felidae > Lynx > Lynx rufus. The sequence continues at coordinate 137,223,451 of NW_025814867.1, forward strand.
AGCTTCTGCATAGCAAAAGAAACAATCAACAAAATGCATAGACAGTCTATACAATGGGAGACCAATATTTTTAAGCCATATATCAGACAAGGAGTTAATATACGAAATATATAAAGAACTTATACAACTCAGTAACACATATACATACACACATACACACACACAATCTGATTAACAAATGAGCGGAGGACCTGAACAGACTTTTTTCCTAAAGAATAAATTCAAATGCCAAACAGGTATATGAAAAAATGCTCAACATTAGTAATCACCAGGGAAATGGAAATCAAAACCACAATGAGATATTTCCTCATACCTTTTAGGATGGTTATCATCAATAAGAGATAAGTCTTGTTCAGCATATTGACAGAAGAGAACACTTGTGCACTGTTGTTGGAAATGTTAAGTGGTATAGCCACTATGGATAATAGTATGGAATTTTCTGAGAATATTAAAATAGAATATTGAATTGATATATGTATTCCCATGTACACTGAGGCATTATTCACAATAGCTAAGGTATGGAAACTTAAGTATCCATCAATGAATGAATGGATATATATATATATATATATATATATATCCATATATATATATATATATACACACACACATATATATACAAAAGTAATAATATATATACTGAAAATATACTGAATAATATTCAGCCACGAGAAAGAAGTAAATCTTGCCATTTCTAAAACACGGATGAACCTTAAAGACATTATGCTAAGTAAGATAAGTAAAACAGAGAAAGACAAATACTATATGATATCACACATATGTGGAATCTAAAATGCTGAACTCATGGGGTGCCTCGGTGTCTCATTCAGTTAAGTGTCTGACTTCTGCTCAGGTCATCATCTCACAGTTTGTGGGTTTGGGCCCAACGTCAGGCTCTGTGCTTACAGCTCGGAGCCTGGAGCCTGCTTTGGATTCTGTCTCTCTCTCTCTCTCTCTCTCTCTCTCTCCTCTCCCCCACCCACGCTCTCTCTCTCTCTCTCAAAAATAAACATTAAAAAATTAAAAAAAAAATAAGATGCTGTACTCATAAAAACAGATTAGAATGGTGTTTACCAGAGGGCTAGTGGTGGGGAAGATGGGGACAGCTTGTTTAAGGGTACAAACCAGAAACTAGTATATCGATGAATCCTGGGGATCTAATGTACAGCATAGCAATTATAGTCAACAATACTGTATTATAAAATTCAAAGTTTTCAAGAGCCTAGATCTTGTTTGTTGCTACCACACACACAAAAAAAAAATAATAATTATGGGATATGATAGAGAGGTGAGCTAATGCTATGGTAATAATCTTGTTACCATATATAAATGTCTCAAATCAACACGTTGTACACTTTAAACGTAAACAATATTATATGTAAATTATATTGAAATAAAAACAAATTTTAAAATAAACAAACAACAAAAATGAGAAAAAACAAGTCTCTTTGGTCTAAAGACTAGAATAAAACCCCAATGGAGATCAAGTAAAGGAACACATCTTATGGCCACATGAAGTCATGACTGTGAGCCTGATCTTCCCGTAGACATTAGTGCCAGCAGAGCCTGGCTGAGCTGATCGACTCTGTGTGCCACAGCCACCAACAGAGGTGACTAATCTACTCTCTAAAATCAACCATATCAAGTTGGGTCAATGCCTTACTTACTCCACACCCTAGACTCCATCAGTCGGCAGCTATAGAGTCAGTGTAGTCCAAGTGGGCAAACCCATCCTCTGCCCCATGGAAGATGGCCATGCCAGATCCTATGTCTTCAGTGGCAGACTGTATCCTAAGAACAGGCTCAAGCAACCTGCTCTCTATCCAATACTTAGTGAGTGTGGTAGATCCATGCACCCCACAGAGCCACTGAACCCAGTTGGGAGAACCATACCTCATTTTATAACGGGCAGAAATAGGCAGGCACTTTAAACTCAACATTAATCACCATAGGTCTCATTTCCTCTGACTCACCATCCCGTGGCATAGAGGCTGGTAAGGTCCGGTGTGTCCTACACCTCGACCTAGAAGCAGAAGGTGAACCCGGCCCAGTGCCCCATGGCTGTCCACCTAATTACATACATATCTAGATTTAGCCACTCCTGGCCAACCACCCAACAGCAGAAGATCACCCAAGCCAAGCATTTCCATACCACACGCTCCCCACGCCCCTCACTGCCCCATGTCAGCAGGCATCTTGAGCAGTTGCTTCCTTCTTCTGAGGGTAATGACAGAGAGAGAGACAGTGAGAAGTTGCAGGAGCCCAGAGGCTGGAAACAGGCCAGGGTACATGCTCTCAGTTCTGCAAGTCCACTTCCTCCCCTACCTAGAAATACGTGGTGGCCAAGGAAAGCACCTTGCCACCGACACAGATGGAACTAGCATGGACCCAGTGAAGCCCTAAGAGCAAAGCTGACTAGAATAACACTGCCAGGCCTCAGATGCTGAATTAGAATTACAGCCTGCAAAAGTATTCTATAACCTGCATGTTAAACATAATGTTTAATCCAAGGAGACCTGTCTACTAGGACTGAAAGAAGATCCAGTCTCCTAACATAATTTCTAAAATGTCAAGGATAAGGATATCATAAAGAACCTCTCACAATACCAAGAACCTTCAAATTACACATGGAATGAGGAATGACAGTCAACTGATACCTGTACTGACACAAACCAGATGAGTCAGGTGCTGGAACGATCTGATAAATATTTCAAAGCAGCCAAAATAAAGTTACTTAAACAATTTTGAATTCCATTAAAACAAATGTTAAATAAGTAGATAATAACATTAAGAAAATAATATTATATATATATGTGTGCATATATATATAAATGATTTAATTTATATATATGTATATTCACACACACAAACACACACACTCAGTGAAAATTATAAAACTGAAAAGTAAAATAATTAAAACAAACAAACAAACAAACAAGACTCATTGGATGGGTTCCATAGAGTGTAGATGACAGGACAGAATCAATGAACTTTTGAGGAAAGATCAATAGAATTTACTCAATCTGAACAATAGAGAGAAACAAATAAATAAATAAATCAAGGAAGAAAGAAAGAAAGAAAGAAAGAAAGAAAGAAAGAAAGAAAGAAAGAAAGATTAAATCTTCAAGAACCCGTGGGAATAAAACAGTAAATTTAACATTTTATTGTTGTTATTATTGGAGTCATAGGATGGTAAGAGAAAAAGAGGGAGGCTGGAAAGTTACTGAGAGAAGTAAGAGCTGGAAATTCACCATATTTGGCAAATGACATAAGCCTAGACATTCATGAACTTGAGAAAATCCACATAAAATAAGCCCCCCAAAAAACCATGTGATGCCATTATTAAACTTCTTAAAAATAAAAAGATACAATCTTGAAAATAGCAAGAGAATAATGACCTTACCCATAAGAGAAAGACCAAAAAAAAAAAAAAAAAGTAGTACAATGTTTTTCAGGGACTGGAAGTAACAGCATTATAAGCCCCAAATTCTATACTCAGAAAAAAATGTCTTCAAGAATGAAACAGAAATCAGGTATTCTCAACCACAGATGTGGAGGGAGAGAGTGAAGCATTGCAGTGAGATTTGTCTGTCATCATTAATGGCTCAAGAAATCTCTCAAAACAGAAAGGAACAGAAGAGGCTTAGAACTTTAAAGAAATGGAATAAGTAGAGGTAAAGAGAATAACTTTTTCTTCTCCCTACAATTTTCTTAAATGCCACTAGATTTTTGAAGTAAAAATTCTAAAATTTAATGTGGGTACCCAATGAAAATAAAGGGAATATTTAGGACAATTATGTATTTTTAAGTGGGGAGGGTAAAGGGTCCTAAATGAAAGTGGGGACTTCATATTTCATTTGAAGAAGTAAAACAGTATGCTGTACAGTATAGTAGAGGGTATGATGTTACACACATATATTGTAATATTTAGATGAACCATTAACAAAATTACACAAAGAAATACACTTGAAAATACTATCGGGGCACCTGGGTGGCTCGTTGGTTAAAATCCAACTCTTGGTTTCGGTTCAGGTCATGATCTCTTGGTTTCAAGACTTCGATCCTTGCATCGGTCTCTGCACTGACAGTGCAGAGCCTGCTTGGGATTCTCTCTTTCTCTCTCTCCCTCTCTCGCTGCCCCTCCCTCCCTCACACTGTATCTGCCTCTTTCAAAATAAACTCTTAAAAACAAGGCAATTTATATTAAAAAAAAAGAAAATGTTATAAATAAATCAAGACAGAATTTAAAAATTCTTCCTAAAGGAAGGCAAATAAAAGAGAGAGAGGAGAAAATACTGAGAAACAAATGACACAAAAAATTCAAAACTGAGAGTAAAGAACTCTCGATACTCAAAAATTTTTAAAAATCCGGTTAGAAAATGGCAAAAGGCACGAAAAGATGTCTCACTGAAGAGAAACTATAGCCATAAAATAAGCGTAGGAAAAGATGGTCGACAGCATTAATCACTAGACAAATGCTGATTCAAATCAGGTATTGACATATACCTACCAACTACCAACTACCAACATGGCTGACAACTGTGATAAAATCAAATAATGAGGATGTGGTGAAAATGGATCACATACATTTCTGGTGGGATTGAAAAATGGTACAGCCACTCTAAAAAAGCCATTTGGCAGTTCCTTCTAAAATAAAAATTCATCTACCATATCACCCAGCGATTGCAAACTTGGGCACTACTCCCAGAAAAATAAAAACGTATGTCTACACAAAAACTCTATACAAGTGTTCACAGAGCTTAGTTTGTAATAGCTAAACATTGGAAACAATCCACCTATCTCTCGGTGGGTAAATTAAACTGTGGTGCATCCATGCCACGCAGCACTAGACAGTACTAAAAATGCATAAATAATCCTTACAAGCAACCTGGATGGGCATCAACAACATTATGCTCAACAGGGGAAAAATCCAATATTAAAATATTGCATACCGTGTGATTCTGTATTCTTGAAATAACAAAACTAGAGAGATAAAGAACAGATTAGTGGTTTCCAGGCATTATGGATGGGTGGGCAGGGGCTATGGAAGGGGAGTGGGCATGAAAGACCAGCATGAGGGAAAAGTTCTCTATCTTGATGTCTAGTTGGTTCCATGAAACTCGCATGTGATAAGAAAGCATAAATGACACACTCACAGGACACATACCTAAATGAGTGTGGACATAAATGGTGAAATCTGAGTAAGCTCATTGGTTTGTACTAACTTCAATTTCTTGGTTTTGTCAATGTGCTATAGTTATGCAAGTTGTGAACAGTGGGGGGAGGTATAGTGGAGGGTACACAGAACCCTCTGTACATTTCTCTGCAACCTCCTATGATTCCACATCAAAATTTAAAAGTAATTAAAACAATATAAGGATTGGCTATATAATTTTTAATAACTATGTAAATATATTAGGATAATGAAAGTATAAGATTGAAGCATATAGGTTAGCATCAGGACCAACACAGCACTATGACAAATCACCAGAAATTCTCAAAATACAGGATTTTGTTCAGAAAAACAGAGCTCAGAGAATTTATTACAAGCAGATCCATGTTGTGTCATGTTAAACAGAGTCCATCAGACTAAAGAAAATTGGTACTATAGAGACTTCAAGTCTACACAAACCAGGTGCTTGGGTCACTTAGTCGGTTAAGCATCCAACTCTTCATTTTGGCTCAGGTCATGATCTCATGGTTCGTGAGTTTGAGTCCTACATCAGGCTCTGTGCTGACAGTCCAGAGCCTGCTTGAGTTTTTCTGTCTCCCTCTCTCTCTCTCTGCCCCTCCACTGCTCACTCTTTCTCTCTCAAAGTAAATAAATAAACATTTTTTTAATCTACATAAAGCAAAGAGGAGCACCACATGGTAAATATGAAAGTTAAATAAAACAAGTTTTTCTATAGATAAATATACTTAATAGATAATTAAAGCAAATTGCTTAGAGAAAAATTATTATAATAATTGCATTGTGGAATTTATAATTTATATAGGAGTAAAATGTGTGACTGCTAGTTTACAAAGAGCCACAGGAGAGATATAAATATAAAATTATTAGGTATTTATGTTACACCTGAAATAGTATAATATTGTAGCAAGTTAAAATGTATAAGCTAAAGACACGTTATAAACCTTAGGCCAGAACTTTTAAAAATGCAAATTAAAATAAATAGAGATATAATTCCTAAGCCTATAGTGGAGATTAAATGGATTATTAAAACTATGCAGTTATGTATAGAAGCAAAGTGGATAAAATAATAAAAAACCAGAAGAGACAATATGAAACCCATCACATATCAATATAATAGATTTTAAGTCAACCATATCAAGATCACAGTAAGTCTAAATTATCTACACACAATTAGAAGTCAGAGATTTTATTTATTTTTTTTTTTTAAGTTTATTGCCAAATTGGTTTCCATACAACACCCAGTGCTCATCCCAAAAGGTGCCCTCCTCAATACCCATCACCCACCCGCCCCTCCCTCCCACCCCCCATCAACCCTCAGTTTGTTCTCAGTTTTTAACAGTCTCTTATGCTTTGGCTCTCTCCCACTCTAACGTCTTTTTTTTTTTTTTCTCCCTTCCCCTCCCCCATGGGTTCCTGTTGAGTTTCTCAGGATCCACATAAGAGTGAAACCATATGGTATCTGTCTTTCTCTGTATGGCTTATTTCACTTAGCATCACACTCTCCAGTTCCATCCACGTTGCTACAAAAGGCCATATTTCATTTTTTCTCATTGCCACGTAGTATTCCATTGTGTATATAAACCACAATTTCTTTATCCATTCATCAGTTGATGGACATTTAGGCTCTTTCCATAATTTGGCTATTGTTGAGAGTGCTGCTATGAACATTGGGGTACAAGTGCCCCTATGCATCAGTACTCCTGTATCCCTTGGGTAGATTCCTAGCAGTGCTATTGCTGGGTCATAGGGTAGGTCTATTTTTAATTTTCTGAGGAACCTCCACACTGTTTTCCAGAGCGGCTGCACCAATTTGCATTCCCACCAACAGTGCAAGAGGGTTCCCGTTTCTCCACATCCTCTCCAGCATCTATAGTCTCCTGATTTGTTCATTTTGGCCACTCTGACTGGCGTGAGGTGATACCTGAGTGTGGTTTTGATTTGTATTTCCCTGATAAGGAGCGACGCTGAACATCTTTTCATGTGCCTGTTGGCCATCTGGATGTCTTCTTTAGAGAAGTGTCTATTCATGTTTTCTGCCCATTTCTTCACTGGGTTATTTGTTTTTCGGGTGTGGAGTTTGGTGAGCTCTTTATAGATTTTAGATACTAGCCCTTTGTCCGATATGTCATTTGCAAATATCTTTTCCCATTCCGTTGGTTGTCTTTTAGTTTTGTTGGTTGTTTCCTTTGCTGTGCAGAAGCTTTTTATCTTCATAAGGTCCCAGTAATTCACTTTTGCTTTTAATTCCCTTGCCTTTGGGGATGTGTCGAGTAAGAGATTGCTACGGCTGAGGTCAGAGAGGTCTTTTCCTGCTTTCTCCTCTAAGGTTCTGATGGTTTCCTGTCTCACATTTAGGTCCTTTATCCATTTTGAGTTTATTTTTGTAAATGGTGTGAGAAAGTGGTCTAGTTTCAACCTTCTGCATGTTGCTGTCCAGTTCTCCCAGCACCATTTGTTAAAGAGGCTGTCTTTTTTCCATTGGATGTTCTTTCCTGCTTTGTCAAAGATGAGTTGGCCATATGTTTGTGGGTCTAGTTCTGGGGTTTCTATTCTATTCCATTGGTCTGTGTGTCTGTTTTTGTGCCAATACCATGCTGTCTTGATGATGACAGCTTTGTAGTAGAGGCTGAAGTCTGGGATTGTGATGCCTCCTGCTTTGGTCTTCTTCTTCAAAATTCCTTTGGCTATTCGGGGCCTTTTGTGGTTCCATATGAATTTTAGGATTGCTTGTTCTAGTTTCGAGAAGAATGCTGGTGCAATTTTGATTGGGATTGCATTGAATGTGTAGATAGCTTTGGGTAGTATTGACATTTTGACAATATTTATTTTTCCAATCCATGAGCAGGGAATGTCTTTCCATTTCTTTAAATCTTCTTCAATTACCTTCATAAGCTTTCTATAATTTTCAGCATACAGATCCTTTACATCTTTGGTTAGATTTATTCCTAGGTATTTTATGCTTTTTGGTGCAATTGTGAATGGGATCAGTTTCTTTATTTGTCTTTCTGTTGCTTCATTGTTAGTGTATAAGAATGCAACTGATTTCTGTACATTGATTTTGTATCCTGCAACTTTGCTGAATTCATGTATCAGTTCTAGCAGACTTTTGGTGGAGTCTATCGGATTTTCCATGTATAATATCATGTCATCTGCAAAAAGCGAAAGCTTGACTTCATCTTTGCCAATTTTGATGCCTTTGATTTCCTTTTGTTGTCTGATTGCTGATGCTAGAACTTCCAGCACTATGTTAAATAACAACGGTGAGAGTGGGCATCCCTGTCGTGTTCCTGATCTCAGGGAAAAAGCTCTCAGTTTTTCCCCGTTGAGGATGATGTTAGCTGTGGGCTTTTCATAAATGGCTTTTATGATCTTTAAGTATGTTCCTTCTATCCCGACTTTCTCAAGGGTTTTTATTAAGAAAGGGTGCTGGATTTTGTCAAAGGCCTTTTCTGCATCGATTGACAGGATCATATGGTTCTTCTCTTTTTTTTTGTTAATGTGATGTATCACGTTGATTGATTTGCGAATGTTGAACCAGCCCTGCATCCCAGGAATGAATCCCACTTGATCATGGTGAATAATTCTTTTTATATGCTGTTGAATTCGATTTGCTAGTATCTTATTGAGAATTTTGGCATCCATATTCATCAGGGATATTGGCCTGTAGTTCTCTTTTTTTACTGGGTCTCTGTCTGGTTTAGGAATCAAAGTAATACTGGCTTCATAGAATGAGTCTGGAAGTTTTCCTTCCCTTTCTATTTCTTGGAATAGCTTGTGAAGGATAGGTATTATCTCTGCTTTAAACGTCTGGTAGAACTCCCCTGGGAAGCCATCTGGTCCTGGACTCTTATTTGTTGGGAGATTTTTGATAACCGATTCAATTTCTTCGCTGGTGATGGGTCTGTTCAAGCTTTCTATTTCCTCCTGATTGAGTTTTGGAAGAGTGTGGGTGTTCAGGAATTGGTCCATTTCTTCCAGGTTGTCCAATTTGTTGGCATATAATTTTTCATAGTATTCCCTGATAATTGTTTGTATCTCTGAGGGATTGGTTGTAATCATTCCATTTTCATTCATGATTTTATCTATTTGGGTCATCTCCCTTTTCTTTTTGAGAAGCCTGGCTAGAGGTTTGTCAATTTTGTTTATTTTTTCAAAAAACCAACTCTTGGTTTCGTTGATCTGCTCTACAGTTTTTTTAGATTCTATATTGTTTATTTCTGCTCTGATCTTTATTATTTCTCTTCTTCTGCTGGGTTTAGGCTGCCTTTGCTGTTCTGCTTCTATTTCCTTTAGGTGTGCTGTTAGATTTTGTATTTGGGATTTTTCTTGTTTCTTGAGATAGGCCTGGATTGCGATGTATTTTCCTCTCAGGACTGCCTTCGCTGCGTCCCAAAGCGTTTGGATTGTTGTATTTTCATTTTCGTTTGTTTCCATATATTTTTTGATTTCTTCTCTAATTGCCTGGTTGACCCACTCATTCGTGAGTAGGGTGTTCTTTAACCTCCATGCTTTTGGAGGTTTTCCAGACTTTTTCCTGTGGTTGACTTCAAGCTTCATAGCATTGTGGTCTGAAAGTATGCATGGTATAATTTCAATTCTTGTAAACTTATGAAGGGCTGATTTGTGACCCAGTATATGATCTATCTTGGAGAATGTTCCATGTGCACTCGAGAAGAAAGTATATTCTGTTGCTTTGGGATGCAGAGTTCTAAATAGATCTGTCAAGTCCATCTGATCCAGTGTCTCATTCAGGGCCCTTGTTTCTTTATTGACCGTGTGTCTAGATGATCTATCCATTTCTGTAAGTGGGGTGTTAAAGTCCCCAGCAATTACCACATTCTTATCAATAAGGTTGCTTCTGTTTATGAGTAATTGTTTTATATATTTGGGGGCTCCGGTATTCGGCGCATAGACATTTATAATTGTTAGCTCTTCCTGATGGATAGACCCTGTAACTATTATATAATGTCCTTCTTCATCTCTTGTTACAGCCTTTAATTTAAAGTCTAGTTTGTCTGATATAAGTATGGCTACTCCAGCTTTCTTCTGGCTTCCAGTAGCATGATAAATAGTTCTCCATCCCCTCACTCTCAATCTAAAGGTGTCCTCAGGTCTAAAATGAGTCTCTTGTAGACAGCAAATAGATGGGTCTTGTTTTTTTATCCATTCTGATACCCTATGTCTTTTGGTTGGCGCATTTAATCCATTTACATTCAGTGTTATTATAGAAAGATACGGGTTTAGAGTCATTGTGATGTCTGTATGTTTTATGCTTGTAGTGATGTCTCTGGTACTTTGTCTCACAGGGTCCCCCTTAGGATCTCTTGTAGGGCTGGTTTAGTGGTGACAAATTCCTTCAGTTTTTGTTTGTTTGGGAAGACCTTTATCTCTCCTTCTATTCTAAATGACAGACTTGCTGGATAAAGGATTCTTGGCTGCATATTTTTGCTGTCTAGCACCCTGAAAATCTCGTGCCAATTCTTTCTGGCCTGCCAAGTTTCAAAAGAGAGATCAGTCACGAGTCTTATAGGTCTCCCTTTATATGTGAGGGCACGTTTACCCCTTGCTGCTTTCAGAATTTTCTCTTTATCCTTGTATTTTGCCAGTTTCACTATGATATGTCGTGCAGAAGATCGATTCAAGTTCCGTCTGAAGGGAGTTCTCTGTGCCTCTTGGATTTCAATGCCTTTTTCCTTCCCCAGTTCAGGGAAGTTCTCAGCTATGATTTCTTCAAGTACCCCTTCAGCACCTTTCCCTCTCTCTTCCTCCTCTGGGATACCAATTATGCGTAAATTATTTCTTTTTAGTGTATCACTTAGTTCTCTAATTTTCCCCTCATACTCCTGGATTTTTTTATCTCTCTTTTTCTCAGCTTCCTCTTTTTCCATAACTTTATCTTCTAGTTCACCTATTCTCTCCTCTGCCTCTTCCATCCGAGCTGTGGCGGTTTGCATTTTGTTTTCCATTTCCTTTAAAGCGTTTTTCAGCTCCTCGTGCCTGTTCATTAGTCCCCTGATGTCTGTAGCAAGAGATTCTCTGCTGTCCTGTATGCTGTTTTCCAGCCCAGCGATTAATTTTATGACTATTATTCTAAATTCACTTTCTGTTATATTATTTAAATCCTTTTTGATCAGCTCATTAGCTGTTGTTATTTCCTGGAGATTCTTCTGGGGGGAATTCTTCCGCTTGGTCATTTTGGATAGTCCCTGGTGTGGTGAGGGCCTGCAGGGCACTTCCCCTGTGCTGTGGTGTATAACTGGAGTTGGTGGGCGGGGCCGCAGTCCGACCTGATGTCTGCCCCCAGCCCACCGCTGGGGCCACAGTCAGACTGGTGTGTGCCTTCTCTTCCCCTCTCCTAGGGGCGGGATTCACTGTGGGGTGGCGTGGCCCGTCTGGGCTACTTGCACACTGCCAGGCTTGTGATGCTGGGGATCTGGCGTATTAGCTGGGGTGGGAAGGCAAGGTGCACGGCGGCAGGGGGGGCAGGCTTAGCTCGCTTCTCCTTAGGTGATCCACTTCAGGAGGGGCCCTGTGCAGCCGGAGGGAGTCAGATCGCTGCCGGAGGTTTGGCTCCGCAGAAGCACAGAGTTGGGTGTTCGCGCGGAGCGAGCAATTTCCCTGGCCGGAGCCGGTTCCCTTTGGGATTTTGGCTGGGGGATGGGCGGGGGAGATGGCGCTGGAGAGCGCCTTTGTTCCCCGCCAAACTGAGCTCTGTCGTCCGGGGGCTCCGCAGCTCACCCTCCCTTTGTCCTCCAGCCTTCCCGCTTTCTGAGCAGAGCTGTTAACTTATGACCTCCCAGACGCTAAGTCGCGCTTGCTGTCGGAACACAGTCCGTCAGGCCCCTCCGCTTTTGCAAGCCGGACTCGGGGGCTCTGCTTGGCCGGCGAGCCGCCCCTCCGCCCCGGCTCCCTCCCGCCAGTCCGTGGAGCGCGCACCGCCTCGCCGCCCTTCCTACCCTCTTCCGTGGGCCTCTCGTCTGCACTTGGGTCCGGTGACTCTGTTCTGCTAATCCTCTGGCGGTTTTCTGGGTTATTTAGGCAGGTGTAGGTGGAATCTAAGTGATCAGCAGGACGCGCGGTGAGCCCAGCGTCCTCCTACGCCGCCATCTTCCAGAGTCTTCTAGAAGTCAGAGATTTTAGACTGGATAAAACAGCAAGGCCCAAATGAATGCTGAGTTAAAGAAATATTTAATTAGCTGAAGTTGAAGTGCTAAAAGAAAAAATCTACAACGAATAATACTCTATTTCACAAAGCTATCATTCAGAATTGAAGGAAAGAGAGTTTCCCAAACAGGGGCACCTGGGTGGCTCAGTGAGTTGAGCATCCGAATTTGGTTCAGGTCATGATCTCACAGTTCATGACCTTGAGCCCCACACTGGGTTCTTTGCTATCAGCCTGTTAGTGCAGAGCCCTCTTTGGATTTTCTGACACCTCCACCACCACCCCTCTCCCCCTTGCATTCTCCAAAAAATAAACAAATAGGATTTAAACAAAGGGGGTTTCCCAAAGTTAAAGAAGTTAGTAATCACTAATTGAACTTACAAGGAATGTAAAAAGAACTTATTTAAGCAGAAAAGAAAGGCCATAATTAGGAGAAAATTGTGAAAAAAAATTCAAATGGTAAAAGGAGTAAATCAAGCACTTATAAAGTCAGAATGATAGTGTAAAATCAGTGATATCTAAAAAATTAGTTAACACATTCACAATAAAAAGATGTTAAAAATGATACATGCATAAAATGTGGAGGAGGGAGAAAAATGTGGTGCTTTTAGAATGTGTTCCAGAGCATGGAAGTTTTTTGTGTGTCTTGTGTCCATGGAATGCACCCAGACCAACACTAAACCATCCTGCACACATAGAAAACTGATCTGAGGATTAACACAACAATCTGTACAACCTGAACCACAAAACTCAGCGGGTATGCGGCACGGAGAGGTGAAGTGGGGGAGAGAGAAGCCACAGTGGTCAGGGAGCTGCTTTGACGGGCAGAGAGAGGACGGAGATGGGGGGAGCATCTGCGAAAAGCAAATGGAGAGAAAGTGGAAAAGCGGAAACAGCCGCAGGGACTGAACTAAAAAGGGAGAAAGGAGAAAGGAGAAAGGAGAAAGGAGAAAGGAGAAAGGAGAAAGGAGAAAGGAGAAAGGAGAGGGTTTAAATTCCATTAGGACTCTAAAAACAGGGGGAGCACAGAGTCTGCAACTCCACAGCTCCATACCTGGTGGTGCTCTGGTGGGAAGGGCGAATCCCCAGGAACAGAGTGGAGTCCAGAGGTCTTAGGGCCACATGGGGTGAGCCGGTTCCCCTGCTGGGAGGGCACCTGGCAAAGGCTGTGTGGGTCCCCCAGGGGCAAGGCCCCAGTGGCCCCAGGGGAACAACCACATTTGCTGGTGCTGGAACAGTCATTAAGGGTGAAGCCAGATGTGTGTTCCCAGATGTGTGTTGTGATTTTCTATAGTCCCAGAAACGATGCTGCTACACTATCTCCCGAACTTTTTTGGGGTGGGCTGGCACCAGGCAACAGTCTCTGGGCGTCCACAGCAGCACAGACCCGCAAAAGTTCCTTGGTGCGGCTGGCACCCAGCCACGGCTCCATGAGACCCTCCCGCACAGGGGCAGAACGGGTCAAGCTGCAGTCCTTCAGAAGCGAGGGGTCGGGAAAAACAGCCGCATCTGAGACAAAACTCGGGAGAGAGATACTGCCTGGGGCTTGGTCACGGACTGTGTAAAAGCGGGGAGTGGACGAAAACTGCAGAGAAAGGACGGGTGCGCGATTGCTGTGTCAGGAGAACAGAGTTCCCAGCTGGGCGCCATTTTCACCGCTCCTGCGCATGTGCGTATACACCTAAGAGCACTACAACGCTCTACCCCGGTAGGCTAGCAGCGCCATCTAGTGGAGAACAGAGCCATTACACTGAGCCCTGCCCAACTGGGCCAACCTCCCTCTTCAGAAACACAAGTCTCTCCGCATGCTTAGTTTATGGACTATAAAGCTCTGCATAGTTTGACTTGTAGGGGAAAACTATGTACTTTCAGTCATATTTCAGTCTGTTCGCTGGCCCATCTATTCAAATTTCTTTCTTTTTTAATTTTTTTCTCTTTTTCATTTCTTTTCTTTTTCTTGAATACAGAAAGAGAAAATCATTTTTATTTTCAATCTTTATTAAAATATTTTTAAATTTTTCTGCTATATTTTTTACTTTTGTGAAAATTTTTTCAAATTATATATTACTTCCATCATTTCATTTTAGTCTACTTCGATGTATTCAATTTTTTCAAATCTTCAAATGATTTCCTTTTTTTTCCCTTTCTTTCCCCTTTTTTCCTCTAATCTATCAAGCCCCTTCAACACCCAGACTAAAATACAACTAGGATTTGGCATCATTTATTAGATTTTTTTCGTGTGTGCTTTTTTAATGTTTTTAATTTTAATTTTTTAATTTTAATTTTTTTAATTTTAAATTTTTACCTCATTAATTCATTTTCTCCCTTCAAAATGACAAACAAAGGAATTCACCACAAAAGAAAGAGCAGGAAGAAACAACAGCCAGGGACTTAGCCAACACAGATACAAGCAGAATGTCTGAACAAGAATTTAGAATCACGATAATAAGAATACTAGCTGAAGTCGAAAATAGATTAGAATCCCTTTCTGCAGAGATAAAAGAAGTAGAAGCTAGTCAGGATGAAATTTAAAATGCTATAACTGAGCTGCAATCTCAAATGGATGCCATGGTGGCAAGGATGGGTGAGGCAGAACAGAGAATCAGTGATATTGAGGACAAAATTATGGAGAATAATGAAGCAGAAAGAAAGAGGGATATTAAGGCAAAAGAGCACCATTTAAAAATTAGAGAAATCAGTACCTCATTAAAAAGGAACAATATCAGAATCATAAGGGTCCCAGAAGAGGAAGAGAGAGAAATAGGGGTAGAAGGGTTATATGAGCAAATCATAGCAGAAAACTTTCCTAACCTGGGGAAAGACACAGACATTAAAATCCAGGAAGCGCAGAGGACTCCCACTAGATTCAACAAAATGAACCATCACCAAGGCATATCATATTCATATTCAGAAAATACTCAGGCAAGGAGAGAATCATGAAAGCAGCAAGGGAAAAAAAGTCCCTAACCTACAAGGGAAGACAGATCAAGTTTGCACCAGACCTATCCACAGTAACTTGGCAAGCCAGAAAGGAGTGGCAGGATATAATCAGTGTGCTGAATCAGAAAAATATGCAGCCAAGAATTCCTTATCCATCAAGGCTGTCATTCAAAATGGAAGGAGAGATAAAAAGTTTCCCAGACAAACAAAAATTAAAGGAGTTTGTGACCACTAAACCAGCCCTGCAAGAAATTTTAAGGGGGAATTTCTGAGGGGAGAAAAGATGAAAATAAACAAACAAACAAACAAACAAACAAATAAATAAAGACCAAAAGTAACAAAGACTAGAAAGGACCAGAGAACACCACCAGAAACTCCAACTCTATAAGCATCATAATGGCAATAAATTCATATGTTTCAGTACTCACTCTAAATGTCAATGGACTCAATGCTCCAATCAAAAGACATAGGGTAACAGAATGGATAAGGAAACAAGTTCCATCCATATGCTGTTTACAAGAGACCCACTTTAGACCTAAAGACACCTTCAGATTGAAAATAAGGGGATGGAGAAGCATCTATCATGCTAGTGGTCAACAAAACAAAGCCAGAGTAGTTACACTTACATCAGACATTCTAGAATTTAAAATAAAGACTGTCTCAAGAGATGAAGAAGGGCCTTATATCATAATTAAGGGGTCCATCCACCAAGAAGACCTAACAATTGTAAACATTTATGTGCCAAATATGAGAGCACCCAAATATATAAATCAATAAATCACAAACATAAAGAAACTCATTGATAGTAATACCATAATAGTAGGGGACTTCAACACCCCACTCACAGCAATGGACAGATCATCTAATCAAAAAATCAACAAGGAAACAATGGCTTTGAATGACACACTGGACCAGATGGACTTAACAGATATATTCAGAACATTTCATCCTGAAGCAGCAGAATATGCATTCTTCTCCAGGGCACATGGAATGTTCTCCAGAATAGACCATATACTGGGACACAAATCAGCCCTAAGAAAGTACAAAAAGATTGAGATCATACCGTGCATATTTTCAGACCACAATGCTATGAAACTTGAAATCAACCACAAGAAAAAATTTGGAAAGGTAACAAATAATTGGAGACTAAAGAACATCCTACTAAAGAATGAATGGGCTAACCAAGAAGTTAAAGAAGAAACTAAAAAGTATATGGAAGACAATGAAAATGATAACACCACAACCCAAAACCTCTGGGACACAGCAAAAGTAGTCATTAGAGGGAAGTATACAGCAATCCAGACCTTCCTAAAGAAAGAAGAAAGATCTCAGATACACAACCTAACCTTACACCTTAAGGAGCTGGAAAAAGAACAGCAAATAAATTCAAAACCATCAGAAGAGAGGAAATAATAAAGATTGAGCAGAAATTAATGCTATCGAAACCAAAAAAACAGTAGAACAGATCAATGAAACCAGAAGCTGGTTCTTTGAAAGAATTAACAAAATTGATAACACACTAGCCAGTTTGATCAAGAAGAAAAAGGAAAGGACCCAAATAAATAAAATCAAGAATGAAAGAGGAGAGATTACAATGAACACAGTGGAAATAAAACAATAATAAGAGAAGATTATGGGCAATTTTATACCAATAAAATGGGTAAGCTGGAAGAAATGGACAAATTCCTAGAAACACATACACTACCAAAACTGAAACAGGAAGAAATAGAAAATTTGAACAGACCCATAACCAGTAAGGAAATCGAAT
Source organism: Lynx rufus (assembly GCF_022079265.1). Taxonomy (NCBI): domain Eukaryota; kingdom Metazoa; phylum Chordata; class Mammalia; order Carnivora; family Felidae; genus Lynx; species Lynx rufus. Next base: position 137,240,515 of record NW_025814867.1, read on the forward strand.
TAGTAATCAAAAATCTGCCAAAAATCAGAGTCCAGAGCCAGATGGCTTTCCAGGGGAATTCTACCAAACATTTAAGAAAGAGTTAACACCTATTCTCTTGAAGGTGTTCCAAAAAATAGAAATGGAAGGAAAACTTCCAAACTCTTTCTATGAAGCCAGCATTACCTTGATTCCAAAACCAGACAGAGACCCCACTAAAAAGGAGAACTATAGACCAATTTCCATGATGACGATAGATGCAAAAATCCTCAACAAGATACAACTGACAGGATCCAACAATACATTGAAAAAAATTATTCACCACGACCAAGTGGGATTTATACCTGGGATGCAGGGCTGGTTCAATGGCCACAAAACAATCAATGTGATACATCACATCAATAAAAGAAAGGACAAGAACCATATGATCCTCTCAATAGATGCAGAGAAAGCATTTGACAAAATACAGCATCCTTTCTTGATAAAAACCCTCAAGAGAGTAGGGATAGAAGGAGCATACCTCGAGATCATAAAAGCCATATATGAATGACCCTATGCTAATATCGTTGTCAATGGGGAAAACCTGAGAGCTTTCCCCTTAAGGTCAGGAAGAAGTCAGGGATGCCCACTCTCGCCACTGTTATTCAACATAGTATTGCAAGTCTTAACTTCTGCAATCAGACAACACAAAGAAATAAAAGGCATCCAAATTGGCCAGGACAAGGCCAAACTTTCACTCTTCACAGATGACATGATACTTTATATGGAAAACCCAAAAGATTCCAACAGAAAACCGCTAGAACTGATTCATGAATTCAGCAAAGTTGCAGGATGTAAAATCAATGCACAGAAATCAGTTATTCCTATACACCACCATTGAGGTGACAGAAAGAGAAATCAGGGAATCAATCCCATTTACAATTGCACCAAAACTCATAAAAAACCTAGGAATAAATCTAACTAAAGAAGTGAAAAATCTATACGCTGAAAAGTATGGAGAACTTATGAAAGAAATTGAAGAAGACAAAAAAAAAATGAAAAAGATCCTATGCTCCTGGATAGGAAGAACAAATATTGTTAAAACGTTGATAGTACCCAAAAGTAATCTACATATCGAATGCAATCCCTATCAAATGACACCAGAATTCTTCACAGAGCTAGTACAAAAAATTCTAAAATTTGTATGGAGCCAGAAAAGACCCCAAATAGCCAAAGCAATCTTGAAAAAGAAAACCAAATCAGGAGGCATCACAATCCCAGACTTCAAGCCATACTACAAAGCTGTAATCATCAAGACAGTATGGTACTGGCACAAGAACAGACTCAGATCAATGGAACAGAATAGAGAACCCAGAAATGGACCCACAAACTTATGGCCAACTAATCTTTGACAAAGCAGGAAAGAATATCCAGTGGAATAAGACAGTCTCTTCAGCATGTGGTGCTGGGAAAACTGGATAGCAACATGTATAAGAATGAATTGGACCACTTTCTCACACCATACACAAAAATAAACTCAAAATGGATGAAAGACTTAAATGTAAGACAGGAACCATCAAAATCCTCGAGGAGAAAGCAAGCAAAAACATCTTTGATCTTGGCCATAGTCTGTAACGAGCCCAAATGTCCATCGACAGGTGAATGGATAAAGAACATGTGGTACATATATACAATGGAGTATTACTCAGCAATCGAAAAGAATGAAATCTTGCCATTTGCAACAATAGGGATGGAACTAGAGGGTGTTATACTAAGCTAAATTAGTCAGAAAAAGACAAATAACATATGACTCACTCATATGAGGACTTTAAGACACAGAACAGATGAACATAAGGGAAGGGAAGCAAAATTAATGTAAAAACAGGGAGGGGGACAAAACATAAGAGACTCAAAAGAGGGTTACTGTAGGGGTTGTGGAAGGGGGGATGGGCTAAATGGGTAGGGGGTATTAGGAAATTCACTCCTGAAGTCATTGTTGCACCATATGCTAACTAATTTGGATGTAAATTAAAAAAAAAAAATGTGTTCCAACTGAAGTGGCAATCCATTTAATAGAATGTTATATACTTAAAATGTTATGTTTGAACCTCATGGTAACCATAAACTGAAAACCTGTAATAGGTACACAAAAAGTAAAGACAAAGAAATAGAATTTCTTTGAATTAATTAATTAATAGAATTAAAGTCATCCATTACAAGAAAAAAGAGCAAGAAGAGAACAAAGAAAAAGAGAATGACTACAAAACCAACCAAAAAATAATGAACAAAATGACAATAAGTAGACACTTATCAATAATTACTTTAAATGTAAATGGTCTCAATGTTCCAATCAAAAGTCAAAGGATAACTGGATCGGGGCGCCTGGGTGGCGCAGTCGGTTAAGCGTCCGACTTCAGCCAGGTCACGATCTCGCGGTCCGTGAGTTCGAGCCCCGCGTCGGGCTCTGTGCTGACTGCTCAGAGCCTGGAGCCTGTTTCCGATTCTGTGTCTCCCTCTCTCTCTGCCCCTCCCCCGTTCATGCTCTGTCTCTCTCTGTCCCAAAAATAAATAAACGTTGAAAAAAAAAAAAAAAAAGATAACTGGATAAAGAAAACAAGACTCATCTATATACTGTCCACAAGAGACTCACTTCAGATATAAAGGCATATTAACTTGAAAGTAAAGTGATAGAAAAAACTGTATGTAAATGGAAGCAAAAATAATAAAACAAAGATGGGGGATCAAAGCTTAAATCAGAAAAATATAGACTTTACAACAAAGACTAGCAGGGCACCTGTGTAGTACAGTTGGTTAAGCTTCCAACTCTTGGTTTCGTGGGTTCAAGTCCCATATTGGGATCTGCGATGATAGCGCATAGCCTGCTTGGGATTCTCCCTCTCTCCATCTCTCCATGCCGCTCCCCCACTTACATTGTCTCTGCCTCAAAATGCGTAAATTAAAAAAAAAAAAAAAAAAGATTAGCTAAAGACAAAGAATATGGCACACTGATAAAAGAGTCAATCCAACAAGAGGATGTAACAATTTTAGGTATCTATGCACCCAACACAGTGACACCTAAATATATAAAGTAAATATTAACAAGCATAAAGGGAAAATTTGACAGTATTACAAAATAGTAAGGACTTTAACTCTCCACTTACATCAATGGATGGATTATCCAGCCAGAAAATTAATAAGAAAAAAGTGGGTTTGAACAGTACATTACACCAGATGGATTTAACACATAGAACATTCCATCCCCAACTAGATGGAACATTCTATCTTTTCAATTGAAAATGGAACATTTTCCAAGATAAATCACATTACTCCACAAAATAAGTTTCAATAAATTTAAGAAGATAGCATTTTTTCTTATGATAATATGAAATGGGAAATAAATTATAAGAAAAAATAGAAAAAAACATATCCATAAGAGGCTAAACAACATGCTGCTCCATAAATGAGTCAATGCAGAAATCAAAAGAAAATTACAAAATACCTGGATACAATGGGAAATGGAAACACAATAATTCAAAATCTTTGGGACACATAAAAGTGGTTCTAAGAGAAAATTTTACAGTAATACAGGCTTACTTTAAGAAAAAAAATTTCGGGGCGCCTGGGTGGCTCAGTCAGTTGAGCGTCTGACTTCAGCCAGGTCACGATCTCGCAGTCCATGAGTTCGAGCCCCGCGTCGGGCTCTGGGCTGATGGCTTAGCGCCTGGAGCCTGCTTCTGATTCTGTGTCTCCCTCTCTCTCTGCCCCTCCCCCGTTCATACTCTGTCTCTCTCTGTCTCAAAAATAAACGTAAAAAAAAAAAAATTAAAAAAAAATTTCAAACAATCCAACCCTACACCTAAATGAACTAGAAAAAGAACAAAGAGAGCCCACAGTTAATAGAAGAATAATTCTATCATTAGTAGCAATAATTCAGATCATAGAAGATATAAACGGAGAACAAAAAAAATTAGAAAAGATCAATGAAAGTAAGAGCTTTTTCTTTGAAAAGATAACCAAAATTGATAGACCATCAGCCAGACTCAGTAAGAAAAATTAGACTCAAATCAAAAATAAGGAAGAAGTGACAACCAACACTACAGAAATACAATGGATTACTACGAAAAATTATATGCCAAAAAACTGTACAACCTAGAAGAATGAATAAATTCCTCAAAACATACAATCTTCAAAGATTGGATCAAGAAGAAATAGAAAATCTGGACAAACTAATCACCAAGCACAAAATTTAATTACTAATCAAAAAACTCCCAATAAGGGCACCTGGGTGGTTCAGTTGGTTGAACGTCTGACTTTGGACTCAGGTCATGATCTCATGGTTCGTGAATTTAAGCCTCATGTTGGGCTCTGTACTGACAGCTCAGAGCCTGGAGCCTGCTTTGGATTCTGTGTCTCCTTCTCTCCCAGCCCCTCTCCTGCTAGTGCGCTCTCTCTCTCTCTCTCTCTCTCTCTCTCTCTCCCCCTCTCTCAAAAATGAGTAAATATTTTAAAAAATCTTTATAAATGCATAGAAAAGAATAAAATACCTAGGAATAAGTTTACCAAGGAGACAAAAGACCTAAAACTGTAAGACATTGGTGGAAAAAGAGAGAGAGAGAGAGAGAGAGAGAGAGAGAGAGAGAGAGAGAGAGAAAACAATTGAAGGCAACACAAATAGAAAGATATATTGTGTTCATGGACTGGAAGAATTAAGAATTATGTTAAAATTTCCTACTCTCCAAAGCAATCAACACATTGAATTCATTTTTCATTAAATACCAATATCGTTTTTCACAAAGCTAGAATAATCCTAAAATATATATAGACCACAAAACACATCGATAGCCAAAACAATCTTGACAAAGAACAAAGATGGAAATATCATAAACCTAGACTTGAAGCTGTACTACAAAGATATAATAATCATAACAGTATGCTCCTGATACAAAAATAGACAGATCAATGGAACAGAGTGGAAAGCTCAGGATTAAACCCACAGTTACATGGTAAATTAATTTTCAACAAAGGAGGCAAGACTATATAATAGGGAAAAGTACATCTCCTCAATAAATGGTGTTGGGAAAACTAGGCAGCTGCATGCAAAAGAATGAAACTGGACGGCTTTCTTACACCACACACACACACACACACACACACACACACACGTGCACACACACAAAGCCATAATGAATTAAAGACTTCTATGTAAGTGGGGCGCCTGGGTGGCGCAGTCGGTTAAGCGTCCGACTTCAGCCAGGTCACGATCTCACGGTCCGTGAGTTCGAGCCCCGCGTCGGGCTCTGGGCTGATGGCTCAGAGCCTGGAGCCTGTTTCCGATTCTGTGTCTCCCTCTCTCTCTGCCCCTCGCCCGTTCATGCTCTGTCTCTCTCTGTCCCAAAAATAAATAAACGTTGAAAAAAAAATTAAAAAAAAAAAGACTTCTATGTAAGACATAAAAACATAAAACTCCTAAGAGAAAATATAGGCAATGATTTCTTGGAGATTGAAATTTTTCTTGCAACATTTTTCTGGATAGGTCTCCTGAAGAAGGGAAAACAAGTGCAAAAATGAACTATTGGGACTAATCAAACTAAAAAGCCTTTGCACACTGAAAGGAATCATTAACAAGAACGAATAACAATTATTGAATAGAAGAAGAGATCTGAAAATGAGTTATACAATAACGGGTTAATATTCAAAATATATATTCTACAACTCAACACTAGACAAACTAATAATAAAGTTAACAAATGGTCAGAAGACCTGAGCAAACAGTTTTCCAAGAAGACATAGATGGCCAACAGATGCATGAAAATATGTTGAACATCACTAATCATCAGGGAAATGCAAATCAAACACAATAAGGCATCACCTCACATCAGTCAGAATGGCTAGTATCAAAAAAACAAGAAATAAGAAGTGTTTGTGAGGATGTGGAGAAAAGGGAGCGTTTGCACACCACTGATGGAAATACGAGTTGATAAATACCACCATGGTGCAATATGGGGAGGTCTCTCAAAAAAGTAAAAATTAAAATACTAAATTACTGAAATAGGATTGAGTAATTCTACTATTCACCCAAAGAAAATGAAAACACTAATTCAAGAAGATATATGCATCCCTATGTTTATTGCAGCATTATTTACAACAGCCAATACGTGTCCATCAATAGATGAATGGATAAAGAAAATCTGTATACTCAGCCATAGAAAGTAATGAAACTTTGCCATTTTCAGCAATATCAATGAGCTTAGAAGGTATTAGGTTAAGTGAAATAATTCAGACAGAGAAAGACTAATAACACACGATTTCACCTATGTGTGGAATGAAAACAAAAGAAAAGAAAGAAAAGACAGAAAAGAAAGGAAGAAAGAAAACAAGAAAGAAAGAAAGAAAGAAAGAAAGAAAGAAAGAAAGAAAACAAAACAAAAACCAGAAAAAAAAAACCTCATAAATATAGAGAAGATATGAGTCGTTGCCAGAGGGGAAGGGATGGAGGTGAGGGATGAGTGAAACATGTGAGTGGGATTAAGAGGTACAAACTTCCAGTTATAAATTAAGTAAGTCATGGAGGTGAAAAGAACAACATACAGAATATAGTCAATAATATTATAATAACTTTATATAGTTACAGATGGTAACTTCTCTTATCATAGCGAGCATTTCACAATACAGTTAGTTACCAAAATCCCTATGTTGTACACATGAAACTAACCTAACATTATAGGCCATGTATTCTTTAATAAAAGAAAAAAAAACCTCACAGAATTGGAGAAAATATTTGCAAATCATATCTCAAAGAAAGAACTTGTATCTAGAATGTATAAAAATACTTCCAATTCAACAAAAAGACAAATAATTCCACCGAAAAGAAAATGAATTAAACAGGAACTTCTCTAAAAGAGATGTATGAATACCAACAAACACATGAAAAGATGCTCAATGTCATTAGGAATTATGGAAATGCAAGTCAAAACCACAATGATGTCAGTGAATAATACAGAATGATCATAAGCAAAAGACAGATAACAAGGGTTAGCAAGGATTTGGAGACGTTGGAAACTTCATTCTTAAAATATAAAATTATACACTACTTTTGAAAATATTTTGGCAGTTTTTCAAAATGTTAAACATATAATTACCGTATGAGCAAAAATATTGCTCTTAGGTGTATACCATAAAGTAAAATAGGACCACATGGCCACACAAAGCTTGCTTATGAATATAAACACTATTATTCATATTAGTCAAAAAGTGGAAACAATCCCAAATGTCTGTTAAATTCTGAATGGAGAGACAAAATACACTATAGGTATAAAGTGGAATATTATTCAACAATAAAAAAATAAATGAAATACTAATGTAATACTACAAGATGGATGAACTTTGAAGACTATAAGCTGAGTAAAATAAGTCAGTCACAAAGGACTTATCATAGGTTTCCATTTACATGAAATGACCAGAGTAGGCAAATGCATAAAGATAGATTGATGGTTGTCTAGGCATGGAGAAATGAGATGAAGGCAAATAGCTGCAGGGTTTCTTTATTAGATCTTGATTAGATGATGAAAATATTCTAAAAGTGATTATGGTGATGGTTGCACAACTGTGTTAGCGTATTAAAAACCACCGGAGGGGCACCTGGGTGGCTCAGTCAGTTAAGAGCCAGACTTCAGCTCAGGTCATGATTTCCCGGTCCGTGAATTTGAGCCCTGCATTGGGCTCCATGCTGATAGCTCAGAGCCTGGAGCCTGCTTCAGATTCTGTGTCTCCCTCTCTCTCTGCTCCTCCCCTGATTGTGCTCTCTTTCTCTCTCACACTCTCTCTAAAAAATGAATAAATATTAAAAAAAAAAAACTGGAGGTTGGAGGCTTTAAATGTGTATATAGTATTGCACATGAATTATATTTCAATAAATCTGTTAAAAATAATAAAAATTGAAGGGTGTCTGGGTGGCTCAGTCAGTTAAGTGTCTGCCTGTGGCCCAGGTGTCGTGGTTCATGAGTTCAATCCCCTCATTGGGCTGTCTGCTATCTGTGTGGAGCTAGCTATGGATCATTTGTCCCCTTTTCTCTCTGCCCTTCTCCGCTCTCTCTCTGAAAAAATAAAATAAAATAATAATAAGTTAAAAAAATAAAAATTGAATGGATAAATGGATCCAAAATTACTAAAACAGGCTACACAAAGTAGCTAATTTTAAGTTTGTTCTTATATTTGCAACCAATATTATGAATGATCTGACATTATGATTTTGGACACCTGTACTAATTGATTTCCATTCATGAACATGATTTAACTTTTGCTACTTTCTGGTGACCTAAGTAGCTTTTGATCCACATACAAATTCTAATACATAAAAGTATCTTATACTTTTAAAATTTCTTTATTCTATTCCTAGGACATGTGACATTATTCTTACCTGTAGTATTTATTTGAAAATCAATATCCACTGTATATATTGAAGTGTGACTGCTGTGAATGGAAATGCAATACAACACAAGATAAATATATTGCCTATTTTTAAATACAAACTTTTTTTTCCTAAAAATAAATTTAAAAGGAGATTGAACAGTTAGCTTATAATGAAACAATATTATCTTTCTGTATAGAGAAAAGTTGAATTTTAACAAGGTAATCACATAAAGACTTAACAGTATTTAAATATAAGATGCAACATTTTCATTAATGCTTGACCATACTTCGTTTTCAACTATTATCTTTTTTCTTTTCCTTTATTGGTGGCAAGAAAATTTAACATGACATTACCCTTTTTAACGAATTATTACATACAATGCGGGATTACTAAATATAAGCACAATCTTTTACAGCCGGTCTTTAGAAATTGTTTTTTATGTGACTCTTTTCATTCATGTTTCCTTTTATTATTATTATTTTTTTGTTTGAGTATAGTTGACACACAATGTTACATTAGTTTCAAGTGTACACAGGGTGATTCAATTTCTCTATATGTTTTGCCCTGCTGACTGCAAGGGTAGCTACTCTCTGTCCCATGCAACACTGTTACAATATCCTCAGCTGTATCCCCCATGCTCTTCCCTTTATTCCTGTGACTTAACTCCTTGTATCTTGCGTCTCCTGCCCTCCTTCATCCATTTTGCCAACCTCCCCTCTGGCAACCATCGGTTTCTTCTCTGTATTTACAGGTCTGATTCTACTTTTTGTTTGCTTGTTTTTTCATTTGTCTTGTTTCTAGATTCCACATGAGTGAAGTCATTTTTTCTTTCTTTCGCAGTTTATTTTTCATCCTGAGTCAACTAGAGCTGAGCAGTAAAGTTTGTTTTTGTCACTCAATCTCGTAGTTTCCTTCAATTTTCAGAGATACTCTAGAAAGGACATGAAAAGGGGTGCCTAGGTGGCTCAGTCGTTAAGCCTCTGACTTTGGCTCAGGTCATGATCTAGTGGTACATGAGTTTGAACCCTGTGTTGAGCTCTGTGCTGACAACTCAGACCCTGGAGCCGGCTTTGGAGTCTTTATCTTACTCTCTGCCCCTCCCCAGCTCACATTCTGTCTCTGTCTCTCTCAAAAAATAAACATTTTAAAAAAAATTAATTAAAAAAAAAAGGACCTGAAAAGATGCATAGATGTTATGACTAAATATAGTTGGATTAAGTTCCAGTTCCTCCAGAAATGGAGAAAACTACGTATGATATTTTAACCTCTCTGACCATCAGCATTTACATCTGTAAAATATTGGTAATAACTTTCCTTTTAGAGAGGTTGGAAATGAACACAACGAAAAGTAAAATATCTAACAAAGTATCTAATACCCAGAAAGTGACTATATACTATAATGATTATTGTAATATGTATAATGTGCACCAATATTGCTGGCTAATAGGGCACCTGGGTGGCTCAGTTGGTTGAGCGTCTGACTTCAGCTCAGGTCATGATCTCACAGTTTGAGTTCAAGCCCCGCATCAGGCTTTGTGCTGACAGCTCAGAGCCTGGACCCTGCTTCGGATAGTGTGTCTTCCTTTCTCTCTCCTCCACTCATGCTCTGTCTCTCTCTCTCAAAAATAAATCAACATGAAAAAAAATTAAAAAAATAATATTGCTGGCTACTGAAAGATGTATGAGCTACTTTACTGTGGGAAAACTAGTCTAGTGAAAAATCCTATTAAATGTGTTATGTACAAATGAAGGCTTGAGTCTTAATTTTAGATTTAAGTACATTCTAAAATCTCACTGCAATCTCAATATTATTCTGTATTGTCCTTATTGTCTTATGATTTGGTACCAGATTGGGATTCCTCCCATTCAAAGAGTTTTCTTAAAGAGATTTTAAATTTTTTTTTAAAAATGTTTTACTTATTTTTGAAACAGAGAGAGACAGAGCATGAGCAGGGAAGGGGCAGAGAGAGAGGGAGACACAGAATCTGAAGCAGGCCCCAGGCTCTGAGCTGTCAGCACAGACCCCAACACGGGGCTCGAACCCACAAACTGCGAGATCATGACCTGAGCCAAAGTCGGACACTTAACCCACTGAGCCACCCAGGCACCCCGAGATTTTTAAATTTCTAATTTGCCTGATCAATTAGCATGGTGGGTTGGGTCAGTTTCCTAAAATAATCTTTATGTGGATTTAAATGACTGTAAATATTTCCTTATACTCACTTTGCTTGTCCTGAAATTTAGACAGTGCACAGTATCTTTCAAATGGATGTACTAAAGACTAAATGAGATAAACCAAATGAAGACATCTGCAACACTATAGACATTCAATCTTTGTTATATTCTCTGACCTAACTTCCAGAATCGACCTAGATCCTCTTTAGTCTCTACATTTGCATTTTTGTTTTACTTTCCAAGGAACTATATATACTCTAGATCAGAGATCAAAAAGATTCTTTATATAACTGTATCAGTACTGAGTCAATTCACAGAAAACAAACAAACAAAAAAAAACCCTCCAAAAAGAAGATAAGAAATGAATTGTGAATATATATTTTGGGCTTGATAAACATTCATGTAGTTGGTACCTGAAAAGACAAGTTTTAATGGTCTTAGTTATAATTTTCTATGAAATATGAAAAGGTTGTAATTTAGGTCTAAGTGGTTGTGTTTCACTCTTAGAATTTCAAAGTGTCACCATTTTCTTAAAGGATGTAACAATCTTGCATGTGTTCATGTTTAAATATTTACAATATACAATGCCATACTAGAGGGACAGCACACAGCACAACCAAAGAAACACATTCTTCCTTTGATTTTATGAAGCCTACGTACAATGTCAAAAGCTTTAAATTCAACGAATACACCAGGCATCATCTAAGTGGTATTAAGACATACCGTACCTAACATTCAGATTTTTTAACTTATTAATAAGCTTCTTCATAGTAGTTAAAATTAAATTTAAAAAAAAGACAAAGTATTTGAGAATATTGATATCATGCAAAATTGTTGTTGTTTTAGGGCTAAAAGTCATAACCATAAAATCATTTCACTAGCAATTGTTACCACGTCTTACTACCCGCTTATCATTTTACTCCCAAATCCAACATAAACAGATGAACCAAAGGTTACAGGATGTACCAACTAAAAATACAAAAAAAACATTTAAAGTTCAAAATTCCTATTAACTTTCCAATTTCAGTTTCCAAAACTGCTGCTTCTTTCATTTCACCTGATCAGTACAGAGTTAGGTCTGAACTTACACTCTCCATTAAATGCCAGATTTTTGAATTTTTATCATGTACACCATGGAAAACGAAAGCATTTTTGACTGACAGGTCTAGAATACAAGATAGTCTATCAAGAAAAAGAGATGTCAATTAGATTAAGAAAATAGAACTACTACTTGACGCAATGTGAAATATTGCTTAGATATGTCAACATGTTGAAATCTTAAAGACAATACTTTAAAAAGGAGAAAGCAATCTGTACCTTTTAAAGTACAGCTACATTATTGTTAAAAGATATTTGTGCAGGAAAAAAAAATGTAGCCACTTTTCTCCACTTGGAGCTGAAGGAAATTTGAATTGGTGATTAAAGAGGCTAACTTTTTACATCAATTTCTACATGTCTCATTATACTTGTGCCTTAAATGTATGCACACTTTTTTTGATGTCATTATTATGATGAATGTTAATAGAAGGGGGTAACTATAATCAGTAACAAATAGTTTTTTTGCACTTTTGTACTGTGTACTTATCAATGCTTTGTGGCAAGAAATAATACAGCTAAATATCTGCATCATCTCTTTGCAAAAATTTATTTAGAAGACAGAAGACCAGTGGGTGAAAGATGACAATTATCTAGATTCAATGACACTGTTCCCTAAGATTTACAAACTTGGAAATTTATAATTTAAATGTTTGAGTTACATAAAGTTATCAGCATTATGGTAAGTTCTTTTTTTTTTCCCCAACTCTTTTTAACATTTAACTTTTGTGCTATTCTTGTTAAAATTCAATCATTCTAAATGTGTTTTCAAGCTTATGTTACAAACCACAATATTTGTGGCCACTTTATATTTTTCTTCTGGTAAAGTCACAAGGCAAAGTCCTTCATATTTCACACTAATAAATTCTCATGATATATTCCTGTATAAATACAGAAGAGTTTCCTGTAAGAAATATATTGTTTATCAGTGTTTAAATGTTTGTGGTGGTCTTAGATCCTTAAATAATCTCATGAATATTCTGAAATTTATTCTTGAATAAAGAATATACACAAAATAAGGTAACATTTTGTTTTAATATTTGTCAAGGAATTATTATGCTGTATCTTGTGAAATATTCTGAAATAATTTTTTTCATTTTTATAATAGATCATCAATATTAAGGAATGATGTTCCTTATCATTTTATTCTTTATGTTCTTTACTGTGTAGAAAAATAATTGATGAAAATAGGGTATTGTATATAGAACACTGATTTTAATAGTATTCTGCCAAAGTCAGAAGAGATTATCTGTTACCAATAAACACAGATGGTACAAAAGAAAGTATAAAAGCCATTTTATACTTTCTAAATACAAAACAAACCCCGACCCCCCCAAAAAAAGAAAAAGCAAGCATACAAAAACAAGACAGATCATGGCAACTAATTTTCTCTAAGGAAAAGCATTTATTCTGTAAATTATTTTGGAAATTATGTTTTAAGCTATTTTTTAAAAAGGAGACTTAAGTTGACCGGTTTGGCAGATCATATAAATGGGCTTATTCAGCATGTCGTCTTTTATATATCTTCCAAAAGATGGCTGCTAAAAAAAGTATTCAGAGAGTAAGGCTGCTAAGTTTGGAAATATGAGTTGCATTTCAAAGATCCCTTACGACCAGGGTGCTGGATGTGATGTTTGTCCTCCTGTGGTGAAACTTGGATTCACTTGGTGGTAACTGAGGAGAGATGCAGGGCAGGAGGCCATCCTGTGAGTGTGGACTGTAGCAAGAAGGGTGGTTTTGAGGACTGTACCTGTATTGTTGGCATATTCTCATTTCAGAAGGCAGCCCCCTCCTCCTGGCAAAAGAAGCAGCAAATATGGTTTAGAGAGTGATTGCTGGAAGTGAGTCTATCTGTGCATCCCCTTCACTGTTTCCGTGACTGATTCGGTGCCCAAAATACATTCACTCCCTGTTGCACTGAGTAACAAGTGTATCCTATATATACCTTGTAACTTCACCCTGACCACTGCACCCATCAAGGTCATTTTTATTGTTGTTGTTTGCTGTGAAATTCCCCAAGAGCCAACAAAATGTATTTTTGATTCAGAAAGTTAAAAACAAATGAAATCTTTAAGCGTTACTAATGATGTTGCCTTGCCCTTTTAATTTACAGTTCGGATTCAGTTGACCTCTGCATGAAGTAGGCCATTAAAAGTTTGATTTGGGTTTCTCCCCTACCTTCCACCTCAAATATTTAAAGTGTTATGTGCTCTGATTAAAAGCCTGCTGTTCTTTTATAGGACATTTTAGGATAAAAGTTATCTATTCATATTTTAGTTCCTTATATGGATGTTAAAAGTTAAAAGGCAGTAACGTCAACAAATTTTTAATTGTGTTATCACACTGTCCTCCAAAGATATATTATTCATATTTTTCAAATGACTGAATGAGCAAATTTCACAAAGAAAATGATATGTGTCTCACATTTAAAGGGCTTAGGGAAAATTTCCTCCTGAACTTCTTTTTAAGTAATGGAAATAACTTTGGGATCAACTGGCGTATATATTCATTTCCAAATCACTTTTGGTTTATTCAGATATTTATTTCTGACATAGTTAAGTCCTAGTCCTACTTTACATGGAAAATTTTATTCCCTAAATTTGTGATGTGAGTATTTAAATGAGCATGATATTGGTTACCTAAAATTGATGTCATAGATTACTTAATTACATTCTTTTCTTTTAAACATTTTTGTTTTGTTTTGTTTTATTTTGAATTTTGAGAGAAAGAGCGAGTGCAAGTGAGGGAAAGGCAGAGAGAGAAAGAGAAAGGCAATCCCAAGGGGGCTGCATGGTGTCAGCACGGAGCCCGAGGTGGGGCTCGAACTCAGGAACCAAGATCATGACCTGAGCTGAAATCAAGAGTCAGATGCTGAACCGACAGAGCCACCCAGGCTCCCCTTAATCAGATTATTTAATATAGTAAGGGAAAGAAGTCTTAAGCTGTTATTTAAGAATACATAACTATTCCAACAGTGGCAGTGCTTTGACTAGGAAATACTACTTCTCTTACATAGTTTTAAATATTTATCAATGAGAAGAAAAGAAAAACAGGCTGACTATAATTTTAAAATCACTTTTATGCAAAATAATTACATATCAAATGTCAGGAATAATGATAAAGAATTGCATATACAATGCTTTGGTGCAGTTTTCTCAAAATCATGTTTTTTTGGTCCTTTTCAAGATTGTGTGTGTGTGTGTGTGTGTGTGTGTGTATATATATATGCTAATAGAAAACTTGAGTTTCCTCAAAATGTACTCAATGACTAAATCATCAAAAATAAGTACCTTGCTTGCTGACTAACTTTATGTATTTGAAAACCACATAAAAGTAAATAAACAGGTTGGAGGAAAGAAAGACATTGATATGCATCCCACCAACAGATCTGCAATTTTTCTTCATATTTCTCTCCTTTTCCCTTCTCAATGATCAAGTATTGATAGATGTCCCAACTAACATTTATCAAATTTTGTGCAACTGTTTTTTTATTGTTTTTAACATTTATTTATTTATTTATTTATTTATTTATTTATTTATTTATTTTGAGAGAGCAAGAGACAGAGTGTGAGCAGGGGAGGGACAGAGAGAGAGGGGGACACAGAATCTGAAGCAGGCTCCAGGCTCTAAGCTGTCAGCACAGAGCCCAATGTGGGACTCGAACTCATGAACCACAAGATCATGACCTGAGCTCAGGTCAGGTGCTTAACTAACTGGGCCACCCAGGCACCCCAAATTTTGTGTGACTCTTTATCCCCATTATTTCTGCCTGAAATCAGTGACTGAAATCTCAGTGACATCCTAACAACTCACCACACACAAATTAATTTCATCTTCCACACCACTACCATATTTATCCTAATATTAACAATGTGTATGACTTTATAATCCACTCATATATACATACGGGTATATATTATATCCATGGGTTTATCCATCTGTATTTCCACACAGTCTATAAGTAAAAAGCCAACATTTCTTCTCATGTTACACAAGACGCTTCATAATCCAACACCAGCTTGTCATTGGAGAGTGTCCGGGAAAACCCATCTTTATACTAAGATCCTTATATTTATATAATAAGCACTTGTATCCATAATCTTATACTCAATTTCCTTCTCCTTTCCTGAATATTATCCACACATCATCCCATATCAGAAAACTAGCCCAAAAAGTGTAAGCTCAAGTATTTCCTTTTCTAGATCTCTTGTCTTTCACTCTTATCAAGCAGATTTTTTAGTTAATTATTTTTATTGTTTAGTTTTTTACTTATTTTTTTCTGTACACAGCATGCCATCTATATACATATCAATTGACAATGTGTGTATGTGTAGATATGTATATTTACATGTGGGTTTAAATTGTTTATTTTTGGTGCCTCCATAATAGTCATAAGCTTTTGATCTTCGATTTTAATTTTGTTTTCGTATTCCCAACTCCCTCATAATAAGAATATAAAAGAAAAGCTTCATAAATGTTTATGTGCTTAATGAAAACTCTCATGTTTTAATATTCTCAAAAGATTCTTAAAAATAAAAGAAGGCATATAAAGTTATATGGTAAATTTTCAGAAATCATGTGGGATGTTAAAGAACAATTTGTAATCTACTATATACATGTAAAACAGATGGACAATAATTTCAAATTCAGTTATCATTCTGCTACCCTGTTGAATTGGTCTCAAAAGGAAGGTTTCATTAGTGGTAGAAATAAAAAGTATTTATGCAGGATACACAGATTCTGTGGTGATGAATTACTTCGCATACAAGTGAGGTCAGAATATTCTTGCATAAAAACCAATGTGTTTTCTAATATTCATCATTAGGCTTTATTATGTTACGAATAGCATGTGTTATTGTAGTAAGTTTTAGATTCTCATTTTATTAGATAGTAATGCACAATGATTATTCATTAGTGAACCATCCTGTTGGGATTCTAAAGAGTGAAGGTTGCATTATCTTAGCAAATATAGATACAAATCATAGAATTCACTATTTAAAAGAAATGTTTTTTATTATTGCATCAGAGTTCTACCAAAGATAAGAAGATGAACACAGGTGGGACATACTTATAGGAGTTATAAAACCATTTGATTTTGTAAATGAGCATTAATTCCATTCAACAATGTTTACTGAGTTACATAAATCTCACCCAAATTAGAATGCTGTAAATTCTTTTTAAAATTTAAATAAAAAAATCGGGGTGCCTGGTGAGCCAGTCAGTTGAGCGTCCATCTTCAGCTCAGGTCATGATCTCCCGGTTCGTGGGTTCGAGCCCCGTATCAGGCTCTGTGCTGACAGCTCAGAGCCTGAACCCTGCTTCAGATTCTCTCTCTCTCTCTCTCTCTCTCTCTCTCTGCTCCTCCCCACTCACACTCTATCTCTCTCTCTTTCAAAAATAAACATTAAAAAACTTAAAAAAATTAAATTAAAAAATCAATCGAGAAGCTACAGAAACTTTTGTGAATAAGTATTATATGCACCCAACTATAATGCAGTGTGACTGTTTAACTAAACACAGAGACACATATAAACTGACGCGCACAGAAAGGCAATCTTGCTGGATCATACAAATGGGAATAAAAATCAATTTAGCCCTCTGTTTTAAACCAGATGGTAAAAAAAAGATATCATTTGCTGTATTAAAAAACTTACCTCAGGGTGCCTTGGTGGCTCAGTCGGTTAAGCATCTGACATCGGCTCAGGTCATGATCTCACAGCTCGTGAGTTCGTGCCCCACACCGGGCTCTGTGCTGACAGCTCAGAGCCTGGAGCCTGCTTCAGATTCTGTGTCTCCCTCTCTCTCTGCCTCTCTCTCGCCTGCTCACATCCTCTCTCTCTCTCTCTCAAAAATAAATAAACATTAAAAAAATAAAAAAAAAACACTCACTATCAAACTCGTCTCTGGGCTTTCAATGATAATGTTGCCTTGGCAAAACAGAAGATGAAATTTGGATATTTTGTTCTAAAATGCTGGTTCTCAGGGGGACGCCTGGTGGCTCAGTCGGTTAGGTGTTTGAGTTTTGGTTTCAGCTCAGGTCATGATCTCTTGGTTTGTGAGTTTGAGACTGTCAGCACAGAACTTGCCTGGGATCCTCTCTCTCCCTCTCTCTCTATGTCCCTCCCCTGCTTGCACTCTCTTCCTCCGTCAAAATGAATACTAATTAAAAAAAAATAATTGAAATAAAAGTAAAATGCTTGCTCTCAGGGGCACCTGGGTGGTTCAGTCAGTTCAGCATCTGACTCTGGATTTCGGCTCAGGTCATGATCTTGCAGTCATGGGATTGAGCCCCACATCGGGCTGTATGCTGACAGTGAGGAGCCTGCTGTAAATTCTCTCACCTCCCTCTCTTTCTGCCACTCCATCCCCCACGAAATAAATAAACCTTAAAAAATAAAATAAAATAACTGCCCTGATTGTAAGATTATGTATATACATATGTAGAAGTGTGTGTGCTTGAGAGAGAAAGAGGACAGACTGAGGCAGTGAAACAGAATGGGAAGGAAACATTGCATAAAATACAATGTATTGTACTTAATTGCAGTTATAATAATTATCATTGAGAACCCACCAATGTATTAGACCAGGTCTCTATTGTGCATGACATGTAGGTTACAATCCGAATATCTACCCCACCGTGCAGTTTTGGCACTATCCCCATTCCAGCATGGATCACAGCAGTGAATATTACATCTGCAATTTGCCAAATAAAACCTTAACAACCAGTACAGAATTTTAAATATAATCTCACTGTAAATCAATTTCCTATGTCCAAAGTATTAAATACAGTCTCTCATTCTGCTCTACCATCTTCATAAATAATAGTGAGTTTTGTGTTTGTTATTTTCCTCCTGGATACCTGTGAATAAATTTTACTTAGTGCTCACTTGTTTGTTATTGTAAGCTATCTGGTTGTCCAAGAACATCCAGAATTCCTACAGATCTGATTAAAAAAAAAAATCCTGACGCATTTCAATGCCTATAAAAGTTTTAGAATCGTCATGGGTGGAATTTACCCAGTTTTGGGATTTCCTGTAGAAGAGAACAACATTTACATTTAATAGAGTATATCAGTAGTTCTGTGTCTTCCCCCAGGGGACCTGAGACAGAAAACATAGAGAGAGTGAGAGTTTTTCAAAAGCTTGTTGGATTTTGTTCTATGGTGTATGTATATCTATGCATTATATATATAATGCACATATATTCATATATATTTATACATATATACACATACCAGTTAGTGTCATTAAACTAATTTAACTCTTTTGAAAGAGGCCAGGTTACTCTATATCATTTGGACATATACAATTCTTTGTAATCTTGGGGAAATTACCATTTAAGCTTTTGCAAAGAGTTACATACCTCTGGGAAACCTTTCTCATAATAATAAAGTTGGCTTTTTTTCTGCGAAATTTTCATATATCTATTCGTGAATATATTAAGTATAGCATGTAATGTATACCAGATCTTGCTGAATTTACAAGATTGCAAACGTCTGAAAGACAGTATTTTTTTTTTTCTTATTTACCGCATTAACCTTCTTTCTAGCGCGTTGTCTGGCACAAACTGGATAGGCGTTCATCTCTTTGTTAAAATGACAGGTTTATAAATTCCAGTTCTTTAACTCTTTGAACTAGTCTACTATTTATTTCTAGGCTGAATACAAAATAACAAACATATAATAGCGTCAGAGCACATTGTGCAAACTAAGATATAATTAATAATCACCAAGCTCTAGTATAGAAATATAGAAATGCTGTTTGCTGCTCTAATCACATAGAAAAACAACACACACACACACAAACACACACACACACACACACTGATATCCAAGGAATTATCTAGTGTGCTCTACATACTATATTTTCAATACAACTCGAACACAATGTTTTCACTAAAAATGCAACACAACAGAACAATTACATTATTAAATCCTCATTATTAACAAATGTAACATGTATGCACTTACTGAAGCAGGAAGATACTATCTGGGATTTGTTTTGTTACTGCTTTAAGTAAAACGTGTGTCTCAATAACACTGATTGTGATTCCATATTTATCCATAAATTTGAATATGAATGTGTATATAAAATCTTAAATATTAATTAATATTACCCCTGTGTATCATTAAAACTATTGAATTGGGAGAATGTTGGGGTCACTAGGATATATTTTGGATGAGAAGCTGTGGCTCAAAATTACTCACTGCAAAGAAAAATTAAGTCTCCCTGAATATCTAGACATGGTATTCAATTTAACATTATGACATTAAAAATGAAAACTAGAAGATTATACACTATAAGGGGGACTAAGATTGTTAATTTCGTGTGTCCACTTGGCTTGGCCATTGTGTTCCAAGTTTGGGTCAAACATTCTGGTAATTTCTGTGAAGGTATTTTTTTGGATGAGATTAACATTAAGTCAGTAGACTTTTAATAAAGCAGATTACCCACTATAACATGGGTGGGCCTCATTCAATCTGTTTGTGGATTTACTCTTCTAGATCCAGAAGGAATTCTGCCAGCAAACTCTCTTCAGACTGGTGGAACTCTTCCCTCGGTCTGTCTCTAGCCTGCTGGTCTACCCTGCAGATTTTGGATTTACCAAGCCGCCACAATTGCCTGTGCCAATTCTTTAAAATAAATCTTTCTACATACACATTCTGTTGGTTCTGTTTCTCTGGAGAATGCTCACTAATACAGGACTTAAGGGTGAGCAGGTTGCATGTAGACACTGAGCTGCTAGTATTCCAAGAAAGAGGTCAACATTCAAAAATCACCTTAACACCTGCTAACTTCTTAATTGGCATCATTTTCAGTCTGTCATCATTATATTTGATTTCTGGTGATATTTGACTAAATACACCATCTGTAAAATATATGGGGTACATATAAAAAGACTTGGGTAAACGTATAGAAGCACTTTAAATTCAAACAAATACAAAATTACACAGAGAATCAAACCAATAAGATTATTAATCATTAAACATTATCATTTCATTACACATGAGTTGTCGCCTAGATTAATAAAAACTTTTAACTAATAAGCACAATAATGTCTAGCATTTATTGAGTGTTAATTGTGTACCAGGCCTTAAGCTATGCGTTTTACATTCACTTATTTAGTAATAAAAACCATTCTATGAGGTAAATACTGCTGGCAATATACATATAAGGAAGCAGGCCAAGAGAGGGAAAATTATTTCCCTACACTTATAGTAAGTGCCTGGCCTGGGAAGCAAACCCAGGTCTGTCTTATCCCAGAGACACAGAGCCAGATGCCATAACTCCTTGGCTAATAGCCAATCCTAAATTGTTCACAGCAAATGGCTCCTTAATAATCATTCAGCGTGACCAATTCGTTTGAATCTTCAGTTCACTTCAGTACATTTGGGAAATATCTGACTACCATTTTTAATTTCAACTGTGCTATAATACTCATCTGCCAAATTTACTACTACTTTGATTCCTCCAACTTTGCCATATCACACATAGAATATGGTGTCAGGGTCCTGGATTTTCAAGGCTTTACAATTTTAGCTCATTCTCATAAAAAGCATGCATACATTGCATATATGTACACTGTCCTGTTTGATCTTTTATTTTAAATGAAACATAATCTGACACTGTTTTACAAACATATTTTACTAATGATTAATTTGAAAGAGTGTACTATAAGAAGGTTAAGGGCATAGTCTTTGGAACCAGAATGTCTGGAAACAAATATTAACACCTCCACCATCTTGCTTTGTGAACTGGGCCAAACAATTCCAATCTCTGGGTCTCAGTTCCTCTATGTGTAAAATAAGGATAGTAAAGTGTCTACCCTCAAAGGCTTTTTGTGGGGTTTATATTAGCTCATAACTGTAAAGCTGTAAAGCTGTTAGAACGCATAACTGAATGGAATTCTATATTCTGAGGTTAAAATGGCAATCAATTTATATTTTAAGTAATACTTCACCCATTGCTGGCTGGGCTATGTTGTCTAAGTTATAAAACCTTATCATAGTCTTGGCTCCCCTCAGTTCCCTATGCTTGCTTAGTCAGCCTTCTAAGCCAACCCCAAGTGCAAGCAGACTCAGCCGTCCATTATGTTGGTTGTTGTTTAGGCTCAGTGGTTAATGGATTTCTGATGTAGATGGAAGTTTTTCTGTAACCAAGATATCACTTGGACAGATGGAGTCACAATACCTTTGATGCTCGTTCCAGCCTGAGGAGTGCTTACTTACATAGGTTCAGCCGAAGCATTTCAGAAGTGATGCAAACTAGCCAGCCGTCCGGATCATTCCATACAGATACGTATTTTGTTTTTTAATTTTATTTCAAGGCTTTGAACAAACTCTACAAATTGATACAAGCAAAAATCTTGTTAGTTAAACATAATCTTTTTAATGGATAGTTTGAAAGGACTAGGCCTCTTCAGTACAATGCAATGCAGTCTTTGATGTAATTGTCACTAATTTGAATTAAAAGCTATCAAATCCAACATCTTTTCTTCTTTACAAAGCCCTGCTGTTTCACTTATATTGTCATCATTTCTGAGCAAAAGCTGCTGAAACAAGACTACTTAAAAAAATAGAATTTCAGGGGCACCTGCGTGGCTCAGCTGGTTAAGCATCTGGCTCTAGATTTTGGGTCAGGTCATGATCTCAGAGTTCATGAGATTGAGCCCTGCATCAGGCTCTGCTCTGACAGTGTGGATCCTGCTTGGGATTCTCTCTCTCCCTTTCTCTCTGCTCTTCCCCCGCTCTTGTACATGCTCTCTCTCTCTCTCTCTCTCTCTCAAAAATAAATAAACTTAAAAAAATGGATTTTATTTGAAATCTTTTTTTTCTATTAAACCATTGTTATAATCACATGAATATTAAGATATCATGTAATTCTGTTTAGGAGACTAGGGCACTAAATGTTTTTAGAATTTCTTTCTAAAGAACAAACAAAATTAGAAAATTACCTTTAAATATTTTTTTCATCTTACCTTGAGTACATAAAATGTCAATGTCAATTTACAGCCCAAATAAGGTCAATTATTTATATATATAATAGAATTTCAAATACAAATTAACTATATGTGAAGCAATCAATTTTCACAAATAAATATAATATACTAATATGTAAAAAATTCTGGGGGCACCTGGGTGGCTCAGTCAGTTGAGCGTCCAACTTTTGATTTTGTCTCAAGTTCAATTCCCACATCAGCACAGAGCCTGGTTGGGATACTCTCTGTCTTCCTCTCTCTCTGCCCCTCCCCTGCTTGCACTCTCCCTCTCTGTCTCAAAACTAAATAAATAAATATTAAAAAAGAAAGAAGAACTGAAAGAATTCAGAGGATGAGACATTGCATTTTGGATAGATGATTAAATGACCACAGAATAAAGAAATAAAACCTTAATTCAAGCCTGAAGTTTTTTGGTTTTGTTTTTTAAATCAAAATAAGTAAACACTTGAGAGGAAGAACAGAGAGGTTTTGTACGTAAGGAATTTGCATCAATGATGATAAGTAGAGGAGGATGTGATGCATCTTTAGAAGAAGATAGATGTCACTGAAGCATTCCCTTCCTCTTTCCCTCCTTCCCTCCTTCCTTCCTTTCCAAAGCAGTTTTCTTATAATCAAAAACGGGAGATGAGAAAATAGAGTTTTAGCATACTTTAATACATGGGGTATACATTAATTAATTATGACATGCAAAGTGCAAAGAATAACAAGAAGGAAGAAATGAAAATAGAAGATCCATACTCCAAGAACTTACAATTTTGTGTGGAGACAAACTGCAGAGTGATTTGTGTGGCTGGGAATGTAAAGCAGAGTAACCTATGAGGGACCGTAAAGAATCACCTTCTATAATGGAGGTGAGGGATGGTTTGGTGAAGCGGAGTTTAGGGAAAGCTGCAATAAGATGACGCTGAGGTAATATCCCAGAATAATGCATGGGTGTAAGTGTGTATGTGTATGTGTGTGTGTGCATGTGTATGTGCATATGAATACACATCTGTGAGTACTGGATCAGGTTGGGCTTTCTGAAAGGCAGAGTAAACTCCACCCACTTCAGTACTTAAAGATGTATGATGAATGAATAAAGAATAGGTGGTATATATACATAATGGAATATTACTCAGTGATCAAAAAGAATGAAATCTTGTCATCTGCCACCACATGGATGGAACTAGAGTGTATTATGCTAAACGAAATAATTCAACCAGAGAAAGATAAATATCATATGATTTCACTCATATGTGGAATTTAAAAAAAACAAAACAGATAAACCTAGGGGAAGGGAAGGAAAAATAAAGTAAGATAAATACAGAGAAAGGCAAGCTATAAGAGAGTCTTAAATACGGAGGACAAACTGAATGTTTCTGGAGGGGAGGTGGGTGAGGGGATGGACTAGATGGGTGATGGGGATTAAGGAGGGCACTTGTTGGGATGAGCACTGGGTGTTACATATAAGTGATGAATCACTAGATTTGACTCCTGAAACCAATACTACACGATATGTTAACTAACTTGAATTTTTAAAAAAATGCATGATGATGACCCAACCATATTTATGTTTCAAAACCTGTCGAACCAACTGAAATACAAAAGAATGAAACAAAAGAGCCAAATCTAGAAAGCAAAAACACACATAAACTAAATGAAAAGAAAATTTGCTCAATAATCATGTCACCACAATTTCTTCCAAGGTATTTTTCTGAGTGTCAGGAATATAGATAATATAGTTATTACCTTGAAACCCATTGAAGGGAAAATAACTAAAGCTAAAAACGTGAACAAGTAAATGAACAAGTACAAATAGTAGCAGCTGTTACAAATGGGATATATAGTGACTATGAGTGAGTGACATGAGGAACAAAGAATACTCCTCAGTGGAGGTAGCTGATGATCTGATTAACTAGGGTAGGTCAGCCATGGCAGGATATGAGAGACGGTTTCCACCAGCAGTGAGAAAGGAGCCATAAGTAAGAACACCTTAGGGTGTTTCAGTAACAAAAAAGTCAATGTGATTTGAGTATAATATAACAGAAGAGTGTGAGTTTAATAAATTAAGCATCATGATTATAACTACAACAAAGGTGATAATACTGGAAATGAACAAAAAGAGACTAGTATATAAAAAGAAAGTTGCATCAATCAGAATCAACTAATATGGAGAAAGAAATAGAGTTATTTCTTGTAGTGAAGGTCTGTACATAATGAATAGCTAGGAATTGAATTATGTCTCCCCAAAACTCATATGTTGAAGCCCTAATCCCCAATGGGATGGAGATGGGGCTTTGGGGAAGGAAGTAGGTTTAGATGAGGTCAGGAGGATGGGGTCCTCATGATGTAATTAGTGCCCTTATAAGAAAAACAAAACAAAACAAAACAAAACAGAGCTTTCTCTCATCCTCCCATGACGTGAGAAAACAGCTAGAAGGTGAGTGTCTATAAGCTAGAATGAGTCCATCTCAGAACCTGAACTTGCTTGGCACCCTTATCTCAGACTTGAAGACTCTAGGACCAGAAGAAATAAACGGTTATTGTATAATCCCCTTAGGCTATGATAGTTTGTAATAGACTGAGTAGACTAAGACATGCATTATCTCAGTCTTCTGTAACCAAAAAAAGAACTTATTTTGCCTTGATTTCAATAGATATTCTGCTGTTAACAAATTGTAGGTTGACAGTATCTTTTTTCTCAATATTTTAAGAATATGCATGCTTTGCTTGCACTCTACTTTTTACGTTTGTTATTCTTTGCTCTTCTATAACTAATGTGTTTTTTTTCTCTGTCTTTAAGTGTTTAATATTTATTTTTCCTAATTTGATTGTCATGGCCCTTAGCAACTTTCTTTAGGTACTTTATGATTTGGGTTCATGGAGGTTTTAGACCTGTGAGTTACCAATTTTTACCAATCTGTGTATCTATCTATCATCTATCTATCTATCATCTATCTATCTATCTATCTATCTATCTATCATCTATCTCTCTTTCTATATCTATATATATATATACATATGTATGAAAGCATTAAATTTTCAGGTTTTTCTAGCTCCTCCTCTCTGACTTCTCCTGGGACTCCATTGACTCATATATCTCACATGTCACTGGTTTCTCTCTATTTCTCTGTCTTTAATTATGGATAGCTTTTATTACTATACTTTCAAATTCACTGATCTTTTTATCTGTAGTGTCTAATCTAGGACTTACATCCAGTGACGTTTTCACTTCAGATATTATAATTTTAATCACTCAGTGTTTCCTTTGATATTTTGTTTTTCTATTGCTCTTCCTATGCTCGTGTTTACTCTATCTTCTTGGGCATAAGAAGTATCAAGTTTAGAGATTTATTTCAAAGTCCTTTTCTGTATTTCTGTCCTCTGTCATTTCTTAGTTTGGCTTAATGATTTCTTCTTTTTTTTTTTTTTTAATTTTTTTTTTCAATGTTTTATTTTTATTTTTGGGACAGAGAGAGACAGAGCATGAACGGGGGAGGGGCAGAGAGAGAGGGAGACACAGAATCGGAAACAGGCTCCAGGCTCTGAGCCATCAGCCCAGAGCCTGACGCGGGGCTCGAACTCCCGGACCGCGAGATCGTGACCTGGCTGAAGTCGGACACTTAACCGACTGCGCCACCCAGGCGCCCCTGATTTCTTCTTTTTTACATGTACATGGGTCATAATTTCCTATTGTTTGCATGCCTGGCAAGGGTGCTATGCATGCTTGAATGTTGTTGGATATTGGATTTATTGCATCATTTTACATAATTTATAATGATATAAAATTAAGTTATTTGGAATCAATGAGTCATTTCAACTTTCATTTTCTTTAATTAGCAAGCTTTATATTTTAAATAAGTTTTAGGTTCACAAATTTTTATTATATACATTACAATAGGTAAATTGATTTGTAATCTTTATTTTCCTCATCCTTTTCTGCATGTTTCTTTCTTTCTTTTTTTTTTTTTTAAGACAGCAATAATCCAATTTACTCGGGACAATCAAAAGGACAATTTATCCCGCCTAAAAGTTAAGTCGACCCTAAAAATATGAGCCTTATCTTTTCCATACTCTTATATCATCAACACAATTTCTTTTAAAGGTAAGTTAGTATTAAGACAAATACCTTGAAACTTGCAAAAGTTGTTCACAGAGATCGTAAACTCAAACAACCAGATAGAAATCTAATTCTCAATGATCAAAATCTGGACAAAAAATATATACTTGCAAAGCGTGTTTTTGTATTATCAGGAAGTTTTAAGAATATTCCTACTGCACTCTTTCCCAATACTTATTTAGTCCTTTTGAAAATGGTCATGTGTTGGGGCACCTGGGTGGCTCAGTCAGTTAAGCCACCAACTTCAGTTCAGATCATGATCTCATGGTTTGTGAGTTTGAGACCTGCATCGGGTGGGCTCTGTGCTGACAGCTCAGAGCCGGGAGCCTGCTTTGGATACTGTGTCTCCCTCTCTCTTTGCCCCTCCCCTGCTTGCACTCTGTCTCTCTCTCTCTCTCTCTCTCTCTCTCTCAAAAATAAATAATAAACATTAAAAAATTAAAGCAAAGAAAATAATCATGTGTTGTTTAAAATAGTAAATTAATAAGAAATAAATATGTGAAAAGTATCCTTAGAGGCACCTAGATGGCTCAGTCGGTGGAACCTCTGACTTTGGCTCATGTCATGATTTCACAGTTTGTGACTTTGAGGCCCTCGTCAGTCTCGCTGCTGTCAGCACAGAACCAACTTCAGATCCTCTGTCCCCCTTTCTCTGCCCCTTCCCCACTAAAGTTCACTCTCTCTCTCAAAACTAAATGAACATTAAAAAAAAAAGTATCTTCAAATTCTTTCCCTTTCTCTTGACATATACACTTTATTGTCAATTAATTAGAAAAAAAAATGTTCTTCAAAATAAAATCAGATGACTTCACTTTAAAGACATTAAAGTTTCAGGAACAATATCAAATATTTCTAACATTCCTAAGGTTAACTCATTAAACGATTTTACTTAGACTTGAGACTTTTATCTATATGTGACCACAATAAGAAAAATAATACACATCGTAATCACACGTCATGCACACCTATGATATGGAGATATAGTTTGAAAGAAAATACTTCAGAAACAAAATCCATACTTTATGCAACACATTATTTTCCATTTTACCCAATTAGAATCTATTCTATTTCATATTTTTTAAAATTGAAAAAAGAGATTGCAACTCACTAAATTGCCTTCAAGACCCAATAATAAGTCATGACTTGTGTTATAAACAGCATTATTCTATGCAGTTCTCTGTAACAGGACATACCAATATAAAACAACTTTGGGGGGCACCTGGGGGGCTCAGTCGTTTAAGTGTCCGGCTCTGGCTCAGGTCGTGATCCCATGGCTTGGAAGTTCCATTCCCATGTTGGGCAGAGCCTGGAGCCTGCTTCGGATTCTGTGTCTTCCTCTCTCTCTGCCCCTCTCCCACTCATGCTCTGTTTCTTTGTTTCTCAAAAATAAACACACATTAAAAAAAGTTTCTAAACAACTTTGGGCAACAATCATTGGTGAGCATACATAGTAATTACTAATATTATAGAGCACTTCCTAAATTCTGGGCATTCTGTTAAGTAATCTTCATATATAACACATCACAACTCCAAATAGGAAAGAACTTTGGAGAATCATATTTCAGACTGGGTTTTTAAATAATACATTTTCAGATTTTACTGGAATTCTATAATTCACTACCATTCAGAGCTTTTTGATATAGGAAAGCATTTATTAAAAGAGAGAGAGAAACAGATTTTCATTATCAGTAGGTTTGGCATATAGTTTGAACATCAGGCACTGACTGTTATAACTGAAAACTAACAATTCTTCATGGAGTGATAGTATTTTATTTAGAACACAGGTGGACATAAAATTTATAGTTGTATAAAGTGATAACTTGCATAAATGGTTTAAAGAAGGCATGGAAGAATGATTTCACGGGCATTTACCTGGCAACCAGATGTCATGTATCCATATCTGAAATGACTAAAGTTACGGTCACATTGAATTATGTGAGCAGTCATGTCATCAAATAAATGGATATTGTGAATAGATTAAAGGAAAGTCATGTTTTCAGAATAGGTACTTCAATTATATTCTTTGCTCATCCAAGTAACAATTATTTTGCCAAATAGAATGCGAAAGTCATTTTTGTGGTTACAAGTTTTTAACTAAAAGTAAACATATTCTGTATCTGTTTTCTTCACCTGGAATATTCATCAGACATCCTAAGATTGCCACTGAGAGAGCTAGTGCTTTATCCCCCTGCCACATCTTCTTAGGTATTCTGGAGATTACCTCTCTTGTCTCATTTCATTTCCCTATGATATATTCACTATTATCAGCTCCCAAGTGTCTGGGACAGCGTCACCATAATTTCTTTCAGTTGTAATGTCAAGAAGATGGGTGAGTGGTAAAGAGACGTTGCAGATGATTCAGCAGGAGAATCACTTCTAGAAGGTATTGGACATCATACATACCAAACACATTGGCTGCCATGTCTGTATATAAATAGATCTTATCTCTCTCTCTCTCTCTGACCCTAGCCTCCTGGCCCCCACCGTTAGCTGGTGTTCTTGTAAGATGACACCCAAGCACTCTCGAGCAAAAGAATATAAAAGTGTTTATATTCTGTTTTAGAGTTACAGCTATTATCCAGTTGAAACATAAAAATAGTCCTGTGACTGAGGCGTTATCAACATTTTACAGAAGCAGTGTGGGAAATCCTTTGATCAATGCTCCAATTTGTTTCCTGTACCTATTTTGGTTTAAAAAAAAAAAAAACTGAAGAGATTTTTAGGGCCACTTTTCCTAAAAAGCATTATAGTCTTCAAAAACAACTGAC
This sequence comes from Lynx rufus, assembly GCF_022079265.1. NCBI lineage: Eukaryota > Metazoa > Chordata > Mammalia > Carnivora > Felidae > Lynx > Lynx rufus. The sequence continues at coordinate 137,270,018 of NW_025814867.1, forward strand.
AAAAAAAGAAAACTAATCAATTAAACCTGTAGTACAAATAACCAGATATAAACGGCAGAATTAATTCACTGATTAGGTGAGATAGTAGCACAATTTTCCCCTAAGCTTTGCAAACAGTCTATAAACTATTTCTACATAGGACCTTAATAACGCTTGATTAAATACCTGTATTGATGCCTCACATTACATAAAGAAAACATGTTTTCTTTGTTTACATTTTAGATGTTAGTATTTAAATCAGTCTTAATCAGGCACTTTTGTTTACCATGCGAGTGCTATTTAAATGATAATATTTGCTAAGAAACAATGTAAGACTATGCAGTGAACACATCAAAATTTTGTGACAGATCTGTACTCACATTTTAGCACAGGGTAGAACAACAATCTGTTTTCTCCTTTACAAAACGTTGCTTAAAATTAAAACTACAATGCGGTATCACTTCTCACCTCTCAGAATGGTCCTCATCAAAAAGACACGAGATAACAAATGGTGGCTGGAGAAAAAGCAACCCCTGCACACTGCTGGTGTCATTGTAAATAGGTGCAGCCACGATGGAAAACAGTATGGAGGTCCTCAAGAATTAGGCATAGAACTATCATATGATCTGGCTATCCCACTTCTAGGAAGATAATTGAAGGAAATAAAAAATATCTATATCCCCGTGTTCATAGCAGCATTATTTATAATAGTTAACACATGGAAACAACCTACATGTCCATCAGTGGATGAATGGATAAAGAAGATGTGGTATGTAAACAGAATATCATTCAGTCATAAAAAAGAAGGGAATCCTACCATTTGCACCAACATGGATGGAACTTGAAAGCATTGATGCTACATGAAATAAGTCAGACAAAGAAAGGCAAATACCATATAGTCACTGATACTTGTAATTTAAAACAAACAAAAAAGCACCACAACAAACCAAACTCTTGGAAAAAGATATCAAGACTTGTAGTACCAGAGTCGGATGGCAGAGGGAAGAGGAATTGGAGGAAGGTGGTCAAAAGATATAATTTCTTTCTTTCTTTCTCTTTCTTTCTTCTTTCTTTCTCTTTCTTTCTTTCTTTCTTTCTTTCTTTCTTTCTTTCTTTCTTTTTTCCTTTTTCTTTTTTGAAAGAGAGAGAGAGAACACGAGCAGGGGAGGGGCAGAAAGAGAGGGAGAAAGAGAATCTTAAGCAGGCTCCTGAGCCTGATGTGGGATTCAGTCCCAAGACCCTGAGCTCATGACCTGAGCCAAAATCAAGAGTCAGACACTTAACTGACTAAGCCACCCAGGCACTCCACAATTTCCAGTTATGCAACATGATTACTATATCTAACACGCTGTAGGATATAGAGGAAAGTTAAGAGTAAATCCCACAATTTCTCATTACAATATTTTTTCTTTCTTATTTTCTTTCTTTTGTTTTGTCATATTTATGTGAGAAGATAGAGATGTGGTAATCATTCAGAGTATAGATAAACCCAGCCATCATGTTTCACATCTTTAACTTATACAATGATGTATGTCAATTATTCCTCAATAAAACTGGAAAAATAAAATATGTTGCTTAAATATATTTTTTAAATTATTTAACAGGTAAGAAAAAGCTGATATAATACATGTTGTTAAATTCTCCCTCTAAAAATTCATTAAGAGATAGCATTATACATAGTTATACACTGTGCACAGTGTATATATAAATATAAATATATATTTATATAAATATATAAAATAAATATAAATATAATTTATAATATATATAATATAAATATAATAATATAAATATGTAATATAATATAATATAACATATATAATATATAAGTATAAATATAAATATATATATACATATAAATATAAATATATATATAAATATACATATAAATATAAATTATATAAATATATAAATAAATATTTATATATAAATTTATATATAAACATATATAAATATATATATACATATTTATATATAAATAAATATATATATTTAATTTTTTTAATGTTTACTTTTGAGAGAGATGGAGAGACAGAGTGCAAGAAGGGGAGGGGTAGAGAGAGAGGGAGACACAGAATCCGAAGCAGGCTCTTGGCTTTGTGCTGACAGACGCAGGGCTTGAACTCACAAACCGTGAGATCATGATCTGAGCAGAAGTCAGATGCTTAACTGACTGAGTGACCCAGGCATCCCATGAATTTGATGCAAATTTTATTGCAGCCAATCCTGAATAAAGTGGAAATAAACAATATAAAGACTAAAACTATAGACTAAAATCAATGAAACTGAGATTCTTTTTTTGAAAAGATAAGCAAAAATGGCAAACCTCAGAAACACACAGGCTACCAAGACTAAATCATGAAGAAATAGAAAATTTGAATAGACCTACAACTAGTATGAGGATGAAGTCAGTGATCAAAACCACCCCACTAACAAAGAGAAGCCCAGGAGCTTTCGGCTTTACTGGTGGATTTTACCCAATATTTAAAGGATTAAAGCCAATAGTTCTTGAACTCTTAAAAACTGAAGAGGAGGGAATGCTTCCAAAATCATTTTATGAAGCTAGCATTAACCAGCTACTAAAGGCAGACAAAGACACTACAAATAAAGAAAACTGCAGGCTAATATTACAATATCATCATGAATAGAAATGCAAAAGTCCTCAACACTATACTAGCAAACTTAATTCCAAAGCACGTTACAGTGATCATATACCATGACCAAGTGGGATTTATTCCTGGGATGCCAGGATGATTCATCATACACAAATTAACTGATGTGATACATCACACTAATAAAGGATAAGAATCATGAACATCTCAATGGATGCAAAAAAATCAGTTAAAGTTGAAAACACTTTCATTATTAAAAAACTCTCTGACTAGGTATAGAAGGAACATAGAAGGTCAAAAGACCACAAAATAACACCATTCTTAATGCCAAAAACCTGAAAGCTTTTCCTTTAGAATCAGGAGCAAGTCAAGGATACCCTCTCTCAGACTTCTATTCAATAGTACTAGAAGTAATAGCCATAACTATTAGGTGCAGAAAAGGAAATAAAGTGCATCCAAATTATAAAGGAAGAAGTCAATTTTTTTATGTGTCATGATCTTATATATAAAAACTAACCACAAATTCAGTAAAGTTATAGAATATAAAATTAGCACACAAAATTCAGTGATATTTCTAGACAATAACAATGAACTATCTGAAAAAGAAATTAGGAAAGCAAATCTATGTATAATTTTATCCAAAAAAAGACAGAATACTTAGGAATACACTTAACCAAAGAAATGAAAGACACACTGAAAACCATGCAGATGAAAAAATTATTGAAGAGATATTTGCACTTCCATTTTCATTTCAGTATTTTTCATGATAGCCAACACATAGAAACAACCTAAGTATTCATCAATGGACGAATGGAGAAAGAAAATGTAGTGTGTGTATATATATATATATATATATATACACACACACACACATATACACACATATATATATATATACACATTACATATATATATATATATATATATATATACACTTACACACACATATATACAATGGAATATTATTCAGCCACAGAAAGGAAAGAAACCCTGCCATTTGTGACAACATGCATATAGTCTGAGTGAAAATGCTAAGTGAAATAAACCAGAGAAAGACAAATACTGTGTGATCTCACCTATATGTGGAATCTAAAATAGCTGAACTAGAAATAAAGTAGAATGGTAGTTGACAGGGACCAGCTATTCAAGATTATAAAGTTGCAGTTATGCAACATGATTAAGTTCTAGAGATCTGAAACACAACACATTGTGCCTGTAGTTAACAATACTGAATTGTGCACTTAAGTATTTAAGAGGAAAAATCTTACGTTAAATGTTCTCACCACACACACCAAAGGTACAGTCCGACACTCAAATATCTCCCCATTATCCCCTACTTGCACAAAAGAAAATAAATATAATTTGTTTTATAATAATGCTTTAAAATATCATAGTTCAGTAATACCCTCTGCATGAAATACAAGACTCATTGTTCTTCTTCAGCTTGTTTTAGAGACACAGGCAATGCAAGGTGCCAGCAATAATTATTGAAACAAATGAATGATATTTGTACCATGGAATTATTAGATCACTGAAAGGGATCATGGCTAGACTGCAGTTAAAGGTCAATTATAGCACTGGGGTGGTTACACTACATTTATGTCAGGCTGTAACAGGCAATCAGGAAGGTCAACCTTGATGAGGACTGGCACAGAGAGAGATTAGCAATGACATTTCAAATGGGTTTGACTCAAACAGCTCCCATGTCTTAAGTTCAGTGCTGCCATGAATTTGCATAAGTGAGCTAGGGTAGTAAGTGGAATTTGTAACTAAAAGTCCTAACAGCGATAATTCCTTTGTAACCATCTTATTTTTACATCACAGCAAATAGCGTATCTCAGATTTGATGGATGAGGACTAAATCACTTTTATAAATATTGAGATAAATTTATCCTTATACAGAATACTGGGGCTATTTAATAGAAAGTAAGCAATAATAACTTTAATAATGCTTATAAAATATGTCCATCTCCCAAACATGACCTTCATTAAAAATAACATTAGGAGATGATATGACATATTGCACACATAAGTGTGTTTGACACTTATACATGCATATGTTATATCATAACTTAAATATTTACAATGGTAAAATATGGGAAAAAATAAAATTCTAAAATATGGACATGTATTTTTTCCACCATTTAAAATTCTTCAACCCATTAACTTCTGGCAAGACTTATACACATTAGCCCTATGAAATCTTGACACTATACAGGAAACTACAAAATACTTATGACCAAACTGTGGCTGGAGTATTAGTATGTTAAAAAAACTTCACAAATGATTCTTACCATGGCACCAACTTTGAGAACCAATGTTCTACAGCAATATGGAAATCACTTTGAGGAATCCACAATAAATAGCTACCAATTTTTCTTCTAAGAATCACTCTCCTAATTATTTCTCCATTCAAAGTGAGATCCCACATGGGTTCAATATAAATGTGGGCCAAATTGGTGTGCACGTATCTCCATTTTGTATAATAAATGTGTTATAGTAAGCTTACATCACATTTGGAGAAAGATCAATGAAAAATGAGGTAAGTCTGTAAATGATTTACGGAACCTTCCTAAAGCAATTTTTTTCATGGAGAACTAGGATGTATATACCCAACGCCTGCAAACTCCACTCAACTCTTATGCATTTCCCGGAACAAACTGTATTACTTTCTGTGGTTCAAATATAGCAAAATGAGTAGAGACCTCGAAAAAAATACCCTGTATGTTTTTTCTCTCTCTTTTTTTATTTTATTTACAAAGCAGTCAATTATCCTTTATACTGTAGAATCTGCATTATGTTCCAGAGAAAGTTATTTAAACCATAAAGATAAATAAATTTGTAGTTTATTTAATGTTCATTTATTAAATGGGCACTCATGAATTTTTGTATCTTAATATTTTAACTATGAAATTTTGTGTTAGTCATGAGAAAATAATGCAACATTTACCTCTTGGTTTATGAAGCACATCATACCTAAATATACATTGAAACATACTATTTTTGGTTCTCAAATTTACTAGCATATATACTATATATATATATATATATATATATATAAATATAAATGTTATATTTGTAAACAGATATATATAGCTAATGCTATCCATTTTTATGTATATACCTTTTTTAATGTTTATTTATTTTTGAGAGAGAGAGAGACAGAGTGAGAGCAGTTGAGGGATAGAGACAGAGGGAGACACAGAATCTGAAACAGGCTCCAGGCGGTCAGCACAGAGCCCAAGACCGGCCTCAAACCAGGAACCATGAGATCATGACCTGAGCGCAAGTTGGACACTTAACCGACTGAGCCACCCAGGTGCCTCTTTATATATATACATATATAAAGTTCTAGAGATCTTTATAAAGATCTATATAGAGATCTTATATAGATCTATATAGAGATCTATATAAATATCTAGAGATATTTATACATATATAAAGTTCTCTAGATCTAAAGATCTAGAGATATATATATGTATATATATAGAGTATATATATATATGTATATATATAGAGTATATATATATATGTATATATATAGAGTATATATATATATGTATATATATAGAGTATATATATATATGTATATATATAGAGTATATATATATATGTATATATATAGAGTATATATATATGTATATATATAGAGTATATATATATATGTATATATATAGAGTATATATATATATGTATATATATATATGTATATATATATACACCTTGATTGATGATTAGTACCCTTGGAGTTTATTGGTGTTGTCTGATATGTATCATAATCTCCTTAGAAAGGGATTCTGTGTGGAGCACCTGGGTGGCCTCAGCCAGTTAAATGTCCAACTTCAGCTCGGATCATGATCCCACAGTCAGTGAGTTCGAGCCCCATGTTAGGTTCTGGGCCAACAGCTCAGAGCCTGGAGTCTGCTTCGGATCCTGTGTCTCCCTCTCTCTATGCTCCTTCCCCACTTACATTCTGTCTCTCTATCTCAAAAATAAAATAAAAACATAAAAAAATTACAAAGAAGAAAGTAAAGAAAGGGATTCTGTGCCTGTATCTCTTCCTGTAGAGTATCCAGGCTTGCATGAGAGTACACAGCCCACACCACGGGCCTCCTTTTCCTTCAGGTAGCTAAGCTTGCTTCCTATTCTCAGTGTTAGACTCATATTTTCAATTGCCTGGTGATATTTTTATACAAAGATTTTCCATAGTGAGACCATTTGAGACAAGAGAGACAGAAAAAGCAAAAACGATGAGTTTTTGAAGGTTATGAATCCAGAAGGTTTACAGCTGACTATATGAGGATGAATATTCAGGGGCCTGATCCAGAAATAATCACTCCAATCCTGGATCTAAAATAATTGTGAGGCTGGTGACACTGTTAATTGACACAGGTAATGTGAAAAGAGGCACATTTCCAGTAAAAAACACATGTTCTTTTTGAAAATAATTATATATTTAGTCTACCTCCTTATTTTACAAGAAGTGAACTGAACATATGGTAAACCAGTTTTTTCAACCTTTGTTATATAATAGAAAGTTGTGAAATCTCTTTTCAATGACTTTTACATCACTTTTTACAGAAACTATTTTTTTAAGTTTATTTATTTATTTTGAGAGACAGAGAGAGAAGCAAAGAATCCCAAGCAGGCTGCATTTTCAGAGCTGAGCCTGATGTGGGACTCAAACTCATGAAACCGCAAAATCATGACCTGAGCCGAAACCAAGAGTCAGATGTTTAATCGACTGAGCCACCCAGGTGCCCCAGAAACTATTCATACAAAAATTATTTTCTATGAAAAGATTTATTTTAAAACATTTCTGGGGCACCTGGGTGGCTCAGTCAGTTAAGCGTCGGACTTCGGCTTAGGTCATGATCTGGTGGTTTGTGGGTTGGAGCCCCGCGACGGGCTCTGAGTTGACAGCTTGGAGCCTGGAACCTGCTTTGGATTCTGTGTCTCCTTCTCTCTCTGCTCTTCCCCCACTTGTGTTTTGTCTCTCTCTCTCTCTCTCTCTCTCTCTATCAAAAATAAATAAATGTATACATAAAAAAAAAACAACATTTCTGTCTTGTAATTTTGAATGTTGGAATTTGGTAATTTTTCAAATTCACTGAGACGTAAGTACTCTTGTTCTTTAATTTCATGTCAGTTTATATTATTTTATATTAAATGATTTATGTTTAAAAAAGTTTTTAAATTTTATTTATTTTTGATAGAGAGACGGAGCACAAGTGGGGGAGGGGAAGAGACAGACAGACACAGAATCCGAAGCAGGCTCCAGGCTCCGAGCTGTCAGCACAGAGCCCCACGCGGGGCTCGAACTCACAGACTGAGAAATCATGACCTGAGCCGAAGTAGGACGCTCAACCGACTGAGCCACCCAGGCACCCCTAAATAATGAATGTTTCAAATACAAAATATAAAAGATCAATGAATTACCCAGAATGTGGGGCATAGGGGCAGATGTGAATTACCAAATTATATTCCATCTAACAACTGCCATGCGCATGTTTTAAATTAATTTTTGCTCTAAGTCTACTTTCTCCTGAGCGGATAGATACCCAGGTTTTGATGTGGAAATAAAATACTTATCATTTCATAAACATATTGCCTTTGGAACACAGGTACAGCTTTTCTTGATATTTGTTAAAACTGTTCAAAACCAATTTATTTATATAAATCCTTTTTTTAAAATTTTTTTTAACGTTTATTTATTTTTGGGACAGAGAGAGACAGAGCATGAACGGGGGAGGGGCAGAGAGAGAGGGAGACACAGAATCGGAAACAGGCTCCAGGCTCTGAGCCATCAGCCCAGAGCCCCACGCGGGGCTCGAACTCAAGGACCGTGAGATCGTGACCTGAGCTGAAGTCCCACGCCCAACCGACTGAGCCACCCAGGTGCCCCTATATAAATCCTTTTTAATTACGATGATTCTAAGTTAAATAGAAGAAGCATGTATGCCACTTATCAGAGTTTAGTACTTAATGGAATGCCAATTCTAGCTTAACTAGTTTCTCTGACACTATGCCTATGGCCATAATTAGTTAGGTTTCATTTGTATTCTGTATTTTATGTGATGATTCCTATAATTACTTATCTGAGATTATCAGCAAACTGCCAACCCTTGATAGAGAATACTGTCAAAATTTTTGCCTTTTGCAAATCAAAAGAGATATTTATAGTGTTGTAATGAACAATGAACAAATTCTAGCAATTAAACTCTTAAAAAGTTAACATGCAATATAAAATATTTAAAATTAAAATATTTATAGAGGACCCCTCATAAAAATGAAAATATATTTTATATTTTTCATTTTATTATAAATTTTTACTCTCTGGATCTGTGAGACAAGAAATTTCGACTAAGCCACCCAGTTCGTGTTGCTTTATTACAGCCCCATTGGCAAAGCAATACACTTATAATAGAAAGATACATGTGAAAAAAAGAAAACATACAGCATACTTAACGGTGAGAGAATGAATGTTTCCTTGTTAAGACTGAGAATAAGATTTGGATGTCCTACTCTATTATCACCACTAATTTTTTTTTTTTCCCAGAAGTACTATCGAGGGAGATAGGCAAGAAAAGGGAATAATGGCCATTCTAATTCAAAAGAAGGAAATGAAACCTTCATTTTTCATAAATAACACCATTGTCTACATAGAAAATCTCTAAGAATCTACAACAGACCTGCTGGAACTGTTAAGCAAGTTTAGTAATATCGTAACATACAAGATTAATATATAAAAGTCAATCACTTTCCCATGTATCAACAGTGAATGACTGCAATGTGAAATTAAGGAAATAATACTATTTATAAAAGCATCAAAGAAAGTACTTGGGTGTCAATTAACAAAATATTTGTACAAAGTTTTTCTATGGAAAACTAGAAAACAGATGAAGAAATTAAAGAAGATCTATAAAATTGGAGAGAGACTGTTTTCATGGAGGAAAGAACTTAATATTAAGATTCCATTTGTTCCTAATTTTATCTATAGATTCAATGTAATTTCAATACCCCAGGAAGCTTTCTGTCTATATTGGCAAACTGTCTCTAAAATTATGTGGAAAGGCAAAGGTCCTGGAATGGCTAAAGCAAAAGGAAATTTCTAAAGCATCATGTGAAAAAGAAAATCAAAGTGAAAGGGCTCAGAATAACCTGATTTCGATAAAGTCATGGTAATCAATGGAGTGTGGTATTAGCGAAAGAAAAGACACATTAATGGAACAAGACAGCACAAAAATAGGCCAACCCAAAGTGAATGGATATTTGACCAAGGCACAAAGACAATTCATTATAGAAAGATAGCCTTTTTTAATAACTGATGCTGGAAAAATTTGATGTCCATATGCACAAGAAGCAAACAATAATAAAAAACACTCAACTGGGGCGCCTGGGTGGCGCAGTCGGTTAAGCGTCCGACTCCAGCCAGGTCACGATCTCGCGGTTCGTGAGTTCGAGCCCCGCGTCAGGCTCTGGGCTGATGGCTCAGAGCCTGGAGCCTGTTTCAGATTCTGTGTCTCCCTCTCTCTCTGCCCCTCCCCCGTTCATGCTCTGCCTCTCTCTGTCCCAAAAATAAATAAACGTTGAAAAAAAAAAAAACACTCAACTAAATCCCTGCATCTTACACAAAATTTAACTTAAAATGGACCATAGACATAGATGTAAATTCAAAAATATAAACTTTATATAAAAATTATAAGAGAAAATGTAAGTTTTCAGATATAACATCAGATTCACCATCTAAAAGAAAAACTGATAAACTTTACGAAAGTACAGCTTTTGCTCTGTGAGAGATACTATTAGTGTTCCTAAGGAAAAAAGGATTTGTTATTCTTTACAGATTAAATATGTGTATTAGAAAAGCTTCATTCAGACATAAGTTATAATGCTGTTGACTTTGAGTTCAAAGTCAATGAATCATATGCACACACACAATACAAACACACACACACACACACACACACACACACACGGTGCCTATAAACAGAAACACACATTTGGAAAAGGTATGTATTGATCGGTTAAAAAAATATGTGACCAAAATATTGAAACCTCACCCTTAATTCCTCCTAGAAACAATAGCTCAATATGCAAAACTTCAGTGTTCACAGTGACTTTACTCAACATAACCACTGTGAATAAAAAGAATGGCCTATATATGGCACTGCCGTGTGGGTCCAAGATACTAAGCATTTGTTAAAACCCACTGAACTTTCTGCATATCTAAAAAAAATATCCAGGATAGAGAAGGATCTCAATAGAATGCAGACTGTATAACAGAATCAATATATTACAAATACGTAAGAACCCCATTGAAGATGATGGGAGAGAATGGTGCTGACCTAACTAACTTTGGAAAATATTGCTTACTTTTAATTTGATTTAATTTTTTAAAAAACTCTACACCCAATGTGGGGCTTGAATTTACAACCCTGAAATCAAGAGTTATAGGTTCCACAGACTGAGCCAGCCACGTGCCCCTACATTGTTTATTTTAATACTAAACAAAAGGGAATGTAAACAACTGTACTCTACTTGGTAAAATCTTTTTTCACAGGAATAAGTTGTAATAATTCTAACATGCCTGTACATATGCAGTTAGGACTGAAAAATACGTAAATGGATGGTGGATGGTGGGAGCTGTTTCTTTATGTCGGCAGGTTGATTATAGTCAAGCAGTGGGGGACGGCTAGGATGATCCATGTGGTACTGGAATAGGTTCAAAGAGAAAACAACCTCTGACAGAGTTAAAATAGTTTAGCTTTATAACAAGATGAAGCATTAAGATCAAAAAGTAGCTTAGAACACAAGCTATGTCTTATTATGAACAACAGTTGAGATTTTAAATACCCATCCTCCAGCTAAGATGGCCTTTGCGTACAGAATTAAGATTTCACTGAGCTCTCCTATAGACTACTAAAGTTCTGGTATCTCTTGTTTTATAAGTGATTTATTGCAGATCAAATGCCTCCATTATTGTTTGAAATCAGATGTGCGTAAAATAAATTATATAATGCTAGATGATTTACACTTAGTTGAAAATATTAGGTAGGGTTAATACCTCGTTTGTTGTTCTTTCAGTGCATGTTCAAACCCTCCTTTTTTCTTTTAGAGCTAATGTTTCCTGATCCAACTTAATATGTTTATGGTGGGAAGGCAAAGGTTCTGTAGTCTCAATAGGTACTGACAAGGGACTTAATTACCACTGCAATCTGGATTAATTTAATTCCATTCAAATGAGCACTGATTGGCATCAGCATTATAATTAGGACATTTCTTAAAATGGACTCAGTCTCAAATATTTCCTGTGTTTATCTGTCCTATAGTTAATCTTCTTATAAAACTAGACAAATTAAAATATAAGACAATAAGTAGTTATTTTCCACAAAGGTAGATATTTTCATAATTTTTATTCTATGGTAAAGAGCAGATTATAAAGAAGAAAAAATCCAAGAGAGTTATGTGATTTTTTTAAACAGAATTGATCAATAACTAATTTGCTTGTGAGGTGATCAACAACTCATTGCTACCTTTGTGTAAACCAACGGATCATTTTATTAGCAATAATGTTTTTCTTTGAAAGTGATAATAATATTAGCAGCTGTAGATAGGGAAGTTCAAATCAACATCATACCATCGAAGTCAATTTCTGTCAATTGTGTCCTAAGTGTGCAAGATAATAACAGAAGGATAAGAACAAGCCAGGCTATAAAAGGTCAAAAATATATCTAAACCAGCCAGATTAAGAGAGAGATAATTCACTGTCTACCTTCCTAGATTTGTTTTGTTCCTTAAATTAACAGATGATTAGGAAAAAATCTGTTTGCTAGTGGGAAACATAAAAATGTAAGAAATGTTAATAAAATCATTGTATCTCGGCTCCATCTAACCCACTTCTCTATTCCTGACATTTAATCAAGGGAGATTTGCTGATAAATTTGGCAATACTTACCAGATATGATTGTATATCTGATTACGATTATAGCTCAGTAAATTTACCTTTCTGTCAGTTATTATGAACTGTAACACTTACTGCATTGTGCCGCCAAATATTTTCATCTCTCTGCCCTCCTATTCAATAGTATTTTATCATGTATTACATCCCATTTGCTCGGGCCATCTGACTAGTTTAGGCCAACTAATTGTAAAAGGCAGTGGTCTGAGTCACGGCCAAATAGGAGAATTTAATTGCTAACAGATAAACCTAGTGAGATCTCTTTCCCTCTGCCACAGGAGAGAAAAATGTCAATTTAGTGGCTCTTCTAATAGACTGGATCCCTGGGGTGGGGAGATATGGGATACAGACCCTAGTTTATCTAAAATAGACATATTAATAAATGAGAAATTAATCCTCATGGTTTAAGGTCACTTTAATTCTGGGGTTGTATTTTTACCACTGTCATTGAATCTGATGCCTGAAATAATTTAACAACTCTTTGTACAGGATCAAATATCTGTATGCCTAACATTGTTCTAGGCACAGTGAATACATTGGTAAACAAGGCTGATAAATTTCATGCCACAGTGGTTAAGTCCATAAACACAAAAATAAATAATATATCAGTTTGATGATGTGTAAGTATTATGAAGTGATTGCAGTAGAGTGATGGTAAGGAACAAGTAAACGAGGTATCTGAAAGAATGACATTTTAATGGAAAATAAAGATAAAGAAGTAACAATATGAAAAATTGGGTGGTGTAATTATGGAGAATGGGAAGTAGGGTGGGTTTGCTTTCATAGTATAATCACACTAAGAAATATGTTCTTTAAAACTTTGATTATAATATAGATATACATTTCAGGTTATGAAAAATGGTATAACTTTTCTACTAAATACATACTAGAGGCACAGTCCATAAAAGTTGTTCCTACAACACCTCACCCTGCTAGAATATGCCTTCAATACACTAAGGACTGACATAAAAATAGCATTTAGATGCATAAGCATGACAAAAATGCATTCAAATATATACCATTAAGATTATTATTAAAATCTGATAACCATATTAACATTACACAATATTTTCAATATTACTAAGAATTATTAATACTATTTGGAGCCAAGTTCTGTTACTAGCCATTTCAATTCTACCATCAAGCAGGGATAATCAGCCTCACATGACAATGGAGAGGACATGATCAGGGAATTTTAATTCAGAAATGATGAGTATTAAACCAGTACGTTATGTAGCATAGCATGCCGCATTTCACTAAAATTTCTTCTATGGAATACCATCATATCTTGGAGAACAGACGACAAGGTCAAAATATAAGAAAGATGAGTCTCATCTGTTACAAAACCGTCCCATTTAATTTCTTATTTACTGATAAAACTGTACAGGTACCATAGTTCCAGAAGATAAATAGATATCAAAATCTCAGAGGAGAAAGAAAATGACCAGAAACATATCATGACAGATGATGTTCTTTAGAGGATATTCTACAAAGTGACACTCGTTATCATTTCTATTCTAGTGAAATCAGACAATGTGTGTCCAAAAATAACTCTAAATTTTGATTGTTTTAAGTTGCAATATTACCCCGGGTAGTGTAGACATAAGAAGTTATCTCAATTTACTCACACTTAGGTGGAAGAAGAGAAGGAGGGAAAACAAGATGGTAAAATTGTTTCCCATCTATTCCTAATTCCACAAGACAAAGACTTTGGAGGAGACATTTATCAAGCCCGAGTCCTTTAAAATTATTTATTTGCGGGACTTGGTCTGTTGAATCACAGTTTAGTATATCCGAAGACTTTAAAATCATATTCCCCAGGATAATAAGTATATTGAAAATGGTATCAATATATTTGCATATTGCATATTGCAAATGTTTGCAGTCTTTGAGAAATCAGGGTTATCAGAAAAAATAAATAGGTATCATACAAAATCTACTCAACATGTAATCTCTGTTCTTTTGTAGGAAGACAGTATTTTTTTTTATCAAGCCTATTTAAAATTCAGTTTTTATCAGTAACTACCAAAGAGTTCTGACTAAAGTGAATTAAAATACACTAGCATTTTTGTTTCCAACAAGGAAAAGTATACTGTCTAGGAAGGAAGCTAAATGTGTTAATATTAACATCTAGAAGTTAATATTAAATATATGATGGTAAATAAAAGCACTTAAATACAAATTTGATTACATAATGTAGAATCAAGGCAGCCACATGGTCATACATTTTACTCCATGATACACCCTGAATAATATTTATGAATGATATATTGGGGAATCATGGACTTTTAAATTTTTTTCCATTTAATTTTTATCCATCAGGATATCCAATTGCTCTAAGCAATCTTGATCGAGGTCCGTCATTTCCCATATAAACTACAGTGACAACACTTCTATAGATACAGTGACAGACTATGAGTCTATTCTGTTACTTAGTCGACTTATCTGTCTTTGGTAAATTGTATTCACTTCCAATGATTCTAGTTTTACTGGAGTTTTAAATCTGGTAGAACCTTGAATATTTAAATTTACATTCTAAACTTTAAAATCAGACTACAAATCTCCTTTAAAAGTAAATATAAACCTTCTGATGATCTGATATTTTACTGATTCTATACATCAAAAAAATGTTTAAAAATAGGCAAGGGACTTTTGAATAACTACTTAACCATATTGAATCTTTCTCCTCCTCCTCCTCCTTCTTCTTCTTCTTCTTCTTCTTCTTCTTCTTCTTCTTCTTCTTCTTCTGCTTTAAAGTAAACTCTGTGTCCAACATGGGGCTTGAACTCATGGCCCCAAGATCAAGAGTCACACTCTATTAACTGAGCCAGACAGGCACCTGGCTCTTTAAGTTCTTGAACATGATTTTTTTTTTAGACTTTTAAAATTTTTCATAGAATTTTCTTTTTTTTTTTAATTTTTTTAATCTTTATTT
Organism: Lynx rufus; assembly: GCF_022079265.1. Taxonomy (NCBI): domain Eukaryota; kingdom Metazoa; phylum Chordata; class Mammalia; order Carnivora; family Felidae; genus Lynx; species Lynx rufus. The sequence continues at coordinate 137,285,505 of NW_025814867.1, forward strand.
TTGAGAGAGAGCAAGAGGGGGAGGAACAGAGAGGGAGACACAGAACCTGAAGCAAGCTCCAAGCTCTGAGCTGTCAGCATAGAGCCGGATTTGGGCTCGAACCCACAAACCATGAGATCATGACCTGAGCTGATGTCACATGCTTAATGGACTGAGCTACCCAGGCGTCTCTAAAATTTTTCATAGAATTTTCTAATGTGCTTTGTATATTCTTATTTGGCACAGAAATTATTTACAGCATCTTGCTTTAAATAATTTGATGTTTTGGGGCGCCTGGGTGGCGTGGTCGGTTAAGCATCTGACTTCGGCTCAGGTCATGATCTCACGGTCCGTGGGTTCGAGTCCCGCGTCGGGCTCTGTGCTGACTGCTCAGAGCCTGGAGCCTGTTTCAGATTCTGTGTCTCCCTCTCTCTGTGACCCTCCCCCATTCATTCTCTGTCTCTCTCTGTCTCAAAAATAAACATTAAAAAAATTAAATAATTTGATGCTTTGAAGTTATCTTTATGTTTCTAGTTTAAATACACTGTGACCAAAGAATAAGTTGCATGGTGCTAACTTGTTGAGGTTTATTTTTCCCCACACTCAGTATATAACCCATTTTAATTTTTTTAATGTTTGTTTATTTTTAAGAGAGAGAGACACACACACACAGAGTGAAAGGGGGGAGGAGAAGAGAGAGAGAGGGAGACATAGAATTCAAAGCAGGCTTGATGCTCTGAGTTGTCAGCACAGAACCCAATATGGGGCTGGAACCCATGAACCATGAGATTATGACCTGAGCTGAAGTCAGACGCTTAACCGACTGAGCCACCCAGGCACTCCAGTATATGACCAATTTTAATAAGAAAAAGTTTTCCACGGGTTTTGGTTATTGTCTTCTAAACATATATACTAAGTAAATTAATTAATCATACATTTAAACACTATATATCATTAATATTTTTTGTGACTGATTTGTCAGACATTGAAAAAGATTGGTTAAAATCTTCAATATACATGTTGTTATCTCATTTTAATATTGTCAGTGCCTTTGCTCCTTTTGCAGAATTAAAACTTATGTTAACAGGAGCATAGAATTTTAGGAATGACATGAACTTTTTATGATTAAACCTTAAATCATGATCTTTTCTCCCCAAAATATATTTAGTCTGAAAGTTTATGTATTTTGCTATTAACAGGGATATAGAACCCTTACATACATTGTTTTTTTTTTTATTTTTTTTAACGTTTATTTATTATTGAGAGGCAGAGAGACACAGAGCGTGAGCAGGGGAGGGGTAGAGAGAGGGGGAGGGAGGGAGCCACAGAATCTGAAGTACGCTCCAGGCTCTGAGCTGTCAGCACAGAGACCAATGTGGGGCTCGAACTCACAAACTGCGAGATCATGTCCTGAGCCGAATTTGGTCACCTAACAAACTGGGCCACCCAGGTGCCCCATTCATTGTTTACAATATAGAACTTTGCAGTTTATATTTCCTTTCCTTTTAGTTTTAAACTGCCTTCTTATATTTATATTATATCTTGTAGCCAGTGCATAGCTGATTGAGTTGTTGTTGGGTTTTGTTTGTCTGTTTATTTGAACATTTGGAACCCCTTGACATAAAAATATGTCTCCCTTTAGATAATCTTAAACATACAGGAGATGAAAATAGAGTGTTGCTGTTTGCTGTTCCTCAGTTTTCCCTGTTAATATTACATTTTTCTCAAAAATAGCTATAAGATCCATGTTGCTGAAGAAAATCTCTTCCTGTTAGGAACTTTCGTACCTTTACACATTGTTCCTTCCACAGCCCACCAATGTCTTTAAATATGACATATTTCAATATTTACATTTATTTTTAGTGATTCGAGAAGGCACTGTGGCCTGATGCTACCCTACAACATTCTACCAGAAAACAAAATTTATGCAAATTGAAACTAATTGAGGTTCAGAAATCTTTTCATATTAACTCACAGTGTAGGGGATACATCTTATATTCTTACCATATATTTCCCAAGATAATATATAATAATTCAAAGGATAAATTATTTCAAATGATGAAGTACTGTTAATATCATTCTTCACAAAGACACTACTGCTTTTATATTAGTTGGTGTATACTGAAGTATTATATCCACTGTGAGAGTAGACTTACTTGTGCTTATTATAAACTCCTTTATTAGGTTTCCCTAGTAATCGATGCTTAGATATGAAACTGACAAGGATAGGAGTGCTTTTGTAATCACTAAACCATCCAACCTGATTGAGTTTCAATGGCCATTGTAAATAAGTTTCCTTGTAAGTAGAACAATCATTAAGATTTTGGGGGTGTTACGAATATCCCACATGTGCTCAGTGCCACCCTGGTCTTCTTTGCTTTCTACAGCGTGCCTGAAATTCCACAGAAAGGTCTCATTCATTTAGATTTAGTGTATTATGATTTTAATGTGACAATGCCATGTAAAATAATAATAATAAAAAAAAGCTACTACCGAAACCATTTAGTTTGTGGGGACAAGATGGGTGGGTGGAAGTCATGGGTCAGAAAGACAGGACATGAGAAGAAAGAGGGAAAGTGTGAAAGCAAGAGGAAAGCAGAATTAATGAAGGAGACTGGAGGCTCTAAAGCAGACCTCCCACATTGTCAAGAGTGGAAGCAACCGGATCTTATTGGCAAATTCATGTGTCACAAGCTAAATTTTCAGGAGTTAAGTTGCCTGCAATTATTAGATATAAGACGTTAACAAGAAATCCACAGCATAAAGATAAAACATTTCTTGCCAATGAATTTAGAATAAAATGAAAATCATTTTATAACAAGCACAAAAATTTGGTTATAAAGCCAAACTTGTTTAATGTCTCTAGAGGTGATGAACATGTGCTAGAATAGTGAATTGGCTGAATCAAGGCAGCATTAATCATGAGAAGGGGAGCGGGAACCAAGAGACTCTGACAAAGAAAAGGATTCTTAACCTGAAATTTTAAACAGCTCTTTTTTTTTTTTTTTTTTTTTGAGAGAAAGAGAGAGAGAGAGAATCTTAAGTTGCCTCCATGCTCAGTGCCAAGCCTGACAGGGAGCTAAATCCCATGACCCTGATCACTACCTGAACCAAAATCAACAGACCCTCAACCAACTGAGCTACCAAGGTGCCACTAAACAACTTTTTAATCTTGAAATCATCCTAGGTTGCATTTCATCTTCTTTTTTTCTAAATTGACATACTATTATTATTAGCTGTTCTTAAGTTTTACAAGACCTTATAATTTGTACTGTGTGAGGATTTTTGCAGTGGAGAACTTTATGCTCTAAATTATTATTTTATTTTAATTATAAATGGACCACATATCTCTAAGACAGCTTTAGTAGCTAATCTCTGCTTTAAAAGATGGCTTTTGATATTCGTTAATGCCAATTACTAAGTCATTTGATTTCTCAGCTGGCTTTTTTCCCCCTTTTCTGTTAAATCACAACTAGTTGTGCGATACTGTGGTCTTCTCATTAACACTTCAGGCACATATAATTAGCACATATATTGCTTTTTATCTAATTGTCTATTCAAAAAGATTAACACTTTACTATCTATTACTTTGTAGTAATCAACTATTGTTAAGCACGGGTCTTTTGACTTTTTTTAGGATATCAGCTTATCTGGGCACGAGCAATATGCCAAATTGGACTTGTTGCTATATGGAATTTGCCAAGGTTTGATACATACAAGAGGATAGTTCACAATATTTTGATTTGTGCATCTAGATCTAGATATACTATATAAATAGACATATATATCCAGTAGATATCCAGTCATCCATCCAGTCTCCTTTACTGAGTTGTTTTATTGAAAATCTTAGCTGCATGTGACTTCACACTACAAAAGAAATTGCTAAGAAAAGGCAAAATTTGGGTGAAATTTGAACATATCTTGACCTCTGATATTTATAATCAATATTAGTAAATAATAATAATCTCTGAGGAGTTATATGAATTAATTTTTGCTTAAAAGATTATTTGATACACCAACTTCACAAAGAAACCTTTGTTTATAGTTAACATACATGGAGAGCCCTCAGAAGTAGTTGTTTTGCCAAATACATGTTCATAAATAGTTGAGTGTATTTGTTAGAAATTCAGCATACTTTTATGTCAAAGAAAATTGCATAGAGTAATATCTCATTTGACTTAAATTTACAGATGTACAAGTCAATTTTAGTTATTACTATATGGAATTTTTATGTATCTAGCATTGACACTGAAGACATTGTTCATATTATGTTATGCATACCTTTCCAATTAACGATTTTTGTTATTGTTTTCAGTGGAAAACTTTATAATATGTTCTGTGCAAGCAACATGTCAATGTGAAATGTAAAAATGTAAGAAAAAAATAATCTGCAAAATGATTGAAAGGTACTGTTTCTATTTAGAGAAAGCTTGTAAAGAATGAGTGCCATGTAGATAATTTTGTTTTAAATTAAAAAGATGTTTAGGGTGCCTGCGTGTCTTAGTAGATTAAGCTGCCAACTTTGGCTGAGGTCATGATCTCAGGGTTCTTGGGTTCGAGCCCCATCAGGCTCTGTGCTGACAGCTCAGAGCCTGAGCCTGCTTCAGATTCTTTGTCTCCCTCTCTTTCTGCCCCTCCCTCACTCATGCTCTGTCTCTCTCTCAAAAATAAATAAACATGAAAAAAATATAAAAAATAAATTAAAGGATGTTTTTTTTTTATTCTTTCCTTGATTAAGAGAGATTGACATCAGTTCTCTTTCTGTCTATCCTCAATTCATAGTGTCAAAAGAACAGAAAGAGATGAGAAGAAAAATAAGGAATAGGCTTATACTTTTAAAATAGCAAGACTTTTCTAAGAAAAAATTAGCTTCCATCTAAATGAAATGGTGGTCTTTGAGATAGTTGTATTACCCTATTAGATAATAGCTCCTAGAGATCATAGCTCCTAGAGATCATAGATATAAAGTATTCATCTTTGTTTTCCTGTAGCAATTCCATCATGTGGCATATTCCAAGTTCAGTAAATTTCACATGACATCATCTAGGAACAAAAGTGTGTGTGTGTGTGTGTGTGTGTGTGTGTGTGTGTGTGTGTGTAGTGAAGGAAGATGAAAAAAAAAATTGGGGGGTAAAATCTTCCAGTTCTCTATTTGTGGCTCAGTTAAACAATAAGTAGAAATTTTAAGAATTCTATACACATTAGATAATTTTGCCTCTAAAATGTTCTTTGTGGTTTTCTAAATTGGGTAAGAAAAGATAAGAAAGAAGATAAAGACATTTCAGTATTAGATATTATTATTGCTTCTCTTTTCCTGGAAAATTTAGACTATTTTCTTTTTGAGGATTTAGTCAGTGAACTATTCTGGATTGAAATTTAACTAAGGATTCCAGAAAATTTTGTGTTGTAAAATCGGAGAAGATAAATGTTGTTTCTCAAATCTGTACTTTATGAAAAACATAAGATCTATGGAAGATTAAAAATTACACTTTCAAAGTAAGTTATATTTTCACAAAATTGGAAAACATTATAGATAGAGAAATTAGCTTTGTAGTAGGAAGAAACCTAGTGAGAAAACTCCTCTCCATCTAAACTGAGGGTGCTCATCTGATACACTGAATAGTTCAAACCTTGAGATTTAGATACACACTTCTAGTTCCCACATAGGACAAGCAAAAAAAAAAATCAGATTTGGGATCAAAGAATAGCCAACTCTGAGTGGAAGTGAAATGACCCATCCAGGGAAAGAATGTTCAGATGGTGAGAATCTTCTATCTTTGAAGCAGTAGAGTTTATTTTTTATTTTGTATTGCCTGGTGTTGATGAGCACTTAGTTAGTTTGAATGAATCATTTTACTGGACAAAGGAGAACTTTACAATTGTGGATAAATTTAGCTCACAGAAAGGGAAAAATGTGTTTATGCATATTCTACATAGAAAGAACCTATGTTGTTCTGATTTCAAATACACTTGGTAAAAGTATTATGAAGGATTATTGTGTATTAAGAAATACCTATTAGGAAATAGAATAATAGACTTCAGTAATTATGTAATCGTGTCTCTCTCCTCTTTTTCTATCCTCCTCTCTCTCTATATATATCATAATATTCTAGTCTCAACAAAGGCAGTTTTCCATAAATCTTTTCACCAAATTATTTATAGAAAAGTAACCACTTGCATTGAGCTCTTCATAGGAGGGAAGGGTTTATATAGGAATTCCTCTGTGAATATCACTTTTAATACAAGAAGCTCTAAAATAGATCCATTTTTTTGTACTGAGTGATGTTACAAAAACAGAAACAAAAACGAACAAACAAAACAATAAGCAGGATGGACTACACACTAGCCAAAGAGATCTTGAACAATATTCTCAAAGCTTTTCTTATAAGTGATCCTTGTACATTTTCCACACTTTAAAGTTTAGGAAAGCACATGAACAAAATTTATCAGTCTGAAATGAACAAGGACGACCATGCCTTACCATACTATATCATACTGTATTCTGTAGTTACATTTTTTCCATAACACAGAGATTGATGGAGTGGGTTTAACTCGAGCATAGATGTGTGCTTGTGTGTGTGTGTGTGTGTGTGTATGTGTGTGTGTGTGTGTGAGAGAGAGAGAGAGAGAGAGAGAGAGAGAGAGAGAGAAAGGAAGGCAGAGAGAAAAGGAGAGGACAATTGTATCTCCAGAAGTCATAATATGACCCTCATGCACTGTGACATAATTATCTTCGATGTGATCCCCTCTGGCTGAAGACTTTAGTATCCGTAAACTTTTGCACCATATCTGGTATATTAAAATGCTATCGATTTTAGTATATTTTAAAGCTATTATCTTTCATTAAACTACTTTTGCTATTTTTCAATTAAACCTGTTATTTTTCATAATAACAATTATAATCTTAACAAGTTATAATTTTTTGTATTCTTGAAGTATTTATATCTTTTCTAGATTAATTGGACACTATAACTAATTAAAAAGATACGGCGCCTTATGTTTTGAAAAGGAAACAAACATAACGCCTTATGTTATGTTTATCCTACTCTCTCCTCTAAACCTTAAACTGACACAGGAATATCTGCATCTAAAAAAATTGTCAACTTACATGGCTTCTGTGAAAAGATTGACAATATCAGTAGTGACAGGTTCTGAAGAACCCATGTAATATTCTAATACCCATGTAAGACAGGAATCGAGTGAGCAGGTGGTAAGACACAACTGTTAAATGTGCATCTTAAATTTATTAAGAACATCTGAGGGTGGGGAGGAATCAAGAAAAAAGTTATAGATGGTAAACAAAAACAAAAGCAAGGTCATCAGGCCTACCTCTTCTCAAAGGTCAAAAACCACTTTTTATTTAAGTATTACATAAAAATTTTACTGTAATCAAAGAGATCTTGTTGCTGAATAATTTTGAAAATGTATTAATTAAATATGTCAACTAACAGGAATTTAAATAAAGACTTGAAAAAAGAAAAAAAAATAAAAAATACTCAATGTAGTAATTTCAAAATCCATAGATAGTATCTGATTTCCTCATTAAAATATACAGATACAAAAGATAATTTTATATGTTCATTATTTTTTGAGTTGGATATCTATAGCTTCTTCTTTTTTTTTTTTATATGAAGTTTATTGACAAATTGGTTTCCATACAACACCCAGTGCTCATCCCAAAAGGTGCCCTCCTCAATACCCATCACCCACCCGCCCCTCCCTCCCACCCCCCATCAACCCTCAGTTTGTTCTCAGTTTTTAACAGTCTCTTATGCTTTGGCTCTCTCCCACTCTAACGTCCTTTTTTTTTTTTTTTTTTTTTCCTTCCCCTCCCCCATGGGTTCCTGTTAAGTTTCTCAGGATCCACATAAGAGTGAAACCATATGGTATCTGTCTTTCTCTGTGTGGCTTATTTCACTTAGCATCACACTCTCCAGTTCCATCCACGTTGCTACAAAAGGCCATATTTCATTTTTTCTCATTGCCACGTAGTATTCCATTGTGTATATAAACCACAATTTCTTTATCCATTCATCAGTTGATGGACATTTAGGCTCTTTCCATAATTTGGATATCTATAGCTTCTACAAGTCATTTATTCAAAAACATTGAAGTTAATCAATTTTCAATTTTAATTCAAAACAGCATTATCAAAATAATTGTGGCATCAGTAACCTATGTAACACTGATAAGCCATATAATAGCATTGCATTGTGGGTTAAAAGCCATTGGAATTTTTCATATGGTAGTTTTCCACAATAATGCTAATTATCACTAAGTACTATAGCTAAAGTTGTTTAGGTTAAATCTCACTAAGTCTGCATGGAATGAGTTAACTCAATATTCTGTAATACAATTCCCTTCAGTGAGGACACTAATGTTTATTTGATAGGGTTCTTGGGAGCATTACAGGGAAATGCATGCAAAAAGCTTACTTTTTGCCATTCATTCCACTACGAGTAAAAATATTGATTAAATGAACTTAGCTCTATTGGTCAGCTAAATTATATATTTAACAACTGTCCTCAGATTCCACATTTGAATATTTGCCGGTTACATGACCGGTTGTTTTGTATTTATTTGTATGTATGTAATTTTTGCTGTTATTGATACTTCCACCTAAATTATTGCTTAACTTGGATATTGCCATCTCTATTACAGATACGCTGAACTAAAGTCTGTTATTTTATTACATGAGTTCTTGAAGTATCCTGCTCCAATATTTCATTTGTTTATGTTTAGGTCATTTTTGAAATCTTATTTGGAAACTATATCACATTTACTGAAGAGAAATTGCAAGAACATAAAATAGTGCTCTTACATACCCCTCACTCTGAGATCCACTTAACTTTTGTAAGTTCTCTAGCAGTAAAGATCATCCACAGCAAAAAAGCAAAAAAAAAAAAAAAAAAAAAAGGTCCAATCCTGGATTATGTGCTCTGCTCTGTTGTATTTCTCTAATCTCTTTCAATCTGGAACAATTCTTCAGGCTTTTCTTGACCTCCATGACCCCAACATTTCTGATGATTGCAGACTATCCATTGTAAAATGCCCCTCAATTTGGATTTGTTTTATATCTCCTATTATTAGGCCCTAAGTGTATATCTCTGGCAGGTGTATCACGGGAGTAATGCTATTCCCAGTGCATCTCCTTGGGTGGCACATAATATCGGCTAGTTCCGTTTCTGATGGTGTTAAGCTTTTGATGACTGATGCCATTTTCCAGATTTGTCCACTGTATTGTCTCTTTTTCCTTTTTTTTAACCTTTTTAAAGTATATATATTTTTAGAGGAGTTTTAGGTTTACTGCAAAATTGAGAGGGAGGAACAGATATTTGCTGTATATAACTCGCCCCCACACATGCATAGCCTCCTTCATTATCAACATCGTTTGCCAGACTTTTTTTTTTCTTTTAGCCAAGGCTGAACTTACATTGACACATCACAGTCACCCAGAGTCTATGGTTTACCTTAGTGAAATACCCTTGGTGCTCTAAATTTTATGGGTCTAGACAAATGTGTAATGACACATATACATCGTGATAATATCACACAGAGGTATTTTCACTACCCTACAATTCTTCTACGCTCTACCTATTTTTGTATACTCATCCACAACTTCCCTCTCCTGGCAACCACTGATCTTAGACCCGTCTTGCCTTTTCAGGATATCTTATAGTTGAAATCATAGTGTACAGCCTTTATAGATTGGCTTCTTTAACTTAGTAATATGCATTTATGATTGTTCTCTGTCTTTTCATAGCTTACAAGCTCATGTGGGTTTTTTTGTTTTGTTTTGTTTTGGGTTTTGTTGTTTTTGTTGTAGTTGTCGTTTGGTGCTGAATAATAGTCCAATGTCAGAATATATCCATTTACCAACTGAAGGACAACTTGGTGTTCCTAAGTTGTGGCAATTATGAATAAAGCCCCTATAAACATCCATGGGCATATTAGAGCATGGGCATGAGTGTCAAATTCTTTGGGTAAATAACAAGGAGCATGACTATCAGATCATATGATAAGCGTATGTTTAGTTTTGTAAGAAACCGGTAAACTGTCTTTCAGTGGCTCTACCATTTTGCCTTCCTACCAGCAATGAATGAGAGTTCCTGTTGCTTTACATCCTCATCAGCATTTGATGTTGTCAGTGTTCTGCATTTGGGCCATTCTAATAGTTGTGTAGTGTTATTTCATTTTGTTTTAATTTGCAATTTCCTGATGACCTATAATGTGGAGCATCTTTTCATATGCTTACTTTCCATTTGCGTATCTCCTTTGGTGAGTTGTCTAAGGTCTTTGACCCATTTGTGAATAATTTGTTTTCTTATCGCTGGGATTCAAAAATTCTTTGTGTATGTTGAATTTGTCTTCTAAGATGTGACTTTTGCAAGTATTTTTTTCCTAGTCTGTGGCTTGTCTTCTAACTTTTTTGGTGTTATCTTTTGCAGGACAGAAGTTTTTAACTTTAAAGAAGTCCAACTTATCAATTCTTTATTTTATGGATCATACTGTGGTGGTATATCCAAAAAGTCATCACAAAACACAAAGTCATGTCAATTTTCTCCAGTTACCTTTAGGCATTTTATAGTTCTGCTTTTTGCACTTAGGTCTGTAATCCATTTTGAGTTAATTTTTGTGAAGTCTCTAAGGTCTAGCCTAATAAAACATGTGCAAATATATGCCAGTAATATCAGTCTATTCCAAAATATATGTTAGTGTCATTATTTTAAAGGCAGATAATTCAATATAATATTAAATATTTATCACCATTCTTGTAGAGAGAAAATGCAAAGACTCTATAATATACCAATTTATGTAACATCTAGGTAATGATGTCTATAGGACAATACAGAGTAATCAATTACATTTTTTTTCTAACAGACAAAGATATCATAAGGCATGGTCAAATGTATCATTAATTCATGAAGCAGGGAGTATAAAATCCTCTTTTTAAAATGTATTTACACAGATATACTCAGAAAAATATCTAAAGGATATGCATCAATAGATTTAAAGGAATTTCTGAGTAATTGGTTTATGGACTTTTCCATTTTGATTTCTAATTTTTCATAAGAGAAACAATTATATAACATTTATTAAAATAAAGCGAGTTTCGGCGTAATTTTATTTTCAAAATTTAAAGCAATTTTTTAAAAAATATGATTACTTACAGCAGCCTATGTAGTTTGGGAACAGGGGAAATAGGACTCTCTAAAGAAAACATTTCAACCTCTGACTAACCCTCCTTCTGTAGCTATTCTGGAATGAAGATTTTCTTCTTATGTGATCTGACTTTAAGAAATCGGTTTAGAGTGAACATTGGTCTCTTGTAGCTAAAGAACCGGGAGAGATCTACACATTTTATAGATAATGCTAGCAGGGATTGGGAGAAGAATTTCTTGTAGTTTTTCCTAAATTGTGACACGACACATCTAGAAGTGCCACTAGCCCTGATAAAGTGTTATAGGAAGTTGTCACTTTCTGCAACACTGGCCTCCGACTTTTTCAGTCCCAGGAAACAAGTGAAACTTTGAGGCTCAGGAGAAACGTAGGAAGTAATGAAAGAAAAAAATATATATATCACAAGCTTATCTTAAAGTGTTTCATTTGTAAATATGGTATAATCTTTTAAAAATAAGGGCACACCTGAAAACAGTTTAAATTATTTCTGAAAGACACATTGTTAATTACATAGAGTCCTTTTTAATTGCAATTGTGCACACTATTATTTTTCAGACTAAGGAACTTCAAATAAAATAAGTGTTCATTGTAAGAAACACAATAAATGTATAAATGACAGTATCTTATATGATTATATATTGCACTATTATAAATAAAGTATTTTAAATGTGCCAATACACACACATGCTCTTGTGCAACACACACAGGTAAAAGATGAGTGGCGTTAATTGTTACTTAAAACTATCTGAAATTTCAGGCTTTTGCCCAAATAATGAGGTTAATAAAACCTTAACTCATTTCCATAAAGGAATAAAAAAGATATAAACGCACAGTGCAATGAATAAGAAAAGACAATGATTACTACATAATCGGTCCCTGGTTATTTAGTGCATCACTTTTTCAGAGCTTGTGGAGACTCACATAGAATAAGAAATCTTTTAGCTACTGTCTAAACAGTAGCCTTAGGGAAATCTTTTAAGAGAAAAGAGATCTTGAGCTAAGTAGAGAGCACTAAGATATTTAAGAATGCCTGAAACCTTCCTTGTAGAAAACATATTCTAAGATTAACCAAATGGAAGAGATTACTCCATAGTTGGTCGTAGTCCCAATAATGTGTCAATGAGTTAAAGATGATAGAATATAAATCTATTTCAATGCCTTAAAATGCTCTGAACATCTTTGAACACCAAATCATAGAATGTTAGACTGGGAATTAGAGCTGAAGGAATATAATTTTACCTAATTCTAGCTCTATTATCCATTGGGAAGGTAAGGTCCAGGGATTTAAAATACATTCTTTCTGCGTAAGCAAAGGTAATTAAAATCTATGATTTCTAACTCCAATTTAGTGCTCTTTTTGAAACACCTATCTATATGTTTTTTTCCTTCCAATTCTTTCTGCATTAAAATGACATACAAATTGTATGTTCAGCGTGTAGGAAGTGAATGTAAGAAATCTATGTTCCCGTAAAGATAACATTTTTTGTTACCTATCCCATTTTTAAAGTTAAAAAAAAATCCCCTGAAGAACGACTTCATTTTTAGCCTTTAAATCATTTGGGTTTAGTGAAATGGATTCACTATTTTACTCCCAACATAAACTGCATAATCTTTCTCATCTCTGTTTTATTCCTCATTGCCCAAATGTAATTGACTAAAATAAAATTAGTTGAGCAGATTTTTCTTTAGATTGTTGAAGCTGCAAACATTGATTCCTGAACTAACAGCATTTTTTTATAATAATGATACAGATAAAGATCAGCATCATTAGATTATGGAGTACAATTGCCTAAATATTCTTGGGGAACAATAAATTGAAAGTGGTTGTTAATACTATCTTCACAGCTCCTTGAAAACACGCAAAATATCTATTGCAAACTTGGATACAAACCATTACTTTGCTATTAAACAATTTTAGTCTAAATGTCTATAGTTTAGCAAAATTATTATCTCATTACACAGGATGTTTATTTTATGTAATGTACAGTTCAACTCATTTTCTATTTCAAAAATAAAACATAAATTACAACTTCAATAGACAAAATGTACACTAAATTAAAAGGAATTAAATCTTTGAATAAGTGAAAGCTAATTTAATAAAGGCTTTTATGATGCATTCTGATAAATTAACTAAAATAATCAAACTAACCGAAATAACTAGCCTCATCACAGAATTAAGAGTCAGTTCAGAAAACATTGAATATAAACGAAGTTTAAAATATCAGCATGTTTGTTGTGATCACCAGTGAATCATTTGAAGTATTTATTGTCTCTAAGAGAAAATCCTTAATTTAGCTGAGGCACTAAAGTATGAATACACTGAACAGAAATGTGAACATTGTGTTATAGTTTTTCTTACATTCTGGTACAAATTGTGGTATAATTAAAATGATTTTACAAGCAGTCAGTCATTAACTTATTTTAATTTTCCATCTCTAATGAGAGAGAGAAAGCTCTTTAGCAGATGTATTATGTGACCATCAAAATAGTCCAAATCTTTAAAACTGCCTGAGTGATTACTTGCATAAATGGTCCTTGAAAATTAATACAAAAATAAAACTTTCTTCCCTTACCTGTTTATACATTTTATTGAATAAAAAACTATGTTAATTCAAATATGACAGATGTTATGGACTGAATTGTGTCCTCCCTCACACAGAAAAGATAGGTTGAAGTCCTAACCCCTGGTATCTCAGAATGTGACCTTATAAGGGTCCTTGCAAGGGTAATTAGTTAATTTCAGATGACATCATAGTGTAGTAGTGTAGGCCCCTAATCCATTATGATGCTGTCCTTATAGCAGATGACATATAAAGACAAACACAAACAAGGAGGACACTATGTGACAACAAAGAAAGAGATTGGAGTTAGGCAGCTGCAAGCAAAGAAATGTCAAAGATTTCCAGCAAAACACCAGGAGCTAAGAAGAGGCAAGGAATGATTCCCCTACAGGGTTCAGAGGAAATGTGGCCCTGATTCTGGACCTTGATTCTGGACTTTTAGCCTCCAGAACTGAGACACAATACATTTTTATTGTTTTAAGTCACCCATTTTGTTACTGCAGTGCTAAAAAACTAGCATAACTAGTACATTCATATTTTCAGCCCTCAAGGAGACTATGAAATTGAAAACAGAAAAATGATTTCAAGCTCTCAGTGACAGATGTATAAAACACAAGTATAAAAATATTTATCTGGATGCTTTTATATGTGTGTTTGGTAGCAATAAATACATTTATTTGTTGTTTTCCTTGGGTAAGGATTCATGCTAGGTATCTGCCCAGTGAGAATCTCACATTATTTAGACTATTCTGTATTATATAATGACCTTATAAGATTGAAAGTGAAGGAATTATATTGCTATAGAAATAGCTGGTAATCCTTCTATAGAGATGCCTATCCCTGTGCTTTGTAATCAAGTTGACATCACTATTGTAGAGTGTAAGATGGGTCTTCTTTTCTTCCAGACCTAGCCTAGTGCATGTGCTTTTGCAGTATCATTTAGATTCAGTAGTCCCTAGTTTATAGCTCCACTCCACATCTCCCTCCTAAATAAAAGACTTCTAAAATCAGTTGTTTCACTTGGATGTCTAAGAGACTTCTCAAAGTCTACTAGATCTCTCAAAGTCAACATGACCAAAACGGGACTCCGGATCTCCCACACCACTGCTCCCATTCCACACCTCATCACAGTAGTAGATGCAGCTTCTGCCTTCCTACTGCCAGCTCACAAGACAGGAAAGGAGTTTGCTTCTTTGATTTTATAACTTCCACAGGTTCACATATCATCAATCTATCAAGAAACTCTATTGGCTCAATCTGGAATTATTATCCCAAATCCACTTGTTTCTGCAGCCAGTACAACCTCCCAATACTTTCCCATGGAGTAACATGATATTCTCCAGTCTCGCTACTTTCTTCCTCTTCCCCTTGCTTATTCTCAACACATCCACCAAAGTCAGCTTTTAAAATATAAGGAAGGGACCTTGCAGTGTAGGCAAGACGACATAGACTAATCTCTCTCTGCTTGTCTCCATTAAGGAAAAATAGAAACCCTGGAAGTAATGCAAGAGGAAAGCAAAAGGGAACTGCGAACATTGGAAATGAAAAGGCAAAAGAGTTAAGAACCACACAAATGGCAGAAGGACATTTTACAACCAGATATGCAGCATTTCCTGACTAGCAAGCCATCAGTGGAAGTGTCTCATGTAGCCTTATTCATCGCTCACACTGAAGGAAAGTCAAGCCCACATCGGACAAATACAGCAGAACTGGCAAAGGAGGCCAATTCTAAGCCCACAAAAGTACACGGTCAACAGAAGCTCTCTCCTTCTTACCCAGACTTAAAGCTCCATTTGCAACCTACAGGTAACACATGCCTGGGTTTCCACCTCACCACAAGTGGCCAAGCTGGCAGGCCTTTCTCTCTGCAGGCTGGAGACTCCCTCCCTCCATCCCAGCCATTCAGGCCTGGGGAAGCTACCAGTGACTTCTGGAGCAGCAACAGGGATTAGTGGAAGCCCAGCAACATGAGATAAAACAAGCAAACAAAAATACTATTATGAAACTTATAAAAATGAGAATGTTATTAAAGCCACAGCTAAAAACAAAAACAACAAAAAAAACAAAAAAACTAGGACCCGTGAGCTAATCCTACACATGTGATTTCCCATCAAATAAAAAAGATAAAAGAAATCCAAAGTATCCTAACATGAGACCCAAAATATCAAATAAAATATTGCCTATTATACCAGGGACCAGGGAAAGCACATTTTGAATAAGAAGACATTCAGATGAGACTGACAGAGAGAAATGAAAATACTGAATTACATGAGAAAGACTTTTAAAGCAACTGTAATAAAATCAATTCAACAAGGAATTAAAAATTATGTTGAAACTAATGGGGAAAATGTCATAAAAAATACAAGTGATAAAGGAGAATCAAACGGAAATTATAGAAATGAAAAATAACTGAAATGAAAAACTCATCAAAACAGATCATATTTGTGGCCTGAAAATAATTTTCCAACTTAATAGAATGTAAATCATACAAACATACCGGGCATGTCCTCTGACCATAATGGAATCAAACTAAAAATTTACAACTAAGAGACAACAGGAAATCTCTGTACACTTGGAAGTGAAACACAATGCACTGTTTATTATCCCTGTATCAAGGAAGTCTCAAAGAAAATTAAAATAAAACAAAAAATACAGAGAATCAAATAAAAATAGCAACATCTCAGATTATGTATAATACAGCTGAGGTGCTGCTTATAGCATTGCATACATTAAAAGAATAAAATTCTAAAATCTATCTAAATTTCTTCTTCTTCTTCTTCTTCTTCTTCTTCTTCTTCTTCTTCTTCTCCTTCTTCTTCTTCTTGTTCTTCTTCTTCTTCTTCTTTTTTCTGAGAGAGAGAGAGAGACAGCACAAGCAGTAGAGCGAGAGATTCCCAAGCAGACTTCATGCCCAGCACGGAGTCCAATGTGCGATTCGATATCACAACTGTGAGACCATGACCTGAGCTAAAAAAAATTGGATGCTTAACCGAATGAGCCAGCCGGGAGCCCCTAAATTCAGTCTAAACTTCTACATCAAGAAACATAAAAGAAAAAAAAATCAAGGTAAAACCAGCAGAAAGAATAAAAAAAGCATGAATCAGTAATATGAAGAACAGTAAAACAATAGATAAACAGAACACTAGTTCTTCAAAAATCAAAGCAATAAAACTTATAAACTTCTAGCAGCGCTTGGGTGGCTCAGTCAGTTAAGCATCCAACTCTTGATGGCAGCTCAGGTCATGATCTCAAAGTTTGTGGGTCTGAGCCCTGCGTCAGGCTCCATGCTGTCAGTGCAGAGCCTCCTTGGGCTTCTCTCTCTTCCCTCCTCCGCACTCCCTCCCCCTACACTCCCTCTCTCAAAATAAATAAATAAATAAACTTAAAAAAAATTTAATAAAAAGAAAAGGTAACACAGAAAGAGACTCACACAGATACGCCCAACTGATTTTTGAAACAAAAGTATACAGTGGTTTCATGAGAGAAGGAGCATGTGGACAGCCATAGGTTTATTTATTTTTTTTTTTAATTTTTTTTTAACGTTTTTATTTTATTTTTGAGACAGAGAGAGACAGAGCATGAACGGGGGAGGAGCAGAGAGAGAGGGAGACACAGAATCGGAAGCAGGCTCCAGGCTCTGGGCCGTCAGCCCAGAGCCCGACGCGGGGCTCGAACTCACGGACCGTGAGATCGTGACCTGAGCTGAAGTCGGACGCTTAACCGACTGAGCCACCCAGGCGCCCCAGCCATAGGTTTAAAATATAGTCTAATGTTGTTATAAACTTGCATGATGACAGATGGTAACTACACTTATCATGATGAGCATTTCATAATTTATATAAATGTTGCATCACTGTGCTGTGCACTGGAAACTAATATAATATTGAATAGAAACTATATTTCAACTGAAATAGAGAAAAAATAATTTTGACAGGCTTCATGTCATATATATAAATGGCAACTCAAAATAACATCGTGTCAAAATGAACTTCAATGTAAAACTGTAGAAGTTTTCGGAAAAAATGTAAGAGAAAAATCTTTGAGGTCTAGGGCTATATTAAAGGTCCTCAGAATTGATACCAACATGCTTTACATAAAAATAAAAATATTGGTAAGTTGGACATCATTCAAATTAAACAGGAAAAAAGTTTGCTCTGCAAAGGTCTCTGTGAAAAGGATGAAAGCAATAGCCAAGACTGGGAGAAACGATTTGCAAACCTCTGGCAAAGTACTAGTAACTAGAATGGATAAAGAATTCTCAAAACTCAGGCAAAAAACAACCCAATTAATAAAAGGGCCAAGGACACAAGCAGATATTTCACTTAAGAGGATATACAGATAGCAAATCGTGATGTAAATCTATGTTCAACAATACTAGTTTTAGGGGAATACAAACAGAAACCAGTAAAATATCACTGTACAACTATCATAATGGCTAAAATAAAATAAATACCAAATACTAGTGAGAATGTGGAAAACTGGATCATTTGTACCTTGCTGGTGAGCATATAAATGGACAAATTGCTCTAGAAAATATTTTGGCAGTTTATTATAAGATCAAACCTGCAAATACCATATAATTCAACAATCTTACTCTCTGGCATTTATCCCAAAACAATGAATGTTCATATGAAGAAAGTCTATCTTAATGGCTATATATTGTCTGGTTTCACTTACATAAACTTCTTGAGATGATAAAAATATAGGAGTAGAGATCACTTTAGTGGTTGCCACAGGTTGAGGACATCTCTGTGGAGATGTAAATGCTCTGTATCTTGTCCATATCAGAGTCAGTATCCTAGTTGTGATATTTTACTATTGTTTTGCAAGATTTTATCATAAAGTAAATGGATAAAGCATACACGGGCTCTCTGCATTGTTTCTTATAATCTCATGTGAATGTACAATTATTTCAAAAATTTTAAAACTGTGTTGATTTAAAAAGATATAAGACAAAAAAAATCATTCCTTGGCTTAAAATTCCACAGTGGACCCCTATTTCACAGACAGAAAAAGTCAAATTTCTTAACCATGGCCACAATACCCTTCATGCCTTGGCCCTACATTGATTCATTGACAATCTTTTCAAATGTCAATTTTTATATAAATTCCATTTAATTACTTAGGGAGATTTTTGGCACTCCTAAAGGCTTATTTCTTTTTCTTTTTCCTTTTCTTTTTTTTCTTTTTCTTTTCTTTCTTTCTTTTTTTTTTTTTTTTTTTTGCAGACTACATAAGACAGCAATGTTCCCAGGAGCTGTACAAAATTTGGCTTCTACTATTTAGTCGCTTTTCCCCCCCAAGTGGATTATTTACAAAAAATCGTATATGATTGAACTACATTTCCTGCACAGTATTTTATGGTAAAGATGTCAAAAACCCACAAATCAGTATGTTAAATGTGTGGCCATTTTCAGAGTCCAGAAAAATATGATAGTAGAAAATTCCAGAAATTTGTTCTCCATGATTATAAATTTATTTTGGCTTGCTGTATAGTTAAAGGAACCGTGTAAGTTATTGATCAAACCAGGGCATATTTTTGAATGAAGGCGGTGCTCTGGTGTAACCCTGACAACCAGTCCTGCTGCAGTCAAAGTGAAACATATGGTCATGTTCATTCTAAGGTCGCATGAATCGGTTTCTGACACTCTGCTAACATGCCACGTTCCCACTTTCTAGACACAAGGTGCATTAATTTTCTTTTAATGCCTTGGGTACATCAGGATGGTACAGAGGTTTTCTGGATGCTTACACACCCCATTGCCTCCTACTGGCCACTCTGGATGTCTAACTGTCCTGGATTCCCTTGCAATTAGTCTGGGCCATGTTAGTGTCATTTACAATTACAGTTCCAGGCAGCCCATAAAGCAGACATCGTATGATGTCCTCGGTAGTTCTCTGCTCTTCTGTTCTTCAGATAAATGCACAATTTCTAGCAAATCTCTCTCCTACCCATTTAGGTGAGCATCGCTGAGAAGAGCTACAAAACTTTGTCCATCCCAGGGCCTCTTCCTTTGCCACACCATTTTTCTGAGGGTCCTCTCCCCTCAATTGTGACTTGTCTACGACTCTTATTCCAGTTTGGGTCATTGCTCAAGAGTCACTTGGTCGAAAAGGCCTTTCCTTACTAACTCTCGCCAAACAGTGACTACTCAGACTTATCACACCTTGAATTTTCCTTCATAGCACCTATGAAATATTTGTTTATTTACATAGTGAGTTTTAAAATATATGTCTTCTCACCAGACTGCACACTTTGTAATGTATGATTTAATCCTCATGTGCTCCTATTTTCTAATATACCAAATAGATAAGGAGGAAGACAATTATGGACAAGGACTTACCAGCATCTTATATATGATGTAGCAAGCAGGGTCATTTGCATGTGAGGAGTTTGAGTGTGAAAGATAAATGAGAAAATATGACAAGAAGAACAACTTAAAAAAAAAACCTTTTATTGACTAAGGGGAAAAATATATTGATGTTCCTGCTAAAGAACAATCACTGATTTTGAAAAAAAAAAATAAGGTAGTGTATTTTTCTCTAGCAGTATGCAGTGACACAGGAAAGAGATAATTAAACAAGTGGTTTGGTTGATCAAAGGTTAACAATATTTAGGAAGAAAGAATTAAAAAAAAACAATTTCAGAATTGTGGGAGTCTACTTCAAGCAATAGTCTGGGTCTTCTGGGAACATTAGAAAAGTTAAATACTATGGACTGAAATGACTGGAGGCCTCAATAAGTGAATACAGAGAGGGTAAGGGAACAATAAGGCATGATATTGCTGTAGAAACTACAACAATTAAAAGTAACATTTCAGTCAGCAGTTTACTTCAAATATACATAAAGATCATAAGTAGAACAGATGCTGATTATGGAAAAAAGAGAGAATTGCTGGACAGAAATTTAAAACCTGTAGGTGCCTTCACTAAAGTATGAGAACATTTGATATGGAACATCAATGGTAATATTTTTTCAAGTGAATATATATTGATAAGGTACGACATTAAAAAAAAATAATGTTTTTATTTATTTTTGAGATAGAGACAGAGCATGAGCAGGGGAGGGGCAGCGAGAGAGGGAGACACAGAATCTGAAGCAGGCTCCAGGCTCTGAGCTGTCAGCACAGAGCCTGACGCGGGGCTGGAACTCACGAGTTGTGAGATCATGGCCTGAGCCAAAGTCAGACACTTAACGGACTGAGCCACCCAGGCGCCCCAGATATGACATTTTTCAATATCTATATAGCCATACACTTAAATTTCTTTTACTGTGATGATTAAAAAAAAATCAGAAGCTGCTATTTGTAGAAATTAAACTGTTGGGGCGCCTGGGTGGCTCAGTCGGTTGAGCGTTCGACTTCAGCTCAGGTCATGATCTCACGGTTCATGGGTTTGAGCCCTGTGTCTGACTCTGTGCTGACAGCTCAGAGCCTGGAGCCTGCCTCGGATTCTGTGTCACCCTCTCTCTCTGTCTTCTCCTCCCCCACTCACACCCTGTCTCTCTCTAAAATCCATAAACATTAACAAAAACTTAAAAAAAAAAAGAAATTAAATTATTAAGAGTTTCAAGTTCTAAGGGCTTTTATCGAT
The DNA here is from genome assembly GCF_022079265.1 of Lynx rufus. Lineage (NCBI taxonomy): Eukaryota > Metazoa > Chordata > Mammalia > Carnivora > Felidae > Lynx > Lynx rufus. The sequence goes on from NW_025814867.1 coordinate 137,306,819, forward strand.
TCAGGAATCTTCCCTTTCCCAATGTGTAAATTTGGAAATGGAGAGTCAGTAACTTGTGACAATCCTAAATTTCAAAAAATTTTGTACTGAGGCCAATCTTCTTCAATTACATGTTACTTAGTTTTAATAGAGGTATACCAAATAACTCGGTGATTACATCTGGATAACTTTCAAAAGCATGTTACTTAAGAAACGGGTGTAAATTTTAAATATATATTTAAATCACGAATATTCAATACTTATGTGCATATAAGTAATGAAACTCCAATGAGTAAGTTTAATATGAAATGTATTTAACATTATTTCACGTAAGAGAAATGAAATTTGTATGAGCAATGCAAGTAGCAGATTACAACCCTCAAAGTACACATAGGTATAGAAAATGCATGCTGGTCTTGACCAGAGTCATTAATATGGCAGTAATGGTAACATGTATGTAACAGAAGAAAAATGAAACACTGGACCCGCTGAGTCTTTCTCACTCCTACAGAAATTCAAAACAAGTTCAAAGCCTTTTTGCTTCTCTTCTAATATTTTTAAAACCATGAGTAATTATGAATCACATCCTTTCTGTTGTGCTTTCTCTTTCTCATACCCGCATATACTGTCACTTAAATGATTGTCATATGGGAAAGAAATGAGCCATTAGTATTAAACAAAGGGATTTGAATTTGGGAAGTGACAATTAACATTTTACATTCATTTTTAATCTTTTGCCTAACAGAATGCATTAAATCACCAGAATTATGCTTATTTACATAAATCTACAAGTCTAGTTGTAGCACTTTAAGTATCAATGGATTCATGACAAATATATTAGAAAATCCCATCTGCTATAAGATATGTGACCTTATTAATTCAGAAAATATCAATTAAATATTATTATAAATAGAAATACACTGGGAATCAGATACTTGATTTTCTCTGCAAGAAAATCATTAATGGCATGGGCTTAATGGAATTTGTGAAAAAAACTTGTGCAACTTTAAGTAATTATTAATTAACACTGATTACATTAAAGCCTATATGGGAAATGTTGGGGAGTTTTACGCATATAATCAATGAACTTCATCAGTCAAATTTACATTCAGTTGAAGACAAAAATGCTCTGTAAGAATCATTATAATTAAATTAGTGCTTAACACTTAATTGAAATGAACACATTGAAACTCAAATTTCATTTTCAGAAAATCAGCTTAACTACCATGGATCATTTGGTTTGCTGTTCAGTCTCCTTTTCTCTCTCAAAATGCTTTTAAAAACTCACTCTACAGGAAGAACAAAACAGATCCTCATGCCATTTTTCCTACTGCACACTAACCACCATCAGTTGCAAAATCATTTTTATCTGCGGTGAAAATTTGTTTCATGAAAAACATACACTCAAAAGTGAACTTAAGGCACAATAGCTTTAAAGTACGATTTCCCTAAGTATACTAGTTACACTCTTCTCACTCAAGCCTGTGGTCATCTCTCCGTTTCCTGGAATCAAATCTCCCCTGCTTATCCAGCATGTGCATATATGTTCCTTCTAAATTCTTGTAGCCACTATTTGTGGATACATTTGGGGAGATCCTGCTATAGGAGGTTTATCTGATATAGCTTTGCTGACAGACTTTCGTGTTTCTTTTGTTTATAAGATAATAGAAAAAAAGTCACCAATTAGCAATATATGCATCTTCCATTCCACAGTTGCTAAACTTATCTGCAGTAATAGAGTTTAAGAGAAGATTAATTAAGTGTAATGATAGAAATAATGGGCACTTGAGTTCTGATATTGGACAGTTCAATGTTGTCATTCTCACATTCAAACACACTTGTCTCTAGCAAGCTATGCCTCCTTAGCTGTAATCAGATCAACATAAAATCTAGGACTTCTGGGATTACCAGAATTTAACACGCTGTGGTTCCAGCTAATTAAGCAATGCTTATTTGTGCAAATGGCACTTGAATAAGCCATATCCAGTATTTCCATGATGACAACATAATTTGGGAAGTCACCACAATCCAAAAGAATGTAGGGTAAACACAGGAAAAATGAAGCAAACTTAAGGGGATTTTTCCCCATGTTGCTTAGGTTTTCAGGGTCTCAGCTTTTCCATCTGCACAATGAAGATATGTTCTTGGTTATCTCTGAGATCTTTTCAAGTAAAAATCACACAGCCTATGCTTTAGGGCAGTGACTTTCAGACATTATTTGTTACACCACACAAGTGTGTTTATCAATGTTAGTGATACTGCTATCCACTTGAAATTTTCTAAACTGGGAACCAGAGCTCTTAATTGGAGGATATGGCAGAAAGTAAACTAGAATAATTTGCATTGAAGAATAAATATTTTAGGCTTGCCAGGCTTGCCAATTTCTTTGTTGCATATACAACATTCCCAGTATTGGTTGAAGGACTTACACGTTTCGCATTTTAATATTCCTACAATCATCATGATTTCAAATGGTGTTTCTTTTACAGTGATGCATCTTATTTTTATTTCTCGAGTTACAAATCAAGCCACCTTTTGCAAACAGTAAGGTAAATCCTGGAGCAGTTTTTAGCTTGATAGTTACAGCTCATGCCTTTTGCTGCCCATCTGAAATAAAACTAGACAGAGTGCCTTATGAGGAGGACTGCTTATTGATTTGCAAAGTTTGGAACAGAAAAGGCTGCACCCCTTTCTATAACTGTAACAGGCACTACCTGCCTCTATTGATTACTTATTCTCAGTACTACAGTAAATTGCCATTGTGGAAACATAATGATGCTGAACATTTGTAGCCCAGATGATAGGGTCATGTTTAAATACTCTGTGCCCTGTTCTTTGTAGATTTGCTAATAACCTCTTTAATCATTTCTGTGCAAAATACCATGGATTCTGCAGCAGAAACTAGCCTAATGATACAACTAATATACGGAGCATAGCATTTAATAATTTCAAATAAATCACATCAATTATTTTCCCATCCTTCCGACAGTATGCCAAGTTATCCTAATTGTATTTATGGTTAGGTAAGTTTATGGAAACTTTAATTCTACTCCTGTCCTTTTGTTCTTAAACCAAAGATGGCTGCGGCAATTGTTTCTATTTGTAACATGAATTATATATTCAAAGAATATTTCCTATAAAATGAATATAAATATTTCAAAAATAAGCATATTTTAAAGATCTGTGGGCCTACTACACATAGTAGAAAGAAGGGTCACCTAAAATAAGCTTAGAGTGATAGATGTAGGAAGATTATCATGAAAGATATTGTATCTTATTATAGCAAAACATAGTTTTTAAAAGATGTTCCTCCTTCAAAAAGATATCAATGTCTCATTTATTATATAAATTTAGTTCAAGTAAAAGTGATTATTGAAGAAAAATATCATCCTATTATATTATCATCCTGCGGATATGAAATAGGACTGAGGCAGATTTGAATGAAATCATAAAAATACTGAATAGAACAAAACCTATGAACATATTGAAAGCAAAAGTGAACAATGAGAAAACAGTACAAGTATTTTAAAAGTTAGCATTACTAGCATATACTAGTTTCCATCTTTTTAAAACCATGTAGAATCTAGCTCAATTTCCCTAGGAGTACCAGCCAGTAGAATTAGGTAATTTTTTTGTCCGTTGTTCATTTTATGTTCGCTTTCTATTGAATGAGTCCCTTTAGAACCAACATAATGACTCTAGCCTCAGTGTTCCTATTCTCTTGGAACCAAAAATAACTGGATCTAATTATATCAACCTGACACCAACAAAAGAACCATTTTTGAATCAAACTGTTGACATTAGTCTTGTATTCAGTCTCTCAAAATACTAATTATCCTAATATATTTCATGTACTAGGGAATGGGGTGGGCATATGATAATGATGAGAATATAGACTCTGACCATTTCAGAGAACATGAATTCCCCAAAAGGAGCATAAAGGGAAGGGTCTACAGAGTGAAACAAAAAGGATCTATAGGACATATTCAAGTTGCCTGGACAATTCAAATCAAACTTCCAAGATGAGGTGTTATGTAAGGCGATCCTCGTTATGCCTTTTCATTCATAAATGGCTTAATTTTCTAATTTAAGCTAACTGTGTGAGCTGTTCAAAGTCACAGAGAATAATTCTAAACTGCCGCATTTTGTCCAAAGACTTCCTAAGTCATCAATAGTCAGAGTTGTGCATATATAATTGGTTTTAATGTACCTCTTAACATATGCTTGATGTATTTCAAATTTTTATGTGAAATTTGAGAACATAAGATTGTGTCTAAATAGTAACCATATGATACACATAGAAGCATTCTTAATATATGTGAGTTAGTATTTTTTTTTAATTTTATACTTTATGATATTTGTCTAAAGTTGTCCTTTCGAAGTACTGGCTTCCATGATACTCAGCAGTATGTTAATTAACTGGAAAACTATTCAACTTAGTTTTATAAGACCTCTAACAGCATATAACATTTCCATTTTTAACTGACTGTGAGAGCATGTTGACATTACCTTATTTTGTTGATTTTTTAATACATTTTAATAAAATTTAATAAATTTTGTCTTTTAGGTAAGTTTTAGGTTCACCACATAACAGAAAATTCGGAGTTCTCATAAACCTGTCTCCACAAATGTACAACACCCCCCCACTATCTATTGATTTTATTACTTTTTATAAGATATGCAATGCCTTAAAGATTAATTTTTTGAAAACTAAATTTAACTCAATGATTCGAGAGAAATACGTGTGCAATAAGAATTCCAACACTGATCATAGCCTATTATACTACGAGTAAGGTTTGCAATGTTGGGTGACAATTTACAGCCAAAGTGTATGTGCTTAATTTAATGTCAATATATTTATTTAAATAAAATATTAAAATGTATGTTCCATTCATCACAATTTTCATTAAAGACTATATATGCATACATATCCATAATTTTTTTCCATTCTTTTTATTGTATATACCTTTTAATTCACTATTTGTGTATTTAAGAAATTCAAATATCTGGGGGAACGTGGGTGGCTCAGTCAGTTAAATGTCTGGCTCTTGATTTCTGCTCAGTTCATTATCTCATGGTTGGTGAGTTCAAGTCCCACACTGGGCTCTGAAATGACAGCACAGAACTGCTTGAGATTCTCTCTCTTCCCCCCTCTCTCTGCCCTTACCCTGCTCACTCTCTCTCTCTCCCAAATAAATAGACTTTAAAAAATTTTTAAAAGAAATTCAAATATCTATAATCTATGGTATTCTTAATATTATTGAGAACAAAATATAAAATTCATTTACCAGAGGCTTTCACTCATAAGTGAGTTAAATAGTAATTGATTCAATTCCCAGATGCCTTGATATTTCCAAATTCTTAGCATCAATATAATTTTCATTCCATGTCTTTGTCTTCATATGTGCTGTATTTGTATGTTAAATTTCCAAATTATGAAATTCCTTAACAATACCTCAGGGCTAATATATATTTGAACTCAATCTTACAGGGTAATAACTGGTTATTCTTGCATTTTCCTTCTTTAATAACTTATTATATAACTATTATTAGAAGATTCATTGAGACCTCCAATATGGAAATGTATAATTTTTGTGAAGATTCTGGGATGAAGCCTAGAGAAAGGACAAGATATGAAAGTATCACATCCTTCCTCACATATATGGATTTAAAGCATATATCATGGTTTGAATATTTTATAGAAATGACATGAGATTTAATTTTGTACAAAATAAAAATTGAAAATATACTCTTGGTAACTTGAAGTTTTATGTAAAATGTATAGAATTTGTCATCTGGTCATTTTATCTTCAAATGTGTTTTATTAATTAAGTATATGCTTCATTCAGTAATCACTTATTTTTCTGCCTTATTTCAAATGATAATTTTTAAGCATAATACTTGCACAAAGTCGAACATGTTTACAACATGTTTGATAATGATGTCAGATGTAATCAATATCTTTGGGAATACAATATTCACATTTCATATTATAATCTTAGCATAAATTTCACTTGATTGATTGATTGATGTATTTATGTATATATTTAGAGCATGTGTGCGTGTGCGAGTTAGGGAGAGGCAGAGAGAGAGAGAGAGAGAGAGAATCCTAAGCAGGCTCTACATTGTCAGTGCAGAGCCTGATGCAGGACTTGAACCCACAATCAGTGAGATCATGACCTGAGCCAAAACCAAAAGTCGAACACTTAACTAACTGAGCCACCCAGACTGCCCAAATTCCCCTACTTTTAAACATGATGCTGTAATTATAAATTAAACTTTTTTCAAAACTTAAAATTGCACTATTTTAAATGCAAATGTACTTTTATAACACAAAATATTGTGGAAATTCAACTTCGATAATTAAGAAATTATTTTATTTAAGAAATTATTTTATTAAACCTCCTTCCACAATTTTTGTTTCTCTTAATTTTGGTCAGTCATGTTTTTTGTTAACATGTGTTTACTTTAAGCTTATGGACTACATCTATAAGAAATAGCCATAAATGCGTCTATGCTTAATATTGAGTATTTTAAATTCATAGTGAATGATGACAAATATTTGACAAGTGTCTGGGTTATTTGAACAATCATTTCTATTCTCTTAGTGAATGTTTATGTAATTATCTTTTCAGTATTTTCATAATTGTCTTATTTTACCTGCCCCTAAATTTTAAGATGTTTACTTCATTAATTACTCTGAGAACATACTGGATTTATGAAATGCAACCAAAGAGTAGCAAGTACAGTAGCTTCCAGGTACAGTCTTTTGTTGTTGTTGTTGTTGTTGTTGTTGTTATTTTGTTAGAATATCAGATGGCTTCCCATGACCAGAAAGAGGAACCCCTTCCTTCATAAAATCAGGATCTAAGGAATGTTATCAAGCACACTAGCCATTAAATGTTTAGTAAGGAAGATTAAGAATTAATCCCTTAATTTAATTAAGTTCCTGAGGTAAAAGAGGCTAAATATTCATTAAGTTATTGGCATCCAGCTTATAAGGCATGACTTAGAAATATAAGTGGAAATGACCAGAACTATAAGTGTGTTAAAATTCAATGTGATGGTTAACTTTGTGTGGCAACTTGACTGGGTATATCTGTGAGAGTGTTTCAGAAAGAGATTAGCATTTAAATCAATAGACTGAGTGGAGAAGATCCACCATCACCAGTGTGGGTGGGCATCATCAAACTGGTTGAGTGTCCAAATAGAACAAAAAGGTGGAGAAAGGGCAAATTCTCTCCCTCTTATTAAGCTGGAACATGTGTTTTCTCCCGCCCCTACGTTCTCAGTTCTAAGGTCTTCAGCCTCGCCCTAAGAGTTATAGCATCAACTCCTCCTGGTTCTCTGCCCTTTGAACTGAATTACACCACCAGCTTTCCTGAGTCTCCCACTTGCAGAGGACAAGTTGTGGGAATTCTCAGCCTCCATAAGCCAATTCCTATATAAATCTCTTATGTATCTACAAATACTTCTTACCGGTTTGTCCTTTGAACTACCCTAAAACATCCAACCATATCAAATGCTTAGGAACTGTTTCTCTAATCTTGTTTTTAAACTGAAAAATAAAAAGACAAGATGGTACTTACATGTCTGCCTTTCAGCGGACTGAAGCTTACTGTTTCAAGGCAAGAAACTTAAACCAATCGATAGTACTGTAGACTAGTATGATTAAATAAGTCATGCCAATTAACAGTAAACTGAAAGGAGATTTCCATCATGTGTTAGGGGGTTCTATACTTACTGATGTAAGTTTAAAAAATATATATTTCTATAATTTTTGTAGTTGTTCATTTGTGTGTGTGTGTGTGTGATTAGTAGCTAGTTTTCAGAATAAAAGAAAAAATGGAGGACTGGTTAAGTCAGTAGTTCTCAAAGCTTGGCCTTGTTTTTCATGCAACTAAGACCCTTCAACAGGTCCAAAAGGTCACAAATGTATTCATCCTACTACTAAGGCATTATTTACTTTTTTGCCCTCACTCATTAGTGTCAGTGAACTTTTCCAGAGGATGCAGCAAAAAGACTTTTGAAAATCCAGCTTTCTTATATTAAGCAATATATAAGAGAGTTGAAAAATTTTAAATATGCCATTATGCTCCATTATTTTATTTAAAAAATCTAGCCATATTTAGGAAAAAAATATGTTGACAGAAAATGGACTTATTTTCATTAAATCAATAAACACATTAACACTTGAAATTATTACTTGCACTTTCTAATTAACATTAGGTATCTATATCTAACTGTTGATATTATCTATGTAAACAAAAACTCTTGGATCCTCAATATTTCTAAATATTCTGGTTCACAAGAAATAAACAGTTCCCAATAAAATGTTTGAGGAAGAATGAGTTAAATAATTAGATGTATAATTTAGAATGAAGTCATATCAAAGTAGGTATAAAGACAAAGTATCAATAAAGCATAAAGAACAATTAAAAAGTCTCAGATGTGGAAAAGGTCAGAGGAAATAGTGACCAGACTCATGCCATTAACAATCAGGAAGGTACATGTTTATTTAAACACATAATTTCTGTCAGGATCCAAGGCTTCCATGACTGGAATTAAGGTAAGTAACCATTTCCCTGGACTCGAAATGCATCTGAGATATTGTCTATCATTAGAGGAACAATTCTTCATTATTTAAGGCCTCACAATTTGTAGGTAAGGTAATGCTTTAAATAATTTGTATCCATCATGTATGATTGTGGTAACACATTACCACAAAATCAGAAGCTTATAAAAACAAATTTAAGGGGCGCCTGGGTGGCTCAGTCGGTTGAGCGTCCAACTTCGGCTCAGGTCATGATCTCGCAGTTTCCAAGTTCAAGTGCCGCGTCGGGGTCTGTGCTCCCTGCTCAGAGCCTGGAGACTGCTTCAGATTCTATGTCTTCCTCTCTCTCTCTCTCTACCCCTCCCCTGCTCACACTCTGTCAATCTCTGTCTCAAAAAATAAATAAACATTAAAAAAATTAATATCTCAGTTTCTATGGGTCAGGATTTTAGGCACAGTTCAGTTGCCTTTCTGCTTTCTGGTCTTCCATCTGTGTGTCATCTAGGACTGGAATCTAAAATGAAGTTTTGGACTGGGAAAAATCTGCTTCTAAGTTTTTGTGGTTGCTGACAGAATTCAGTTCCTAGAGCCTGTTGGCCTCCGTTTCTAGCTGACTTCTGGCTGAGGACCATCCTCAGTTTCTTGTCTCAAGGGCCTCACATAGCAGCTTGTTTCAATCTGTTGTAGCCAAATAAACATTAGAGTTTGCGAGGAAGCCAGAAGTCACAATTCTGTGTAACCTAATCACAGAAGTGCCATCTGACCCTGTTTACTATATTTTATTGCTTAGAAACAAGACACTAGGGACAGCCAACCCAACTCATCTCAACAGGACAGGACTACACCATGGTGCAAATACCAAGAGACAGGGATCACTGAGGGCTAGTTTATATAAACCTGAAATAGTTTGTGCACACTCCCAAGCATAGAAAATCATTGTCTGTCTTGATAAAAAGCACATTTTCATTCGTGCATGCATTTTCTAATCCCTGACTTGGTGATATGCTCACTTTATGAAGAGTTAGGATGAAAAGACAACTATGCAATTACCTCCTGTTTTAAATAACTGAATTTCCTAGATGAAGGGCAACAAGTAAATATTTCCTGTTAGCAAACAGAACAACTCACTACGGGATTACTAAGAAAGGTTATATCACGTTCACTAAGGTAATTGCTAAGATGACACCAGAATTAAATCCTGGAGGACTAAGGAGCATTAGTGAGGTACAAAGTGTCTTTAAGAAATGAAGACTGTCATGGGGCGCCTGGGTGGCTCAGTCGGTTAAGCGTCCGACTTCAGCTCAGGTCACGATCTCGCGATCCGTGGGTTCGAGCCCCGCCTTGGGCTCTGGGCTGATGGCTCAGAGCCTGGAGCCTGTTTCCGATTCTGTGTCTCCCTCTCTCTCTGCCCCTCGCCCGTTCATGCTCTGTCTCTCTCTGTCCCAAAAATAAATAAACGTTGAAAAAAATTAAAAAAAGAAATGAAGACTGTCATATAATGAGACTAGTAGAGGCAGATTCACAGAAGTATGAAATAACTTAAAATTGCAAGTCACTTGTGGAAATTGCAAGTCAATGGGCTGTAACAGGGGATGGGTTTTAAAAGTTAGGAAAAGGGGGCACCTGGATGGTTTAGTTGGTTAAGAGTCTGACTTTGGCTCACTCAAGATCTTACAGTTCATGGGTTCAAGCCCCATGTCGGGCTCTGTGCTGACAGCTTGGAGCCTGCTTGGGATTCTCTCTCCCTCTCTCTCTGCTTCTGTCTCTCAAAAATAAATAAATAAACTTAAAAAAAAGATACTCATAAAGTGAGTTCTGTTAATCGATAACTTTTTTATTTGAGAGTGTTATAAAACAGTGGACATTCATTCTCCCTCCACTGCAAAGTTAATATATGTACAATTCACGTGTGGATTTTATCAAAATCTTATTTTATAGGTCTAGAGAAGAGCCCGATAGTCTGCATTTCTAATAAGCTCCTGGGTTATGCTTATGTGGCTGGTCTTCAATCTGTATTTTGATTAAGAAAGGATTAAGTTACTAAAATGTTTGTGATTAAAAAATGGCAGAAGAGATTAAGACAAAGCATATAGATTTCACACATGTACACCCACTTGGATGTAAAGGAAAGAACGCCAGGAGCCAAAGGGATATATGGACTAGACCACCTTTACAAAAAGCCAGGCTGATAGTGTGAAAATTACAATTATTTGTACCTGGAGTGGAAGATTCTCAAAGGGTCTTATCAGTTGTAGAATGATTTTAAGGTAGCTTCAACGGCGTGCAGTCTATGTTACTGCATCCTAGACCTTGGATTCAAGAAAATTAAGTGCTCATTAATCTCTACAACTGAAAAGGAACAGGTTAATGTTGGGAAGTGAATTGGAAGGAGAAAAACGATCATGTGGCAAATGGCATTCACACTTCTGATTAACACTGTTCTACCTCATTTCCTCATTTTATATAAAGCAGGATGCAAATAAAACTCCAACAAGAATGGTAAAGGTGGGATGAGCATAAGATTTAAATTTTATCTTTTAAAAAATATGGGGGGATGGGGCGCCTGGGTGGCGCAGTCGGTTAAGCGTCCGACTTCAGCCAGGTCACGATCTTGCGGTCCGTGAGTTCGAGCCCCGCGTCAGGCTCTGGGCTGATGGCTAAGAGCCTGGAGCCTGTTTCCGATTCTGTGTCTCCCTCTTTCTCTGCCCCTCCCCCGTTCATGCTCTGTCTCTCTCTGTCCCAAAAATAAATAAATATTGAAAAAAAATTAAAAAAAAAACATGGGGGAAAGTTGACTAAAAACACCCCAATTGTTACCAGAAAGAACTGACAAGTTTGAGCTGTGGACTCAACTTGTGGTAGAACTAATGTACATGGCTACTTAAGATTCTTTCTCCTTTCAGAAAAAAAAAATTTCTTTATCTAACTTGTGTCTCTTCTTTTTGACGTACTCTTTCCAGGATGGTAACTGTGTTTTCTCTCTATTCCAAAAAGGTTTCCTACATGATTTGTTAATATAACCCCCTGTTTATGAGGCATGGTTGACTATAGAAAAGGGTGGAAGTCTTTTCCTGGAAACTTTTAAAATTGAAGCTGCTTTCCATTGGAATTTTTAATACGTCCGGTTTGGAGAATATCCAAAGCGGTGAACATTAGCTAACAATCACATCCACTCAGTCAACAAAGGTGGTTGGAAATGAGAGACAATGGAGCCAATATGCAAAGAAAAGTGCACGTATGGGATAGAGAAAAAATTATTGGAATTGGGAATCTCTTGTTTTAAATGATCCTGCCATTCCCTGACTTTCCTAAATTTTAAGAGTTTTGACGATTCAATAATCCACACGCTGCAGGCATATCATCACCACCATCTTCTAGAGTCTATTCCAGGGTTGCTAAGAAGTGTTTTTTTTTTTTTTTACAACAAAAAAGGTATGACAAATTCATCTTCAAAATAACATTCTTCAAGATAAAATACAAAATAAGAACACATACATTTTCCATTTCTTTCCTTTTCTGAATTTTGTCATAGGCACGACTCTGTGGGGTTCAATAAAGTTCATTTTTATGTCAACGAAATTTTATTGATTCAGTTCAGCTTCATGGGTTTGCACTCAAGTGTTGCTTACCCTAAAAGAATGCTAATCAAGTAATTCTATGACAGCTATATAACCTTGCAGTAAAAAGCACACCAGTGTAAAGGTGTGTGAATTACAGTCTATTTGATGCTTGATTTACTCTACAGCTGTCTCCAGCAATGAAATATAGCAGCCAAAAACTAAAGCTTGGGTGGTTTTTAAACAGATTAGGAGTTATTTGGAGAAGAGGGTAGATCCCTAGAGGCAAACGGAAAATGAATTGAGTTCTTTAAAAACTTTTGGTTTCGTTAGGAGCTGGTTTACATTTGGATTTGCTTCCGACTGCAGTTAAGTTAGAAGTTGGCACAGACATACATATTTATCTTTGTTTGCTAATCTACTTAGAATCACCAAGAAGTATTTCATCAAAGCTACGGTAGGAAAGGTTAATACTTAAAAATCTTTATTGATGTAAAAAAAAAAAAAGGGGATTTGTTCAAAATCAAGGGAAAGCCAGTTTCTACATGTGCCACTCCACTTAGCAATGCCGGGTTAGGTACTATTCAAATCTCCCTAAGGGTGTATTGCTTGGAATTAAAGTACTGGACTGGATTATCATAGTTTTGAAAGTGAATAATATTATCAGAGTTTTATAAAAAAAAAAGAAAATCTTCTTTCATCTGCAGATCAAGTTTAGAAAGTTTGGCAGTGGTGTAAGTTTCTGATATACTTCTATAGTGATATGTAACTATGATAAAGGCGCTGTTAAAATATTCAACCAGTCCTTGTCACATTTTACTTATGAACCTTTTATGTATCAATTTACACCTTGAGGAAATTGATAACTGCCTAATTAATGTTCATGTTGGTCATAAAGAACCCACCCTATCTTTTTCACAATAGAAATTGATATTTAAATAGCAATTAATACAAAATCTGATATTTCCAATTCGTATGCAGCAAAGTATTGGTTTGGAATATCTCCCTTAAAATGTGACATGGAATTAAATAAGTCAATCATATATAAGACAATGCGGCCATATATATAGCTATTTTATTATGCAAAGAGAAATGGAACATTTTTTTTTTAATTTTTTTTTCAACATTTATTTATTTTTTGGGACAGAGAGAGACAGAGCATGAACGGGGGAAGGGCAGAGAGAGAGGGAGACACAGAATCGGAAACAGGCTCCAGGCTCTGAGCCATCAGCCCAGAGCCCGATGCGGGGCTCGAACCCACGGCCCACGAGATCGTGACCTGGCTGAAGTCGGACGCTTAACCGACTGCGCCACCCAGGCGCCCCAACATTTTTAATAAAATGCAATCTAAAAAATGTTTCCTCAAAGGTGCCAATTTGCAGTAATTTACATTGTTCCTAAAAACTTCATCATTATATACTTGGAGTGACTTAGAGTTTGATAATTTTGATGAAGTATAAAAAGTTCATAAAAGGCAAAAATTTAAACATACATTAATTACATGATTTAAAAATTGAGGAAAGTTCAAGTTTTTCTTTTCTTAAATTTTTTTTAACGTTTGTTCATTTTTGAGAGACAGAGCGAGACAGAGTGCAAGCAGGGCGGGGGGGAGCAGAGGGAGAGGGAGACACAGAATCTGAAACAGGCTCCAGACTCTGAGCTGTCAGCACAAAGCCCAATGTGGGGCTCCAACCCACAGACCGCCAGATCGTGACCTGAGCTGAAGTCAGCCGCTTAACTGACTGAGCCACCCAGGCGCCCCTAGGAAAGTTCAAGTTTTAATATTTTCGTGGTTCTATCAAGTATCTGACAATATAACATAATGTATATATGGATACTACTATGGCCCATATTCATTTTTCAATAAGACAATGATTCGACATGAAAAAGAAAGAACTATATTTAATATTAGTGTAAAAAATGTGTAAACATTTAGAGATGAAGAAATAAAGGATATTTTAAATTTTAGTTGCACTGTAATTTACAACAGTCTGATTTCAGACATGTTACTTGGTTTGCTGTCCCTTTTCCCTTCTTTGATCACATCGCATCCCCACTTATTTATTTATTTATTTATTTTCAAGAAGTCACCTACATTTATTTCCATTTTCCTTCTAGTAACCAAATAAGAGATGAAACTCTCCAAAGGTGGCCCAAAAATGCTTTATCAATTTAAACATTCACCGCCCCTCCCTTAGACCTCACTAACATTGTTATACACAATTAGTGACTCTGTTTCATAACTATTCACATTAGTTGAATGATTCGAAGTTAACTTTTTTAAAAATTTCTTTATTTAAGTAATGTCTACATTCAACATGGGGCTTGAAATCCCGACCCTGAGATCAAGAGCCTCACGTTCCACCGACTCAATCAGCCAGGCGTCCCCCAAAGTTAACTTTTTGCTAGCAGATTATCTTTGCCTTTGTTGGAATAGTTCTGAATTGTAAAATGCGTTTCCATTTAAATTTCAGAGTTCATAATCTCCACTGGCAAATTTACTTATGTATAAATGTCTTATTAATAATGTTCCTGTTACATGTAACTACTTTTTAACTAAAATATAATGTACATAAACTAAAAATCCTTTGATAAAATTATTTTCTTTACTTAATAGCCAAATAAAAGATCCTCAGCAATATGAATTTGTCTGAGTATTTCAGAATCAACCTATTTGTGGGAATCATTGGTTAATTCAGTCAAAGTTCCACATTGACAATTTGTGTTATTTAATTGTTGGAATAAATAAAATGGAACTATTTGTGGATATTCATAAGGAACAGTTCTATATCCATACAGGAGAATATTCTTCAGAAATAACACACTGTGTGATTATTTTTAAATTAATATGCATTTGACCTCTAAAGAAGTATAATGCCCTTCAGAATAATTAATACACAAAGCATCAGAAATATTCAGGGTCTTTCTGGTGGTTGCATGGCTACAGGGAAATGAGACTAGGTTCCATCCTAGGTCCTGTCTTGAGTACCCTTGAAGGGTGACCTTGTTATCACTAAAGCCATTTGGAAATAGAAAACTGTGTCCAAATTATTACTTTGAGTCTTAGTTTGGCAGATTCTATGAGCTAACGCAGTTCTATGGGTATTAAAAGTTCTTCAAGATTTTTATGACATAGTGCATATATGTACATATATATTAATGTTTATTTATTTATTTATTTATTTATTTATTTGAGTGAGAGAATGGGAGAGAGGCAGAGAGAGAGACAGAGAACCAGCAGGGAAGGGGCAGAGGGAGAGGCACAGAATCTGAAGTGGGCTCCAGGCTCTGAGCTGACAGCATAGAGCTTGACGTGGGCTCAAACTCACAAACTGTGAGATCATGACCTGAGCTGAAATCAGACACTTTACTGACTGAGCCACCCAGGTGCCCCACATAGTGCATATATTTTTTTTTTTATGTTTTTTTTGAGACAGAGAGAGACAGAGCATGAACGGGGGAGGGGCAGAGAGAGAGGGAGACACAGAATCGGAAACAGGCTCCAGGCTCTGAGCCATCAGCCCAGAGCCTGACGCGGGGCTCGAACTCACGGACGGCGAGATCCTGACCTGGCTGAAGTCGGACGCTTAACCGACTGCGCCACCCAGGCGCCCCGAGTGCATATATTTTTAACAGAATAAATGATTGTGCTGTGAATGAATATATCCTAAATAGACAGATAACATGGGAAAAGATAACATAGCTAAGGTAAGTGAATCTTTTTTGGTAGTGACAGTAACTTTGAATTAAGAAATAAAGATATATGCAAGGTCAGGAGGAAACTGTATGTTAATAGTTTTTGTGATTTTACCTTTACAATGAGGATAAACTGGTTTCAAAAAATAGTTACTTAAAACGTGTTAGCTAATGATCATGTTTTCATTAATAGTTTCACTTGCATCTAATAGTTTTCTCTTACTATCTTTGGATTCAAATAGCCAAAGATTTCTACTTTCCTCCCAGAATAAGTAATTTAGTATATTAGGGCTTAACAAAATTCAGATTAGTGCTAACAGCACCCACAGACTTTTCTTAATAATATCTTAATAATTAGACATTTCTTAACAGTATCTATTTAATTATAATATCCGTTTTAAATATTTATTTATTTAACTAATCTCTACCTTCAATGTGGATCTTGAACTCAGGACCTCAAGATCAAGAATCATATGCTATTGATGTGACTGAGCCAGCCAGGCACCCCTTAATTATAATACTCTTAAAGGAATAATTTATTTTTAATGTTAATAACTTTAAAAGGATACAGATATCTAGACACCCGCCTCAAATCATTCTCCAAACCCAAATAATTGTTGGCAGATATTCTAGTCATAGTTTTAAAAATGTGTGTTAACCTTAATGTTTTTTAAAAAGTTTCCTATCATTGTGTCTATCATGGTTCTTCAGAAATCCGTCTTCTGACTCTTATATTCACCCTGTCTCTCACTCTTCCATCCGTCCAATTCATGTTAAAAAAAACAAAAACAAAAACAAGTTTTCTTTTTCATTCTGAGCCCATGTGAAAACGAGTAGTATCCTAAACTTTAGAAATGATCTCAATAGGGACCCCTGGGTAGCTTAGTCTGTTAAGCATCCAACTCTTGATTTTGGCTCAGGTCATAATCTCACAGTTTGTGGGTTTGAGATCCAAATCAGGCTCTGTGCTGACAGCTCAGAGCCTGCTTGAGATACTCTCTCTCTCTCTCTGCCTCTCCTTAACTGCTCTCTCTCTCTCTCTCTCAATATAAATAAATAAACTTAAAAAAAAAAAAGAGAAATGGTCACAATAATAGAGAGCTGTATATTTAAAATACAGGTGTACTAACTAAAAGCAGCTTGTTAGGAGAAAAAGGGGTTAAAAAGAGTAAAATTTTGATTTCCTTATAATTTGACAAAAGAGTGCAGGGTTCCCTAGGACACCCTCAGCCTAAAGATGCTCACTGAATTAGAGGAAAGCTGGATATACTCACTGAGAACTTCAACAAAAAATTAAAAACAAAATTAAAAAAAAGAACCAATCAGGGTTGAAGAACACAATAACTGAAGTGAAAAATATCCTAGAGGGAATGAATAGTGTATTAGGAAATGCAGAAGAATAAATCAGCAATCTGGAAGACAGGATAATGGAAAGCACCCAAGCTGAAGAGAAAAACAAAAATTAAAATCATAAGAATAAATTAAGAAACTCTAGGACAGCATCAATCATGCTAATATTTACATTATAAGGGTCCCATAAGGAGAAAACAGAGAGAAGTTTTCACAAAACTCGTTTGAAGCAGTAATACCTGACAACTTCCATAACCTGGGGAAAAAAACAGATACCCAGGTCCAGTAACCCTAGAGAGCACCAAACAAGATGAACCCAAGGAAGTCCACACCAAGGCACATAATAATTACAATATCAGAAATTAAACAGTGAATCTTACAAGTAGCAAGAGAAATTAGTTATGTACCAGGGAAATCCCATAAGCCTATCAGCTGATTTTTTTCAGCAGAAACTTTCAGTAGGCCAGAGGAAATGGCATGAAATACTCAAAGGGCTGAAAGAAAAATCTATAACCAAAAGTTCCCTACATGGCAAGATTATTCAGAATTAAAGGAGAGATGGACTTACTAAGACAAACAAAAGTTTGAAAGTTCGTCACCCAGGGGCGCCTGGGTGGCTCAGTGGGTTAAGCAACCGACTTCACTCAGGTCATGATCTAGTGGTTTGTAAATTCAAACCCCACATCGGGCTGTGTGCTAACAGCTCAGAGCCTGGAGCCTGCTTCGGATTCTGTGTCTCCCTCTCTCTTTGCCCCTTTCCTGCTCATACTCTGTCTCTTTCTAAAAAATAAACACTAACATTTTTTTAAAGTTTGTCACCAGTAAATAAGCCTTATACAAAATGTTGAAGGAACTTAAAAGGCCACATCTAGAATTAGGAAAATTATGAAAGAAAAAAAAAAAGCAAATTATGAAAGGAAAACAAATTTACCGATACAAGCAAATATATAGTAAAAGTAGATCAATCACTTATAAAGTTAGTATGAATGCTATAAAATTATATCTAAAAAGTTCAGTGATTCACAAATTTTAAAGACGTAAAATACGGCATGTAAAATGTAAAAATGTAAAATTATACATGGAAGGGAGAGTAAAAATGTAGTACTTTTAAAATGCATTTAAATTTAAGCTACCATCAACTTAATATAGACTGCTGTATATTTAGGATATTATATATGAACCTCGTTGATAACTACAAACCAAAAACCTGTATAAGATACACAAAAAAGTAAAAGGAATCCAGCATAACACTAAAAATCATCAATGACAAAGGATGAGAGAACAGAAGGATGGAGAACTACAAGATAACAACAGTAACAAAAAATAAAATTATTGATACATACTTATCAGTAATTACTTTAAATGTAAATGGTCTAAATGTTCCAAAGAACAGAGGGTGATTGAATGGGTAAAAATACAAGAGGCATTTAGAAGATTGTAATGTACATCAATGGAGAGGCCATCCAGACAGAAAATGAACACGGAAACGGCAGCTTTGAAGGACACATTAGAACAGATGGGTTGGACAAATAAAACATACTATCCAAAACCAGAAGAATACATATTTTTTCAAGTGAACATGTAATATTTTCCAGGATAGATCATATGTTCAGCTACAAAACAAGTCTCAATAAATTTAAGGAGACAAATCATATCAAACATCTTTTCTGACCACAACAGCATGAAACTATGAATTGATTACAATAAAAGAAATGGAAGAAACAAGCACACGGAGGCTGTATAACAAGGTACTAAACAATTAATAGGTCAATGAAAAAAATCAAAGAGGAAATCACAAATACCTGGAGACAAACGAAAGTGGAAACACAATGGCACAGAACTTTCAGGATGCAGCAAAAGCAGAACTAAGATAAAAGTTTATAATAACATAGGCCTACTTAAAGAAAAGAAAAAGGTCAAGGTCAAGGTCAAGGTCAAATAAACAATCTAACTTTATACCTAAAGGAACTAGAAAAAGAACAAATAGAACTCAAAGTTAGTAGAAGGAAGAAAAAAATAAAAATCAGAATGGAAATGAAATAGAGACTTAAATATAAAATAGAGACTTAAACTATTAAGAGATTAAAAGCCTCTTCTTTGAAAAGATAAACAAAATTGATAAGCTTTTAGCCAGACTCATCAAGGAAAAAAAGAGGACTCAAATAAGAAATGTAAGTGGAGAACTTACAACAAACACCATGGAAACACAAAGGATTATGAGACTAACAAAAAATTATATACCAAAAAACTGAACAACCTAGAAGAAACAGATAAATTCCTGTAGACATATAATCTTTCAAGACTGAATCAGGAAGAAATAAGAAATCTAACAGACTAATCGTCATGAACAGAATCACTAATCAAAAAACACCCAACAAACCAAAGCCCAGGACCAGATGGCTTCAAAGGTGAATTCTACCAAACACTTGAAGAGTTAATACCAGTTCTTCTAAAACCATTCCAAAAAATAAGAGTAAGAAAATTTTCCAAGCACTCATTGAGGCATTACCCTGATTACCCTGATACCAAACATTACCCTGATACCAAATCCAGATTAAAGACACTATAAAAAAATGATAAAAATTACAAACCAATTAGCTTCATGAACATTCATGCAAAATTCTCAAGAAAATGTTAGCAAAATAGGTAAAGGGATTAAGAGTTACAAACTTCCAGTTATAAACCAAATCAATCACAAGGATGAAAGGTAGGCATAGGAAATACATTCAATATTTAATAAGTTTATACAGTCACAGATGGTAACTCTACTTATTGTGGTGAGCATTTCACTACATGTACAATTGTTGAATCACTATGTTGTACACTATTGTAATATTGCATGTAACATTGCAAGTCAAATAAACTTCAAATATATATGCATGGAAAGGCTGTATTTGGAAGAAAAATTCCCAGTCTGATTTTTTACAATAGTTTCAGGAAAAATTACTTAGAAAGGCAATGAAAATGAAACGGAAATTGAAAACAGTTGGAAGAAAAAACCAAATATGATCAGAAACAGATATCAGACAAAAAAAAATGGTTTTGAAAGTGTTTGGGAGTTTTGTATGGAAAAAACAATTAAAAATTTTATTCTACTTTTGCCTATAGCAACTCATTACTAGACACAAAATGGTGTCAAAAACAAATTGTGAGGGGTATCTGGGTGGCTCGGTCAGTTAAGCCTCTAACTTCAGCTCAGGCCATGATTTTGTGGTCCATAAGTTCGAGCCCTGTATGGATTTATGGCTCAGAACCTGGAGCATGCTTCCAGTTCTGTGTCTCAATCTCTCTGTGCTCTTCCCCTGCTCACACTTGGTCTCTCTCTCTCTCTCAAAAATAATAAAATAAAACATTAAAAAAATTTTTAAAAAGGGGCAGCTGTGTGGCTCAGTTGGTTGAGTGTCCCATGTCAGCTCAGGTCATGATCTCGTGGTTCATGAGTTCGAACCCCATGTCGGGCTCTGTGCTGACCCCTCAAAGCCTGAAACTTGCTTCAGATTCTGTGTCTCCCTCTCTCTCTGCCCCTCCCCTGCTTGTGCTCTGTCTCTCTGCCTCTCAAAAAGGAATAAACATAAAAAAATTAAAAATTAAAAAAAAATTGTGAAATTGCTGAGAATTTGCAGAAAAATGGAGAATTTAAGCCTTTGTCCATTAGAATTTCTAAAGGAAGAAAAATAAAACTACAATCTAGCATCTTTATTACAAAGAAATCGTGAATATATACAGTGAACCTGTTATTTCTAGAATTCTGGAATACTTTGTTTCAGACTCTAGATAGCCATACACCATCAACTTTAATTTTGACTTTTAAAGTTTTTTACTATTTTGGAATTTGATTGGAATCAATTACGTCAGAGAAAGGTGAGGGGAAAATAAGTAAATCACACTGTAGGGTTGATAAGGAGGTAATTTAATCCATCATTTCTTTTTTTTTATTTTATTTTTATTTTTTTTAATTTTTTTTAAATGTTTATTTATTTTTGAGACAGAGAGAGACAGAGCATGAACAGGGGAGGGACGGAGAGAGAGGGAGACACAGAATCTGAAACAGGCTCCAGGCTCTGAGTGGTCAGCACAGAGCCTGACGCGGGGCTCGAACTCACAGACCGTGAGATCATGACCTGAGCCGAAGTCGGACGCTTAACCGACCAAGCCACCCAGGCGCCCCTAATCCATCATTTCTTACTAGAATTCCAATAAAGAAGGAATTATCACTAATTACATCTTCATCGCCTACAATTCCACACTCCAGAGATTTCTTTTCAATGTGGTGAATTCTTCGGTATCTTGAGTTCATGTGATTATTGTTCATATATTTTATCTTTAAAGCAAAAAAAAAAAAAAAAAAAAAAAACAAAACCAAAAAATGACATCCTATATGCAGGCAATTAGTGAGTGAACAATTAAGCATACGTTAACAAAAAGTCTGAGTGTTGTTAGGAATTTAACTTAAATTTGAATCAAGTTATACTTCCATTTTCTCAGAAATTATACTTCTAATATCTGATGATCTATTCTATTGTTTTGCATATTTATAAAATGGGGAGGAAAAAAAAAAGAAAGATAAATCTGTTTCACATTCAACACCCAAATACTAAAGAGTTTATTTACATTGAAGAGTAAAATATCTCTTAAAAAAAAAAAAACAAATATGTGAAGGAGGCATTTCTCAAGGGAAACTATTTTAAGTGTAAATTTTGTAAAATATATTTGACTGTCATTTCTTTGCCCTTCGTTGTCTCTGGAAAAGAAATACGTATAACTCCACTTAACAACCACTGTGCTCTAAGAACATTTAATAAATTTACCCAAGTAAGTCTATCATTTTTTTTAGCTCCTTCAAAACACTAAACTATTATATTAACCACAAAATAAACAAAACATTCTTTGCTTTTGCTTAGAAAAATTTCTACGATTTCCATGACCAAAATGTAACTACTCTTATCAATTTGCAACCAATCAAGGAGTCAACCCATTTCAGATAACACTGGTTGAGTATTAAGTTAGGCCAATCCTTTAAGAGTTTTTTAAAATACACTGCAACCTAGTACAAAAACACTATTCTAAGAGTGGAAAGGGGAATAGGAGTAGGCTTCCTGCCAGAAAATAATATTTTTTAATGCTTAATAGAGATTTCTTTTTTTGGTATTTCATACATTGTAAACCTTGAAAACTGTAGGTAGTGTCCCAAAGGGGAGAAAATGTTAGGAGGAACTGAAACCTGGCTCTGTCTCTTGGTGCTACGTGTCTAGGATAATGAGAATGAAAAATTTAGATAAGAGTAGAGGTAGATACTGGAATGGCCGTTATTAATTTTTTCCACTGTTTTTGTTTTTTACTCTTATATTAACGTTTCTTTTAATATTTTTTCAAATAATCTCAGCAATATTCAGTCACCTGAAAAATTGACCGATGCAAACAACTTAAATGCTTAGAATTATTTAAAAATAGTTGTTTAAGATGAAAGAATTATGTGATCTGAAGAGAAACCGTAGTTAAGAAAATCCAATAAAAAAAAAAGTCTCGTCAGCAAATGGTGTTGGGAAAACTGGACAGCGACATGCAGAAGAATGAACCTGGACCACTTTCTTACACCATACACAACAATAAACTCAAAATGGATGAAAGACCTAAATGTAAGACAGGAAACCATCAAAATCCTAGAGAATAAAACTGGCAACGACGTCTCTGACCTTGGTCACAGCAACTTCTTACTAGACACCTCTCTGGAGACAAGGGAAACAAAAGCAAAAATGATTTACTGGGACCTCATCAAGATAAAAAATCCTCTGCACAGCAAGGGAAACAATCATCAACACTAAAAGCAACTGATGGAATAGGAGAAGATATTTGCAAATGACATATCGGATAAAGGGTTAGTATCCAAAACCTATAAAGAACTTATGAAACTCAACACCCAAAGAGCAAATAATCCAATGAAGAAATAGGCATCAGACATGAACACTTTTCCAAAGAAGACATCCAGATTCTCAAAGGACATGAATGTTGCCACTCATGTTAGTATGGGGTTAAAGTTCACACTGCCTGCACATTCTAAGGACCTCAATACTACACATTTATTCAAGAGTCCCCTATGGTTCACAACCCTATTCAGAGAATATGCAAACATTCTCTCAAGAAGAATAAATCTCCCCAAACTTTGTTAGAATTTCCCCAGATGAAGTTCAAATAAATATATTTGCAAACAAGTCATACCATGAAACAAACCAGTTCAACAAATATTACTTGAGAGCCTATGAAACACTAAATACTGTTCTCGATTCTAGGCATGCTATGATAAAGAAATAAAGGAAATCGTGGACTGATTCTGGTTAAGGAGAGATACAGAAAATTCAATATATAACTGTATGATATGGTGACTTTAAAGGTAATCACTTGCATGGTAAATTATGAGTGGGCTCAATGGAATATATAGAGCTGGGGGAACATTGTGATTAATAAGCAATAGAAACCAACCAACTGTTCTCCCAAGACTTTTGCTATTAAGGATATTAAACAGAAGAATTAATCAGCAAATTAGACAAAGCCAAAGAGAGAAAGAGAGCGGGGGGGGGGGGAGAGGAGAGAGAGAATAAAATTGAGATATGAAGAAATTAACTAAATTGTGTCACATATTGCAAACATGATATAGAAGATAAGGGGTATGGAATACTGAAACAAAAAAGATGTTTTAAAGTTTGTATTTAAAAATAATCATAGAAGATGAGGAGATAACACATGGGATATAGGCAATATTTTATATATGTAACATTTGAGAATTTTCTAGGACTGAAAAAAGCCATGAATCAGAAAGCATTGTATCTCCCCCATTAATATTAATATTAATATTAGGTTAGTAACTCAGATAATAGTAAAACTAAAGGACACGTATAAAGTATATGATGAATTACCTACAAAGAATTATTGTGAGAGTGACAAGACCTCCCAGCAAAGGGAAGAAAAAAAACCTTTGAGCAAATATCTTCAAGATGCAGAAAGACAATTCTCATCTAATACAACTACGTATTAATTGCACGACGAATGAACTATTGCAAAGATCTCTGTAGAATCCACTTTGATAGAAAATGGCTGTTATTGCAGAAAGACAGAATGTTGGCTTGTCTGAAGTTACCATGCAAGTCTTTTCCCTCATTCCAGTGAAAGAAAGTGTCACACACGTGCTCTGCAGAGGTACCGAAGGCAGGACATCCTCTGAAAGTCACTTCCAGACATTTATCAACCAGTGAATATGTGCACTAGAACATAAATGTCACATTTACAGAATGACAGATTCAGCTCCCGATGATTATTTATGTCATTTTACATGTTATATAGGTCATTATACATATTATATAGGCCATTGTATATGATGTTTTCACTACTATGCAGTTGTACACTGTATCTCCCGTTACTCAGATCAGGCTTCTCTGGGGAGCCTGGGTGGCTCAGTCGGTCCAGCGTCCAACTTCGGCTTAGGTCATGATCTCTCAGCCCGTGAGTTCAAGCCCCGCGTCGGGCCCTGTGCTGACATCTCGGAGCCAGAAGCGTGCTTCAGATTCTGTGTCTCCCCCTCTCTCTGCCCCTCCTCTGCTCATGCTCTGTCTCTCTCAGTCTCAAAAATGAATAAATGTTAAAAAAAAATAAATCAGCTCAGGCTTCTCTATTTTTTTGCGGGTCTTATTAAATCATACCATACGACTACACACTATAGTAGCCGATTTAAATAACAGTTTTGAAGAGGGTCAAAACAGAAACATTTTCAAAAGGAAAACAAAAAAAGCAACAGCTTGGTAATAAGTTCATTTAAAAATTAGTGAATACGTTCAAAAAGGAAGGCAGCAGTCCCAAATATGAATGTCTGAAATTCCAAATGGCAAGATTAACAAAGAAATCAGTTAACCTCCGGATAAATCAAAATATTGATTGATGGTATAAAACCCACAATAATATCTAAATTAAGAGAGATAATCAAAAGGACCAGATTGTTACTGAGCAATACAGGTACATAAATAGGTCACAGAGAAGGGTGGGGGTGGTGAGAAAGTCCTTTATGTTTCTACTGTTGTTTGGAAGGAGAGTAAATATATTTGCTAAATGGAGGTGTTTATATTTGTTGTATATACCATTGCTTATATTATTATATTAGCTGTTATATAATAGAATTACATTGTTTATATTTTATTAATGCAATTGTTTATCACTTATGTTTATATAATATTTATATTCGATAAATTGCTTACATTATTAGGGTTACAAAAAAAGTGTAAAGTACTTTTACAAAGTTTATAAAGTTACAAAAAAAGTATAAGACAGAAGGCAGAAAAGAAAACGAACTGGTAGACATATACACATAAATAATCATAATGTGATTGTAGTAATTTCTTTTTCATAATAAATACCAAGACTGGAAAGAAAACATTACACTTCATTCTTTAGAAAAGACACTCCTAAAACAGTAATAGATAAAGGAAAAAAGGAAAGCAAAAAGGTA
The DNA here is from genome assembly GCF_022079265.1 of Lynx rufus. NCBI lineage: Eukaryota > Metazoa > Chordata > Mammalia > Carnivora > Felidae > Lynx > Lynx rufus. Next base: position 137,332,446 of record NW_025814867.1, read on the forward strand.
TGAATTAGAAAGGGAAATCACCGAAAACACTTAAGCTGTTTAACAATAACAAACTATATAATGCAGGAAAATAAAAGTAAAAAGGTGAGAGAAAAATCTAATGATTGAGAAGAGACATATAGTGTTACAGAAAAAAAAAATCATGTAAAAATAGGGAAGAAAAAAATATTGAAAGTTCAACAAAAAGATGAAGTAGTCACAAACAAATAATACATCTGCAATATTAGAATGGGGAGAGAGAAAGGGGGTATATTTGTGAATAATAGTTCTAACACAGAAGAAAAAAACACTGCAAACAATATCATGGCAATAAATTGTAATATTAAGTTGAAGTAGAACATAAGCAATTTGTCTAAGAACATAAGCAGTAGACAGAGAAAGCTGAAATTGTTTATAAGCATTAAAAACATTTGATCAGTGATATAAGTTCTTCATATATCCAGCTCACAAACTTATAGAAATTAATTTCTCCAAGCTTTCAAAAAAGAAACTTTTCTAACCCAAACTTGTCCAGACAATTTTGTTCAAGGAGATCACCATTTTATTTTATGACACTTAGAGTCCTTGATACTGATAACAGTCCCAGAAAATACAAGAAATGGCAAAGACTGGCCAATCTTATTCTTTGGAAAAATATTAGTAGCTATTATCCAGCATTATACAATAAGAAGGCATTATGACTGTTTAGTTGCAAATGGAAAACATATTACTGTAGGAGCTTTTTTCATACTACAGCCTATTCAGAAGTTTAAAATAGAAGAAATCAGGATTTAAGTAGATACAGGAAAAGATTCCTGAAATTTAGTTCTAGCTCATTAAAAAAAAAATAGCAAATTAGGAATAGAAGAAATTTCCTGCATCTGATTAAAGAATTTGGCAAAATTTACAGTATGTAACACACAAGCGGTTACAGCATAGAAGCCATATTTTAAGTTTATTTATTTACTTTTAGAGAGAGAGAGAGAAAGAGAGAGAGAGAGAATCCCAAGCAGGCTCCACACTGCCAGCACGGAGTCTGACTCCGGGCTTGAACTCATGAACAGTGAGATCATGACCTGAGCCAAAATTAAGAGTTGGACATTTAACCAACCGAACCACTCAGGTGCCCCTAGAAGCCATTTATTTTGATATCAATTTAAAAAGGTAGCTGCTTTTCTATTTAACATTATACTGGAAGTCCTAGAGACTTTAGTCAGAGAATTGAATTATTCACTAAATTATAGCACAAAACGAGATTAGAAATGCTTTCAAGACTAAAATCGGTATTTCATGATACTAAGAACAAAGAGTAGTTAAAATATCAAAATTTTATTTATAATTTGATGATTCCTCTCAAATATTAGTCATTGAATTGAATTTCATTAAGTCATTAAGTTCTAATCAATTTCTATTTGTGAATATAACCATGATTTTATTTTAGTGCTTCAACTTCTTAGTTGCAATAAGTAAAAACTCAATAATGAGAATCTGATGTTCATTTGAAAATAAGTTTCCTTACAGAAAGGCAATATTATGTAATGAGAGTATTAATCTATTCAGTGAATACATTCATGGAAGATACATTTTTATTTATTGATTTTAATTTTTTTAATGTTCATTTATTATTTTTGAAGGAGAGAGAGCGAGAGAGAGAAAGGGAGGGAAGGGGCAAAGAGAGAGGGAGACACAGAATCCGAAGCAGGCTCCAGGCTCTGAGCTCTCAGCACAGAGCCCTACGCAGGGCTCGAACTCAAGAACAGTGAGATCATGACCTGAGCTGAAGTCAGACGCTTAATCAACTGAGCCACCCACGCGCCCCGTAAGATAAATTTTTTAAGTTCAGTACTGTTTCTTAAGAATTTACAAGAACCTCCTTTTTTTATGCAAGGCAGCTAGAGAGTTGCAGATAAGAGAGAATGAAAGTTAGATTCCATATATGTGGTTGAGTATGGGTGTGCATGTATACTGAGACCCTCCAGCATGAATATCTTTATATCATTATGTTTATAAATGATGGAACTTATATAATGTTAACATTACAAATTTCAGAGAATATTCATGATTATCACGTGATGAGCATCCTATTTCATACACTCCATTTTCTTCTTTTCAAATATGCTCCAGAATAGAGTAGCCTGACAATTGTCATGTATCTCCAATGTTCTTCCTTATGAAACAATATTATGCAATGTTTACATGTGATGCTCTGTATCAAAGATTTGCCAGGTTTTACATCACTTGAAAAGTTTATAGTTTTACTAAGTTAATTGTGACCAGAATGTTTTATTTTACATCAGTCATATTTTCATTTCCTTGATCACATTATCTTTTTCTGGCACTCTCCAGATTTTGCTCATTCTAGTGATCAAGAAATATTGAGGTGGGGCACCTGGGTGGCTCAGTCGGTTAAGTGTCTGACTTCTGCTCAGGCCATGATCTCTCGGCTCCTGAGTTTGAGACCCGTATCGGGCTCTGGGCTGACGGCTCAGAGCCTGGAGCTTGCTTTGGATTCTGTGTCTCCCTCTCTCTCTGCCCCTTCCCCCACCCCCACTGGTGCTCTGTCTCTCCTTCAAAAATAAATAAATATTTCAAAAATTAAAAAAAATATTGTGGCAAATTTTGCAGATGAAACAGGGAGGAGAAATCCTTGTGGCTGGTAAACAGTTGACAGGTGACTGAGTATGGCGGGGAGGCAAGTTCAAATCAAGTGTTTCTATTACATTGAACAACATGACACCAGATTGGTAAAGTAAGAAAACGAATAAAAAACCCACTGGCCAGGGGTGCCTGGGTGGCTCAGTTGGCTACGTGTCTGACTCATGATTTCAGCTCAGGTCATGATCTCACCGTTCATGAGTTTGGGCCCCCCATGGGTCTCCTCACTGACTGTGCAAAGCCTGCTTGAGATTCTCTCTCCACTCCGTCTCTCTGCCCCTCCCATGCTCATGCTCACTCACTCTCTCTCTCTTAAAAGAAAAAAAAAGAGAAAAAGAAAAGAAACCCACTGGCCAGGCTGGACACAAGGACACAGCTACCATTAGATCCTGGTGTTGGCAGTGTCACTGTTACAGCTTTTTTGGTTTGGATTCTGGCACTAGCTATGAATATTTAAAAACAAACAAACAAAAAACCAAAGCAAATGTTCTGACAGGTTTCTCCAACCAAGTTCAAATATACAGACATTCTGAGTAATGTCCATCTGTATTAGTACTTTTCCTTTCCTGTGAAGCAAACTGTGTTAGAATTCATTCAAAATGAAACCTTAAAAGGTATATGCTAAACCTTTTGTGTTAAGTATGTTTCTAACTCTTATCATCTTTTTAAAACTTTTCCTCTTCTTAAAAAGTTTGGAGTAATCAATTATGGATATTATAATACATTCACATTTGAAAAATATTAAAAAAATTTTTAATGTTTATTTATTCTTGAGAGAGAGAGAGAGAATGTGAGTGAGGGAGGGGCAGAGAGAGAGAGGGAGAGACAGAATCTGAAGCAGGCTCCAGGCTCTGAGCTGTCAGCACAGAGTCCGACATGGGGCTCGAACTCATAAACCGTGAGATCATGACCTGCCCTGAAGTTGGATGCTTAACTGACTGAGCCACCAAGGCACCCCACATTTGAAAATTATTAATATTTTAAACTGATATTGATTCTTATTCCCCCTAGTTTCACATTCAAAAGATAATTCCAAGGGAGGGGAGGGGGGGAAAAAGAAGATAATTCTACAAATTTAACTTGCTGTAAAGTTTATACTCTATTTTTTTTTTTTAATTTCAAAGGACATTTGACAAAAACTTAAAATTAGGTCCAATGTCAAGAAGCATTTTGATAAGATGTCAAAATTACTCACATCATCAATTCTGGAAACATTACAAATGAGCAAGAAGTCAAGACTAAGCACAAATTTGAATCCATTTTTTCACAATCTGATATAAAATACGAAACAATGGAAGAAATCACAAGAGACAGAAATAGTGTGGGGAGAAAAAGCTGTATTTTTTTTGTCCTGAACAGTGAAAGAAGTGTCCTTACACAGTGTCTCACAGTCTTAAATGAGATCACCAGCCAGATGGGTGATACACGGGGAGATGAGAAGCACTTTCAGTAAAAGAAAAACACAAATGACAGCCTGAAGAAAACCCCATGTCTGCGTGGAATGAACTGGATAGCCTGTGTCCTTTCCTAGATGGTTTCTCCCCTTACAATCCTGTACCCTTGGAGGGCATCCCTGTAACTGTACCTTTAAACTCTAAGAAGAATTCTAACCAAGGATTACCTAGGAGGAGCTCCGCTGTAGATCTTAATAAAGAAAAAGGCTATAGCTCTGTTTGCTTCCAGGTTCTGGAATACTCACTCTCTCCCTTGTCCTTTCAAGGCTGCAATAGTGACGCTCTGTAACCTGCCATGTTTGTTAGCTGCAACAAGTTTCGGTATCCCTTGCAATTCTCCTTAAGCCTGCTCAGACAATTGTCAATAATCCCTGTGGGAACCTCTCCTCAATTACTTTATTTGAATGAACTATTTGCTTCTGCCAGGTCTGTGATAAGGACTAGAATTCATTTTAAATTTCGGCAATGTAAACTGTAAGAGAATTGGAAAAAGACATAAAATGAAAGTTACACAGGACTCAAAGAAGAGAGAATTTTGTTTGCCATGACAAGGGAATTTACGGAGCCTCTAAAAGACTTTAAAATTTGGTCTGATATGAACCTATTAACCCTTCTCAGGGACACCATGAAGAAGAGATTCATCGTTCTCAAAACTGGAGGCAAGGAGATCAAACATAATACTCAAGGTTCATGAGGACATATACTAGAGTTACAGGCTTAAGAGTGGAAAAGGAAATGATTTAAAAAATATCTTTACAAATAAAATTAATCAAGCCACACCAGTTTGTCCACGGCTATTTCAAAAATGAGCATTGCTATATTAGTAACAGTAGTAAGAGTACAATCAATAGTACCATGGCTCAATAATCTGATTCACAAAATGTATTTTTAGAGGAAAATTTTATCAATACATAAAACAATAGTGTAGTAGTATGCTCTTGAATAACTTGCCACACGGGATTTGTGATAGTCAAAATAGACAATGCTTTGTGCTCATAAGTATTCTCATAAAATCCACATATAGATAAAATGCCAAGAAAGACTATCAAATTCTAATTTCAAAACCACCATTTAATTGTTTTTTTTTAATGTTTATTTACTTTTGAGACCGAGAGAGACAGAGCATGAGGAGGGAAGGGGAAGAGAGAGAGGGAGACACAGAATCAGAAGCAGGCTCCAGGCTCAGAGCCGTCAGCACAGAGCCCGACGCGGGGCTCGAACTCACGAACTGTGAGATCATGACCTGAGCCAAAGTCGGACGCTCAACCGACCGAGCCACCCAGGCGCCCCTCAAACCCACCATTTAAAATCTTATCCCAAATATAGATGGCATGTTACTGTTATTAAAATAGTCAATATTAGTCTCCAGGAAAAAATAATAAATGTCTGAATGCTTTCTCTCAAAATATTTTTTTTTAAATTTTGTAATGTTTATTTTTGAGAGAGAGAGAGGGAAAGAAAAAGAGAAAGTAAGGGAGGGGCAGAGAGAAAGGGAGACACAGAATCCAAAACAGGCTCCAGGCTCTGAGCTGTCAGCACAGAGCCCGACGCAGGGCTAGAACCCACGGACTGTGAGATCATGACCTGAGTCAAAGTCAGACGCTTAACCGACTGAGCCGCCCAGGCACCCCTGAAAAATATTTCTGGGTAGGAAAATTTCAAAACCTGTAGTAGAATAGAATATCTTTTCTTCCATATCAGTCTTATAAACAAATACCTTTGGTATCCACTTGATTATAATGTCTGGAGATTCTAATAATAATTTCCATCATACTAGAATTTCAAGTTTTATCTTTCCCAGATGCCTGTAATATTTATCATCACGTTGGCGTTGGCTGCAATGAATCAAGGAAGGTGGGTGGCCTCCAGAAGCCAGAAAAGGCAAGGGAAAGGATTCTACCCTAGAACTCCCAGAAAGTAATATAACCCCATCATCACCTTGCTTTTAACACTAGGAGATCTATTTCAGATTTCTAACACAGAGAAGATAATATTTCCGTGTGGTTTTTGTTTTGCTTAAAGCCTTTTTTAGAGCAGTTTTAGATACCCAGCAAAGTTAAGTAGACAGCACAGATTTCACTTTTACGGGCATACGTTATTTTTTGGGGGTTCACTTTATTGCACTGTGCAGGTACTGAGTGTTTTTCAAATCGAGGTTGTGACAACCCTGAGCAAGTCTGTCAGCGTCATTTTTGTCCAACAGCATTTGCTCACTTGTCTCTGTGTCACATTTTGGTAATTCTCTCAATATTTCATAACTTGTCATTATTATATCATGGTGATCTGTGATCAATGATCTTTGGTGTTACTATTGTAATTGTGTTGGGGTACCACCAACCTCACCATAAAACAGTGAACTTAATTCATAAATGTGTGAATTCTGATGGCTCCATTAACCAGCCATTCCCCTATCTCTCTTCTTCTCCTAAGGCCTCCCTAATCCCTAAGACATGGTAATATTGAAATTAGTCCAATTAATAACCATACAGTGGCCTCGAAGTGTTCAAAGTGAACGAGTAGCACATCTCCCACTTTAAATCAAAACCTAGAAGTAATTAAGCTTAGTGAGGATTGCATGTAGAAAGCTGAGATAGGCCAAAGCTAGGCCCCTTCTGTCAAACAGTTAGCCAAGATGCTAATACAAAGAAAAAGTTCTTGAAGGAAATTAAATGTGTTACTCCACATTTATGATGTGTTACTCCACATGAATGATAAAGTGAAAAAGCCTTTTGCTGATATGGAGAGAGTTTTAATGGTCTGGAGAGAAGATCAACCGAACCCAGAGAAAGGCCCTAACTCTCTTCAAATCTGTGAAGGCTGGAAAGGGTGAGGAAACTGCAGAAGACAAGCCGGAAGCTGGCAGAAGTTGGTTCGTGATATTTCGGTAAAAAGCCTTTTCTACAATTTAAAAGTGCAAGGTGAGGCAGGAAGTGCTAACGTGGACGCAGCAGCAGGTTATCCAGAAGATCTAGAAAAGATAATTAATGAAGGCAGCTGCACTAAACAACAAATTTTCAGTGTAGATGAAACAGCCTTCTACTGGCAGAAGATACCATCTCGGATTTCGTAGCTAGAAAGGGGGCGTCAATGTCTGGCTTCAAAGCTTCAAAAGACAGGCTGACTCTCTTGGTAGGCACTAATGCAATTGGTGACTTTAAGTTGAAGCCAATGCACTTACCATTCCAAAATGGCCTTTTGTAACCATGTTAAATCTATTCTGCCTGTGCTCTATAAATAGAACAACAAAACCTGTATGACAATGCATCTGTGTATTACATGGTTTGCTATATACTTTAAGCCCACTGTTGAGACCTACTGTTTAGAAACATTGCTTTCAAAATATCATTGCCATTGACAAATGCACCCGGTCACCCTAGAGCTCTGATGGAGATGTACATGATGAATGTCGTTTCCAAGCCTGTTAACACAAGATCCATTATGTAGCCCATGGATCAAGGAGTCATCTTGACTTTCAAGTCTCATTGCTTAAGAAATACATTTCATAAGACTCTAGCTGCCATAGATAGTGATTCTTCTGATGGATCTGAGCAAAGTAAATGTAAAACCTTCTGGAAGGATCCATCATTCTAAATGCCATTAAACCCATTTATGACTCATGGAAAGCAATCTGAATATCAGCATTAATAGGAGTTTAGAAGAAGTTGATTCCGATTTTCATGGATGGTTTTGATTTTAAGGCTTCAGTGGTGGAAGTAATGACAAATGTGGTGGAAACAGCAAGAAACCAGAAGTGGAGACAGAAGACGTGAGTAAATGGCTGCCATCTCATGACCAAACTTGAACAAATGAGAGTGGCATCCTATGGATGAGCAAAGAAAGTGGTTTCTTGAGAAGGAATCTACTTCTGGTGAAGATGCTGTGAAGATTGTTGAAATGACAACAAAGGATTTAGAGTAATTCATGAACTTAGTTGATCAAGCAGTGGCAGGTTTTGAGAGGACCAACTACAAGTCTGAAGGAGGTTCTACTGTGGGTAAAAGGCTATCAAAGAGCATTGCACCTACAGAAAATTTGTTAAACAATGTCAATTGCTATAGCAAAATTCGCTGTTGTCTTATTTAAGAAATTGCCACACACACAGATACCCCAACCTTCAGCAACTTGCCTACTCATCAGTCAGCAGCCATGAACACTGAGGCAAAACCAGTTCTACCAGCTGAAAATGTTTCAGTCTACCACTGAAAGCTCAGATTATTTTCCAACAATAAAGTATTTTGTACTTCAGGCATGCACATTTTTTAGATATAATGCTGCTGCATGCAGAAGATTACAATATTTAAACGTAACTGCTATATGCACTGGAAAACAAACAAACAAAAATCATATGATTTGCTTTATGCCAATGTCCGCTTTAATTGTGGTGCTCTGAAACCAACCCCACCCTTCTGTGGTATGCCTGTAACCCCTGCCTCCACAACATTGTATGCCTCCCCCATTAGCAACATTCCCCCCAAAGTGTTGCATTTGCTACAACTGAGGAACTGACACTGACACATCATTATCACTCAAAATCTGCAGTTTACATTTTAAATCACTCTTGGTGCTACACATTCTGAAAGTTGGAACAGATGTACAATGATATGTATCCATCTGTATGACACAGCAATGAGTATTTCACTGCCCTAAAATACTGCTACGCTGTGCCTATCCACTCCTTCCTACCCCCTCCATTTGTGTTGCTTGAATCCACTGTTCGTGGTAATTTGGCACAGTAGCAACAGAAAATGAATATGAGATGATGATGATGATAGTATTTCAAAGGGATATTGATACATGTAATATATTGTATTTGAAATCATTGCACACTATGATTTTCCTTAATGACTTGACTCTTTTTTCTTTTTTTTTTTCAACGTTTATTTATTTTTGGGACAGAGAGAGACAGAGCATGAACGGGGGAGGGGCAGAGAGAGAGGGAGACACAGAATGGGAAACAGGCTCCAGGCTCTGAGCCATCAGCCCAGAGCCTGACGCGGGGCTCGAACTCACGGACCGCAAGATCGTGACCTGGCTGAAGTCGGACGCTTAACCGACTGCGCCACCCAGGCGCCCCGACTCTTTTTTCTTTTAATTCTTTTTAATGTTTATTTATTTTTGAGACAATGCGAGAGACAGAGTGCAAGCAGCGGAGGGGCAGAGAGGGGGAGACACAGAATCCGAAGCGGGCTCCAGGTTCCGAGCTGTCCGCCCAGAGCCCGACGCGGGACTCGAACTCACGAACCGTGCGATCATGACCTGATCCGAAGTCGGACGCTTAACCAACTGAGCCATTCAGGCGCCCCATTGACTCTTTTTTTCATGTCATTACTCTTTGTCTGACTCTTTATAAAAAGTTTGCAGAAACATAGTCCAATATTATTCCAACTATGTTGTATTTATCAGAACATCTTCAATTATGTTTAGTATGTAGATGATACCTTGTTATACACTTTTTATTGGTGATGTGGTTTTTGCTGTTGTTCATTTCAAAGATTATCTAGAAATGGTGAAATAAGTGACTATCCATCTTCATAGTTATTAAGGTTATTGATATTTATAACTTGAAGTTTTCTAAATTGCAACCCCCAAAATGTATACCTATTTACATTTATGCCAGGACTGTATTATTGGCAGTTGTTTCATATTTAAGTCAGTTAATATTTAAGTCAGCATCATTTAATATAATTAATTCTTTTTTAAACTTGCCCAATTTGGTAAATTAAGAAGAGCAACATTAAGTGCAGTGATGTTGCTCATTTAGCACCTTGCCTATTGATTACTTGAAGACATTGTTTTTTAACTGTTTTGTAAAGAGGTGATTCACTCAAAGTGAAAAGATTGTAAACATTGTTTTCAAGGCAATTTGTTTGATGGACAAGACAAGTGTCATACAAAGATATGGAGTACATAAATGGAAACAAACATTTATATTTAATGACTCCTTACCTAACTTACCACATTAATAAGAAAATACGAAGGCAAACGGAAAGTGAAGCAGAATGAGAAAGGTTTCAAATTAGTGGCATGTGAAAGTGATGTATTTTTGGAGAAATGGTCTATATCATTTTTTGTTAACTAGAGAAGACAGTGGAGGTGACAGTATGCAGAAGTTTATATGAAACATTTAATGTCAATATATTGAAGGCCATGGGGAGATTAGTCAACCTACTATTGTCATTATAATGTAATTCAAACAATTCATTAATATTAAGATGTTTTGGGGTTTGTGGGTGGCTCAGTTGGTTAAGTGGCCAGCTCTGCTCAGTTCATCATCTCACGGTTAACGGGTTCGAGCCCTACATCGGGCTCTGTGCCGACAGCTCAGAGCCTGGAGCCTGCTTTGGATTCTGTGTCTCCCTCTCTCTCTGCCCCTCCCCAACTCCTGCTCTGTTTTTCTCTCTCTCAAAATTAGATAAACATTAGAAAAAAATAAAAAAAAGATGTTTACCAGTAATTAAAACAATAATTATTTCAATAATTTATAAAGGTATACATTTTAATATTTCATAAACAGAGTCTTTAAACTTGCAATAAAATCCATTGACAATAAAAATTACTGAATTTACAGATGACACTCATAATTCACTTAAAAAGAGTTTACATCCACATCTACATGAAGGGCAAACATCCTTGTCTTTCAAATTGGGTTGTCTGAAAAGGCAATACTGGTCTATAAAAAATCAATAGCCAAAGCAAAGAAAGAAAAATAGTTGATTTTAATAGTTTCGGAACATTGATGGAAGTACTGTATAATTAAAAGATTGACGAGCGGGGCCTCTGGGGGGCTCAGTCCGTTAAGCATCTGACTTCAACTCAGGTCATGATCTAAGGTTCCTTCTTTAGAGTCCCACATCCTGTTCTCTGCTGTCAGTGCAGAGCCTTCTTTGGATCTTCTGTCTCCCTTCCCTTCTCATACTCTCTCTCTCTCTCTCTCCCTCAAAAATAAACATTTGCAAAAATAATTGATGAGCTGTTGTATCTCTCGTACTTTTTCAGTAATCTTTTTTTTTTTTAATTTTTTTTCAACGTTTATTTATTTTTGGGACAGAGAGAGACAGAGCATGAACGGGGGAGGGGCAGAGAGAGAGGGAGACACAGAATCGGAAACAGGCTCCAGGCTCCGAGCCATCAGCCCAGAGCCTGACGCGGGGCTCGAACTCCCGGACCGCGAGATCGTGACCTGGCTGAAGTCGGACGCTTAACCGACTGCGCCACCCAGGCGCCCCTTCAGTAATCTTTTAACAGCCCATGATGTTTGTTCCATTGACCACACATTTTTCTCCATACATTAATTTGCTTAATACAGACATGGAAACATTTTAGCATTCTTGTCATGAACATGCTCTGAAAACCACAATTATATAAATCCCATTCTCACATGGTTACACAAGAGCCATAGGAATATATAAACAAAAATAAGGCAACTGAGATATAGTCATTAATATAGGAAAGAAATTCTAATTCTCCTGATCTACAGATTTGTTTTACATTATGGCTGACAAATGACATATAAAGACTATGGTTAGCATTGTCATCCATGGAGAGATGATTTAATTATGCTGTAGTCTACATTTTCACATGAATGAATTAAGAAAGATGTTATGGTCAAATACACAGCATCTCTCATAAGCTGCATAGATAAGTAAATAAATCAAACAATTATTTCCTAATCACACTAGTAACCATGAATAGCTCAAGAAAAGCCAAGCGGTAGTAATCACCTTCTTTGGCAAGATATTTAATTTATCATGGTGGCAGTATGAAATGGAAGTCTGTGCAAAGACTCCGTGAAATAGCACAGAAAGCAAGGCTGGGAATAGTCTATGATTAGCAGAACAATGCAATAAGGAAAATTTAAGAGGTACAATTGAAATATTTAAGAAGAGGTATTGGTGATTAAATGTGTATAGGATAGTAGTGCAGTGAGCTCTTCCTGATGCTTTAAATGAAAGGATTGCAATCTAGATAGCCAGTATGTATGCTCGATTAAACAATAAAATTGGATTAAAATTACCTCTACCCTTCAGGTATTTAACTTTCTGCAAAATCGTGCTAGTAAGAATAATATTGAACAGAATCTAGTTGGGCGAGTTAAAGGATATCTAGCACACTCTCCCCGTCAAATGATCTTCTTGAAATGAAAAATTGAATATAAAAATCTGGAAACATCTTCGAGCATGTAGAAATTTTTTGTAAGATTTAGCAGCCTTCCATGCATGAGGAACCCTTACTGTTAACAATAAGGGTGGGATCGTATTTAAATACTATGCACAAACTCACCATCTAATCACAAAAGTAAAAAAAAAAAATGATTTGGGGAGGGGAGGGGGAAAATGACTTTGGGTGAATTTGGGTTACATATTTACCATGGATTTTTTGAGGATCCGATTCAAGACACACAATGAAAATCTGGGGGAACTAAAGTATCTCACTTATCTGGGGCACCTGGGTGGCTCAGTCAGTTAAACACTCAACTCTTAATTTTGGCTCAGGTCATAATCTCACAGTTCATGAGCTCAAGCCCCGCATGCAGCTATGTGCACAGAGCCTGCTTAGGATTCTCTCTCTCTCTCTCTCTCTCTCTCTCTCTCTGTCTCTCACTCTCTCTCTCTCTCTCACTCTCTCTCTCTCTCCCCCCCGCCCCTCCCCTGCTTGCTCTCTCACTCTCTCTCTCTCAAAGTAAATAAACATTTTTTTAAGTATCTCAGTTATCTAATAAACATTTAAGTTTACTAGTAAGTAAATATCTGGTTGCAGTATTCAAATTAAGCAAGAAAAACGTAAAAAATCATACATTAAGGATGAGGAAAGGGAGTGGCAAATAAATGTCAATGATCTCAACAAAATCTTATTTTATGGAAATGTACCATAAGAATGTTTTCCTCCATTCCCAAACTATCAAACTCTTAAATGTAAAATAAATGCATTGTGCATTTCATACTTTTCCCTTAAATGGTACATATACAGAAATGTCGATATTTTCGAGTAGTAGTAAAGCTATAGGAGTTCTGTCTGAAGGATCTCACATCCGATATAAATGAATGCAGACCAGTTGTGGGTGCACAGCTTGCCTCAAAAAAGTCCTGCAAAGTTGAAGAAGAGTGAAAAATCAAATATATTTCATTCAAAGTGAAAGCCACAATCAAGTCACTGTAAAGTAATTGAATGATAATAAAAGCTAGTTTCAAAAAATTTTGAAACATGCTTTCAACAGAATTCATCTTTTTTAATGTGTGTGTCTGTATATGTATGATATATACAAATGAAATGAGAGCAGGCATTTATGAAAAAATCAAGGAATGAGTACACAGGAATGAAACATGAAAACACACAATTTCTGCCTTCAAATTATGATAGACGTTGTGAACAAAAAGCTATCGCTGCAGAACACTGAACTATTAATGATAGTATCTGGCGTAGGCATTCACTCCTGGAAAGAGAACGTATCAGACAGCAATTTAAAGCTTTGGTAATCTCAGTGCTGTCTGGGATCAACAGCATCACTTTCCTCCAAGACCTACTTAGAAATGCAGAATCCCAAGGGCTCCCCGGGGGCTCAGTCAGTTAAGGGTCCAACTTAGGCTAAGCTCATGATCTTGTGGTTCTGAGTTCGAGCCCCGAGTGAAGCTCTGTGCTGACAGCTCAGAGCCTCGAACCTGCTTCAGATTCTGTCTCCCTCTCTCTCTGCCCCTTCCCCCCTCACACTCTGTCTTTCTCTCTTTCTTAAAAATAAATAAACATTAAAAAAATTAAAAACAAAAAAATGCAAAATCCCAGGCCCCATTCAACAGAATCAAAAAGTTCTATAAAAAAATGATTCACCAGTGGGTCATATGAAAATTGAAATAACCAAGCACCCTATGTTGTATGCCTGAAACTAATGTAACATTGTGTCAACTATACTAAAAAAAAATTAAAGTAAAAATAAAATAACTAAGCACCATCCTAAGACCAAAGATTCTAGAGTCACAAGTTTACTGTCCAAGTCCTTTGCAGCTTGTGAGGCCAATGAACAGTATTTGTGAGATAATACAGGTGTGAAACAATGGATTTACTCACAAAGTTGTTTTTTATCAAGTTTGTGTAAAAACATGTTACATCTAAAAATTCTTTTATACATAACCTAATTTATTCCCCAAACTCACTAACATAATCCTTTCCCAGACTCTTCCTTACATTTTTGCAAGATAGAACTAAATGGGCCATCTTTTTTTATGTCCTTAATAATTGCTCTTTACATTGTTTTTGTAATTATGAAGTAATTATCACTCTAAAAGGGGCTTCCAAGGAAATTCAACACCCATTTTATTTTTTTTTAATTTTTTAAATGTTTATTTTTGACAGAGTGAGAGAGAGACAGAGACAGAGACAGAGCATGAGTGGGGGAGGGCACAGAGAGGGAGACACAGAATCTGAAACAGGCTCTAGGCTCTGAGCTGTCAGCACAGAGCCCAATGTGGCGCTTGAACTCACAAACCGAGAGATCATGACCTGAGCTGAGGTTGGACGCTCAACCAACTGAGCCACCCAGGTGCCCCAAACATCCATTTTCTTTTATGCCTCCACTTTTAGGTTTGACAAAATGCAGCATTCTGAAGGTTATTTTTTTATCTATATGTTTATATTTGATCAAGTTTTGCCATTTCTTTCCACTGCATTTGGAATTTTTTATAGTAACCTGTTTTTTTTTTTTGTTTCATTATGATTTGTATTCTTTCTCCTCTTTTTAAAATTACTTTATTTATTTTTATTGCTTTTTTTTAATTCCAGTATAGTTAATATACAGTGTTATATTAGCTTCAGATGTACAGCATAATGATTCAACAATTCTGTGCATCACTACTCAGTGCTCATCATGGTTAAATGTACTCCTAATCCTTCTTCACCTATTTCACCCATCTCCCCACCCACCTCCCCTCTGATATGCTCTATTTTAAATGAGTATCCTCAGTTAAAGTTATTGCGGTTTTTTTCAACAAGAATATTTTTTTTTACTTGAAGCATACTTCACAATACATGGTTCTAAATGATACATACAAAACATTCCATCCAAGAAAAATAGAATAAACATTTCTTTTTTTCCCAGAACTCACAGAAGAATCCCCTGGTTAAATCACATAAAAAGAGACCTAAGAAATACATGTTACAAATTTAAGAAGACTTGATTTCAAACCAAATATATTTTCCAACCACAATGGTACAAAACTAAACAACAATAAAACAAAGCTGGAAAATCGACAATGTAAATATTAAATATTTAATATGTAAATGTTACACAACACACTACTGCACAAGCAATGGGCCAAATAAGAAATCAAATGGCAAATCAAACTATGTCTCGAAACAAAAGTAAAAGAAACACAGTATTTGGAAACCTATGGGAGTTTCTTCTTCATGCCTCCTAGTTATTTGTTTTGTTCTTGTTTTTACATCCTGAGGTCTTGATGATCTGAAAATAGTCCCCTGGCTTTGATGACTTTATTCATTTTGACTATACTTGAAATTGTTTCCTTCGCAGTAAAATATATTCTCTTCTAAATACCTAATGCACTAAATAATTAAGCAGAAGATACTTTAAAATCTTGTCACCATTTAGAGCAAGTCTAAAATGAGATGTAGGACCAAAGTAGTTTGTGACTTTAATTTTGAGTAATAAAAATTTGTGAATAATTGGTGAATTTGTGAATAATAAGAATTGTATTTGTGAATTTGTGAACTCAGAGTCCATGAATAATAACAGTTCTGGAAGAAGGTATATAAACAATGTATGAACAAAATATGGACAATGATAAAACCTTGCTATTTAAAAATCTGACATGGAATACTGGCAAAATATTACAGATAAAAGCAATATGATGAATAATACCTAAACACATTGTCGACAATCAAGATGACATTTGAAAAATCACAATGGAGTAGAATCACCCCTAGGCAGAAACAAGTGTGGCTATATCTACAGGTCTCTGAAAAAGTGGGTTAGATCCTGCATGTAGAAAGAGATGCGACAGAATTATGTAAACTTTACAAATAAAGGACTTGAAGGCCTATGTCCAAAGCACGATCTCACAAGAAAAGTTTTGAAAAATACTTTTTAAAACAGATGAAATAGGTAATTATCAAATGCAACTGAATTTTCTTTATCCTGAATGCAATAGTTTTTTTTTTTGTTTTTGTTTTTTTTTTTTTTAATATTTACTTATTTTTGAGAGAGAGAGAAAGAGTGCAAGTGGGGGAGGGACAGAGAGAGAGGCACAGAGGACCCAAAGCAGACTCTGTGCTGACAGCAGAGAGCCCGATAGCTAACTCACAAACCATGAGATCATGACCTGAGCCAAAGCTGGGCGGGTAACCACCTGAGCCACCCGGATGCCCTGTTAACTGCAACAGAGTTTTCTGAACAATTATTAGAATGTGGTTGACAGTAGATGGCAAAAAGAACCTGGAGAGTGGAGGGATTGATAGATGTTTGTCTTTATTTAATACACAGAGGTGGAAAATTGAAAATCCGAACATTTTCACCCAAATAAAAATAATTTGGGAAAATCACATGAAGCAGAATTTTAAGAACACAAACTATTTAAAAATTGTCATTCTGCATCAAAAAGCAACTTCAAACAGTGTGATACCAGGTTGTGTAAACCTGGAGGGCATTATGCTAAGTAAAATAAGTCACATAGAGAAAGACAACAATATGATCTCTTTTATATGTGAAATATTATTTTTTTTAAATGTCATAAATACAAAGAGCAGATGTCAGCAGCATGTGTTAGGGGTTAAAAGAAATAGGTGAAAGTTTTGATTGTTATTTTTTTAAAGTTTAAATAAATTGAATTAAGGGCACCTGGGTGACTCAGTCCAGCCGCTGGCTTCAGCTCAGGTCATGATCTCAATGGTTCTTGAGTTCGGGCCCCGCGTCAGGCTCTGTGCTGACAGCTCAGAGCCTGGAGCCTGCTTCCGATTCTGTGTCCCCCCTCTCTCTCTGTCCCTCCCCTGCTCACACTCCATCTCTCTCTGTCTCTCAAAAAATAAACAAATTTTAAATAAATTGAATTAAGAAAAGAAGTATAGATAGCATATTGGCAAGAAATGGCAACATGGAGAGTTCAGCACTGATGTGAAAAGCATGACATGCTATAGCCATTTTAGAGACAGTTTGCCGTTATTTAGTGAACCTTAACCTCATAGCTCTACTCCTGGGAATATACTCCATAAAACACTAGCATGGTCATGAAAAAGGACATGTGTGAGAATATTCATTACAGTATTACGTGTGATAGTGAAGCCTTGTGAGAACATAAATGCTTATCAATTCTTGAAAAGATAGATACAACGTGGCATAGGCACACCATGTAATATTATAGCTTTCAAAATAATTTAGTTTTTCAGATAACAAATTTACATGGTCTGAGAAATGTTGAGTAAAATAAATGAGAAGCTGAACAAATAGCTCAACACAAGTCAATGTATATCAATTCTGCCCATACACATAAAAACAAAATATAATTATATATATTGCTTTTAGATTTATCATTATGTAAACATATTTATGGCAGATTGAGTGTAAAAATAATTACATAGAAGTGGTTTCTATGGGGAAGAAAAATATTTAGGTTAAAAAAGTGCTTATTGGGGCGCCTGGGTGGCGCAGTCGGTTAAGCGTCCGACTTCAGCCAGGTCACGATCTCGCGGTCCGTGAGTTCGAGCCCCGCGTCGGGTTCTGGGCTGATGGCTCAGAGCCTGGAGCCTGTTTCCGATTCTGTGTCTCCCTCTCTCTCTGCCCCTCCCCCGTTCATGCTCTGTCTCTCTCTGTCCCAAAAATAAAAAAAAAAAATAAAAACGTTGAAAAAAAAAGTGCTTATTGACAATTATTGATGACAATGTTATGAATTCATTTTTATTTGAGGTAATTATTTTATAAAAATGGCATTTTAATCTTACATCATTGGAAATTAAATTTGACTGAGGGAAAATCTTTTGGGAAAGATTTTTTTGGGGGTGGGCAGGATACTTCTCAGTGACAAAACAAAACAAAAAAAGTTCTGGAATGTCTGGGTATGACATATTGCTGGTGCCTTGGGTGAAGTGAAGTGAATGTCAAATCTTAAAAGAACATGAAGAAAATTAATATGTGAACCCCTGCAGATGAATACAAAAAAGTTAAATATATTTGAAAATTTTAGTAGCTATGAGAAGTGATTGCTATTGTGAAGCCTGCTGTTTTCTCTTAAAACGTGGCAATAATGTGTAAATTAAATTGCAAAAGGAAGTGTATATTATAGAATAATATCCTAGTTGCTTTTCATGCAGAGGAAGAAAAATGGAAAATATATGATAATTATACAGCAAAAGGAATAAAAAATATTTAATCAGCTTAAAGCATTTCAAATTAGCCACTTGCAGAATGAGGACAAGTTAATTTATCCCAAAAAAATTTTTTTTAAAAGGACTTGCTTTCAAGATAACAGGGATTCAAGAAAGATATACTGGCCTAAGGTATAAATTTTAACAAAATTGAGGGATATGTTATTATTCATTAATAAATATGTTTCTTGTAGGTTAAATAGGAAAGAGATTATAGTAGCCAGTTTGGTGCTTAAGTTCAATGGACTTTAACATAAGTGAACATATGGTAAAGTAGCTTTTCTTCACAAAATGTATATTGCAGTATATTTGTTGGGTGAAATATGCTAAAAGATGTTCACTCAGCTTCATCTGCCATCGTGTTCAAGATACTGTTTTTGAACACAGCATCCAGAGAATGAAGGGACTGTTCACTGCCCCATAGTTGGGACATTACTGCCGCACTATACTTGAGGAATTCCAATTGAGCCTGGCATGTTCTCCCTTTGACCCGTTTATATTTGGGAACCAGACTGAGGATTTCATAGCTGCTGGAATATCATTGATAGAGGCAGACTTCTTTAATTTTAATTTTTTTTAACATGTATTCATTTTTGAGAGAAACAGACAGAGCACCATCAGAGGAGAGGCAGAGAGAGAGAGAGAGAGAGAGAGAGAGACACCAAATCTGAAGCAGGCTCTAGGCTCTGAGCGGTCAACACAGAGAGACCGGTGCGGGGCTTGAACTCACAAACCAGGAGATCTGAGCTGAAGTCGGACGCTTAACCGACCGAGCCACCCAGGCGCCCCGGCAGGCTTTTAAAATAAAGTGTTCAAAGTTTGATGATGCTAGACTACGATCAAGAAGCTTATGGCAGAAAAAGGAAAAATAAAAGTAACTATCCTTAGATAGCTAGATGAGCAGAAGTTTAGGAAATCAAAACTGTTACATAATACTACTAAAATGTTATTGGTATTATTTGCCTTTATCTCTATATGGACATTGGTTTTGATGATGTACAAGCAATGGGAGGCAACACTGCTTTAGCCCAAAGTAAGACAATTACAACCTAATTACAATTACATCCTAGGAGTCATGATTTTCCATACTGCATATCCACAGAAAGAAGAAAATTACAAAGCCAATTTCAGTACTAATGACCTTGATGAATTTTCTTAAATATCAGTGCTTTTTAATATTTCATGTAATGAGAAATATGCACAAAGCATTTCTGCATCACACCTATATTTGATAGTTGTATCAAGGAAAAGACTTTGGAAAAAATGACTAATGGACAAACTATGAATATTCAGATTTGGGTATTTGTCAGACTTTTTCTTGAAAATGGATGAAATGTACCTGTCATCCCAAGAAAAACAACGGATTTGCTGCCCATGATAAAATATGAGCTTTATTCTCTCTCTCTCTATCTCTCTCTCTCTCTCTTTGTAATGTGAGCTTTCAAGTAAAAATCAGTATTTTGGACAACTTATATGTGCAATCTTAAGCTTGACAAGGTCTCGACATTTAAAGAATGATCTGATGACACTGGCTGTGATTAACGAATGTGATCTTGATGTAGTTTCATGAAATGTGTCAACATTCGGAAGATCTGTAGAATCATTAAAATATTTTTTTCAATTATGAATGCATAATATTACAGAATCATGCATAGACAAAATTTCAGAGTAAGATCAATAGATTTTAAGGAAATAGTACAAAATGTTCTCTGATTTCATTTTAGACTCTCCATTGTAACTAACCTTAAACTACAGCTAATCAGGTTTTTTGGGACAGTACTAAAAGGAAACATTCACAATTACCTTACAAAAGCTGTTTAGGGAGGCCTAGGTGGTTTAGTCGGTTAAGCGTCTGACTTCCAACTTTGGCTCAGATCATGCATCTATCTTAAGGTGAGTTCGAGCCCAGCATCCAGCTCTGTACTGGTGGTGGTGAGAGTCTCTCTCCCCCTCTCTCTCTCTGCTCCTTCCCCACTTGCCCTCTCTCTCTCGCTCTCAAAATAAGTAATTAAAATATATTCCAAACAGATACCATATTGTAATATTCTGAATACAGAAGATTATGAAAATCCAGCTGGTTTCTATTATGCCAGACATTTTATAGTGTTACAAAAATGTTTAATAATGCTGTTCTCTAAACTAAATTTTCATTGTAGAAAATATTTCCCTAAATATATACAATTCATCTTATCAATGAGGTTATTTAAAAAATATTTTCAAATTTCTGTTTTAATTTCTAATATGGCATACATTTACATGCCTCACATAAACAAGGGCACTTTGGAGTCTTCAATTGTTAGAGAATAAAGGGTCCTGAGGCCACAAGGGGAGTACTTCTGACAAAATACTACCAGAGTGGTTACAACCCCGTCACAGAACCATCAGCTTGCTGAAGCTTTCTAGACTGGGTTTGGTGAATAAGATAGATTATGGGCCTTGTTTTGTGTGCATATATTTATATCCTTTATAGTTAGGCCAATTTATTCTACAATAAAATGTTTAGGAATAATAAGAAAATAATTTTGGGAAGAAGTAACATTTTATGGTATTAAACCTTCCTAACCTCAAGCATGTTTCCATACTGTATTTCATACATTTATTTTTGTAATATTTTTCGATATGTTTGTTTTATTGAAATGGATTTTTCTTCTCATTTGTATCCAATATGATAGAGTTATTTCTGATTTATCCAAGACTGTAGGCTTATTTTTTATTAGAGCATTATATTTTGATTACATCTATTATGATATTTAGGTGCATATTATCAGAACAGAAGAAAAGTTTACTTTGGAATATTTATCTTTTATCTATTCTAAATCCTTTATCAATTGTATTATTTTTAATACTGTAATTGCTTATTCTTCCAATGTTAGAGGTATTTTGGTAAATTTTCTTAGAGTCATTTCAATTTCATTACATTTATTCCATTGAATGAGTATCATCTTGATAACATTCACTAATGATTGCAATAACAGTTGTCCTTTAATTCTTGACTTTCATGGACACGATTTCACATTTTATATTTTGGTTAACAATTACTCATTATTATTAAAATTTCCAACAATTCTTAGTTCACTTTATTCCTATCTTAAAAGTTCTATGGGAAATATCAGCAATTTTGTAAAGCTATGGGTTGAGCATCTTTAAATAAGATTGGACTGTTCAGTTCTTCAAAGCTAGGAGGAGATATTTAATCATTTTCAAACTTCTGATGATAACTTAACTCTAATTTTATTAGTTCTGACCATTTTTGTTTTGATACATCCACCCCCTTTTGAGCCAAAAACAACTTAAAATATTATTACTTCTATTCTGTCATTTCTTTCACTATAATTTAAATGCTGGTTGTTTGATATCTATATGTGTCTTGCTTATTTTTTTAATTATATATTTTATCACTATTAAGTTTCTTTTTTAAATTGTTTAATTTTTCCCCTAAATTTCTACCTTGTGTGATTAGAAATTATTCCTGTTTTTTTTCTTTCACTTGACTTCATATTTTTGCCTATGATTTTATATGAATACTTTCTTTACCAATTTGGTTTAACTCTGTATTTTACATGAATGGACTTGAACATTGCTTTTGAATCCACTTGAGAAACTATTTTAATTCAGATTTTAAGTAGAGAGCATTCAGTGCAATGTTGGATGTGTTCTGATGCCTCGATAAATTTCAAAATGTGTGGAGGGTAATTGACCAACCAAGGCAGAACAAAATGCACTTCTGATATAAATATGAGTTATTTTACTGCGAAGTATAGAAATTTGGGGAATAATAAGACCTAGGTTGTGATTTTAAATGGGTAGCTAATATGGAGAAATATCACTGAACATATAAAATCAAGAAACTGAAGAGTCAAGGTAATCATTTACATACATGGGCATTAATGTCTCCCAGGGATGATGAAACAGTGAGAATAGAAACACAAGCTAAGTGAAGCACCATGAATCAAGGGAAAGTACAGGTGAGCGATCTTGAGCACATGAACATGGGGCACCTGGCAGTTTAAACGTAAACATCATTATTGTTTTGTGGGTACACTTTCCTTTGCATCGTGTTGTGTTTGAAGTTTTGTTTTTCACATCAATGAATTAGATGGGTCCAGTTACAGTTCCTGAAAATAACTGCACATTTTATGGAAAAGTTATTTTATTTAGAGTAATAGTTTTCCATGGTTCATCATAGTTTAGTCTGAAAATGTCCTAGGCATGTGACATTAGCCACTTGTTCTTGGAAAGTTATTATAGCAGAAGGGTAGAAACAGAAGGGAGAAATCTGGGAATTTTGCTGCTCAACATATGCCATGTCTTGAACTATCATTTCCCCCAAATCAGATAAAAAACACTTCTGCTGTGGAAAAGGCCAGAGACAATTGGAGCAAAAGAGAAGCAAGAAGATGGCCATTAGTGAGAATCTCTGAGCAGAAGACCTTCTCCCTGACTACAGAGTTGGCCTCAAGGAAGAGGATGTAGGTGCAGCAGGCAGATTTGGGGAAATGAAGACAGAAGAGGTCAACATTATAGTTCCTCCGAGGGACCACAGTGTGACATGTGCTCTCTAACCACAGGGTGACAGAATGACAAATCAGAGTCCATTTTATAGAAAAGACAGAAGTGGAGTGATCCTTAAATTCTTCCATAAGGATAAGGAAAAGAGTGGAGGGTGAGTGAAACTTCGCACGCCCTGTGAGTGGCCCGAGAGCTAGCCGAGAGCTGCCTGAAGAGGTCTTCTTTTACATGATGGGAAGCCTCTGCTGACTTTGTTTTCACCGCATTCAGCCATCCATAGTGGTTACCAACATGGAGATATGGAGATGTTCTCCGAGAAAGAGCAGGACACTCCATATCTCATGAACAGACGCTTCAGGACACATCAGGACACAGGATTTGGCCCTTCTCCAATGAGGCCACATAACTTGATAAACCTTTAGTAATCAGAATTAATTTTACAAAGAAGGTCGGGAAAATGCTTAAAATGGCTGTTTTCCAGGGATTTGATAATTGCATTTTCTTCCTCTTGGTATAATTAAGGTTCATTAATTTGAAGTACAGAAAAAGAACTTTTCTTTCTATGTTTAGTTGAGGTTTTATTCCTGAAGTCTTATACTCACTAGACTAGCATTTGCTTTTCTGTCTCCTAAAAACCTATGCCTTAAAAGTAAATGGTTATTTATGTAAGAACAGGAAAACATTATCATATTAAATTTATTTTTGGTATCATTTATGAAGAAATTATGTATTGTTTTTATAAAATTTAATTACCTAAAATGTTATTACTATTAAATAATACATTTTAAATTGCTGAATATAAATGGTTCATCATGACATTCATAGAATCACTTTACCAACGATATAAATATATTTTGAAACAATTCCACATGACATATTAGGCAAATACTTTTTAACCTCAGGGCAACAAGTTTTCATATTACTTTTTTCTGTGTTTCACTCTATTTTGATTTTCTTACGCCACAGGCAAATAGAACATTTGCTATTCACATTTGTTTTCACTTTTATTATGCCTATTTTGAATTGACTCAAAGGTATAATGTATTGAACTATCATATCCTAAAATGAATCGAAATAATTAAAATGTAAAGGAAAGCTTACTCTATGTAATTTAAGTTAGTTCAACAAGACAGATTTATTTGATTCTGATTTGTCATATAAGTTCAATAAGAACAGTATGAATCTGTCATGGAACCCCTTCATAACTTTGCATTTGAATTATTTAACCTAAAATAAGCAATAATCCATGTTTAAATTAAGTGTCACCCATTAATAGGTCAATATATTAAATAAAAACTGGGGATAAACCCTGTATTAGTTGGCTAAAGCTGCCCTAACAGAGTATCATAAACTGGGTAGATAAGATCAAGGTAACTATAGGGTTGAGTCTTTCTGAAGGTTGTGAGGAAGAATGTGTTCCATGTCTCTCTTCTAGCTTCTGGTGATTTGCTGGCAATTTTTGGCATTTTTTTTAGTTCATGCAGCATCACTTCAACCTTCACAAAACATCCCCCCTGTGATTGTGCCTCTGTCCTGAATTTCCCTTTTACTAAGGACAGAGTCATCTTGGATTAGGGCCAGCCCTAATCTTAACTGGATCATCTGCGATGACTCTATTTCCATAAAAGATCACATTCACGGGTACTAAGCGGGTAGGACTTCATCATCTTCGGGGGGGGGGGCACAGTGCATTACATTATATTCCCTTTTTCAAATATAGTGAGCTTCAGATATTAATACTACATCTCCAAAGGTTAACCCACTGAAACTTCCTCTCCAGTTACGAGTTGATTTTAAGATTATGATTGGGGTGAAGAAAGGTTTTCTTAGTTTTTCAACCTTAGTTGATATCAAAGCCTAGTTTCCCATCAAGTACGGCTCTGGGAATTTTAACACGAATCTGGTAGCTGTATTTCCCCATTTATTGTTCTTTTGGGAGCCCTGCAAAGAAGAGGTGTGATTAGTAAGTACTTACAGTTGTGGTCCTGGAAACTCATGATTCAATATATGATTCTCCTTAATGACCTTTAGTAAGATACGTTTTGTTTGTTTGTTTGTTTGTTTTTGAGATTTGTCTTTGAAATGCCTAAACATGGCCCATTACCCGGAAATAATTTCAAAAATTTGCTGGGTAACTATAGAAGTATTCCCATCTGAGATCAAAAAATCATAAATGAAAAATGTATTTCCTATGCTAAATTTAGAGGCAAAGGGCATTGCACGGATATAATCTGTCTTATTATTACTTACTTCCCAAAGACAGTATGAGGGACCTGGTTGCAATTGAGCACACAGTATTAGTACTTAGGTATTTGACATTTCTCTAGAGGACACACAAGCCTATTGGAGCTACAGCAGTAACTCTAGAGCACATATTTCAACTGTGGAGTGATGAGTGGGGAACAAGGGGTGAGAAAGTCAAACCATCTCATCCATTATCTCCACCTCCTCCTGAATGAACAGACTTATTCTAAAATCTCAGGGGTCAAGAATGGCTAATTGGCATAAGCCATTAGGTTGAAATAAGGACACCTAGAATTAACTATCCGTAATGATGGAGCAGTGGTGACTCTTCTTTTGTTCCTTTTCACTTTGTTTTAATCCCTTATTTGATGTTATGGGAATGGCCGAACACTGTAAAATCTGAGCTCAACAAAAAATAAATTTCTGCCGAGGAGGCCTGGTGAATTTAAGGATTTCGGCTCTAGTTCCTAATGGGCTCCTATACTGAGGAAATTTTATGAACCATGCCCCGTGCCTAGCAGCTATTCTCCAAGAAATACCTTAAGTGACCTTAAGTGCCATTAAACATGTGCGTTCTGGATCAAGATTGCTAGATGCTGCTAATGTAGGGTATGTGAAAAAACTGGTACCTGTAAAGGCTTTCTTAGATAAGGAAAGGCTTTTGAAAGTCAAGAAGATTGGTCTGTGACTGAAGAATGAGCTGGTGCTCCCCAGGCGGTGGAGGAGGGGACTGTTGAAGGTATTGCAATAGTCAAGGAGGCACTGGATGTGCTCAGGGAACTAGAGTGGTTGAGTAACGTTAAGGAAGGAGAGTGTTTCAGAGGTTTCGGGCACAGAGGAAATTAGCAGATATGTAATGATTCACCTTGATTGCATGTGTTTTAAACAGTGCAGTAGTTTATTCAAATTCAGGTCTGTCTGGCAGACAGAGAATCAATTAGGGGGGTGGTAGAAGTAAGAGAAAAAACAAAACATGATTCTGCTATCAACTACAGAAATAAAAGAAGGATAGAAATATGGTATTCAATAGATACCTGAGCTAAGAGACAAGGTAACAGACTGGTTAGGACTAGAAGCTCTGGAAGATGATAGGCCTAGGTTCAAAATCAGCATCATTGGTTCCTACACTCCTCTGCCCTCCTTCTCTTGTAAACAAGTCCCAGTATATGCAGAAGGACTTAAATCATACAATATATGTCCCTTAACACAAAGGAATTAAATTGGAAATATATAACAAAGAAACAAGACAATGTCACAACGATGTGGAAATTTAACAACACTACTCTTACTTAAAAAAAATACAAAATAAAATCATTCGCTGGCAACCAATGTTTTATTTATGATGAAAGCGTCACCTGTGGAGAAAAATTGTTTATTTTGATAAAAACATATTAATAAAATGAAGGTATGTTAAACAATTCTCTCTTGTAATCTTATTTTCAGGGTAATACCTGGAAAACAATAATTATTTTTTTTAGATAGACTTCCAGCTACTTAGTATGTTTCATCCCTTGTAATTCCTTGGGTCAACATTGTAAGAATAACTGTAAGTTACTTTATCATATTCTCTAATTTCATGTTGGTTCAATACTAATTGGATGAATCTATGGGCAACCAGCTTATTTTGCTTGTGCATGTGATGGTGCTACAGCTGAATAGTAGGCAATCCCACGAATCCGTTCATCTGGAATGGTGCTTGAAAATGCTTCTTTCCTCACTGGAGCGTGTACATCCTCTCCAGAACTTTTCATTGAGTAAAGGAAGATGATTCTCTTCGATTCGTAAAACATAGATTAGTAATTTTTTTTCCCATTGAGAATAAATACTAAGACACCCATATGCTTACTGCTTACATCATTCATATTTTTCATAGTCAGAAAGACTGTGAAGAGTAGCATCCTAGATGATCTAACTCTATTAGTTTGGGATGGTCATCATAAAAAAGGCTCACAAATTGAGTGTCTTAAAAAACTGATTTATTGTCTTACAGCTCTGGAGTCTAGAAGTCTGAGATCAAGTTGCTGGCAAGGTTGGTATCCGTTGAGTGTTGTGAGGGAGAAATGCACGTGGCATTCTCCCTGTGTGCAGGTCTGTGTTCACATTTCCCCTTTTTGTGAGGCCAGAATTCATTTTGGGTCAGGACTGTCTCTACCGCAGTAGGGCCTCATCTTAATTGTATCTGCGATTGCGTATTTCCAAATAAGGTCATATTCTGAGGTCCTGAGAGTTAGAACCTCACTATATGAATTTCAGGGTGATATGATTCAACTCCTAACAAACTTGAAATTTAAATTGTATTATGTCCTTTTTAAAAATTGTGTTTCACATTTCATATGACAACAGGTTTTATAGTCTTAAGTTTGTTCTGTATACAGAACTACTGTGTTTTCACATTACAGTGACGGTGAGTCAAAAAATAAATAAAAACTAACATAATGAAAACTGTGTATATGGTAGTCCCTAGCTGAGCATAACTCAAGGATTACCTTATGAAATGCTCACTGTACCCATATGGAAAATACTATTTATTTATTCATACAGTTGGCTAGAAAACTGGAACCTCAAATTGTCAAATAATCTTCCCCAACTTATCACTTACCCCGTGGCAGATCTGCATGCCAAATCCCGTGTCCTTAACTACGCTCATCTGTCTATAGTCTCCCAAAAATCAAGCAGTAGATGTAAGAAATATTGATGTGTAAGTCACCCATTGCCTGAAAACTGGCAGGGCACATTACAAAATAGAATTATTTTATTTTAAAATAAGATCACAATAGGATCTAAGGTCCACTTGGATAGAAGCTGTTTATCTTCACACATCCTTTGTTAAAATATATGTGAATGCCTAACATTAAAACAACAAAAAGCAAATGAATGTATAAATTTTAAAGCTGAAGTGTAAACCATGGAGGTCTGTTTCTAAAGGGTGCTATTTTGGTCATTAGGCCCCTGGAAGAAACACTGGTCAGTTAGGAGATGCTGTAAAAGACAGATGTATCCCATTTGTAACATAATTCTCCATATTGAAGGAATAACAGCACAAGTTATTTTCAGAGTGCCAAATGCTTTCACTCTATTTTTTTATGATTGTCATGTAATTCCCACAACTTAGAGGAAATATATTTAGTTTCATTTGATACCTGGAACAGACAGAAAAAAAAAATCATGTGTGTGCCCCCCCCCATAGTTACTTCACAGAAATAAAAGTGAACTAATGTTTACCTATGAATCTAATGTTATCCTTATTGAACCTCATTACTCCAAAATCCACACCCGTTGCTGTTTGGTTTTAAGCATAGAGGTAAAAGATTTCTGGTTTTTTTTCATTCTGTTTTAAAGCTTTTATATGATTCCATAGAAATAAATCCAAAGCTGTCCCTCACATCTTGTGATTTTAGTTCATAACAAGGTTCAGATACAGCTGTATTTTAGGGTTACAGATTCATGGTTACATTCAGGTTTTATCTCACTTCACTGATAATTATAGTTACAAAAAACTGTCAGGTAATTTCTGTTTTAAAATTACAAGCAACAGAGTTTGCAACCGTCTTTGATCTTTGCAGCAGTATACCAATGAAATTAATGAAATTAACCCAGATATTTTCCTCCCAAAATTCTTGCAAATAATTATAATTGAGTTCACTTTGCTAACCTTAATTCACATTGTTTTCCCTGATGAGTAATTAACACTTGTTAATTGTTTCGACTTCCGGCTTATTAATGTTAAAACTGGATGTAGTGTAACTTTATCTTTTGTTACTGATTTCAAAAATTATCAACTCCAAAATGTGAAGACAAAATAGTCTTGAGAAAAATAAATGTGAGTTAAAAAGAGGCAGCAGTAACCACAAGAAAGATCTGAGCACTGAATTGTGATATAAGAGCAAATATTGTGGGAAGAAATGTGTGAGGTTTTCTTTTATTTCCTAAACAGAATGTTTATTTTTACATGTGTATGTTGGTTTTATTTTTAAAGCTAGCCACATGGAGTTATCAATAATTTTATGATTTCTATGTTTTCTTTACCTAGCACTTTTAGAAATATATCTATTTCCATAATTAAAAAAAAAACACCTTTTACTAAAGTAGTTTTGTAAATTTTATTTTTTAAATTTTGTAGTAGTTGGTTTCTATTTGATAAAATTATATTGGCAATTTATTCAGTATCTGGTCACAGTGAAATAAATGAAACATTAATTTTCAGCAATATTTTCCTTTATTTTTTTTCAGTAATATTTTCTAACTTTTCTCAGCTAATGTCACTTAGCTGAAAACAACATGTTTTGTATAGCAGTTTTTATGACATAAACTTAGTGTCTTGTAAATACTTTCATGCTTATCACAAAGCTCGTGAAGATCACACCCTTCACTTCAGGGTCTGTGTTGTGTGAAAAGATTCCTTTAAATTAGAAAAAAAAAAATAGCTGCTTTTACAATCTAAAATGTCCATATCATAAAAGAACACTTAACTTGTGTAAGATTGTTTCGAAAAGGACATGTCAACTGCAGTGAAGTTCAATGCATGTGGCAAATGTTAGATGGGCACTAATTTTTTTTTATTTAAAAAAAAGTTAATGTTTTATTTATTTTTAAGACAGAGAAAGACAGAACATGAGTGCATATGGAGTAGAGAGAGAGGGAGACACAGAATCGGAAGCAGGCTCCAGGCTCTGAGCTGTCAGAACAGAGCCTGGTGCGGGGCTCAAACTCACCAACTGTGAGATCATGACCTGAGCCGAAGTCAGACACTCAACTGACTGAGCCACCTGGGTGCCCCTAACCTTTTTAAATTAAAAAAAGACTCATTAATTTTGTGTTTGTCAGCACAATAACCTCAATATGTCCACCAAATAATGGCCTTGATATCACTAAATATCTGTAGATCTGGAAATAAGTATCATAAAACATCTTTCTCTTGACTACATTTGTTCCTTTCTACCTACTACCCATGAACAGAGAACAACTAGTGTTTAACCAAGGATGAAGAAAAGGTAACAATTTTTATTTATATAAATCCAGAAATTTTAATTTTTTATGCAAATTAGGAAGTTTTACACTTATAGAACAAGTAGCACCAGGAAAAACCATCCTAGTTAAAGGTATCAGTACGTAAAATTATATTAGTTTTTTTTCATAATATTGAGCTAGGACTTGTTTTGCAACTCACTTCCTCCCTCCACTTGCTCCAGGTATAGATACTGATGCTCATTAGAAGAACACATTTCATTATTAATGTATGCACACGTGTCTGGGTGATTTATGGAGAGAAGAAGAGGTCAAACAGGTAAGCTAAAGAAGATGGCGGGATACGGGAAAATGAGAACCAAAATATTTACCGTCCATAGTAGCTTAATCTCCATAGAGAAAAATATCCTAATAAAGGACTAACCATACCCCCAAAAAGTATAACCAGTGTTTAAGTGTCCAAGGAACAGAAAGAAAAACAGATCATATGTAGTCTCAAGGCACAATTACAACAAATTCCTAAAATGTAGAAATATGCTATGTAACTATTTACACTAAAATAAAATGTCAATAACAATCAGATACAGGAAATAAAACTTATTATATGATATTAATAATCATATAAGTAATTCATGGGTCAAATAAAGATGGTGAGAATACAAATGCGCATGTGCACAGACACATGTAATTAAAACACTATGGATCAGGGCTGCCTGGCTGGCTCAGTCGAGTAAGCATCTGACTCTTGATTTGGCCCAGGTCATGATCTCTTTGTTCCTTGGTTTGAACCCCTCTTGGAGCTCTGAGCTGACAGCGGGGAGTCTGCTGGGGATTCTCTCTCTCCCCCCTCTCTCTCTGATGCTTCCCTGCTCGCTCTCTCCCTCTGTCTCTTTCTCAAATGAATAAAATAAACTTTGAACAAATAAATAAATAAATAAATAAATAAATAAAACACTATGGATCAGTGCTAGTGGAATATAAAGCTAAATAAAGAAAAAACAATAACAATATTAAAAAGGTTAATTAAAATGTTTTTAATGCATGGATTTTAAATATTTAACAAAGAAAAACAAAAAAACAAACACAGCTACAACCTATGGAAGACTTGGGAAGCAATCAAAGACAAAGGTAGAAAACCGTAAACTATAAAATAAAGTAAATGGATATACATACACATATATATATTTTCCATTATATGGTACCATCACTTGAATTGTGGTATATTTTTGTTAGTAAGGGTAATGGTTCTTGAGACCACGTCAGTATGACCTGACCAATCAGGATATTCAATCTTCCTGGAAGGTTTTTCCAAATCACGACAAAGACTAAACCAAGAATTTTCAGATTCATCAATTGCTACCCACTTTGCAATAGGACTTTGAAAAATTGTGTTTTTACGTAATTAAATGCCCAGGACAGATCATAAATATCTTGAGGCTAAAGGTTGTATTCACCTTCAGTTCTATTTTAAATTTCTACCATTAAAAAAAAATAAGTTTCTTTAGTTTTTGAGTGAGCAAGAGGGAGAGGGGGAGCATGGGATGGGCAGAGAGAGAGGGAAAGAGAGAGTCTCAAGCAGGCTCCACACTGTCAGCGCAGACCCTAATGTGGGGTTCGAACTCATGAACCATGAGGTTGTGACCTGAGCCGAAATCAAGAGTTGGATGCTTAACCTACTGAGCCACCCAAGTGCCCCTTATATTTCTTCCCCTTAAAAAGAAGAGTTGGTATGAAAGACAAACCAATTAAACAGATAATGAAAAGAATGGTATATATATTTTGGACCGAGTTTCCTTTTTTTAAAAAACTCATCTGAATTTTGTGAGAATGTATCGCAGGGCAAAGACATATTGGAGGAGAAAATAATCAAGAGGAGCAATGGGTTTGATGAAGGGAAAGTTTCTGTCTTGGAAATGAATTTAGGATAGATAATTTTTTAAGAGATAGTCTTCTGTTAAGAGCCATTAAAACCCTTTCTCTCTTTTTTTAAATATAAAATTTATCGTCAAATTGGTTTCCATACAACACCCAGTGCATATCCCAACAGGTGCCCTCCTCAATACCCATCACCCACCCACATGCCCTCCAACCCCCCCCATCAACCCTCAGTTTATTCTCAGTTTTTAAGAGTCTCTTATGGTTTGACTCTCTCCCTCTTTAACTTTTTTTTTCTTCCCCTCCCCCCATGGTCTTCGGTTAAGTTTCTCAGGATCCACATAAGAGTGAAAACATATGGTATCTGTCTTTCTCTGTATGACTTATTTCACTTAGCATAACACTCTCCAGTTCCATCCACGTTGCTACAAAAGGCAATATTTCATTCTTTCTCATTGTCATAGGGCACATGTACCCCAATGTTTATAGCAGCACTTTCAACAATAGCCAAATCATGGAAAACCCTTTCTCTTAATTTCACTCATTGTGAAATCTCAAGGGTGGGAAGGTCGGCAGATGGAGGCGCTCACTCAGTCCTCTGTGGATGGGAGATGTGGACTATGTACCACAGATGTGAGTCCCTGCTCCAGCAGACCCTCCTCCGCTTCGGCTCTACCTTCCTAAAACACAAATTATGGATGGCTTTGCCATTGGGTCTCAGCTATTTTGAACTTGGTTACTAAAATTTATTACTTACAGTCATGTGTTTAGATGCTTGGAAATGCCTGGAGGTTTTTGAGAGGGCAGAGATCAATTGCAGCCCTAATATTGTCATCGTGCACTACTGTTAGATAAAAATGTGCTCCTGATCCTGTACCTCTTAAAATTAGATATATGCGGATATGTGTGTGTATGTGTTTATGGAGCTCATACATTTAAACATTAGAAGCTGAATACACTTTCTAAAAGCCAAAGAGATATCAAAGAAAAGCTAGAACTACACGGTAAAAGCAGAAGGAAAAAAAAAAGAAACAAACAAAAACAGATTTTATTTAGGACTAACACAATAGAGGAAGAGAGACCCCGGTATATAGGGGACTAATAGGAATTTACAGCTAAGGAGTAGGGTAGGGGTCAGTGGATGTGGAATTATCATGAGAAAACATCAAGGGTGAGGGGGATTCTGGTCAAACCATTTTAACAGCATTTTTTTGTTGAAGGCAGTCCAGTGTGATTAGGCACCACCAGGGCAATGGTGAAGGTGGAGGCATTGATAAGATATCAAGGATGATCCTTTATCAAGAGTTGGGGAGGGGCACCTGGGTGGCTCAGTCAGTTAAGTGTCCAACTTCAGCTCAGGTCATGATCTCGCAGTTCATGAATTTGAGACCCTCATTGGGCTCTGTGCTGCCAGCTCAGAGCCTGAAGCCTGCTTTAGATTCTGTGTCTCCTTCTCTCTCTCTGCCCCTCTCCAGCTCGCACCCTGTCTCTCTCTCAAAAATAAATAAACGTTAAAAAAAATTAAGCGTTGGGGGTTCTCACTTTGCAAGATACTTGCTAAAACTGGATGTTATAAGAGGGTATGGAGATGGGCCTATGAGAAGGTTCAGACACCTGACTCAAGTTTGGTCAAGAAAATAACTTTTGCCACATGTTAAAATGTAACATTTCAAAATGTCAATAAATTACTTATGGAAGAAAAACAACTTGTCCAGTTACAAGTTGTGATTGTTATTTTCAAAATAATTTAGAGAAAATAATTTTTTAAAGGTTTATTTATTTTTGAGAGTGAGGAAGGAACAGAGAGAGAGGGAGACAGAGGATCCGAAGTTGGCCCTGGACTGACAGCAGCAGTGAGTTCAAAGCAGGGCTGGAACTCAGGAACGGAGAGATCATGACCTGAGCTGAAGTCAGATGCTCAACCTAAATGATTTTAAGAAAACATAGGTTATACAGATTATATATTAGTATTGTTAAATTTACAGAAAAATATTGACCTAAGAATTGCAGCCATATTAAGATTTGGGAGTGTAGTTTTATACTTAGAGTCACTTGCTGAGATTTAATCATCGATAGAATTAATAGGGATAAAAGTTTTGTTACAAAGTAATAGCACCCTTTGGATGCCCAGTTCCCTCTCCCATAGTACTTTTCTATTTACAATATTGTGACTGAGAAAAATGATCCTAGTCCTTCCCTAATGGACGAGTAATTTAGACAACACCTTCTGGAAAATACACACACACACACACACACACACACACACACAGAATAACAATTCAAACCAGCTGAATGCTAAATGACAAAGGGGTCTCTAATGAAATATCAGAGGTGTAGCTAAAGGAAATAAAGAAAGGATTTAAATACCAAGTCATATAATGTGCAGAAAAAGAGCTGAACTTGAAGTAAGTATTGGCTTCAGGAGGTTTGCTTTTTATCTCTTACACCTGTTTTACAGAACGGACTTCATTTGTTCCTGCTGCATATTAATTTCCTCAATATCTTGGGGAATATTAAGAACCAACATGTGGAATTTAATCATCTAATTCCTACCATCACAGAAGGAATTGATATTTTAGTCTCAATAAAAATATTCAAAAAAAAATCTGCTGGTTTGTTTCATTTACTCCCCTTCCCCCAGGACCACTAAATTGTGATAGGCTATGGAAGCAAATGTTAGCAGAGATTAGATCCCTCTGTGTAGCTAGAAAAGTGGTACATCCCATTTATACCACTTGTTTGGAGTAAAGTGAAGGAGGGGTATTTCTGAGAAGAGCAGAGTTCTGGCCAAAGGGCAAAGTGGACATCCTCCATAATGGCGCATGAATAACGTTTAAACCAATCTCATTTTTGAGCAATTACAAACTTTATAAAAATAAAGTACAGTTTTAGGCAGAAGTCTACCAATTAGTCTTAGTTCTGAACTCTGAAGCTTTGCCAGGCAATCCTCCATAACATTACAAGTAATGAGCCTTCAAGCATTTGACATTGCAGGCCATATTTTTTCATCATCGCCTTTACACTTCAGGATACTACGTGTTTGCCTCCTGAATGCACTCTAGCTTAATATTCTGTCTGTTAAATTCGACAAGTTGTGAACAAAATCCTTTATTTGTTGAAAGCAAATATGAATTGGAAAGGAAGGATGACTCGAATACATCTGCAATGACACTATATTTCTCTTCTTACAGATGGAATTTTCACTTACCTTTGAAGCCATATCAGATCCTATCCGTAAAGTTGTTTAGGTTCACACATATCTTCATATCGAAATATATCTTTTTTAATTTCTTAGGAAATACTATCAAGCCAAATCTACATCGTTAATTGGATATTTTTCTTCAAATGAATTTTGTACCAATTCATTTTGTTTGAGTCCATTACTCAATTTTTGGGGTTTTTATATAATCATGTTTAATTTTATCCTTTCATCATTTAACCTTTTCTTTTTTCAAACCTATGAATAAGAATTAGGTGACTTTACATCTAAGAGTATAGCTAATATCTATACTTCAAGACTATATTCTTCTACATAATATTTGAGCATTATCAGCTATATTAAAATGAAGAAAGTACAACTTTAATCCAATCTTATCCATTTTAGCACATTAAACATGTTAAAGTCTTATATAAGATACAAATTCATAGGAGTGTGTGTGTATGTATACAAATATATGTAATTCCACAGATGTAACCATTTTGTAATAGTATGTGATTGAACTACATGTATATTTTAACAGATTTATTCTGGGTCCTATGGTGTATCTCATATTCTAAGTATTTGTAATATATTTCATCGTAGGTAAACATCCAGTACATTGAGATATAATTCAAATAAGTTGCTGTGTTGTGTCCTCTGTGGAAAATCTCCCTCTTTAGATTCTAGCTAGCTATATAACACTCTTCAATTACTAATATATTACACAGAGGCATTCTGCAATCACACGTACAAGCTATTTGATATACTGGATGTGGAGTTAATATTAATTTGGAAACAACATCACTTAAAATAACATAATCTCTTATTGAATTCTTTCTTGAATACTGATGGACTTGTTAGTTTTCATATTTATGGCATTCTCTTCATATCT
This sequence comes from Lynx rufus, assembly GCF_022079265.1. NCBI lineage: Eukaryota > Metazoa > Chordata > Mammalia > Carnivora > Felidae > Lynx > Lynx rufus. The sequence goes on from NW_025814867.1 coordinate 137,368,579, forward strand.
CAAATACTTTTTCTCTGTAGGATAAGTGACATTACCCATCTCAACAATAGTTGAGGGGCGCCTGGGTGGCGCAGTCGGTTGAGCGTCCGACTTCAGCCAGGTCACGATCTCGCGGTCCGTGAGTTCGAGCCCCGCGTCGGGCTCTGGGCTGATGGCTCGGAGCCTGGAGCCTGTTTCCGACTCTGTGTCTCCCTCTCTCTCTGCCCCTTCCCCGTTCATGCTCTGTCTCTCTCTGTCCCAAAAATAAATAAACGTTGAAAAAAAAAAAACAATAGTTGAGAATTTTTATAGTATATCTTCTGTGGATGCAGCATATTCTTCTCAAACATTAAGCATAAGTTTATTGAATAAATTTTGTCAAATCACTTTATTATCTAAATTTTACAAGTCCATTAATCTTAAATTATTTTCATTAGGCATACCTTATTTTCTGGTCGTTCTTTTCTTTGGGTTTCCTAAAACTGTGTTACCACTGATGAACTCCTATCATATAATCATCTGTATTCAATAATTATTTTACATTTCTGAGCTCATTAGCCACTTTCTTTTGCATCGTGAACTTAAAGATTTCTGAATCTTTAAAAAACTTAAGCCATCTTCAATTTAATCCTCAGCTAGATAATCAGATTTTTGTGAATGGGAATGTATTCAATATAGCTGGATAGTTGAAAAGTGAAGGAAAAAAAAGGGGTGATCGGCAAAACAGAATTGTTACAAACATACAGGTCACGTGCAAATACAGACCATTGCATCCAATAACAAAGTTCAAAAGTAGGTGTGCGTGTGTGTGTGTGTGTGTGTGTTTTAAGATTAGCATCTGCATGAAAAATTCTAGAAATGTCCTGGCTGCTTAAGAAATGTTATGAAACCTTTAGAACACTGAAAAGGAGGCACAGTGTGGACTATTTTCCCGTTTTTTTCCAACTTTTTTAAAGCTCTTTTAATCACTAATGGTGTTCAGACAGTGCATTTTTCCTTCCCGATTGATTCAGCTTTTAAGCAGTCTTTAGAATTCAAATGAAGTTTGCTATTCTGCTGAGTCTGGCTAAATAGTATTCCTTATGAATCAGTCAAATGCATTCATAAATCATGTAAAAGGAATACCTGTACTTTATATAGTTGCTGAAAGTTCCATCAATAGTGATCATTTATCATCTTATTTAGATTACTTATGAAGGATTTTTGTTGTTGTTATATCTCAAGTATCCTAGTTAGGTATTTAAACTTTTATAGGGTCAAATGTGTACCATTTAAGTATGTGTACCAATTAAGTACTAGTTGTCAACAAATGGCTCTATTTGAGGTGAGGAAAATAACATGTCTCTTCCATGATGGTACATATTTCTTAGACACACATGGAGAAAGTTCCCCTTCTCCTGCTCAAGGAGAATAAAAATCCATTTCCCTTTCTGAATTATTAGTTTCCTAGGAATGCCATAACAATGTACTACAAACTGGTTGGCTTAAAAATGCCTGAAATCTATTCTCTCAAAGTTCTGGTATTGATATGGCCATGTTCCCTCCAAAGCCTTTAAGGGACAATCTGTCTCATGCTTTTTTCTTGGCTTCTAGTGTCACTGGTAATCCTTGGCATCCTTTGGCTTATAGCTATCATTTCAATCTCTGTCTAGACCTTCACATGACACTCTTCCCTCTGTGCCTGTGTCTGTTTTCCCATGGCCTTCTCTCTTATAAGGGCACACCAGTCATATTGCATTAGGGCTCATACAAATGATGTCATCTTAACCTGATTACACATACAAAGACCCTCTTGTCAAGGAAGCTCACGCTTTCAGGTAACAAGGATTAGGACTTCAAGAGGTTTCTAGAAGGAAAGGCAGAGGACACACACCATTCAACCTATAACACTTGCCATTTTAAGCAATATATTCTCACCCCAGTCAATACTGGAATCTTTCTTGTCAATATACTCTCTACACTCTAATTCAAAAATCAGATAAGCCTCCAAACAGTTATAGAAGTGCTATATTTACCAGTGTATTATTATGTAGAAAGTTTGCTGCTTTATTCATTTTTGAAGCCCACAGTGTGGTTACTATAGACAAATCAGAAAAACATGACTCCAGTGTAATTAGCTTATCAAGCTGCGAAGTAGAAATTATATTAAATATTATAGAAACTAAAACTTAGACCCTTTCCATCAACTGTTGATAGGAAAAATAACAAAACATTTTTCCTGCTTTGATATATTGTGTCCTTTGAAGCAACAGTGAAGTGAACCATTAAAAAGTAAAACACTCCATTGAACTGAAAAACAAACTGAATGGGAAAGCGAATGCCTTAGGAAAAAGCAGTTTTGTAATCTCTGCTTTCATGTCTCCTTGTGTCTTTGATGGATGATGAGAAAAGCTAAATTCTAAACAAAAATGCCACAGTGACTGCAATACTATTACTTCTTGTTTTGCATATCAAGAGAAGTTTTTAAAGAATACCCCCAAATGCCAACCAAATGGAAAATGACAGGATAGTGAAAAAAAAACACCATATCAAAATTACCATTTTACAGTTCACTTCCTAATGACAAAAGAGACTTCTTTATTTCATGGGCCTTCAATTTACTTGATGAAAGAGAGGGGGTGGGTTGCTCTTGGATTGCTTATAAGTTGATTGTTTTCCAAGTTTTCAAACATAAAGTTAATTTCACAATAATTCGTATTTAATGTGCTTACCCATTTGTGCTATTCGGTTGTGTCATGTTAACAGAAATTGATGTCCTGTCCACAGAAGAAAGGGTACCTTTCTGAAGAAGATAATTCATTAATAAAAGGAGTCTTCTTGGAATGTGTTGGCTGAAAAAAATTAACTCCTGGCCAAACTTAATTTAAAAGGCAGATATAGTCCTAGAACATATATTCATGACCCAAAACTTGTGACTCACTTAACCATGAAATCAATAAAAGAATTAGAGCAAGGTAAAGGAATTAAAAGTTCCAAATAGGACAGGAGCAAGTGAAAATATTGAAGAAGGAGACTAGGTCTCGAAACTAGAACAAGCAATCCTAAAATTCATATGGAACCACAAAAGGCCCCGAATAGCCAAAGGAATCTTGAAGAAGAAGACCAAAGCAGGAGGCATCACAATCCCAGACTTCAGCCTCTACTACAAAGCTGTCATCATCAAGACAGCATGGTATTGGCACAAAAACAGACACACAGACCAATGGAATAGAATAGAAACCCCAGAACTAGACCCACAAACATATGGCCAACTCATCTTTGACAAAGCAGGAAAGAACATCCAATGGAAAAAAGACAGCCTCTTTAACAAATGGTGCTGGGAGAACTGGACAGCAACATGCAGAAGGTTGAAACTAGACCACTTTCTCACACTGTTTACAAAAATAAACTCAAAATGGATAAAGGACCTAAATGTGAGACAGGAAACCATCAGAACCTTAGAGGAGAAAGCAGGAAAAGACCTCTCTGACCTCAGCCGTAGCAATCTCTTACTCGACACATCCCCAAAGGCAAGGGAATTAAAAGCAAAAGTGAATTACTGGGACCTTATGAAGATAAAAAGCTTCTGCACAGCAAAGGAAACAACCAACAAAACTAAAAGACAACCAACGGAATGGGAAAAGATATTTGCAAATGACATATCGGACAAAGGGCTAGTATCTAAAATCTATAAAGAGCTCACCAAACTCCACACCCGAAAAACAAATAACCCAGTGAAGAAATGGGCAGAAAACATGAATAGACACTTCTCTAAAGAAGACATCCAGATGGCCAACAGGCACATGAAAAGATGTTCAGCGTCGCTCCTTATCAGGGAAATACAAATCAAAACCACACTCAGGTATCACCTCACGCCAGTCAGAGTGGCCAAAATGAACAAATCAGGAGACTATAGATGCTGGAGAGGTTGTGGAGAAACGGGAACCCTCTTGCACTGTTGGTGGGAATGCAAATTGGTGCAGCCGCTCTGGAAAACAGTGTGGAGGTTCCTCAGAAAATTAAAAATAGACCTACCCTATGACCCAGCAATAGCACTGCTAGGAATCTACCCAAGGGATACAGGAGTACTGATGCATAGGGGCACTTGTACCCCAATGTTCATAGCAGCACTCTCAACAATAGCCAAATTATGGAAAGAGCCTAAATGTCCATCAACTGATGAATGGATAAAGAAATTGTGGTATATATACACAATGGAATACTACGTGGCAATGAGAAAAAATGAAATATGGCCTTTTGTAGCAACGTGGATGGAACTGGAGAGTGTGATGCTAAGTGAAATAAGCCATACAGAGAAAGACAGATACCATATGGTTTCACTCTTATGTGGATCCTGAGAAACTCAACAGGAACCCATGGGGGAGGGGAAGGGAGAAAAAAAAAAAAGACGTTAGAGTGGGAGAGAGCCAAAGCATAAGAGACTGTTAAAAACTGAGAACAAACTGAGGGTTGATGGGGGGTGGGAGGGAGGGGCGGGTGGGTGATGGGTAGTGAGGAGGGCACCTTTTGGGATGAGCACTGGGTGTTGTATGGAAACCAATTTGTCAATAAACTTCATAAAAAAAAAAAAAAAAAAAAAAAAAAAAGAAGGAGACTAGGGCAGACCTGATGATGAAGATAAAATGTGAGCAAGGTAGAAGGTCAGGCAAGTGGCCAAGCAGATCCAAGGCAAGAGCTTCCCAAGCAGAATGATCAGCTAATGTATCCTAAAGCATGAGTGCCTGATTCACACGAAGGAGAGAAAAGAGGCCACAGGAAGAAAAGTAAGGAGAGAGAAGAAGGGAGGACCAAAGAGGTGACAGGCACGAGGCATTGTCGCATCTCACAGACCCCTGGCTATCCCTATGAAAAACCACTGCACAGTGTTGGTGGCAAAGGTGAGGAGGAGAGAGACAGCATGCTCTGTCTCTTGCTTAAAAAGGAGAATTCTGGTTCCTATGATGAGAATCGACTGAAGCCATCCTCGAAAAGTAATGACAGTCAGTTAGACCACAGAGTAGGCGATGAGGAGCACTACATTTCTGGTTATATTTTGAAGACAGGATCGGCATAATTTTGTGACTGATTAGGGGTGGAGTGAGAGAGAAAATTGTGTCGGGATGGGGAAGGGTAGTTCTAGTTCTAAAGTTTGAACTTCACCAACCGGAAACATGAAATTATCAACCCAGAGGGTGAGGTGTGCGAATGGATCAAATGTGAGTAGACATACGCGATTTGGGGAGAGGCATATCAGGGACTCAGTTTGGGGTCAGTGAAATTGGATGTATCTATGTGTCATCCGTGTAGCAGCACCAAGTGATGTCAGAATGTCGTATCTTGAGCTCATTCTCCGGGTCCTGCCATGGATGGCAGACAGGGAGGAGCGAGGCACAGCAGTGTAAGGTTGGAGAACAGATCAGGCTTCCCTTTTCTACTGAAGGCTGGAAATCATCATGAGCCCGATCTAGCCCTGAACAGAGACATAAAGCTGAAATTGAATAAGAGAGAAAAGATTTAAATTTAACTGGATTCCACTTTTTTTCATATGCTAAAGGAACTGGAGGTTTTGCTTTAGATAGTATTAACCATGCAGATAAGAATCACAGAGCATGAGGGAGAGCAACCTTAAAGTATTTTCTAGTTTATACCCCGTCAACATCAAATTATGAAATCACATAAACATGTCTAAGACATGTTTATTATAGTAAAATATAGAGGAGATGTGCAAAAAGTCTATGAAAGCATGGGATTATCAAAAATGCATGTTGCCATCTACAGTCACGGCAAGAATACGATTTCATAATTGGACATGTGAGCAAGATATAATTGAGATACACTGAAATGTGTTTAAGCAGAGGCGTATAGTTCATTGTGATAGCATAAACTGGAAAGAGATATTAAAAATAAAGCAGAAAGTGTGTATTATGGGGATATTTTATGTGGGTGGGAAGAAGTGTCTTGAATGCAATAACAAGGAGTAAGGATGCTATTCTACAGTGATGTCAGACCTATCCTTTCTAATGCAGAATGATATTTGTTACTCCATTAACAAGAGCCATTTTAAAAAGCAGGTTTATATGTTTGCAAAACAGAAATTTTGTCCATTTTTAGTAATGGATCAGATGAGATTTGCAGACAAACATCTACTAAAGTACACCTAAAACTACTGGATTGAATGCTAAAAGGGAACATATTTTGTTAAGCATGCGTAAGGTTTATGGTAGAATAAAATAACTGATTGGATATCAGAGAAAGCAAAGCAAAGCAAAAAAAAAAAGGCTTAATTGTTGGGGGTTGGGGGTACCTGGATACAGTGCAAGTTAAAAGGCTGAAAAGTGCCCCTGGAGAAAAACAACATTAATGGGTAACTAGGGGAATAAAGGCAAAAACAAGCCAGCAAGTGAACAAACATCAACAAAAAATTACTTGTTTGGAGCGCCTGGGTGGCTCAATCAGTTGAGCATCCGACTCTGGCTCAGGTGGTGATGTCACTGTTCATGAGTTCGAGCCCCACGTCGGCTTCTGTGCTGACAGCTGAGACCCCGGAGCCTGTTTCAGATTCTGTGTCTCCCTCTCTCTCTGTCCTCCCCCCACTCGTACACTCTCTCTCTGTCTCTCCAAAAATGAATAAATGTTAATTTTTTTTTTTTTTTTGTAAAACTACCTGTTTGCTGTGAGCAGAAAGAAAACAAACTAAGAAGGCTCTCCTGAGAAATCTTATTTTGAACTCCTATCCTTGATTTTGGGTCATAAACTGAAGTGTCAGTTCCCTGGCTGGTGTGGTCAAAAGAAGAAAAATTATTTCACATACAAAGATCTATCGTTGCGTCGCCACTAGATCCATGGAAGAACCATGTGCACCTGCTCACAGACAAGACTAACAGTGTCCTTGGATAAAAGCCATAAAGTCCCCAGAAATTCCAACTCAACTACATACCCCTGAAAAATACTGAGAAAGCCAGCCAATGTGGATGAAATTAAACCCTGCAGAATCAGAATCAGAAGTTTCATAAATATATATATATATATGTGTGTGTGTGTGTGTGTGTGTGTGTGTGTGTGTGAGGGCCAAATACAACAAACCATGAAGATTTAAAAAGTAACAAGAACTTCTAGAATTGAATAGATACACAGATACATACACATGGGGGAAGGGAGTTCAATTTATGTTCTATTTCTGGTTATGACACACAAGGGTGTAAAAGCCCTCTATTTCTACTAAAAACAGAACAAAAACAAAAACCAAACCCATGGAATCACTACATAAACCAATCATTATTTGGTACAGATGGAATGCTTTTGTTGCTCCAAAATTCATGTGCTGAAACCTAGTTCCCTGACGTAACGGTATTAGGAAGTGGGACCTTGGGAACATAACATAATTAGGTTATGGTGGTCAATAGTTTCTCGGTTAGTGAGTTCAAGCCCCACATCGGTCTCTCTGCTGTCAGCGCGGAGCCCACTTTGGATCCTTGGTCTCCCTCTCTCTCTGCCCTTCCTCTGCTTGCATTCGCTTGTGCTCTCTCTCTCTCTCTCTCTGTCACTCAGAAAAATAAAGTTAAAAAAAAAAAGAGGCTCCAGAGAGTTCCGTTGTTCCTTACTCCATGTGAAGACACAGCAAGAAGACCATCCGTGAACCAAGGATCAGGCCCCCCATCAGACATTGAATCTGCCAGCACCTTGATCTTGGATTTTCCCACCTTCAGAACTTGGCCCAGAGGGACCAAGACATTATTCTTTAAAGCCATCAAAGTACTATGCACACAAAATGATGAAATGCCTCAACTTTCATGCTTCAGCCTTTGTAAGTGAGCAAGTTACGGCAGACACTTTGATATCTGGTACCAGTTGCCAAGGTCTCGGGCAGGGCAGGTAGAATAAGCTGGCCAGAGAAGTACAGTCTTTGCTCAGGTGAGGGGAAGCCATAAAGTGCTGGAGCACTGAATTTTGGTTTTGAAGGAGACACTCACAAAATGAAACTATTTTTCAATTATTTTCAATAATTGTCTTATGCAGAATATTGTCAAGAACACAGATAAGGGGTAGGAGGTAGAGATAGAAAGCGTATTGTGAACTCACAGTCTCATACTCTCACATGGATAGGTTCTTATGGTCCTATGGTTTGTTTCTCTATTTCCTGTCCATGCGGTTTTCCGGGACAATAAAATATTTGCCACTCCTCCCACACAAGGGTTTTTTTTTTCCTTTTCCCTTGAGTCTTGGCTGACCTTGTAATAGTTTGTCCAGAACACCAGCACCATTGTGTTAGTTCTGGACCTGGGTTTTAAGAGTCTTGGCAGTTTGTTTTCAACTTCTCAGACAGGGATTTACCTGTGAAGAGTGTTGGCTTCCCTGGGTCAGAGGACAAGAGGAGAAGGTGATTTGGAAGCTCCCACGTTTTCCTGTTGAAACAACAGACATACCAATATGTTACCTTGGATTGTGAGTGCTACTCACGCTTCTAGGTGACAGTGACCCCATGGTGACTCAAGCCAAAACTAGCAGAATATCTCCTTACCTGAACCCAGCTCATAGTGCAGAATCATGAGCAATATGTGTTTTGTTTGTTTGTTTGTTTATTCGAGAAAGAGAGAGAGAGAGAGAGAGAGAGAGCAAGAGCATGAGCAGGGGAGAGGTCAGAGAGAGAGAGACACAGAGAGAATCTCAACAGGCTCCACTCCGGGGGTGGGGGGGCTCGATCCCACGACCCTGGGATCGTGACCTGAGTCGAAATCAAGAGTCTGCGCTCAACCCACTGAGTCACCCAGGCACCCTTAAGTGACTTTTAAGTCACTAAATTTGGAAATGGCGTTTTACATGTCTTTTGACAATTTAAATGCTGTCTTTGCAGAGCTATGAAAGGCTTTAGGTCCTGCACATTCAATTTTTAATCACAAAAACTTTTGGGTGGCATGTTCATTTCTTGTACCTTTGAAGTCTTTCTATGTTTCTTTTTTTAATTTAATTTTTTTTCAAGTTTATCTATTTTTAAGAGAGAGAATGAGAGCATGAGCTGGGGAGAGGCAGAGAGAGAGAGAGACAGAGGGAGAAACACAGAATCCAAAGCAAGCTCCAGGCTCCAAGCTTTCAGCACAGAGCCTGATGCAGGGCTTGAACCCATGAACCATGAGATCATGAACCATGAGATCATGAACCGAACCAAAGTCGGAGGCTTAACTGACTTGAGCTAGCCAGGCACCTCTGTCCCTCTAGATTTCAAAACTGGTCCTCTACGGCCATGGATCTATCTTAGAAGTTCTCTCATTTTAACGATAGGTGCAATACTAACAAGGAAAGGGAACTTCTGTGTCTACTAATTGATACAGATGGATGTTTACTGTTCTAGTATCTTAGTAAATCAGAACCAAAAGCAGATATTGTTGCTTCAGGAGAAATCCCCATGGCATCATTAATTCCTAAGTGCTCATCAAATATTTGTTTTATTTTTCCAAGTAGTCGGCTGCTTTTTCTTTTTCTTTTCTTTTAGTTTATATATATATTTAGACCCACAGACCTCTTTAGAGCATACTTTTAACAGAACACCCATTAAGATCTGAGGCCAGGGTCAGATTAGGCTGTTACTGAAATTTTGAGTAGGATTTCAGCCACTGTCTTGTCAAGTATCCTGATACTGGGAAAGATCCATGTGATTAAGTCAAGGCTGATCTGCCTACAGACTATCTTTTTTTTAGTTTCACTTCGGGTTTTAGGGATTTCTTTTTTTATTATACCTTTGAGGTATTTGAGTTTCAGAGCGAAATATTACCTAGGTATGGTATTCCCTCTGGTCAATGAGTTTCCTTAACAAGGCTAATGCAGGTGGACTCTTGTGAGTATTGAAACTGGACTATGTAACGAAGGAAGCTCATTTTGTAACAGCAGTCTACACAGCCTTGAGGGTTAACGTGCTTTAAGCTTACCTGCTCCTTGCTTGATGACTTAAGTCCCTCGATCTGTATCAGAACTAACCTACTTCCCTTGAGATCCGTAGACCACTGGCCTTGAGGAATGAAGCATCAAATTTTCCCAGAAGACAAAGAATGGCTACATTGAAAAACAGCTACCACTGATTCCAGCAAGTCTGTCCAGGGTCATGTTGACATACGACTAACGTCCTGGCCACCTGCTTCTCCTGCACATAGCCCTGTTCTCTTTTCCCACACCTTAAAACCCTCCGGCTCCCCCTTGATGGGGAAGGTGCTCACTGAGACGTTAATCCACTATCTTCCCAGGTTGCCAGCTTCCTGATAAAGGTTTTCCTACCATCACTTGTCTCTTGGGTACTGATTAGTCCGGGACCCACCTGTCCAGTTAACAATCTGGTGACACAGTTGGTGATTTGCCAGAGTTTGCTAGATGTTGCCCACAGTTTCAACATCAGCACAGAACAATTCCTCCCTCTCGACACTTCTCCTAATTTCAAAATCTGTGGATAGTAGAGAGCGATGCGGATTATTTCAGTGAAGTGCAATTCAAGTTTGAACTAGCAGGGGCTGGTATAACCACCCTGGTCAGGGTAGTTGCAAATCTGGATACTTATTTTTGCATGTCAGTCTCTCCTCGGGCTCCAGGAGGAAAACATACTGAGAATCAGCCCTGGTAACATCCTAACTCCTACAGAACTTTAAGTCTACCTATGATTTTATTCTCAAGAGATGGGATTTCTTTGGAGGAGAGATGGCAGGTCTGGCTCATGGGATCCTATTAGAAGACTTAGGACACTCTACTGCTGTCTGCAAATAATTTTGCAAGTTCCCAGAGAGGCATAAGTCAACTCTCACACCTAACACACTCAAAGTGAATTATTCTTGGCTCTCAAGAATTCCTAGGTAGTCCATGACTGTGTGTGTGTGTGTGTGTGTCCCCACTCCTTCATTCATGTAAGGAAATTTACTCCTCATTCACTCTATATGAAATGAAAAAAAATCTTTTCTTCTAATTTTCTGATTTTCTTCAATTTATTTGGAGGCAATAATGTACTTTTGGTTCCTCTAGTTTTTCCTACATATTATACCTTTTTAGTCTGTATTGCGGTGGAAGAATTTTAAATAAATTGAGGCTATAACAGACACAGGTAGCCCCTTACCGAAAATCATGCTTCTGGAAAATGTTTTCTTATGTTAGGTGTTGATGAAATCCGTATTAACAGTCCATGCATAATCCCTTTATTGAGAAATAGGTGGCAAGATACCAAGATCTCAAATTGCAGGAAAAAAAAACTGATTTGCTTTGCCTCTTCACTGTATTACCGACAGGGTGAGGTCATGGAAATTGAAGTGTGTAAAAATCGGAGGAAAAGTGCATAAATTATACATACATATAAAAAGCTAAACTCAAAAATATTCCAGATTATACCTGAAGTCAATATGTAACCTATACGTCAATTAAAAATAAAAAAGAGAGTTTTGATTATGGGGTTTTTTAAAAGAAGGGGAATATTTTAAAAACGTTGATGTGTACAATTGAGGATATAAATGTATAAGGTAACATTCTGATAATAATCATGTATTATTCATGTGATTCTTTACATTATATTTTATAAACTTGCAGAGTTTATAGGTCAGATGCTTGCATTCCAAACAAGTAAGTACTTATTTCATCAATTTCTCTTATATAATAAGCAGATTTTTCTCAGACCTTTGCTTCAGCATGATTTGGCAGCTAATAAAGTCTGAATGTTTATTTGTTTTTGTTTATACTTAGGTTAATGTGTCAAATAATCATCTTCTCATTTGTAAATAAGCATATAATTGCTCAGTATCTGAATACAGCACCTTTAGTCTCCAGAGAGTATTAGAAAAGCTAACTGAAGTTAATCATCCCAGATCAGACCGTCAACAGAATTTTAGAAGGAAGGGTAAATAGTGTGAGGAAAAATAAGATTAAAATCTTTCATGTCATTGGAGGGAAGTAAACATTGTTTAAATTACTTTGGGTGACATACAGATCTATGCAACCCCAAAAATGACTATTAATGTAATCAGAACCTCTAGAATTAGAAATATCACGAGTACCTTTCAAATCAAGGTTTTTCAAAAAAACCTTTTCATTTGATAAATTACAGAGAGTTTCATTCATATAGTCACACATGAAATTAATAGGAAAAAAAGAAAGTATAAATCAATAAATACAGATGGAAGGAACTATTTCAAATATTTAAAAATGTAAAAAAATATATATTCTACTGTCTTTCCCTAATGAAAGATTTATGTGCTCAGTGTTTGACAGGAAATGCAAAATTCAACTACAGGGTCTGCCTAGTTTTCACAGAACCACACTGACTGGAAGTTGTGCATATTGGAGTTGTATCCTCCAGATATGCCCAAGTTCCAGTTAACAAGGTTCTATGCCAAGTGAAAACTGCCTGTATATATATGTGTATATATACCACTCATAAAAAAGACATGAATTTTAAAACTAAATGTGTATAAATATATGCCTTGCAAACACTTAAGTAACAAAATTAATTACAACGAACCTACAGGTAACAATACAGACACCATCCAAAGGTCAAAAACAGAGCGTTTAAAGGCAGACTATTTCTAGCCATAGCTATTTGTTTGGGAAACATTATAGTAGCTACATAAGCAAATCCAAAGATAAGCAAGGAAGAATTGGCAGATACATTACCATTTGGTCTTTGTCACATAATTTAAATTAAGTAATCAATAATTATATACAAGAACTGAATGATATTATCAATAAGGTTGATTAAATTCTATCAGTAGAAATCTCCTACAAAGACAATATGCAGCCTCGTGTAGTCAATAAAAACCTAAAATGGTCATGCGAAAGACTTTATGATCTTAAAAATCAAGGTGAACCAGATAGGAGTTAAATTATCAGATTACAGTATTATGAAACAGAACACTAAAAGGGTTTTTTTTTTATTTTTAAGATAAGAATTTGAATTATTTTATTTTATTTTTTTTAAAGTTTATGTATTTATTTTGAGAAAGAGACAGTGGGGAAGGGGCAGAGAGGGAGGGATAGAGAATTCCAAGCAGGCACTACACTGTCAGTGCAGAGCCCAAAATGGGGCTCTAACAAACCATGAGATCATGATCTGAGCCAAGACCAAGAGTCTGATGCTTAACTGATTGAGCCACCCAGGCGCCTCAGAAAACTAAAAGTTTTAAGCAACAACAACAAATGTGGTTAAACATGTGAAATAATATCGACCACTATGTTAAGAAAGCAAATCATCAAAGACATCTAAAAATCATTGTGTTAAACGCCACTAAGCATCTTAAAATCCAAGAATATAAAGCAAGAACGGAGGCAGTGTAAGTAGTTAAAAATATTATAGAATTTAATACAATCAGGAAGAAATTGGTATCAAATTGAAAAATAGATAAGATCAATGCAATACAAAACAACTATACTTTGTATAATTAATAGTGAATCCAATAACAAACACTTAAATTTTAAAAAATCTGGAAATGCAATTGCCTTCTAAGAAATACAACTTATGTTTTATCCTCATATGTTTGGAGATTAAAGGGATGTTCTAAACTTGAGACAGTTAAAGCTTATTTTAATCCTGCCTTTTGAGTTTGGGCAGCATGTTTTCCATAAAATATGACTCTTAATCAGTTGAATTGCAGCTAGTTCCAGGAACCTATAACCACAGTTATTTGCTGGTCATAGGTCTCAATTTATTTTTGTCCCTTTGATTCCTGCTGTTATAGACTACCTTCCACTTCCACCCCCAAATATGTATGGTTGAAACCTAATCTCCAGCGTAATGGTGTTTGGGGTATGACCTTTGGGAGGTGATTAGGGTAAAGCACTCGTGAATAAGATGAATGTTCTTATTAATAGGATCAGGAAAAGCACCCCAGAGAGAGAAAGAGAGAGAGAGAGAGAGAGATCACTCATCATGAAGGGGCACAGAGAAAAAGCAGCTAAGAACTAGGAAGCAATGTCACAAGACACTTGGATTTCCCAACCTACAGAACTATGAGAGATAAATTGGTTTATAAGCCACCCAGTCTGTGACATTCTGGTACAGTGGCCTGATGGACCAAAACATGCCACCCAGCCCCCTTGAACTAATGATGGCAATCTTGAAGTCACATGTCTGGAATAGGAAGACTACAATCTTAAAGTCTTTTGTGGCAGGGCTAAATATAAATGGGACTGTACCATCCAAAAGCTTTTAAAATGGCAATTCAAAATGCCACCGGTGGCTCCAAAGTACAAACTTCCAGTGATAAGTATGTACTAGGGGTGTAATGTACAGCATGAGGACTGGAGCTAACATTGCCATATGACGCGGAGGAAAGTTGCTAAATCTTGAATCTCATCAAATTGTGTCCACTGTATTCTTTTCTTTTCCTTGTGTCTATATAAGAAAATAGATGTTAGCCGAACATGTTGTGGCAACTATTTCAAAATATATGTAAATCAGACCATCATGCTATACATCTTGAATTTATAGCGATGTTTGTCATTTATTCATCAATAAAACTATAAGAATGTAAGAAAAAGTAACATGGCATTTCTACTACTTGAAGTCTGAAAGAATTACGCCTCTACAACTATCTATTGTAGTTGTCTATTTCCATTGCTCGGAAGGCCTAGATAATGCAGAAACATTGAGAAATACAAGAATTTTCTTCCATTAGGTTCTTCATCTGTCCAATATCTCCTACCATTTTCCTCCCTGACCACTACCTGACTTCTAGAACAATGCCCTACGGTTTGGGTTTTATTTAAGGCAACCATCTACTTCATTGTATCAGTTTCTGCATGAGGTAAGGGGATCATAACAGTTTTAAGAGATGAAGAAAACCATGCAAGTCAACTAAATAGAGATTTCTTGTTTGTATCAATTCAAGACAGAGAGGAAGTAAGTGCCCCAGTTTCATGAATTATTCGGGCACTCCGTATGGTCATATCTGCCATCTTCAAGGATTCTAAGATCGTCAGGGGTGTCAACACACAGCAGGGTGCTGGGGGGAAAGAACTGTGCGTGGGAGAATATCTGGTCCAGGTACAGAAGTAATACACAAGATGTCCATACACATACATGGAATGAAAGTAAGTCACATTGTCATATCTAACTACAAGACAACTTGGAAAATGGGGTCTTGCTTTGTTTTTGTGAAGAAAAGACAGGTCTGCTGAACACCCGTCCAGTCTCTGCTGTATTTCTATCTCTACTTCCACATTTGCCTTATTCTAGGTCTATTCTCAACATCAGTTCTTGTTCACAATATACAATCAAACTTGCTACCTGGTGATTTCTGAGTATTTTCCAAAGATCTATTTTGTTTTAACCTCCATTCGTGTTAGTTTCAGATAAAACTCTTGTCATAAGAAGATATTGTTACATTTTTCTAAAACATTAATCCATTAGAATAGATTGCTTTTGGAGTCTCTTTTTTTAATTTATTTTTTATTTTTTTTTAACGTTTATTTATTTTTGAGACAGAGAGAGACAGAGCACGAACAGGGGAGGGGCAGAGAGAGAGGGAGACACAGAATCGGAAACAGGCTCCAGGCTCTGAGCTGTCAGCACAGAGCCCGACGCGGGGCTTGAACTCACAGACCGTGAGATCATGACCTGGGCTGAAGTCGGACGCATAACCGACCAAGCCACCCAGGCGCCCCTGGAGTCTCTTAATATTTTCCTCCATCTTACTATACTCACTCTCTGCCATCAAGCTCTGGTTCCCCCACAACCCCCCCCCCAAAAAAAAGTAGGCTACTTAAAAAAATCTTAAAGCTTTTCTATAAGATTAGAACTACTTTGTGTAAGAATATATTGTTTTTTTTTCAACGACATTTTAGCACTTGAATACAAAATGTGTTTAAATGTACAAAAAACATTTTCATCTAGGTGAATATATGGCTCTATTTTTAGGCACACAAAAGCAGTCACAGATATCCCTACCTTCTCAGCTACCGAGGCACCTGTCCAGAATACAGGAAGAATCAACATGTTTGTCATTTCCAATGGACATGGAAATGCTGGACAATATAGCATTATTCAGATGATCAACCCTTGGGTTATTTAAACAAGTGGATAAACGAATGAAAAGCCATTTAGTGGCTGCACAGGAAGTTTATCTGATTTGGTGTAATGGATATCCTGGGCGGGAGTGGAAAGGTTAAAAGAAAGTTTGTTCTGTCCAGGGATGCTGTCCAGCCTAGATGTGCAGTCTGGACAGACGCTGGTGGCTCCAACAGTCATAAACTGGCTTCCCAACTCTCCTTTCTTCCTTCCTTCCTTCCTTCCTTCCTTCCTTCCTTCCTTCCTTCCTTCCTTCCTTCCTTCTTTCCTTCCTTTTCTTATACTTTTTAAATGTTTATTTATTTGTGGGGCGCCTGGGTGGCGCAGTCGGTTAAGCGTCCGACTTCAGCCAGGTCACGATCTCGCACTCCGTGAGTTCGAGCCCCGCGTCAGGCTCTGGGCTGATGGCTCAGAGCCTGTTTCTGATTCTGTGTCTCCCTCTCTCTCTGCCCCTCCCCGGTTCATGCTCTGTCTCTCTCTGTCCCAAAAATAAATAAACGTTGAAAAAAAAAAAATTTTAAATGTTTATTTATTTGAGAAAGAAAGAGAGAGAGGCGGGGGGAGGGGCAGAGAGACAGGAGGACCCAGAATCCAAAGCAGGCTCCAGACTCTGAGCTGTCAGCACAGAGCCTGATGCGGGGCTCGAACTCACAAACTGCGAGATCATGACCTGAGCTGAAGTCAGATGCTTAACGAACTGAGCTGCCCAGAAGCACCCTCCCTCCCCTTTCTAAGGGTCCAAACAATTTAGTGCAAAATGAGAAAAGAAATGTTAAAAATTACTAAATATTTTCCTGAATGATAAAACAATACCTTAGTTCTTTTGTGGAAGTGTACTAATGTTTGCTTAAATTTGTTACAAAATACTGAATGTGACATCTCAATATAATGTAGTCGTCTGGATAGGATCCTGGAACAAAGGGTATTAGGTGAAAACTAAGGAAGACTGAATAAAAGAATACATGTATATTAGTAACAAATGCACCATGCCGATAAAAGGTGTTAATAGGGAAAATTAAATGTGAGATATATGGAAGCTGTTTTCTTCTCAATTTCAATAAATTTATAACTGTTCTAAAAAATCTACTTATAAAAATAAGAATAAATAAACAATAAAATCTATTTAAAAATACACAAACTATTAAACTTAATGAATACTTGCTGACTCTAACCCTTGACCAAAGTAGAACAAAATTTTTAAATATAACAATTGATAATACCTAGGATCATCATCATCAATGTCACAATAGAAGAAAGTAAAATTAGTGTTAGTTCACACCTGGAAACCCAAGTGTGAGGGTAAAAAAGCTCTCAGCACTGATTGGCCACTAGTAATTTCTGTAGATTCTCCCATAAAAAAGAACTAGAATATCACCCTGATACTTCAACCTAGGAATTGCTTGCTGTTTCAGAGTCCTGGGTGATAAAGACAAACGGATCAATCGTATCAGTGTATGAGGAAACTTCACAGCTTAACACTTTTATCTTAGTTTTAAAAATTACAGCTATTTGGGAGCCCTTGGCTGGCTCATCAAGAGCATGAGACTCTCGATTTTGTGGTCATGAGTTCAAGCCCCATGTTGGGTGTAGAGATTACTCAAAAAAAAAATTAAAAAGCTAATTAAAACTCTAAGTGCAAAAGTCTTAGGCTTGTGCATAAAAATGCTGAGGAAGAAATTCCATTAGCACATTCCTTCTGCCTGACTTGATTCATATGAATAAGCTGAGACAAATCTATGTAGCAGACGGAAGTATGGATGGAAGAGTAGAAATACAGTACAAATATGGATGTCCCCAACATGAAGAAATTCTAGCAAAGAAAACTTGTAATCTTTTACCATAGAATCCTTCATGGTTTCCTCATTTCACTAGACATTTTTTCCAGTTCATCCCATGTCTTAGCAGTTTGCTTACACTCTATAGCTTATACTAATGCTTCTCAAACACCTTACTTAAAAAAAAAAAGATATTACAAGAAAGTTACAGTGGGAGTGGTCATTTGGGGGAACTATTCAGGTTTATAGTTTCACTCTCTAGGATCAAGTTCTGTGGATGCCTTATCTACATCTCATTAGCTTACCTTACAGTTCACCTGCAGTTTCTGTGACTAGTTCCCACTCACGGTAAGGGCTTGCTTTCAACCAAGCTCTTGGTTTCTTTTTCTGAAGTTGCCTCTGTTGTTCCCTGAGAGGCAGACTGAAATTTCCAGGGGGGGATGTTCATACCTTCTGTAGTCACCTTCAACAGTGAGAGCGACGAGCTAGAGGGTAAATATTCCAGAGCCTCCAGTACCCACGCAGGAATGTACTCATTACAATTTTACAGGGTCCCCTTCCTTTCCTGCCCATTCCTCCCTCATTCAGTGCTTCCCAGGATTACTGCCAAAATAAACTAATTGAACCATAATCCTTTCTTTAAGGTGTTTCTTGTAAAACATTAATTTACATACATCTGTATTCCTAAAAAGGGTAAGAAGTTTAGATTTCTACAAAGCATTGCATCGTAAGCTATGATTGTGAATGTATTTTTATATAGGATTGATACAAGAATCATCTACCAGGAAAAATAAAATAAAACAAATAAATAAAATATTTTAAATAAATAAATAAATAAATAAATAAATAAATAAATAAATAAAATGCAGTAAACAACATTGGCAAAGATGACCTAAGAATATTCAAAAATAATGAAACATAAAAACTGACCTCAATTTTAATTAGTCTGTCAGTCATATACTAACTCTTCACATTTATTCTTTGTTCTTTTTAATCTATTATTCAAAATACATGAAGACAAAAAAGAAGACTTTAAGAGTAAAGATATTTTAAGTATCCCCTACTTTCAAACAGAAGGAAAATCCACAAAAACAATACACAAAATTCAATTATAATTGTGGTTATATTCATAAGCCTATAGGAAAGCATATTTGTGAAAAAATCAACAAACATCTATTTATATCTTATTTGAAGGATTATATGAAAAAAATTTAAAAATATAGTAATAATCAGTATTATAGTCCTTCATCTTTACTTCCTTGTTACTGATAACTTTTACGACCTATTAATGTTTTTATATTTACCACCTGCTTGCAACATATAGTTGTTGTTTTTGTTTTTTTAAAGATTTTAGTTTTTAAGTAATCTCTATACCCAACATGGGGCTTGAATTTCCAACCCAGAGATCAAGAGTCACATGTTCCGCTGACCAAGCCAGCCAGGCACCTCTGCATTTTATAGTTTGTTATTGTTGTGGTTGTTGTTGTTTTACATGAGAAAAACACCAATATGGGAACTGACTTTATTAGAGGAACAGTAAAAGGTCTAGAGTTCTGTTAGAAACAAAAGGAATAGTAACTTTCAGGAAAGGTGATAATTTCACAGACCTTCTGGAAAATTCTATGTTTAAAAGAAAAATATGAAATTCAACAGATTTTGTACTGTTGTATCTAAAGGAAAAATAAGGGCCCAAAACACAGTGTGATGAAGCAGACGTGAGGTGCAAACTGCGTTTCCCGAAGCTGTGAATAGAGTCATTCCTTATATCAGTGGCAACACAGAAAATGGTTTTTAGTTATCAGCTGATTGGGGATTGGTTTATTAACATTTGTATCAGAAAGATTTTGTGAGGTGTTCATCGGAGAAATTATGGCTACAAAAAGTAATAACTTCTCTCATTGAATTTTGTGGTGGTTCTATATAAATAAAATTTGAGGTAGTGACTGGGTGACTAGGTTGAGTGTCCGCAACTCTTCATTTTGGCATGGCATCACAGTTTGTGAGATCAAACCCTGTGTCAGACTCCACTCTGGGTGTGGTTCCTGCTAACGGTTCTCTACTCCCTCTCTCTCTGTCCTTTCCCTGCTCTCTCTCAATCTCTCTCTCTCTCTCTCTCACACACACACACACACACACACACACATTTCCAACTCTTGTATTTTATCTAGTATTATTGTTGCCATTTCATACTTTGGAATACTAGGAGCTCTGGGGCATAAAAACCTAACAATGGGACTGGAACTCCTTTCTTCTTACTTCCCGTGATCCCTGGAATAAAGAAATACCAAAGAAGCCTTCTAATAAATGTGCTAAAAAACATACTTCCTCATAGACATAGAAACAGCATTTATAGCATGAAGGAGAGTTATAATCTAGAACATGTTTTTAGCAATCTAGATCTGATCTCTCTAGGTTACTTATTGTAATTAAACTTGGAGTTTGGGGATTTTCAGAAATTGGAACTGTTGCCTAAATAGAAAATGAAACCAGTGAGATGCTGATTCTTTGATGAGATATAAGGTATTCTATAATGAAATGGATTACCTTGTGAAGCAATGTATACACATAACTTATTCCAATCCCATGCCATATTAAATCTGAAACAAGGAAGCTTCCCAATGTTATAGAGAATTAAATTCTGGGGAAAGCTGCACATGAATGTCTCAGTTTTCATCCAATGAAAATTTCACCTTTCTTATATTATTAGTAAATTTGGCACTGTTTTCAATCATAATATTATTATTCATGTAAGCTTAATTTGACAATTCAATTTTTTGTGTTACCTTATAATTTTAGGAAACAGTTTTTGTTCCATTAGAGAAAAATGGGATACTTGGTCAAAAGACATCTTGTAATCATTTGCTATTAGAAAGATCTGCGGGTATTAAAAAAAAATCCACTTCCTAGGTAAAGTCCTAACATCATGGCATTTAAAATTAAGTGACTAGGATACTAAACGTGTAAAATGAAGCACGGTTAGAGTAAGGAAGGAATAGGAAGTGTTGGCCAGGTCAAGGAAGGCCTCTTTAAAGTAGATATTTCTTTGATTTATTCAGAAATTTATCTAAATAAGCAATGTATCTTTCTGAGCACCAGAATACTAGGCAGAGAGAAGAAAGAGTCCATTAACTGAGGCGAAAATGAGTTTGTTGTATATGTTTGAGAAATAAGAATGTTAATGTCTTAGATTTTGCTTTGAGGAAACCCAATGTAAGACAAAGGCTTGCATTCACTTGGAAATGATGTGCTGATCAAGAGGCCGGAAAGAGTGAAACTGGCAAGTATACAAAACTAATTCAAGGGTGTTATCAAGCTGATCACTGTTGTGGTAAAAATGGGGTTCAATCCTATCAGGGAGCCTCTTATGAGCCATGTAAAATGGATCTCAGAATTTTCCACAGAGGAACTCAGAAGAGACAATTTAATCCACCAGTTAACTCTCTAATCTTGATGCTCAGGAGGATAGTTTCCTTGAGATTATCTCTGATGATAAATATTGACCTCCTGGCCTCCTCTGCTTTAAAATTCATGCCAGATGGTACTAGGAAGCATAGTCCCATGGCAGTACCTTCTGATGTCAACCTTGGCCTAAAAGGAAGCATTGATGAGCTTTCCAGAGAGGTCAGTGTCTCCCTTAGCAATTTCTTATTGGTGAAAGAGATTTTCTGGGAGACATTCAGTGGTAGATTGTCTGATCTCACATATTGGATCCTTTCTGTATTGCTCACCTACATAATTCTCCTGACGTTGTTCTAAATATTCTATTTAGTCACCATAGACAAGTATTTTCAAGATTTAAAAAGCAATTTGAAGCACTATCTTCTGGTGTTCCTGCCAGAACATTAAACACGGAGTCACAGCAGAGGACCTCCATTGCAAGAAGCTATGTATTTAGTATTCCCAGCCCAGATCTCAACTCCCAGATAACACTCCAACATATGTTCCCTAATACTTTCCAATTTATTAGTCAGATGTTTTAGTCACTTGAATGTGTTTCTCTTTTTTCTCCTGGAGAAACTACTTGATAATTAATTATCTTGTCTTAGCTCTGTTTCTCCTGCCCCTACTTACAGATCAGGACATGAAGAGAAATGGAGGCAAGTATTGAATAATCCAAGCATCATCTTGCAAGACGCTTGAGCCATAAGAGCCTTTATATGAAGAAAGGATTTATCATGGGGGAGGGAGTGGCTTCTTCCAAACAAGATATTGAAGATGAATATAGAGATTCAAAATCATCAAGCTCTTTTACTTAATAGCTCACAATCTGGGTCTCTAGAATTTTCTTTACTTTAAGTATGGTCTCTCTTCTTGGGCATAGGAAACCCATAGAGGCTGTTTGTTCTATATCTTTTCTAGTTCAATATTTATATTGAAATTCTGGGTCTGGTTTTCATCAATGTCATCTCTATTCTACTAGGAGGATTGGTAGCTGGCTAATTTCAATTTTTTTCTATGAGCTTCTAAAAATATTAACAAAAGTTAGCTAATTGTACAGTCTTTAATATTATCATTGTTCCTATATTAATAAAGTGTATTGTACAAACCGACATTTCATGTTATAGTTGCACATATTCCAATCCATCTCTTATAAAAATCTTAGTTATAATTCTATTACATGTCAATAGTTATCACCAATCCACTTAACCCTGGCAATAGGAGATTCTGAAGTAACATAACTCACAGAAGAAAAACATTGCTGGTATTCCTAATTGTCTTAATCAGGGTTGCCCTGAAAGAAGAGAGCTTGATAAATGGTTTGTGTGTAGGAGAGGTAGGAGGAAGAGGCTAGGAAAAATGTAATAATCACAAGAGGAAGGAGAGTAAGTCAACGTAAGGCTAAGTAGTTTTGTTATCCTAATAGGCAATTGAGGCATAATCTTTGTAGGAACCTCTAAGGAGCAGTATAAAGTATATTTCAGAATTATCCAGCTAGAGCTAGAATAATGTTATAAACATGATTCTCATTGTCACAGGTTATAGCATGAAGTGTTAAAAATTAGTGTGTTTATACAAACATACACAAACGATGACTGAGTAGCTTCTGTGTGTATCCGGGTAAAGGTAGAAGAGGATTTGGGGGCTATAAAGTGACATGGGTGGTAAAACTGAAGCAAATAATTGACAGATTATCTCTGCATGCAGCTAATTGCTAATGCAAGAGGTGTCCAGTTGAGTGAATGTGACTGGAGCAAATTAAACAAGCAAAAAAGTATCACAAAATGAGATTGGGAAGTACAGAATGGGGGAGAGCCACATGACATCCACATGACTCTTCCTTCATACATTCATAACCTTCCCCACAAGAATGGTGCATTTTTTTTACAAAAATAGTATGAACCTATACTAAAATGTCAAAATCACGCAATATTCACAGTTTACATTATAGTTCACTCCTGGTTGTATATTCTATAAGTTTAGACAAATGTAAAATTATATATCCATCATTAGATTATCATTTAATGATTTTTAAATATTGAACTGGCCTTACATTCCAGGATGAATCCCACTTGGTGAGATGTATACTCTTTTATATATGTTGATGGGTTAGATTTGCTGATATCTGGGCCTGGTGCTTTCTGTTCTGGAAAGTTATTGACTAAATTTCTTTGATATAAGCCTGTTCAGATAATGTGTTTCTTCTTATGTATTGGCAGATTAGGCCTTTCAAAGAATTGGTCCGTTGTATCTGCGTTGTCAAATTTGTAGATGTAGAGTTATTCACAGTACTTTATTATCCTGTCGATGTCCTTTGGATCTGTAGTGATTCCTCCTTTCATTTCTTTCATTAAGAATTTGGATCCTTTGTTTTTATCTTAGTTAACATGGCTAAAGTCATATCAATTTTATTTATATTTTCAAAGAATCACTTTTGTTTTCCTTCATATTCTTTACTGATATATGACCTTTGGAGGTCAGGCCAACGTGTGAAGTGGAGAAAAACTAAAACCTGAGTATGACTGAGGTGTTTTTGTTTTTAGGTTTTTTTTTCCCCTATCTCTTTCAACTGGGTGATTTCTGAAGTCATACTAGCATGCAGAAGATTGGCAGTCATATGGGAATGTTGGATTTGAATTTTTTTAGACCTGTGAAAGATCTTATTTGATTGACATCCAAATACAAATGTTGTATTTGGAAAGTTATATACATAGGTAATAAGGAGAAATGATGGTTTGCTATATAAATTCAGGAGGAATCAATGAATACAAGTAACAGAAAGCCATCAGAATTTGAGATCATTTGGAAGGTAGTGAGTGTAGGGATTAAAGGGAAATTCTGAAAATTCTTGAAAACACTAGTGTTTCTGAATCAAAACCAAATTCTAGCACTTAGATGTTGTAAAGAATAGAAGGAGTAGTCAGAAATTTGATGGAAAACCAAGAGATTTCCATGATACATATCAAGTGGAAGAAAATACTTAAGAAGGGAAACATCTATCAGCTTATTCAAATATTGTTGAAAGGTATCAAATTGACTGCAGATATTTTTTAAATGGCAAGATTAAAGGCAGTTTCAGTTTGACTTTGATAAATGTTGAATTGCAGAGATTAAAGGAGAATGATCTATGGAAGTAGTGACTATATGTATACATGTATATTACAGAGACAGACAGACATGTTCCTGAAAATGTTTCCTTAAATAAAGATAAAATAATGAAAATGGTGAGTTCAGTTAAGTCTGGTTAGTAAATCAAGTTAAATAATGATAGAAATGATCCAATGAAGAATTTAAATATGTCACAGCAGGAGGGATTGATTACCAAGGGAAAGACATGACAGTATGAGATCTGGGATATTAACAGAGGAATTGACTAATATGTAACCAAGGGCAACATATCCATTGTGAGAATAGGACAAGAATGGATGTGCCTGCAGATTCCAGTGGATTGTTATATTTGGCTTTAATTAAGATGAGGGATTCACTTCCAATTGTTTCTATATTCTTAGTGAGATAATAACGCCAGCTTAGAGTATGTGAGGAAGTGATGTGAGGAGTTCTCTCACAGAGGGGCTAAGTGAATTGGCCAGGGAATTTAACAGTCTTGACAGGAAATCTCAAATGGGACACCTGCAGTTTGTGTTCACAAATTTAAAGTGAGACAAGTGCATACCATTGTGTGTATGTGTGTGTTTTAGTACCATTCAAATGCACCAAGGTAGTTACCAGTTTATAGAGAAATGGATGTATTCAGGTTTGAGGTTTGCTCGGGTGAAGGATGGAAGATTAGCTGAGGTTACCTGAGAGATAGTAATTATATTAATATATCACAGTATCTAAGCCTGAAAATAAGGAAAAGGATGAATACAAAAAGTGATAGAGATATTGGACTGGAGTTCAAGATGAGGTTAAATTGGTTTAAGTGGGTGAATTGAAGGACATAAGTTGGGAGTATATAAATCATAATTCATAGCAGATGATTAAGAATCTAAATTTTTGGAGAATTGTGATAATTAGAAATGATAAACACTAAAGAGTGAGAACACTAGAGCATGGAGTGTGGAAGATTTTTTTCACTGATGAAAGGTCAAAGAATTAGAAGGCCAGATAGTTAAACATAAGGTGCATATGTGAAAGAGAACTGAGGGGCGCCTGGGTGGCTCACTCAGTTAGGCGACTGACTTCAGCTCAGGTCATGATCTCAGGAACTGTGAGCTCGAGCCCTACATCGGGCTCTGTGCTGACAGCTCAGAGCCTGGAGCCTGCTTCAGATTCTGTGTCTCCCTCTCTCTCTGCCCCTCCCCTGCTCATGCTCTGTCTCTCTCTCTTTCAAAAGTAAATCAACATTCAAAAAAAAAAAAAAAAAAGGAAAGAGAACTGATGTATTGCATTTCTTACCTTCTTTGTGGCTATTTGGTCTCATGGGGTGGGGGGGGACTTCATGTTAATACAAACAAGACACACTGCCTTCTTTAACCTTCCATGATAGATTGCAAAAGTGACCACAAACCCTTGCACTTGTATCAAGAAGTATAGTGTTTCTCCAGTGTTTAAGTCTGTGATGGTCACATGAATTTCTCGGGCCAATAGGGCATTAACAAACAGGAAAGAGCAGAGACTTGGCACGAGCTTGATCTTTGAGGGTAACTCTTTTGCAATGTTTTTGACCTTTCAACTACCATGTGAAAGAAGCTCAGACCCTCTCCTGGATAACAAGAGACACATGACCCAGTCCCCTCCAATTTGCCAAGAGCCTTGCAAGTAACAGTCATGTGAGCTAGTCAACCAGAAATCATCCAGCCCTTAGCTAACCCGCCACCTGCCAGAGGCTGCATAAGGTAGCCCAGCAGAAAACAACTAGGCTGGCCTATTTAGGAAAGACCTCCCTGCCAGTCCACAGAATTGGGAGACAAATGCATGATGACTGGTTTAAGTCACTGACATTTTGTGGATAGTTTTTTATACAGCAATCAGTAATTAACAGAGATATCGCGCTTGTAAGTGTCATTGATCCTGGGAATGGGAGATAGTGATGACTGGAGAAAGCAGTGAAGAGACAAAAGAGGCTGAAAAAATAGTGAATAATCTATTCATGGAAGCTAGGAAAAAAAAAATGAGTGAGGAGATTGTATAGCAAGCTGAAAAAAGAGGGACCCATATGATTTTTTTGTAGAACAGTAGGCAAAACTATCATGTGGTCTAATTCGGATAGTGAAGTATTTGTCTAATGTACACGTCTAGCACATCTTTTATACATTGTGTCTGTGGGAGTAAAGGTGCCAGTAGCTGGTCTTTTTAGTTCAAGAGTAACACATCCAACACTGCCTTTTGGACATGATTTTAGAGCACAAAATTTTGGACTTCAGTTCTAAGGGAAGAACTGTAGGAGGCATTTTGGGTCCCTGGGATAAGAGTGAATGTATTTTCCATTTGAGAGAAACGTTAACAAATCACAGCTAGAGGATGGATATGATCGATTCCCAAATGCCCATAAAAGCCTTCCATTCTACGAGTAGCATGAATAGGGAGAACATGTTGCTCCAGCTCTTGAACCTGGGATGGCCATGTGACTTTCTCTGGCCAATGGGCTTGAATAACAAACGTGACATCAGCAAAGGCTTAACAAGGGCTCTATATTGAGGATGCTTCCTTTGCAGTGTTTGTGACCACACAGTCATTATTTGAAGAAATCGGGCTAGCTTGCTGGATTATAAGAGAAGTAAACTCAATTGCCTCTCTCACCCTGTACAGCAGCCAGAAAAAGCCATACGTGTGAACTGAGTCATCCGTGATGACCCAGACACAAGCTGACTGACCGCTGACAGCTGTCTGGCTGTCCAGTAGTTATCAGCTGAGTTCTCTCAGACCAGAATAATCAACTGTGAGTGGACTAAAAGGTTAATGTTTAAATCACCAAATTTTGGGATGCTTCCATAAGCAGCAAGAGATGAAATGCCTTTTATCACTAGGAAGCACTCTGTTGCTTTGGAACTACCACTGTATTTAATCCATCCATTATGAGTAACAGTCTCATGATGTGAAAATAATATCAATGCTGTTTTAATTTACCATGATCATATACATTAAAAAAATAAATATGTAGTTAAGCTTATGAAAAATATAAGTAGACCAAACCTATACAGTCCCTCTTTTTATCATAAAAGTTATATTTTTGTGGAAATTGTTTTACGCAAAGCTTCTGAGATCTGATTATACACATAATTAGTTTTATCTGTACATTTCCTTCATATTACAAGCTCATTCTAGTGAAGATCTTAGTAAAGATCAGTCTTATCCAGGAAAATAATCAATATATTAAGGATTTGTAGCATTATTATGTGCCATAATTAAGGACTTAAAACCATTTAAAATTATTTAAATGATTTATGCTTATCATGTTATTAATGTGTAAAATACGACAACGTTTGTTCATGTTGTTGTGTTAGGTGGATATTTTACAACAAATGGTATGCGGGAATAGCAAAAATGTGTAGCTTCATCATCCAAAGTATTTAAAAAATTTTTAACATTCATTAGAACTTACCGGTTTAAGCTCCTAACAATTAGATTTAGAATAGTCAGGGAGGTTATATTTCTTCTCCTTTTTAGTACTGTTCAAAGGATATGTTATCAATTTCCTGCCACTCTCTCACCCTGGAGGAACTAACATTATTTTGATTTTATATTGAAAATAAAAGGCATACTGGAAAATAAAAATGGATTTTGAGATGTTTTCCCTCTCCAGAAGAATCCAAACATTATCAGCACTGACTCTTACCAGGGCAATTCCCCTTGGAAGGATTAAGCCTGCAATTGGTCCAGAATCTGTGCTGTATAGACATAGGTAAAGAATAAAAGGAGACTACCAAATATTCCTTTGCTAAATCGTGCATGCATTCACCTGCATGTCTCCCCCAGTTTTAAGTAACTGATATATAAATAAAGAATGTGTAAGATAAGTTATTAAATGTAAGAGACTCTTCAACAAGTCTTTCAATTCTACTAAAACTTAATACACCAATTTTATTTGCTTATACTGTTAATAAGCTAGGCACCATGCTTTAGAGACCTGGCTCAAATTGAAAACCAACGGAAAATAAAACTGGTCATATCTTTCATATTTCTCTCTCCAGCTTCTAGATATCCATTCATCCTTTACACACCACTCTGAACTATGGAAGCAAATTTGATTTGTGTAATTGACCAAGTAAAAAAGAGTACACATGTTCCTTGATTTGCAATGGGTTTCATCTCGATAAAAATAAAAATAAGTTGGAAATAGCATAAGTTGAAAATTCATTTAAAATACTTGACCTACAGACATTGTAACTTAGCTTAGCCTTCTGTGTTCAGACCACTTACATTAGCCTGAAATTGGGCAAAATCATCTAACATAAAGCCTATTTTATAATAAAGTGTTGAATAGCTCATGTAATCCATTGAACACTGTACTGAACATGAAAAACAGAATGGCTGTATGGATATAGAATGATTGTCAGTGGATCATTTGCTTACCTTGGAGATTGCATGGCTGGTGGGAGCTCACTGTTACCACCCAGCATTACAAGAGAAGACTGTAGAAACACGTCAACAGCCCAGAAAAAGATCCAAATTCAAAATCTGAAATACGGTTTCTACTGAATACATATTACTTTCACAATATTGTAAAATTGAAAAACAAGCTGAATCATTGGAAGTTGGGGATCATCTGTATAAGGCTACTAGCAGGGGAAGATTGGGAGGAATTCAATATTGATCAAAGAGTGTATCTACTGAATGGGAGAAGGGCAAAGCATTAATGTTACCTAATTTAAATAGAAGTGGAAATAGTAAACTAAGTCGAAAGAGCCAAGGGCAGATCTCGGCAAGGAAAGGAGACTAAACAAGAGATGTAGTACAAGCTTAGAATAATTCACATTCTTTTAATCACCGAAGTTAATGTAATCAAAGTGCCTTATTGTTCTGACTAGTTGAAGACAACTGCCTAGGTCAAAGTTGTAACTGTAAATGTTCTCATTCCAATTTTCCTGGTGAAAGTAACTTCAAATTATAGTGTTAGTATTGAATGCATGTGACATTAAGCACTAGTTAAGATGAGAAACTCGAATGAGCCCACTATCACCACCTTGGAGGAAGTTATGTGGAGGATTTTTGTGGCACTTTTCCAGACAGAACAAGAATGGACCTGGAAGGAATGGATAGGACATAAGGTCAAAGCAGGTGACTTACGTCTGATATGCAAGAGATATTTGAGCACATCTGGCCTTCCTTATTTCTAGCAAACTTTGAATCAATATTAAGTAATGATCATGTAATCTATATCCAGCATGCATCACTGAAACCTACTTCCAAATTTCTTGTGGATGGCCTCCAGAAACTAGGACTGAGAAAAGAAACGTCCACACTCCAGGTGATTTCTCTAAGAACTAACTGAATCTGGGAGTCAGTTTCTGGGTTTGTTCTCCAGCTTCCCTATCATCCCAGGGGAGTGAGTCCAACTACCATTGAAATTTGAGAAGCAAGCTAGGAGTCACAATTTTCACTCTCTGAGAAAATTATAGTTGATGTGAGCTTTCAATCACATACATTTAAGGCCAAAGACTTAAAATTTTAACTTACCTGTTCTCATAAATATGAACTAATAAGGCAATAGACTAACCAGTGCTGAGCTTTCATTTAATTTATATGAGAAGCCTATTCTCAGCTCCTGCTAAAGTGTCCTATCAGTGCTTTCCAAATCCGTGGGGCTTCTCTGAATGTACCACTTAAGCTGGCATGGGTTTCCGATACTGGTTTCTGACACAGGAATAAAATACTCCAAAGGAATACCAAGGGCTAGGTTTTTACTAATTTTATATGCCTGTTCTAAACAAGTGATTATATGTATGATCCCTCCACCTCAGTAGATGTTATAATTTAGTTGTCCCTACAATTACTCCAGTTTCTACATCTCAGAACTTTTCCTTACCATCTCCTTGCAGATTGTGACTCAACTACACTCAGAGTGCAAATGCAGAGATGAGAGGCCACTTTTAAAGTTACTGCAGGAGGTTCAAGTAAGGGATTATACATAAAAAGTCAGAACATACATTGAGGAATCCTAACTGAAAAAAAATTACAAGTCTAAATTTTAAAAAGACAGAATTTCTTTAGAAAAGTATAGAGTTTAGATTTGAAAACCTATAAAACATAAGAGAATATCTCAGCCTTAGTGAAAAACAACTTCATAATACAAAAGGACAGCATTGTGGGTGGTTTAAAGAATCTATTTTACAAAACCTTTTGTAATAATGTCAATCTCATAATCAATAGAATAGTTTAACCTAAAGGCCAATATAACCTAGCCATTACCAAATATAAAAAAATAAATGCTATTTGTGTAAATTTAACACTCATTTTGACAAAATATGACACTTAGTAATGAAAACCTTTAAAAGGATAAAAGTTTATCTACTGAACAGCTTAGTAAACATGTTAGATAAGGTAAAAACTTTAGGGGTCACCTATTAAACTCAGGAATTCATCTTACCAAACTTTTCCTGGATGTGTAAGCCAATAAAATAAATAAGTCACAATAAAAGTTTAGAATAAACTGGAAAAAGCTTCATAATTTGAAAATATGGCAATAAATATAAAATATTTAAAAGAAGATGAAACAATAAGAATCTAATATGTCAAGATATAAAATTTACTTAGAAAAAGTAATGGTATCCCTTAAATAGTGATGTATGCAATACAATAGGAATGGTCCCAAGGAATTATATTAGTAAATTCCATAAAGTATAAAACTTTAAAAATATCAAAAACCTAATGGAAAATATAATACAAGTCAATTGCACAACATAAACAGAACATACAATGTTTCTAAGTGGGAATGCCAATGGAGACTAATGATCTAAGAGCTACAATTTTATCTGTAATTTCAACTCAATCCTAATAAACAAGACTTCATAATCCAATCAGAATATATTTTGAAGATTGAATTTCTTGGAAGACTCAAGATAATTTGTTAAAAGAACAAGAAAGTGGTATTAGGATATCTGTATATTTTCAATTAGAGAGCAATTACGAACACTGGGCCATTAACACACACACCAAAAGAAATATATAGGTGAACAAGTTAGGGGAGAGGATCCATAAATAAAACGATGCTGATGATATAATTTGGTGTACCATAAAAGTAGCATTAGACAGTGGTTTGAAGAAGTAATAATATACAGAAACTGGCAGTGAGAATGATGGCATATGTAGAAAACAAAATATAGTTAGTACTTGATTCATACAAAAACACATACATAATGAAAATCTGGAAAACAGCTCTCTTGTGCATGCATACACTGGAAGATTGGCCTTCGTAGTTAGATGAAAATCATTTTCATCTATCTTAGTAGTAATAAATCTCCAAACATACCCTAACAGACATAATCACAGTTTCTTTCTTTACAGTCCTTCAAGAGGTATGGTCACAAACAAAGCTTCAAAATACAAAATTGGATCTCTGGAATAAATTGTCCTTCCCAGGTGAGCAAAGTATGTGAAGGACGTTGAAGCTCACATGCCCAGCACCGATTGCTAAAGTTCATGGTGGAAGAGATGGAGAAGCAAGTCTGCCACATATCAAGTCTTTTGGGTCAGAGGAATCATTTGAGCATCTGGCCAACAATGACATTGTGGATCGCACCGGCTCTCAGAAGAATCCAAAGTAGGCAGGGGATAGAGGGAACAGAAACGTCTCTTCTACAGCAATTCCTTCACACGGGAATTCAACTAAGGAACAGAGTTAGAGGTGGAGTTGGAAGCCATAAAGAGCTCTCAGTGTCACAGTCTTGTGATCTTCCAAGTTCACAGTTTTGAATTTTAACAGAAGCAAAGTTCATGATCTTGATTTATATTTGACCTTTCCTGCCGGGAAAGCTCTGCACCGAACTCCCTAGCACTGCTCCTTCTTGTAACTTGAAGACCATAAGTTGCTAAGCCTAGAGATTGATTGTTGAGTCCTTGAGCCTGTGAGATCAAGAGACTTCATGACTGCATTGGAGGAGGTCTCGGAGACTGTGAGCTCCTCAGACTTTAAGTCTATGAGATCATAAGACTATAGACCAGGAATGTGTATCATCACTATTCAACAGTTTTAAGAAAATACAACATTCTGCCAAGTCTATACTTTAGTGATTTGTATGCAAATATAATTGCGTATGTAAGTTTTTACAGAGGTGAAGCATCTCATGTAATAGCCTAAGAAAATACAGTAACAAATATCCAACCATATTTGTAAATATTGTGACTTAAACACAGACCAAATATTAACTTTTCCTTGCTTTGATTATATTCGTCTTGTTACTGATACATGTAAACTATTTTCTCTCACTTTTCTGAAACTTCCTAATATATATGATCTAAAGAGAGGTATCTGAGAGCAAATTACACACAGGAAAGTAGTTAAGTACCTTCCCCTGAAGCACTCTAATTTTTGTGTACCAACACAATTAATGTGTAAAAAACAATATAAGATGTAGATTTTTTGGAGGGGGAAATGGAAAGCATTTTGTTTTAATCTTCTAGCTTAAAAAATTAATCCACTTGAAGTATAATCTCGTAATCAGAGAAAACTCAGCAGGGTGTGTGTGTTTATAGAGTGAAATGGGCACTCAGTTTTTTTCTCTGATAACAGGGTGTGCGTGATACGCTAAGCAGCTAATACAGAGCCCTCAACATACACATAAAGAAGCGTAAAGAAGCTAGAAGTTTATCTGTCCATCATTCAGGATCACAGAGGTGAGCAGTCTAAAGTTAGTTAGACCCTATCATCCTCAACATAGTCCAGGTAAAGCTTCTTTATAGAATCAACATAGAAGTTGCTCCTACCACTTCCAATCATATGATAATGGCCAGGATTATTGTTATGGTCACTTAAGAGTATTTAAAAGAGACTGAACTGTATTCTTAGCACTTGGTCTCATGGTCATCAAGAATTTTGGGTTGGAGATGTTTCACTAAAATAAAAAAGAATGGATACTGAAGGATAGTTAGCATTCCCTGATGCAATTAACTTACTTCACCCTAGAGTTGTAATATCTGATACTACCATTTTCCTCCTTATTTAATGCTTTTATCCTCAGAAAACCTTTTATAAAGTACCAATTACAGGGGCGCCTGGGTGGCGCAGTCGGTTAAGCGTCCGACTTCAGCCAGGTCACGATCTCACGGTCCGTGAGTTCGAGCCCCGCGTCAGGCTCTGGGCTGATGGCTCAGAGCCTGGAGCCTGTTTCCGATTCTGTGTCTCCCTCTCTCTCTGCCCCTCCCCCGTTCATGCTCTGTCTCTCTCTGTCCCAAAAATAAATAAACGTTGAAAAAAAATATATAAAGTACCAATTACCATCAACAGAATTGCCCTCCTTTGTCAGCAATTAGCTAAATAAATTTGATTAAGTCACCAACTATTTATTCAATAGTATTATATAAAAATCTGTTAGAAAATCTCCTGTGAACTCACGAAACACCAGACTGGTTATATACTGTCTGAACCACGTTCCAAACTCCTCGATAATTAAGTATCTGTAATATCCGCACAACTGAGTAAAACAAACAACATAATATTTCCCTTAAAAGGAATTTTTTAGTGCAAAATTAGGCTTTGGATTATACTAGTACTATTTTGGAAATTATCAAGAATCAGATTAATACTAATCTAAATCTGAGTTTTCTAACCTAATATAGGTCAAATATTTGTTAGATGCTATAATAGCAGACTAAATTATTTTCAAAATGTTCGAATTTTTTTTTAAGGTTTTGTTTTTATGTAATCTCTGCACCCAACCTGGGGTTCAAACTCAGAATCCCAAGATCAAGAGTCACATGCTCTATCAAGTAAGCTAGCCAGGTGCCCCACGTTTGAATTAATTTAATAGTGAGATGAATTACACAGAGATGTTTGAAAATTATAGCCATCTAAATGTGGCACATATATAAGCATGTATGTACCTGTGTGTCTATGACTTCATTCAAATATAAAAAATGAATTAGTGAATTGTCTTTTTTCTTAAGAGGCTTCCAAGTAAATATTTACATACACTTGGGTGAGATAATGCTTTATTAAGAAAATTAGAGGGGCGCCTGGGTGGCTCAGTTGGTTAAGGTTCTGACTTTGGCTTAGGTCATGATCTCATGGTTCGTGAGTTCGAGCCCCTCGTCCAGCTCTGTGCCGAAAGCTCGGAGCCTGGAGCCTGCTTTGGATTCTGCATCTCTGTCTCTCTTTCTCCCTCTCTCTCTCTCTCTGAAAAATAAATGAAAAGAAAAAAAAGAAAATTAGGTAAAGTAAAAGGATAACAAGAAATAGAATTATCAAGAGATAATTTGTTTGCAAACCGAAGAATTTCAACTAATACATTTCTCTCTAAACAGAAAAAAGAATTGTGAAGTAGTGTCATCTTGTGATGACTATATTCTGTGTGAAAAACACGTACCTCCCCTAACCTTTGTGCAATTTAATGACCCCAAATAAAATATTCTTTTATATCCTTTGTCTCAATTTAAATGTCAATTTTTATGCAATATGTAAAATCTTTACTAATTCTACCTTCAAATATAATTCAGCCTTATGATTCGGCCTTAAAAAACATCCTGCCACTTGCAACGGCATGGATGAACCTGGAAGACATTATGCTAAGTGAAATAAGACAGATACAAAAAGAAAAATTCTGCATGATCTCACTCACGTAGTGGATTCTAAAAAAAAGTCATATCCGTAGCAACAGAATAGTGGTTACCAAGAGTGGAAGATGAGGGAAATGGAGAGATTTGGGTCAGAAGGTAAAGCTGTACTTATGTAGGATGAGTAAGCTTAGAGAACCAGCATACAACATTATGACTAATCAACAGTACCATGTTGTATACTGGGAAGTTTGCTGGAAGGAAATTTCAGGTTCTTTCGCCATGCACACTCGCAAAGTGATAACTCTGTGAGGAGATGCAAATGTTACTTTGACAGATTGCAGTAATCATTTCACCCCGTATATGTTTATGAAAACATCATGCCGTACATCTTAAATATGTATGATTTGATAGATTAATAATTTTCTTACAAAACAATTGCTTCAAAACCTGAAAGTCTTTGATGCCTTTATATTTTATAAACAGTAAGACACACATAGCAAAACTATTGGCTTGGGCGTATTAATTTTGTTTCTTCTTAATTCACTATAGATTCATTCCCTTTCCATTGTTTTTCCATTAAAGTTTTCTGATAAAATTATATTAACCACCAAAACAACAATCCCATCATGATGTTGACTATAAACCCTTTATCCTCTCCCTTTTATTCTTTAATATCTATCACTACATTATTTATTTCTAAAGCACAACATAAGATCAATTAAGTCAGAGTTTTGATCGGTTTTAATTAAAGTGGTAGATACAATAGTATGTACTCAAATATTTGTTGAGGGAATAGCTAAGTGAACTCGAATACCCAACGTAATTTCAGAACTCTCATTACTAAAGATACGTAAATGAGCACAGTTATCTATTTATGAATTATGAATTATGAAGTATTGGTAACTAGTTTAATTTTCTTTGTTCTTTGAAAAACAAGTGGTCAGACACTGGCAATAAGTTTGCTGTCTATATTAATATGTCTGTAGAATCTGGATTGTTCTTTTTTTTTTTAATATTTTTTTTCAACGTTTATTTATTTTTGGGACAGAGAAAGACAGAGCATGAACGGGGGAGGGGCAGAGAGAGAGGGAGACACAGAATCGAAACAGGCTCCAGGCTCTGAGCCATCAGCCCAGAGCCCGACGCGGGGCTCGAACTCACGGACCGCGAGATCGTGACCTGGCTGAAGTCGGACGCTTAACCGACTGCGCCACCCAGGCGCCCCTGAATCTGGATTGTTCTTAAAGAAAACTAGTAACTTAATTTCTTGAAGATGTCAATCAGAAAAATGTTTATTGCAATTCTAATAGGTCTGTAACATCTTTCATAACTTGACGTCTCCTAAAGCTCTGGACAAAAGGTTAGCAAGCGTCTCAGTAATATTTAGATCAGTATGAAAAATGGCAAAACTTCCTCTTCAAAGATAAGGAGCGTATAAGGCCAAGATGAAGTTAAAAATATTGCAGGTGAATAAAAGCAGCTTCTATTCAACATAACGTAAACCCCTATCATAGGGGCAACTGGGTGTCTCAGTCAGCTAAACATCTGGCTTCTGCCGGGGTCATGATCTCAAGGCTCCTGAGTTTGAGCCTCGTGTCGGGCTCTGTGCTGACAGCTCAGAGCCCAGAGACTGCTTTGGATTCTGTATCTCCCTCTCTCTCTGCTTCTCCCCACTCACACTCTGTTTCTCTGTCACACACACACACACATACACACAACACTAAAAAATTTTAAGTACTCTATCATATATTTAAAAATACACCCTTTGTCATTGTTCATAGTCATAAAGAATATTGAATTGGTTCAGGAATATGACAATCTCGTGACTTGAAGAAGTCCATTTTCCCACTGACTTTACTAAGGTGAACCCAGAGAAAAATGAAGGTCAATAAGGAGATTCATTTAGTTAAGGCTTGAAAAATAATGTGCAATAGTAAATATAAGCATAGCAAGGAAATTGCTGACAAGACTATGCTCTAAGTTTCTCTCCCAAATAAAAAAAAAAAGAAAAAAGAAAAAAAAAAGTACTCAAGGCATCTCTACTGGAAGGTTTAACAAAACTCTTACTTGGAAAATCATACAGATTCTGATATATTACTCTGGGGGCTAAAGAGTTAAGAGTGAAGGTCTTTTTTTTCTTGCTGACAATAGCCTTATAAGTTTTTCCTGTAACTTGGTGACTTCCATTCTTAGACCCACGCTATGTGTGATAGAGTGAAATTGATCCCGACCCTGTTGAAAAATGGTGGCAATCCCAAAGGGAAATTCCAACAAAAATAAGGCAAGTTTAGTGTAGCAATCCAAGAACGTTAGGCTATACACAAACTAAAAGTTCATATTAAATATGATTCAAACCGAGGTAAAGATAAATGTAAAGATACTTGAAAAAAGGTGATATAAAGAAAAATAAATAAATGTGGAAATAACAGAGATTAGTCATGAAATAAATGAATGGCTATTATGAGTATAACATTGGATATAGCTGAAAAGATTATCTCAGGGACCTATCAAAATTTAATACAGATATAAATAAAATTATTCTGTTTCTGGGTAAGGTGCAGTATGGAAAGGAACACCATCCTTGCTGAGATTAAATAGAAAAGGAGATAATATTTAAAAATCTTTAAATATATAAGGGACCTCCAGAAGCAACAGGAGCTAGACAGGCCCAAATTACACAGAAATAAAGCTACCACGGAAGAAGCGAATATTGAACTCTCCACAAGGAACACAACATTAACCTGAACTTATTTTTCTTTTAGTGAATAATATACCAAATATCTGAATAAACTGAATTCAAGTCAAGACAAGAATTTGACCGAAAACTAAGAAAAATCAGTCTATAAATCCTAAGTGATTCAAATACTAGAGTACAGGTACGTTTACACACACAACGTAAGCAGTACAATTCACACATTAAATAAAGCTAGGATTCTCAGTGGGGGGTGATTATTTCCCCCTCTGGGAATATTTGGAAATTCCTGGAGATATTTTTGATTGGGAAGGGGCTTCTATGCCACCTAGTGAGTAGATGTCAGAAATCTTGCTAAATATCCTATACTGTGCACAGAAGAACCCTCCCACAACAAAGTATCATCAGCCCCAAAATATCCTGTCCCAAAGTATCAGTCCTGAGGTTGAGAAACTTTAAAACAAAACAGGAAAAATAGGAACTATTGAGATTTTCATGATAGCTTAATATGAGGCACAAGGAAATCCTGAAGGTGAAAATAAGTAATATTAAAAATCTGATAGCTGGATTATCTCAGACAGGAGAATTAGTGATCTAGAAAAAAGGCAACTAACATATTCAAATATTTAAGTTTTGATGTAGATTTATAATTAAATTGTCAAAAATATATTTAAAAATCTCTAGTAATTTTGGGGCAACTGCTTTGACTCTAAATGGCATTCTGGGAGAATTTTAACATCAAATCATCTAATTCATAAGCATTGTATGTCATTCTCTTTCATAAAGTCTCATTTAATTTTTCCTCAGCAATATTTAATATTTTAATACAGGTTTCTTTTTCTTTTATTTTTGTTTAACATTTATTTATTATTGAGAGACAGAGAGAGACAGAGCATGAGCAGGGGAGGGGCAGAGAGAGGAGGAGACACAGAATCCGAAGCAGGCGCCAGGCTCTGAGCTGTCAGCACAGGTCCCCACGCGGGGCTCGAACTCACAAATCGCGGAGTCATGACCTGAGCTGAAGTCGGATGCTTAACCGACTGAGCCAAGCAGGTGCTCCTAGAGACTTCTTAAAATTATGCTCTTAAATCACGTAATCTACACATAGAGTTTTATTCCTCCCACTCCAATCTTTCCAGCATTTTTATTCTATCTTGCCCTTGCGTGCTGGCAAGTACTTCTTTGGAAATAATTCTGTGAAATTGTGGTATTCTTTTGTAAAGACAGGTAAAATGTGTCTGTGAAGTCACATCGGACTGGAGATATTACAGGAGGATCTAAAGAAGGATCCTTATGCCTTCACTAAGTGTAAGATTATACAATGAGTTTGGTTATGCTGCTTTAAGAAATTTTTCTCTTACCTCTAAATTGTCAAATTTATTGGTCTAAAATTTGTGTAATATTTTATACTAATATTTTAGTGTCAATAGGGTTTTCATTTTCACTCCTGAAATTGATAACTTGTTTCTTGTTTTGTGATCAGTTTTGCTAGATGCATGTAATTTTAATTTTCCCTCCACTAGGTTCTCAATGTGCTTATATATGATGACCATATTTTGAGTTCTTGACTATATTAAAAATAATTGCCTTGAAATTATCTCCTAAGGGGTGTCTGGGTGACGCGGTTGGTTAAGCATCCGACTTCAGGTCAGGTCATGATCTCATGGTTCGTGAGTTAGAGCCCACATCGAGCTTTGTTCTGACAGCTCACAGCCTGGAGCCTGCTTCAGATTCTGTGTCTCCCTCTCCCCCTGCCCCTCCCCTATCTCATGCTCTCTCTCTCTCTTTGTCTCTCTCTCTCTCAAAAATAAATAAACATTTAAAAAAATTGTCTCCTAAAAACAATCTCTTGGTCATTTTTTGGTTGGCTTCTCTTGAATGCTTTTATTCTTACCAATGGGTTACATTTCCATGTTTTCAGTATGCCTAATAATTTTTGCATACAAAACATTATAAATATATTGTAGATTGTCTGACTCTGTGTGCCTCCTTTAGATAATGCTGTCTTTTATTCTAGCAGGCAGTTAAATTTGTTAGGTTTGAATACCAAACACTGATTCGTGAAGTTGGCCGTAGCTGAAACTTCTCTGTTCTTTCACCTTTCCAACTTTCAAAGACACATAAAACACGGGTCAAACAGCAACTTGGAGAAAGTTCGAGCAAATTTTTGTAGCCATACCTGTTTGGATCCCGCTTCATTGCATCTCACTTTTAATTTTCTAATTTCTCCTTTGTATCAAATTTACCATTGACTCCTTAAGCAAGTAAGACTGACTTTCTTTGATTCTGCATACTTCATTCTGTGTGGTACCCTTTAATTACACACACATACACACACACACACACACACACACACACACACACACACGTATCTCTCCAATATGGTTCCTTTTCTATGGGTTTCTTTCTATTCTAATGTTTTATCCAGATTTTATTAATGTATATTGCACAAAATTAGTCAGATAGAAGTGTTTTCTCATTGTATGATATAAAATACCATTAATCTTGGCTTTTATACTTTTATTTTGTGAACATCTGAGAAATATAAGCCTTATACAGTTACATCACCTAACTTATGTGTATATATTTAAATAGCATTGCATGAAGAGAGATATATAGTGATACTAAGAAAACATGAAATTATTTTTCTTTGAAAAGGAATGGTGATAGGACTTACTTTTGAGGGAAAAAATAGGAAACAGAAGTTTTCTTGAATTGGAGAATATTTTCTGAAATCAGAAAGTCTAAGTTCAAATAAGATTTCTTCATTTTCTGTTTCTATCACCTGAAGCAAGCCATTGAACTTCTGAGACCAATTTTCACCTATAAATGAGGATAATAAATAACTGTCATATTCACCTCATAAGCAATTATGAAGGTCAAGTGACATCAGTAAAATTTAAAAAAATCCATGTGCGTGTAACAATATATTAAAATAAGTCCCTTGCGGTTTCAGTTTTGGCAGAGCTCCCAAATCAATACATGTCAACCCTTCCAGGTTTCAAAATTCAGCCATGACACCACCACACTTGACCTGCAAAAGGTGAATGAATATGTGATTGACCATTACCTTCAACCACATAGACTGTATAGAAGGCTCTTCATGGAAAGTGGATGCAAAAATCTTTCTACAAGTGAACTATCTGCC
The DNA here is from genome assembly GCF_022079265.1 of Lynx rufus. Classification (NCBI taxonomy): domain Eukaryota; kingdom Metazoa; phylum Chordata; class Mammalia; order Carnivora; family Felidae; genus Lynx; species Lynx rufus. Next base: position 137,409,264 of record NW_025814867.1, read on the forward strand.
CCCCACACACTCTAGTACCAGTAAGGGTAGGTATTGATAGACGCTTTTATCTTCATCTCACAGAGTTAAATCGGATTTCAAGGAGACCATGAATAGTTTTATGTATGTCTCCTAAAGGCTAGGACAAGGGGTCAGGGACATTCCGGCCAATTTTTTTTTGTTTGTTTTAATGTTTATTTTTGAGAGACAGAGAGAGAGCATGAGTGGGGGGAGAGGGGGTGGTCAGAGAGAGAGGGAGACACGGAATCCAAAGCAGGCTCCAGGCTCCGAGCTGTCAGCACAGAGCCCGACGTGGGGCTCAGGCTCATGAACCATGAGATCATGACCTGAGCCAAAGTCGGACACTTAACCGACTGAGCCACCCAGTCGCCCCCATTCTAGCTCTTTCTTAGGGCTAAACCCAAACATTATAGACAGAACATTCTGCTTGTGGTAGAATATCAACTGATAGCTCTGTTCAGAAAGTAAACTGATCCCAGAAATAATCTACTGTTCTTTTCCCCAAGTGCCATACCTAAGTTTAATGGGAGTTGTGTGAGATAGATTCCACAGGGTTGATTTAGACACCAACGCTTTGACTTTTATCATTCATTAGCAATGGTCTAGAAAGCACTCCTCTTCAACCGTTCATCATCAGACCTCCTGGCTTCTTCAGCAAAATTCAAGAAGAAACCACAGATCTAAGTGTTTCCAGTGAATGCCTGCCTTAGCCTCCATCTCCACCATAGCAGAAATTAAGGACAGCTCCCGTGACTGTGGTCCTTCTAAGAATATTCCTACAAGCTGAACACCTAATCAGTCTTTCTGCCTGAAGCAGGATCACAGTTTGTAAGCCTGTCTTTCATGGCTCACACGTCTTAGTGAGCAACAGCTTTACTCTTCCAGTTGCTCAAGCCCAAATACTCAACATCATCTGGACTTTTTCTTTTTTTCTTTTTTTCTTTTTTTTTTTTTTTATTCGTACTTCATATTATCTGATTCTCCAGAATATCCCATCAGGTCTATAGTTAGGCATTTACCACACACTTCTCCCCACTTCTCCACAATCGTCTTGATCCAACACACCATCGTGTATGTAGAATTTTTCCATAAGCACATAATTTGGTCTCAGTATTCTGTTCTCTTTGCTTCAATCATACTGGCTTCTTTAGTGTGCCCAGAACACCCAAGCACATCTTATCCTGTGGCATTTTGTACTTTCTTCCTTTCTTTTTTTTTTAAACTGCAGTATCTCTTAATCTAGAAAAACATTGGCACATACTAAGTGCTCAGAAACATTTTTTTTTTTCATGGAAAGAACTACAAGGTCTTTGAAGATCGGGGTTCTTTAAAAGCCATCAATACTTCCATGAAAGCCAGCTTTCAGTACCTGTCATTTCCACAGAAACCTAGTGTCCAACCAATTTCAATGTTCAAAGTTGAAAAATTTGTTTTCTGTCTTACCTCTCCACTCTCTCCATGCTCTGGAACCTAGGATGTCAGAAGTTAGAGCTAAGGAAGGTGTGCTGGGGTGGGGAGCACCTAAAAGTTAAAGACAATGTACACACCAACGCTAAGAGGAACCAGGCTAAGAGGAAAATTTTAAAACTCGATGAAGTTTGGATTTATATTTCCCTAAAGTGGACATAATCATTATTAAACTGAGACTTTCTTAGAATTCAATAGTCAAAGAAAGTTTTATTATCTTTAAGTGATAATGTCTCACTAAACATTACCAAGTGAGTCATAATTCAGTTGCGGGCACCACCTTAAGAAAAAGAATGCTTATTCGCTGATTCAGACTCCAAGTTCCACTTGAGAAGTAGAATATTTAATAACAGTTAATATTAATTGAGGATATTATATTTGAAGCTTGGGCTAAAGAGAATATAAAAATAAGACATTTCTTTAACCTATTATAAAACATTTTCACAAACCTAATTGCTTTCTTTTTATTTCTTTGCTTACAGGGTCTTTTTATAAATAAAAAAAATATTTATATTCTCCTAACGTATCTACCCAGGTATAACCCAAGGCAGGAATAATGTAATTGTTATACAATTATAACCAGTCACTTAGGAGAAGCAGAGCTTTAAGAAGAGTCATTCTTATAGTTTCCCAACTAACTTTTTCCTATTACTGGTTTTTCCTCCTTACCCCCAATTGTTATTCTCCCTCACAAAAAGGTTTCTCAATTTTACTTTAATCCTGCAAAAGCAATTCCTGGCATAAAGGGTGATTTCATGGACAAAGTTTTCATCCGCTAGCCGTTTCTCCTTTCCTTCTAAATGATGAGTTCTATTTCTCCATTTAATACTTTTCTAGGAAGCAATGGACCAACTTCTTATATATTAACTGCTGAATGACTAAAGTAACCAAAGGTTTTTCTGATTGTGAATAAGAATACTTTACACCCAGGCTTTTCCCTTGCCTGCTTCAATGAAAAATTTTTTATTTCAATGATGCAACACGACTACTTTTATACTGGTAAAAATAGTAACAATAATAACAATCCTTCTCATGTTAGTCATGTGACAAAAGCCCAGAAAATACTGGTTTCATAAACTAAGTCATGTGGAACTGCAGGGAAACAAGACAGGACTGTTCTGCCTCTGACAGAGAAGAATTTGATTTGACCTCTCTGTGTGTGAGAAAGAGAAACATGTCCAATGAGTATTATACTTCTCAGTTGTTAAATTCAAAATAATTGTATTAATGTGCCTCTCGAAGAGCTTGATAAATCTTAGTTGCCTATGAATGTTCAGCTCAGCCTATGAATTTTTACGAAGTGTTCATTTTCTATGGAATCTTACATCACAGATCTAGGCAAACACATTATACACCTGGCTGAATTATACAAAGAGCATGCTTCCCCTGATCTAGCATAAACAGATAAGTGCTACATACATATATACATTATATGTAGATTCTAGGTCGGGTATTTGAGATTTCGAGCAGTCTGGACAGGAGTCCTGCATTTGCATTGCCTCCAGCTTCCAATGGCAGGGGCATTCTTCCTTGGTCGCGCTCTTTGGCAGACAATGGTGAATTTGTAAATTTCAACAGATGGCTCCGGTCAGAAGCATATACACTGTAAAGTCAAAGAGGAGCCTGGAGGAAGCTGATCAGGACATGGAGAATATCCAATTTTTGGTCAGAAAAAATGTATACACTGCAGTTTCATAAAAGTTGTGCTTTTGACACCCAGGTGAGCCATCCAAGTGGAAACCAAATAGACTATCCCGTAAATGCATTTAACTAAGAAATCTCAAAAACTCAAGTTCTCTCACAGATCCCTTTTAGTTTCAATTCTTACTGGTGGAATGAAAGAAAATTTATCTAACAGTCACTTTTACTTCCCAGGATGAATACAGACTGTTAATATAATCTGAGGTAATCACACTGAAAAGAGCTCATTATATCTTCATCCTTACTGTACTTCGGAAAGCTCAGGAGGCTAGATTGCCACTGAGAAAAAAGGAAATTGAATATTTTAAAACATCAGTTTTGTCTAAGTAAGGTCATCTGAGGTTGAGTTGGTGATGCAAACACAAATGCCCACATTGAGGCGCTGATGCGTAGGCAGAGTTGGGCATGCACATCGCTCACACATTTTCAGTATTACAGCCTCCACAACATTCATCCCTAGGTAGCCTAACATCTGTCCTTTGACTTACAGGATTTATTTATTTTATTTAATTTTTTTTTTTTTATTTTTGAGAGAGAGTGTAAGTGGAGGAGGGACTGAGGGAGAGAGGGAATGTTAGGCGAGCTTCACCGCAAGCATGGAGCCAGACGCAAGGGTTCCATCTCACCACCGTGAGATCATGCCCTGAGCCGAAATCAAGAGTTGGGCACTTGACTGAGTCGGCACCAATTTATAGAATTTTATATGGTCCATGTGTTGCCTATGTCTTAATCCTACAGTAGAACCCACTAGCCTTTCTCTGTGACAACTACTCCATATTCCTCACCGTTGGTCATCTTGCTTTATACTTGATCTATACTTGATTATATTGTTCTTCAATCTCATGACGATTCATCTCAGTTCACAGATACCTACCTCACATGCATGTTTACCTCTGTACCATGCACAACAATAAACATACACAAATCCTAATAATATGCACACAAATGGAATAATATAACACATATTAATTTTAACATAATTTGGTAGTGTTTCACTACAGTTTAATTCACTTTTATCCCTACTCTTACTCAATCTTAACTCTCAGACATCTATCTCCCCAAACACATGAACATATGCATATATATACCTCGCAATGTTTTTTTTTAAGAACACCACCACATTAACAACTTGTTTGTATTCTACCTAGAAGATTTCTTGCTAATATCAAGTATTTGACTCTAATGTAATATTACCACATATACATGCTAGTATAATCATGTAAATAGATTATAACATTATTCATTTTCCAACAAACAATGTTAAATAGTGTTCATGTTTTCCTGTATTTTCGTCATTCTTACCATTAATAAAATACTAACTGAGCAACTGGAATACTATGAATACCATTCTAGGGACTGTGGACTTGATAACAAAAGAAGACCTGAATAGCTTTTTTTTTTTTAAGCGCTCTAAATAGCAAAACATTTTGTTGCAAACTTCTTTCTAAACTGTTCCTTTTATATTGGCAGGGGGTGGGGGTGGTGGTGGTGCATTCTTTCTTTAGGTATATTTGCTTCTAAAATATAAGATTTCTAATTTTGCTTCACTGACAGCATAATTTTCAGCTGTTTTTACATCTGGCTGGACACAAAATGAGCAGGTAGAGCTCACTAAATCCTAAAGTATATAGTTATTGCTGCCAGTATTATACTATCATTAGCATATTAATTGCAGGATAGCAGCAAAGAAAATTCAAATGGTTTGGTCTGGCAAAAGTCCCTGAGGATCAGATGGTTTGTATTATTTCCTAAAAATCTGTTGTACTATGTTTTTTTTTTTTTTTGTCATTTTATGTGTCTCATTTCCCTCACCAATTCAATAAGAAACATTAAGGGTTTTCTTCGTCACTCAAAAAAAAATCACTTTAGTATTTAGAGTTTAACTTTAGACACAAATTCTCTCGTATATCTACACTCTCATATTTTATTATTGCACATTCTGCTATACTATGACAAGTGTTCTTTCCAAAATTGTTAAATTCACAGTAGGCAAACATTTTTGAACGAGATTAAGTTTATTGGGGCACCTAGGTGGCTCAGTCGGTTGAGAGTCTGACTCTCAGATTCCACTCAGGTCATGATCCCAGGGTGGGATCATGGGAATCCACAGGGATTAAGCACTGTGTTGGGCTCTGTGCTGAGTATAGAAGTGTAGACCTTGCTTACGATTCTCTCTGTGTCTCACTCTCTCCCGCTCCCCTACTCGCACATGCTCTCCATCTCCCTCTCTCTCTAAAATTAAAATTAACTAATTAATTAATGAGATTAAGTTATCTTGAAAACAATGAAGCTCCGTTTCGAAATTCAGATATCTTCAGAGATTTTCATTACAGACTTTCATCACTACGTTCAGCAAGAAATAACATATGGATCCCTCAAACCACCCTTTTGAGCGCACTTCAGTTACCTTATGATTTCCAAAAAAAGAAAACAAAAATGAAACAACCACCAGTCTAAAACGTAGAGTCTAATGTAAGGGAAAGAGAAGAAAACAACTAGAAGGATAAATGCGACTTTACGGGGTAATGAACAGTTACATGTGTCTTGAATTTAGAGGTGAAATTTAAGGAAAGTTGCCTGAGCTGAAAAGAAGTGGCCATCATTTTTTGAATACACCACTATGACATATGGCAGCCTAACCAGTTACTGTTTAAGCTTCAAAGTGTGCCTGCTTGGCAATAATATTCCCAAAAATCATGGGCTTCGGGTAAAAATTGTCTGTAGGAAGAACCCTGTGGGATCTCGGATATTTAGAATCAGTGAAGTTGAAAAGCTCAACAACTCTGACAAAGCATAATGTTCAAGGATAGGAATTATATCATAAAGACTTTATAGAAATGTATTTATCTGAAATTTGGTTATTAGGAGAAAGGAATACATTATTCTATTATCACCAAAACATTGATTAAACAAATTTATGTAAATATTTGCCCATGAAGAAGTAAGTCCCTTGATGAAATGAAGTTCGAGACATGAAAGTATGACTGGCATTGAGGTGATTTAAGGAGAGCAGATCCAAGTAGGAATAAGATGTTACAGAATTGGTTATTTTTCTATAAATGCTGTCCTCTGCTAGCATTACAGTGATAGCTATCAAGATGCCATATGTAATATATAAATTCTTCTTTTGGACTTGATAATTGATAGTCAAGAAAATAATTCAACAAATTTATAATTGAGCAAGTTGAAGGCAAGTAGGGACTCAGGTAAAGAAGTATGAATGTTTCAGATAAAGGCAATTAGAAAGATTAAGAACATATATGAATTCCTGGAGCATATTTCCATTCACTTCCTCATGGAAAGAGAACCACAATTTGATTTTCAAAACTCGTTAGTACAAGCAGTTCAATTGTGATTATCTCCCTTTTTAAAAGTTGGGATTTGTAAAATTTAAAGTAGACAAACCTGAAAAGCAATAAAGTAGCTCAATTTTGAAGAAATAAGTCCACGATGAGTTCAAACTTAACAGATTTTCAATTCTAAGGAAATTTAGCTAACATTCCCTGAAGACAGGTGTTTCCAATAAAATAACCTTAGAGACACATACGCTAAAAAAATAAAGTGAAACCAACAAGTCAAAATTTTATTCAACATTTGAGTAAATTCCACTGATAGTAAATCTCTTATGTTGTTGATAGATATTAGAAACAAATACATATTTATCATTGAAAGAGATGTTTGCAAGAATGAAAGAACAAAAAGTGGTAAGAACAAAAACTTCATATTTATCTGAATGTTTAGAACCAATTTTTTTGTTGTTGGAAATTTTCAAAGACTGCTATCTTCCTATAATTCTACATATAAATAATACATATATAAAATAAAAACTATATAAAGCAAATCTAGGGATCAGAAAGTAGAAGTTTGGATTATACAATGCAAATCCCAACTATTCTGTTATAGGAGTATAATGAATGGAAGAGTCATGTTTAGTAGGGCAAATGCTGTTTTATTCTATATCTTTTATATTATTTTAAGATATATTCTATATCTTAATATTATAAGAGCCAGAAAAGATAGAAAATATCCCATCTCAATTTATAAGAGAATCCCAGTTAAGACATGCTAGATCCTATTTGTTGAGCAAATAATTTTATTGATCTGATTGTCATCTATTGTTCTGAATATAATCCAATGATAAAGATCAAAGTCATCCACTATAAATATGTCTATAATCATTTGACATGGGTTGCAGTTAATTCTAAAAATACTTGTGAAATATATGCTTTATTACAGATGAAACTCTTGAACCAACAAGATACTAAGTAAGGTGACTAATGTCAAATAGTGTTCGTCATAAACTGAGAACATACCACACACAGTTGTTTTTTTTTTTTTTTTTAAAGCAGAGCAAAGAAAAAAAAATGGTAGGTGGAAAATTTTCCAAAAGTTAAAAAAACCACACATCAAGGAAGCCTCAAATCCTCACATTGGATAGAATAAGTATGAAAAGGATAAAAAAGAAAAAAAAAATACCAAGACACATAAAAATTAAAAAGATAAAATGCCTTAAAAATAGTATCTTTTATAAAAAGTATAAACCGGTATGTGTCTAACAATGCAGTTTCAAAATGCCCGAAGTAATAATTCTTACAACTACAACTATTCAAAAGCTATAATTATTCAAAAAAAGTACATAATTTTAGGTATTTCAATCTCATCTCTCAATAATTTAAAGAGCAAGTAGAGACAAAAATGATTAAGATTAGAAAAGTCCTGGACAGAACCACCAATAAGTTGGTTTAATTGCCATTCGTAGAATATAACCTCCCTCAACAACAGATTGGTTTTTTTTTTTAACCAAAACAATAATTAAGACAGACAATATTTTGGTCCCTGCAACAAACCTCAACATATTTAAAAGAATTGAGATCATCCAAAGTATATTTCAGACCACCGTCCTATTGCTCTCTAATTCTAATAAAAGATATTTGTTAGAAAAGGCAAAGAAATTCGCACTTAGAGTAAAATGTGTATCTGTAAAAGGCTTACTGATAGAAAGGAAGGAATTACCTGAGAGAATAGCTCAAAATTATAGTTAAGGCTCTTTATATAGAATCTTAACTCCTAACCATCTAAAAAGATAACAGACTTGATAAGAATTTAGCAGCAGACATTAAATAAATAAATAAATAAATAAATAAATAAATAAATAAAACTACATTCACACAGATATACATATACACACAATATTTAAAAGGCAATTTTCTTATATTGGCAGCAGTTTGTTAGGAGATATAATATTAAAATCAGAGTTAGTATTTAAAAAGATATAAAACACATAGAAAGTCTACAAACTATGGAATCATTCATGTCAGAAAGTGAAGATGTACGAGGTTCTTAGATAAAATGTTTTGAAGACTTAAAACACTTTCAAAATTGACCCATGGATTCTTATCAAAATCTTTACAAGATTTTGTTAACTTAAGCCAGTTCTTCATAAAAAAAGCATAACAATAAACATTTAATTGTGGAAAAAATAGTGTAGGCTTTGTAACCAGTTAACAAAAGTGACACTAGTGAAAGCTTAGAGAAATAGAAGCAATTCAATTTACCATAAGAAAGAACTCAAGAACAGATCCCTACATACGAATGTATCTGAGCAAATATTGCAGATCAGAGGGAAATGGTGCTTTGACAGTTATATATTTCCAAAACTACATGCATCCCTATCTCACTCCACACAAATACAATCATTAATTATAGACTAGCATGTAGTCTGAGTTAGTTCTTATTTAACATTCTTATAATCAAATTGTACTGATTTAATTGATTAGACCCCTTTACCTGGGTGTGCATATCTTTTGTTGATTTCTTCCCAGGTAGAGAAGAATTTTTCTTTCAGTTTATATGAGTGTCTATATTCTTTTGCTCAAATTTTCAGACTTGAGCTTAAATTTCTTTTTTTCTTTCTCTCATTCACTTTTTTTTAATATAACACATTGCCTCTCCCACAATTTAATGGGTTCTTCTGTGTTTAAGTTACAGAGTAAATATCAAGGGTGAATTACAATCAGTGTAATTCTTTTGGAGCCAGAAATACATGGGTACTACACCCTCTTTGGTGCAAAAGTGGATAAAAACATTTACTACTACCAGCTGGGATTTTCTCTGGGGCCAGACTGATGCCTCTAGAGCCAAGACTTCATAAGCATCAAGAATTATACCTGGTTGCATTAGAAAACAATTAGCCGGCCCTTGGGAGTCTCACACTCCAGTGTGGATATATCTCAGTGCCCATTGGAGAACATAACAGCCACTGAGCATATGGCTAGATCAACATTGTCTCCTCCCAGGTTACTATTTTCTCAATCATCCATAATGGGTTCCTGGGGTCCTCTGCTTATCCAAAAAAATAAAGCATGAATATAAAACTTTTACTTGGTAAATAGCATATCTGAGAAAGTGAAAAAGTTATTTTGCAGAAACATAATCGTTATTTGGTCTAAGTCTTTTTTTAATGTTTATTTATTTAGTTTTTGGGGGGAGAGAATGAGTGGAGGGGGGACAGAGAGGGAGAGAAAGAGAGAACCCCAAGTAGACTCTGCTCTGACAAAGGGCTCAGCCCCTGACATGGGACTTGATCCTACAAACTGTGAGATCTTGGCCTGAGCCAAAATCAAGAGGCAGGTACTTAACCAACTGAGCAACCCAGGTGCCCCTAAATCTTTATTTAGCATTAAAACAAAACACAAACTAATCATGTTATGTTCATGAAAATTTAACATATATAGAATAATTTTAATCTTTTGCGAATGAAGATTAGTGTTATATTAAAAGTAACAAAGACTTGTATTGCAAAATATTTCCTTTCTTTTTTAGAAATAAACTACCTAATAGTGTATTTTTATCTCATGATTAGAAAAAATAATAGTGATTTACTATCAATAAGTAAACTATTATACACATTTGAAGTTAGGGTTAGAAAAGAACAAGGTCATAACTTACCGACATTTTTTCCTGGATTTATGAATATCCAAAGAGGTCCCTATAGCAGAACTGAACTTTTCACTCAATACATAGTAAAGCTTAACTACAATTATTACATGTCTTAATTTTATTAATAATATTTTGTGAGGTTATTTAATAATATGGAATAGTTGCATCTTAGCCTGAAACTTAATGTTTGAAAAGGATACATTAGTGTAACACCATTTTGGCAAAATAAGATTCTAACTGGACCTTTCTAATGTTTAAAATTCTAATTTCAAAGATGACTTAATATTGGTTATTTTCTATTCTGACACATACTGCAAATGAACCATAATACTTTTTCAGCTAACAAGGTTTGAATTTGAAATCCTCAAGTAAAGATGTCCTCTGACCACTATTCTAGTATTAACCAAATGGACGGTGTGTGTTTTCACTCTTTTTTCTACTCTTCTGTGCATATGGTGGGTTTAGGGGCAGGTGAAGTATGTATTAATTCTAGTAGAGAAAAAATCTCCATTGGTTTTTAGCTTTTTCTAAAAATGAATACATTGTGTTCGAGGAATTCACATTAGGATATCAGAATTAAACTACAAAGAACAGTTTTCCTCTGATATCTAGGATTATGAGTGAAAAATAAAGCTGGGATAAAATATCACTGCCAACTCAACAAATAAAGGGACATTGTCTTATATAACGTTCTTTGTAAATTCAAACAAATGAGCAAACATGGATGACCCGAAGTAGAAAAGCACAGCATAGGGATGCCTCATTTCCAACCACTGGTATACCCACAGAGGTTGACTAGCAGCACAGCAAACTCCAGAAAATTCTTAGTATTGTTCCCAGCTTTCTGACAATGAAATAGAATAGAGTTTATACTTTTCTCTTCCAGATTGAGAAATAATGGGAATAACTTCTTGGGAGAAACCAGTGAGTGAAAGAAACAATCAATATATTGGACTCCAAACCATGTATGTAAAGGATCCATGACCATTCAATGAATTCAAGAAAAATACCAAAAACTCTGGTTGTCATTATCAGTTTATTTCAAGGATACCTGATCAAATTTCAGAAGAAAAATAAAGACTGAGTTTTCTATAAATATAGCCTATGGTTTTATTACTTTCTTCTCCATTTTTCAGTGTTTCTGCTTATGCAACCAAAAAAGTAAATAGGTAACAAAAATTCTCAGTCCTTAAACCAATCGATCCCAGAATTCTAAATAACCATTATCTTAGCAAAATTAAAAATTCCAAAAGTTTTTAATATATCAGACAGAAGAAAACATAATTCAAAAATTTTTTTCAAGTGGTATTAATATTCAAAGAACAAACACAAATATAGTAAAACAAAACCACACTGGTGAAAATATTCAAAGTAATTAGATGAAAATGAAACTACAGACCTAACGGAGTTTTAAAACCAAACAACATATTTTGTGAAGTAATAAATTTATGACCACAAGAATAACTCTACACATCAAAACACACGTCTATTTTTAAAAATGGTAGTAATCACAGGAAAGCACAAAGAAATTCAAGGAGCCCAAAACAATGACATTTACACAAAAAATAGAACAAAGTCAAATTAATCCAACATAAAACAGTGTCAAACTAATAGAAACACATTTTCAATTGAAGAATTCCTAAAATTAAGAAACAATGATCAAATTAAAAGACACTATTTTAGACCAAGAAGTGTATTCAAGCATTCAGTACTATTCAGCTCTGCATTCTTTGAATGTTTTAAATATCATTTAAAAGTATTTTAAAATTAGGTAATTAAATCCATTTTAAATTTAAAATAGCATCTGCAAAAGCAGTCGATTTGTAAGTAATTAACAACCCTAAATGCTCACCTCCCTAGTAACAGTTTCATAATACAAGAAATAAAACCCTACCAAAACCCCAGAGAAATAAATGAACCCACAAAAATAGACTATTAAATACACACTTTTAACAACTGATAGCATGATTCGATTAAAAATCAGCAAAGATATAGAAAATGTGACCACAATTAACAACCAACTAGAATTAATTAAGAGTGTTCTAGGGGATCCTGAGTGCAGTTAAGCATCCAACTATTGATTTCGGCTCAGGTCATGATCTCCCAGTTTGTGAAATTAAGCCCCATGTCAGGCTCTGTGCTGACAGCATGGAGCTTGCTTGGGATTCTCTCGTTCCCTCTCTCTTTCTGTCTCTCTCCCACATGCACACATATGCTCTCTCTCTCTCTCTCTCTCCAAATAATAAACATTAAAAACTATATTGTTATAGAACATGCAGCTACCACCAGTTGACTACAAATATGTTTCAAATATATATAGAACATTTAACAAGATAGGCTATATTCTGAGCCATAAAACAGGTCTCATAAATTTGACATTACTCAAGTCTTCCAAAGTATATCCTTTGTCCACACAGAATTAAACTAGAAATGAGTACAAGAAATATCTCTTCTCAAAGAAGACATCAAATAGAAAATAAGAGTATCCTGTACTGAATAAAAATGTAATCACAACCTAGGGGTGCCTGTATGGCTCTGTTTTCTAGTGTCTGACTTCGGCTCACGTCATGATCTCAAGGTTTTGAGTTTGAGTCCCGCATCAAGCTTTGTGCTGACAGCATAGAGCCTGCTTGGGATTCTCTCTCTCTTTCCCTCCCACTCTGCCCCTTCCCTCTTCTCTCTCTCTTTCTCAAAATAAATTAACTTTTTTTAAAAAAAGTAAACACAATATAATACATTTGTGGGTTCCACTGAAGCAATAATGGGGGAATTCATACAATAAATAGCTTTATTAGAAACAAACAAGGTTCCATTAATAACTTTAACCTGTACCTTAAAGAACATAGGGGCAGGGGAACCTAAGGAGTGCAGCTTTTGGTTAAAAACTTAAGTGTGATTTTTCAGGCCCAGCAACAATTACAAAGGTTTCCTGGCAGGTCTCAGGGGGAAAAGTTACTCAACTCACAGCAGTGCTGGTGCACAACCAGCCAGGGCATCTCAGTTAGGTCACTGTGATACGAGTTAGTGGATGTGCGCTTGACTGTTCCTTACATTTTAGCTGGTTTTTATTGGCTGTCCAACATCTCGCAGCTCAGCTCTCTCCAACTTAGCAGAGCTCTTGGCAAAGAAAAGAAAGAAAAAGTTAAACACGAAGTAAGTAAAAGAAAGGAGGTCATAAAGATCAAAGTGGAAATCAAGATGATCGAAAACAGAAAAACAATAGACAACATAAATGAAACCGAAAGCTGATTCTTTGAAAAGATCACTAAAGTTAATAAACCTCAAGATGAAATGATCAGAGGAAGAGGAAAGAAAAAGGAGACCGTGAAAATGACCAATATCAGAAATGAGACAGGCGTTTTCTTTACAGATTATATAAATATCAAAAGTGTCAAAAACAGACCCCTGTGCTCGGGAGCCAAAGTATGTAACATGAAGCTAGCGTTTGGTTATAAGGAAGGAAGATAATTCATTACCTCGCCAGCGAAGGAGGCTGCAGCCGGTTAATGATCCAAGCCTGTAAGCTTGGTGGCGTAAAAGGATGAGGATTTTATAGAAAAATCTAAGATCTGGATGGTTTTGATAGGAACATGGTGCATGCTACCAGCTGCGTTAGTCATGTCTTCAGGGTCGTCTCATTACTAGCACTGGTGCTGGCCATCTGAGTCTTGTTACTAAGTATACTTTGAGGTCAGCAAGATGTCAATAACAATACCAAGTTCGTAGAACAAAGGATTCTACAGAAAAAACAAACAAACAAGTGAAGGGGTGACGGATGCCTCAAAAATGAGGAAGAGAAAAATTGCTTCAGCTGAAGCACTTGTGTGTTGGTCTTAGTTTCCATCCATCTTTACATTTCTATAGCCATTTCAGAAAGATAACAAAGGGAATATTCTAATCAACTTTATGCCAATGAATTTGACTGCTTATATGAAAGAAACAAATTCCTTGAAAAACAAAAACTACAGACGATACCTCAAGAGAAATGTATAACATGAATAGTCCTATATGTATGACATCTACTAAATTTGTAGTTAATATCCTTCTCACAAGGAAACCTCCAGGCTGAGATGTCCGCCCTAGTGGAGTGGTCAATTCTATGAAATATCTAAGACAAGAATGGTACCGGTTCTAGAGAATGAAAAAGAGAAAATATTTCTATGAAGCCAGTATTATCCTGACATTAAAACCAGATAACAAGATTACAAAAAGCAAAAGCAAACCTACAGAATAACATCCCCTAAACATTTTAGCGACTCGAAGTCAACAGTATAAAAATGATAATGCATGACCAAGTGGAATTTATCCAAGGGATTCACTGTAGCAGGATCCTCGCACAGAGAGGCATGATACCAAGGCTTTTCGTTCCAGGAAACAATTTTATTCCTGCTGGCACCGCTCAGTTGGGTTGTACCCGAAGAATTGAGCCACGTGGTGGAGTTTTTTGTTTTTTTTTTAAATATATTTTTTACTTCTTTGTCTCCCATATACGGTAACACACAAACATGTAGTCTGATTAAGTGGTTTCATGTTACAAGGTCTTGAGGGATGTTGTCAAGGAAGTGAATAGCAAGGTTGCCTTGAGTTTTTATTTATTTTTTCCTTCTTTCCTTAGGGAGGGGACCCTACCACATCACAGTAAGTTATAAGATCAATTCATTTAACAAAGACAAAAAAAAGTGAGTTTTTAAATAAAGTCAGACAAAGCATTTGACAAAATCCATCTATACCACTAAAGCATTTTTGAAATGCCATTATTTTAAATGTAAAGGTAACTCGCATATCATTTACCACTTGGTGGCTCTGAATCAAATTTACAGAAAAAATATTTACAAAAAATACTCTTTCATCTGAAGTTAAAATGACTACAGAGATACCTATAACATATTTCACTTCAAAAGTAATTTTTGAATTGGAGCACCTGGGTGGTTCAGAGGGTTGAGTGTCCAACGTCAGCTCAGGTCATGGTCTCACTGTGACTTCAAGCCCTGCATGTGGCTCACTGCTGTCAGGGTGGAGCCCACTTCAGATCTTCTGTTCCTCTCTATCTCTGTCCTTCCCCCACTGTGTTGTCTCTCTCAAAAATAAACAAACATTTTTTAAAAATAATAATTTTTGAGTATATATCAGGCATGAATTCAGCACTGTGAAAAAATAAGAAACTTGTTCTATGTATCCATGTGTTTTGAATATTTATCTTGCTAATCTATGTCATGGCAAATACTAATATATATTATAACAAAAATAGTTTCAAATATTGTAGAGCAGTAGTTTGAAGCATAGTAGTTTTGAAGAATAGTTTTGAAGCCTATCAAAGAGGACAATATTTAATATAAAGCACAATGTTTTATAGTAATACATAATCTATATTATGTATATATATATATCTACGTATATTTTCAAGTTTTATGATCATAGTGTGTGATTTACATATTATTCTTCAAAGAAAAAAAGAGAAAATCTTAAGTAAGTAAGCATCCATTATACAGATAAACAGCTTTCTTTAAATCAGGATATTAAATCAAGCATTTACAGTACTCAGCGAACCCTGGAGTAAGCAATTCTACAGAACTAACCTGGGAATATCATCATCGTATGACTCAATACCGTAAAAAAGTCAATTTAAAAAAAAATGGCTTAAGAACAAGTTCTAAGTTCTCCACATCGATTGCCTTCTTATATGATGAATGATATATGATAACCAGGAATGTACATAAAATAATTCATAAAAATACACAAGGAAAAACAAGCAATGACATTTTGACATTAATAAACATATTAAAAGCTAATTTCTTTAATGTTTATTTCGATTTCAACTCAATTAGAGATGCAGCCTCTACTTAAATAGATTCTGAAGGTTAATGGGTCCGTTTTCACACTGGCATTATCTAGTTCTTGCTGCCTGGTAACACGCAATGATAACAGTGCTAGCTTTTTATTCCAGTAATCATCACCTAATTGCATTTAGCAATTTCAGTTATTCAGTTTCCTCTTCAGATGCATTATCTCTGAATATCTAAAATTTTCGTTTAAAGAGAATATACCAAAATATTGCAATCTTCATTTTTTGACTTCAAACAAGTTCTTATTTTGTATGTATGTCACTTTGTCTGGGGTTCATATGAAAAAAATAAAGCAACATCAGTTAGTAGATCGTTCTTCGTCTGTCTTAAATTAGCCCTTACATCTGATACTTTCCTGACCATGTTGTCTCATTTTCTCATTACAAACTTTGCGTAGTGAAAATGGTGCCTCACATATGTGTGAAATATGAACGCTTCATAATAGATGTTATAAGATAAAATCTATAAAAGATATATCTTTAAAATAAGATAGAGCGAGGAAGATACTCTCAGCTCTCACTCCTTATATACTCAGCCAATCCTGGGCATCTCCCGAATATGTTTTCTATACATGCAGTGGACTCTAGTATATATCTCTCAGTCTAAAGGCTGCTTCCTTCCCTGCCTTATCACACTTCCCCTCTTACCTATCAGACCAGGCTTACTGGGATTACCTTACTAATATAGTACTTACCTCAGCATCTGCCTTTGGGGAAATCTAAATTAAGACCTTGCTCTGTAAAACAATGCATGCTCTGGAATGTTGTAACTATTATAAAATTGTGATACAATTATATCTGAATCTAAATTATAACTTTTAAATACAAAGTACCAGTTTTGAAGCATTTCATGAGTATTCACTTATTCATCGATGCACAAAAATTCGTATATACTATAAAACACAAAGGAAGATACTGAAAATCCCATTTATGAAACAAACTAAACAATCATAAAGGATAAATCATAAACCTCACCTAATAACAATGATAATTCACAAAAAATACAAGAAAAATTATCTCTTTATCATAGGTCCCATCTTATTTCTTATTAACTTACGGCAGGTACTCTTAGAGAATTTTTTTAAGCGATGTGTAGGGAGGGAAAAATTCTTTCTTCACCCTTCAAGGTCTTCTAGCAAGACTAAGAATTAAATTTACCTGAGATAAGTTAACAGGAGAAGAAACCACAAAGTTGTATTGTGTGCACGTGGAAGTCCAATAATGAAATTGAGACCTAAAGAAATGACCAACGGTAATCATGTCTCCGGGAAGCGGGGGTGCAAAAGCACCTGGCTCCAGGGGTCCCAAATAGACCAGGTTGGCTACTCACTGCTGACAAAATCCAAAGGCAGAAAGACCGGTGGCAGCGAAATAAGAGAATAATTCATTTCAGTGAGGCCAACACCAGGAAGATGGCAGACCAAGCATCTCAAAGATGGTCTCCAATGTGCTGAAAATTCTTCCAGGTTTATGTAAGGAAAATGCGGGACAAAGGTCAGTGGGTACAATGATGAGGGTCAGGTTGATCATTATCTTGGGGTCTTGCTGGCTCAGGACGGTCTGTCCCTACTGCCTGAGGAGGTAGAGTTTCGGTTCCCATCAGGGGGTGACTTGCCCGCTGGGTCTTTTGCCTGAGGTAAGAGATATACTGGAAAGAAGAACTTAAGCAATTAGAAAGTACAAACTGAGGTCAAAATGGCTGTGGTTGTTCTCTTTCAGGCAGTTTTTACACTTGTAAAAAGAGAGAAAATAAATCCGTGATGAATCGACAGGGCAAAGAAAACTTAATTTTTGGACGCTTCAGTTAGTAAGGAAATCTAAACAGAATTTGGGCTGAGGTAGTAAATCAGGAAAAAGTAATAAGGTTTATCCATATGGCCTTCTCAACTCTGAATTTTCTATTTTTGGCGATTAGGATATCACTTTAACTCCTTGTACATAGAGGGTACCTTTCACATGGGCAACTTATTTCTTGCTTTTAGGGTGACAGAGGAAGCTCTGAATGTCCTTTTTGCATATGCTGTCTCTTAAGTAACTTTTGTTTAAACTAATCAAAATACCTGGGCACCTGGGTGGCTCAGTCAGTTGAGTGCTCGACTTCAGCTCAGGTCATGATCTCACAGCTAGTGAATTAGAGCCCCCCATTAGGCTCTGTGCTGACAGCTCAGAGCATAGAACCCTCTACAGATTCTGTGTCTCTCTCTCCCTCTGCCTCTCCCCTGCTGGCGCTCTGTCTTTCTCTCTCCCTCTCAAAAATAAATATGCATTAAAAAAATTTTTGTAATAAAATACCAAAGTGGCGCATTTTGGAGCAGCTTGCCCTGCACCCCTACAGTGTCTTGATAAGAGTTGAGAAAATGAAGATTTAAATGTATTGCATAAAAATAAGCCCAATGGTAGCCCTGGGTGTAATGCACATAGACAAAGGTTGTCTCCCTGACCAAACCCTAGTCAGGCTTCTCTGAGCCTTATTCTCTACTTGACTTAAACCTTGGCCTATAAAAACTATAGATATTCAGCATAAGGGCTCCACCCCCATGGCCTAACTACCTCCTAACTACCTAACGAAAGACCCCACATCCAAATACCATCACAATAGGGCATCAAACCTATGAATTTTGGGAGGACACAAACATTCAGTCCAGACCATGTCTGATACAGAATGTTGCTGACCTGAGTAGCAGTGTGAGAACAGATGGAAAAGAACAGGGGATCTCTTTGATTATATATGCTTAGATTTACACGTAGAAACCTTATACCAAGTAAAATGGTTAAACGTGTGGTGGGACCTGATATTCACTGTAGCACACAATAAAGATGAAACCAGTTTTTGAAAAACAAAACACTTCAGTACCACTGGGAAATGTATGCTTCATCAGTGTTCCCCCCAACCCCCCACTGATCCAGCTGCTAATCCTCTCTCCTAGGACTTTCCAAATTTTAGATACTAAAAGAGTTAAAAACCTTGCATAGCTGGCGTGCCCCGGTGGCTCAGTAGGTTAAGTGGCCAACTCTTGATTTTGACTCAGGACTTGAGATCAGCCCCCAAGTGGGGCTCCACCCTCCCTGGGTGTGGAGCCTGCTTAAGATTCTTTCTCTCTCCCCCTGTCCCTCTCCCCCACCTGTGTTCTCTCTGTCTCTCTCTAAAAAAAAAAAAAAAAAAAAAATCCTGCCTAGCAGAGATTCCACGAAGCTGCTTTAGCTGTATGCCTGAAACTGTGTTTATACTTACTATTAGGTAATTTTCTGTGGCCGTCCTGAGATGGATCTTTCTTTGCTGTTTTATTTTCTAACTGTTAGAAAAACTGTCCCCTGAAAATGTTATTTAAATATTTATTTTTCCTCTGGGAAACAAGGCTTTCCTGATAAGTCTTTTTCCAAAATCTCACTTTCCTCCAGATTTGACTAACCTGTTTCCTGAATCCTATGTTGACTTGTTCATGGACTGTAACCCGACATAAAAAGTCAATATATTATGCAGTTTATTTTCTCAGTTAGAAAACTAAATAACAGGAGAGCCCACGTCAATATTCTAGGGTCAAATTTTAATGTGATGAATAGTTAGGATGAAAAAGAGTAAAGCAGTTAAAGCCCATTTGGAGATCTTGTATTTCTATTTCCCCCTACTTTTTCTACTTCCAACATTTTCTATGCCTCCTGTCTTTATATCCTATTTGAAAAGACATCATTGATTTCCAGATAACTTTTTTCTTTCCTTTCAACCCATTAATGTCAGTATTGAGATTTCATAGCAGCTTAATATTATACATTTCAAAGTAACACTTGGCAATTTTAACAGTAGATTTTAGAGATGGAAAAGTCCTTTAAGCCTACATAAAGTATTAAATATAAAATTCCATGATCTGGGGGAAACAATGAGAAAGATGTTTTAAAACGAATCTTAAATCCTTATATTTACACACAGAGAGGTAATTCCACATCATTCCAGGGATCAGAACAGTGCTAAAAATGCCCTACAGTTCTACCTGAGAGATTTACAGCATCTGATGACTAAGCACAGACCTACAATATGGGGAACCAAAGGCACTAAAACCTCATGAAGCTTAGACATAAATATGACTAGCTAATGGCACTTAAAATGTTAGGTTTATTTTGTAAATATCTCCTGATAAATTATACGTGGTTTTTGGTTCTGTTTTTACATGTGTAATTACCAATGAAGTTTTACTCGGTGGGTTTGGTTTTCCCAAATGGCTGGATGGCAACTTCCGCTTGCTATTATTAGATACTCAATAAATCAATACTCTGCAGAAATAACTCAATGAAAAGATATGTGAGAGCCACCATAAAGCGCTTCAACATTTTTGATGTTTTCAGTTAACTTAATTTTGACCTTCAAATTATTAAGAAAAATCCCCTAAAGTTTTTTAATATTTGAAGTTAAAGTAGTAAAACCCAGCATATTTAGATAGTTGTTGAGTTCTTAAAACGAAGTGTCCTTTCAAAGTATAAAGTCAGCACAGTGTTTGAAGTTTCAGACATTTTTGTAGTCATTTCAAACATATTGTCGACCATATAAAAGGTTAGGCTTTGCCCTCAGTCCATGCACATAGAATTCTGATTGATGTCAATGGTAACCATGTGCGAAGTTTGCGGGCACTGTAGTTTGAGACTTTATGGTGTTTTCAGAGTATCTTTGAAGTCTAGTTTCTGTGGAAAAATATAAAGTTGAAAGAGTAGCTCTTCAGGGCTTATTCTTATCCACTGAGAACATGTTTAGATTGCCTCTTTCAAATTCAGAGCTAGGCTGGAATCCCATAAATGTAAATGTGTGGAGTGGCTGTGTTTAGGGATTATTTCCGTTGAATTCACACGCTAGACTTGGAGACGATCATGGCAAACTCAGTGCTGGTAACCTTTCTTTTCATAGATCGACTGTGGCTTGTTTCTGCTGCAGTAGAGAAAAGTACACGTTGCTGTTCGCGTTCGTACTGAAGTTAAATTTGCTGCTATCATTAATTTTATTTACAAACATCTTCAATAAAACAAGTAGAATCACCTCTGCCAGATCCATTTGAGACTTTGATTTTTATGCTCTGACTAAAGGCAGATCTCACTTTGTGAGGATTCTCTTTTATTAGTTAGAATTTACTTTTATAAATACAGTCAAAAGAAAACCATTTCAGACTAAGTTAAAGACAAGGGAAGCCCATTTTCAAAAAAAAAAAAAATCAAAGGCTTTATTGAGCTGTATACAGGTTCTGGAGTAAAATGCACATTACTTAGAAATAATCCAGTTTTGTCAGAAAGAAATTGTAAATGTCACAAACATTCTCCAAAGTATTTTCCCATTTCATGATACAACTGTCATTTTCCAAAATTAAATGCCTTGAATTATGTGTTTCTTAGATAACTATGGTTTTCTGTTATAATTAATTTGTGCTGAAAATTCCTGAATCCCTCCTGAGGTTTTTTTGGGAGCAATCTTTGTCATTTTGGCCCCTAAGATTTATTTGCCGAACGAGGGCTCAATATTCTTGACAGCTCATCTAACAAGATCCTGATAATCTATCTCACTGTAACTGGAGGAAAGTGCTGAAGCAGCAGTCAAGAATCGGGATTCTTTCTGAAGGAAAAGAAAGCAGAGGAAATTCTTCAACTATGAAACAAACCTTTATTGTAGTGAGAATTTTAGCTGACCGGAATTAGGTGTTAAAACAACTAAAGACCAGCGGATAGGAAGAAGGTAAAGCAAGGCAATAAAACAGACCTTTTATGTACCACATCAGATTCTCTGCTGTCTTTATTATGCCTTCAGTTGGTTACTGATAACTGAGTAACATAACTAGTGCAGAAGACTGTGTATGTGTTGTCTTTAGTTCTGTGTGTATGTATACCACAAACCCTCTATAAAGCCATATTGTCTGCCACAGATTTGTAGATGACCAGACTACCTTCTTTCCCGTGCTCCAATTGTTTCTACGACAATTGTTTCCAGACTGGAAGTTTCCTTTCCTAAAGTCATGAAAAACTATTCTATCACCTGCACCACTCATAAAGGCAAACTTTGCAATCTCCCTGTCCAAGCCATCAATGAAAATATCTTCAAATTTAGGGGTGCCTGGATGTCTCAGTCCGTTAAGTGTCCGACTTCAGCTCAGGTCATGATCTTGCGGTTCGTGAGTTCGAGCCCCGCGTTGGGCTCTGTGCTGACAGCTCGGAGCCTGAAGCCTGCTTCGGATTCTGTGTCCCCCTCTTGCTCTGCTCCTCCCCCGCTCATGCTCTGTCTCTCTCTCTCTCTCTCTCTCTCTCTCTCTCTCTCTCTCTCTTTCAAGAATAAATAAAAAACATTCAAAAATCTTCAAATTTCTATGTATACTGTAAATATAGAGCCATTGAATTCAAGTCATTTTTTTGCCTTCTGTTCCACAAACATTCCCAGAATCAAAGAAATACAACATCGTGGCTGTGTTCCTACAATTTAAGGGCCATTGGAAAAATGAGAGGTTAATAAAAATTTTCACCTCAAAGAGGGCATCCACAAATGAGAAAAGTAATTGATCAAATTTGGAAGATTCTTCTCCCAAATTACTGAGTGTTGTACAGAAATTTCGAGTTTTATGCTGTGTTGAACAGGAGTTATGTGTGGGAGGGGAAAATGAATCTGAGGATGAAATGAAGTTTTAAAAAATTACACAAGGAAACTAGTTATCACAGACAACAGTAGTTAGCAACTGCTCTGATTTCCTACTATTGCATCAAGTGTTTAATTGCCTCAACATAAGTTCATTGACAATCCCCCCACACATGACAATCCTGTTTGTTCCATCCCTGCAAAACATGCACACGCGCGCGCGCACACACACACACACACACACACACACACACACCTACTAGAAACTAAGGCAACAAATGCAGTCTGGCATGTGTTATCACATAGAGAAAGAATAGTGTGAATTATAGCATAATCTGGATCAACGTTACCAAAGCAAGTAAGGTCAAGTCAGGTTCAAAATATTACAGGATTGTGGAAATAAACACTGAACAAATGGAACAAGGAATGGCTACTTATTCAGAACTTGCCGTGAGTCACGTCTTCATTTGTGTTTTGGCAGAGACTCAAAGGCAGGCAGAAGACTACTAAAGTTTTTTGTTTTTTTTTTTAATTTAATTTTTTTTTTCAACGTTTATTTATTTTTGGGACAGAGAGAGACAGAGCATGAACAGGGGAGGGGCAGAGAGAGAGGGAGACACAGAATCGGAAACAGACTCCAGGCTCCGAGCCATCAGCCCAGAGCCTGACGCGGGGCTCGAACTCACGGACCGCGAGATCGTGACCTGGCTGAAGTCGGACGCTTAACCGACTGCGCCACCCAGGCGCCCCCTTTTTTTTTTTAATTTTTTTTTAAGACTACTAAAGTTTTATTGGTGGGAAGAGAGGCTTGAGATATGCCCAAGTTGGAGGCTGTTGGCATGGAGAAGCTATAAGCAAACTAATTAGAAGGGGGGTTTCCTATATAATTGGCCAAAGGTACATATTTGGCTTTCTCTGCTTGCTCCTAAGTTGGAAATACAGACAAAAATTAGGGAAGCTGTCAGTTAGCAATCAAATCGTGGCCTTTTTGAGTTGATTGTTGCAGAGGTTATTTGGACTGATAACTAGAGATAACAGTCTGAATTCCTATAAGTCTTACTTACAGACAACCAACTTAGTTACTAGGCTGGTTGCTGTAAATAATTAGTTGGTTTCTGGGGTTCGTTGCTACAGCTTGTGGGTGAGAGTTCTATTTTTATGTATCCTGGCAATTGTTCATTTGTATATTCACTCTCTCAGAATGCTGACATCAGTGCTGCTGTCTTATGCTTTCCCGATCCTATAACGTTTGCAAGAAAATATTGCCTTTTGAGAAAGAAAGATTGTATTGCCAGCCATTCTGCCATTAAACTGGAGATCAGATTATTTTTTTTTCTATAAAAGTCTAACTCTCAGTTTTAAACATTACCAGCAAAAGAGCAGGAACATAACCTAATGATCATATATCTGGCTCTGGGTTCCCATTATCACTTTCTGTGTGATCTTGAGAAAGTCTTGTAAGATCTAGTTTCATGAGTTCTTCACTGGCGAAGTTGGCATGATCACAATGTTGTCATGAAAGGCAAATGAATCAAAACCACTAAACATTCATAATAATGTATAACACATTAAAAGTGCTCTTATTATTTGTAAAGAGAATGCTTATAGCCTAAAGGAATGGACCACAGAAAGGGAGTGAAAAGGTATTTGCTGTCATACAAACACTAAGAATAATTTTATCCCCTGGGGGCGGGGGATCATATAACTCTTTCACTGCTGGTTTCATCCTACATAAAATAAACATCCAAAATTTCCCATAGCCCTACCATTTCAAAGTTTTGAGTTTTGTTTTGTTTTCATGTGTCTTACTTTGGTATCAAAGTTCTAGGCCAATAAACGAACTGAATCTTTATTATGAATGAAGAGATAAATGTAGCTATAGATACAGAAATGTGAACTTGAGATTGAGAATGAACAATTTCTAGGCAGAGCAAAACAAGTCTTAGATATATTTATAAGTGATGCACTTAGGTTGTATTGTTTGGTTTCCCTTGCCCTAACAGCAATGGCTTGGGTAAGCCAGATTTCTTGATCCTAAACATAAAAATAAATCTGGTAACTGAAATTCTCTCCAAGGTTTTGGTGTTCTTAGCTTTAGTAATTTTTCATAAACAAAAAAAAAAGGAAATGAAGACGTAGTAAATCTAGAGAATAAGGATAAGGACATAAGGATATTATGGAAGAAATTTCAAGTTTACAATAGAGACTATAGATTCTTGAGAAAAAGGAATGAGTATAAGTTTATCTGCTATATTTCCACATTAAAAAGAGGATTGCTACCCCACATGGTAATCAAAATAAATAGACAAAAGTAATGTGATGAATTGCCTTTACATGAATGTCTCTCTCCCTCTCTCTCTCTCTCTCTCGTATGTGCTTTTTTAATTTTAATTTTTTAATTTACATCCAAGTTAGTTAGCATATAGTGCAATAATGATTTCAAGAGTAGAATCCAGTGATTCATCCCCCTACATATAACATCCAGTGTTCATCCCAACAAGTGTCTTCCTTCACACCCCTTGCCTATTTAGCCCATCCCCCCCACCCACAACCCATCCAGCAACCCTCACTTTGTTCTCTATATTTGAGTCTCTTATGTTTTGTCCCCCTCCCTGTCTTTAATATTATTTTTGCTTCCCCCTCCCCTATGTTCATCTGTTTTGTGTATTAAATTCCACATTTGAGTGAAGTCATATGATATTTGTCTTTCTCTGACTAATTTCGTTCAGCATTACACATTCTAGTTCCACCCATGTTGTTGCAAATGGCAAGATTTCATTTTTTTGATTGCCAAGCAACACTCCATTGTATATATATACCACATCCTCTTTATCCATTTATCTGTTGATGGACTCTTTCCATACATTGGTTATTGTCGATAGTCTGTTGTAAACACTGGGGTGCAGGTGCCCCTTTGAAACAGCATATCTATATCCTTCGGCTAAAACCTAGTAGTGCCATTGCTGGGTCATAACGTAGCTCAACTTTTAATTTTTTGAGGAGCCTTCATACTGTTTTCCAAAATGGCTGCACCAGTTTCCATTCCCACCAATGATGCAGAAGAGTTTCCCTTTGTCTATCCTCGCCAACATCTAGTGTTGCCTGAGTTGTTAATTTTAGCCATTCTGACTGTTGTGAGGTTGTATCTCATTGTGGTTTTGATTTGTATTTCCCTAATGATGAGTGATTTTCATGTGTCTGTTAGCCATCTGAATGTCTTCTTTTGAAAAGAATGTCTTTTTTCCATTTCTTCATTGGATTATTTGTTTTTGGGGTGTCGAGTTTGATAAGTTCTTTATAGATTTTGGATACTAACCCTTTATACGATATGTCACTTGCAAATATCTTCTCCCATTCTGTCATTTGCCTTTTAGTTTTGCTGATTGTTTCCTTCACTGTGCAGAAGATTTCTATTTTGATGAGGTCCCAATAATTCAGTTTTACTTTTGTTTCCTTTGCCTCTGGAGACGTGTTGAGTAAGAAGTAGCTGGAACCAAGGTCAAAGAGGTTTTTTCCTGCTTTCTGCTCTAGGATTTTGATCACTTCCTGTCTGACATTTAGGTCTTTCATCCATTTTGAGTTTATTTTTGTGTATGGTGTAAGACAGTGGTCCAGGTTCATTTTTCTGCATGTTGCTATCCAGTTTCCCAGCACCATTTCTTGAAGAGACTGTCTTTATTCCATTGGATATTCTTTCCTGTGACTGTTTCTCTCTTAAATGTCTCCACTTCCATTTTCCACTACTGGATTGTGAATCAAACCTAAAACAAACAGGGTTTAATAGAACATTGGAAGGGTTTTTGAGTATAGACAATGTTTTTAATTTCCTAATATGAATAATCAGTTTGATAATTTTAATGTTTGTTTTCTAAGGGAAATTACAGTGGAGAAGATTACAAAGGAGCCTATAAAACAATATAAATCCTTCTGCTTTGCACTGTTAAGGAATTTGGAATGAAAGTAGACTTTGGCCACCCGTGTTCTCAAATATGTATAATAAAAGCCATTCTTAGAAACATTTAAGGATAGTTTCATTGTATTTTAATTAGTTCAACTATAAAAACATTAAATCTCCGAATATTTTCCAACACTATTGTACAGTGCTTGTTACATTTTTTACTAATATAATTTTCTGCATGCTATTTGCAATTTTTCTTATATTATTATTATTCATTTCTGACTGTTATTTTCAGACAATTAGACTTCTTTAAAAATGCATCATATGTTTCTGATTCTGTGTCTCCCTCTCTCTCTGCCCCTCCCCCGTTCATGCTCTGTCTCTCTCTGTCCCAAAAATAAATAAACGTTGAAAAAAAAATTTAAAAAAAAAAAAAAGGGGCGCCTGGGTGGCGCAGTCGGTTAAGCGTCCGACTTCAGCCAGGTCACGATCTCGCGGTCCGTGAGTTCGAGCCCCGCGTCGGGCTCTGGGCTGATGGCTCGGAGCCTGGAGCCTGTTTCTGATTCTGTGTCTCCCTCTCTCTCTGCCCCTCCCCCGTTCATGCTCTGTCTCTCTCTGTCCCAAAAATAAATAAACGTTGAAAAAAAAAATTTTAAAAAAAATAAAAATGCATCATAGTGAAAACTCAATGTTTTGACAATACTTTTATATGAAAATATGTACTTTCTGGTAAAATATGAATAATGAACCTCTTTTTTTATTTTCTTTATAATTTGCAAACACCACTGGTTTTCTATTGGGTGGAGGGTTCCAAATGACACATTACTCTATAAGACTTAACTGAGTGTGAAAGTAAATGCAAAGTTAGTAACCATGTATATGACTTCATTCATTTAAATGAGATTTATCTTAAATACAGCAGTGCATTCTTTTTTTATTCCCTCTGGACATTGGATACTGTGGCTCATCTATTTATTTATTCAGCAATCTTCCAAAAGCAAATAGGTTTCAAACGGTGTCCAATTTGGGGAGAGAAGAGTGCAAGTTGGCACCATAGCAGCGTACTTTATTTTTTGTTGAATGATATTTTCAGTTTTATTTTAAACATCTTGTCCGTTTCTTATTCTGGTACTTTCTACCCAAGCTCTGTTAAATTTCTTGTGAATTCTAAACTTAATAATTAGTTAATAAAATTTAATAATATACAATTAAATTAAAAATTAAGTTCTTATAAATATATCATAACTGAATACAATTTGGAAAACTAAAACTTATGAAATGTCTTTAATAACGTCCAAGTTTTTCACTAAATTTCATTGAAAGTCTCTCTTTCAACAGAGACTTGGCTGTTCTGGGGATATCACTCAGTGTTTTACTTATTTCTTGGGCTGACTTTTGCATTGCCGGAAATCTTGATTTGCATTCTTACTTAAGGAAGTGAAAGCTTGACTTTTAAGGTTTCGCTGTGTAAATAAATTCACCAGCCACACGTGTGTGTATGTGTATACAAATATACATAATCTCCAGTTGTAATTTCATCAGTTTATATGTCTGTAGTTCAAAAAAATTGTTAAAACTGTTTGTATTACTCTCATGTATATTATAAACCATTCACATGCTCTTACTTATTCACTTTAATTGACATCTCAGAGGGCAAGGACATTGTCTCTTCATTAATATTCAATGAATCAACATTTTGGACTCAGCACTTGTAATTTGTTTAAGCCTATCAATTCATACATACTCATCTTTATTCTACAATATACATTGTTAATTAAAAAAAATAGTAAGCTGGGACTTACATTTGAAAATATTATAGCAGATGGCAAAAATATTACACATTAAAACATAGGAATGATTATATCTTGGTTAAATTTTTCTCTGGAGCATTTTAACTAATGTTTTAACTTTCAGTCACAATGGGGAGTCTGGTGACCTTTTAAGCTTTTCAAGATCATCTAAGAACCAGTGATTTCAAATAAGTTTCATCTGCGATCCTGTCCAGCACAACAATATGGGTAATTTAAAAATTACATCCCATGATAAATCTCCCAGGAATTTCCTCTATTACATTCAGTGACATTTCCACAGTGCACAGATGCATTTATAAGAGAACTTTGTACAATAAAATGAATTAGATTAATGGAAGAGAAAAGGAGTCCTAATTCCATATAGGCATATTTTATTGAATCTATTTCTGTGCAAGTTCTTTTTGACAGAAGGAATTCTTCTTTAAATGTCATGCTAAAACGTATAAAAAACCAGACTTGTTCTAATTCTAGGTTTGCTCATGAGAATGCTTTCCTCACCTGATCCTTAAAAACATTTAATGATAAATTATAGTATGTTAGATTCTATTTGTATGATATAAAACTTAAGATGGATATTAGAAAAACACACTAAATCAAAATCCATTTTATTTGTTTTATACACAACACTGAACACATTTCCCTTCTTACTAACACTTTTGTCCAAAGTCATATATTTTTAGGGACAAAGGTATGTAATTATATTACAAAAATAGTTTGCACAGATTCAGAAACTTTGAGATTGGGAAAAATGAAAATCTCCTATGTAACTTGCCTGTGGTTCACAGCTAGTTAGGCAAGATTAACAAGTTGCATTGAAAATTTTATTTTATTTTTATTTTATACCATTTTCTATACTTATTTATAAAAAATAAATTTTTGCCTCTAGTTCAAGTGCGTTTTCAATCTTATACTTCTTGTAACACACTATTAGTCTAAGTTAGCTGGCTCATTTGTTTTTTACAAAACAAACAAAAAAAATTTTCAAACCTTTACTTTATAAACAAAAATAAATATATGTTCTTGTAAAATAAGGCCCAGGAGGTCACCCTTATTATTAAAATTAAGATACAAACAATACTTAAATGTATGTGAGCTAATACAAACATTAAATAATCTGATTTCCTCATACTGAACAATAAACACTACCTTAGAGATTATTTTTATTGTTGTGTTCTTGTATTCTTATTGTTGTTTTATTACCATTTGATCGTAGTTATTGTTTTAGAAAGAGCACTAGGTTAGAAATAAGTTATCTTGATTTTATATTGAGGTTAACACTTAATTCTCAGACCTAAGCAAATTATTGAATTTCTGTAGAAACTTCATCTATAACATGAAATCGGACTAGATGACTTTGAACAACATATCCTATGATAAATACCTTTATTTCCCATAACACATTATTTATATAAGTTTTCTTAGTATTATTTTGAAAATTGAGGGCACCACATTAGATATAGTTGAATGTAACCTCAAACACAACTACTAAAAACTATTTTTAAAATACAAACGCTAAGTAAGTACACTAATAAGTATATGTTGTTAAAATCTGAGAAAATTTTTCATCAACGAATATTTTCAGTTTGAAAATTAAAGCTTCCGAATCAAATAATTTGATAGCCATCTTACACAAAAGCAGTCAGCCTGTTTTAAATTATTCTTTTGAAATTTGTCTTAATAGGACCTCTTGTCCTATATTTGACAACTAAAAAAGGAAAACATTTCTAGCAAACAATGTTGCATTTTAATTTTCTGGAGCATATTTTGCATTAAATCTGTGTACCTCAAACAGAACACATAATACAGTTCAAGTTAGTGCTATCATTTTCAAATATCTTTTCTCATCCATATTCATTATTTAAATATCACTATGTATAGGGAATGAAAAAAAGTCACAATCTTCATATACTAAGGCACAGCAGAATATTTTTGGTAGGTAGAGCTACATAGAGGATTTTAAAAAATAAAATCTAGGGGAGCCTGGGTGGCTCAGCCAGTTAAGCGTCCGACTTCGGCTCAGGTCATGATCTCACAGTCCGTGAGTTCAAGCCGGGCATCCGGCTCTGTGCTGACAGCTTGGAGCCTGGAGCCTGTTTCAGATTCTGTGTCTCCCTCTCTCTCCGACCCTCCCCCGTTCATGCTGTGTCTCTGTCTCAAAAATAAATAAACATTAAAAAATTTTAAAATAAAATAAAATCTACATCAAGTAATTTATTCATAGTGTATGGTAGAAAGTTCTATACATTGCCTTTGTATAAAATGCTTCAAAATCATAAAAGGGAAAATAAGGTCTCTTTACTACATCTTCACAAATTGGTGTCTTGCTAGATATTCTTCTTTGCTATTCACCAAATACCACAGTACGTATATGCTTAAAAAACAAACATGCTATATTTATGCCCTACAGGAAAATTCACTCCATCACATCCATGACTGTGAATCTTAGCCTCGTTATTGTATTTATTCATCTCTTTGTACACGTAATATTTGTAAATTCCTACCTTGCTCACATATTTACCTATTAGTAGTGAGCTATGATAATGATATTTCTGTTTCCTTTATTCAGCAGTAAAAGACAAACTCTTTAGATCATTTCTTTCTTTTCAGTACCTTGGGCATGTTTTACATATATCTTCTCTACATCTGATAGTGTCCTTTTTTTTTTTCTATTTTATAAATGTACTTATTGTGTCAAAGTATTTTTGTCTTTGTCCAATATTTCTACCAAAAGCTCTGAAAGTGATTCACAACAAAATGTGATTACATACACAAAAAATTAGATTATTAAAAGAAAAAAACTTATTGGGCTTTACTCTCGTGTATATACTGACAGTGACCTACACAATTCTACATGAACAGAGGAGATCAAATTTAAAAAGGGAAGGATTTGAAGATGATTTTTTGTTAATTCTTTAATACAAATTAACACACCAGCTGCAGTGCTAACCAAGGAATTCCCAAGAAATCTTGTCTTTCAAGTCAAGACCTCTGATTCGTTGTCACATGACAGTACTTTTTTCTTCTGGAAATGGGAAAAGTCATTATGGAATTATGTCAACACAAGGCATGAGTGAAGAAATATAATTTACATAAATATCAATTTTGTAGGAAATAAGATGTCTCTTTCTTCATTCTTCATGACTTGATCTACAGCCAGATCATTTCCCCATTGTTTTGCAGTTAGAGAAACAAAACATAATTATTGTCATCCCTGTCAATCTTTTTAATAGGGAGAATCTATGATTGAATTGTATCACTAAAGCTTGAATGTGAACAGTTGAAACATTTTCCCTGGTTCTCTGATACAAAAATTACATGAAGCAGGAAATTAGTAGTCCTCCTCAGTCTTAAAAAAACAAAACAAAACAAAACTTAAAAGAGGGATCTTTTGCTTTGTTTTTAAGGGATTTCTAAACTGATGTAGGGGATTTATTATTAATATTCATTATTAGGTTGAGAAGAAAAGAAAACAGTGGATAAACAAATCTGCCTCCACAGTTTTGAACATTTTAGTCCCTGCCTTAAAAATGAAATAAAGAAATTAAGGTCTCAGCAGACAGCAAGGATTCTGATATTTGGCCAAGACTTCCTTTAAAACACAATGTAATAATAAAAACAATCTACTGAGGAACCAGTACAATATTTTGATTACTTTGATTACATTTCAAGATTAATTATAATTATGGAAATATCCTGTTTCCTTAATGGAAATTATCTGAGAAAATGGAGACATTAGCTAAAGAACATGGTCATATGGCCAATATTTCTCAATTATGAAAGCCATGCCCTTAGATTTTTCTATAATCTAAGAATTCATGTTAAAAATATATTTCATATTCATAATTAATGCTTACTATAGCCAGTTTACCAAACTATATCCAATGCATGATAATTTCCAGTTGTATATTTGTATAGCCATGGGTGCTTTCAAAGTATACACGTATTTTTTGTTCCTAGGACAATGAGTATAATAATAGGCTGTGGATATAATAATATAGACTGTGGATATTAATTTTTGTAAATTGTCAGTCCCCTATTTCCTTTACTGGTGAAACAAGAATGCTGCCTAAAACATGTAGAAGAAGTCTCATATGTGGTCAATACACATCCCTAAGTGAACATTTTTGGGGTTGTGGACTTCAAAGTGATGTGCACCAAAGGGTATACAAGGTGATCCATTAGGATGCAAGAGGAATAATATTAATATTTCTGGACATTTAATATTAAAAATAAATTAAGTAATATTTTCAACATTTAATACATGGATTGGCACTGATGACTCCACATAATGTGTATTTCATACAATTGCATTTCAGATAAAGTATTCAAAACAACTTGAGAGAAGCATGGGAGTTCTTCCAGTGTTAGTGTTATCTCCAGTATTAATATGTATTACACCATCTGTTCTAAACTAAACTAAAGCAAACTCAATAAAATGCAAAGGTAATTTAAAAAATAAACTTACAAATAAACTGTTTATATACTTACAAATGAAAATAAGACAATGGCAGAACTGATATTTCTATACTTAACGAGGAGTTCATAATCAGTCTCTCTACAAGCTAAAAGCAGTTGTGATCTGCTAGGATCTAAATCTCAAAGAATTAAGACTATTTGATATATAGATTTATATCTACTATTGTTAATGAAACTCATTACATGTATATTGAGTATTGAGAAATTAGATTGTGATAACATCAAACTTCACAATCTGTAAACCAATTATTTTTTTTAATTTTAAATTAATCTTTAGAAATGTTTGCAAATAAACTTTATACACTTAAGTTTTATTCATTCAATGCAGAAGTATAATTATGATGTGTCATTGATCATATTTGTTCATCATTAAAGGTTTTCTCATGTAATTTCTCTTGAGATGCACAAGTACTGATATAGGAGAGAACTGATTATTCCTCAAAGTGGTATACTTACCACTTCAGGAAGAATGATGATGTATAATCAAGATACAAATCCTTCTAGTTATTATTCCCATTTAACAGTGGAGAGGCACATTGGGGGAAGTAAGGCATAACTAAATCATGGTTAAGTTCTACACTACGTTCTAATTGGTGTGATCCTAACATTCCCATAATTTTCCAGCTTTTAAAATTACCAGACAGACTAAAAAAAGCAAAGATGGTTAACTTACACTGTAGTTGGACTTCCCCATCCATATCAGTAAAAAGATTTTTGTTTTCACTAGGGCTTCCAATGCGTTTTTAGTATTTAGTAAGTTTTTATGTTTATACAGGAATCTCCACATATTCAAGTAAACTTCATCTAAAAGAAAAGAACAAAATAGAAGAAAGCTGAAAGAAATTTGGAAAGAATTGAAACAATGTAAGAAATGGAAGAAAAATATTGTAGAAACCATTGTATTGCTCTGTGAATCAAGACTAGAAAGTTATGGGGGCACCTGCTGGTCCAGTTGGCAAAGCATCCAAGTCAGGAATTCAAGCCCCACAATGGGCACAGAGAATAAGAAATAAAACAGATGAACATATTGGGGGGTGGGTAGGAAAATCATAAACCAGACTTTTTACTGTAGAGAACAAACTGAGGGTTGCTGGAGGAGACATGGGTGGGAGGATGGGCTGGAGGAGTGATGGGGACCGAGGAGGGCACTTAGTGGGATCAGCACTGGGTGTTATCTGTAAGTGATAAATCGCTAAATCTATTCCTAAAACTAAGATTGCACTGTATGTTAACTAACTAGAATTTAAATAAAAAATTGAAAAGAAAAAAAAAGAACAGAAAGTTATGAAATAATAAACTAGCACAAAAATTAAAATAAAATGGGGCATTTGGCAAATTAAACCATAACAAAATAAATGAAAAATTATAAGAGGTTTTGAAGTAGTTTGGCAAAAATCTCCAGAAGTCAGTACCAAATGGCAGAAACATTTTTTTTTTTATTATATAAAATAAAGAATCCTGTGAGGGCAGCTAACATGCAACTAATAATTCTAAAAACAGAGTACTTACATGAGGAAACAAATAAATAAAAAGGTTTTGTTGCAGAAGTAAGGAAAATGAATGGGGATCATGTTGGGGATTAAGATCTCAAACAATTGACGAATGAAGAAAAAATAAAAGATGCACTCCCTGGAAACTTTCCACAAAATTTTGGAAAACTGGACTCAGAGATATGTTGATAAACAACAACACCTGAAGATTAAAGTAAATGCTCTTCTAAGGACACATTAACCAGAAAAAATAAACAAATGAACCTTGTAATGAGGGCATTTTCAGATATTGAAGCGTTTTGATGGTTTTCTTCCATGAATTTTATCTCAAAGAGTTACTGTAAAAGGAACAATATTGATATTATAATATGGGGATTAAAGTGAGGATTGTAGATCCAGGCCTTCCGATTAGGAAGCATGCTACCCTACTTACCAGCTGAATCAAATGTATTTTTATACATGTATAAATATAGATATATATCTATATATATATTCTTAAATACATAATGTTTCACATATAGTATATATGACTTATATATACATATATACATAAAATTATTTAAACAATTCTTCCTAGCATTACCTGTGATCATTAAGGTAAATAAATATTTTCAGGAGGCGTGTCCGGCTGGCCTAGTCATTGGAGCATGAGACCCTTGATCTCAGGTTGCGAGTTCAAGCCCCACATTGGGCGTACAGCTTACTTTTAAAAAATTTGTTTTTCAAGAAATATAATAATACTCTGACTCCTGGTGAACCAAGGACCACCAGGATTCTAAAATCAAAATCAAGTTCATAGAAGACAGGAGACAAAGGGATGACTGGACTAATTGCAGCTCAGTAGTGTCGGTGGCTACCAGCCCGCACTTTGGTTATTTTCCCACCTGAAGATTGCATAGTTGGAAAAGAGGTCAAAACCTCCATATTGAATCCCTGGCTAGAGATGTGAGGGCTACTCTCTATGAAAATTACCCTCAGATACCATAAAACTGGAGAAACAGAATGAATGTGTGCCAACTCTGAGTTGACAGAGGTACTGATTTCTAAGACCTCCCCTTTCATCTTGCCTATTTGACCCGAATGTTGGAGATTCACAGAAGGCGACCCTACAGGTATGCATGTGGTTACTCAAATTACAGCTGCTTTTCCAGATATAGTCTCTTTACCTAACAAAACAACATATTTTCTGACACCTAATGTGAAGCCACTAAGCCTAGAAATTCTTTCCTCTCTATGCCTGCTTGTAAGGCTGCCAGAAGCTGTTTGTTTTTCTTGAACTAAAAGACTTCTACAATTGCTCCCTTTCCATTGGATCTTCCTTCCTAACTGAACCCAGTGAATAAGCTCTAGCACATGAGCATAGAGTCTCAGCCTGACCTTGATCTTCCTTCCTTATACATTTTGGACTGGCTTAGTCACAGCTCCCCCCACAACTTTGTAAGCCAATCAACCGTAGTAAGTGTCTTGTGTAAATATAAATATGAATGTAAACTTAAGTGTGTGTAACCCACACACAATGCACAAATCCTTTTATGTTTTTAGACATAATCTTATCTGATGCATATTGCATGCATAAGAGATCATTCCAGGAGGTTAGGCAAAAGCATGATTTACTACTTTTATTTGGAAGCTAATAAAAATAAAGAGGATGATGTTGATGCTGAGTTGATGAACATGTGGCCTATCTTGGGTTGGTAGATGTCAAATTTAGAGTACAACCACCCCTGATAAGACATCACCTGCCCTACAAAGGAGCAAGAATTCCATTTCCTGAACACCTTTTTTTTATATATATATAGTTCTGGGTTAGAGTTTTCTAATGAAAGAACTTGCCCAGGACTGTGAAGGGGAAGGGGCTGTTATCTGGAAGACGGTGGCAGTGAGGCATCACAGTGCTGTCGTTCCTTTCCACATGCCCTTGTCTCCGTCATTGTGGTAGATATGGTGGATCTTCTGACTCCACCTCCTAGTTCACAATTTTGGTGGCCAGAAAAGAGAATTTTTGAGGCTTTTTTTTATATCCCCTAACTTCTGTTTTGTGGCCTTGGAAACCAAATACCATGGTTTATCGGATGACCAACCTGAAGCTCAACTTTCTGGACT
The DNA here is from genome assembly GCF_022079265.1 of Lynx rufus. NCBI lineage: Eukaryota > Metazoa > Chordata > Mammalia > Carnivora > Felidae > Lynx > Lynx rufus. The sequence continues at coordinate 137,445,586 of NW_025814867.1, forward strand.
CTTCCATGGCTCCATCTCTCTCCCACACCCACACAGTATTAAAGGCTGAGGTAATAAATGACTTTCATTGTCCCATCTTTCCCATTTTCATGGAAACCCCGATTCTTATATGAAAACTCTTTATTCTTGTAGTTGGTGTATTTTCCTGACTCAACCAGAACTATCAAATTTATTTATCCTTGCTTATCGTTAAATGTTCTATATTCTACATTTTTTTCAGAGTTATTAAGTAGTCAAGATGGTGTATTGGATTTTAAAAGCTAAAATGTTATTTTTTACTGAATATGTATATAAAAATATTCTACGCATCGAAATGACATAATATTCCAAATGTATGAAGTAAATTCTTCTTTATCTAGAAAGCATTATTAACATTCCATACAAAACTCATAAAAGCCAACTAACTGTTCTTGAATCATCTGCTCATTTATGAAATATAATTTAGAATTTATTGAGAATTAGCTATGCATCTGCATTGCAATCATGCATGCGCTGCTCTTGTATATACCAATACATATAGCATAGAACTATCCATAAATATATGTACTTCTTGTAGTTGTTACTTGATATTCTACAATTTGCCCACTGGCTCTACTGACAAGAGATATTTTTTCTTTTCTTTTCTTTTCCTTAATTTTCCTTTCTTTTCTTTTCTTTTTTAATTTAAATGTTTTCTTTATTTTGAGAGAAAGAGAAGCATAGAGAGAGAGATAGGGAGAGCAAGAATCCTAAGCAGATTCCGACCTGCCAGCACAGAGCCTGATGGGGGCTCAATCCCTCAAACTGTGAGATCATGACCTCAGCTGAAATCAAGAGTCGCGTGCTCAACCAATTGAGCCACCAAGGTGCCCCAAGATATTTTTCATATAACATTTAAATTCTTAATTATGATGAGAGTTAATAATGAAGACCATTGAGTAGTCATGAACTAGATGCAAATAAGCATCTTATTTATTCTTCCAGTAGCCTTTCTTTATTCTGGGAATATAGTTTATTTTACATACATGCTTGTAACTATAGTTTGTTTTATCTTTTCTTTTTCCTTCTAAACCTCTTAATTACTTGGGTTCTTTGGAATACAACTTTAGTGTTATAGGAAATTCTCTGAAAATTATCAAATTAAAAGGGAGCTTGGGGGCGCTTGGGTGGCTCAGTCTGTTGAGCATCTGACTTCAGCTCAGGTCATGATCTCACAGTCTGTGGGTCTGAGTCCCGCATTGCACTTTGTGCTAACAGCTAGGAGGTGGAGCCTGTTTTGGATTCTGTGTCTCCCTCTCTCTCTGCCTCCCCCCTGCTCACTCTCTCTCTCTCTCTCTCTCAAAAATAAATAAACATTAAACAAATTATTAAAAAAACAAAGGAGCTTGGGATGGGTGTAGTGAGAAGAGTGTGAAGTCACATTCAGAAGAAAACTCTGCTTTTAGATAAAAAAAAGTTCTTGTGCATTTTTGACAAATATTTTAGAAATTTTTTAAACTTCTTTTTTAAATTTCTTTTTAACATTTGTTTTTGAAAGAAAGAGACAGAGCATGAGTGGGAGAGGGGCAGAGAGAAAGGGAGACACAGAATCAGCAGCAGCCTCAAGGTTCTGAGTTGTCAGTTCAGAGCCCCGTGTGGGGCTCGAACTCCCAAGAGATGAGATCATGACATCAGCTGAAGTCAGACGCTTAACCGCCTGAGCCACCCAGGAGCCCCGTACATTTTTTTAACTTCTTAATTTTTTTAAGTTTATTTATTTATTTGGAGAAAGAATGCGTAGGGGAGGGGCAGAGAGTGAGGGAAAGAGAGAGATCCCAAGCAGGCTCCTGGCTGCCAGCGCAGAGCCAATTCAGGGCTTGATCCCACAAACTGTGAGATCATGACCTAAGCTGAAACAAAGACTCACACTTAACCGACTGAGCCCCCCGGGAACCCCCAAGATATTATTATTTTTATATCAATTCATGATTTAGGATATATTTATAATGTCTATTAAAATATCCCTGGGTATATCCCTTAGATTACATTTTATTTTCTTTAAATTGGAAATATTCAATACTATCATAATATGTGTAAGATATATAGTGGTTAAGTGAGATATTTAATTAACTTGTTGCACACAACCAGGAAATCTGTGGGTGTCTAATAACGTATTTGCAGTCATAACCCTGTTCATATTAGGTAAAACCTGGCAATCTCACTTTTGGATGTCAACTTAACATTTTGAAAAGTAATTAAAAATTACAAAGACCTTGCCAATAACACATTCATAATATTTTACTTTGCATTTTTGTAACTATAAAAACTAAAATTAACGTTATAACTATGATTACAAATTCTATTTTATTAAAACCACATTATTAATCACTTTGAATGCTGGGGGGGGAGACTCTTAAGAGAAAAATTGATTGTAGCTTACTTTATTCCTCCATAGTTTCTTCCTCTCATGTATATTGTTATCATCTCTCAAAAACAAACATGTCTTTTACAACAATAAGAACAAAAGGAAACAAAAGACAGGGAAAAGGGAATCACATAGCACGTTTTTCTCCAGTATTTTCTAAGTACATTCTTTTACCCAGAGAGCTCTTTAAACTAGATATTTTTAAATACTAGTGCTCAATAATTTTATTTGTTAAAGTCAGAGATTAATAGCTAAACTAGAGTAAAAGAACTTGTAAAAATCATTGTACTCAGCAAATTATTTAATTAAAGTAATTTGTTTTGGAAATACATTTGATGTGATGATTGTGTGTCTAATTATTGCTCTGTTCTATGTGATTTGAAAGTTAGGATTTTTTTTTTGGACTACAGATATGAATTTATATGTGCTGAGATTAGCTAACTATAAAGAACTGTAAGACCCATGGTATTCAAATATACTTAATACATTTTTCCGAGTATATTAAAAAATACTAAGATTATAGAATACTTTGCACCTTATTTTGCTATACAGCTCCGTAATGCAAAACACACAAGTTAATACACGATGAGTTTTTCTGTCATGTCATTGCTGGCAGACTTTCTGTCGGATAGCTTTATCTGGTTTTATCATCAGAAAAGAATTTTTATATGTATCATCTCCTGAAATGTACAGAAAAAGAATAGGATTTAGAAAAAAGTAAATATCATTGGACACAGAAGAGGATTCTTTCAACTTCAACTTTTTATCAGAAAAATATGAGCGCACTATGTTCATAAAAAGAACACTAGATGTATTTGTGCATATTCAAGGCATTTACATTTTGAATTATTGAATGAGATACTGTAGATACACACGAGTGTTTATATCAGGAGATTGTGGGTGAAGGCAGATCTTCAGTAATTAAGATTTTCTGGATGTGAGGAGCGGTGGGTGGCTCATTCAGTTGAGTCTGACTTCGGTTCAGGCCATGATCTCAGGGTTTGTGAGTTCGAGTCCTGAATCAGGCTCTGTGCTGACAGCTCAGAGCCTGGAGCCTGCTTCGGATTCTGTGTCTCCCTCTCTCTCGGTCCCTCCACCACTGGCACTCTGTCTTTCTCTCTCAAAATAAATAAACATTAAAAAAAAACCCGATTTTCTGGATGTGAGCCTATAATTTTGACTTATTAAAGGTAAAAGATAAGAATAAAACAAGATTAGGTAGTACAAAAACCCCAATAACATTGACACACAAATGACAGTTTTATTATTAAACATAGTAATGAGGATGGAAATAGTCTAAAGGACTAAGGAAATAGTAAACACTTTTAGCATTTTTTCTGGTTTTGTGTTCCATTTACTTTTTCAGTTTATTTTATCCTAATGTTTTTCAAAAATAGAATAAGGGCGAAGTGACAAAGGTGTCTAAGTCACAAGAATATGAAAGGGAATACTAGCCAGAATTCCTGGGAGACGCTCATCCAACACTTGTAGTTAAAAGATGGGGACTAGTCTACCAAGAGAGAAAAAAGGCAAGGAAAGAAAACTCATTGAGCTAAAAGACAAGTGACAAAAATATGTATCTGGCAGAGGGCAGTGGAGTGTAGAACCCAAATCTTATTTTAATCATCCTTCATAATCCAGCATTCACTTGCTCTCACAACAGCAAAATACGATGACCTCAAAGGCAGCAAACTCCAATCCTTCCTTGACAGGGATATGAAGCTCTTGGTATTTTATAACCTTCTTTTCACTTCTATTGCCTTCATGTATATTCAAATTTAGAGGCTACAAGAAAAGGTAATAAAAGCACACACCAAGGAAATAATATTGAGTAACCTGTGATAGGATCAGGGCTGGTCAGGATGGTGTGGTGAAAAGCCCATCAGGGACAAATGGTTGAAGATACTACCTGAGATGCAAAGGAATTTGCATTTTTTTTGCTGAAAAGGAGCACCTGTGGAGGCATTAGGTCTCAGTACAAGGGTGAAAGTCATGTTGAATTAGATACTTAGGTAAGTGACACATAGAAAAAAATCTATCAATCAACCTATTAATTATTATGGGACTAAAATGATCTATTGGTAAGAGGCTGAAATTGTGGAGTAAAGTAAGAGACAAAGAAGGAGCAAAATAAAGGTTGAAACAATATTAGCTACTGATTAATTAGATACACTGTAAGTGAGGAATAAGAATGAGTCAAATTATAACTATATATTTTAGAGCCAAGGAAACCCAGAGAAACGTAGTTTCATGATGAAAATTAATGAGATCATGATGAACCCCTGGTTTAAAATGTGATGTGATTAGATCAGTTTCATCCATATTGAACGTAGGTTACTACTGGCTAATAAGTGTAAAAAAGAGTAAAAGGAAGGTTGAAAAATTAGAGAAAGAATACAGGAAGGATATCTGGAAGAAAAAAACAAATTCTTAAGAAATACATTCAGAAAATACATGCCGACAAAATCTTGGGATATACCCACACGTGAGAAAAGTACTGGGAGTATAGGAAAATAATAAATAAAGAAAAGAAGGGGGTATTTTAATATGCCTGCACACAGAAGAAGACAGATTTCAGGAAGCTAACATTTTATTGCTCCAAATATTCCTGACATGAATGAAAGGGAATAAAAACCCATAGATCCAAAACATGCATTAAGCGTAATAATAGATTGTAAGCTAGACATTCAATAGTGTCAAATTTCCTTGATTTTATTCATTTAACACACACAACGCACACACATACTCAGACACACGCATATACATAAAATTAAATTATGAATAGATTCCTATGTACATGCCAGTACCCAATAACTACCAATATTTTTACATTTGCTTCATCTAGTCTTACCCTCTTGTTATTTCAAGTCAGAATACCTTGCAATGGGTCTTAAATATACATTTTTATATTATATTAACTGTATCATATCTAACAAGATTAGCAACAATCCACTAGTCTACCCATACCCATTCAAATTATTGAAATTATTTTTAATTACCCATTTATCTTCCCAATTATTTAAATATATTTTTTACATGTGAGTATTTAGATATGTTATTATGGCAAAGAATAATGAAGCTTTATGTATCACTCGGTTATAACAATTATCATATCATGGCAAAAACCGCTTCATTTATACTCTCATCTTCCCTAACTTCAAATTATTTTGAATAAAATATAGATATCTTATTTAATTAAATTTCTAAAGATTTCTTCATGCAAATAGACAGAATAAGGTCTTGTTATATAACATTATTATTATTATCATCATTAATATGCTTAAAAAATCTAGTGCTACAAATGTTAATTGCTTCGTAAATGTCACACACACACACACACACACACACACGCACACTCACACAGCTATTGTTAGGTATTTGTATAATGTTTCAAACAAAACTCCTGAATTGAAATACATTAATTTGTCTTTTAACCTGTTTTTAATATATCAATCCATTCTCTAGTTCTTTATTTTACTTTGAAAATGATTTACTGAAAAACGTTCGTGTGTAAGAAAGATTGAACCCAGCAGACCCTGGTTGCTCCAGTCCTGAACATTCCCAAGAGAGGTCTATCTTTCCAATGGGCCCAGGCCTGCCCTCTGGGAGATGAGCTCTAAGCCCTTGAAATATTTTGCCTAACAAGAGTGTTTCTGTTCCATGCCTGTGGCCTTTGGGGCATGGAGTACTAATTTGATCAGATAGTTGATACTAATAATATTATCTATGGTAAATGCCTGACTTTTGCTTGCTGGCTAGAGTCCCACCAGCTGAGGTCAAGCATGCAGGCAGTGCAGGCATAAGTGACTGACCCCAATGACCCAGCCTCAGATGAGCTTTCCTGTTTGGGAACACTTTGCACATGTTGTCACACATCCTTGTTGAGAGAATTACACATGCCTGAGCAATTCCACTGGGAGAGGATACCTGGCAATTTGTTCTTGGTTTCTTCAGACTTGGCCCCAATGTGCCTTTTCCATTTGCTTGTTGTAGTCTTTATGCTTTAACTGTAGCAATAGTGTATTAATACCATAAGCATGGCAGCTTATCTGAGTCCTATGAGTTCTTCTAGTAAACCATTGAGGCTGAGGGTATGTATTCTTGGGGAGTCCCGACAAACTGTGTCATTCATGCTTATGTTCCCTTCCTGTCTAGGCTACATGACTGTCTAGGCTGCATAAACCCCCCACAAGGAATGTCTGCCTCCTTGAGTTGTCTCCAAGCTAAATTCATTACACAAATGGTGGTTCCGTTTCAAGAGTAGAGTCCTTGTGAGAATAAGAAGGCCCCTGAGGAGTGTGCCTTATGTCTCTCAGACCTTCCCAAATTTGCCTGAAGTCTCCTCTTGCCGTATCTCATCATTTGCCTTTGTTAAATCCTTATGTGAGCATGCTTTAACAAGTGCTGTGAATTTTTTCAACTATATGAATCTGAGTAACCTTAACCTCTATAGTACAAAATGAAAAATTAAACTTAATTTTAAACTTTCAAAACAGTGATATTAAGCATTTGTGCACTAATGGTGATCGTATCGATAACTTCATTGGGGAAACTTTTGCAGAGATCTGATCAGATAAACTCAATATTCAACAAAATCAATATTCAATCAATTCGTTGTGATCAAAATGGTTTTATTTTTAAAAAGGAAAAATTCTGATTAACCTGTGTCTGTAATCATTGATATCACAAATGGACCAGCATACCTAAGAAAGGTCATAGCCATTACATTCATTGGAAGAAATTCAAAATTTCATTATCACAGTCTTAAATTACATGCCTAAAAATAAAAAGCTTAAAAATGATAAAACTGAAAGAAATTGAAACAAAGTCTTGAATAATTTTATTATCACTAGTGTTTTGCTGACCCAAATTTTCAACAGTGGCTAAAGAGCATAGGTAGAATTTAGCTATTTTTTTCAAGTTTCTTAATTAGAATTTGTTTTCTAAGATTACCCAAAGCAGCTCTATGTGAAATAGAAAGTAATTAAGGGATTTCTTACTACTCCTGCCCATAGGAGATGAAAGCATCAAAAAATTAATTGAATAATAAATATCACAACAGGGAAACAACATTATTTGAATATCACCATCCTCCTGGCTGGAGTCCCAGAAGCAATTGAACTCATGGTTTGTCAAAGACTGGAAAATAAGTCATATGTTCTCTTCTAATACTGCATGTAAAGAATATATATTTTACAAAAATACCAGCACTAAAATTTCAGATAATCTGAAGTCCTATAAATAAGGTGAAACCAAAATAACATGATTTGTATTTACACAGCATTGTTTTATAAAAATGCGTGATATTTTTGGAATAATAGCTATATAGGCCAATGATAACACATATGGCATATGTTTTCATTAAACCGTATTTTGGCATTTGTTTCTATTGCTTCATCAGTCCATCACCATTATTGTTTGTTCTAACTGGCCTAAAAAGATGAGAATGTTCTACAGATCTTATAAAAGGCATATTGTTTGATATTTTCATCAGTAAAATGGATGAATAATTAGTATACTGATTTAGTTTGCAGATACCATTTCTTTTTGAAAACAGAGACTTGAAAAATCGGCTTAAGGTGAAGATTAGAAATCAATTAGAATTGAACACGGAGCACGGAGACCTAAGTTATCAGATAGAAATTAGTAGGAGTCAATATTTGGGGCATGATCACAGGACACAGGGAAAACAGAATGAACTTCTCCCTTTAGGAAAGAAATGCCCTTAGTAACTTTAAGAGAATAGAAACCATTGCAGATTCAGATGATCAGACTCTAGGATCTGGGTCCTACTCATCTCTGTAAACCTGACCTTATTATTTTTTTTATTAAGCATTTTTAAGTGCGTTCATTAATTTGACAGAGATAGAGACAACTGAGCAGGGGAGGGCAGACAGAGAGGAGAGAGAGAGAATCCCAAGGAGACCCTGCGCTGTCAGGGCAAAGACTGACTTGGGGCTTGAACTCAGGAAACCGTGACATTGTGACCTGAACTGAAACCAAGAGTTGGACGCTTAACCGACAGTCTTGATCATTCCATAAATTATCGTCAAACTCATAGCCTTCATATTCAGCCTGAAGTGATCTTTATGTTACAGTTTAGTACTAGTATTTCTAACACGTGTTCAGTGACTACCCTTTTACTTTCTCCAGTCTGGTCAGATGTCCTTATCCGGTGCTCTTAAAGCACACTTTAACGCCTACAGTCATGGCATGAACCAAATAGTTTTGTGTTTACTTTTTTGTTTGTTATTTGATCTCCAGTTTGAAACCTTCCTAAAGTGGGCATATGAATTTTATGCACTTTTGTGCAGTGGGTGCCTAGCATAATTTCTGATATTAACCAAGTGCCCAATAATTATTTGTTTTTGAAATTTTAAATATTTTTGCCGCTTTTATTTGAACATTTACAGGATTCACTTTACTTTTTCAAAATTTGCTTCCTAAATTATATAAGTCATAATATGCCTATTATATTATAGTATATTCTATATATCTACTGTACATCCACTATATATTATACATTATATTATCATATTATGTAATAGAATATATATATACACACACACACACACACACACATATATATATATATATATACACACACATAGTTGAATATAATATGTATAATAGTTTTTCTGCATGCAGGACATAGATTTAATCATTTCTGAAATATTTATTTTAATTTACACTTTCCTAATGTAGCAGGAGAATACTATTCTTACACACTTACAGACATTGAAACACTTGCAGACTCCTCCAATGAAAAAATAAGAAAATATAGTTTACTTATATTTTTCTTACTACACATTGTCTCCCTTTCCACTTGCTTCATAGTTTTATAAGATTTTTTGCACAGGGCACCTGGGTGGCTCAATGGATTAGTGTCAGACTTTGGCTAGGATCGTGATCTCATGGTTCGTAGGTTCTAGCCCCGTGTTGGGCTCTGTGCTGACAGCTCGGAGCCTGGAGACTGCTTCGGATTCTGTGTCTCCCTCTCTCTCTGCTCCTCCCCCACTTGCACTCTCTCCCTCTCTCTCTCTCTCTCTCTCTCTCTCTCAAAAATAAATAAACATTAAAAAAATTAAAAAACAGGATTTTTTCCATGATAAATGATTACAGAGCAACCTATAAAAGTGTGAAAACTAAAATATCTTATAAATAACTAGTAAAAGATGAAGTTTCATTAATAATTTTTACCACTCTTGTCTTCTTCAGTGACTAGGGATACACAACTGTCATTTCAAACATCAGAATCTTGATAAATCTGAGACTACAAACATCACTTTAGAAGTAAATTTGATCCAGGGGCGCCTGGGTGGCTTAGTCAGTTAAGTGTCTGACCTCAGCTCACCTCATGATCTCACCGTAGGTTCGAGCGTCATGTCAGGCTCTGTGCTGATGGCTCATATAGCCCGGAGCCTGCTTCAGATTCTGTGTCTCCCTCTGTCTCTGCCCTTCCCTGGCTCACACCCTATCCCTCTGTGTCTCTCAAAAATGAATTCAAAAACATGTAAAATTTTACAAAAGTAAATCTGAGTCATGTACACTTTCAGATAATTTTGCCAAAATATACAACCTCAGGAAATTTGTTCAATTCCATTTAGAGCCCTACCAAATTGTAAAGAACAGTACTAGAAGTAAAAACACTCTAACACTTGAAGCAGAATAATTTCCCCTTGGCATTGGTTTTTCTCCACTGTGATATTGTATTTCCCTTGGGATTGGTATACTACCATGAGTTCAAATTCTGACAGCCAAATATTTATGAAGGGTCCTCAAAGCGATGCTACTCAAGTACAGGGATGTCTACCTTTTCATTTCAGAAACATATCACCTTAGCAAAAAAAGACATGGTCCAGCCAACTCCTATGGCCCAAGAAAGCTCTGCACACTCAGTGGATAGAAGGCCATATTATCTTCCCTGAAGCATAGTTCTTGGGAAAATTTTAATTGATTAGTAAATGAAATTACAGTCTCCAGTGATCATTTTGGGAGATTGAAATATTATGACTTGCTATCAATGAAGCATCAAACAGCTAACCAAGATAGAACTTCCTAAATAAATATCTCCTATCTATTTTATTGCTTTGTAATCATAGTTACCCACCAGTGAGAGATACAATATCATGAAAATAGTAGTTGTGCAAATCCTAATTTTGTCAGGTGAAATCATTGCCAAGATTTTGATTAACACTGTTATGTAGTTATTTTTTTTAGGGCTGATGCAAATTCAAAACATAACAGCAATGCAAGTGTGCAGGCTGCATGTCACGGGACTATGCAAAGACATCTTCTTGCTCAATTTGATATGTAAGACTGTAAATGGCACTCTAAAATTCATGCTAGAACACATTTAAATGGAAGAAACACTTACATAAAAAACATCTAGAGCCTGAATGGTTGCTGTGAGATATAACATATCTTTTACCTTAGAATAATTGTCAAGGGTTTGTCTTTGACTATCCATCTTTCTAATTTATCTTAATAATACCACTACCTATGGCTGTTTTGAAAAAGAAAAACAAAGAAAAATGCAAGATTTTGAGTTTGTCTGACAAAGAATGAAGATGAGACAATTGTTCACAATATACTCACCTTAACCAAACAATACCATGTTTAGTCAAAATCAATCATAGAACTCAGAAGAAATGTCAGAGGGCATTCAGTAAAACATATATTTAGTGTAATAATAATTACCTGTGCTACATAACTGAGACCATTTTCTCACAAGCTGACCTGTCTCAATTGGTGATTTTTCGCTTTATTGCAAAACTGTTCCTACCTTCAGCAACTTCATCCCCCTGATCCTAGTAATGCTCCCAAAACAGTAGGCATCTATCTTTCTCATGGGGCAATCCTTTAAATATATGAAGATTGCTGTTGGAAGATATCGTGAGAAGACATGACTTGAGGTTTACCTTGGAGCAGGAGAAGCCAGTCAGAGGTTCCTCACCCTCTCTCCAGTCCTTGAAACCTACATTCAGTATATATTCTTGCACTAGCAGCCTTTCCAAGGACATAGCCCTCCGAGAGTATGGTGTTCTGAGATCATCTGGGCCGGATATGGGACGCATCTCATTTAAGCATTCTATGTAAACTTTTAAGATTCTGGAGGGTGGATGAGGAGACATCATGTTGCAGCCCACAAAAACAAGCCTCTTTATTTTTTATTTTTTAGGAGAGTTCAAGTGGAGGAGGGGTAGAGAGAGGGGGACAGAGGATCCCAAGCAGGCTGTGTGCTGACAGGCTGACAACAGCTAGCCCGACATGACACTCAAAGTCATGAACCATGATGACCTGAGCCAGAGTCGGAGGCTCAACCAACTGAACCACCCAGGTGCCCCCAAAAGGAACCTCTTAAGTAAGACCCATTGCTTATTGAAACTGCCTCCTTACCATTCTGCAGGGCTCTGCAACTTTCTTCTCTTTCTTCTTGCATTTCGTGTTCGGGGTGGGGGAAGTACCAGTTTCAGATTTCATGGGCACCTCCTAAGGTTGTGAACCGACAATTTCATTTAAGGATGGTAGTTTTCAGTTGTTTTTTTTTTTTTTTCCTGATGCTGCAGGTAGTTTCATTTCATTAACTTAATACAAAGGCTTTAGATTTCTATTCTCCTGGATATGTTTATCCGACAACATGCAGTTTTGCAAATTAGCTTCATAAATAAACACATAGTCAAAATACGATTTCAGAAGCTGCGCTTCAATTGTTATGAAACCTAGACTTCTATTGTCCAACCTAGGCTGCTTTGACTTTATGACCACTACTGTATTTGTAGAATGGTGTAGATTGCAGTGAATGAAAACCTTTGGTAGCCAGTCTTTACAGGTCTTTTATTCTTGCCTGAAATATGGGACCTTATCTTGATCCATACTAAATTCTAATTCCATTTGTTAGCACTGTCACCTTTGTCAAAAAAAGTCTTTTAAAAGCTTGGTTCTGATTTTTATTTTGTAGAATATCTCCTAGCATACATAATTCTTATGTTATATTCCATCACTAAAAACCAAAACAAAATAGCTTGAATTAAGCATTTCCTGTTAAAAACTCCTCACTCTGTTTATACTTAGAGAAAAATCTTAAAAAAGGGAAAATAAATAAGCACCCGTCTTCTTAAAGTTTCATTTTTATCTACTTTTATTGATTTTTTATTAGAAAGAATCTTAAACAATCTCAGAAGCACTAAATTTGTCATCCATTCTTCCTGTTTAAAATTTTAATTTTTAAATGTTTGTTTATTTATTTATTTATTTATTTTTGAGAGAAAGCAGGGGAGGGGCGAAGAGAGAGGGAGACATTGGATCCAAAGCGGACTCCGTGCTGACAGCACAGATCGTGACATGGGGCTCAAACTCACCAACCGTGAGACCATGGCCTGAGCTGAAGTCAGATGCATAACTGACTGAGCAACTCAGGCGCCCCAAGTTTTTAAATTGTTTTAAAGTTTATTTATTTTTGAGGCAGACAGAGACAGAGTATGAACAGGGGAGGCGCAGAGAGTGAGACACAGAATCTGAACCAGGCTCCAGGCTCTGAGCGGTCAGCACAGAGCCCGACGCGGTGCTGGAACTCATGAACCGAGATCATGACCTGAGCCCAAGATGGATGTTCAACGAACTGAGCCACCCAGGCGCCCTCAGGGTCCCCAATTTTTGAAATTTTCTTATAAGATTGTTTCCATCCTAATGACCAACTCAATACATTCTAATAATACTTTAAATTAGATTTCTTGACTGAACTGGTCAAACAATGTAGTACACCCTGGGAAGATGGAAACAAGTGAATCAACAAACAGAAACCTTTCTCATTCTCCATCCAATTACTTCCTTGGATGCTTTTCCTATTAAGGGTGCTTAAGAAATGTTTTCTGAGTATTTACTGCTGTATTTAGTATATTATTCACTTAGGTCTCTTCTACTTGGTATTTGAATATGGTTGGTAATAAGAATGACACATGCACAATTTAGACTATGAACCTCCAACAGAATCCAGTGGATAATGGAATACACTGCATGTAATTAATGACGAAACTAATACTTCTGAGGAGTAACTAAAGTTCCCCAACATCATATACAAATGCAGTATTAAGGAAGACAGGAGGGCAATCGTGTTATTTTTAGAGGGATTTTATAGGTTTACTGTTTTCACTATTACAAAGAAAATATGATACTTTGTTATTAAATGTCACATATAAAAATGAATGGAGACATTTTCTGCTTACTTTCTAGAGCATTTGCATTATTGATCAAAAGGGCATAAATATTTGGGAAAATTCATTATTCCAACAATAAGAAGGTCACAAATGGGATTTGGGGGGTTTATTGTTTTTAGGGTAAGAGGCACCTCTGTATGTTGTGAGCAAATGAAAGGCCAGCCTTCAAGACTGGTTCTTAGATCAGTTTTTCTTTAATCATACTCTCAAAATAGGTCATTCTTACAAATGAGGCCCATGCTGGCTATCTGTCATGTAAACAGAAGGGTCAAGATGTACAGACATTAATTGGAAAAAAAATATCCGTGCCTTCTTCCCCCAGATATATTTATATGTTGTCACTTTCTCAGAATAGCAACCTTAATCATCAGCTACAGAAAATACTCACCTGCTAATTTCATAAGATATATTCAACCTAAACAGTGACTTATAGTGCTATTTTTAAAACACACTGTCATTTTTAGATGTATTAATCATGTTTATTGATTGTAAGAAGTCAAGGTGCACTAGGGCAATTTAATGCACATCATTAAAATAGAACAAATCAGGCTATAGCCTACACATGCCAGACTCTGTGAATATTATACCACAGCAACAGATCAGGACACGGTCATGACAAAATGTGACCATAGTCAAAGGCAAAAAATAACATATTTGAAGTCAGAATCTGGCAAATGATTTATTAATTATGCTTATGGGATAACATGAGCTTAATAAATATGAAATATATGTGGTTGTCTGCAAACAAGTATATATCACTGAGTTCATAAATTCAACATAACATCTTCTACTGCTAACCTGTATAAATTTAGAAGCACAATCTGTTCTATGCTACCTAGATTATACAATTACATATATATTTCATATTATATATTTATCTTGATTGTCACTTTCATGCTCTGATTCCCAAGACCAAAGTTATTAAATCCTTAGGGGAACTGCATAAAAGGGATTATTCCTTCACACGTGCACACACACACACACACACACTCCATGACAAAAGCTTCTTTTCTGCTTTCTATTTGTTTAATGATCTGCCAACAAGAGTTTAGAAACGTCTTGGAATTGTAAACAGAAGTCATGATTCAGGGAATTCTAACATTACAGAATCTCCTGCTTTAGGGCAGTGGCAACTTTTCCCAGTGGTCTCAATAGTTAGTATTTTAGGCTGTATGACATGTACGATGTGTCATAACTACTCAGTTCTCTCTTAGTATAAAAGTAGCATAGCCAATACCTAACAAGTGGGTGTAGCTGTGTTTGAATAAAATGCCATTTATAGAAAGAGCGGAGAGTTGGAGCTGAGATCCTCAATATGCAGACCCTAGTTCTAGCCTAAATTAAAACACATGATGGGGCATCTGGGTGGCTCAGTTGGTTAAGTGTCCAACTTCAGCTCAGGTCAGGGCCTCACAGTTCGTGAGTTTGAGTCTGGCGTTGGGCGCTTTACTCACAGCTCAGAGCCTGGAGCCTGCTTTCGGATTCTGTGTCTCCCTCTCCCTCTGCCCCGCCTCAGATAAATAAACATAAAAAAAGAAAAATGTTGCACACTCAACCAATTGAACCATCCAGGTATCCCTTATTTTTATTTTTTCATTTTATGTATTTTGAGAGAGAGAGAAAGAGAAAAAGAGAGGATAAGTGGGAGAGGGGCAGAAAGATGAGGAGAGAGAATTCCAAGCAGGCTTCATGCTGTCAGTGCAAAGCCTGATGTGGGGCTCGATCTCACGTTCCTAGGATCATGACCTGAGCCGAAAGAAATCAGACGCTTAACTGACAGAAGTCAGACGCTTAACTGACTGAGCCACACAGGCGCCTCTACAGGTTGGCTTAAATTTACTTTTAATGAGTTTAGTTTTATTAATTGATATCTTTACATACCCATCTGTAAATATACATTTTTATTTAGTAGATATTGTATTAGGAGACATAAGATTTTTCCTGCTTCCATTATTAAACAACTCTCTCAAACTTGATAAACTTTTGTTTCCTCATCTCTAAGTTTTAAGGATTGAGTCATATGATTTATAGACCACTTTTTATCTCTCAAATCCTATATAATTTTCCATCAACTTTCTGCCTTAAGATCACTGCATGTAAGAGGTAATAGTTGGAACTCAAAGAATGATTTGAGGTCTTGCCTCCAACACTTAATAACTATGGGCTTTTATATAAAAATAATAAATGACTCTCACACATCTGTAAAACTGGAGTAATATGATTTATTATTTTAGATATGACTACAGTAGTAGGGTTATATAACCAAGAGCCTGATGAAGCCTGACAGTATCTATGTTAGATAGATATTATCTGGATTATATTGTGTCTGTATTATATTGTTGATTTCTATAATGTTGCTCTCTTCTTGCATGACCTAGATATCCCTCTTAGTATATAGATTTTGACTCGAAGTATCTAAATTTCACATAGGAAAATGTAAACAGAAATATATTTATTTGCAGTTAGAAATCATAGAAACTTGAATATCTGAAGTTCATACCTTATTTCAATATTTTGCTAACATCTGCTGACTTAGTAACCCAACTGAAAATTAGATAAATTTAATTATGCCTAAAAAGATTTTGAATTATCTCAGATGTTCATTTCAGATTATTTGTGTTTTATTATTCCACATTTCTTTATTCAGAATTTCTCCTGGGGCACCTGGGTGGCTCAGTCGGTTAAGCGTCCGTCTTCAGCTCAGGTCATGATCTTACGGTTCGTGAGTTCGGGCCCCGCCTCAGGGGCTCTGTGCTGACAGCTCAGGGCCTGCAGCCTGCTTCTGATTCTGTGTCTCCATCCCCTCAGCTGCTCCTCTGACCACACTCTTTCTTTCAAAAACAAATAAAGATTAAAAAAAAAAAAGAATTTCTCCCGGGTCCCCTGGGTGGCTTAGTTGGTTGAGCATCTGACTCTTGATTTTGTCTCAGGTCATGATCTCATGGTCCTAGGATTGAACCTTGCATCAAGCTGTGTTCTGAGCCTTGGGCATGCTTTGGATTCTCTCTCTCCCTCTCTCTCTCTGCCCCTCCTCCACTTGTGCTCATTCTCTCCCTCTCTCGCTCTCTCTAAATAAATAAATAAATAAACAGCCAAAAAGGTTGGTTGAACTTTTCTCTACTATATTTTAAGTTTGCAAAAGAAATTGGAATAGGATCATCCACTCGGCAGGATTCTATTTCCTTCACAACAGTGCTGTGATGTTCACAAAGATCTACATCAACGTTCCCCCACCCTCCATAATTATTTTATCTTCTCTTAGTAAGTTTTTTCTTCCCTCTTTTTTATGTGTTTTTAAATTATTTTCACCAAAACACTTCTTTAAAACATAGGCCAACAAGGCAAGGTGAACAACAACAAAATAATTCACATTTACCATTTATTGTGTAGACTAGTATATTTATGATTATTTTATTCCACTATGAGCCAATGGCAATCTTTTCAAATATTTAATGGAAAAGCTTACTGTCTTTTGGAATGGACAAGAAACACTACATAGAATTGTTATGAGATAAATAAAATGAGAGAATGCAAATAACATTGTTTCATAGACTAGAAAGCACATTGAAAATAAGGTCTATTACCATAAGTGTATGTCATAACCAAAGAAAGTTCTGAGTTTGCATAAACTCAAGTCAGAACCAACCACTATACCCACTATTGGGTTAGTGTGATTGCTACTGCAAAATGGTAATGAAAATCATGGCATCCTAATACGAACACATAGCTTATTATTTGAATGAAGTGGCTATAAACTACATGTAATAAAAATACAATATTATCTAACACAGCGAAACCAAAACTTCCTAGAAGTTAAACTTTAAAATATCAATTAGCAATATTTGCCTTACAAGGTACATTTGGGTGTAATGTGGTGGCACTTTTGTATTTTAGCCTCACATCCACACAATTAGGCCAATTAATTATTGTTACTTTGTCACTTTTGAGTAAGATATAATATCCAATCAACGATTCATTCAGAAAACAAAGAAATAGGAGTTAGGGAAAATAAGAAGCAAGAGATGAATGGTTAGAAAAATTAATTTGGCTGAATCAGTCATCCCCTTCCTAATAACCCTTCAGTACTATGTAGACCCTTGCTAAAGAAAATGTTTCAAAACAATGTAAAAACAAAACCAAAAATTTATTCTTTGACATATAATAATTATAGACATTACTTATATACTATTGTTTATAACACGGTAAGAAAAGAATGCACATACACACACATACATTTTTAAATCCTGATAGAAATAACATATTCTACTATGATACTATTTTACATACAGGAAAACTAAAATACAGAAAGGTAAAGTAACTTGTTCTTGAACAGCACCAAAATTTGAGTCTAAGAAATTTGGTTGCCTGGTTCATAATCTTAAATACCATATTATAGTGGTTTTCAGAATATTCATAAAAACACCCTTTAAAATCACCAGTTCCCTTCTTTCTTTGAAGTCCCTATCATAACAACTGTTTGAACTCCATTGACTTTTTGCTATTTAAATATAAGGTCTTTGAAAATAAGAAGGACATTATTTTAATCTTCATATGCCAAATACCTAATGTTTTATCTACTGGCATATAATTAGTTTTAAATAAATGTTTACTAAGAAAATGAATTATTCTTTCAAATTGGTATGTATTTACTACCTTCTCAATCCCATCTTAATATGTCTTTCTGGTTATTTATCAAATAAATATTCAAATTTCCATGCCAAACTTATCATTACTAAATATCTCGTGGGATCACACATAGAACTTATGTTCTTAATATTCTCTAGAATTCTGCCTATATTTCTACAACAGTACTTTTACATTGTATTGTTTTTTTATTTTTGTGTATCTTTATCCCCATTGATTTTCTTCAGGGTAGGTATATCATTTATTGTTGTACACCCAGTGCCTAACAAAGTTCTTAATATGGGATAGTTGTAACCACCTAAAATATTCTGCAGCTTGAAAGATAGTAGTTTCGGGGTGCCTGGGGGGCTTAGTCAGTTACGCATCCTACATCGGCTCAGGTCATGTTCTCACGGTTGGTGGGTTTGAACTCCTGGTGGGCTTCTGTGCTGACAGCTCAGAGCCTGGAACCTGCTTCCGATTCTATACCTGCCTCTCTCTCTGCCCCTCCCCTACTCATGCTCTGTTTCTCTCTGTCTCAAAAATAAATAAATATAAACAAAATTTTTTAAAAGACAGTAATGTCTCTATTTTATTTGTCTTCTAATGTTAAAGGACATAATATAGTACTGGGTTGGTTCAGAATCTATATTTTAAGTAATTAAATCCATTCTAAGATATGTAATTATTTCCAATATGTAAATAATATAAAGGGATAATCTTAGAATCCAGGAAGGAGAATAAATTCTAAAATAGACTGTATGTCATAATGATTTTGGCAGTGTGATTCGGTAGCAGAAAGAATAGGTTTGTAAACCATAATTGTGATGAGACCTAACCCTGCCATTTGCGAATTATGCCCTTGGTCGTCACCATATTGCTTAGACTTAGTTTTGCATTTTGTAGATAACTGTGCATATTTACAAGGCTGTTTTAAGGATGAAATGAAATATATGTGAAAGAGATTTGTAAAATGTCAGTGCAGTACATAATTTTGTCTAAAACTGTATAAAGTATAAGACCCTGAGCTGCCACAGTCTCAATGCATACACTGAAATTGTGATTTTAAACATTTTTGACTGTGAACTACAGTTTTTATGTGCATTATAGTTTTACATTGTAAAAATAATATTAAATGTATATTTGGACTAATATATGTGCATGTATATGATCTATCTATATATTTATACTTGAAAGTGCTCTTTTTCTTGCATAAAAATAAGAATTCTTATTACTTTTTTTTTTTTTTTACAAAAAATTCTTTTGTTTGACTGGGATGAACTCTTGATTTATTCTGTTTTGGTCTATTCTAGTCTATCAATTTTTCATTTACAAATGCTCTTGAGACACCATTAAGTAACTGATTTTGTTACCCACAGATGAGTCAAGTCCTAGAGTTTGAAAACTACTGTGTGACAGTCCCACTTTTACTTTGTTGAAGACAACTAGTGATATTATGGGAAAGAAAGATTTCAATAAATTACTAAAATTATTTTGGTAGGCAATAAAGAAATTCACAAATATTCTGGTATTCCTCTATTTTAGAGAATCATGAAAAGTGAACTTTTTGGCAGTATTAGTAGATAGGCAAGGTTATGAGTCTTATTTTGACTAAAAAATGTATAGGACGCCTGGGTGGCTCAGTCAGTTAAGTGTCCAACTCAATCTTGGCTCAGGTCATGATCTCTCGGTTTGTGGGATGGAGCCCCACGTCGGGCTCTGTGCTGACAGTGCAGATCCTGCTTGGAATTCTGTTTCCTTTTCTCTCAGCCTTTCCCTTGTGCTCTCTCTCTCTCTCTCTCTCAAAATAAATAAACTTAAAAATAATATGTACATAGGGGTGCCTGGGTGGTTCAGTTGGTTAAGCGTCCGACTTCAGCTCAGGTCATGATCTATCGTTTTGTGAGTTTGGGCCCCTATCAGGCTCTGTGCTGACAGCTCAGCACCTGGAACCTCCTTCAGATTCTGTGTCTCACTTTCTCTCTGCCCCTCCCCACTTGCACTCTGTCTCTCTTTCTCAAGAATAAATTAACATTAAATTTTTTTAAATATATAGATAAAGTGAAAACATAAGAGAAATGAAAAATAATATGAGAAGTGATACACTTCACTTCCAGATAGAAGCACTAAGAAACTATAAAATTTCCACTTTCTTCTTTACTGCATGGTGAGTCTCCATGTTCTCTATGACGTAGCTCTGTCAGCTTTGGTCTCAGAGTGACAAGGCATGGTCACAGCATCAGATGGCTTGCACAGGGCATGTAATATGAGTGAGGAATAAGCATATCTTATCCCAACTGGTAAAGAAATTAAAGGCTGCGTCATGTGGATGTAACAAACCCAAAGTCACTTCACTTGGCTTGATATTCAAGTAGATGTAACCAAATAAACTGTTATCGAGATGTGAAATAATGGAAATAATAATAGTGGTACAGGTAATTCTGCAGAAACGTGGAAGGCAGATCATCTGTTTAATAGACTGATAGCACTAGAACACAGAGTTGGAGGTTAGAATGTTTGTAGGTTCTGTTCCTTGCTGTTGCTTCATTTACTGTTAGTCATCCTGGAAACAGGAACAAAAGAGAAAGAAGAGAGAGAATACATAAATTCAGAAAATGCAGCCTTCCAAGAGGCAACTGCTTTTCAGCCCCAAAGGGAAATGGTAAGGCTGAGTAAATCTTTAACAAAACAGCAATCTAATTCTGCCTTCAGGTATAAATCGAAACAAAGATATGGTTGTCAAAGCCATTGGGAAATCTCAGAATAAAACCAATTGAGGATCGGCCACCTCCGAGAGTTAATTTTATGTGCCAAATTGCCTGGGCTATGGAATGCCTAGATATTTGGCCAAATGTTATTCTGGATGTTTCTGTGATGGTGTTTTTGAATGAGATTAACATTAAAAAATTTTTTTTAAGTTTTTATTTATTTTGAGAAAGAGAGAGAGAGGGAGAGCAGGAGAAGGGTAGAGAAAGATTGAAAAAGAATCCCAAGCAAGCTCCAGAGCAATCGGCACAGAGTCTGACATGACCTGAGCGTAAATTAAGAGTCGGATGGTTAACTGACTGAGCTGCTAGGTGACCCAAATAAGATTAACATTTTAAACCATAGATTGAGTAAAGTGAATTTCCTTCCTTAATTTACATGGTCCTTGTCCAATCAGTTAAAGGTCTGAATAAAGCAAAAAGCTGACCATCCCTTTAGGAAGAGAAAGTTGTTCCTGTCTCACTGCTGCCTCTGAACTGGAACATCAGTGTTTTTTCTGCCTTAGGACTTCAACCAAAACATCAGCTTTTCTTGGGTCTGGAGGCTGCCTGCCTTCACATGAGAATCATATCATTGGCTCTTCTGGTTTTGACCTCCAGACTTTAAGTGCAGTTAAACCATCAACTCTGCTGTGCCCCAGCCTGCTGACTGCAAATGTACCCTGTAGATCATGCTATTAATTCTGTTTCGCCGGAGAATCCTAACATGCTATCCAATCATTTCAACAGGAAAGCATTCTCAAGGAAAACAGATTAAACTTTTCTTTTACTGCTTGACAGTTTCAAGATGCAAGCAATTTATATGAAGGGGGACCCATGGATACAAGAAACAACGAACAATTCTACTTGGCACAAAGGAAGGAGATAAAGACTAAATTTCAGTTAGAAATTGGTCTGGGGACACTTGGGTGGCTCAGTTGATTAAGCATCCAACTCCTTATCTCAGCTCATGTCTTCATCTCAGTGTAGTGAGTTCAAGCCTGACATTGGCTTCCATGCTGGGTGTGAAGGCTACTAAAAAAAAAAAGAAAGAAAGAAAGAAAGAAAGAAAGGAGACAGAAAGAAAGAAAGAAAGGAAAAAAGAGAGAAAAAAGAAATACAGAAAGAAAGAAAGAAAGAAAGAAAGAAAGAGAAAGAAAGAAACTGATTTGTTTTTTCACCTAGTCTTATAATCCCATTTCACTTCCAAGAGCTGTTGATATTCTGACTGTGGGGAGAAAAAGTGAAAGGTAATTGTGAAGGAAATAGTTGCTATGGGTCCTTATAAAGATTTGGGTAATCAGAAAGTCCATTATTTTACTACTGTCTACAGATGTAATGATCATAACTTTGAAGATTCCAAGTTTAAGACATGTTTTGCATTAATACACAGTGCATGAGTATTCCCGACTTAGCAGGAGATGCTCTATGTAAAGGATGGGCAAGCTGTATCAAGTTGCTGGGCATCATATCTTCTTCATTAATTATTTATGAGACCTTGGAAAAGAGTCTAAATTTCTCTTTATGTGTTTGACATAACAGATCTATAAAGGTAGATATTAGATTAATTGTTGATGTTTCTTGCTGCCGTTCGGTGTCTATTTTTAAATTTTTACTGCGTGTGCAAATTTGCATATGCAAATTTGTAAAAAAATTGTCCACCCATTTCCTGTTCATGAACTTCTTGAGATGACTTTCAAATGTTTATCATTATATACATATTTTTTAAATATGAAATTTAGATAAAACCTTACTATACTTACTACAGTAAGGAAGGATTCTGCATTGCATACTATATATACCATACATAATATTGCATAGCATAACAGAGTTATAATATCATCTTAAAGCGGAAAATGAAAGGGAGGGTGTTTTATAAGGTTTTAGGGCCTGGAATGGTTGATTTTAATATTTCTTTTGTACATTTATTTATTTTGAGAGACAGAGTGAGACAGAGTGGGAGCAGGGGAGGGGCAGAGAGAGAGGGAGACACAGAATCCGAAGCAGGCTCCAGACTCCAAGCTGTCAGCACAGAGCCCAAGGTGGGGCTTGAACCCATGAACCATCATGACCTGAGCCGAAGTCGGACACTTAACTGACTGAGCCACCCAGGTGCCCCTGGAATGGTTGATTTTAAATCAGGTTTTGCAAGGTGGGGGATCTGAAAGAGACTATACAAAGTTTGTGTCATAATAGCTTTGGTGACAGAGTGAAGAAAGAGCCTTCAAGATAATCTTTATCAACAAAACTCATCAAGGGACATCTGTGTTGACTGTTTAATCCTCAAAAAACAATACCATAGTATGTTGATCAAACAAAATATAGTTTGTTAAACTGAAAATAGTAAAATGGGATATCAAATGGACTCTCTTAATAGGGTGTCAAAATGGAAAATTTGGGCAGCATGCATTTAGAGCTTTAGACCTTGGGCTGGGAGATTGTGAGATAGGTCTTCCAAATTTGAGAAATTGTGGTAACTGGATCATTTATAATATCATAGCTTTGGATTATAACACACAGCATAGCGAGGACCATGAAGCAAGTCCTGATTAGCAAACTGTTACTCTTGATAAGTAAGCTGTTTAGTTAATTGATGTGAGTTCATTGTATCCCCTAAAAAGTTGTACTGGAGGGATTCCTGAGTGGCTCAGTCCGTTGAGTTATGTGACTTGGCTCCAGTCATGATCTCATGTTTCATGAGTTTGAGCCCCACGTCGGGCTCTGTGCTGACAGCTCAGAGCCTGGAGCCTGCTTTGGATTCTGTGTGTGTCTCTCTCTCTGCACCTCCCCCCTCACACTCTGTGCCTCTCTCTCTCTGTCTTAAAAATAAAACATTTAAAAAATGTAAAAAAATAATAAATAAAAAGTTGTACTGAAGTTCTAACATCCAGTACCTGTCAAGGTGACTTATTAGGAAACAGGGTCTTTGCAAGTGCAATTAATTAAGATGGGGTCATATTGGAATAAGGTAGACCTGAGCCGAAGGAATAAGGTAGACCCTAATCCAGTGTTCGTGTAAAAAGAGAGAATAGAACAGAGTACACAGACACACAGAGAAAATATCCTGTGACAAATTGAGGCAGAAGCTGGAGTTCTTTTTTTGGTTCTTTGAGAGAGAAAGTATGTATGTGTGGGGAATGGCAGAGGGAGAGAGAGAGAATCTTTAAAAAATATTTTTTAATGTTTATTTATCTTTGAGAGAGAGAGAGACAGAGCTCGAGTGGGAAGGGGCAGAGAGAGAGCGGAGACACAGAATCTGAAGCAGACTCCAGGCTCTGAGCTGCTTGCACGGAGCCCAATGCAGGACTCAAACCCATAAACTGTGGGATCATGACCTGAGCCACATTCAGACACTTAACTGACTTAGCCACCCAGGCACCTCAGAGAGAGAGAGAATCTCAAGCAGGTTCAGCACAGAGCCAGACATGAGGCTTGATCCCATAACCTGGGGATCATGACCTGAGTGGAAATCAAGAGTTGGGTGCTTAACCAACTGAGCCATCAGGTGCCCCAGAAATTGGAGTTCTTAAAATTAGCATTTTCAAACCAAGGAACACCATGAATTTCCAATAATTACCAGAAGAATAAAGACTCAAGAAAGTAACTTTACCTACAGCCTTCAGATGAAGCATGGCTTTGTTCGATTTTGGATTTCTGATCTCCAAAACTTTGAGACAATAAATTTCTACGCCAATTTGTGGCAATTTGTTATGGCAGCCCTATGACATTAACACTTGAATTGAGCCTTATCTTCTAGGAAAAGCTATGTCTTAGAGAAAGCAGCTAATTTATTTATTTTTCTTGTTTCCAAACTGTTTAACATAGAGATGGGGAAGTATGTCAACTCCCAGTGTTGTTTCACATAGGAGATATCTATTATGCTAGTTTAAATTATCAGCTGCTCCACTTTTTTTTATCACAATCAAAATGTAATTTTCTGACTGATAGAGTAGTATGTTTATAAATCAAACACATAAGGGCCTGTTTACAAGATCTGATATAAGTGAGTGCATATCACGTATTAGATTATATACAATGTGCATGGTAGCTAGATGCATCTATTTAGATATATTAATCAAGCATTCAAAAATCAAAACACATTTCTATTTCAAATATTCATGATATTATGGAAATAATATATGACTGTCTTATCTAAACATATCCATCTTATTTCTATAAAGAATAAATAAATGCATAACTTTAGATGATATAACTGGAAATAAATATAATCCTTAACGTACATCCATGTTCTAAAATAACTGTACAAAAGAGACATACACTGGTTGACAAATATTGCACCTTGGGTATTCAGTTATAATAACAACCTGAACCAGGGATTGGCATAAACCTGAACCAGGGATTGGTACTTCACTCAAAATCAGCCATTGAAAACTGGGAAATCTCCAAAGATAAGTCGGCTTTCAACATTCTCTCTAATAAGAGTCCTTTCTGATAGATTCATGGAAAGAACAAGCACAAGTGGTACATGGTACAATTCTAAAGAAACACACAGGAAAAATAGAATAAAGAGGCTATGATATAGATGGAAGGAAAGTGAATTTATGTTCCAGTGTTCCAAGAAAGAAATGCACAGAAGACAAGTCACTAATGTGCTGCTAGGGAAGATCACTAGAGTAGGGACAATGAATGGGTCCTTAGGAGGGGCAATGTTATGTTAGAGGTGAAATATATTATAGTTCTAGTATAAATGTATAAATATAAACAAATATATATATATATGTAGTTATAGTTATGTAGTTCACATATACATATGTATATATGTGTGTATAATATATATTCTCCACTTTCTTTATTATATTATATATAATAAATATATATTCTTTTTAATTTCAGAGAGAGAGAGAGAGCATGTGCAAGAACAGGAGAGAGAGCCAGAGGGAGAGAGAGAGAACCTTAGGCAAGCTTCTTGCTCAGCATGAAGCCTGACATGAGATTGGACACCATCACCCTGGGATCGTGACCTGAGCCAAAATCAAGAGTTGGATGCCTACCAACTGAGCCACCCAGCGCCCCTGTTCTAGTTTCTATATTAATGACAGTCTGTACGGCACAGGGTTTTATTCTCTCTCTCTCTCTCTTCCTCTCATTCTTTCTCTTCCCATTATATGAAGATTCAGTTAAGAAGTAAATGTGACTATGTTTTTGATGCTTGAAAAAGGAGGACTCACAAGTGGGGAAATTTTAAATTGTATGAACAGATTAAATATAAACCCATGAACTTGTAGTGAGCTTTAATGAAGCAAATAATGTTTTACCAAAATTCCAAAGATATGATTAATTAGATTTGAAGATCGATTTGACAATGTAATGTGACATATGGTAGCTAACTTGTGGTGAATATAATATAATGTATAAACTTGTCAAATCACTAAGTTGTATACATGAAACTAATGTAACATTATGTGTCAACTATACTCAAAAGAAGTTACTATTAACCTAAGAAAAAAAAGGCCAATTCCCAAAAATATAAACATAGTCGTATTTTGGAAATAAGAGAAATACTAGTATTACTGTGGATTACTGTGTAGCTGTTTCACATCTATATTTGCTAAAAGAAAAGAAAACAAACAATAACAACAACAAAACCACACAGGCACCTATACCTCAACTTTCAAAAAGTGGTGGGTGTGGCGATAAAGGGAGAAGGTAGGAAGAAGGGATGATGATAGTGTGTGACAGCGTTGATTTCATTAAGTTTGGTAATTGAGAATAAATGAATCTTGGTGTGGTAGCCATGGTTGGAATAAAATTCAGAGAAAACCACAATACCTTTGAGGTTGTAAAATGACCCATTAATTGACCCCTGCCTCTGTCTTGGCTTTTCTGTCCTCTCCTTCCTGATCCAGTTTCCCAACTTCTTTTTCACTCTCTACTGTGTCCTGAGGGCTCAACCGTAGACTTCATCAACAGGATACTTTGTTTTCTGGATTTCTGTTGGTTTGGGCCAATGGGGAGTCCTGGCAAGAAATCTGAAGGGAAGAGTATGAGTTTGTTCCATTTTTTCCTTCATTTTTGTTCTATGTTACCACTTGGCACTGAATATGACAAAGTCACTGTCATGGAAGCTTCCCACACACTCACCTCTCAAGTTCATTAACCAATCTTTGTCTGATTCTGAGACCCAAGATAATAGGATGGTAATAGAAGTGTGCTATCCCTAGCCCTAGAATATTGTCTTGTTTCTGTTTTTCTACATTCTACCCACATGTCTATAAACAATCCCTTTGTTAATTTCTTTCCTCAAATCCCTTCCCAACTTTACTGAGGAGTAACTGCCAAATTATTTCTACATATTTAAAATATACAATGTAATGGTATGATATATATGATATATATCATATATATCACATATATATCATATATATCACATATATTGAGGAATAATTATTAAGGTCAAGTTAATTGACACATCTACACCTCCATAGTTAACTCTTTTGGGAGGGGGTGGTGGGAATGTTCAAGATCTACTCAGCAATTTTCCAGTATACAACATTTTATCCTTAACTATAGCCACCAATCTGTACATTAGATCCTCTGAACTTACTCTTCTTAACCATATGCTTCTTGCTGGACCCTGACTAGCACAACATCTTGAGATGCTTAGTTATAAATTCCACAAAAATTTTGGAGTTTTCATTTAAAGGGATAAGGAAATTCAAAGGGCAAAACTGTAGAAAAATACAGGAAAACTTGAAACATCCATGAAACATGTTTTTGTTGTAATTTTTGTTTGTAATATAAGTACCATTCTAAATGTAAAGATATTCCTGAAGCGAACATTTTGTTTAGAAAGAGAACAGAGGGGAAAGGCAGGAAAAAATAAAATAAGATAAAAAACAGAGAGTGAGGCAAACCACAAGAGACTCTTAAGTAAAGAGAACAAACTGAGGGTTACTGGAGGAGAGGTGGGTGGGGGATGGCCTAAATGGGTGACGGGCATTAAGGAGAGCACTTGTATTTTGAATACTGGGTGTTATATGTAAGCGATGAATCACTAAATTCTACTCCTGAACCCATTATTACACTATAATTTAACTAACTTGAATTGAAATAAAATCTTGGAAAGATTAAATAAATAAAAAAAATTAATAAAGTATACATACCTTTTAAGCAAACTAAAAATAAAAAAAAGAAGAAGAAAGAAAGAAAGAAAGAAAAAAGAAAAGAAAGAAAGAGCATGATCTTTCGTTTCCAAGGATACTAGTTTACTTGGCTGAAAGTCTATTTATAAAAAATGTATTTTGCTTTCCAACCTACCTTCTCCTCTTACCATTGAGATTTTTCATCTACTGTTTTATTCATTCTACAGGCATTTCTAGACCCAGCCATGAGAGCCACACATATTTACTTTCTCCTTGCTGAGAACAAGAGTCACTGCAAAGCTGTTGTGGTTTGTCATTGCTTAACACAAACACATTTCAATACCTGAAGTAGGTACTACTGAGAGCTGATAGAGAATGGAATATTTCAGTACTATATATATACATACATACATATATATGTCTATATATGTATGTATGTATATATATTCACCAAAGGAAATAGTAAAGAAATATGGTAAATAGATTTAAATGATTGATACAAAATTTTCCTTTGCATTAATTTTCCAGCATTTTTTTCAAGATGAAATTGACACATGACTACCTACAGTTACAAAATTTCAGAACTAACTAAATTTCAGAACTAAAAATTTCAGAAAAATAATCACTGTGTCAGACACATAAAGAAAAGTGAAATATGTTTTCCAAGATCTCATGGACAATTAACGAAGATATGATTGGCGGCATTGTGACACCACTTCTCCACCTTTTGGGTAGATCATTTTGTGCTTTCCTTAATTAACGTCGTGAATATAGATACTTACATGAGACATTGCTCACTTCCATAGCATGGCTTTCTTCAGTCACCACGTCGATTGTGACAGAAGATTTATCAGGCCTAAATCTTCTAAATGAATCATTGGAATAAATATTCTAGAAGTTTAACCGATCAAGTTTTTCTGTTTTTGTTTGTTTGTTTTGTTTTTGTTTTTTTAAGAATGTAGCAACTAAAATATGGGTCAGCAGGAAAAAAACTCGTTACAATTTTTTAGTTACACATTTTTCATTTACTTATTAAAAATGTACCAAATACTATGCACCTAATACAGATTTAGATGCTTTGGGTAGGACATGGAAGAGGGAAATTGATATAATTTCAGATAGTGATAAGTGAACTGAAGAAATTAAAATGTTAATGAGTATCAGCAAAACCAAAGTCAAGGAATGTTAGTGTCATCAGGTAAAGCATCTCTTGTTATGTGACAACTGAGTGGAAACATAATTACTGAGACCCTCAGTAATCAGAAAATTGAAATAACAAGAACAAAGATTCTGTGGTGAACACAAAGAAAAGTAATAACAGGTACAAGAACAAAAACTTGGTGTAGCTTGAAAACTTCAGTAAAGACAATGTGGGTGCAGCATTTGAAGAAAAGAGATCACTTTACCGAGGCCATGTTAAGGTACATGGGTGTTATTCCAAGAAAAGACGGCAAATGTTTGGAGTTTTTTATTTTATTTCCTTTAAAAAAAAATAGGGTCGAAGAATACATGATTTGGGAGCTAAGAAGATTGCACTTTTGTTCTAACCTTGAAATTAAAAAAAAAGTCTCTCAGACAATAGAATTCTCAAATAGGTGACAATTCTCAAATAACTTAAATATCCTGATATATCAAAATGGTTGATAAACTTATAAAAGAGTTGTATTAGTCCTCAGGAAGATTGAAATTCCAGTGAATGTGGCATGACCTATATTGAGAAACATGGCATATGGGATGGTAAACTGGTACAGTCAGTATGTAAAGCTACCAGTGTCCATCAAAACTTTGCATTTGTATAAACTATACCTTTGTAAAATGCTACTCATAGGTTACCATCAACAGAAATGAGCACTTTGATACAGTGGTGGACATATTCAAGAATATTCAAAGCAGCTCCATCCATAATTAGCCCCTACTGAGAAGCTACCTCAATGCCCATCAACAGAAAGTA
Source organism: Lynx rufus (assembly GCF_022079265.1). Lineage (NCBI taxonomy): Eukaryota > Metazoa > Chordata > Mammalia > Carnivora > Felidae > Lynx > Lynx rufus. The sequence continues at coordinate 137,475,606 of NW_025814867.1, forward strand.
GATGCCTACATTTTGCTATAATTAACACAATGAAAATTAAGTATTCTAGAAGTATACTCAACACATTTGGATGACTCTTACAAACATATAGTTGAGGGAAGGAAACCAGACGCTAAATTACATTGTTGTTTACCTTTATGCAAAGTTCAAAGACAAAATTAACTTGTGCTGATAGACATGGGTGATCTTTTGGTAGTGACATTAACTATTTCTGTGGTCCTGCTGTATTCTATTTTTATTTATTTATTTACTTATTCTGAGAGAGACAGGGAGAGTGTGAGTGGAGGAAGGACAGAGAGAGAGAGGGAGAATCTCAAGAAGGTTCCGTGCAGAACCCCACTCGGGATTCGAACTCACAAATCTTGAGATCATGACCTGGGCTGAAATCAATAGTCCTGCTTCACTGACTGAGCCACCCAGGTGTCCCTCTATTCTATTTCTTGTATGGAAAGTGGCTCTGTGAATACATACATTCCAAAAAATACCAGTTTCTACACCTACAATTTATAATGTTTTTATTTCAGTAAAATGATGGGGAAAATATCAGTATGATCAGTATAAATTTTATGTGGTGAAAGACTGGAAGTGTTGAGAATGGAAAGAAGACATTTTTTAAATGTTGGAATAACTACGGTGGCTTGCACTAGGTTCAGGGGGGATAGGGTAGTTGGATTAATACATTTTGGAAGCAACAGCTGTATTACATGTTAGGCTAAATATAATTGTAAAACTGAGTTCAGTTATTATTTACAGATACATACAAAAAATCTTAAGAATAAAATAAAGGACATAGAGATAGGGATTTAAGTTCAGAAAGTTTGTTTTATAAATAAAACATATCTGAGTTTTATAGAAAAATATTCCCCCATCCTTTCAATTATTTTAATTTATTTCAAGTATTTTTTATTATGTTTAAGGTTTTAGAAAAAAAATCCTAACTTAGTACATATAATTTCTTCAATTGTTTTATTTACCTAATAACTATTTTAAGAAGATTATAACCTAAATTCTCTCTCCCCTTTTCAATATAACATTTTAACTTTTCTTAGGATCTCTTCTATGAATTGTCCTCCAACAAGGGCAAGTTAATATAGCTCAACGCTCCAGATTTTCCACTTTTGGAACAAAGGAGAAAGGAACAATAGTTTAATAATCTAGTGGCTAGATTTATACTACAAAAACACTGGGAAGCATCCTGCTGGAGAAATGCCTGAAAGATTGTCATAGAATGTTAACAAAGAGAAATCCAGCAGTTTTCCTTTCTCTTCAATCCATTCTCTGCCCTCCTCTGGCCCCATGACTAGCAGCCCTAAGCAGGTAACACTCTGGTATGTCTGTATTAGTTTCCTACTGCTGGGGAAAAAATTACAATAAGCCTAGTGGCTTCAAAAAACACAAATTCATTAACTCAAAGGTTCTGTAGGCAAGGTGTCTAAAGTTACTAGAACTTGGTTAGAAGCCAAGTCACAGTCCTTGCCCATACTCAAATAGAGGGGATCACATAAGGGCTTGAACACGAGGGAACTTGGATTATGGGAGTCACTCTAAGAGATTGTCTATCCTAGTCCACTCTCTAGCCTCCAATGACTCACATCTGTCCCACACATAAAATACTTTTGCCCTCCTTCTCCCAAGTGCCAGCAAGAGTTTTAGTCCAATATATCACCTTCTCAAAGTCTACACCTCATCACTGAGATTGCAGATAAGTAGTATTATCAGTCTGCTTTTTTTCAATAGAACTTGGGAGTGTTTGACCATCTCCTTCTAGCTTGTACTTTGACCCTTCCAGTCCCAACTGACAATGTTTCTGCTGAAATATTTTTCTCAGGAACTTTGCATATCTCCCACGGAACTAACTCAGGTTCATTTTTTTTTTTTTTTACACAAAATCCATTTTAAGAGGTCATTTTGAAATAGCCTGAACTGGTTGAGGGACATTCCTTTTCTTTCCTAGGGATACTATGGTTTGATTGAGAGGTTCTGTGAGGCATACCCTCGATCTCCTAAAAGAAAACTTTTCATTCCCTTCCCCTATGTTCATCAGTTGTGTTTCTTAAATTCCACATATAAGTGAAATCATATGGTTACTTCTCTGACTGACTTATTTTGCTTAGCGTAATACACTCCAGTTCCATCCACATTGTTGCAAATGAGCTAAATGGGTGATGGGCATTAAGGAGAGCACTTGTAATGAGCACTGGGTGTTATATGTAATGATGAATCACTAGATTCTACTCCTTAAACCAATGCTACACTATATGTTAAGTAACTTGAATTCAAATAAAATCTTGGAAGAAAAAAAAGAAAACTTTTCAATCTCACTTTTCAGTCTTTCTTATGATTTAGAAAAAAGTTTACACTATCACACTTCTTTTTTTTCCTAGACATGCTTTCTTGACAGTGTTAAGAAGCCATTTTTAAATTTTAGCATCTTTTCCCATTGGAAGAGTGAGAATGTCCCAAGTTATTACATCCTGGTTGTTATTGTGCTTGTTTAACACATCTTGCTGCAATTTATCTCACTTCTGTTGAGTTTTGCTATAAGTAGGAAAAAGAAACCAGGGAACATCTTCTGTACACTGCCTGGGCATCTCTTTAGCTAGGTCACCAAACTCATTAGCACATTTTCTACTTTCCACTTTATTATAGGCAAGAAAGTTGTTAAGTTTCACAAGTATGTAATAAGAATCCTCATTTTTCTTGTTTCAGTAGCATGCTCTTTATTTCCTTCTTGGCTTTCACCAGTAGCATGCTCCAAGTTCAGATTTCTACAGGGGGTGAGTTTTGTCTATCAAAGTCTTCAAAATTCTTCTAGCCCACATCTACTGCCAGTTTCAAAAGCCATTCCCACGTTTGTAGGTATTTGTTATGGCAATATCCCATACTCAGATATCTAGTTCCTCTGAAAAGCTGTAATCAAAATGTTGGCTAGGGATAGTTTCTCATCTGGAGGCTAAAATGAGTAGAATCTACTTACAGACCTGCATTGTGTTTACACTATTACTCGCTAGTTGTCTTCTGAAGGCCACCCTTAGCTCCTAGAGGCCACCTACAGTTTCTTGACATGTGGGCTTGTAACATACCAAATTTTTTCATGAAAGGCTGCGAGGAAATCGAAGGTTTCATCAAAATGAATGCTACATGTACATAATCAAATATATATATATTTTTTATATATATATTTTATATTATATATATATGATCACTTATCTCCTTTCACTTTTTCCATATTCTACTGATTATAATAGGTCCAATAAACATTCAAGTATAGGAGATCATGTACATATGTGAATAGCAGGAGGTGGGGATCATGGGTTTGCCCTGAGAGTGAAGTCTCCACAAAGTCCATCCTCAAATTTCTTTTGAACCAAGTCTTGATATTTGCTTAGAGATGAGAATTTCACATATATCATCTACTTACGTTCTTGTAATAGTGTCTAATTAGATGAATATTGTCATTCTGATTTCACATGTGAGAAAATGGAGGTGATTAATTTGCTGATGATAACAGAAGTAGTGATTCTATCTAATTTTGCATGCAGTAGGGTTTTTTTTTTGCAAAAATCATTTCCTCATAACACTCCTTCCTGCCCTGCCTTTGCAATTCCCAAACAACCTACTTATCTTCTCATCTAAGAGAATGTGCAGTCATCAATACATTCCAATTCATAGGACTATGTTAAGAATCAGCTCTTGAAGGAGACTTCCCACTGCTTTTATCTGTCAAATAGCTGCATTTCATTGATAAAATAACAAAATTCAGAAAGAGCAGGCAAGCAAGATTTCCTTGAAGATAAATAGAACCCAGTAGAACAGCTGGTCCCAAAGATCAGGTCTTTGCCAGAGGCTCTTTGTATGCTTCCAATGGTGGCAACCATTTAGGATTTCTGAACTCCACTACTATAAACAAATATTACTTAGGCTTATTCTATATACTATATTCTATCCTGCTTTTTATCTTGGACATTCATAAATATTTGGAATATTTACAAATTAAATTATATTTAAATACAAATACTCATAAATTTTAACATGATTATTCACAAATAATTACACAATATGCTATTAAACAGATACTTTATGGAGGACCATAGTATTTCACTCTTTATAAAAAAGCCACCAACTCAATGAGAAAGAATGAAATATGGCCCTTTGTAGCAACATGGATGGAACTGGAGAGTGTAATGCTGAGTGAAATAAGCCATACAGAGAAAGAGAGATACCATATGGTTTCATTCTTATGTGGATCTGGAGAAACTTAACAGAAACCCATGGGAGAGGGGAAGGGAAAAAAAAGAGGTTAGAGTGGGAGAGAGCCAAAGCATAAGAGACTCTTAAAAACTGAGAACACACTGAGGGTTGATGGGGGGGTGGGAGGGAGAGGAGGGTGGGTGATGGGTATTGAGGAGGGCACCTTTTGGGATGAGCACTGGGTGTTGTATGGAAACGAATTTGACAATAAACTTCATATATTGAAAAAAATAAAAATAAATAAAAAATAAAAAAGCCACCAACTATTACAATTAAAAGTAAATGGTTTGCTAGAAGTGTGTCTACAGAGCAAGAAGCTTGATCTTCTCCACCATGTGTATTAGCTGTGTCCTATGCTTCCCCTCTGTACTCTCACAGTGTATCACAAACTTGAGAAAAAGAAGTATCTACAAGCTTCTGATTGAAGGTAAAAAAACAACTGCTCCAAAATGAGTCATACAGAATTATAAAAATGACTCTGAAGGACAAAAATGCAGAAAACATACTTATAACCATAGTTTCTGTAAAATGTTTTCTCAGAACAATGCACTTATGACGAATAAACTCATTGTCCCTTAAAGATTATTTCTACCTTTCTTCTGAAATCATAGAAACTGAAATCATAGTTTTTATGTTTGTTTTAACATCTTTACTGAGCTATACTTCCATACAACCATAAGATTCACCCATTTAAAATACACAATTTGATATTTATTAAAATTTTTTTTCACAGAGTTTTGCAACCATTGCTAGAAACTAAGTTTGGAACACTTTAATTACTTCAAAAATAAACCTTATCTTTTATCAGTTGAACTGTACTCCCACCATCCTAAACCCTAGGAAACCACTAATCTTTCTGTCTACATATTTGTCTCTTCTGGAGATTTCTTGAAAATGGAGCAATACAATTTGATCTTTTATCATTGGTTTATTTCACTTAGCATAATGGTTTTAAAATTTACCCAAATGTATTAGTTATTCATTCCTTTCTATTTTTAATCCTTTCATTGTAAGGATAGACCACATTTTGTTTACCCAGATATCAGTGATGCACATTTGGGTTATTTCCATTTGTGGTCTGTAATAGTCAAGAATTCTGCTATGAATAATCATACAGAAATTTTTGTGTGCACATATGTTTTCACTTCTCTTGGACATGTACTGCTATAGACTGAATGTTTACATTCCCCAAAATTCATATGTTAAATCCTAAGACCAATGTGATGATATTCAGATATGGGGCCGTTGGGAGTGTTTAGGTCATGAAAGTGGAGGTACAGTGAATAGAATTAAATGACCATATGAAAGAGGCCCCACAGAGCTGCCTTGTACTTTATGCCATATTAGGACAGAGTAAAGAGGCAGCCATCTATTAATGAGGAACAAAGCTCTCAAAGACACTGAATCTGCCGGCACCTTGTTCTTGGACTGCCCTCATCCCACACTGTGAAAAATAAAATTGTGTAGTTTATGAACTATCTAGTGTATGCTGTTTTTTATAGCATTCTGCATGGACTAAGACTGATATAGGTACCAGGAATGAGGTAATAAGTTATTCTTAGTGCTAGATTGATTACACTGAATTGTTTCCATTATTGGAAGGAGGGGCATTTTGTCCTGATTGGAATAGACATGTGCTCTGGATATGAATATACCTTCTATGCGTACAAAGCTTCTTCCCAAACTACTATCTGTCCACTATCATGGTATTCCATACATCATTGCTTCTCATTGAGGTACTCACTTTATGGAGGAAAGAAAAGTGTGGCAATGGACCCGTGTTCATGAAATTCAGTGATCTCTCCATGTTCCTCCAAACCATAATGACATTCTAGAGGGAGAAATGTTTCCAACAGGAAATACAACAAGATTCCATTGCATGGAAAGTTAAGACTTGCACTCAGCCACTTTGACTTCCTCATGCCTTTGAATTAGCAAGGAAATAAGGAAGTTAGAGTGTTGGCCGAGATGATTCAACCTGAAGGGAAAATTTGACTACTACTCCACAAATAAAGTAAGGAGGAGGGAGCCTGGAATATAGGAGAGTCCTTAGAATGTCTCTTAGTATTACCCTGACCTAAGATTAAGGTTAATGGAAAACCGTTAACGATCCAATCCAGGCAGGATTAGTAACAGTCTAGACCCTTCAGGAATGAAGGTTGGATCAAGTCACCAGGTAAAGAACCATAACTAGCTGAGGTGATTGCTGAAAGCAAGGGGAATACAGAATGGGTAGTAGAAGAAGGTTGTTATAAATATGAGCTACAACCATGTCTAAAACAGAAATGAGGACTGTAATTATCATGAGTAGTTCCTCTTAATTATGAAATCATTTGTGTGTATATATACATTTATTAAGCAAATGGCCATTTTCTTTCCTCTTATACATTTATTAAGCAAATAGCTATTTTCTTTCCTCTTTTATTCTCTTACCCTGTAATATAAAATGCATCTACTTTATATCAGTATTGAAGTATCATTCATTTTACATCATAGCATTCAAGTTACAGGATATCAGGAGAAAAGTAAACATCTCAAGGACTTTACAGCCTCTTTGGAGAAGGGGTTAGTGTGCTTTCAGCTATACATAGGATAGTTGCATCATATTAGGTGGAATTATGATCTTGTCATTGCTTTTATTTGGAGATTAAGTGTGGTTAGGGAACATGCCAGTTTGACGGGGAGTGAATGTCTGATGATTAATTTTATGTGTTAACATGATTGGGCTATGGGATGCCAAGATAGCTGGTAAAACATTTCTGGGTGTGTCTGTAGGGAGGTTTCTGGAAGAGATTTGGGTTTGTATTAGTACAGTGAATAAAGAAGATTGCCCTCACCATTTTGTGTGGGCATCAATCCATTGAGGTCTTGAATAGAACAAAGGTGGAGAAAGGGTGAATTTCTCTTCTGTTGAGCTGGGACATCCATATACTCCTGTTCTAGGACATCGGTGTTCCCAGTTTTTGGGGTTTTGGACTATGACCAGGATTTATGTCATTGGTTCCTCTAGTTCTCATGCCTTCAGACTTATACCCCTGGTTTTGGAATTATACCACTGACTTTTTTTGTTCTCTAGATTGTAGACTGCAGGTCATGGGACTTCTCAATTTCTACAGTCACCTGCGTCAATTCCTGTAATACTTACATTATTTATGGGTTCTGTTTCTCTGGAGAACATTCACTAATACATATACTTAGGAGCAGAATTACTGGGTCATATGGTAACTCTTACATTTTACATTATGAGAAACTGCTGGTTTTTCAAAGCAGCTACATTATTTCATATTCCCACCGGCAATTAATAAAGGATTAACTATTACAATTTCAACAATCCTAAGCAAGACTTGTTATATGCCGTCATTTTAATTAGAGTCATTCTAGTATGTATAAAGTGGTATCTCTTTGTGGTTTTGATCCTCATTTTCGTAATGACTAATGATATTAAGCACCTTTTCATGTGCTTGTTCGCCATAAGTGTGCCTTCTTTGAAGACAAATCAAATTTTGTCTATTTTAAAAATAAGGTTGTTTGTATCTTAATATTATTGCATCATGAAAGTTCTTTATATATTTTAGATGTGGATCTCATATCAGATAAATAACTTGCAAATATTTTTCCCATGCTGCGCATTGACTTTCCAATTTCTTGATGATGTACTTTGAAACAAGAAACATTTTTAATTTTGATAAAGTTTACATAATCTATTTTTCTCTTTTTTGCTTTTGTTGTCACATATACAAAATTATCGACTGGCTTAATATTGCAGACATTTACTGCCATGCTTTCTTCTAGGAGGTTTATAGTGTTAGTATTTATTTCTGGAATCTCAATTTTAGTACTTGGCCTTAGGTTGTGCTTTATGTATGTACATTTGTCTTGATTTCTATAGCTTTGTAGTAAATTTTAAAATCAGAATGTATTTGTCCTCTAACTTTGCTAAACTTTTTCCAGATAGTTTTGATTTTTTTTCTGACATTTGACTATTCAAATAACGATTGGTCTGACTATTCTGAGTTCCTTATATCTTTATATGAATTTAGGATCACCTTGGCAATATTTTGAAGGAAAAGAAAAAGCCAGCTGCAATTAAGATAGGGATTGCTTTGAATTTGTGGATAAATTTTGAGAGTATTGACATCTTAATAATATTAAGGCTTCTGACCCATGTACATATCTTTCCTTCGATGTGAGTCATTTAATTTCTTTCAACAATGCTTTGTAACTTTTAGTTTACAAGTGGTGCACCTCTTTAGTTTAGTGCATTCTCAGCTTTTTCAGCTTATTATTTTTGTTTTTTGAGGGAAAGAGAGAGAGAGAGAGAGCAAGTGGGGGAGGGGCAGAGAGAGAGGGAGAAAGAGAATCCCAAGCAGGATTTGTGCTTTCAGTGCAGAGCCATACATGGGGCTCTGTCCCACAAACTGGAGATCATGTCCTGAGCTGAAATCAAGGGTCAGATGCTCAACCTACTGAGTCACATAGGTGCCCCGATACATTTTCAAGGTTTTTTTGATGCAAATGTAAGTGGGATGTTTTTCTTAAGACCATTTTGAATTGTTCATTGCTAATGTTTAGAAATGTAAATATTTTTTGTATAAGATTTAATATCTTGCAACTGTTTTGAGCTCATTTATTCTGCTTTTTTAGTAGATTCCCTAGAATTTTCTCCTTGCACAATTATATGATCTTGAAATAGAATTAGCTTTACCTTTTCCTTTGCAATTGTGATGTCATTTCTTTTCACTGTATTTTTCTTTCCTAATCATTCTGGCAAGCATTTCTAGTACAATATCAAATAGGAGTAACAAAAATAGACATTTTTGTCTTACTCCTGATATTGGCATGAAAACAGTTTATAACTATTAAATCCTATGTTAATTGTAAAAGATACATTTTATCAAGCTGAATAAGTTATCCTCTATTCATAAGTCATTGATCATTTTATCATTGAAATGTTTGGAATTTTGTCAAATTCTTTTTCTGTGTCTACAGAAATTACCATGTGATTTTATTTATTTATTTATTTATTTATTTATTTATTCATTCATATTTTTGATTTTTATTCAATTAATATGTTTAATATTTACAAATCTTCAGTTATTAAACCAAACTGGAATTTCTAGGATCAATTTCACTCTGTCATAATATATACTTGGTTGTTTTTCTGTTTGTTTGCTCGTTTGTTGTAGGATTTGTTTGCGGGTACCTCATTAAGGATTTTTACATCTTCTTCACAAGAGATATCTGTTTTCAGTTTTCTTCTCTTGTGATATTTTTTTCTCGTTGCATTACCAGGGAAATGAGTTGCCTCATTGAATGAGAGGATGTGTTCCTTTCTGTTCTATTTTATGAAAGAATTTATAAAGAATTTGTGTCAATTACTCAGTAAATGTTTGGTAAATTTTTCCCGTGAAAAATTTTCTAGGCTCAGGCTTCATTTTTGGAAAGTTTTAAAATTATTAATTCAAATTATTTACAGGTGATATCTCTATTAGTATTTTCTTTTTCTTTTTGAATCATTTTTGATAGTTTGTATCCTTTTAGGAATTTGGGCATATTATCTACATGACCCATTTTTTTGGCATATTGTTGTTCATAGTATTTTTATATAAGCCTTGTACCTATAAGTTCAACAGTGATGCCCTTTCTTCCATTACTAGCTTTAATAACTTGAGTTTCCTCTTTTTCAAATTGTCAATCTAAATAATTGCCCATTATGTTGATCTCAAATAACCAACTTTTTGTTTCTTTCATTTTGTGCATTGATTTTCTTATATTTTAATTATTTCTGCTTCAATCTTTACTGTTTAATTTTTTTTTTTTTACTTAAGTAGACTTTGTGTTTTACTCTCTAATTTCTTACAGTGGAAGATTAAGTTAGTGGTTTGAGATACATATTTTTAAAAGAGATGCTTACAACTATACATTTCCTGCTAAGCACTGCCTTAACTGAGTTGGATAAGTACTAATATGTGGTGCTTTGATTTTTATTCATCTCAAAGTTCTTCATCATTTTTCTGATTGTCTTTGGGATTCTTTTTTGACCCTCTGGTTATTTAGATTTGTGTTATGTAATTTGCTTATATTTGTCAATTTTCCCAATAATCTTTGTTATTGATTTCTGAGTTAATTCTTATGTGGTTAAGAATATACTTTACATAATATAAATATTTTAAAATTTGCTGTGGCTTTGTTTTGCGCAAGTGGATATTGTAACTCTTATAGTGTTCCACGAGTGTATGAGAGGGATGAGTATATAGCTATTGTTGGGAAGACTAGGTTCCAGATAACTGTTAGGGATACTTACTGCTGTTCAAGTCCTCTCTTTCCTTGGAGTTCTATCCATTATGGAAATCTACAACTAATAGTGTTGAACTGTTTATTTCTTCCTTCAAGCTGTCAATTTTGCTTTGTGTATTTTGGAGATCTTTATTAGGTGCTTATATGTTTCTAATTTTTGTATCTTCTTTGAGAGCCTTTTTGAAGTTTTTCTTTTCTTTTTTCTTTTTTTTTCTTGTCAGATTAACTAAAACACCCCCATTTTGTCCATTTCTCCTATCCTTCAGCCCCACCTTTGGCAACCACCAATCTGTTCTCTGTGTCTATGAATTTGTTTTTATCTTGTGTTTTTTTTGTTTGTTTTTAAGATTTCATGTATTAAAAAAAAAGGTTCCACATATATGATCACATGGTGTTTTCTTTCTCTGTTTGACTTATTTTACTTAGCATCATGCCCACAAGGTCCATTCATGAGGTTGTAGGTTGCAAGATTTCAATTTTTTTTATGGCTGAATAATATTACATTATCTATATATACACTGCATCTTTTTTACTAATTCATCCATTAGTGGATGCTTAGGATGTTCCATATCTTGGCTATTGTAAATAATGCCGCAATACATATGAGGTTGAAGATGTCTTTTAGAGTTGTTATTTTCATCTTCTTTAGACAAATAACCAGAATTAGAATTGCTGGATCATATGGTAGTTTTATTTTTAATTTTTGAAGACCCTCCATAGTGTTTAACTCAGTGGCTGCACCAGTTTGCATTCCCACCAACAGTGCACAAGAGTTTTACTGTTTTGTATCTTTGCTGACACTTATTTCCTGCCTTTTTGATAATAGCTATTCTAACAGTGTGGGGTGATAGCTTATTGTAGTTTTGTTTTGCATTTCCCTTATGATTAATGACATTGAAGTTCTTTTCATGTGCCTGTTGGTAATCTGTATGCCTTTTTGGAAAAGTACCTATTTAAATCCTCTGCCCTTTTATTATTATTGTTATTATTATTATTAATTTTTTAAATTATTATTTACTGTGGAGTTGTAATAGCTCTCTATATGTTTTTGATATTAGTCTCTTATCAGATATACGACTTGCAAATATTTTGTTTCATTTAGTAGGTTGCCCTTTCATTTTGTTGATAATTTCCTTTACCGTGCAGAAGCTTTTTAGTTTAATGTAGTCCCATTTTTTAAATCTGTTTATAAAAACAATCCCATTTACAATTACATTGATGTGGTCCCATTTGTTTATTGTGTTTAAAAAAATCCCGTTTACAATTGCATAAAAAAGAATAAAATGACTAAAAATAAATTTAACCAAAGAAACAAACAAAACCCACTATGTATTGAAAATCACAAGCTATTAACACAAGAAATTGAAGATAACACAAATAAATAGAAAGATACTCTATGCTTATGTATTGGAAGAATTAATATTTTTAAAATACCCATTATACTAAAAGCAATATAAGATTTGGTACAATCTCAGTCAGAACTCCAATGGCATTTTTTCAGAGAAATAGACAAAAAAAAATCCTAAAATTTGTATGGAACCACATAAGATCCTGAAAGCCAGAGCAGTCTTAAGAAATAACAAAGACAGAAGCATCATGCTCTCCGATTTTAAAAATATATTTTCAGATTTAACACAATCCCTGTCAAAATGCCAATAGCATTTTCCACAGAGATAGAATAAAGAATCCTAAAATTTGTATGGAGCCACAACAGGCCCCAAATAACCAAATAACCAAAACATTCTTGTAATAGAAAAACAAAGCTGGAAGTATCACAATTCCAGATTGCAAGTTACACTGCAAAGCTGTAGTAATCAAAACAGTATGGCACTGGCACAAAAATGGACACAGATCAATAGAACAGGATAGAAAGCCCAGAAACAAGACTGTCTCTTCAACAAATGATTATGGGAAAACTGGACAGCAATATGCAAAAAAATGAAACTGGACCCTTTCTTACATCATACACAAAAAATAAATTCAAAATGGATGAAAGACCTAAATGTGAGACCTGAAACTGTACAAATCCTAGAAGAGAGCACAGGCATTGATGTCTCTGATATCAGCTATAACAACAACCACTCTCGAAAACAGTAAGGAGGCTCCTCAAAAAATTAAAAATAGAATACCCTATTATCCAGTAATCACACTACTAGGTTTTCACCTAAAGAATACAAAAGCACTAATTTGAGCAAACATCTGCACTCCTATGGTTATAGCAGCGTTATTTATAATATCCAAATTATGGTAGCAGCCCAAGTGTCCATGAATAGATGAATGTATAAAGATATGAGATACACACACATACACACACACACACACATACATACACACACTGGGATATTTTTCAGCTGTAAAAAAGAAGGACATCTTGGAGCACCTGGGTAGCGCAGTTGGTCGAGCATCCGACCCTTGATTTTGGTTCAGGTCATGATCTCAGGGTCATGAGACTGAGCCCTGTGTGGAAGTTGGGCATGGAGCCTACTTAAGATTCTCTCTCTCTCTCTCTCTCTCTCCTCTCTCTCTCTCTCTCTCTCTCTCTCCCTATCCCTGTCCCACTCCCCCACTCCTGGCTCACAGGCTCTCTCTCTCAAAAAAAAAAAAAAAAGAAAGAAATCTTGCCATTTGTAACAACATGGAGGTAGAGAGTATAATGCTAAGTGAAATAAGTCAGTCAAAGACAAATATATGATTTAACTTGTGGAATTTCAGACACAAAACAAATGAATAAAGGGAAAAAAAGATCGACAGAAACCAAGAAACAGACTCATAGATCAATGGAACAGAATAGAGAGCTTAGAGATAAACTCACATGTATGCAATCAAATAATTTACAACTGAGAAACCAAGAATATACAATAAGGAAAGAACAGCTTCTTCAATAATTTTTTTTTTTAGTCTAACCATTAAGATAACATTGCACTTATTGAAGGTTTCTTGCATGGTAAGACATGGTAAGTCCCCCTTTCACCCTTTTGATTGTGTCCTTGGATCAAATATCTCTTACAGATGGTGTACAGTTGGATCTTATTTTTTAATCCAAATTGATAATCAAACTTCCATTGGATATTTTAATCCATTGACATATTGTGTTGTGTTTCTATGGCTGAATTTACAGCTGACATTTTGCATTTTGCTTTTTATACATCTCCTGTCTTTTTGTTGATTCATTCTTCCTTTACTGGCATTTTCTGTGTACAACATTATGTACATAATGTTTTATGCATTTGCTTTGTATCCGCTAAAAGAAAAAGAGAAGGCATGTGAAATTATGCTATATTTCATAATCACCCACATAATTATCTTTCCTGGATCTCTGCTCTTTCCTGTGCATTCAAATTACTATCTGGGGATATCTGGGTGGTGCAGCCATTTAAGCGTCTGACTCAACTCAAATCATGATGTCACAGTTCATGGGTTCGAGACCCATATCCGGCTCTGTGTTGACAGCTCTGTCCCTCTCTGTCTCTCAAAAATGAATAAAAGTTAAAAAAAAAAAAAACAAAACAAAACATTACTATCTGGAATCACTTGCATTTGACCTGAAAAATTTTATTTAGAATTTCTTATAAAACAGATATGCTAGTAATAAATTTCAGCTGTTGTTTATCTGGGTCACACTTTCTCCATTCTTAACAGGTCTCTTAATATTTGTTGAAAATTAGACATTCTGGGTATAAATTGTTGCCATTCTAGATACACTTTTCTCCCTCCCCTCTCCCCTAGAGGTCGATATCATTGCTATTGTTTATTTGGTCATTTGTTAATTTGTTTAGTGATTTGGCTTAATTTGTTTTGTGAAATATATTTATCCTTCAGAGTGCCACCTCTTACAAGCATGCTGATTTTTTTCCTTTGCTTTTAGCATTAGAAAAGGCTAATTATGTGTTTCCCATAGGTCAGCAGAAGCCAGTTACTGGTCAAGTTTCCACCTATGTCCCTTTGCCAGTTATATATTTACCCTTGACCTGTGGATGTACGTGTGGCATGGAGGCTAATGCCACAGATCAGGGAGATTATACTTTTGTCTATGTTCAACCAAGGACTACCTGTGATCGCTGTGGAGAAGGTGCAGCCTTGGGTATGCACACACTCAGCCAGACTGTCAGGAATAGTGTAATTTATTTTTAAACTTGGCTTCCTAAGAATTGCCCTGGATCAGAATAGCTTATTGAACAGCCAATGTATGTGTGAGGTTATACTTTAGCATCTGGTGCCAGTGAATCTTGTGCGATTTGAGATGTATCTGTATGCAGTTAGAGAATGTTTTCAAGTCTGCCCAACCTCCTGTCCTGGGCATTGGTTCAGCCTAGCACATTGACTGTGATCCCAGCAGAGCTCTTCTTGACTGTCCCTTTCCCCAGTTGTCTTTGTTAAACTCCCCATTGCTCTCCTGTTTCACTTGTTACCACCAGTATCAGGGAACAACCAGCGCTATCTTAACTGCTATCCTCATTCCACTTTTCCGAAATGTTCCAAGGAACCTTTATCTTCTGGATGGACACATGGCTATAAATACAAAGAAGCATTTTTAGGCAACCTTGTTCATTGATGTGGGAATGTGGCTAAGTTCAAACCAAGAAATGAGGAAAGGAAAGTAATGCGCATAATTTCAGAAGTTGTCATTTTCCTTCCTTTCTTCAGCCTTCTGCTGAGCTCATGGGTAATGGCTAGACCTTCATCGTATAACATGAAAAGAAGACTGTACTTCAGGAATGGTAAAACAAGAGGCTGCAAACAGCCTGGTTCTCCTCCAAAACCGAATTACACTGGGATGCCTTTATTTTACTTTTCATGTGATAGTTTAGTATGCTTGTGTTCTGCTTGATACACTTTCATTTCACTACTCAGGTTAAATTCTCTCTCGTCCCAATCAGATTTCTCGTTTTAAATAATCTGAACTGCTCATTTACTTGTTCTGTTAATTTATATATGTAGAGAGCTTAATGCGCATTCTTACCCAGTAGCACCCCATATATGTGATTTCAAACATCACAACCTATAAGTCAACTCAGGTTCCTGCAGATCACACATATATATCGATTAGCCTCACCACACTATTATTGAAATTATTTGCAAACATGCTTGTCACCCATATTTCCCCCCTTTGCTTCAGTTAACTTAAATAGCTTTTGATGTCATACTCACTTTTGGATGATCAAGGTAACCAGCACTGAGCTAGGTTTTGAATAAATACTAATGAAGTTTGCCAATAAGTTAATTGCATTTTATTGAACTGATATAGGAAACAGCAGAGTACCGAGAATACAAAAAGAAAGTACAAAAAAAGTTCTAAAGAAAACTAAATCTATTTGGACAAAAGAAAATATTAGAGATTAATACTAACAGAAGATTTAAAATGCTGGGTTAACATAAAGGCAAAGGGATAACTCTGAATGTTCTTAGAGAAGAGAGTGAAGAAAATCTGGGGAAGGTAGTTTAAAGCTAGACAATAAAACAGCAGAAAGACATTAACAAGGAGACAATGTTGTTTTTTAAATACTTATTATCTAATTGTGATCAGTAAAATTAATATGCATTTTTCATTATGCAAGCTCTCTAACCCCATTTATGACTTTCTCCATTTGAAAAGTCGAATATAAACTTCAGATCATCTATTTTCTACCTCTGGCAGAGGGATATATATTTTTTAGTTGATGTTATTACTGAAAGTTGAATCCTCAACCAGAAAGAATATTAAGCAGCACTGATCAACACCAGGTGTAAAATTGGGCTTTTCTGCTGGTAACAGCACAGAAGGTGCAGAATTTACGCATTTAGTGTTCCTACTATGGCCCCTCTGTGGCTGTTTATATTTTCAGGTAGGTTTCATAGTTATTGTTATACAAATTTTCTGTGAATGCACAAAAATCCTCATATTTAACATATAATCTTTTATAAACCTATTTACTCCTCTACAACTCAATTTCATTTTCGTATGACTAGATAATGGATAGCCTTAAAGTTCTATAATAAAAGCTGATCTCTACCTAAGATTAGGAAATAATATTCTCATAGCTAAGAGATAAAATCTCAAGATAGCTTCTCTCTAAATGGTACAGTATAGAGATTAATGTTCTTCTCATTGACTTCTTACTTTGTCATTTTAAAAAATTTAAAATTCACAGGGTTGGTCTTAATTCAGTAGCAAAATCATATATTTTTTTTAGTCACATAATTAATCAAACCAATTTCTACTCAGTTGCACCAATGTATCCTTCTAAACCAGGCCAGCAATTTATATATTTTCATTCGAGATACATATAGTCAAAGAACTAAGATTTTTCCTTTTTGGCAAATGTATTTTCATAGGTACTAAAAGTTTATTTATACTGCATACATGTGACTTAGAAGCAGAGGTTAATTAGACAGCTTATCTGCTCTAGTCTAGTTTTAACATTATAATTTTTTGTAGTAAGAATAAAATCCAGCATACTGCAGGAACAGCCATTTATTGCCCTGATGCTATAAGTGGTCTGGAAACAACAGGCCATTTTTTCATCAGATACAAAATAATTATTTTTTAATATGGTTTATTTACTCTAAAATTCCAGAAACGTGTAAGAAGCTTTAAAAATAAGGCCACCCCACATCATCTATATTTTCTCTGTAGCAGACTTTTTTTTTTTTCAAAGCATCAAGAAGTGCAGGGAAGTGTAAAGGTGAAGCTTTCAGGCACCTTATTCCAAGTCTCTTTTCTAAATAATTCTTAGTTATCATTATATATTTTATCCTAAAATAGAAATATCCTATCAGCACACTATGATATTTTTACATCATATATATTATACATATATACACATATATAATATATGTGTGTGTGTGTGTGTGCATGTGTATGCACACAAATATATACACATTATATGTATAAATTTAAAATATATTATACATGCATATAATTTATACAGAACAGCATAAAACAGATAGTTCTGCAGTGATTACAAAAATTCTAAGAGTACTTACTCAGGGACTGATAAGCTATTCTTGATTTTTATAGATTTTTTTTTAAGCTTTTTGGGACACCTGCGTGGCTCAGTGGGTTGTGTTTGACTCTTGATTTTTGTTCAGGGTCATAGGATCAAGCCCCATGTGGGGCTCCATGCTGAGCATGGAGCCTGCTTGGGATTCTCTCTCCCTCTCTCTCTGTCAAAAAATAAATGAATTAATTAAAAAAAACTTTTTACTAGTCCATGAGTTTGGTTTGGTTTTACCACTAAATGAGTGATGAAGAAATTCAGATAGAGAAAACTTAAGTGACTTTTTTAGGGGTCACATACCTAGGAAATACTGAAGTCCACATTCAAAGCTAGAGGCCAAGCCCAGAGTTATTTTGCGTTTTAATTTTCTTTTGTAAGCTCATTACTTTTACTAATGTAATAATATCAATTTATCAGAGTTTGTTGATATATTGACATGGCTGCTCCTTGAGAAAATATAAAAATGGGTACAATGCAAGGGAAGGGCTGGGTTTAGAACTACAGTTATGTTAGAGGTAATGGCCTCATTGAATTTCCAATTAAAATAACATAGGACATTAGAAAATGCCCAAAGAAGGCACAGAAAAAGTTATGTATCCACATAATGTTCAGTTGAGTTTTGACAGGTGGTACTCTGGGCCCAGGGCAGGGAGTTTGAGGTATTTGACTGCCTTCTAGTGTCAATCTAATGAATTCTTTATTTGTTTCTTTTTAAAAATATTTCTTAAAAAAAAATTTTTTTTTTCAACGTTTATTTATTTTTGGGACAGAGAGAGATAGAGCATGAACGGGGGAGGGGCAGAGAGAGAGGGAGACACAGAATCGGAAACAGGCTCCAGGCTCCGAGCCATCAGCCCAGAGCCTGACGCGGGGCTCGAACTCCCGGACCGCGAGATCGTGACCTGGCTGAAGTCGGACGCTTAACCGACTGCGCCACCCAGGCGCCCCTTTTTAAAAATATTTTTAATGTTTATTTTTGAGAGAGAAAGAGAGAGACAGAGTGTGAGCAGGGGAGGGACAAAAAGAGAGGGAGCCAGACTCCAAAGCAGGCTCTAGGCTCTGAGTGGTCAGCACAGAGCCTGACACGGGCTTGAACTCACAAACCATGAGATCATGGTCTAGGACGAAGTTGGACCCCTTAACCAACTGAACCACCCAGGTGCCCCTGAGCTCTTTATTTTAATCAATTCCCAATGCTAGTCTGATATTCAGGGACAGCATCTATTAAATATAAGGGCTGGACTGTGAAATATAAGGATTATAGAGGTGCCAAACTTTTTTTCTTTTTAAGGATAAATTGCTTTATGAACAGATTTTAGGTGGAACTGCAAATGATAAAAGATATAAAAAATAAAATAAGCAAAGGGAATTTCACTGAAAAAGCAGAGAGGGAACTTTTGTCTGGAAAACCTATTTGATTAGCTTCTGGTTCAGCAATGATTTCGTCCTGATGTTTTGTTCATCGACTCCAAGATTAATGAAGACACAATTTAACAAGTAACCTGGATAAAATAATTCTTTTTTTAAATTTTTTAAATTTTTATTCATTTTTGAGAGAGAGACAGAGACAGAGAGAGAGAGAGAGAGAGAGAGAATGTGAGCAGGGGAAGGGCAGAGAGAGAGGGAGACACAGCTCCTTGGTTTTGAAGGAATGTTTCTAGAAAATAGTACCTTAAATATATGTTGATTTCTTAGTTATAGCTTCTCAATTGAAAACAAATTACATTAATTTGGATACCCTTAAACCAACAATTCTGATATTTACAAAGCAGTGAAAAGAAAACATGTTGCAAAGGAAATTAATACAATAAATAAGTAAACACTAAACTAAACTGAAATAGAAACCTAAGCAATTTTTCTTAATACTAATCATTTTATTTTTTATTTTATTTATTTATTTATTTATTTATTTATTTATTTATTTATCTATCTATTTATCTATTTATTTATTCAGCAAAGAACCTGACATGGGGCCCAATCCTGCAAAACTTGAGATCATGACCCGAGTTGAAATCAAGAACTGTAAACTTAACAACTGAGCCACCCAGGGGCCCCTTAATATTATTTAATCGTTTAACCCATATTAAAATCTTAAATACTTTGAAAGATGAGTTTTATTATTCAAAAGAATGAATACTTGTGACAACCTTTGAAATATCTGATATGGTTTTTTTTGTTTGTTTTTTTTGATGCATACATTTAAACCCCAAACTCTAGCTGAAATTTGAAATATTTAGAATTCTGAAACTTCTCATATTGCAGCTCTTTAAGCAACTAGACCCCGCACTTTCGTGCATCTGGTTAGACTGAAATGTTTGGGATGGAATGAAGTGTTGAATGTGCTCTTTTTCAAACATAATATTTCCATATCATGAGATAATATCAATTCTGGCTGGATTAAAAATTGTAGCCATTTGTAGGACATGTGATGATGACCTCTAGGTTCAAAGTCAGAGTGTAATGTCCTTTCTACATTGCTACTTCCTGCAAAGTTTAGCTAAATTTCCAAAGGGAGAGTCAATAATGCACATATGAAGACTGGAGAGGAAAGACTTCGCACTTCAGCAAAAGAGGAATTGATACCTTGGCTGGTTTATGTGTGTGCCCATGAATAGATGTGAGACCACAGATGGTATATTTTATATAGAAATAGATATATAGAACATTATACATCCAAAGGTAATATTATGCACCCATATGTGAAAAATATGTAACTCAAAGGCTTAAAAGTATTCTAATTGTTTGCAAAGAGAAATAGTGAGATTAATGAATTAGAAAATTGAGGGTCTTATTGTCAGATATTGAATGAACTGTAACCACATCTCTTGCATAATTTTCACATTTGAATTTTTAATTAACTAAATCTGGACTTAAATTATCATTTCATAATATCTAAAAATGCATCTGTAAAGATGTCAGAAGTTTTCTATAATAAGAATTAAATATGTAAAGTCATCTATGAGGTTTGTGTGCATATTATGTGTGCTTTTTCTGATCTAGGTTGCCATTACAATGCTTTTTTAGTTCTTTTGTATTCTCTGCACAAATATTAAGAATGAACTACATTTTGAAAATCACAGGGGAAATTATATATTATATATATACATACATATACATATATATGTATATATATATGCTCAGGTTTTGATACAAGATGCTAAGAAATATAATGTTTAGATATTGGTATTTATTACAAAATCTCAAATACTTGCATGGCTATGTAATTTTTCCTCCTTTTATAGTAGTGGAAATGAATAAAAACAGATTTTGCCTGTATGAAGTCACTGTTACTGCTTATTTATGCTTTTAAAATTATTATATTTCTTCAAAAATTTCTTGTAAATTCTTAAATAAGGTTAAAAAATGAGATTCACTTTATGTCTATTTTTTATAATGATTTTGAATGGAACAAATGGTAGTTTATTTGTACTGTACCAGAAATAGCACTTAGAATTATGAAATTTGTAGTTCGATTTTCATATTTAAGATAGGAAAAGGTAAATTATTGACATACATTGCTTACTTTTGTCTTAAGACAACACAATTGGTATAAATTTGGTATTTGAAATACAAACATGATATAATATTAGAGAAGTCATGTATATGCAAATATTTAAAACAAGTTTAAGATATTTTATATGTAAATTCCACTTTTATAACCTATCATTTTCACAAGAAAAAACATAAGAACCTTTAGGATATCAGATTTTGCCAATCAAACCTATATAAATGTTAAATATTCAAAAATGAGTTCTATAAGTGAAACACTTTCAGGTTGCAATTCAAATCAACAAATAAATGCTAAACATTCCTTAATAGGGTGCTCTTTTGTGCAAATGAATCAATCCCCAAACTATTATTTATGTTACTTATCTACAGAGATGGAATTTTCTCAGAGATTGACAAAGGTAGTTTAAATTTTGTTTTAATGTTTCTTTTAGAGAGAGAGAGAGAGAGAGTCAGAGCACAAGCAGGGGACGGGCAGAGACAGAGGGAGACACACAATCCAAAGCAGGCTCCAGGCTCTGAGGTGTCAGCATAGAGTTCAATGTGGGGTTCAAACCCATGAAGCATGAGATCATGACCCCAGCAGAAGTTGGACGCTTAACGACAGAGCCCCTCGAGCATCCAGACAGATGTAATTTTTAAATAAGTTAGCTGATGACCTGGAAAATCATAATTTATCAATAATTTGATAAATTGTGTTACTTATAAGAAGACCCAAATAGGGAATAAAGTAGCTTACCTATTGGCATGATTAATATTAATTTAATATACAATAGTGGGCAGAGACTATTGGTGGGCATCCTACACATATTCTCTACCATGATTCCTTGTGATATTCCAAGGTGGATATACCTCTAAAAGTACATATAGCATCAGATCCTTCTGAATATGACTGAGGGACAGGAAATTCCGTTTGGATTGCCTTAAATATACAGCCACATTCAACTACTTTTTACTACCTCAGTTGCTACCATTCTTAGATGAGCGTCCAAATTATTTCACCTAGATTACTGTAAAACCCTCATTAACTGTGTTTTCTGCCCCAACAACTGCTCATTTAAAGTTTATTCTCAGCAAAGAAATCAGAGTAGTTTTGTTTTGTTTTGGTTTTGGTTTTAATATCACTCCCCCCTCAAAATCCTGTAAGGCTCCTCTTTTCTGTGGTGTCATACAAGAGAATACATCACTCCCCAACCCCAATTATTCTAGGATATCTTCTCTCACCCTCATACACTATCACAGAAACACTACCTTACGGTTTCTTGCATACATCTAATATATTCTCACCTTGGAGAGTTTTCACTGGCTCTTCCCTCTTTTTACATTTTTGTCCTCCGATTCTTGTACTTTTTAAATAAAAATCTGAACGTGAGTAACGTTGTAAAGATGTATTATTTTGGACTACTCTGGAGAGTGTTTCTGTAAGATTCTCACAATCATTTCTCACGCACTTCACTGATGCCAAGCAATGAATTTCACTTGGGTTATCCTGAATTGGTTTCAACATAGTAGCTTTTAATTAATCTCTTCTTTGCTAGTTTTTCTCTATTTTACAATCCCCACTGACTTTAAATAACGTGTCCCAGGCCATCAACTTTTATGCTTTTGTTTTCTTTAAGGGTTTGAATAAATTTAATCACTGAATGCTTTCCCAGGGATCTACAGCTTTGGTAGACACTTATTTTTCTCCTCCTCCTCCTCCTCCTCCTCCTCCTCCTTCCTCCTCCTTCTTCTTCCTCCTCCTCCTGTTCTTCTTCTTTTTTTTTTGTCTTCACAGATCATATTGAAGAGTGCAATTTCTAGGATATTAGCCATATTCTTACGTTCCTCTCCACAGGATGTGCAAAAACAGATGTCAATCTTTTCAGCTCGTAGCAGTGGTATATACATGAGAATATTAACATGGCAAGTATTCACAACAGATAGGATCTGATTCATTTGCTTATTTATAAGCTTATTTATATGCATCTGTTCTGCCAATATTCTGATTCTCCATAAATAATGAATGCTTCATTATTTTTCTTTACTATGTAAACAGATAAATATTTTTCATTAGTTTTCTTAAATATGTAATAAAATAAAATAAAACAAGAGAGAGGGGAAAAGGGCACAAAGAGATCAGTAGGTGTGACTATTCACCACAGTAGTTCCCAATTATTTGCAAAGCCAAAATCGGAATTTACCACATTTCAAAAGCAGCTGCTACAAGAACGGCTCTTTAATTTTCACACTCTCATGAGAGTCTGCCCACCAGAAAATTCATGCCTTTGAAATAGAAATTAAACGTGGGTGAAAGAAAAGTTCACTCGCGTTTGGAGCATCTAAAAAGAAAGCCAACATCTGCTCTTGTTCGGCCAAGGGAAAAGGAGAAAAAAGGCGGCCCCCTCGTGAATGGCCACTGTCCCGTGTCCAGGCACAAGGCTGTGAAGGCACAAAGTGGGCTTCCTTTAATCTTCTCTCCTGTCCTTTCATCCGGCTGTTTTGCCAGCCACACAGGTGCCTTTGGAGAATAGCAGAGCAACAAGTGGGAAGGAAACTGGATCTCTCTTGCAATGGCACCGCCATTTCCTTCCAGGACTGCTGAATATTAGATCGCTATGAAATAGAGAACCTAGTTTTTTGTTTTTAATTTTTTTATGTTTATTTATTTTTGACAGAGAGAGACAGACCATGACCGGGGGACGGGCAGAGAGAGGGGGAGACTGAATCTGCAGCAGGCTCCAGGCTCTGAGCCATCAGCACAGAACCCGATGCGGGGCTCGAACTCACAGACCGCGAGATCACGACCTGAGCCGAAGTCGGACGCTTAACCGACTGAGCCACCCAGATGCCCCGAGAGAACCTAGTTTTTAAATCACATCATTTGCAATTATAGTTTTTGTTTGTTTGTTTTTTAGTTTGTATCTAAATTCCAATTGACGTACGGTGTAATATTAGTTTCGGGTATAAAATTTAGTGATTCAACACTTTCATATCGGGGCTCATCACAAGTGCCCCCATAATCTCCTTCACCAATTTAAGCCATCCCCCTACCCACCTCCCCTCTGGTAACCATCAGTTTATTGTCTATAGTTAGGAGTTTGTTCTTTAGTTTGCCTCTCTCTCTCTTTCTGTCTGTCTGTCTCTCTCTCTCTGTCTCTCTCTTTTCTCCCTATGTTTGTTTTTGTTTCTTAAATTCCACATATGACTGAAATTGTATGATATTTGCCTTTCTCTGACTGACTTATTTCACTTAGCCAAATTGTGGAAAGAGTCCGAATGTCCATCGACTGATTAATGGTTAAAGAAGATGTGATATATATACATATGATATTTAATATATATTCATACACACACATATACAATGGAATATTATTCAGCCATAAAGAAAGAATGAAATCTTGCCATTTGCAATGATGTGGATGGAGCTAGAGAGTATTATGCTATTTGATTATTTGCTTTTACATCCAGGCCTGTATCCTTAAAGGCACAATTGTTTCTTTACAAGTAAAGCAGGTACACCCAGAAGCAAACACAAATGATTCCTATAGGAAAGTAAATACACAAAAAGCAGCTGAAGATAAATTCCCCATGAAAATTACAAAATAGAAGGAAATAAACACTAGGGCATTTATGTTCAGTGCAGCCCATGGGATTAGTCCTGTTTGAGAGTCCTGTTTTGAGAGAATGTTTCTGCAGATGTTCTCACTGGTTAGGATCAGTGAGTGTAGCATCTCCTTGGCCAACCCAAGGCAAACAATCATTGTATTTGAAGGTATCAGAAGAGAACAGGCCGAACTTTGATGATGACCAGTTTGGCCTATAATGATATGGTGACATTTTGTTTTCAGAGATTAAAAATCAACATGACTATTTTTCAAAAGGATGGATAATCTGTCTTCATAGAGGTCATAAAAATTATTGTGCAATATAAGACTATATAAAGGAAAGAATCTTCGTAAAAACAGCATCAACTGTAGGTGGAGACTAATGGGTTAAGTAGAATACCAGAATTTCAGTGTCTATATTTTGATTACTTTTCTCACACTGGGGAATACATCAACTTCCATCAGAGCTATTTGTTTTTGTACACATATTGGTTAGGAGACTGCCACATTATCCTCCAAGGTCATGACAAAGCCTTGCCAGATGCCTTATCAGCACTTCTGGAACAAGCTGAAAATTCACTAATGGTAGCATTATTGTCTAATCTTATTGTTAAAGTGAGTCACCAAGTTACTATTTGCCAAAAGGTGAGCTCTTTAGAGCAGAAGATTCTTAAGAGATCAAAGAATGACCTTTAGAAGGGAGTGTGGAATTAAAAATAGTAGAACAGAAAAAGGAAAAAAAAAGCTGAAAAAAATGGGAAAAAATCCATCAACCACAGTAGATGATTTACTTAAAATGTTAGTTGAAGGCACTAACTTTCATTTACAAAGATTTACCTAGTTTTGAATCACAGCTTCTTGAGTTTTCTAATTACTCTCTCCTCCCCTTTTACTTTGTTGAAAGACTAGAGATCCCTCATTACTGCCTCGGGCTTAATTAATTATGTATCACCAACACCTAGGTATCCATTTGTAAACTTCAGGTGCCAAAATATTTGTGCCTGCACACAAATCACTTCCTGTTGAAACAGCAAATTTTGTGTATTTTTAATATATGTAATAAATTTGTTGTAATTTCTTAAGTCCCTTTTATCCCACAGCACCTTGTGTCTCTTATTTATCCCACAGACCAAGACCTCTAAGTTGCTTAAAACAAACTCAGGATAAGAAAAAAAAAATAATAGACAAATGTTTTTCCTAAATTTTCAGTGATTGTTTCTCATCTGAAAATGATCTCATCTAAGTTTCAAATGAAGAATTGTTGCTGCCTCATAAAGAAGGTCAGATGTAGTCTGTTTCGCTCTATCCGATGGCTAAAAAAAAAAAAAGAAAAACTTGCTAATTAGGCTTAGTGGGCAAGAAATGGGTCTCTACAGAGACTGATGAAGCTACAGGAATGAGGGAGAATGCCAGGAGCATGGCAATGCAGGAAAATGAGTTTTTGAAACGGTGCCCTGCTTGATTTGCTGATTCTGTAACAGAATCCAAGGTTGCAGCAAAAGAGAGGGACAGATGGCAGGAAACAAAGGTGGCAAATAAGAGTGCTGGTAAATTTCAGAGTTACCCCTTGGTATGATCTGAACTATGTTCACTCAAAATTCATATGGGGAACCCTTAATTCCCAGTACCTCTGAAAGTGACCTTATTTGGAGATAGGGTCTTTATAGAGCTAATTAATTTAAAATGGAATCATTAGGGAGGCCAAAGCCAATACATCCCATGTCTTTTTTTATCTTATCTTTTTATTTTATTTTATTTTATTTTATTTTATTTTATTTTAATTTTTTAAAAATATTTTAAATGTTTATTTATTTTGAGAGAGAGAGAGAGAGCAAGAGGATGAGGGGTGGGCAGAAAGCGAGACACAGAATCTGAAGCAGGCTCTGAGCTGTCAGCACAGAGCCGGAAATGGGGCTTGAACTCACAAGAAGTGAGAACGTGACCTGAGCCGAAGTCCAAAACTTAACCAACTGAGCCACCCAGGGGCCCCATGTCATCTCTTTATAAGAGGACATTAAGATGGAGAGAGATCCCCCAGATATACACATGCCCAGGGAGATGACCACATGAAGACACAGTGAGAAGGTAGCCATCTATAAGCCAAGGAGAGAGACCTTAGAAAAAACAAACCTACTGACACTTTGCTCTTGGATGTCTGTCTTCCAAAATATGAGAAATAAAGTTTTATTTATTTAATATTATTATTAATGTATAAAAGTTTTAAATATTGGCGCACCTGGGTGGCTCAGTCGGTTAAGCAACTGACTCTTGGTTTTGGCTAGGGTCATGATCTTCACGGTCCATGGGTTCTAGCTCCACATAAGGCTCTGTGCTGACAGATGGATTCTCTTGGACTTGGGATTCTCTCTCTCTCTCCCTCTCTCTCTGCCCCTCCCCTGCTCGCTCTATCTCTCTCTCAAAATAAATAAATAAACTTAATTTTTTAAAAAAATACTAAATATTAATTGTATTTAGTAAATGAATAAAATAAATGTGTTGTTTATGCCACTTAGTGCATAGTATTTATTACTGCAGCTCTAAACCACAAACCCCTAGATTTCCATAGAAGATTTAGTGATTCAGGAATCCACTCACCCTGCTTAGAATAGGTAAATAGTAGAACAGAAGGTAGTGAATTGGGTCAAGGAAGTGGCCTAACCATCTCTCTCCCTGACCCACAACAACCCAAAAGATAAATAACATCTTACATTCTTTTTCAATACTCTGCTATGCTGCCCATGGCCGGCCTTGTTTTCCTTTTGTTCAAGTGAGTTCTAAATTTATTTTTATTCCACCTGGTAATTTTCATCTGATGTTAGTTTCTATTAAAATAAAAAAATAATACCACTTAAGGAATTTCAGGTATGTTAGCACTGAATGTGAATCTGGGAATGCTAAGAACCATTCCCGCACTCATAAAAAACACCGTGGACAGCCATGATTAATACGGTAATAGTCCAGTAGCAAATACGGGCAAGAATCAGATTTACCATTCAAGATTGATTCTGTTCAGCCACGGAATTAGTGTAAATACGTCTTAAAATTCGGGTTGAGCAGGTTCTACAACCATAACCCCAGGGATCATTCAGATATGAAGGGCTTATATGAAGTTTTATAAGTTTGCTCACTTCCACTTTTATGTTTCTCATATGTGATGGTTGTTTAATATAGATGAAGGCCACTCATTCTTTAACTAAAAGTGGAAATAACTGTTAGTGAATTGATTTGAAACACATGAAGTATTTAAAATCTTACCTTGGAGATCCAAATTCTATATTTTATAAATCTGCATCATAATCAGGTTAAAACTATTGAATATCAGCTCACAAGTAAAGGAATAACCAATTTCCTCCAAAAATGTATGGAGAAACTAGAGGATATAAATATCAAAAGAGCAAAAGAATCAAGTACTCTACCTGTGCATGAAGAAAAATGCTAGTTTACATAACATAATTTGAAAATGTTAGGTAGAGGAATTTTAGAAAAAGCGAAGATGAATGAACCACTCATACAGTAGATTAAATAGTGGGAGGATTTTCTTGAGTGAATTTTAGTTTATAATAGATGAATTTGCTATTCAAATGCTTATTTTATTTTACTGCATTAAAAAAAAAAACAGAAATATGGGTGACTCAGTCAGTTAAGCATCTGACTTCGGCTCAGGTCATGATCTTGCTGTTTATGGGTTCAAGTCTCATTGGGCTGTCTACTCTCAGCACAGATCCCACTTTGGATCCTCTATCCCTCCCTTTCTCTCTGTCTCTCCCCCCACAATCTCTCTCAAATATAAATAAGTATTTAAGAAAAGAAAGAAACATATGTAAGCGTTCAATATTACAGAACTACAAAAACAAGTTATTGTAAGAATAATAGCCATTTTATTACCCTGAGGTATGTTGAAATATATATGAGAAAATATAGTGTATTGGGCCCATGGATGCCTCCGTCGGTTAAACCTCTGACTCTCAGTTTCGGTTCAGGTCATAATTTCCTGTTTCATGAGTGAGAGTCCCACATCTGCCCCTCCCCTGTTCGTGCGCTCTCTCTCTCTCTCTCTCTCTCAGAATAAATAAATAAACTTTAAAAAATACATATGCAGTGTCAAATAAATACATGCAAATCTATTATTTCCCTAATAGCACATTGTCTTGATTATTGTAACTTTTTAGTATGTCTTTAAGTAGGTAGTGATGGTCATTTATCTTTATTCTCGTCAGTATTCTGTTGACTATTTTGATAATTTTGCTTTTTCACGTAAACAAATAGAATAAGTTTTTTGAAATGCACAAAATACATTGCTGAGATTTTTATAGGGGTTGTGTTGAATCTGTACAACAAGTTGAATCTGTACAACAATCTGACATTTTGACAATATTGAATCTATCAATGAACATGAAATACTTTTCCATTTATTTAGATCATTGATTTGTTTCATCAGGCTTTGTAGTTTTCCTCATATAAATCTTGTACATACTTTGTTAAATTTATACTTAAGTATTTCAAATTTTAGTACTAATGTAAATGATACTATCTTCTAGTTCTGAACTCCAATTGTTCATTACATGGGAAAGCAATTGACTTTAGTGTATTAAACTTATATTCTGTAACCTTACTATAACTGCCTGTTAATTCCCATGACTATTTTTTATTGCTGGTTCTCTGTGATTTTTTGTGTGTACACAATCACAATCATATTACCTACAAACGAAGATATTTTCTTCTTTCCCATTCTGTATGAATTTTATTACTTTTCTTGTCTTACTGCATTTGTTAGTACAATGTTGGAAAGGAGTGGTGAGAGAGGATGTCCTTGCCTTGTTCCTAATCTTAGTAGGAAATTATCTCGTTTCTTGTCATTAAGTATAATGTTAGTTATAAATTTTTGTAGAAGTTCTTTATTAAGTTGAGAATATTTCCTTCTGTTAAAATAAGTTTTAAAAGTCTAGCTTTTTAATTTAGGCCTATCAAGCAATGGAATGCAGAACTTCTATCTCATCACAATGGAGATAGCTTCAAGGGTACAATTTTTGGTTATGCTATTTTTAGTTTTTTTTTTTTCTGCTTTGTTAGTAGCATATAGCATCAAATCATCCAAGATAACTCCTTATAGTAATGCATTTTCAAGAAAGATAAAGGAGACTTTAGTGTCACCCACAACACTGATAGATACTGGTTGTTTATCTGCCCCTGAATCAGATATCCTTACTGTGATTGGATATTTTCTCATCCTGTGAGTCTTGGTCAGTGAAAGGGACCACATCTACCACAGAAATTTTAAAAATCTAAGCCTTTACTTTCTTGAGTTGTCTTGGAACTGGGACGTGGGAGCTGGATTAAGGCTCAGACGGCCAATGAACACAACTTTTACTTCTGATTCAGAGCTGTTATAAGAAAGTAGCATGCATAATGGAAAATTTACTCAGGTGGGGGGCAGTGGTGACAGTAATTGCAGCAGCAACACCCAATTTATAAGAGAGACAGTGGCTGTGGTATCAGTGTTGCTATCCTATGCCCAGTGCTATTAACATGCCTACTTGATAAAATTACAACCCCTAGAGCTTTCCTTCAGTTTCCCCCAAACTGTGGCTGTATAATAAATGCTCGTGTTGGTGTCCAATATCCATTTACCTAAGTGTTGGTTTGGTTGTATTGTCTGGTGCTCATACTGGTTTCTCAGATGAGTTTTACCTTCAGTTCTTTATCATTTTAAAAACTATCTTCTAAGTTTTAATTTCAAACTACCTACCAAAGTACTAACCCTTGCAATATTCTTTTAAAGAAATCATTTTATGCTTTAATAAGAAAGAATCTTATTCTATTGTTTGAAAATAAGATTGCTTTGTCATAGACTAGCGTTGATAATCTTTTATGGGCAAAGATACCAGCACATAGTTGCTTTTAGATCGCAAGGAGTTATAATATATAATTCTTGATCTCAATAACTTTGTGATTTAGATCGGAAGATCAAACAAATAGACATGGACATCTAATTAAAATCTTACCAAAACACAACTATAAAAGGCATGTTATGTGATTTATTCCTACTACATGGAAAGTGTAAATTGTACATGCAACAAACTTAGAAGTGAGGTATTTAAGTTGTGACTGTGCATGAGTGCTTTATAAAACATAAAGTGAGCCATCGGGAAATCTAGTTTTCAGTACAGAGGATGTGAGAAGGCATAGTTCTACAAGGAGTTCTGGGGTCTTACTTATATTTTTGTGACAAAGATACGGTATATGGCAAATTCATATTTAGTAAATGTATAAATAGATGAATGGATGTTTCAGTGTATCGATGGATGACTGGATGGATGGTTAGGGGCAATTTAACAATTATGAAAATATGGAACCATTAAAATGCAAGTTATTGTTTCAGTAGATAGTATTCTGTTTGATGTAAAAATGTTATGTAAGGGAACATCGAATATGAGCACTAACAGTGTAAGATACAGCCTCAATTTGGAGAGGACAGAAAGAGAGCTCTGGGGGTCTTACTGTTATCAAGCAGATATTAGAGAGTAATGAAGGTTGTCAATCTTCTAATTCATTTAACACAACCCAGACTTGAATGTGCAAGTAATGAAAGCAAATTGATGCATTTTGCATCACTTGTTTATGGCACATGCCAAATGATTAATTCTCTTGATTACAAACCAAGATTCCAAAATTCCTATAGGACTTTATTTTGACATATTGATAGAGTCCAGATTATCTTCCTGGAGAAATTATTCCAGGAAATTATTCCAATTTAAAATAGTTATTAAATTTGGTTTGATGTTTATTTATTCACTTTGAGAGAGAGTGGGTGTGCCTGAGTGGGGTAGGGGCAGAGAGAGAGGGAGAGCTCTTTAGTACTGTCGGTGCAGAGCCCAACACCAGGCTCGAACTCACTAACCATGAGATCACAACCTGAGTGGAAACCAAGAGTCGAACGTTTAACCGACTGAACCACCCAGGTACTCCAGTCATTAAAAATTTAAATATAAATTTATATGAAGAATTTTCAACATTGGAGAGATAATTAACTTTTAAAGACATTGATAGCTGTTAATAACTTACACTGAAACGCCAAAATGACCCCAAATGACTAATTAACACCTACTCCCACCTTTGCCTGCCATAACCAATCCATGTAAATATAGATATTGAATATACAGTTGAAATACATAAATACAACACAATAATCCACTTGGTTAATTGCAAAGAAAACCACATACATATTCTTTTCTCTTTCTTTTATGGGTTTGTATTTTTCTAATTTGCCCTTCATCTTTTTATCCTTTAATTTCCTTAAAAAATCTTTGATATGGGGCACCTGGGTAAGTCAGTCAGTTGAGCTTCCGACTTTGGCTCAAGTCATGATCTCAGGGTTCCTGGGTTCAAACCCGGCTTGGGACTTGTGCTGACTGCTCAGAGACTGGAGCCTGCCTCAGAATCTGTGCCTCCCTCTCGCTGCCCCTCCTCCACTCATGCATGCTCTCTATCTCTCTCAAAAATAAACAGTAAAAAAAAAAACTGACATAACTAAAGCCTATCACTATAACCTATAATTTTTCTATGTAGATGAATTTTTCTATGTATCTCTTTATTTTAGTCATCTCTTCACAACAATATTTTTCATATCTAATTATAAATCGTTAGAAAATGCTGGTCATTAATGAGTGTATATTTAATATAACTTACTACATAAATCAATAGGATTTATTTTCAAAAGGTAGAAATATTTCATAGTTGCTCATTAAAAGGATCATAGTCTTTAGGGATTGAATTTATATGGTCTTTAATTTTATGTAAGTTTTGCTCTTATCGTCAGGGCAATTATCTTACTTATTTTGAGTTTTATGCTTTTGTGTTTGGCAGTCACACCCTCGCAGTAGATAGAAACGGATAGGGAGTGCTAAAGAGCACACATAAATCAATGTATGAAAGTGACAACATAGTGAACATACATGCCCTACTTCACTAGATGAGAATGAAAGCTCATCAAATACCTGATGCCAAGTTAAATTAATACGATCTACTTCTCAATAAAAAGGGATTAACTTTCCTTTCCGAAGAAGTACACAGTGACAACTATTCTGACCCTGGGGTCAAAGCAAACTGAGTGAAAGGCTCCCGAGATGAAACATGCACACATTTAGCGTTTTCAAAATTTTAAAGTTCGTACAAGAAAATTTTGGCCACAATTTATGTCGAAAGGAAACCAAGGTGGTTTAAAGATGTTTCACGTTTTGAATTACACCAGTAGTGATATTATTCAAAAAGATATCTGTTCCTTTTTTCCAGAATAACACTTGTATTCCTATGTCTATTCAAAATCTGTTGTAACTGAAAGAAACCCTATGGGGATGCTATCATTCCTTGAGGGATACCGGAGAGACCGTCATTGGTATTTATAGACACCAATGTCAAATAGAGGCATGGAGGGCCACACTCAGACTGACCGGAAGGAGGAGAACAAAAAACCAATTTTAGAATATTCTCTTTATCTTCAAAATTTAGATGAAGGTCTTTTGTTGGGTTATTGCTTGGAGCATGATAGGATTACTTCTACTCTAGTTTGTCCCTTTTGGTCTCATAAGACTGAGATTTACTTTCTGACGCAGTAATATTATTACCAATTTAAAAGTTTCCAAAACACAACAGCAGATATTTGCCAAAATAACCTGACACTTTATTTCACTAGATTTTATATATAACAAATACATATAAATAGAAGATCTGAATAAAGTTGTTTCTGAGATAATAAATATAAACGTAACTATAAATCCACTTCATCAATGTGGTCCGTAATAGTAACTGTGTGGCTTATTACATTTACATATTAATCACTTTAAAAATCATTAACCCTCTACTTATAAAAACAATGAATAAAGATCAGCGCTTGTATTTTACACATAGTTTAACAAACTTCGATAAACATTACATTTTAAGAAAAATTTTGAAGATTATATTTCGACACATATTGAAATAATTTTTCAAGGTATAAATTTTTCAGGGCGCTTGGGTGGCTCAGTCAGTAAGCATCCAACTTTAGCTCAGGTCATGATCTCACATGAGTTTGAGCCCCGCATCCGGCTCTGTGCTGACAGCTCAGAGCCTGGAGCCTGCTTCAGAGTCTGTGTCTCCCTCTCTCTCTGCTCCTCCCCCACTCACACTCTGTCTCTTTCAAAAATAAATAAACATTAAAAAATTTTTTTTTAAATATATAAATTTTTCATTTAAAGCATGGATGCCTTCTACCGACTTCATGTCAGTATCTTTAGCATTACCTGAATTTATTTACATCTTAACACAAATCCATTCTCAACCATAAATAATACTTGTATAAAATTTTTACAACACCTTACTTCAAAATGCTTTTGTTGTTTTTGTTATCACAATGAATGATTTACTGGAAATCTCATCAGATGCACATTGAATCTAAGATAGCAGAAAAGTGATCATATGTGAATAGGAAATAGTTATCAGATATTTTAAATGCATAGAACTAGACAGATTTCTTCTTATAAATAATACTATAATAATGGTAAAATGGTTTAAAGTATAAAAAGATAAAGGTAATAGGAATTTTGAAGGACATATGATATATTATGTGAGAGTTTACAATGATAGAGTCTTATTTTTGTATTGATTTACTAAGTTATCACACAAATTTGGAAAACCTTAAGATGTTCTGTGCACATGATATGTACTTAGTATATATGAAAGGAATAAAAATGAATAAATAAATGAATCAATAAATATTGGTGAAAATCATTAATTGGAATAATAATATTTTGCTACATATTCTAAATACTCACATATTATTTTTTAAACAAATTACTTTGTTAAATTATGAAATGAAATTTATCAAACTTGTTGATATTTGGCTTTATTTTTAGTATTCAATTCAATCCATCCTATTCATTCAATGTTATGCTTCTTGAAGAGGGAGTGAAAACTCATCACATTGAGTAACTGGGAATTCTCCGGTTTAATTCATGCTGCAAGTTACATGTGTACTTAAAAGTTAAATAGAAGTGCAGCTCGCTGAGATGTGGAGATTAAAATATCTCAATAGCTTTTTACATTTATAATAAAACACATATGATTGATTTCTGGAAAGGAAGAGACTAGATAAATCTAATAAATAAATCAATACACGTTCTCTTATTTGGGGAACAAGAAGATAATGCGTTTAAACAACTCTAATCATTTTACAAACCTTTTTCATATCATTTATGAAACAATATAGTGTCAAACTCTATTTTTTTAAATAATTAGTGTCTTTTTTTTATCAAGTGCTACTTTTTCCTAAATGTATAGGAGTAATAGCTCATTAAAAAATTCACATTATTAGAGACGCAGGAATATGTTATTAACCATCAATATCTGTAATGTAAACTGGAATATCGAGCCTTAGGAGCAAAAGAATCCAGGGCTCATGTTTTCTTGTTAGTTTATGTAACAAATAAGCTAGCTATATATTTCTGTTAGTAAGGTGTGTCTAAGTGTATCATAATTACTTCTTTGATTGAGTTTGTCTGCATATCAAAGCACATTCATAATATGAACAAACTAAAGCAAGCATCTAAAATGCTTGCAAGCATCTAAAAATTCCATAATACATTCTATTAAGAAAATATATGGAAGAGAGATTTTAAAGAATGGAAATATCTAAGGTTGCGTTAATTAATAGAGTTACAAAATTACATTGTGAGATGAATTTTTTAAGAGATCATTGATTGGTGTCCAATGAGAATGTATGCAGATGGGATGGGCACGCTGAAACTGGAGAATGTCATTAATCTTTTCCTGAAACAATATTTCCTGGGCACTTATTATAGGCTAAATATTGTGGTAGATCCTATGTGGGCACTAAATAATAAACTTTCTGTTCTTAAA
The DNA here is from genome assembly GCF_022079265.1 of Lynx rufus. Lineage (NCBI taxonomy): Eukaryota > Metazoa > Chordata > Mammalia > Carnivora > Felidae > Lynx > Lynx rufus. The sequence continues at coordinate 137,511,115 of NW_025814867.1, forward strand.
AGAGGAAACTAATTATTTTAGGACATAAATGTGCATTTTGAAAGGGCCACCTTCTATAATAAAAATTAAAAATCATAAATGATTTTGTTGTCGAATTATGAAAGCAATGCTAATTTGAAAAAATAACCTAATACTTAATATCCAAGTTTGATTAGTAAAGGTAAAATAAAAAGACAATGTTTATTGTCCAGAATCATATGAAAATTTTTTCAGAATAATTTAAGCATGTTTTTCAATTTTCATTTTGTTGAAAGATAATTCACATTGCATAAATCAATCAGACAAATTGGAAGAAAAATTAAACAGAGCATTTTCTTTTTTCACCATACTATGGAAAACAAAGTTGTAGTTTATATTTCTAATATACTTGTTTAAGCATACTCCTTTAGGCACTGAATACACTAAATAAGAAAATAGTGTGCAATAGAATACTCTCAACATTTATACCCAAATTATCAAAATAGTTTAAATGTGTACACATTTCATATATTTTGCACTTAACTGAAAGAATTGCTCACTATCCTCCCCCGTGGGTTTTATTGAAATTTGCATGTTTCTGCTTAAGAAAAGATAATCACTTATTCATTGAAAAACTGCTCCAGATTCTAAATCTGGATAAGATGGAGTAGCTTTCAAGACATCAAAAACAACTAGAAAACCCAGATCCAAATGCAAAAATAAGTCTGTTTAAAAAAAATAAGATAGCTGCCTAGGTAACCAGGAACTTGGAAGGCAAGTTGCTGAAGGGTAAGGACCTTCAAAGTAGGGAGGTGACGTTGCGTTGGCCTCCTTTTCCCTTGGGTCATTTCCAAACTTTGTAGGAAAACGCTGAAAATCTACATGGACGATTGCAAATCAGAGGCAGAGAAACCAGCACAGCTTTTAGCAATATTACAGAGGTGGAGAGACAACGTCGAAAGGAGAACTAGTAAAACAACCGAGACTGGAGCAGCCAAGACAGTGGGGAGAAGCAAGGAGCTAAGGATTTAAGAGACTGGGACAATCCAAGAGGATGAGAAGGCCAGCTTCTTTAACGCCAGTGCAAATCGTTACGGAAGCTGACGAAAATCTCTATCTGGAGCAGATGACTTGAAATAAGAAGGGTATTCATTCCACCATATAAAATTAAGTCAGTGTATAAGTGCCAACACTGCTTTGTCAATTTTTTCTTAAATATATTCACAATTGCATATGATTTTAAAATTCCTGTCTATAAAATCAGAAGCAATAATGATTTAAAGACATCATGTGTGTGTGTTTTAATAACGTAATAGGGTTTGAGAATCAACATTTTCTTCTTGAAATTATTTTGAAAAATTCCTAAAAGAACATCATACCTTACTGTTTGTATAAAGAACAATGAGTTCTATCTTGATTATTATTATTTACTATTTTATAAGTAAACATATATGGTGTTTCAGACATTGGTGAACATTTGCTTTAAAACTCCTGGCTTGGAATTTGGACCAGGAAAAAAAAATCTGAAATGAACAAGCACACGAAGTGAAAAGGTACACGTTAAAGCCCCTTGTATATGGGGTGATCATATAATTTATCATCCAAAATGGGGTGAGAGTGGGAAGGTGGTTATTTATCATCATGTCAGGAAATAAGGTATATACTGGACTGTCAAAGAAAACCCAGATGTGTGATAACCCAATTCATAAACCTCTGTGACCTAACAGAGCACAGAGTTCACAATTTATTGGTCCATAAATATTGACTGTGCTGATTCTAAAATAACCAAACAAATCGAAGGGGAATTAAGAGTTTCGGCTTGAAACTGAAGAAAAATAAGTATCTTTATGATCTGTAGGGAGATTGTTTCCCATATATCACCTCGATTGTGAAATTAATCACTAAAAATGATTTTTAAATAGAGTAATTAATACTAGATGGTTTATACAAATAGACCCAAATAATATCTCAGAATAAATGCTATTAAATATTCTCTTTATCATTCCTTTTATTTATTGTCTAGACCTTATATAAATTAGTAACACATCACAAACTGTTAGTGGGCTTTAAACACAAATTATTTCTCCTTGTTTATCATAATTTAAATATGAACCAGAATACTTTCCATAATTAGAATCTAGATTATACCTAATAGCACAAAATATGATTATCGTGATTATTAAATACACAACGTAGTCAGTACTACACAACATTACGAAATGACTTTGGGAAATTTGTTGAAAGTAGACAAAATTCTAAAAGTCCCTTTAAGGAAATCATGGTCAGTTAAAATGCAAGTTCACTTTTTACATCTGAGAGGCTTGAATTACAATGGGTCAAGCAAAACTTTTTAGTCTCCACCTGCCTCAACCTCTGTCCAGCCCAGATGAGGGTATACCAGATGTCTGACGACTGTAGACTCAGTTGCCACTCTCTCTCCTGAGTCAGTGGATGTACCACGTGGCAGCAACAATGTCTGAACCTCTCATTCTGGTGCTTCTGATGGAGTTTTAGCATTAAATACTATGATGGTTATAAAATTTCAGGGTTCATATCTTCCCCTCATGTTTGGACTGGCAGCAAAGAATATTGTAGACTTATTGAAGCCACCTCTAATTACTCCACATTCGATTACATTTCATCAAATTTACATAGATCATTTAAATAAACTTTCTCAGTTGCTTAAGGATTGAGAATTAAGGAAAAAAAATGATCAATTCCAGCCTCAATTTAAGACTATTGAAATCGTATTCTTTGACTTGTCCTCATGAATATGTTATGAAATATTTAACACTTAGTCCTCTTGGGATGCAGGGGGGAAACCGACTTTTAGGATTTGTTGATTCTTGTGATATAAAGACTCTCATCATAGCTGATTATATGCTACCTAAAAATTTAATCATCAGCTCCCAAAAGACCACATGAGCTGACAGTAGGACACCACTGTTTTTACTCTTCCTGTAGAGAAAAGAGATTAAAGTAATTGATATTGATTGATTTGTATATTCCTCTAACCACTACACATAACCTTAGAGATGATCACATTTTCTTTCTCTATTGTTTATTCCCTCAAATGTTCTAATCGTCCATGGAAAATTGTTTTCTATGTATTGCATTTCTATACAATATTAAATGTCCCCTGAAAGAAATGACCGTATGCTTGTTTTGTTTTGTTTTGTTTTTTTGCATTTCTTCATTATCATTACTACTATACATGCAGAGAGGCAGAGAGTTGCAACACACAAATGCTGTTGGTGATAATGACCATATGAGAGTAAGGGTTTCCTTGCCCAAGACTGAAAATCTATAAATTGAACTTCCATCAGATGAATGGCCCTGCAAAGCTTCAGAGAAACTGACCACAGCCCAAGTGTTCACAATAATCAATTCTAGTCCAAAACCAGGATGAGGTATCAGTACACTGATTATACTAGGAGGGGAGCTGATACTTTCCCACCCCCAGATATTAAACTGAAAAAAGAAGGTTAGTATGTAGCTTCTACCATATCATATTGTCTTTACAACCTAGACCCTAATCCTAGCAGGAGAGACACTACTGTTTTGATAATAATTCAGCTTAAATATTCCATAGACTCATGGTTGTGTTCTTTTTCCCTGATTCAGAGGTCCTGCCTTGCCATATATCACTGTATATGTTCTCCCGTGTAATGGGGCAAAAGGAATTCTGAACACATGCTGACGATTTTCTCTATATGACTTTCCCTTATGTGTGCTACGCCAGAAGGCTTGAAGTAACCTTGTTTGGGCATTTGCCCTTGTTTGTAAGACCCTACATTAGAGTGCTCTATGAGGATTTTGTATCACTTTATATGTGGGAGAAATGTGAATGTGAGTTATTTTGAGGCTCTAATTTAAAAAAAAAATTGACTCATAAAATTTTATTAAAGCACAGAATAGAAATATTTCTAGGAAATCCACAGTAGAGTATGCATGTGGTTTAAATAGCAAGTTTTTAAATAATCAAAAGTATTCTCATAATTGCCCATACCCTTCAGAATTCGACACAAAGCTAAAGACATTTGGAAAAACAAGAGGTCTAATTGTCCATTGACTCTGCCACCTTAACATTAACTTTGCAGAAATAGCTTACTAATTGCCAGATTGTATGTTGTAGTGTTCCTAAAAATGAGATGCTCTTCTTTATTGTTTCTAAAATTTATTTCCATCAAGTCTGCTTGAGAGGTTCATAACTATGTCTCAAAGAAATTAAAGGAAATATACAATTATTGAATACATTGTTATTTGTTCATAAAGAAGACATTCTTAGAATAGAGCACTATATAACTTTCCACTTTAAATAATCAGCTATGCCCAACTTGGCTTTAGTTAACACGTGGCTTTGAAATATGGGTAAGAAGTTGTTATTCAAATGAGCACATTACCCTTGATTTTGTCCCGGGAGCAACTGAGTCTTCTGTTTAGAATGTGTTCTGCTATTTAACCTAAAGGCATATTTTCTTAATTGTGCCATTTCTATTATACCTATTTATGTCTCTTTGGACCACAGGATATATTTACATGTTCTGAATTACTGTAATTACTCAGCCACTACCCAGCTTATCTTTTTGCAGGCACACTTTGCACCTGGGTAGTTTATTTGCATATTAGGGACATCTTTCCCTCCCCTGCTGCTATGAATTGGGACAAATAAGACTTGCTATCACAAGACAGAAGAATCATCACTTCTTTCTCCCATTAAGGCCTGTTCTGTTAGGCACTCATGCAGACCCCAATTCTGTGCAAAAATGGGATTTTTTACAATAATTTGAAAAAAAAAAGTTTGTCTGTGGTTGGCACCATAATTTTTCTCCTTTATCCGACTAAACAAGAGAAAGAAAGAGAATTTTTAACCCCCAATGCGTACATATAGATATCCATTGCAAAAATTATCCTAAGCATGAGGATGAGAAAAAAAAAAAGAAAGAGTTATTTTGGTAGATTGAGTATTTATGTGTGTTTTTGTGCACAGAAGGTGGGAATATATTTTAACTGTATTCGTTTAGATAGGTTCTCCTGAGACTTTGTCTTCAAACTAATTTGTACAAATTTCAATTTCAATATATTCCTATTGTTGAGAAAGTTGTGGAGATGCAAACTAATTAAGAAACTTTTATAAATTTTTTTAATGTTTATTTATTTTTGCCAGAGAGAGAGAGAGAGAGAGACCGAGCATGAGCAGGGGAGGGGCAGAGAGAGAGGGAGACACAGAATCTGAAGCAGGCTCCAGGCTCTGAGCTGTCAGCACAGTCTGACGCGGGACTCGAACCCAGGAACTGTGAGATCATGACCCGAGCTGAAGTCGGACGCTCAACCGACTGAACCACCCAGGTGCCCCAATTAAGAAACTTTTATAACATTTTTTATTATCTCAATTAAATGTTGACACTTTTGTTCTTTTGAGTTGACATTTACTTTAGATGTATTTTCCTTTTATATACTGGATGAATGAAGGAAGTAACACAAGGAACTGGTTGTTATCCTCCCTTTTAGAATTCACTCTATATCCTTAACTAAATTATATACAAACTTGAAAGATTCTTCCCCAATCATACTTCCTCTATCAAATTATACCTTATTGTCACATTCTTTTCTAATATTTCCTTCATCTGGGATCCTGTGACATGTAAGGCCTCTGGTTGCTTAACATCTCTCATGAATCCCTTCTTACGTGCTTTACTGGGAAGGTATTGGGACGAAAAAATAACTAAGGAATTTGAAACCAGAAGACTCTGATTTTAAAGTCTGAATTTGAATACTGTTTTTGATATTCAGTAGTTAGATGGCCTGAGTCGCAATTACATTATGTCTCCGTTTTTGAACTTCCTCATTCAACAATAATAGCGAAAACAAAACAAACTTATTGAGCATCAAATAACATTGGGGATATAAAGCTGAACAGCACACAGTCTCTGTTGTCAGAGAAAAAATGGGATGGCCCACCGTCTTTAGAACAAGGCAAGATAAGTTTGAGCCTACTCACGCTGGCTCTCCTCCAGCAGTATCCCAACCCCATGGCTAGGGACCTCCTGGGCCAACAGGGTGTGTCCTTCCAGCATCCTCCTTTCTAACCCATTCTCTGGGTATCCTTGAGTCCACAACTTTTTGCCCAGCAGGACAGAGGACACATGCAAAGTGTGCATAATCCTCTGTTTGCATCAATTTTTCTAAGAGTGAAATACACCAGTAATGTGAACCCATAAGTCCTGGGGAGAAGCTAAGAGACAATTACTTGTAAAAGGCATAGACAGAGCTGCATTTTCACGCTGACTGCCCACCCACATGTTTGCACACTAGGGCGCTACAGTATGGGGTGAGAAAATGGGTATGCTACAAGCCATAGGCTGGACCTTTGAGACATCAAAAATTCAAAATTTGAACTTACCATTGCGTTCCTTAAGAAGACTTGACATATTTATCGAGGTAACAGGGCAGAATATGATTTGTTATATTAGTTGGTAGCATGATTTATAACTTTTATATATTCAAATATATGAAACACAGATCCGTAATGAACATTTGTCCCTTGTTAACCTCTAAACCCCAATTGAACTCTTGCAGATACTACCTAAGAGTCTGATAAGACAGGATATCTAACTCTATTTAACCTGTAGTGGTAAGATAGGTCACTTTCTTTGGGGTGGAACAAATGATTAACCTTAATTTACCAGGTTAAATGGAAAGTATGTAGCCAAAGTGTACATGCTAGGTCAGTGTAAATGGATCCAGCTGCTACCATAAAGCTCCTTAAGAAGAGAGTCAAGTAGGGGCGCCTGGGTGGCGCAGTCGGTTAAGCGGCCGACTTCAGCCAGGTCACGATCTCGCGGTCCGGGAGTTCGAGCCCCGCGTCGGGCTCTGGGCTGATGGCTCAGAGCCTGGAGCCTGTTTCTGATTCTGTGTCTCCCTCTCTCTCTGCCCCTCCCCCGTTCATGCTCTGTCTCTCTCTGTCCCAAAAATAAATAAACGTTGAAAAAAAAAATTTAAAAAAAAAAAAAAGAAGAGAGTCAAGTTGACATGGGGAGCAGTCCCAGGTTGGACAAAGCCAGGCTGTTAGACGAGTTGGCATTTTTATTTGCTGGACCAAAGATTCTTAAGCATAACAGAAAACACTATGTTCTATGGTGTTTATTTCCTCTTGTTTGACTTCACAGCTTTCCTTTCTTGCCCTTCAAGGAGGAGAAAGAAGAGAATCACCTGTGTTGCAAGCATACATTGAATTTTAATCATTGTATAATTCTCTCCAGCAAGATTATCTAAAGCTTACATATCCCTTGAAGTAACACTTTTAAAGGTCTATCAGATCACAAGGCCAAAGGGCCATACAAACAAATGTTTTTATTAATTCAATTTTTCAGTATGGTTGAAATGTGATATCACAATTTCCGTGCAAGCAGATTAAAGTCATAAATCTGAGTTTATCATACCACCTTGAAATTAAACAAGAGGGCAAGAACTCCCCTTTCAATCTGAGGACAAGAAATGGGAAAGTGAAACATGTCAGAGTCTAGATAGAGATTTCAGAGAGCAAACTTTCAATCACTGAATCTATGCAATAGTGTGGGAAGAAGAAATAGACAACCATGCTTAAATATTCTCCAACCTGAGAGGTCAAGTCAAAGACAAATTGCTTACTAGCCAGGGTACTTGACCACACACTTAAATTCGTTATATTCCACATTCTGCAACAGAGGTCAAAGTCGATAAAGATATGAAAGATAAAGTACATTTTTTATTATTACAAGTTTAATGTAAAAAATATTTGAGTGTATGTGAAATGTGTAAGTTTTTAGTTCTACTCTCCTTTTATCTCATTTTCTCAGATGACCATCCAGTCCCATCTGTAGACTCATGAACATTTTAGTTACTTTGGGTTGAATATCGCTGAAAAGATTAGACTATACATAACACTTTGTTTAACATTTATCACAAAGTTTACACTCAAAATGAAGGAAACAAGCAAAGCAAATGTTCCCACTCAGCCCTTAACATCTGAGAGTAAGAAGGAGAAAACCTGCAATCTTATGCTTGTTCTTCACTTGCTAGTAAGGAATTTTTCTAAGTCCCAAGTAGATCTCTGAACTTCAAATCATTCTGCAACAAGTTTCAGAACTTTGTTGTTTTCTTCTGCGTGCTTCTTATTTTCATCGTGTTCGTTTTAGTTGACGTTCGCTGAAAAGCCTTTACTTTAAAGTCACCTCATACTCAACTCCAAGTCTATGATACACACAATACATGGCACAAACATTAGAAACAGAAGCAAGGAAGTATTCACCATAAAAATTAGGATAGTTATTAACTTTAAAAAAGAGGCAGTTGTGATAAGAAACAGGCATCCAACAGTCCTTCAGGATTCTGGCAATTTTCTTTTGCCTTAGTTACATAACTACTTGTTTTATAATGACTATAGAAAGTGTGCATTTGTGTACAATCAATTTTTAAAGATTCATGTTGTCTATTACATTACAAAGTTTTTGCAACAGGATTATATCTTAACTCTATAATATAAACTGTAGACAGACAGATATGTTTAACCTACATCTTGAATTCAAGTGAATTGTGAATTTGATTTATTTTCTCTCTCCATGGAGTTCCTGGGGATGTTTATTCTATCAAGGATAACTGACAATCAGCTAAAGTTTAAAATAAGAGCTGCCATACAGCATTCAAGAAATCTTTCAGAAATATCTAGTCTCCGAAAGCAGATGGAATACATCCAACTACCATGTGAAAAAATGTTCTGATTATGAAAAAAGCAGCATCATATATTAACTGAACAGAACCTAACATTAAAATACAATCTTTTTTATAAGAATAAAATATTCCAGGGGTGCCTGGGTGGCTCAGTGTGTGGAGCGTCAGACTCCTGGTTTTGTCTCAGGTCATGATCTCACGGTTCATATGTTCCAGTCTTTCTTAGGGCTCTTTGCTGATGGTGCAGAGCTTGCTTGGAGTTCTCTCTCTCTCCTCTCTCTCTGCCCCTTCCCTACTCTCTCTTTCAAAAGAAATACATTTTTAAAAACTTAAGAAAACCCAAAATATTCCATTATAGTTAATCTCATTTCCATAATTAATCTGATTTTATACTGGTACAAATTCAAATGTCCGTGTAGTCAATTTGATAAACACTTAGTAAAATAAAGAACGATGGCCCAAGTGTCTTAGAGGATGAATTTTATAGCAAAAGTTCAATAAATGGTTAAATTAACTTATTGATTGATCAAATACATGGAAAAGTATTTTGTCTTGAAATAAATTGGTATATTCAAAAGAATGAAAGAATTTCCGTTGCAGCATCTCCAGGACATTTGCATTGGGACTGGTTTCAGCAACACTTTCTCTAAACGTATTTGTGGTGGAAAATATGCATGCATTTCTTGAGCAGCCAAAGTGGTGGACTCTAGTGATAATCAGAAATATCCGGTCGAACAACCTCTAAACACCTTTATTGTTGGGGGAAAGTTTTCTAACTGTATATGTTAAATAAAAATGTATATGTATTCTCCTTCTCTAGTCACGTAACCTGTAGGCACGTGTCTGAGGCTCGGGCAATGGGCACTCCATCTGATAGTTGATTGTTCAGAAAGTAACACAAAAATTCAGAGTCAGTCAGAGGTTAGTAGTTCATAGTTTTGTTGGTTGACCTGAGAGGTCAGAAGCAGAGGAAGAAATGCTCACGGTAGCAAGAAGTCTCCAGTGACAACAGTGGCGATGACAGCGATAACATCCCAAGCAGAGAGATCTTGATGTTTATGACTTGAGGAACGTTAGAGCTCACTGAGCTCCTGGACATTTTGTGAGTACTCCTCCTATGCTTCTGAAAATTTTGCTTATGCTTAAGTTACACAGATTGGCTCTCTTCTTTGGTTTCAACCAAAGGCTGGTTTTTAGCATTCTCTAGCTTAGTGTTTTACTGTGTTGTAATACATCCTATCACAAATATTGTATGTGACCATACATACTCAGATATATTTTTTACTGCTATAGGTACTTAAATGTCATACGTCTTTTTTTTATTGTTAGAGGTACTTGTACTTTGTACACAATACTTTAGCTTGCATTGTAACCCCTTTTTTAGAGAGCTTATGGGTTTGTGAGTGTGTGTGTGTGTGCTCATCTTTCTGTGTGCATGTGTGTGCTCATCTTTCAAGAAAGACTTACATTCTCTAGGGTAAAGAAGTGTGGTGTGTTTGACCTTGCATAATTTTAGTAATCAGAATTGAAAGCAGCTATTGAACCAAGAAGACCTGGAAAAGCCCTTACAAGAGTCTCTGTTAGATACCCACAGTGTAGACACTACAAAGTGTAGATTTCTCTGGTCTTTCATCCACAAGGATGCAAAACACGGCATTTGTCTCCTCTTTAGCACACAAAATGATAATCACGCTTTTTGCAGAGTAGCGCTAAAGCAGAACAAATTAGAATGGAATTGGACAACAACCAAATTAATTACCAGGCAACCTGAAATGATTTAATGAAGTCATTGAAAATATTTTTTTTCATAGGAAAGTGATTTGCCAGATATGTTTGGAAGTAGCCCTTGCATTTTTTGGGACTTTTTTCTCCCAATCTATGATTATCGGCAGAGAAATTAAATTGAAAAACCTATTTACCATATCAAAGTTCTTAGAAAATTATTAACAGAATATCACAGAGCTGAGTGAAGACCCTCTATGAATCCACAGTAAATCTGAGATTGTAGCGTCAACATCCCTGAATGTATTCATCGCTAGGTTCATGAGCTCTACGAGACATTTTACTTAAAGCACAAATACATGTGGCAACAGACAGAAAAGAGTAAAATATTTTTTTCTCTTATGAACAAAATGAATCCAACAATTCTACACTGTTTTAGAGGTTTTATAGAACTATTAACAAAACATTGTGAAAACTTCAAGAGATTTTAGACATTCAGCAGGGAAGATGAACTTTGACTAATAAATACATTTTGAACTTTGTCAGTGGGAAATTTAGAGCTGTGATGCTATTACCAGATGCGAGGTTTTAAGGTTGTTTCTAAAATTGCCACAAGTAATAGGTCTAGCAAATAAGAGGCAATTCTGAGCCATCCACATGAAAGAGAATCTGATAACGTCTTCAGGCACGCTAATTAGTATTAGTTGATGTACTGCCAACATTTAAGAATACCCATTAAAACACGAAGGAAAAATCAAAGGTGAGAAAATTAGATTATAATATTTTCGGTATTTTATTTTGTTTAGTTTTAACATAATATTGTTTTCCCAAATAACATTGAATATGATCTGTCAAGCATAATTATGATTCAGATTAATTCTTATGGTTGTTAAAAAAAAGGGTCTTGTTTCTGACATTGCCAACCACATGCATACTTTCAGTAAGAATACAATCAGTATGTTGCAGCTGCCTTTACTTATTACAATTACCATTATGTAATTAGCTCTCTAATTGTGGCATATAACAGTTTGCCTGTGCTTGGTTTACCATGCACCATTTTATTTTTGTCATTACTTTGTACGGCTTAAACCCTCTGTTAAAAACGTATGGTGGTGCTGGTTGGCTCAGTAGGTTGAGCGTCCAATTCTTGGTTTCAGGTCAGGCCATAATCCCAGGGTCATGGGATCTAGCCTCGTGTAGAGCTCCATGACGAGCTTAAGATCGTCTCTTTCCCGGGGCGCCCAGATGGCTCAAGTGGCTAAGCCTCCGACTTGGTCTCAGGTCATGATCTCTCAGTTGGTGAATTTGAGCCCCACATCGGGCGCTGTGCTGACAGCTCAGAGAGCCTGGAGCCTGCTTCGGATTCTGTGTCTCCCTCTCTCCGCCCCTTCCCAGCTCATGCTCTGTCTCTCTCTGTTTCTCAAAGATGAATGAATGTTAAAAAATTAAAATTAAAAAAAAAATTCTTTCCCTTTGCCCCTCCCCCCAATAAAAAAATGAAAAAAGTGCAGACAAAAGGTATTACATGAGGAAAAGTGGATCCAAACCTTGAAACAGTTATATAAATATTCTGATATATATTGAAACTTGCACATTACAAAATTTTGATTTTTACTTCATAAATCTTATTATGGATCTACAGTGAATTAAACATGTAAATTACAGTTCCTTGGACACATGCAATATTATACTTTCTAACAAAATCTATAGAACTTTTGATTTTATAAATGAATCGCCACAAAAGATTTTGTATTTTCCTGTGAAGGCTTTAAGTAGCTCTTTTTTGTGTTAAAATTAATTTGGGATAGCCAGTTTTAGAATACAAAAGAGTATGACTCATAATTGTCCTCTTCCAATAAGAAAATTCAATGTGGTCACCTGACTTGCTAAAATTTATACCATAATGCTATGGTAATGGATCTTGTAACTTTTCAAAAAAATTAAAAAATAAAAACGACAAGGGTGCCTGGGTGGCTCAGGTCATGATCTCGTGGCTCATGAGTTGCAGCCCCGCATTGGGCTCAGAGCCTGGAGCCTGTTTCAGATTCTGTGTCTTCCTGTCTCTCTGCCCCTCCCCTGCTCGTGCTCAGTCTCTCTCTCTCAAAAATAAATATCAACATTAAAAAAATTTTTTAAAATAAATAAAAATGACTGTAGTTATGATGCAGCCTCGTGATTTCCTTCCATTACAACAGTTTCTCTTAATTACATATTAATCAATAATACATAAAAATCCCTATCAGCGTATGACAAAATAAAAAGACTGTGCAACATAAACACTTTTATTCTATTTCCAAATGCTTCTTGGAAATATTTTCCCTTTTTACATTTGTTGATACCTTCTTTAGATTCAGCTTCTAAAATTTTTGTTAATTTAAAAAATTATTAAGAAAAGTCTATGCATATTCATATTTATTCAGTTTTTACATAATTTTTTTAAGTTTATTTATTTTGAGGGAGAGAGTGAGCATGAGTGAGTGGGAGGAGGGATCGAGAGAGGGAGAGAGAGAATCCCAAGCAGGCTTCCCACTGTGCTCAGCGCAGAGCGCAACATGGGGCTCTATCTCAGGAACCATGAGATCATACCTGAGCCAAAACTAAGAGTCAGACGCTTAATCGACTGAGCCCCCCAGTGCCCCATGTAGTGTTTTTTTTTCTATCGCAGGCTTCTACCCAAAAACTGATAGTACATTTAGTAGTCATGTCAACCTAGACTCCTCCTCTTGTTTGTGGCAGTTTCACACGTTTTCCTTGTTTTTAATGACCTTGATGATTTTAAGTCCTACTGGTCACATATTTTGAAATATGTCCCTCAGAGGGATTGGTATGATGTGTTCCTCATGATCATGCTTGTTTATCTGTTTTGGGGAGGGAGACCTCAAAAGAAAAATGTCTTTTAATCCTACCATCACGAGGCTATATAATATTAGCCTGACTTATGACTGTTAATGTTAACCGCAATCATCTGGCTGAGGTAGTGTTTCTTGGGATTATTACATTGAAATTACCCCTTTTCCTTTGTAGAAACTCACCATGCCTGTGTCCGTTTAGATGGATAAATATATAAATCTATCAATTATCTATATACGTAGATCTCTCTGTGCATAGATCTATACCTCTCTATAAGCCAGTTTTTATCTATATTAAGCAAAATATAAATTCACACTGATGTCTCCAAATTTATTGCGACATAAGTCATTCTAGCTTTTTCCCCTGGTTTATCTGTAATCGCCTATGCCAACATTGAGAATCCTGGATCCTTCCATTCACCTTCCTTTTACTTAACCTTTTAGTCCCAGTGTTAACAACTGTTCACTTGTGCTGACATGGAAATGTTATCAACTATAGTACAGCACTGTGTACAGCTCCTTTTAACATCAGTTTGTCAGATTGGACTCATTTCCACAGGTTCTTAGGCTAGTGCCTTTTTCACTCAACACTTTCCATCATTAGTTTATTAGTAATATGGTTTGATTATTTTGTCAGTCTGTATTCCTTCCTGGGAACAACCAACAATATATTTGTGTGTGTGTGTGTGTGTGTGTGTGTATACAACACACTTGCATATTTATATTATATATAAATATATATATATATAGACACACACACATATATACATATATATAGTTATAACTTATGTATATATTACATATATAATGTATACTTACATATATAATTAAGTGTATCCATGTTTAATTTTAATACATTAAGACTCATTTTCATGCTGTAAATTTCTATGGTTTCAACACATACATAGTACCCATCATGTACCCATAGCTACAGAATCATACAAAATATTTTATCACTTTAAAGAGATATCCTGTGATTGATCTATTTGACATCACTTCAACCCGAATCCTTGGGAACTTTTCATTGTTTCTCTTATGTTATGTTTTCTAGAAGTTCATATAAATGGAATCTTAGAGTATGCAATCTTTTTACAGTGGCTTTATTGACTTAAATATATGTATTCAAGAATCATCCATATCTTTGTATAGAAAGATAGCTAATTTTTATTTATAGTAAAATAGTATTACATTCTATCTCTGTACCAGAGTTGTTTTTTTTTCCATTCACCTATCAAAGGTCATCTTGGCTATTTCCAGTTTTGGACCATTATGAATAGAGATGCTATATACATCTGTGCGCTGTGCATGTGTATGTGTGTGTGTGTGTGTCTGAGTGTATACATGAATTTTCAAATCAGTTGAGTAAATATCTAGCAGCAAAGTTAATGAATTATATTGTAAGGCTAGCTTTTTAAAAACCTGCAAATTGTTTTATAAAATGGGTATACTATTTAAGTTCCCATCAGCAATGAATGAGTACTCTTGCTGTTTCACATCCACACCAACAATTGGTACTGTCGCTTTTTTTTTATTCAAGTCATTTCAATTGGCGTGCAGTGATATCTCAATTGTTTTTTGAATTTCCTTGATGATAAATGGTGATTTATGTCATATGTGTATTTCATTTGTAGCCTTTTAATCATAATTTTGGAAAATTTTAAACAACAAAAATTAAAGATAAAACATACCACCCTACTTTTTTTTAAGTTTATTTATTTATCTTGAGAGAGAGAGAGAGAGAGAGCGAGCAGGATTTGGGCAGAGAGACAGAGACAATCCCAAGCAGGCTCTGCACTGCCAGCACAGATCCCAATGTGGAGTTCGAACTCAAAAATCACAAGATCATGACCTGAGCTGAAACCAAGAGTCAGATGCTTAACCAATTGAACCACCCAGGCACACCAACACCACCCAACTTTAATTAGATGCAATACCACAACTGAACTATAAAATATCACAAAGAAATGATCTTAGTATAAAATCAGGTAAATATTGTATTAAGAATGACAAAATGTGATTAATAGTTTTAAATACATGGGACAAGTTAAACAGTCAACATGATAATTTGTGCCACATTTTTTTGAGTATATTCAGAATACTTTAATGTGAGTAGATATCACAGACGTTCTGGAGTTATTTTTTAAGGTCAAATTATCATTAAGTTACTTTCCAAAGAAATGTCAAGTATACTATGATAAAGGACTTACTTCAGTTTGAGCAGAGCCTTTATCTGCCTTACTGATCTCTTTTTAACAAAAACTATTAAAAGCTACTGGGCCCATATTAAGTATATACTTGTACAAGGCCAAAGGCAAGAAGAAAGAACTTTTAAAAGAGTCAAGCTTACATAAACATTTGAAGAAAGATTTCTTATGGCTTTAAGTTGCTCATTCATTTATATTTCATGCAACAAAAATATTTTAAGTTTCTATTTGATTTCAGATATCTAAAACTCATTTTTCTTGAGTAGGTTACCTAATTCAGACTTTTTAAATATTTTTATATCACATTTTATTTCTCAAATAATAGTGTTATCCAAATTATATATTCATCTATGCATATTTAAAAATATATTTAATAATACATTGAATGATTGCTGTCTATTTGGTCCTGTTCTAGGTGCTAGAAGACATCAGTAAGCAAAAGAGACAAATCCTTGCTTTTGGAGGCTTACATTTTGAAGGGAGGGTCACAAATAAATAATATTAATATGTAAAAGAAATATTATGCTGGATAGTAATATATGCTATAGAGTGTGGTGTTTTACATGACATTTTTACCATGTAAATATTAAACATTTTTACATGAGGCTGTGAGAAGAGTTAATACAAGGGGTGAATTTTTGGTAAATACCTAAAAGATAATGACAATGGTATCCTGCATGTATCTGGAGAGAGAGTAAGTGCAAATGCTCTGAGGCAGCAGTGTTTCTGGTCAAATGACAGTGATGAGGCCAGTGTAACTGAAGTGTTGCTCTATGAACAGGAGACTAGTAGAAAATGTCAAAAGGATAAGAACGTTACTTCTCAAAGTGGGATGAGAAGCAGCAGTTTTAGCAGAGGCGTGTCGTACTCAGATATGTTTTAACATTGATCGTGAAGACTGCTTTGTTGGGGACAGACTGAGGTGCGCTAGAAGGAAAGACTAGGAGACCAGATAAGATGTTACTACTTTCATGAAAGGGAAGGAATTAAAAAGGACTCGGATTGTGGGGTGGGGCTAAAGAGCCTAAATGCCAGATATCTTCTGAAGTCAATTAGATAGAATTTTCCAGCAGAACCCATAAGATCTGAGAAAGAGCAATTTAAAGAAATGAGCAAGGACTTTGGACTGAGTAATTTAAAGAATGGATCTGCCTTCAACAGAGGTGAGGAAAACAGTTGAAGAAGGCTTGGGAGAAGATCACCCTTGGCGATGTTAACTTTAAGATGCTGTGTGTTATACTACTCAAGATGTTGAATCAGATGCACATTTCTGCAGTTCAGGGACATTGCCTGCACTTGAGAAAAAAAAATTCTGAATGGTCAGCATATCAATGTCATTTAAAATCAAATACTTGCATGGCAATATAAAACAATGAATGCAATCAATGAATAAGAGATATTTTGTCTGGTTGTCCACTAATGTCACAAGCCAGTTACAAAGGTAAGACAAGGGGCAAAATGTAGTGTATGTACACGAAATAATGTATAACACCAAATTGTTATTAATAATAATTATTTCTTCTCTATCGATAAGAGAAACAGAGTGACTCCAAGTATTTTGTGAATGAGGAGCTTAATATGCATATTGGTGTTTGGGAAGTAAACATTTGGAACAGTTAGAATATCAGAAAAAAACAACGAGGTAAGTCTGAAACCCTGGAACAGATGGGCAATGAAGAATTCATGGAAAACTTCAAGAGACATTAAGTGCGTCATGACATAGCACTACAAAGGGGGGGGCTCGCAGAGAATTCTGGAAGCCACTGCCTCTGCTGAGCGGCTGCTTCTGGAACCCAAACATAGGCCAGAAGGAGAGCAAGGATATGAGTGTCTCTACATCCTCATCATTTCTAATCAGAATAAATGTCTCAGGATATTGGCCACTTCTGCCTTTCAAATCTCTCGAAAGTACCAACTCATTGATAAAAATCTAACCTGGATTATATAGAAATGGGATTTAGAGAATGAACCCAGTTTATGACCTGAGCAATGATGCCAAGGTAAGAGCTCAGTATTCATATTCAGTTCTTTTACATATTTAACTTCTTTTTTGTGTGTGTTAGATTGAAGGTGTATATATATATATATATATATATATATATATATATTCATATATATGTATGTACATATACATTTATGTTGACTACATAGAGTATATACAGTGTGATCTTGGTTTTGGGGCTAGATTCCCATGATTTATCATTTACATACAACACCCCAGTGCTCACCCCAACAAGTGCCTTCCTCAATGTCCATCACCCATTTTCCGCTCTCGCCCACCCCACAAATACATCAGCAATGTCATGTTTTCATCGAACACAATACCACTAGTGCTTAGACCAAAAGGACAAACATCCCACTTAATTCATCTTTGAATAACGTTCATTCTTTTCACTGATATATAACTTCCTTTTATATTAAATAGTAATATTAAATATTTGGAAATTAAATATTGAGATATAGGGTTAACCACTCTTAACATACATTGTTTTGATAATAAAAGAGAAAGGCAGTACAAAAGATTTGGTTAATATTTATATCAAATCAACTAAGATATACTCATAAATCCTTATTTCTTAAACTCTTCAAATGGTCATAGCAGGTATTTACAAATTCGTTTGTCCAGAGAATCTTCCATATCTGCTTTGCTCTCAGCAAGCACACCAAATACTTGTGATCCACGCTTGGCGAGGGGACAACAAATTTTATTCCTGCAGAGTTTGTGTTATTAGCAGTCATCTCTTTAATATATTAATAAATTTTATTTTAATTTTACAACAAACTTTATAGTAGTAAGAGGTTTCCTTAAAAACATTGTGTTCCTAAATATTTTTTCTATGCCCACATTGTGTAGTAGCAATTCAAGTTTTCATTGATAGTAAGAATTCCTCACCTATGACAGTACAGTAAGCTTTCTGTGTCTGCTGGCTCAGTAAAGAGCCCAAAGTAGTTAAGTGGCATCTTAGCTCCCAGTTAAATGTAATCCTGACCCTTCTTGGTGACTGTCCTCTAACCAGCAGAAGCTAGAGAGCAGGGGTGGGAAGCAAAAATTTGGCTAGTATAATAAAGAATAGTAAAAGGAATAAGCACTACTATTTCTCCCATTTGAGTTCAACCTGTGTATCCTGCAAATGGGAAGAATTCAATACATTGATCACTGTTCTCATATAAACGTGTACACTTAGAACCCATATATACATGTGTACCACACTCAATTGAACATTTCTCTAGTCTGAAAGAATTTTGTCAGCCAGATGCCATCATAAATTGATCTTTGAAAGAGCATTTCACTATTCTACCAAGGTATTTTTTTTTTCAGAGCTATAGGAACCACACACAGTAAGACCAGTAAACTCCATAGACACAGGCCTCAATTCATTTGTTGTACAATGAGGTCCTTTGTCGGAAGTAATGATATGTGGAAGACATGATAGTGAACAAGACATTTTAAGTCTGTGAATGATGATTTTCACAGAAGTATTAAAGTCAGAGAACAGAAATTAATATCCAGAGTAAAAGTTCATTCCAACAAGAACAAAATACGTCCCTCTATGGTGGAAGAGATCCTGTGTAACAATCTGCCACCAAGCAGATACTCTGGGGGAATGGTGACTTACTGGGAGCCCATGTTGGTTTCTGATATTTGCAAGTTGGCAACTCAATACTGGGTAGAACCATGTGAGCTTGATAAATGAAAATATCAATTGCTACCTCATGCATAACATGCATTCCTGTTTCTATGGCCAAGTTGGCCAATATGTCTATTAGGCAAGGACAGGGATGCAGAAAAGAACCTGACTGACATCTTTATAATGGATTAGTTCATCCAGCTGATAATTGAGATTTTCCGCAATGGTTATAATTGGTAAGCATTTCACTGAAGCAGAAATATCCTCAATTTTGTGCCTCTCTGAAGAAGTCATTTCTTCAATTGCCCGAGTGTGTTTCTTCCATGTCCTTGACCAACTAGCCAAACTATTAGTTACACCCTATAAATCAATATAGATGTGAATTCTTTACCCTCTCTTTATGCTGTCCCTGGAAGGATTTTCTTTCAACATCATACTTCAGGACCTCTTCTGGGTAGGGTTATAAAGATGCAACAATTTATTTTCTAGTAAGTAAGAATCTTATACAAAACACCTGAAAATCTGCCTTTATTTTATTATTATTATTATTATTGTTATTTTGGCTGGTAAAATTAACTTGTAATGGAGAACTCTTCTCAAAACTATAGACATGGGCTGGGGAAGAGGTGTATTCAGTAGTAGTTTAAACATAAGAGGCAGAACCACTTTCTCGACAAACATATTTACGCCATGGGACCAGATAGTTTGATAATAAATTACTACTGCTTCATATGGGCAACCTTATTAATGCCAGGTGATGATCGGTGGCTTATGTTCAAGGAGCCAGTCTCTCTCCTAGGGCTCATAGAAAGTCAGATGCTTTTCTTGCAAGAAAAATAGTTTTCTTCGCATGATGGCATAGCTTTGTTCCCAGATTCTATAATTCTTCATTGTAATTCATAAATAAGAGCTTGCCAAAGTCTCCATGAGCATGTTTACCTGTCATGGATCCTTCGGGAACTATTGGGTAATGTGGAGCGGGGAAGTCTGGATGTGTGTCTTTGAGACATAGTTATGAACCTCTCAAGCAGACTCGATGGAAATAAATTTTAGCAACAATAAAGAAGAGCACCTCATTTTTAGGAACACTACAACATACGATCTGGCAATTAGTAAGCTATTTCTGCAAAGTTAATGTTAAGGTGGCAGAGTCAATGGACAATTAGACCTCTTGTTTTTCCAAATGTCTTTAGCTTTGTGTCTTTGGTCTTAATACGACAACCTCTCTTTGCTTAGTAAATGGGCAAATATATGTTGCCTCCAAAATCAAAAGGTGTCTACTAGTGTTACATTTCTTTCCCAGTGCTGGTAGGGGAGGCCTCATATGCCACAACTTACAAAAGATGTCTGTGTTACTTGCTACTTACTTTTCTCTAAGTCTTATCAGCGTGGTATCATCCATCTAGTAGGCCAGCACGTTGCCACCACTGTGCATGCCATTACTTCTTACAAAGGAACGCATTGCATGCCATGACTCATATAGTGGGCCAGAATGGTAAAATGAGCAAAAAGATTCTGTGAAAGAGGCCATAGCAAAGAGAGTTTATATACCCATGGAACTGAACTGAAAACTGTCCTGTGTAAGTGGAAGCAAATGACTTTTGTTCCTCTTTATTAACAGGAATAGTGGAGGAAGAAAATTCTCAACAGTTTAATGAGTGCATTTCAGGTACCAGGACCTGTCATTGATTTGTTTCAGAAAATAACAATAACAAAAAAATCCCCAGAACATCAGTTTAAATTGGAATTGCTACCTGACTATATTTATGACACTCCACTACCATTCTCCAAGGACATTCTATCTTCTGTAGAGACCAAATAAATAGCTTGATTGGAGATGTGTGGGAATAATCATCCATGGTCTTCAAGTCTTTTGATGACACTAATTTCTAAAATTTCTCACGAAATGCAATACTGAGAAAATGGCCTAGTAGAAAAGAAACTGGTAGGCCATTTTGTTTCGTTTTCCTTACTTTAATATACATCATTTTATAGGTCCGTGAAACCGAATAGAGACCCTGTTTTAAAAAATAGAGGTTCTTTGAGTAGCTGTATATATATATTACAATTATACATTTTGGAACTGACTATGGGGTGTATATATTAAGGACCACACTGAACTCTCTGCGAGATGGACCTGAGTTAAAATTCCATCAATAATCTCATCGCCATAAATCCTCATGTTGCCTATATTGACTAGCTATAACATCAAGAATCTGCCAGGCTACCACCAGTGTCCATGAGCCCAACAATTGGGAGCATTTTCCTTTCCTCAATTCCCATAGAAAATGGGTCTCTGCCCCTTTGGGGAAAACCAGAAAGAATATTTACGGTGAACATTTTTGACATATAGTAGGGTTCTTCCTTAAGGGAGCCAGCCTCCCTTATCATTCAAGGGATTCTGAATCTGAAACTTCATTCCTTTCTGGGGATGCGGTATGGGCTATGACTCTACTGTGGTCTACTATATTTCTCAGATCTGGATATTTTCCCTTATGCAAATCAAGGACAATTTTGTTAGCTAAACAGCTAGTTTATTTCTAGGGACACTATGATAAATTGGCTACCACAAAAGATCCATCTGCATAAATCCATTCTGATTAGTGTTTTGGTGCTCCTGTCCATTCTACTAACTGTGTCCACCTTGTCTTTGGCAGTAAAATGTCATTAACACTCCTCTGATACTCTGGGATTACCTCATCCCCACTGCATTCGAGGAGCGTACATAGACGCGCTTAACACACACATTTTTGGTCTGCAGAGAACAACTACCACAATGTTTCCCCAAAAACATTTATGCGGGGTGTCTTCTAGAACTTTATTCAAGGTGACTGAGCCAATCATGCAAATAAATCCACTCTAGCCATTGGATATTTTCCTCTATAATATACCAGGGCAGTTCTATCATTATACCCTCATTTATTTTTTTAATATTTTTGTTTATTTTTGGGAGAGGAGAGAGAGACACACAGAGAGAGAGAGAGAGAGAGAGAGAGAGAGAATGAGCAGGGCAGGGGCAGAAGGAGAGGGGGCAGAGGATACAAGGTGAGCTCTGTCCGGACAGCGGAGGGCCCTATGTGGGGCTCAACCTCAGAAACCGTGAGATGATGGCCTGAGCTGAAGTCAGAGGCTTAACTGAATGAGCCACCCAGGTGCCCCATATACCTTCACTTAAGGAAGGCTACCAAGGAGTCCAGAATGGTAGTCAGGATAAATAAATATTATATTTGAAGTGATTCAATATTATAGTCCTTCTGTCCTACTTTAACATTCTGCTATATGCTACTTAATTTTCTGTCAGTAAAAGAATGAGGGTATTTTGCAATTCTTTCAGTAAGCATAGTACCATATCTTAGGTTACGCTTTGTAGCTATCTCCTGGAACCTTCTAATATTTGCATCTGTTCATAGTTCTAGAAGTTATGAGAGTTGGAAAGGGGTGGATATTTAAGACAATCAGCATTTCTCATTAAATCATGAATCTAATAAGAAGTCACATTTTATGGCACTAATATGGACATTCATTTAGTTGTTAAGTATTTGTCTTTTGATTGTACTCACAGCAACTGGTTAACTACAGGAGGATTTACAGATACAATAACATCATTTTGTGAAAGGCTCCGACTGACACTCCATTTACCATAGGAGACTCATAAGATTCCACTCTAATTGGTGAAAAACAATTTTCTTCTGTGTCCTCAAGGGTTAGTATTAGCTCAGATCTGTGATTTAACCATTTACAAATGACCAGGAAACTTTCATTTCTCCAGTTCAGACTAAACCTGACAAGTAATCGTAGTACAATTTTGCCAAATAGGATGACGATTTATTTTAAGTATCTGTATTCGTAGCACAGGGAACATTCCTAAGAATAAACTACCTTCTGGGGCACCTGGGTGGCTCAGTCGGTTGAGCGTCCGACTTCGGCTCAGGTCATGATCTCACAGTTTGTGGGTTCGAGCCCCTCATCGGGCTCTGTGCCGACAGCTCAGAACCTGGAGGCTATCTCCCTCTCTCTCTGCCCCTCCCCTGTCACACTCTGTCTGTGTCTCTCTCAAAAATAAATAAACATTTTAAAAAGTTAAAAAAAAAAAAGAATAAACTACCTTCTATTGATGGGGCATTGAGTCTGTCCAATGACTCAGGTCTGGAAATTGAGGACACAGACTCATGATTGGCTCTTTTAGGTGTTCATATTCCATAATATAAATGATTTTCAATTACAGTGATAAAGAGTTTTTGAGATAAGCCCCTTTATATATTTCCTAGGAACTCTGTGACTTGTGATTAAATGGCCATGGTTAGATGTCTCTGAATGTCCTTTGTCATCTTTGCTTTAATGTTGCTTCTTTGCTATTATAGTACAGATTCTATCATTCCAGTGATATCAGGAACTCATTTCAATACCAGGAACTCTTACCTTCCATCCAACAACTTACAGGAATGTATACTTCTGTCATATTTTTAACAGATTCTGTATGTTTCTCTTACCAATATACATTTGATGACTTAGGAATAAAAGTTTCCTGAGTCAAATTTACTCATGAATAAGTCATTCACATGTGAAAAATCCCCTTTAGCAGTGTTACCTATGTATTTGTAAATCTATGTAATTGTTTCCTTCCTGTATGTTGTTGAAAGATTTTAGCAAATATACTTCATTGGATCTAAGCCACCACCAAATCTAGGTTTTAATTAACTAACTACAATTAAGTTTATCCATATCAATAATGACAGCGCTTCATACATTTTTAAGGAAAAAATGCAAACTTTCTGGTGTAAAGTTGGTGAAAAGGAGGTAATAATGAAGACTTTGAAACAGGAAAGAAGGAGATAATAATGGCTACAAGGAAATCAACAAGAACAACAAAAATTCTCCCTGTTAAAAGCTGCTGATATTCCATATGTGATATGTAGCTGTCAAAGAATATATGACAATTTTATGTAAATGAAATATAAATCCATTTAGATAGATTGTAGCTTCATATGTTCTCTGGTTCCCAGAAGGTCAGACATCCCAATATGGTAAATGATGGGCATGATGAGAATATGGTAAGTGTAGAAGTTTTGCGATTTCTTGACCTTCTTAAAGTTGATTATTTTCACAATTCTCAAAATAATCATAATATCACTTTAATAGTTATAAACTGATCTGTATAATGAATAACTATTTTATTAACTTGTCTACAAAGGACAGACAATATTGTTTTTCTCCTAACTAGTAAAAATTTGTTAACAATGGGGATATATAGAAAATAAACATGACTCCAGTACAATATCATGTTTCTGTCTACATACCACAAATTCTGAAGCTGGAGAGAAGTGTCCACAGCCATCGAATATCAGCAGTTTGGTGTGATTTCTCTCTTCTACCCATTCTCTTTCCTCTCATTCTTACTGTATGGAAAAAAAAAAAAAAACAACAAAAAACTTAAGTGGTGTGATAGTGCAACAATACGTCAGGTATCTTTGATTCAAAGATTAAGAGTAGTTTCTTATGGCCAATATGGAGCAACAGAGACCAGATTTACTTATCCCCCTGAATTTTAAAAATGGACAAAAGATATGAATGAATATCTCTGATGTGATTAGATATTAGCAGTGAAAGACCTTGAACCAAGAGAGAAAGGAAATAGACAAAGTAAGCCTAATGATTGTCCCAACGTTGTGCCTACAGAATGTTTATAGGCCTTGGTATGGGAAGGTGGAATCTGGAAGTCTTTGGAAGTCTACTTGAGGTGAGAAGACAGAGTTGGAAGATCAAGAAAAGCAATGCAGTGAGAATCCATAAGGAAGAGTATGGGAAAGGAGAAAACTGCAAAGGAACAAACCTCCAGCACTCTTCAGGGCTCCATCCAAAGTATTCGGTTGAGTATAAATCAGCACATGTGGGTGAGGAAACTACCTAAATCCTGAAAAGAACCTTCTAGAAAGTTGAAAAGGAACACTGCCTGAGATCTACACAGGTTTGAGATTAAGTATGTTCCAACAGTCAGAGAGATTCTTTCAGTTCTTCCACATTAGAGAATTTCTGTCTCTTCTGACAAGTCAACAGGATCATTTATTTGGATCAGCCTTTAGTTTAGGTGGCTGTCTTTTGTCATTGAATGTAGCTGCAGAAAGTTAGAAGTAATTCCATTCTTTATCCTGTGGATGATAGGTATTTTCTATATGACATTTTCTAACTCTATCAATTACTTTTTCTAATTAATAAAGGTATATATTTAATTTAAGGTTTCTATTTAAATTTTTAGGTGCCATGTGATATACTTTTGATTTTATTTTATTTTATTTTATTTTATTTTATCTTATTTTATTTTATTTTTTAAGGCTTATTTATTTATTTTGAGAGAGAGACAGAGGGAGCAAACAGGGGAGGGGCAGAGAGACAGAGGGAGAGAGAATTCCAAGCAGGCTCTGCACTGTCATCACAGAACCCGATGCGGGGCTTGAACTCACAAACCATGAGTTCATGACCTGAACCGAAACCAAGAGTCACATGCTTAATTGACTGGGCCACCCAGATGCCCCACTTTTGTTTTTATTTTAGATGGTTTTCGACTATTATGCAGAACTAACTATTTTCTGTGTCATTTACTGTACTGGATATTGTTGGTCTCTCCACTTCATTTTTCATTTCTCCAATTTTTCATCTGTTTTACAATATTTCCTCCACATTAACTGTAATAATATAAAGAATACCTTCATTCCTTTGATTCAGTTTTTTATTAGTGACTCTTCTGGGTTTTTTTTGTTGTTGTTGTTGTTGTTATCTTTTTCTTTTCTTTTTTTTTTAACATTTATTTATTTTTTGAGAGACTTAGAGGCAGAGCATGAGTGGGGGAGGGGCATAGAGAGAGAGAGAGGGAGGGAGACACAGAATCCGAAGCAGGCTCCAGGCACTGAGATGTCAGCACAGAGCCTGATGCAGGGCTTGAACTCACGAGCCATGAGTTCATGACCTGAGCCAAAGTCTTATGCTTAACCGACTGAGCCACCCAGACGTCCCTGTTTCTTTTGTTTTCTTTAATTTTTTTTTAACGTTTATTTATTTTTGAGACAGGGAGAGACAGCATGAATGGGGGAGGGTCAGAGAGAGAGGGAGACACAGAATCGGAAACAGGCTCCAGGCTCTGAGCGGTCAGCACAGAGCCCGCCGCGGGGCTCGAACTCACGCACCGCGAGATCATGACCTCAGCCGAATTCGGACGCCTAACCGACTGAGCCACCCAGGCGCCCCTGCTTCTTTTGTTTTCTAATTGCACTGACATCTCTATTTTCATCTCACTCAGCTGCTTCTTCATCAAATCTTTCAGATCTTGAACTCATGTTAGCATAAAGTTCTATTTGTTTTTTTTTATTTTAAGCTCTTATTTAAATACTAGGTTCCGGGCGCCTAGGTGGCTCAGTCAGTTAAGCATCCGACTTCGGCTCAGGTCACGATCTCGCGGTCCGTGAGTTCGAGCCCCGCGTGGGGCTCTGTGCTGACAGCTCAGAGCCTGGAGCCTGTTTCAGATTCTGCGTCTACCTCTCTCTCTGACCCTCCCCCGTTCATGCTCTGCCTCTCTCTCTGTCTCAAAAATAAATAAACGTTAATTTTTTTTTTTAAATAAATACTAGGTTCTAATTTTTATCCCTGGATGCGCGTCAGAGAATTTTTCTGTTACTTGTCTCTTTAAAACATATATTCTTACCCCTTTTTCAAATTTATCTACTTTTTTTCTGTAAGAAGTGTCTATAGTTTACACATTCTTTCTTTCCAGTCTATTCATATTAAAATCAAGAATTTTGGTAGAACATGGATAGGCAGATATGCTATTTACTTGAATTTAGTATAAATGCATTAACATTCCCCATGTATAACTACTTTCCTTACCCACCTTCAGAGCGGCACACTTAAAAATTTATTTTTTAATTTGTATTTATTTTTGAGAGAGAGAGACAGAGTGCGAGTTGGGGTGGGACAGAGAGGAAGGGAAACACAGAATCCCGAGCAGGTTCCAGGCTCCGAGCTGTCAGCACAGAGCCTGACACGCGGCTCAAAGCCACGAACCACAAGATCATGACCTGAGCTGAAGTCAGATGTTTAACCAACCGAGCAACCCAGATGTCCCAAGAGATACACACCTTAAGGAATTGCATTGATTTTTAATTTTTGCATTGCCTGAAAATGAAATTGGGAAGAAATCACAGGGATGTACCTCCTGGTCTTATTTGCAAATAGGGCTCTATTTTCTCTTTAAAAAATATTATTAAATCTCCTATACCAGAGTGATCGACAGGGAAATTTATGTTATTTCCTTAGTTTTTCATTTGCTTTCACAACTCAATGCAGTGCTTTATAAAGGGAAAAAAAACACCTTATACCTTTATAAGGTATTAAGGTCTTTCTGCTTTTGTTGACTTTACGTATAAATTTAGTTGATACAACAAAAGGAAGAATTGAAGTCTCAACACTTAAATTTATAAATAAATATGTATCATTTCTAACATTTGGCAATATGGAAAAGTTTAAAATATCTGAAGCTCAATAATGTAGTACAGATTGGAAACACTTGCCTTAAAAAAACCTTAGTAAGGGGCACCTGGGTGGCGCAGTCGGTTAAGCGTCCGACTTCAGCCAGGTCACGATCTCGCGGTCCGTGAGTTCGAGCCCCGCGTCGGGCTCTGGGCTGATGGCTCAGAGCCTGGAGCCTGTTTCCGATTCTGTGTCTCCCTCTCTCTCTGCCCCTCCCCCGTTCATGCTCTGTCTCTCTCTGTCCCAAAAATAAATAAACGTTGAAAAAAAAAAATTAAAAAAACCTTAGTAAAAGTGGATAGGTGCATATGATAGTTTATGTGTGAAAATAGAAAGGAATAAATGATATGTTTTTCATTATCTGGAGCCCATGTAAATATAATTAAGCACTTATTTAGACATGAATGTCAAAGCATTTGTGTCTTCCCTTTGGGTTTTAACAGGGAGCTGATGCTGTGAACCATATGTACATATTTATAAATAGCAAACATTAACTCCCTTGCTTTGCAGAAAGTATCACCATAATGTTAAGTATAATTTTTATTAGTTCAGGCTCATTATCTTAACAATTTCAAAGAACAATATTCTCCATTAGATTCTGTGGTCCTCCACACTGTTCAGACCAAACCCTTAATACACTGGATGAACAATACTACTCCAGATACTTCTGTTTATTTTTCCTATTGAGAATCATACCCTTAGAAATTTCATATGTGGTGGAACATTGTTGAGATTTTAGCCAAGCTACTCTATGGTTTTGCTGCCCCAGCACCCGCTTTGTTTGGCACGTTGCTTAAACTTACATTGGCTTCCTCATGCAAGTACAGGCCCTTGGTAACAGCTTGCATAGTTGCAAGAGAACGTTGGCTCCTGATATAACATCCGCAACAGCGCTTACGATCAACAATCTTCTCTGCTTCCCAACAACCTTCCCCTTGTGTGTTCCTAGTGATAAGACCATTGTATGACTTCCCAAAGCTGCTCTTTTGATTTTGATTGATCAATCAGGTCTTCGCCAGGAATCCCAAACACTCCACCCACATATCCTAATAAAGGCATGTTCCCAAGGGCTTGCTTCTCTCTCTCTCTCTCTTTACACTGATCTGACCTCCCCTGTGGACCCTCAAGGTATGCTGGGTATCTCCTTCAGGAACAGTGAGTAGTAAATTCTCTATTTCAGTTTAACTTGTGTTCACCATCCTTCACTCTGTACTCCTCTTAACAAGGGGTTATTTGAGAGATTCAAAACAAATATGCAGTAGTCAAGGGAAAAAAACATTTTTTATTCTCTAGATTTACTAGTAAATTTAGTATATGAGAAACACACACACATATGTGTGTGTGATACATGTTGTAAAGTATGTACATCACTGCAGATCAGTGTTTCTTCATTTTGAAGCCATCCATAACCATTTTTGTATGTTTGTTTGTTTGTTTGTTTGTTTGAAATCACCATTCACTTAAAAAGCATTTACTAACCATACAGTGAAATCTTCCAAGATTGAATCTGGAAGAAATGGAAAATTAAAACAGACTGATTACTAGTAACAAAATTGCATAATTTTTCAAAACCTCCCAACAAAAAAAAGTTTAGGACCAGATGGTTTCACAAGTGAATTCTACCAAACATTTAAAGAAGACTTAATATCTATGCATCTCAAACTATTTTCAAAAAATTGAAGAAGGATTGATTCCCAACTCATTCTATGAGGCCAGCATTACCTTGATACTAAAAAAACAGGTAAAGACGCCACAGAAAGAAAGAAAGAAAGAAAGAGGAAAAAGAAAGAAAGAAAGAAAGAAGAGAAAGAAAGAAAGAAAGAAAGAAAGAAAGAAAGAAAGAAAGAAAATTACAGTCCAATATCCGTGATGAACATAGATGCAAAATCCTCAAGAAAATATTAACAAGTCGAATTCAACTCTTTATTTTGGCTCAGGTCATGATCTCATGGTTTGTAGGATCAAGCCCTTCATCAGTCTCTGTGATGACAGTTTCAAGCTTCCTTGGGATCCTAGCTCGCTCTCTCTCTCTCTCTGCCCCTTCCCTGCTCCCTCTCTCTCTCTCTCAAAATAAATAAATAAATAAGTTTAAAAAAATTCACCATGATCAAGTGAGATTTATTCCAGGCACGTAAGGATGGCTCAGTATGTGCAAATCAATCAACATGATATACCACATGAACAACAACAAAGAAAGCATAAAAATCATGTGATAATCTCAATACAATAGATGCAGAAAAATAATTGGAAAAATTGAATATTCATGATAAAAAATTTCAACAAAGTGGGTACAGAGGGACATAATAAAATCGTATATGACAAACCTACAGCTAACATCATACTCACTGGTGAAAAGCTGAGAACTTGTCCTCCAAGATTAGGAACAAGATACGGAAGCCTGTTATCACCACTCTTATTCAACATTGTATTATAAGTCTTAGCAACAGCAGTTAGGCAAGAAAAAGAAATAAAAAGCATTCAAATTAGAAAGGAAGAAGTAAACCTGTCACTATTTGCAGATGACACAGTACTATACATAAAAAACTCTAAAACTTCTACACAAAAAAGTAAACAAAAGCTATTAGAACTGAAAATTGATTCATTATAGCTGCAGGACACAAATAAAAATACAAAAATTTGTTGCATTTCCATATGCTAATAGCAAACTGTCAGAAAGAGAAGTTAAGAAAACAATCGCATTCACAACAATCAAAAACAATAAAATAACTAGTAATAAATTTAAACAAGGAGTTGAAAGACCTGCACTCTGAAAACTAGAAATTCATGTAAGAAATTGAAGATGACATAAATAAATGGAAAGATATATGATGTTTTTGTATTGGAAAAATTGATATTGGTAAAATTCCATACTACTTAAAGCAATCTATGGGTTCAATGCAATATCAATCAAAGTACCAGTGGTATTTTCTAAAAAACTAGAACAAATAATCCTAAAATTTGTACGGAATCCCAAAAGACCCCAAATAGCCAAAGCAGTCTTGAGAAAGAAAAATGAAGTTGAATGTATCACGCTTCCTGATTTCAAACTATACTACAAAGCTAGTAATCAAAACAGTGTGATACTGGCACAAAAACAGACACATAGATTGATGGAACAGAATACAGAGCCCAGAAATAACCCCACAATTATGGTCAATTAATCTATAACAAAGAAGGCAAGATATACAACAGGGAAAACTGGACAGCTACATGCAAAATAATGAAAGTGGACCACTTTCTCATGCCATATAAAAAAATAAACTCAGTGGATTAAAAACTTAGATGTAACACCTGAAACCATAAAACTTCTAGAAGAAAACATGGCTGGTGAGCTTCTTGCAAAGGTCTTAATGATTTTTTATGGATCTTCTGCCTAGACAAGTACAATAAAAGTGAAAATAAACAAATGAGACTACATCAAACTAAAAAAACTTCTGCACAGTGAAGGAACCCATCAAAAATATAAAAAGGGAACCTGCTAAATGGAGGAAGATGGTCAGAGATTCTATATCCAACAAGGGGTTAATATCCAAAATTTATAATGAACTGAAACAATTCAATATCAAAACAAATAATTACATGGACAAAGATTTTGAGTAGACATTTTCCAAAGAAGAGCTACTGTGGCCAATAGGCACTTTAGAAGACACACAACATCACAATCAGGAAATGCAAATCAAAACCACAGTGAGATGTCACCTCACACTAGTAGGAATGGCTACTATCAAAAAGACAAAAAATAACGAGTGTTGGCAAGTATATGGAGAAAACAGACTCCTCATGTACTGCTGGTGGGAATGTAAATAGGTACAGCCACTATGGAAAACAGTATAGAGTTTCCTCAGAAAATTAAAACTAGAACTACCATACAATCTAGAAATTCAATTTCTGGGTATTTATCTGAAGAAAATGAAAACGCCAATTTAAATAGACATATGAACCCTGATGTTCATCTCAGCATTATTTATAATAGCCAAGATATGGAAACACCATAAATGTCCATGGATAAAGAATATACATGTGGCATATATATACATATTCATATAATGGACCATTACTCAGCCATAAAAAATAATGAAATCTTGCATGCATGATCACATGGATGGACCTAGAGTACATTATGCTAAATGAAATAAGTCAGACAGACTAAGACAAATACCACATGACTTCACTTATTGGTGGAGTCTTAAAGATAATACAAACAAAACAAAAAGCTTTATAGATACAGAGAACAAATAAGTAATTGCCAGAGGGGAGAAGGATGGGGACAGGACAAAATAGCTGAAGGGGATTAAGAGGTACAATTTTCTAGTTATAAAATAAATAAGACATGTGGATATAATATACAGTATAGAAAATATAGTCAATAATATTGTAACAACTTTGTATGGTAACTAGACTCATTGGAGTGACCATTTTGCAGTGTGTGTGTGTGTGTGTGTGTGTGTGTGTGTGTGTATAATCACTATGTTGTATAAACAAAACTAATACAATAGTGTATGTCAATTATTCCTCACAAAAAAGGGTTGAGGTAAAAAATATAGTATAATAAAATTAATATAAGTTAATTTAGAGCATAAGCAGTTATGTGGGTAAGAAATGTGTCTGGGGAAAAATTAATAATTTGTTTTAAAAGCTTACTTATATAGTTTTGAGAGATAGGGAGAGAGAGCATGAACGTGAGTGGGGGTGGTGGGGGAGAGGTAGAGAGAGAGGGAGAGAGAGAGAAAATCTCAAGCAGGCTCCATACCATCAGCATGGGGCTCAAACTCATGAACTGTGAGATCATGACCTGAGCAGAGACCAAGAGTCAGAGGCTTAACCTACTGAACCAACCAGGCTCAAGAGTAATAATCAACCTTAAATGTCCTAATAGATTTGGCATTGTTTGGGTTGTACACAAAAATATAAATAAGATGTGATTAAGTAAGGGGTGAAAAAAAATCAACTCCTGATAACATGTCAACTGACTTGATGCTAATCCTTAGACTTTGGTGTTGTTAGGAGGCAATTGACACTCACAGCTAGGCTTTGGTGTCCACTTATTGAATGTAGATAATCTCACAGAACACTACCATAAGACAAGTTCACAGTGTGCACCATGATGAAGTAAGAACAGATCTGAGGCCAGAGACCAAGCAAAGTCACTGTTCAAACACCACAGATAGCAAACATTTCCCTCTCCTAGATGACTACTGCATCTTTTAAATTAAAACCTCAGCCTCACGGGCTCAGTTGGTTAAGCATCTGACCCTGGATTTCGGCTCAGGTCATGATCTCATAGTTTGTGGGGTTTTGAGCCCTATGTTAAACCCTGCACTGGCAGTGCGGAGCCTGCTTGGAACTCTTTCTCTCTCTCTCTCTTTCAAAATAAATAAATAAAAGAAACAACACAAACCTTAACCTCATTTTATTTTTGTTCTTTTTGTATTAAACGGCTTAAGGCACACAATCTTATCCTTACCCCGAATTATTTTTTTTATTTTGCACTAGGTAGGCCTCCAAAATTTTATAGCCAGCCCTTTTTGCAGCTATAAAAGTATATGCTATCTGAACCAGCTTTCTGGTGGGGTCTCCATCCTCTCCCATGTTCATTATGTGTCTTAGAAGTTCCAAGAATATGTTCTCCTTCAGTGTTGTTAAAACACAGGAAAAGAACGATATCTTCTTCACATATGATTTCTCTTTTATCAGGAAAAAAGCCTCAATCTTAGAGCTCTCTCAGTTACTCACGCCCCTGCTCCCCGAAGGTGATTCCTGTTCTAGTGAAAAATAGGACAATAGTTTAAGGACTTGGCATTGTTCATTTCTATAGAGGGAGACCCTGAGAGCAAAAAAAAGCAAGGACAATTTATTTCTGGAGACTATCAACAATGCATGCCACAGCTATGAATACCCATTAGCTTACGCAGACTAAAATAGCAAGTTGGTTGGCAAAGCTGTTTGCACTTTCTTTCAGTTAAGTTTTCCTTCTTTGCCAATTGTTAACCAGTATCCTTAGACTTAAGTATTTATATATTTTTGAGTCATTGTTCAACGTCTTCCATAGCAGTAAATAAAAACTTTATACATCAAACTTAGAAACACATCCAATGCATAAAGAATACAACCATCCTAAAAGTGGAGGCTCCTGTAAGACCACCTTTTAGTTTTTACTACTTTCTAAATATTTTAATTATTCATTATCAAAATACAGCTCTTTTGATTTCATATAAATGAACAAAGGCAAATGAGATCTTTGTTTTTCTTTCTGGTGCCTTTGTCAAACTGGATATATAATGCTCTACTCTAAACTGCAAAATAATAGACGACATTGTGCACTTGGGTATGGCACATTTTGAGACTCAGTGCGGGAAAAGTTCAATGCCTTATGCCTTACATAATGGTGAGATACTGCCATCTCCTGTTTACTAAATAAACCGAAATCAGACAGACAGACAGACAGGCACACACACACACATGCACACACACACACACACACACACACACACAGATTCAGAGATCAGGTATTTTCATAACAACTCTAGGTTTGTGACTATGTTGACTTCTTTTGAGCTTTTGGCTTTTCAGAACCAGAAATGTGACATTGATTTCAATTAGTAGCTTATTCCCAAGAAGCAGATTTCACTGAAAATGATACAAAAACGATGCTTATGTGATTTGAGTATTAAGAATTTACTTTTTTGTGTGACGGGAAATGTAAAGTTATGAATGTGGCCTTCAAAAATGTTTTGTCTATTTTTGTGTCTTACGCAGATATGGGAGCAATTATTCTCAGTGACATCGTTAACATCACTCTAATGTGATCACCCTTGAGTTTCTGTCACAATTGTTTGAAGTTCTGTCTAGCCTTCCCCGGTTTACAGGATTGCATTACTTGCATCTTCTAAAATGTCATAGACCTTGGACCCAGTAGAGCTTTCGTTGTTTAATACGAATTCTTTGGTGTTTCTTTTCTTCAGAACTCCATAAATTTCCCTATTCTGACAGTTTGTTAGACTACTTATTAATTTTCTTCTCATTCCCAGTCTTTTGTATAGCTTAAAAATGCTTATTTATTAATTTTGAGAGAGAGGGAGAGAGCAAGAGAGAACGTGAGTGGGGGGAAGAGCAGAGAGCGTGGGAGATAGAGAATCCCAAGCAGGCTCCACCTTGTCAGCACAGAGCCCCACACAGAGCTGGATCTCATGGATATGAGATCATGACCTGAGCCGAAATCAAGAGTCAGACGCTTAACGGACTGAGCCACCCAGGTGCCCTCATTTTCCCAGTCTTTGATATCGTCATATATATTAAGTTGGAAGAAAAATCAAGGCCATCTCTCTACTTTATTGGCTGACTCGAATTTCTCCTCCAACTATTTTATATTTTCTGTTGCTCACGTTTATTGAAAAATAGGGCAAATATTCTTTCCAGACGATAAAGGAAATTAAGATTACTAGACAGAATTATTTCTGATAATGAATTAGTGGAAGAAAGTAGTCATTCAAAAAGCCAGAACTAACCAAATAAGACGACTCTTTAAAAGTTAACTTAACGGGGGGTTTGGTTATCAAAAAGAAGAATTTCTAAGATGTCACGGACAACGTCTATTAGAACATGTTAAATGGCAAAAAGTTCTAACACAAGTCCATTTTTTTCCTTAAGCCTTAATTGGGGGAAAAAAAAAGCCTAAAGGTCTTGGATAGATCTAGAATACAAAGAAGCAGCTAGTTTTTGGAAGCCTCAAATATGGATAAAAGGCCTTACGACCTTGCGATTAATCCCCAACACTGTTTCATTAAAGTTGATGTGTCCTTATTGAATTGAAGATCTAGGCGACAGGTAAATTCTCCATCTGAAGCACACCTCATGTGTGGTAGGGACTTTCTGCACGGCTGTGAGAAAAACCCCTTCCTTTTACACACAATCTGCTGTTCTCAAGATTTCAAAGGATTTGTCTGTATGGAACCATTAGGGCTTGACTCAAAAACACTTCAAAATTGCTCCTTGTGCCATTATAGGACACATAATTCATGAGTTTTTTCATGAGTTAACAATACAGTAATAAAAATGAACTCTAATTTGATCATTAGCCATACAAAGCCTCATGTTTTCCGTATTGTCACTTGTGCTACTGTGTCAGCCATTATAGATATGGAAGAAGAGCCTTTGAACACACTCCTCCTCTTAAAAATATTCGTTATTCTATCACTAGGATTAAATTTATACTGTCTTCCTTTCAAATTACCACAAATTATG
Organism: Lynx rufus; assembly: GCF_022079265.1. Lineage (NCBI taxonomy): Eukaryota > Metazoa > Chordata > Mammalia > Carnivora > Felidae > Lynx > Lynx rufus. The sequence continues at coordinate 137,546,944 of NW_025814867.1, forward strand.
AAATGTAATATTTTATTTTATTGATTTAACCTACCTATGTACAAATTTTTGCAGTTTTTACTGCGATTCAATTCATTTATGTAAACTTTTCTTCTTTTTGTTTAGGTCTTTCCTAATTGTTAAAGAAGTATCCATGGGTCAGAGTCATGAAGACTTGGCCTGAATCAACTTTCCTCATTTTCCTTCTTAAAACATACTCACTGTTTTATTTTTCTTGCTCTAATTTTATTCCTTTGTTTATTCACCCAATTTTATTCACTCGACCATTTTTATTTTGTTATTTTGGCTTATCTGCCTACATTGCTCCTTTGGCGATTATATTTATTCTTTAATCTTCAACAAACATATCTATGTATGATGTTGCAGACTCTACCTGTCATGACATTTAATTTCACGGTTATAAGTATTGTTACCATTACGACTTCCACCAGCAACAAGCAAAACCAACCAAGCAACAAACCCAACAGCATCAACATCATCAGAATAAGATAAAGATATATTGTGTCCAAGTTCTGGTCCCAACCCAACACATCGTTATTACATATTTCTGCGCCCTCTGCTCCTGCCAATCTGGATTTCCAGGTACTATTTATGTTCCAGGTTTTTCACACTTGTCCCTGTACTTAGATGTCACTTTGAATACATTTATCTTCTTGAATCCCAAACCTAATATTCTCTACTTTTCTTTCTTTCTCCTTTTATTCCTTTTGCTTCTTTCTCTTCTTACTCTCATGTCTTTCTTTCTTTTCCTTCCATTTTTCTTTCATGTGTCAGTAAAAATGAGTGATCATTTTACTAGCTATTCTAAGTTTAGAAGGTACAGCAATGATGAAATCAGAGAATGTTTCTACCAGCATGAGTGTGGGGAAGATATAATTTGAAATATACTAATAAATATCATATTATGATAAATACTATTTGGAAAATAAAGCAGGGTAAGATCTATAAACATTAAGGAGCAAGGAAGTGTTTGCATTTTGTAAAGAGTGATCAAAGGAAAGCAAACTGAGTATGTAGAATGCATACGTAGGCTTAAAAGAAATGAGTCACATATGACTTAGATATCAGAGCAAGAGAATTTCAGAAAAAGGAAATCTTCAGGGAAGAAAAATCCCTGAAATTTAAAAAAAAATCCAAGTATCTTAAGATACCTTAATTCTTCATTATGTCTATGTTTTTCTCTTATTTGCCCATGACCATATTATTTCAATTCCATTTGATTTCATTGTTTTTGAAATTTATATGACTCATTTATTATTCATTAATTTTAAAATCGTTGCTGGTGAAATAATTTTTCAATTACCTTATTAATTTTAAATGTTGAAATTTTTGTTGTTACTGCTTTAAAGGTTTTTTTCTTTAATGTTTGTTTATATTTGAGAGACAGAGAGAGACAGAGCATGAGTGGGGGAGAGGCAGAGAGAGAAGCAGACACAGAATCTGAAGCAGGCTCCAGACTATAAGCTGTCAGCATAGGGTCCAGTGTGGGGCTCAAATTCACAAACTGCGAGATCATGACCTGAGTCGAAGATGGGCGCTTAAGGGAATGAGCCACCCAGACACCCCTGTTGTCATTCTTTTAAATGCATGTAATCATGTGGCAAAGATGAAGATTCATTGGAGGTTTTGTGGGTTTTTTTAACATTTGCAAATACAATTTCCCTGCATCTTCACCTGTAAGTAAGCATTGATATTTTATTTTGTTTTAATTAATTTAATTATTTTTTACATTTTAAATATTTATTTATTTATTTATTTATTTATTTATTTACTTATTGAGAGAGACAGAGAGAGTCAGAGCATGAGCAGGGGAGGGGCAGAGAGAGAAGGAAACATAGAATCCAAAGCAGGCTCCAGGCTCTGAGCTGTCAGCACAGAGCCCGATGCAGGACTTGAACCCCCAACCCGCAAGATCATGACCTGAGCCAAAGTCAGCCGCTAACCAACTGAGCCACCCAAGCACCCTAGCACTGATATTTTAATGTATTAGTCTTGTAAAAGAGGATACAATGAAATCTACAAAAAACTACTGAAACTAGTAACTGAATTTATCAAGGTTGTAAAATATAAGATCAATATACAAAAATCAACTATATTTTACATTAGCAATAAACAAATTTAAAACATACAGATTATAATAGCATAAAAAGCGGATTCATTGGAGTTTTGATGGATTCTATCCTGTCTTCTGCATTTGGGGTGAGAAAAAAATGGGACTGTGAGCCACTATTATTAATCTGAAATAATTATATTGCTCAGGTGTGGCAGACATAAAAAGTAAAGATACATTATTTAGAACATACGTCGGTGAGTTGTAAAGAAATACTGAAATATACAATGGCTTAAACACACAGTTTTTTCTCCCTTAGGTATGTGTCCAGGAGGCTTGTCCAACGTTGAAAAGAGAACCTCCCAGGATCATTCAACCATGATTTTGCTCTCTTGTTGCTCTGCCATATTGAACTGACAGTCCCAATGGTTATCAACTTTTCTCTCACTTTTATAATGGCATTGTAGTCACTGAAGGGAATGGCACCATTTGTCCATTTGAGGCCATGCTTTGAGCTGTGCACATTGCTTCTACTCTAATCCACACGAGATTAGAATCTAGACCTAGGGCAATACCTACGTGGGAGGCTGAGAATGGTCACTTTAGCTAATCGCCCTATGGGCCCTTTGGAAACTTACATAAGTGTAGAAAATGGGGTTACCATATACTGGGGTTACCAGCTCCTGTCATAATATAGAACTAGTATGATTTTGTAATAATAATTATTTTCTAATTAATTATAATTATGTTCTAAATCTATATTTAAGATAAGATATTTGTTTAGGACTTTGATTTGAATATCAGAGTTTATGTATTCATAGTTAGAGAATTTAAGCTACAGTAATCTTATTAATAATGATGTTCATTTCTTCTTTGCTGATGGAAATTTACTTGGTTTTATTTATGTCCTAATATATACCAAATGTCTGTGTATCATGCGGGTTTGAATGGAACGTATAGTGTTTCTCTATAGAAAATATAATTCATAGGCAATTATTAAGTACAATATTCAATCCAAATTATTGAATATACTAAATATTAATATTTATGTTTAGAACATATATGGTACTGTATTGGTTGCATATTTTATTCTTTTGAAAATCATTGTATCTTTAAGCTATTAACATGAAAAATTTAATCTTATCCCTATCATTATAAACTAAAAACAAATGAATTGTCATATTTTACTTCATCGACTAATTTGCACAGATATTTGACAAATGTTTTTCAATAACCATTGTTATGTTTAGCAGTTAAATGAATTTAGATTTCGATCCTGATGTCCAAAAGTTAATATTTTTGCTCAGATCCTTCAAGACATATTTCAGTGTCATAACATGAGGGAAAAAAAATCCTATTACTCTCTTTGTTTTGCATGGTGAGAATTCAAACAGAAATTTAAATCTTATATATTATCACATATGCATCTGAAAATAATGAAGGCTAAAGAAGATACAGTACAGAGTATTTACAAAATAGTTCAAAATTATTTATGTAAACACAGTAGTGAGCTTTTTAAGAGGAAACCTTCTACATATAATTAAAGTAACTAATTGTATAATTTGAGTTGCTCAGCTTGTTTTCTGAGTTCTTTATTTCCAGTTAAATACTTCTGAAGTAGGTCATGTGATTTAGTGACCTTTGAAGTAAAATTTTAATATTTGATTTTACAACTTTTCTTTACTTCTCTTTCCTGCACAGCATGTAGTCCTAAAACCCCAGCAGAATTAATTGCCTAATTACAAGGAATAAAAGAATGCCTTTTGAAAGATGTAAAATTTGTATTTCCTACAGTGGAGATTTGACCTGACTGCCTGAACTACACAGTCTGCACCCATTAAAGAAGGAAAATAAGCATCTATTTGGGAACACAATTTTAACCTGATAATAACTGTAACACAAATGCTCTGTAATTTTAGGTCATTTTATATTCTATGAGCTAAGACTGGAACCATTACAGTGGTTAATCCTTACCAGTAACCATTTGTCCTCTTGGAAATAAGCTTCACCTTTAATGTTTTAATTGTTTTCTATGTACAACTTAAATATGCATCAGAAATCAGGCATTAAGAAATTATTAACAGCATCTATAGCACCCCAGAGAAAATTTTCCAGCCACAGAATTTGATAAATTTTATGAACAAGACTTACAAATAAAGTCTATGTAATTTATAATTGGGGGAGATACACATTCCCTCTGATGAACACATATATTTTAATATAGGCTTCATATCTGCTTTATCTGTGGGCGAATCCTATTATCTTCTGATGCCTGTGAGCCCTGGGGATATGCGGTACACTCACGTTAGTTTTATACAGGCACACGCACAAACGACACCAGAAGGTAAAGTGGAAAGGCAAATGTGTGAGACTATTTAAACGAACTCATGTGATACGATAGGAAACCTGAATAAAGGTGGTCACTTTCATCTGGGGCATGCATAGAAGACTTTACAGCAGAAATAAAATGTGAATGATAGTTTAAAAGGGAAAGAAATATTCATGAGTGCAAGTGAATATTCAGTGAAGTTCAAAGAAGATACCAATAAAACCTGATACGGTAAGAAAAAAAAAAATTCTTCATGTGAAACATCAAGGTAAATAAAATGAGACAGAATTTTGAGTTTTAATATCTCTCTGAAAGCAGTGTTTAAAGTTAATTTTCCTAAAAATGGTATGAATCTAGAAGGTATACGTAGGAGGGGGAAATAAAATTTGAAAAGTAGCGGTTATAGGGACACCTGGGTGGCTCAGTCGGTTAAGCATCCAACTCTTGATTTTGGCTCAGGACATGATCTGAGGGTCATGGGACTGAGACCTGTTGGATCCGCACTGGACATAGAGCCTTTTTAAAATTCTTTCCCTCTCTCTCTGCCTCTCCTCTGCGCTCTTTCTCTCTCTCTCTCAAAGATTAAAAATAAATAAATAAATAAAATCATAAATTAACTTTTTTCCCCTATAATTGCCTTAAGTAATCTCCCAGTTTTTGTGAAAGGTAGGGAGTTAATTTAAGCATTTTAAGTTGCAAGAGTACTTCTTGTCATAAAGATATAAGAAGTTTATTTTTCCTTTGAATAAAAAAAATAATTTGAATGGTAACCCCAATTACCTAGTGAATTTTGGGTAAACTGCATGTGCTTTCGAGACCTCTTATTTGAGGACTCGTTACTGTTTATCTTAAAAACAATATGGAATACACTGCACCTGCTTAGCTATGTATAAGACAGTTCCATTTCTTTCTGATTTTGCAATCCCTTAATTTGTCTGTGATGAACATCACATTCGGATTAATACTTATTCAGTAACAAAATAGTTTTCTTTCTGTTCTTTGTGAAGAGGTTTTCTAGGTTCTGGTGGAAGAGGATATTTCTAATTATATTTTTCAAATTATGTATATAATTTCAGATAGTCAAGTGTCAGACCCAACCATTTCTGTAGGCTGACTGCAAAGTTTGCACCTTCAACCATTTTTAATAATATGTAAATACTTGTGAATAAATGGCAATGATTCAGGTAAAATAAAATCCTTTGGCATTGCTATGGTCTCAGTGTTTATGGCCCCACCAAATTCATATGTTTTATTTATTTATTTTTATTTTTTTAAGTTTATTTTTATTTTTGAGAGAGAGACAGAGAGAGCAAGTAGGGGAGGGGCAGAGAGAGAGAGAGAGAGAGAGAGAATCTCAAGCAGGCTCCACACTGTCAGCACAGGCCCAATGCGGGGCTTGAACTCACAAACCTTGAGATGAACCAAGAGTTGGATGCCCAACTGTCTGAGCCACCCAGGCACCTCTCATATGTCTTAGATTTTAACCCCCAAAGGTGATGGTATTGGTAGGTGGGGTCTTTGGGAGGTGCTTATGCCATGAGGGTGGAGCCCTCATAAATAGGATTAGTGTCCTTATAAAAGAAACTCCAGAGAGATCCCTAGCTCTTTCTGCCATGTGGGGATACAAGGAGAAGTCTACAACCCAGTAGTAAGCCCTCACCTGACATGCCTGATTCCTGTGAAAAAAAGTTTGTTATTTATAAGCCCCTCAGTGTGGTACTTTGTTATAGCAGCTTGAATGGGCTGAGACAGTCATGATATAACAAATCAGGAGTGAATGATATTTTTGTCCTTCAGTTAGGTAGGTCGAACATAAGCATGGGAGGAATTGAACACAAGGTCCAGTGACATTACAAAAAGTGATAGTGGCAAAGAAGAAGGAATCCAAGCACGTTCATTTCATGAGTGCATGAGAGATATTTTAATAAGTAAATGCAGGGAAGAAGGACGGAGGGATCTGAGCTTTAAATTTTGTGCTTGAGGTACTGAGACAAAAAGAAATCTTTTCCCTTCTATTGGCATTTAAATAATCACCTAGATTTCAACTAGTGTACATATGTCATGTAGAATACCACAACACGTGTTACCTATTAAAATATTTGCCCAAACTCTGTTCCTGTATGTGTGCTTTATTCCTAACTCAAAATTATAATCCTCCCACACACAGAACCAATAGCTACCAGCAAATTACTTGTCAAATTTGCATTAGAGTTAGGTAGTCTTGAATATACTGACACTTCTAGCAGTGGTTAGAGAAGGTAATAACTAGGTGATACTATTCACAAATTTCAATAGTGAAAATTCCATTTAAGCTGTTTTGTCAAATGAGCAGGATTTTTTTCTAGGGAAATGATAGGAAAGGGACCATTGGCCATGGAGACCCCTCCATGAGCCAACGCTGAGTTTTGGAGAAAAGCATTGCGTTTGTAGGAGTTAATGGTAGTATGGAAATGTGGGAGGTCAAACAGCACGTGGAAATTTGTAAGAAATTTGCTTACTCAGATAAATATAGCCTTATCCAGTACCTTAAAATCGCGTGCGACTTTGTGAATATTTCTGTAATGGCAAAGAATCAAAGGAGCACTAAAACATAACAGTATATAAGAAATCGTTTAATTAAAGACATTAATGGCGTTGGGCACCTGGGTGACTCAGTAGACCAAGCGTCTGACTCTTGGTTTCCGCTCAGGTCATGATCCTAGGTTTGTATGATGGAGCCCTGCATTGAGCTCTTCACTGACAGCATGGAGCCTGCTTGAAATTCTCCCTCTCGCTCTCTCTCTGCCCCTCCCACATTCATTCTCTCTCCCTCTCTCTCAAAACTAAATTCAATAAACTTAAAAAAAAAAAAACAATAACGGTGTAACCAAATAATAGTAACACAAGTAAAATTCTGTGATTTTGTATCAATTGAATAGAGATCATAAAATTTTTCTTATAATGAATTTCTTCCTGTTATAATTTCCTGTACAACATAATTTTGTCCAGTTATCTCATTCACCATGCAACAGCTATTCTGAGGCCATTGGGATTGGTTGCCATTTCCCAAATCCTGTGGGGAAAAACAAGTCAGAGTAATTGCCCACTTACTTAACTTTTGTCTGACCATTCACTCCTGAGTTACTCCTTTATGCTACGCTAGAGCATGGATAATAATAAAGAAGGTCACTCCAGGAAGATGTCAGGAAACCCCAGTTCTAATGAGGTTGACTAAACCTCTTTAATGTGGATAAAAATAATAATGAAATAGTGGTCCAACCATCACATTCTCATTTTCTTATTTCCCTGTTTTCTTCTCCTTTGTTGATAAGTGCATCATACATTATAATCAAGATACTAAATTATGTATGACATTTTACAAAATGATTAATAAATAATAATAATCTCTTGAACTTTTGCTATGTAAAACAAACTATACTGGGGGTGAGTGAGAGGGAACATCCTTCCTAGGGTGAATTAGAGCAATTGCACTTGAGCCATCTTTGGGGATCTAACATGATATATTCCACCTTGTGTATTTAAGTCTAGTTTATTTTGTATCCTCATTAGGGAATATGTCACATTAAAATTTTTTTTTTCAACGTTTATTTATTTTTGGGACAGAGAGAGACAGAGCATGAATGGGGGAGGGGCAGAGAGAGAGGGAGACACAGAATCAGAAACAGGCTCCAGGCTCCGAGCCATCAGCCCAGAGCCTGACGCGGGGCTCGAACTCACGGACCGCGAGATCGTGACCTGGCTGAAGTCGGACGCTTAACCGACTGCGCCACCCAGGTGCCCTGGGAATATGTCACATTAATACTAACCATCTAATCTCTCCCTCAGTTTATTCATCTGAAGAATAATGAACTGCCGAAGAATTGGGTTACTTTCAGTAAAATTAACCTGCAAATTTAAACACTTACCAGATTAAAATATGTGGTGATGTAAACCTCAGGTACTTTCTTTACATGGTGACACTGATCAGCACCCCAGGCACAGTAGTTGAGGGGGACATTCTGAATATCTTTAGAATTCGGTCTGGTTAACCCAACCTGTGAAGTTTAGCATCCTTCTTCTCTCACACACGCAATTATAGTTCCTCAGGGATTCCATGAGGAATCCTCAGTCCTTCCTCACTCTCCACATTCCACCACTCCCACCATCATCAAGTGCTACTCCCACAAGGCACGTAACAGGAACAATTGTAAAGCTTAACTCATTTGTGTTGGGGAGCACTATTATTTGTTGCCTGACGCCCACTATCAATCATTTAGACCATTGGTTCATGTATTTTATTTGATTGTTTTGGTATTAACTTTTGTCCTCAGTGCTGTCAGGGAAATAAATCTGATCTCTGTCATTCCATCTTGGCTGGGGGCTAGAGTCATTTGCCATGATTTTCATTGGAACTGTGATGGAAAAATAGATCAGTGTGGGGAAAAGGGAAGTATCAATTAGAATGTGTTTTTCAGTGCATGAACATGGTATATTTCTCTATTCTTTAATTCTTTTTTAATTCACCACAGAAATGTTTTGTGTTTTTCAAGGTAGAATTAAGGTACATCATCCCTTAGATTTATCCATGAGTATTTTATATCTTTGATGCTACATTAAACTGGTTTTACAAAATAATGTCTTATTATTTATTGCTATAAAAACGCTATTTTTTAATCTTCTTAACTTGCTATATCCTCTTGTTAATTCTACTTGTTTTTCTTAGGATTCCTTATACAAATTCATTCCTTATTTAAAAATATATAGCTGTGAATGAATGATGATATTTTAGCTCCTTCTTTTCCAATGATTATGACATTTTTTTTTCTTGCTTTGCTTTACTGGCCAGGATTTACAGTATACTACTGGCTAGAAATGGTGATAATGGCTTGCTTTGCCTTTATCCATTTCATAAGAACAGGGTGTTTAATGATTCAGCATTAGCTATAATATAAATAAACTTTTTGTCATTAGCACTTTAAAAAAAATTTAATGTGTTTATTTATTTTGAGAAAGAGAGCAAGAGCGAGAGCGAGAGCGAGAGATGGGGGGAGGGGCAGAGAAAGAGGGGACAAAGAATCCAAAGGGGCTCTGTGCTGACAGCAGAGAGCCTGATTATGGAGCCCAAACTCACAAACCATGAGATCATGACTGAAGTCAGATGCTTAACCAATTGAACCACCCAGGTGCCCCCAGAAGTTTTTATTTTTTTCTATTTTGATGATGTCCCAATAGTTCTCAAAAAGTTAAAAATAGAACTACCCTACAATCCAGCAACTGCACACTACTAGGTATTTACCCACAGAATACAAAAATACTCCTTTAAAAAGATACGTGCACTCCAATGTGTACAGCAACATCATCTACAATAGCCAAATTATGGGAACAGCCACATGTCGATTGACTGATAAAATGGATAAAGAAGATGTGGTGTGTGTATATATAATGGAATATTACTCAGCCATAAAAAGAATAAAATCTTGCCGTTTTCAGTGTCATGGTTGGAACTAGAGAGTATTATGCTAAGCAAAATAAGTCAGTTAGAAAAAGACAAATACCATATGATTTCACTCATATGTGGAATTTAAGAAACAAAACAAACAAGCAAAGGGGAAAACAAAAGAAAGAGAGGCAGCAAACCAAGAAATAGATGCTTAACTATAGAGAATAAACTGAGAGTTACCAGAGGGGAGGTGGGGGGGGGGAGTGGGTTAAATAGATAATGGGGATTAAAGAATACACTTGTGATAAACACCCGGTGTTGTATACAAGTGTTGAATCACTACACTATACACCTGAAACTAATACTACATTGTATGTTAACTTATTGTAACTTGAATAAAAACTTTTTAAATAGTTGTGAATGACCTTTTAACGTGCTTTTCACAATTTTTCTGCTTCTCTTGAGTTTTCTCCTTTATGCTTTTAATGTGGTGAATCCTACTGTTTGCCTTTCTAATTTCAAACCAATGATGCAATGCTTAAATGAGAATCATTTACTCATCAAATATTATTGGTATTGTTCCCTTTTCATTAAAATGTCCTAATATTTACATGAAGATATTTTCACTTATGTTCAAAAATGCATAGAACATTTTTTTCTGTGTGCTTGGTAATATTTTTGTCAGGTTTTATTATAAGGGTTTATCTGGCATCATAAAACGAGTTGGAACTTATTTTCCTTATTGATCTCCTGATATTATATACTCTTTTATTATTTCTTCCTATACTGTTTGATAAACTTTATCAGTAAAGCAAACAAGGCCCGAGGATTTCTTTGAAGAGAAGTTGTTTTGAATTCAAACTCATTTTTTAATAAGTAGAGAACTATTCAAATTTTCTACTTCTTCCTGTGTTAATAGAAGTAAGTAGGAAATTATACAAAGTTTTTCTAAGTCCCATCAATTTTGTTTAAATAATTGCCTTTAAGTAGTTTATAGTATTCTGTTATTACTATTTCTATGCCTTTTCACATACTGATATTGTTTTACTATTTTCTGGTTTTTTTTTCCTTATATCTCTGTTCTGAAGTGTGATCAGTTTTGTTAATCTTTTCCAAAAATTATTTGTTTCTTTTCTGTGTGCTTTCTCTTCCATCGATTTCTACTTTATCTTCTCACTGTGTGATTTTTTTTCTTTACTTTTATTAGTTTCTAAATGTGAAAGCTTAGATTGTTGATAAACATTTCTTCTGTATTTTAATTATTTAAAAATCTAAATTTACATGTAAACATTGCTATGGCTGTCTTCAAATTTTGATATGCCATTTTGTCATTTTCAATCATAATGTTTTCCAATTTCTTTACATTTTATTCTTTACTACCTAAATATGTATTAGCAGTGTGTTGCTTAATTTCTAAATTTTGGGAATTTTCAGAAAACTGAAATTGATTTCTATGTTAATACACTAAGATAAACCACATGATTTAATCCTGTGAACTTAATTGTGGCATTTTATGGCTCAAAATGTGGCCTATGCTTGTAATACTGGTGAATATTTGGTGTATATCTGAAAAGAACATCCACTAGGCCAGGCTGAGCTGCAGTGTTATTCAAATATGCTAATTTTAATCTTCTTGTTCTATCAATTATTGAGGGTCTGGTGTTTATCCAACTATGATTGTGGATTTATCCAAATTTCTCCCCGTAGTTATGTCCATATTTCTTTTATGTTTTAAGACTTTTGCGACTATGTGCAAGTGGGGTATCACCTAGTTTTCTATCTTTATTACATGGAAGCACTCTTAAAATTTTTGCTATTTTCTTAAGAAATTGGTCCTCCTAAAATGACTTGATAGTAACTCTGTTTTGTCTGATATTAACATGACTTTCTTAAGCTCTTTTTATTTTGTATTTCATTCCAACTTTTTACTTTTCATTTTCAACCTATCTCTATTTGAAACTTTATATACGTAGTGTGTTTTTGCAGTCAATACGCATGTAGAATTAATTCATATGAAACTCCTACCACGTAAGTGAAAATTTCTACTCAAGTAAAAATTTTAATTTCTTCCCCTTTAATATGATATTTGACATGGTACAATTTAAATCAACCATCTTTTTATTGGTTTTCTATTTACTATATTTTCTTTTCTCTCTTTTCCCCTTTTTATGTCTTTTTTTCAGTGAACACCATCCACTATTTAGTATTCCATTTTATCTAGGTGTTTGTTGTTGTTGTTGTTATTTATCTCAAGCTTTGGGTGTTGTCCAATGTCTTTTCAGAGATATGTGTGTTATTGTCTTTTATTAAATTTCACAATTGTTAATTATTATTTCTTCAAATAACTATTCTGCTACATTCTCTCTATTCACTTCTTATAGGAGTTGAGTTTTACACATGTTATACTGTTTAAATTGTCCTAAATGTCTTGAGCATTCCTTTTAGTGTAGGTCAGTGTCTATTAACCATTATCTTTTGATATAACACAGCTTTATTTAGGTTCAATGTATCATTGGCTTCAAATATTTTCAAATAAGGTTAAGGTTTTCTTTTTAGCAAGGCTTGGTGTTTGAGCATTAATTAATTTTGTAGATGTCTGTATGTTTTACAGCCCAGATATCAGCTTTTTAATCTTTAGGAAATACTTTGTTCGTTCACAGAAACCCGTGAGATTGTTTTTACTGTGGTGTTCGTTTGGCTTTTGGTCTTCACCTCCTACTTTTCCCAACTTCAAATTATCTCTCCATCCTGCTGCCCTATGCCTTGTCATCTGTGGGGTACCATAATATACTAACAAATGACCATGCACCAAACGGTGATGTTCCTGAGGTCTTTTTCCCTGCAACAGTCTTGTCATTGGTGAAGTGTACTCTTGTCTTCTTCATATGCTAAGAGCCTTCAATGTGCTGCTAATATGCACCTAGTTGAGGACTCATGGCATAGGAATGGCACTACTGACAGAGGGACATTGAAACTATATTCTTTCATGGCAAAATATGCTTGGAGATTAAGATTCATCAACAAGTCCAATGTTTTCTTATTCTCTTCTGTGGCAGTTTGTTTCTTCATCATGGCCTTAGAGTTGAAAGAAACCATTGATCTCATTTCTGTTTGGAAGGAGCTTACCTGGTATGTCCCACTTCTTATGAGGAAACAATCATCTCTTAAATCTTTCTATATCCTAACAAAATGTGGAACTGCCTGAATTTAATTTTATATGTAGGAAACGCTTTTGTGCCAGAAAAAAATATAGAAAAATGATTCAGCTACATATGTTCAGTATATTATTAAACACTCTTCTAAATACTATCAATGATCTCTTCACATTTGTGTTATTTTCTATACTGGTTGATATAGCAAAAGACTTAAGTGATCTTTTTAGTAGAAAGACAAACAAAATAATCTTTCATCATCAATGTCTCTAATACTTCAGTGAGATAGAATGATATAGGAGAGTCTTCTCTATTTTCCTACTAATAAATTTATCTTTGTATTTGGATTATATATATTTCCTGACATTTTTGTAAAAATGGAATAGCTTCCTGTAATGGACCTGTAATATGGACCACTTAAAAAAATTGGGAGCTATGGTTTTAAGTTCTAAATTCTAGTCTCTGTCACTAAATAGGTAGAAATATTTTACCCACATATGCATATGTCTCACGCCCTATACTTTGCTCCTTTTTAACTTCTGCTAGACACTTGTCACCACTTTCTTTGTTTACAATGGTTAAACTTTTGCCTAAAAAGCAGTATATCCATTTTTCCTTTTGTGTTCTGTTAGGACAAGTATTTGGATAGAGTAGATATTTTATTTAATATTATATGACCAATTGCAAGAACAATATATTGTATGCATTCATTTCATGGGCAACAAGATTAGTCATAAAATACAGGCTAATTGGGAGGCCTGGGTGTTTCAGTTGGTTAAGCGTCCAACTCTTGATTTGGCTCAGTTCATGATCTCACGGTTGGGGGTTGGAGCCCTGCATTGGGCCCTTTGTCGGGCTCCACGCCAGGCCTGGAGCCTGCTTCAGATTCTCTCCCACTTGCTTTCTACCCCCCCCCCACATCCTCTCTTTGTCAAAACAAAAGTACATACACACACACACACACACACACACACACACACAGGCTAATTGTACCTTTGGCAATTACAGTCAATAGATATAATAAGATACATATCTAAATATTCAAAATAATTCCTTTGTTATTTTATTTTGTATGGAAAATATGCTGTATGGTGGTAGGATTTAACAAACTGGAACCAAAATTATTAGTTCATGAAGCAATAAATCAGGTTTTTTTTCAGTGCTGATTGAACAAGTAGAGTAACCTGATCTATTGTCAAGTTAGTAGAAGTTGTTTTGAGAAAAAAAGGTGATGGGTGAAGAAATTATAAACCGTTTTTATTTAAATTTTCAAAACTGTCATAAAAATACATAAATTACGTTTGAAGAACAACCTATATTCTTCAATGGAAATTTATTATAAATACTCCTACTTTACTATAGAAAGCCCAAGGCTGGCTAAAATTTAATTACTTGTTTGCTGAACTCACATAAAATAAGCCAAGAATAATTAAATAAATATCTTAGTTTAAAGCTTACTCCATTATTAAATTCTATGATACTTTAGGCTTTTTCTTCCCCTTTAAACTTTTGTGGGATATAGTATCTAGTGAATTCACATGAGAACAAGTTCTCAGCATCATCAAATGATATATCCCGTATATGCTCAACTTGTTTTCCTGTATATTTGACCATGAGTTACTAACAACCTCAGCACTTTTAGCAATAAGACGAAACGTGACAGAAGAAGAATGAAGTCTTGAAGGGGGTGATCAGATGCCTTTGAAAAACAGATACTTAAGAGCTTGAGGAAGCCTAAAATGAATGAAGGCTATAAGAAAACTGTCAGTGACAGAAGGCAGACTATTAGATAATGAAAGCTTAGGTTGCTCAGGAAAGAGAATTGGTGAGGCTGCAGGTGACATTCATTCCTGAAAATCGGTGATGTCCTTGAAGACACATTGTGAATGTTTTACCCATGGAGATAGGATGCCTGGCCATGACCATTCTGGTAATTCATCATTATTGCAAGGGCTCTAATCTCAGGGTAACATCAGTGTGGACAACTCAAGCACATATTAAAAAAATGGTTACATGTTCTGGTGTTAGATACCTGGAAAATCCCAGGATCGCTTCTCATTCAATAAATAGACGAATTATAATCATTTATTGGGTATGTATACATGCAAAATTTCTGTAAGAGGCAGAATGGTAATGTTTCAAGGTGCACTCCCCCTCACACACACACACAATTTTGCATTTGACAGTGATACAGGGTATGTAGAGCTATCTCTATGGTTTAAATTTGGCACAGACATAACAGATTATTTGAGTTTTAAACTTACTTCCAGAATGTAAATATACGACTAAGGCAGAAATATACAAATGATCTTACATTCCAAATAATCAGATTTTAAACATTACTTCTATTTTTTTGTGCTCTTTTTTTTTAATCTTTATCTTTGAGAGAGAGACAGCACGTGAATGGGGGAAGAGCAGAGAGAGAGGAAGATACAGAATCTGAAGCAGGCTTCAGGCTCTGAGATGTCAGCACAGAGCCCAACATGGGGCTTGAACTCACAAACTGTGAAATCATGACCTGAGCCAAAGTCAGACGCTTAACTGACTGAGCCACGCAGGTGCCCCTACTTTTTTGTGCTCTTAAGAAAAAATGATTTTATTTAGAGATATCATATCATGAATTCTTTTTTAAAATATTTGTGGTGTTAAAACATTAGAGAACAAAGCTCTCGTTTATATAAGAAGAGACAACTAATTAACCAGAGCCCTTAACAATACATGAGAATCTGCACATAAAATCAACATTGGACAAATATAAGAAGCAGCTTTCAGCAACTTCATTAATTACACCTGCTAAGAGTCAATGTCATCTCTAGAGCACTGTTTCTGGAAAATATTTCTTAAAAGCATTATCATTCTAAAGCCTTGAAATATGTATAATTCATGCTACATGTTATATTCAAAATATCTTTCCCAGGAATGGGAAAAGAAGGAAGATAAAGAACAACAAAGAGATGAAGAGAAACTTTGGAGGTAATGAACATGTTTATTACCTGGATTATGGTGATGATGACATGAGTATACATTATTTCCCAATGCCAAATTATGTATGTTAATTGTATGCAGGTTTTCGTATTCCATCTCTACTTCAATAAATACTTCCTGAGGCGTTAATGCCTATTAAAAAAAACAATACATCATTTAAAAAATTTAAGCATGCTTTCACATATGTTGCAAATAGTAATTTAAGCAATGAAGTTTATTTGGAAAGTAAATTTAAAAACTCTAATTTTTAGGGGCGTTTGAGTGGCTCAGTCAGGTAATCATCCAACTCTTGATTTTGGCTCAGGTCATGATCTTGGTCGTGAGATCAAGGCTCACATTGGGCTCAGTGATGACAGAGTGGAACTTGCTTGGGATTCTTTTTTCCCCTCTCTCTGCCCCTCTTCCCATTCTCAAAATAAATAAATAAACTTAAAAGATAATAAAAAATAAAATAAAAAGATAAAAACTCTAATTTTTACCTTTGCTAAAGACTACATTCTGTTTATATATGGTCTATGATCACAAAATTTATTTAATAATGAAAATAGAGCTATAAAGGTTTACAACAATTTTACTTAAAAAAAGGCACAGTGAACCTGAAAGTAAAGAAACAAATCAATAATTGCCATGAAATAAAGATACTACCATGGACTCTATAGCCACTGCCATCTTGAAATACATTATAAAATCTTTGGTAGTGTATCTGACCTGCACCTGTGCAACTTGTCCTTTTTAAAGTTTCTTTATTTATTTTGAGAGAAAGAGAGCATGAAACAGGGAAGGGCGGAGACAGAGGGAGAGAGAGAGAATCCCACGCAGGTCCCATGCTGTCAGCGAGGAGTCCAAAGTGGAGCTCGATCCCAAGAAGCGAGAGATCATGACCTGAGCTCAAATAAAGAGTGAGATGCTTAACCACAGACAAGTGGCCCCATGCAACTTGTCCTTTAAATATGGCTAACTATATTTCCTTAGCTATACTACCTTTAGCAAAAGTGTGGCTTGAAGATGAGGGCATCACTTAATAAAACATTATTGTGACATTTGCTTGATATTTTAAATATTTATTTGTTTTAACCTGACAGTAAATATGCGGTTTCTGGGTCAAAGGCAGACTGATTATTTACTTTCACAAGATCTAAGTTACAATTCTCCATGCCCTGGTTTCCCCACAAGAGGACCCAGTAAGATTCAGATGTCTTCTGTGCGTACATACAAAATGTGGATTTCCCTCACAGTAGAGAAACTATGAAATTATGAATCTCAAAGCTTATAAAGGGCAGCCTGTATAACTCCTCTCTTCCCCTCAGGAGGAGACCTTACCTTACTAAGATAAGCAAATCCTTATTGTGGATCAGAGGGGAAGATCTCCAAATTCATTACCATTTGGAATGTAAACATGTGGCTCCAGGGAAGATAAAACTATAAACCACCACAGAGAAATACATAATCTCTAACTTCCAAGTTACTTACTCATCTCTTAACTCTGATTGCTAGTGATTTTTTCTCAGAAAGAATAGACCATGAAGAACCATAAAAATATTCCTGTCACATTTCTCCCTGAGACTGCTTTTACTCAAAAGAGAGTAACACTCTTCTAAGTTACCCACTCTAATGAATAGCTAGAAACATAAAATACACAAAACCTCAGTTTTTGACATTGTACAACAGGCAACAGGTAGAGAAGGGAGAAAATATCAGGTGACTCTTACCCAACATCATCCCAGGCTTCTGGAGGTATACAATATAGGGACTGCAGTTTGGGAAGGGTGAAAGCCAAACAGGACCCAATGATCTCACTCAACTGATGAAACAGTTATCACAGTTGGCCAGTTTAAGGTAACTATAATTTGTGGAGAAGCATTTTTTTGATGAGGCAACTCCCAGGAAGCAATGATAGGTATGTGAGTAAGAGTCCTTTTTGAGTTTTTTAGCTGACCACCTATTTGAGCATGCATTAGATGAAGTCCTGTGAGGCCCAGAAAGAGACTTTCTAGGGAAAGAATAACTGAGGAGCTTAAGTCAAAAAATTCTTAGAAGTCACGCAAAGGCAGCCATATTCAAACACCATTTTAAATATATAGAGAACATTTATCAGATCCCCAAATGGCTATACCTAAGAAGTGGGGTTAACTAGGTTTAGAGTAACAGTTGCTCCAAACCTACTCTTAGAAAGCTTAAAAATATGCATTAAAAATATATGCATTTAAAAGTATCAACTGATCTTCAACTAATTTAAATATCAAAATAAATTTCAGCGTTCTTACAAGAATATGACAAAATACAGCACTCCACACTGTATAATTTGCAAATCTGATACCCCAAACAAATAACCAAGAAATAAACATGACATATAACTAAGAGGAAAACAAAATCAATAGAAATAGAAACATAAATGATAATTAAAGAAATCAGCTGACGAATTTGTTAAAATAGCTACAACAGGTATGCTACATATACCGACATGTTATTTACTCAACATGGAAAATGAAACATAAATATAAATATAATGAGAGAGCATCTTTTCATGCGTCTGTTGGCCATCTGTATGTCTTTTTTGGAAAAATGTCTATTCATGTCTTCTGCCGTTTTTTAGCTGGATTATTTTGGGGTTTTGGGGAGGTTGAGTTTGATAAATTCTTTATATATTTTGAGTACGTACTAACCTTTCATTTGATATATCATTTGCAAATATTCTCTCTCATTCCATAGGTTGACTTTTAGTTTTGTGGATTGTTTCCTTCATTGTACAGAAACTTTTTGTTCTAATGAAGTCCCACTTGTTTATTTTTCCTTACGTTTCCCTTGCTTCAGGAGGCATGTCTAGTAAAAAGTTGCAACAGCTGTTGTAAAAGAGGTTACTGCTTGTGTTCTCCTCTAGGATTTTGATTTCCTATCCCACATTTAGGTATTTTATCCATTTTGAATTTATTTTTGTGTATGGTGTAAGTGGACCAGTTTCATTCTTTTGCATGTTGCTGTCCGCTTTTCCCAACACCATTTGTTGAAGAGACTTTTTTCCATTGGATATTCTTTCCTGCTTTGTGGAGGAATAATTGACCATAGTTGTGGGTTCATTTCTGGGTTTTCTATTCTATTCCATTGATCTATGTGTCCATTTTTGTGCCAGTACATCACTCATTATCAGGGAAATACAAATCAAAACTACAATGAGATATTGCCTCACACCTGTCAGAATGGACAGAATGAACAACGCACGAAACAATAGGTGTTGGCACATACGTGGAGGAAGGGGAACCCTCTTCCACTATTTGTAGGAATGCAAACTGGTGCAGCTACTCTGGAAAACAACACTGATGTTCCTCAAAAAGGCAAAAATAGAACTACCCTATGATCCAGCAATTGCACCATTCAGTATTCATCCAAAGGGTACAATAATACTCATTTGAAAGGATAAATGGACCCCAATGTTTATAGCAGCATTATCAACAATAGCCAAATAATGGAAGGAGCCCAAATGTCCATCAACTTCTAAATGGATACAGAAGAGGTCGTTTCTATGTACAATGGAATATTACTTGGGTATAATAAAGAATGAAATTTTGTCATTTGCGATGACCTGGGTGGAGCTAGAGAGTACTATGCTAAGTGAAATAAGTCAGCCAGAAAAATACAAATATCATATGATTTCACTCATGTGTGGAATTTAAGAAACAAAACAAGTGAACATAAGGGGAGAAAAAAGAGTGAGGGCGGAGAGGACAAGGATGGTCGTTCTATTCAACATTGTACTGGAAGTTGAAGGCAGGGCAATGGAGCAAGAACAAAATGTAAAAGACAAAGAGATTGACAAGACAGAAACTAAACTGTCTTCCCTCGCAGACAGAATATTACTTACGTTAAAAAAATCCAATAAACTACAAAAATAGTACTAGAACTGGTAAGCTTAATATTTTGCAGAACACAGCAAGATCAACAATCCATATCAATTATATTTCTATATTGTAGCAGCAAAGGATTAAAATTGTTTAAAAATGTCAAGTATATTCCATTTAATAGCAACCAAACCCATGAGATAAATTTAATGAGATGTTCCAACTAAAATATGATCAATTAATAAAGCATTGAGGAGATAAATGAAAACACACAAAGTAGAATGGCAGTTGTCAGGGGCTGGGTGGAGGGAAAATGTGGAGTTGCTAGTCAACAGGTATAAAGTTTCAGTTACAAAGGAATCAAGTCTTAGTTCTGGCTGCTAGAACAAAATACCATAGACTAGGTAGCTTACACAACAGAACTTTATTCCTTACTGTTCTGGAGGCTGGTTAAGTCAAAAATAAGGTGCCCTCGGATTCAGTGCCCGGTGAAAACCCTTCTCCTGGTTGGCAGACAGCTGCCTTCTTGTTATGTCCTCACATGTCAGAGAGAGATCATCCCTCTCCTAACTCTTCTTATAAGAGCACTAATCCTCCCAAAGACCCTGTCTACAAATACCATCACGTGGGGGATTAGGGCTTCAACATATGAATTTTAAGGGACACAAACATTCAATCCGTAGAAAATAAGTTCTAGAAATCAACTGTGCATCAGGTACCTATAGTTTCCATTAGTTTCTTGTACGCTTAAATTCTGTTAAAGAAAGAAGGAAGGAAGGGAGAGAAAAAGGCTCCTTTGCTACTAAATTATGTGAACGATGGTTTACTTACACTGAAATCAAAGTTATTAATATTACATATTAGTACAGAATTAAAAAAAACTTATATTCACACATTTTAGTATTTTTGGAGTAACTTGAATTCGTGGGCCTTTTTTCAACTGCGCATTTTATGAAACCTAAATACCAATCTAGTATTTCTAATGAAAATTTAGCATCAAAATTGAGATGTGCTGGGGCGCCTGGGTGGCGCAGTCGGTTAAGCGTCCGACTTCAGCCAGGTCATGATCTCGCGGTCCGTGGGTTCGAGCCCCGCATCAGGCTCTGGGCTGATGGCTCAGAGCCTGGAGCCTGTTTCCGATTCTGTGTCTCCCTCTCTCTCTGCCCCTCCCCCGTTCATGCTCTGCCTCTCTCTGTCCCAAAAATAAATAAACGTTGAAAAAAAAAATTAAGATGTGCTGCAAACGTAATTAACATATCAGATTTTGAAGACTATATGAAAAAAAGTAAAATACCTTAAGAATTACTTTTCATGTTGAAATAATGTTTTGTATATATTGTTACACAAAATTTAAACACACACATATGCACACACATATTCAGAGAAATGCAGATGTCTACTATGTTCATGAATTGTAATACTCACTATTAAGGTTTTGATTCTCTTTAAATTAGTCTCTTGAGTCAATATGTACATATATGTATATTTATTTATTATACATGTATATCTTATTAAATAAGATTTGTGTTACTAAGGAAATAACTGAATATACATATAGAATATACATGTTAACTAATGTAAATCAGATTTAATAAGAAGTAAACAATTTCTGATGTAAGTATTTATGGGAATGATTATTTTTGCTATTCCCTTCTGCTTTTATTTCTTCCTTCATCCACAAAAATTCAAAGCATTTTGTGTTCCCCACTCCCCTACTCCCAAAGCTATAGTCCTTTTCCCGAATTCTTTAGGGAGACTATCGAGAACTTCATAAATTGAGAACCTTGTATTGCAAAAATAGTAAATAGATGATAAATTAGATTTTTTCCATGATTGAAAACCAACATAAGCTCAACAAGAACTCTTTAACGAAATGATTAAAAGGAAGACAATTGATGGATGCCTGGGGTGCTCTGGTGATTAGGCATCTGACTCTTGATTTCCACTCAGGTCGTGATCTCAGGATTCGCAAGATGGAGGCTGCAACGTGCTCTAAACTGACAGTGTAGAGCCTACTTCAGATTTTCTCTCTCCTTCTCTATCTCTCCCCCACCCTGTCTAAATAAATAAATAAGCATTTATAAATAAATAAATAAATAAATAACCATTGAAACACAATAATACACATCTAAACAACCGCTTCTACATGTAATGGATTTTATAGATTCAGAATAATTCGGTACATTTTGAATTTCTGATTTGCTATGTGCTAGATTGATTAATATTTCCAGATGATTTAAAATGAAAATTAGCGTTGATAGTGATCTTAAGAAATGCTTTTTTCTTTATACAACATTAATTAATATGTATGGACATTTCAGTTCCTTTAAGAGAAATTTTGGTATTATCTATTTATTTAAATAAGGTTCTTGTTCAATACTTTATCATTTCAAATACATGGAGGAAAATTCCCGTATGTAGTTCTCCGGGTAGCCTATTTCCACTCACTAGGTCCATGAGGCTGTCAGTGACTAGACAAGTTATTACAATTATCACATAAGTCATGCCTCACACATCTGTATAATTAAATTCAAGTGAAAAGATTTTGTGAACTGTTCTACAACTTGTATTTGATGGATATATATTATTTATATAGTTAAAATTACTCTCTACTAAAGAAATGGCAAGAAACATTTGAAACTTACATTTTTTTCATCCAGTTTTACAATGAATGATATGTATTTTTAGACATTTTCATCAAAGTACTTTTTGAATATGTTATTAGTCTCTCTTATAGAAGTTTACATGTTTAATGTAAAGAAATTAGTAAATATAGAATTATAAATGTGGATCTATTCTTTATTGCAACTCTGCAGAAATATACATTATTTTGCTTATGTATATGTTTCTATTTTAATAATAATAATAATAATAATATTATTATTTTAAGGTTTATTCAGGTTTCAGAGATGGAAAGAGATAGAGCGTGAGTGGGGGAGGGACAGAGAGAGAGAGAGTGACACAGATCCAAAGCAAGCTCCAGGTTCTAAGCTGTCAGCACAGAACCCGATGTGGGGCTGGAACTCACAGACAGCGAAATCATGACCTGAGCCAAAGTCGGATGCTTAACTGACTGAGACGCCATTATATATGTTTTTATTTTTAAGATAAAAATATAACTAAAATGGGCAATAAAATATACAAACATAAATATAGAAATCTACATAAAGATAGATTATAAAATTAGCTTACATATATTAGCTCATAATCTAATATTTTTATATGTCTTTAGACTAAAGAACATATTATTTGTTTTTTCCATGCAGATTAATATTGCATAAATTTCTGTGTCTATTAAAATAGAAACATTTTTTATGGTTATTTAGTTTTCTATTACATGAGTTTTCATTAATGATTTATAAAATTCCATACTGTTTATACATACACATATATAATACTGTTTATATATACATACACACAAATTCTTCATTACTATAAATAATATAGTAATTAATATCTCTGTAGGTAAATTGGTGCATATATTCATAAATACGTTTTAGAATATATATCCAGAAATTTGGTTTCCATTCTAATGATTATCTTAACTACAAGACATTTTACTATAGCTTTCCAAATATGTTATCCTAACTTCAACCCCCCACAACGGAATTTGAAAAGCTCCAATACCCTATTTCTTTGCAACACTTCATAATCAAGTAACATATTTGATGGATAAA
The DNA here is from genome assembly GCF_022079265.1 of Lynx rufus. NCBI lineage: Eukaryota > Metazoa > Chordata > Mammalia > Carnivora > Felidae > Lynx > Lynx rufus. Next base: position 137,570,389 of record NW_025814867.1, read on the forward strand.
TCTATCAATTGCAAAAAGTAATACTTTCAAGCACATGCCTACGTGAAGTTCGTATCATTTCCACAAATATTGAAATCAACATGCACATAAGTTGGCCTTCCTTATTAAACATGTTACAGCAGTTTATTTGGGGAAAAGGGACAATAAGAATTTATTACTCAGTGATATTACCCTTAAAACAATGTATCATTTTAACTGACTTTTCTACTTTCCTGAGGGTACTGAAGTGTTAAAAACCTTTTTAAAAGAATAGTTTAGAGTAAAACAATTTTATTCATATTTAATTGGATATAGAGATATTTTCCTTAAAATAAAATCCAAATATCTAAAACTGGACTAAAATAAAGTAAAAAATATTTCAATGTGCAATGTTCAAAGTGCCTAAATTTCTAAGTTAAGAAGCATGTGTGTGTGTGTATAAATATATATATATAATCTGAAAAATATAATTTTATGTTATAAATAGTTTCTTATACTCTACATAGGCAGGAAACATAAAATTGAAAATTGGAAAAAATACTAGAGAAAAAGTCAAAATTTTAAAAAATGGAATATCAATGCCAACATAAAACAATACTAAACTTGTTTTTGCAAATAATTTTATTCTTTACAACTAAAATTTTGAAAGAATTGAAATTGTGAATATTTTCTATAAAATAGGAAAGGATATACTACCACCTAGTGGATAATGCGTTTGCTTAAGGGTAATATTTCACCTACAAGAATTCTTACAAACCATAGATCAAGGGACACTGATGGCTAAATATTGTACAATCAAACAACTTAGTAAACGATCGTCAAAAATCACTTGATTTAAAAAAATATTGCCCATTTTTCACTTTATTTCTTTCACCTTCTAAGTTTTAGCCATTTTGTAACAGGAATATAGACAGTATATAGTTATACAAAATAAAATATATCAATATCTGAATATCTTAAGAATCCAGTGAAGATGAAAACTATAGTGACCAATTTTTAGAGACCATTAAATATACAAATGCTACATTTAGACTACATATTACTTTGAGTCAGGAAATACATTGACATTTTTCACAATTTAGTGGAAATTGGTAACAGCTATATTGCAATAATAAATACTCAAAATGAACACTGAAGATTCAGTTAATCCTTTAAGTGGAATATTTTGAAGATCATTAAGGAGAACATGTATGGGAAAGAAAGAAACTAATAGGAATGTGTTTTCAGGGAATTTATAACTATATTGTGTTCAATAAATTACGGGTCCTTTTCACCTCTTCTCTTTTGCCCTTGAATATGTACACTTGTTTGTGTGTACATGTTCACTTTGTTTGAATTATTTGACAATGAATTTGATTTTGCATAGTTTTCTTATTATAGAATATCTTCAACTTAAAATTTCTAAGCCATATACATAAGTACTGTGTAGAGTGATTGTCCTTTCTAAAATTAATTCATGATCAAATCATTTAATTAAATTATTAATTTAACTAAATAATTAAAATACATACTATTATTTAATCATGGGTTCCATTCAGTTATTTATGATTATTAAATTTGAATCATAGGGGCACTGGGTGGCTCAGTTGGTTAAGCGTCCGGCTTCAGTTTGTGAGTTCCAGCCACACATCGGACTCTGTGCTGATGTCTCAGAGCCTGGAGCCTGCTTCGGATTCTGTGTCTCCTTCTCTCTCTGCCCCTCCCCCAACCTGTGCTCCGTCTCTCTCTGTCTCTCAAAAATAAATAAAAGTAAAAAAAAATTAAATAAATAAATTTGAATCATATAATACTGCAGGCAAGAAATAAGGTGTTTTGATATAGATCCTTTATACAAAAATTATCAAAAATCAATATCCTGCTACAAAACCCCTGGAAAACAGAATTCTTTGTTCTTTAGAAAATTATGGCTTTAAATTAGTTATAGGGTATTAGTATAAGAAAACAAGAAGTCAAAGATACATCTATTCATTTATTCATTAATTTACCAGATATATAATTCTAAGGCCATTCTACAGGCCATCCAGTGAGCTAGGAGCTGGAGACACAGAAATGAAGAGTTAAATTTAAGTGGCATAGTCTCTGCTTTTACGGAATTATTTCTTTTTGGAACGCCTAGTCACACAGAAGAAAAATGTAACATAAAAATGGAAAGACTTGGACTTTGGAAAAGAAACAATCATGAAATTGCCAGGCAACATGGATTCCAGCTACAGAGAAAGCAGGCAAGTTCAAAAAACAGGTTTTGTCATGCTTCAAATGGCAGAGAAGAGAAAACTGTAAAGAGAGAAGGGGGGCATAGGTGAGTGAGGAAATGTCAGGAGGTAGGAACTTAATGAGGAGGAAGAAGCAAGGGCCAGATTATGCAGGGCCATGCAGGGCAGACAGATAAAGTTTAAATGTATTTGAAGGCTTAAAAAAAAATCTCTGCATTCATAAATGGTGGCGAAATAAAATTTAAAAAGAATAGACATACAGCAAGAGGAACATATTTTCTTGAGAAGAAGGAAAAAAAAAACAAATTCAGTTTACCTTCAGGATGAAGGTACCTCTAGGCATCACATTAAGTGAAAGGAAAATGAGTGGAAAGAATAACAGATGATTTCACTTCAGCAGCTGTAGTAGCCAAATAAAAAGACCTTTTTATCTGTTACATTGTCACTCTAACAGGAGTTAGGAAGTTATCTACAACATGGAAACACCATCTGTAATAATCTCAAAGCATCATTCTACAGACTACTTACTGTGTTATCTTCCAGAATAAATCTTAATTCCATTCGTGTATTTCCAAATTGTACTCAAATCTAGAAACAGAATACTTAAATAATAGGCATCCTTTTCTACTCACTACCTCCTCAAATTGTAACCACTATCAGGACTTCTAATATCATACATTAGTTTTTCCTGGTAAATGGAATCATTATAACACTTTTACTTTTGCGTCAGGCTTCTTTTGCTCTATGATTTTACTCGTGACTTAGTAGCACTCATCACTGTATGGAATGTTACGGTATGGATATATAAAAATTGGCTATTCCACGATAGAATGTTGTGTTATTTTCAGATTTTTAGTATTATGAATGTTGTTGCTGAGAAGCATCATTGCTGATGTCTTCTGGTGATGATATGTTGGTGTTCTGGCATATACATAAGTAGGAATGGAATTGTAAGGTAAAATAGTGTTCCGTATCAGCAGACATGGTCAGTTTTTCAGTCATTCAGCAACATATACACCTGAAACAATACAGGACAAATCCAGTTGTTCAAAATCCCATCCAACTCATGACTTTTCTTTTCAATTTTTAAAGTGGCCTTATTCACGTAATTAATGCACCTAAAACCAGAAATATCCAGTTTATGCAGCTTGATGAGCTTGGGCATAAACAAACACCCATGAAACCATCAAAATAATCAAGATAATAGACCCACTTATTACGGAAAAAAGTTTTCTTGTGTCTTTGTTTGTTTTTGCACTGTTTTGTTTTGTTTTCTCATGTGTGTGTATGTGCATGTGTGTGTGTTGGTGGGGGGTTAAGAACACAACATAAGATCCACCCTCTCAATCACTATTTAAGCGTGTGATATAGTAACACTGACTATAGGTATTCTGCTGTACGGCAGACGTTTAGAACTAATTCATGCTGCACATCTGAAACTTTATACTGATTGAAAAATAACTCCGCATTTCCTCCTCCCTTCCAGCTTCTGGTAACCACCGTTTTATTCTTTTCTATGAGTCTGACTATTTTAGGTACCACATGTAATTGGAAGCATGCAGTACTTATTCTGTGCCTGGCTTATTTCACTTCATGTAGTTGCTCTGGTGTGTGTGCAGTGGCATCTTATCGTGGTCCTCACTTGCATCAGCTGTGACAGTCTTATTTGCTATTTCATTATACACTCTGGTGAAGTGACTGGTAAAGGCTTTTGCCACTTTCTTTTTAATTTTTTTTTTTTTTTACTGTTTATTTTTGAGAAACAGAGAAACATAGTGCGAACAGCAGAGGGGTAGAGAGAGGAGACACGGAATCTGAAGCAGGTTCCAGACTCTGAGCTGTCAGCGCCGAGACTGACGGGGGTTCAAACTCACAAACTGTGAGATCATGACCTGAGCCGAAGTTGGACGCTTAACCGGCTGAGCCACCTCGGTGCCCCAGGTTTTGTCACTTTCTTATTAGATTGCATGCCTTCCTTATTGATCTTTCATACTTTCATATATAAATATATATCTAAACATCTGGAAAGATTATATATATATATAATATTGTAATATTGTTATTTATACTGTTTTTATTTAAATTGTCACAAGCCTTTTGTTTTATATGCATTGACACTATCTTGACCAACTTTTTATATTTTCTTTTTACCTTCTGGTTGGCATTTTTTTTTTTTTTTGACCAAGAGTTTTATTGTTTTACTTTCAGGTTAAGATCTGAAATTCATCCAAAATTGATTCTGGTATATAATTGTAGAATGGGGTTGTGATTAATATTTTTCAATATTATATAATATTGAAATAATATCAATATTATATAATATGGAAATATTATATTATTATATGGAAATATGAAATATTATATCATATGGAAATATTATCAATATTTCCAATATGGCAATATTACTTTTGCCATAAATTGGGTAAACACAAATTTTTGGGTTCCTTCTTATATCTCTATTAGTTCTCTTACGAACTTTTTCTCTTGTCTTTCCTTGTCAGTGCTAGACAATAGAAATGTGATAGCACTAATGTAATTATTCCGGATTTTCAACAGATTATACTATTTTTTACTCTGTATTCTCCAATTTTGTTTCCCTTATTATATAAAATTCACTCTCTAGTATTGATTCTTCATTTCCATATAAAATTTATCATTTCTTCTTTAAATTTTATAATTAGAATTTGTTGATATGTTCACTGGGACCACATCGAATAGACAAAATTATGTATAATGTATATATTTTTTTACAGTATTTGATCAATCCATAAACAAAGTATGTTTGAATTTTGTTCACAATTTATATAATGATTCTCAGTATTGTATTTAAATATACTATATAAAGTTCTTAGATATTTACATTTATATTTGATAAAAAATTAAAGGCTAATGCTATTGCAAATTATATTGTTTTAGTCACTTCATTTTCTAATTGTTATTGCTAATATGTGGAAATCAGTTTTTTGTTTTTAATTCAGTTTTAGCCAACCAACGTTGTAGATTCCCTTATTAATTCTAATAGTATATCTGTAGTTTCTTTGTTCTTTTTTTTTTTTTTTCCAAGTACGCTTCACACCCAGCATGGAGCACAATGCCAGGCTTGAACTCAGGACCCTGAGTTCTGAGCTGGGATCAAGAGTTAGATGCTTAATAAACTGAGCCACCCAGGTGTCCCCAGTTTCTTTGTTCTATATGCAGTTATGTCGTCTGGAAATAATGTTAGTTTCATTGCTTATTTTCTTATCCTTTTAACTTTTATTTCATTTGTATTTTCTTTATTGTACTGAATGAAGTTCTAATTTGTATATAGAAGTATATACAAAAACCTAGTAGTTACCGCAGTCAAGAGAAATGTAGACAGCCATGTAAACATAAATCAAGGAGTATGTAATAGTAGAGTATTCAATCAGAAATATATTGATTTAAGGGGTCATTTCTCAGAAATGAGAAATTTTGTATCAGTTGCACAAAATAAACTTCTCATCGTTTTCCTTCATCTATACTTCAGTGATATACATGTCAGCATTCTGCCTTTCACTAGCTTTATTAATATGGCAATTGTAGAAGATAAGTATTCTGATAAATGCTTTGTCACTACCGACGTAGGGAATCCCCAAGACCACCATTAGGATCAATAATTTGCTAGAAAGACTCGGAGAACTCAGAAACTGCTATCCTCATGGTGACTGTGTATTACAGCGAGAGGATACATTTCAAAGCAGAAAAGGGAAAAGGTGAAGTGCATGAAGAATGTCTGGGAGAAACCAGGTGTAAGATCCAGGTGTCTGCTCTCTGTGGAGTCTCATAGAATATGCTTGCTTCTTCCAAGAATGAAGGGCTGCTAACCATCGAGGCTAACCTGGACCTTAGCAAGGATGTTTATTTAAAGTCACGTAAACGTGTAGTATGTGCAAGACTAACCTCAGATATTCGGATTCCAGACCCCCAGAGGAAAGCAGGTGTTCACGATAAATAACACCGTTAGCATAAACTGGTCACACAGTACAGTGTGACCCAAGGCTTCCGCTGTATAAAAACACTCTTATGAGATTATTTCTAACTTTATACTTATTTCCTAAGAGTTGCCAAAACATCAGTCCTGAAAAGAAGGCTTTCTTATAAAAGTATAGCTTTTGACAAGCCAGCCTGGTTATTTATTGCATGAGATACTGAATAATAAGGACAAGAAATGATATACAGAAGTATACAATAACACGGATGAATCTTAAAAGCATTATTGTTGAGCGAGAACAACTATGAGTGAATATACACACTTGTATCATAAATGAATTTCAAAAATAGCAATAAGGACCTATGTTAGTAGAAATCTAGATTATGTAACAGCGACTCGAATAAGACACGGTGAGTACTTTTGAGGTTCTGATAATATTAATGTTTATCTCTTGATCTGAGTGTTTATCACATACTGTGTGTTTACTTTGTGATAATGCATCCAGCATATATAAATTATATGCGTACAATTTTCTATGTGTTTGACGTGAATGATAATCTTACTGTAAATGAATATAAATTATTTTATTTTTTTTTCAATTTATTTTGAGAGAGAAAGAGAGAGCTAGAGAGAGAGCATGGGGGAGGGGCAGGGAGAGGGGGAGAAAAAGAATCCCAAGCAGCCTCCACACTTTCATCACAGAGCGGGACATGGGGCTCAGTCTCACAAACCGTGAGATCATGACCTGAGCTGAAATCAAGAGTCTGATGTTCAACCGACTGAGCCACCCAGGTGCCCTGAAGAGAAATTATTTTGAAATAAAAACATCATTGTGATGTTTGCAATGTCATTTCTTAGTCATAAAATAATTTTAAATAAAATATATGTTTTATATAATTATTGTGGATTAATACCCTAATATTTTCTTCATTTCTCTAATTCATTCTTCTATATTTTTGATCATCCCTCAACATAATACTTTTTAGATCATTTTATAACTAATACATTCCAGCTCAATTTTGCAAATACAAAATTTGGAAATATAACATCATATATTAAGACCCAAAGTATCATGGATCAAATGGAATGTATTAGAAATCAGATTTCAAATGAACAAAAAAAAAAATAAGTAGGATTCATAATTTTGGAGGTACTAAGTTAGAAGAACAAAATTTGAAATCCTATATATACAATGGAATACTAATTGGCAATGAGAAAAAATGAAATATGGCCTTTTGTAGCAACGTGGATGGAACTGGAGAGTGTGATGCTAAGTGAAATAAGCCATACAGAGAAAGACAGATACCATATGGTTTCACTCTTATGTGGATCCTGAGAAACTTAACCGAATACCATAGGTGAGGGAAAGGGAAAAAAAAAGTTACAGAGAGGGAAGGAGGCAAACCATAAGAGACTCTTTTTAAATTTTTTTTAACGTTTATTCATTTTTTTTGAGACAGAGAGAGACAGAGCATGAACAGGGGAGGGGCAGAGAGAGAGGGAGACACAGAATCTGAAATAGGCTCCAGGCTCCGAGCTGTCAGCACAGAGCCCGACGCGGGGCTCGAACTCACGGGCCGCGAGATCATGACCTGAGCCGAAGTCGGACGCTCAACCGACCAAGCCACTCAGGCGCCCCAAGAGACTCTTAAAAACTGAGAATAAACTGAGGGTTGATAGGGGGTGGGAGGGAGAGGAAAGTGGGTGATGGGCATTGAGGAGGGCACCTGTTGGGATGAGCACTGGGTGTTGTATGGAAACCAATTTGACAATAAATTTCATATTAAAAAAAAAATCGAATTCAAATATATTTCTATACAGTTATTAGGAGCAGAGGTGGGATAGATGAACCCTGCCAGTAATTTAACGCCCGTAGGTATAGCACTCAGCCAAGGGTACTTTGGTTGGTGAAGAAATACCTCAGCTTTCTCTATGCTCTGGGCTCCATGCTGTCTCCCAAAGGTTCTCACTGGGATAAAGGCCCAGTTAGCCACAGCAATAATGCTCATCAATGCCTTTTTATTGGTCTTTTGCCTTTCTCTCTCTCACTTCCCCATTCTCCTATCATTCCCCTATATTATCCTGGATGCACCTCTCAATTAAGCTTCACACATGATAAATTTTCTATCAACTAATGTTTCTAAGCAGGACCTAAAAAATATGCTAAAGCTGAAAACAGAACTGTGCTCATATAACAAATCTTCCTAGCATATTAACAAGATTGTTGAAGTTTGGATATAATTCTAAAGAAGATTTCTGAGACACATTCTGGCTCTATCCACAGTTAAAGCTTTAGCCTAATCTCCTTGTAAATATACAAGACCATCAATTAGGGTAAAAAAAAAAGGCAAACTCTACAATTTTTATTTTTCAATATAAAATCATATTTTTATGAGATATATAGAATGCGTGTGTTTTCTTTTAGTTATAATAGAAAATACTTAATTTTATTAAACTATCATTTTTCTTTGTGGTGTTTTTATAATATATATATTTTTCTTCCCTTTTTTCCTTTTCTCTTTGATTATTTGTGCCTTTAACTGTGAGAAAGTCTGTAGTTTTTACAAAAATTGTGCTGTTTTTATAAGGCTCCCCAAATGATTTCAGAATGAGTTGGAACATAAATAAAAAAAATAGTAACACTAGAAATAGGAACATAAACAGTATTACACTACATGATTTTGCTAGCAATTATTTCCTGTCAAGGACCCAAGATATCATCTAGTTTGTAACTCTGTCAGTGTATAAAATGTTCTGCAACCAATTTCTCCAAACAATATTTATTCCTCTTGTGGAGGAAAAAAAAATGGGTAGAAGTTGGCCATCAGCAACTCCAAAGCACCTAGAGAATGACTAGAGCAGAGATGGGAACAACATTTCAAATAAAGCATCTATACTGAACGACTAACTTTTATATATACATATCAATGATTTCTAAGTTACATTGAATAACTTAGAGGTAACTTACTTCAGTTCTTCTTAATTCAACTACATGGTCAACTAGAGAAAGAACTCCTAACATTAGCCAATGAAAGTAAAAAACAAACAAAACAAACAATAGTCTCAAAAATGCATAAAGACCCAGGCATTTTAATATCTGCAAAAAATATTAGAATCACTGCTGATCACTTAGTTTTTCTTTCCCCTCTACCTTCACTTCCTGCCTTCACATACAATCATTTTTTAAAAATGCATAAGCAAGGAGCATTCAAGACTATTGCTTCAGAGCAGGACTTAATTCAGAGGTCTTAACATATTTTTCTTGGTTTATTTTTTTCTTATGCCCTAGTTGGAGTTGTTAATTACAGTATACCATTACTATAGACTGACTACTATATGTGATTTAGAAATTCACATTTCTACATTAGTTGAGGGGCAGTTGAAACAAAATTGATATTATGGAGAAATATAGGAACAACTCTAGAAAAAGCAGAAAAAGTTGTCCAGTTTAGAATTTCTCTTTTTCAGTACAATTATAGAATCATTCACTTCCAGTTAGTGCAAATATATTACTCAGAACCATCTGTCATTCAGGTTGGTTTTGTTTTTCCTTTCATTTCTAGTCAATGGAGGAAACCTTGAGAGAATAAGCTTTGAACTGAGAGATAACTTACAGTGGTAGAGAAGAAGCAACATAAGGAGTTCAGGGACATGTTCATAGAACTTTAGTACATTTTCAGAGTTTGCTACATCCAAACTATACCCAATTCATAGCACAATACTGATGGGGGTAAGTCCTACTTTGTGATGAGGAAATTTAGAAAGCATCAGCCTCCTTATGAATGAATACCATGCATGCCAAATCATCCAAAGTCTCACAACCAGATGTTCAGTCTCAACTGAAGCCCTATGGCATTAAACAACTTTCTCTCAAGTTATTATCTGAGGTTACTTTGGCTTTGATCCAAAATATCCTACTGGCAATTGCTTAACCTCCATAGAAGACCTGGATATGTCACATATGCTTAAGTTACTCTATTAAGTGAAAGGTAAAAAATGGCAGAGAAGGTAAATAACAAAGGATCTTTATGAAATACACCAATACTTTTTCAATTTGTCCAATCAAAAGATGCTTCTGGGAAAAATATATATTCTCAGGTTCAGAGTGAAATATTCTATTTTCCATTTCTGTGGTAAAAACAAGATGATAGAAATATTTTCAAACAGCCATATGTAATGATTGTGATCACTTTGGGAAGACCAAAAGACCATTTGCAAATAATTGTTTATTAAGTTTGTCTTACTATTGAGTATACTAATCATAATTGTGCCAATCCAGGTTCAGGTGATTAAATGCTCCCAGTTAGGTGTACCACAGCAGGATGTTGCTAGCCCCACTGAATTCTGGGAGCTCATTTCAATTGCTTCTTTTCCAAACTATACTCCCACAGATTCTCTTTCCTACAAAACCTGACCCAAAGGGCATACTAGACATGAAAACACATGATTCTTCCACATTCAATATGGCATGTGTATGTGTATATGTGTGTGTGTATGCATGTGTGCGTGTTTAAATATGCTAAGGTTCTCTATAGTGTACTTCTGTTTCCAAATTCAGTGAACTTTCTTGTGGATTAACTTGATGTTTCAACAGTATTTGATACATTTATGTAGAGCAATAAACACTAAACAATTTTTCATTGTTTTAATGCTAACATCTAAACCCACTGTAGTAGTTATATCTCCAAGTATCTATGTAATCTGGCTATGTCTATCAATCTACTATCACTCTAACCAAAGTCATTATCATCTCTTCCTTCCAAAGTGATGCATTTGCTTCCCTCTTGCCCATCTGTGAGATACATAGATGTAGCCAGAATCTTTCTTTACAAATCAATAACGAGAACATTAGGGGTGTCTGAGTGGCTCAGTAGGTTAAGTGGCTGCCTCTTGGTTTTGGCTCAAATCAAGATCTCACGGTTCATGGGTTCGAGCTCCGTGATGGGCTCTGAGCTGACACCTCTGAGTCTGGAGCCTTCTTCGCATTCTGTGTCTCACTTTTTTTCTGCCCGTCCTTGGTTTCTCTCTTTCTCTCTTTCAAAAAATGAATATGTAAACATAATAAAAATTTTAACAACTAATGATAATATTTTTTGTTTTTGTACAAACCTCCCATGGATGCCCATCGCCCCTGGAATAATCTCCAAACTCCTTAGCAAAAGCTTGAAGTGGACCTCCAGTTTAGCCCCTGTCTCTCTTTCAGCCTGTCACTCATCACTCTCCCTCTTGTTCAGTCATTGTATATACCATGCTGTCCCTTAAACAAGGATACAGACATGTTGCTCCAACTGGTTAGATTAGTCTCTTTGTGTTTTCCTCCCACTACATTTATTTGAACGACTTTCTACTTGAGATCCTCTAAAATACATGTGTCAAGAAGAGGACTATGCTATAATACCAATCACACTTGAAAAGACTTATTCAGTGCCAGAAGCTCCCTGAGATAAGAGAACTCGCTTGCTCACCAGCACCTGGATAATTAGCTGCACAAATTAGGTGCCAATATGTTTGTGTCGAATATCTTTTTTTTCTAATATCTTATTTGCATTATTTTTCATCCAGTTATTACAGCTCTGCATCTAAATGTATTATAAATGTGTTAACACATAAACATTCAGGTATTTCCTCACTGGCCAACTCACTTTAGAATTTTAAGACTTGAATTCTGATCTATCATGAGTTAATTGGAGAGTTTTCCTTCTTATTCTCTAATGTTTGAGAAATATTTTTTATTAATTTTTTTTAATGTTTATTTATTTCTGAGACAGAGAGAGACAGACCATGAATGGGGGAGGGTCAGAGAGAGAGGGAGACACAGAATCCGAAGCAGGCTCCAGGCCCTGAGCTGTCAACACAGAGCCCGACGCGGGGCTCGAACTCATGGACCCTGAGGTCATGACCTGAGCCGAAGTCGGATGCTTGACTGAGCCAACCAGGCGCCCCTAATGTTTGAGAAATATTGATGTGTTCCCTACATGATTTAAAATGCTGGTTGGTATTAAATAATTACTTAAACTACAGATACAATCAATGTCAGGGAACTTACAGCAGTTCGGTTACACATTTTCCCAAGTACAACCGAGAGCTATTAAAATTCTCTAATAAACATTCAGAAAACCAGCCTATGCACACAAATAAGAGACAGCTCAAAATAAGACTAATACCATAAGCCCAGTGAGTCTCATTTCTTTTGCTCTAATGAGGATTGTGTGGTGAAGATACAAAATACTCATTCCCATGTGAAACTAAGATTATGTCGGAAAAACAAATCGCTGTAGAATTTCATAGAACAAGAAACTATTCGCTATATTTTTGAATTGTCACTCTGTATAGCTTTAATATCCAAAAGGTAGATGTTGGTTGTCATCAAATTCGCAGTGAGCTCCCCTTCCTCAGTTTAATAAAACACATCAGAAAGCAATTAAGAATAACATTATTTGAAACACCTTAATATGTTTTGTTTTATTAATAAGTTTTGTACAAATTGCATTATTCTGCTTGTCGTTAGAAATAAATTACTTGCTGTAATCTCACAAGTGATGATGACAAAGTAGGGTTCCAAGAAACCTTTGCTTCTTAGCCATGCTGCCATAGATTAATTGGTAATTTAAGGGTATATTGTGCTTACACATTCCTTTCCTTGAACATTTTCCAAATAACACATTTTTTTCACACTGGAATTTGGTATGCAAACATGTAGTCAATGATACTAATCTCTACATAATGGTATACAATGCTTAAAGAAAATTTTGATGGCCATTTGGTCACAAGGGATGGGAAATAGAGAGCAAAAAAAGTACACCCACATTATAGTTAAACTTAATGATAAGTTCCAATAAAGTTAAGTCAGTGAAATGTACCCTGTTAGTTCCTGAGTTGAGTGAGAACTTACCTATGCATGAATGCAGTACATCTAGTGTTTTCCAGCTTATGTATCAATAATAAAATATATTAACAGGAGAAAGGTACTGAAGTACATTTGATAAAGTTTAAATACAGATATAGATATAGATGATATAGATATATGTACAGATATAAATACAGATACATGTATATAGATAGAGAGAGAGAGAGGGAAACAGAGAGAAGCAGAGAGAAAAAGAGAGATCTAATTATGAAAGAATGATAGAGTAATTATATATCTTATGTATACATATATATACATATATCTTTGTGGCATAATTATTATGCACAGCAAAACAAATTATGTGAAACAAGCATTGTGTAAAACAATAGTTAAAGAGTTTAGTGTACAAATCCATGAAGATAAATGCACTATTATGTTTATTGCAGTATTATTTATAATAGACAAATGTGGAATCAACCCATGTGTCCATCAATTAATGAATGAAAAAGTAAGATGTGGAGATATATATATATATATATATATATATATATATATAGTGAGATATTACTCAGCCATAAAAAAGAGTGAAATGTTGCCATTTGCCACAGCATAGATGGACCTAGAGAGTTTAATGCTAAGTGAAATAAGTCTATCAGAGAAAGAGAAATACCATACCATTTCACTCCTATGTAGAATTTAAGAAACAAAACAAGCAAACAAAGTAAAAAAAGGAGACGAACAAATCAGACTCAGATATAGAGAACAAACTCGTGGTTACCAGAAGTGGAGGTGAGTGGAGGGATGCGTGAAATAGGTGAAGGAGATTATGAGTAGACTTTTCACGATGAGCACTGAGTAATGTACAGAATTGTTGAAACTCTCTATTGTACACCTGAAACTAACATCACACTGTACATTAAGTATATTAAAACTAAAACAAAACAAAACAAAACAAAACAAAAAAACATGGGCACCGGGCTGGCTCAGGAGGTAGAGCATGCGACTGTTGATCTCAGGTTTCTAAGTTCGAGCCCCACAGGGGGTGTAGAGATTACATAAAAATAAAACATGAAAAAAAAGAGCCTGTGTGCAAGGGAATGGTGACTGGAAATGTGACCAAACAGTTCTCACCACTTATTATTTAATGTATGTTGAATGACACTGATATGAATTATCTTGCACATCACAGTGGGATCACAATTTAGGAGGTTTACTAAAGAGAATGTATGTGCTACTTAATTGGTTATTCATTAAGATTAGCCCAAATATCTTTATAGCCAATATCTCTTTCTGTCATTTAAAGCTATCTTGACAGAGTTTTTTTTCCTACAAAAACAATCTTCTGATAGATTCTGTTTTAATTTTCAAACTGAGAATCCAAACTTTGCTGGCACATGAGTTCAAGCCAGAGTTTCCTCGAAGATATTTTTCCCCCATTAAAATAAGAAACAACAGTGAAGTATGTGAAATTTCTCCTAGGTTTTCTGCTGTAGGCCCTAAGTTCTTTTTGATCCTGGGAAGGTGCATATGCTAATTTTCATAGCTGGTTCAAATTTTTACACTCCTTATTCAGAAATAATAAAAAAGAACCTTATTGAAAATGCATAAATTACTTTAGAATAGACTACATTTTTTACCATACATATGTCTATAAAAAGTAATTGAAATTTATTGCCATCATTGCAATAGAGGGTTACTATCAAGGGGTGATGGCTATGCAATGATTTTCTAAATAATTATTTTTAAGGAATAAGCATTTTACTATTTTTATTATTTTTGTTAATGCTTATTTATTTTTGAGAGACAGGAAGAGACAGAGCATGAGTTGGAGGAGGGGCAGAGGGAGACACAGAATATGAAGCAAGTTCCAGGCTCCGAGCTGCCAGCACAGAGTCCGATGCAGGTCTCAAACCCATGAACCTTGAGATCATGGCATGAGCCAAAGTCAGATGCTTAGCCGACTGAGTCATCCAGATGCCTCAGGAAATATGCATTTTACAATTCAGTTTGTGTGATATAATTTTTACGTTTACTAAGCTGTTTGTATGGTAGAGATTTGTTTTATTCTTGGAATCACTATTTTATAACCACTCCGTATATATTATATTGTTTTTCTAATCATGCCACAAAGAACTATTACCACTACTATCAGTTTCTCAAGATTTTCTCAGTTTAGGTCTTATTTCTACTGTAACACTTAACCTTTCACTTAAAATATCATTGTGTTTTCCTCAAAATATCATGTTTCTTTAATGAGCTCTGAACATCATAGGCTAAAACTTTTGTTTGGCCTAAGTTAGTTAGGTGAACAATTATGGTGTCATTAAAATGCAAAGCCTTCATCCTCCTGACGATTTTCTAGTTGTTTAGGTGGGCACGATGTCTTTCCTCATTGCAGAATCGAAGCCCAATACTTTTTTCAATCTATGTAAAATATACGACATTTTAAGGTAGCTCGCATTCTGTGCCACTTCATGGTCACAGAAAGAATTGCCTGGCACTTTCCTCTTAGGATTCTTCTATATAAAATTGTATAGATTTATGGTTATCCAATCTAAAGAACTCTTGGGTATAAAGGTTTTGACTTACTGCCTTCTGAACAGCCACAGATTCATATCTGTAAATGGCAAAATCTAGTTATATAGATCATTAATTTGACTATGCTTGAGAAGTAGTGATACCAGTAGGCCTAAATCACTTCACTGAGTCCTTGATCCAGCATAGAATCTTCACTGAAAGTGTTTTCTGTGATGTATTTTCCATTTTAACAATTTCAGTTCACTTGAATATGCTCGCAAAATACGTAATACCCTTCTGTTGGAACAAATGGCTGATGTATGACTCCCACTCTTCTTTTAAATATATATCTGCCGGACGTCTGGGTGGCTCAGTTGCTCAAGTGGCGGACTCTTGGTTTCTGCTCAGGTCATGATCTCTCAGTTTGTGAGTTTGAGCCCCACATCGAGCTCCACGGTGAGGAGCCTGATTGGATTATCTATCTCTCCCTCTGTCTCTGCCCCTCCTGCACTCTCTCTCTCTCTCTCTCTCTCTCTCAAAATAAGTAAATAAACTTAAAAATAAAATACACATCTGTAAATTATAGTCTGAACTGCATAGCATGTTGCAACATGTTGCAATAAACGGCCATAAACATCTCTGACCTCACCATGACAGCACAAAACACTTTCCATCCTGGCCCTTTAGCGGTCTGGAAAATTCAAGAGTCTTAGAAATTTGCTTCTTTTTTTTTTTCTTTGCACCACAATCACAGACAAATGAGTCCAGAGATGAGGCCATTCACTCAGATTCACACCTTTTCTTCTGGAATAGTACTAACACAATCTTCTGGAAACAAAACCACTCTGAATTATGTCATTTTATGACAGAAGCGTTTTATTTTTGTTTTTAGATTCAGAATATATTAATTATTTGGGAAAAAAAACAATTATTTCTGTGCTTTAGTTATTCATTGATTTTTTTCCCTCCAACACATTTTTATTGAGCCACAGAAGTTCTTAAGTGCGAAAAAACAAATTACTGAATTCCCTGAAAAACTTGATTGCTATGGAATCAGGAGGCATTGTATTAATGTGCAATGTCATATGTCGAAATAGTGTCAAGTCAAATCAATTTTCTTGATATGCTTCGTTGTTTTGTCTTTAATACAACATAGATCATTTACTTGATTTCATTTGTTATATTGTTACAAAGCTTAATGTAAATCATTTTTGATCAACCTTTATTACAATTTGTGAGACTTCTTTACACTATCTACTTTAATTCAATTGGGGGTTATATTTTATGTGCATCTGCTGCTACTCTGTCATAATGTTGTGGGATAACTGAATTGTTATCAAACATTTATTAAATTAACATAGAGGAACAGAAACACATATGCGCCTTAAACTCGGATGTTGGACTAGTGAAAACATACAGCCAACTTTGGTAAATAATAAAATATTCACTGTGAACTTTATTTTCTAAATTACAATTTAAAGGGGCACCTGGGTGGCTCAGTCAGTCAAGCGTCCGACTTGGGCTCAGGTCATGATCTCGCAGCTCCTGAGTTTGAGTCCCGCGTCGGGCTCTGTGCTGACAGCTCAGAGCCTGGAGCCTGTTTCAGATTCTGTGTCTCCCCCTCTTTCTGCTCCTCCCCCGCTCATGCTCTATCTCTCTCTCTCTCTCTCTCTCTCTCTCTCTCTCTCTGTCAAAAATAAAAAATAAAACATTAAAAAAAATTAAAAAAATAAATTACAATTTAAAAATATTTCCTTAATATCTTATGTGTAAAATGCTATATTTGTCAAAGCACATCTACACGTAGGGTATGGTGGCATGTGCTTCATTTTCATAACTGGAGTTGACTTGATAAGCTGCCAATGATTCGGATGGTAATGAGCAGGCAATTTCAGATCAAGTGCAATCAGCCAACAATTCATATAACGTTTCAAACCTTTCCTTCTCAGAATATTAAGCTAGACAATATGGTGGAGTTACTGAACATGTTCAAATATGAGGTAAATTTCTCTAATGACATAATTGTGGAACTTGAGAAGAATTTGAAGTGAGATCGGTAACTTTGTTGTTACTTCAAAGGCACTTGTATGAGAAAGTAATGCATTGAAAACCAAGGGAGAGACCCACCAACGTGATTACTTTAAAGCGACCCAATGTTATTTATAGTTTCAACAAATTCTCTTTATGATAATATACAAAAACACAGACTTGTATATCAAATATTGTATCATGATACTGAAGGGAAACATACCTGAAAACCTTGTAAGTTTTTAATATACTCTTAATTCTAAAATCCTCTAATATATAGCATTTTGTTATTTAGAAGAGATAGCTTTTGAAGTTATACATAAATTTGAGGAAAACTTTTTTTTTTTCTGTCTGGATAGACAAAGGTATCACTTTTGTTTTTTTTCCAATCATGATTTACCATTCTTCCATAAAGCAGTTAATTATTTCCTAGGTATGAGTAAATTGCTATTCTCCTGAAAGTAAGTTATTCTTGCTAGGAAAGTAATAGTACAAATGTTAAAATGTATTTATGTCCAAAAGTTGATAAAACATGAATTTTAATACTGTTTTATAACGAAGAATTTCCAATAAAGCATTTGTCAGTACACTACAAGTTCATAGAGACAGAAGTGTGTATTAAATAGTATTAAGTAACCTCTCGTTTTAACAGATTAACTTGATATAAGTAAAGCAAGGCCATTTATATTAATTCATTCATTCATTCTTTCCACAAATATGACCACAATTATATTCCAGACATCATGCTTTTAGCTGGAGACTCGAAGAGGAATCCAGTGAAGTACTTATCCTCAATTAGCTTATTATCTAGGGCAGAAGACATTTATAAATAAATCATTATTGAAACAAGTGCATATTCAGAGACCAATAAAATTTAGGAATCCTCTCCATTGTCTGCACTAGAAGACAGTGCAATGCTGTGAAAAAGAGTGAGACCGTGAAGTAGGAAGAAGTTAAACTGAAGAAATTTTGAGCAATTCACATAATTATACCCAGCCAGTCGGCAGAAACACAAGTGAAAAGTTCCAGGGCCATGTTTGAACTGAAACACGGTTTTGGAAGAAAAAGAAGTTCATAAGTGACAAACCCAGCTCACAATTTGTGAGTTTTGTGAATTTATGCAGAACAGTTACCGAGCTAATACTCAATGCCTCAAGCTAAAAATAGTGATGGCAATAGTAGGCCAAAAATACATCACGTCCTCCCTTTGGCAGGAGGGGACTGTTTCTGTCACCGTGTAGCTCGGTTGGCTGTGACAAACAGTGCAGCTGAACTGATGCCATGCCAGTTTGGGGTCCAGTATTTAAGGTGAATGGCAACAACAGTTTGCTCCTTGGAAGCCCTGAGCCACTATGTATAAACTGTGACCACCCTGCTGAGTCACCTTACAGCAAGTTCAACTGTTTAGTCTGAGAAGCTCTGCAAATACATGGAGAGAGATAGCGGTCTGGATGACACTAGCTTTCCTACCATCATGTTACTAATCTTACATGTGAACAAAGTCTCTTGGACTCTCTATATATGAGAGTCACCAGTTGGATACCATCCAGTTAATGTCAGGTGAAGCAAAAGCATTGCTCAGTACAAAGTTCTAACCGACCACATCATGATAGTTTAAAAAATAAAATTTGTTTACTATGTTTTAGCTATATTCCCACACGAATCGGTAATTGAGACAAGGACACCTAAGAGGATCTTGGGGATCCTAGGTTATGTTGAAGGTTATATAAGACAATATGTGTAAAATTTTTACCATCACATTCAAATCCCTAGAAAATGTAGCTCCTAATTGATAAGTTGGCCAGTACTATCATGAATTTAAGGGTAGGAAGACCACAAGGTCCTGAATGGAACTCTAATCAGCACTGACATTATTAGGTTGTTGGCAAAAGGAGAACCAAGAAAAGACATACAGACAGATGGAGATAGAGAGCTACAGAGAATGAGAGAGAGGGAGAGAATGAGGAGAGGGAGAGAGAGATAATGAACGGGGAACGAACAGATTCAGAGAAGTCTGATGTCTCAAGAGCAAAGGAAGATGACAATTAAGTGGGAAGGACTAAGGTATTTCCTAATACTACTGAAAAGCTTAGGCTGCAAATGAAAAATAAATGGGAGTGGAGGAATTGAGATTTTGAACATATGGAGTTCAGGCATCTCTTTTAAGAGTGACTAAGAGGCGTGACTGGGTGGCTCAGTAGGTTAAGTGTCTGATTCTTGGTTTTGGCTCAGGTCACGATCTCACTGGTCATGCAACTGGCTCCATGATGACAGTGTGGAGCCTGCTTTAGATTCTCTCTCTCAGCTCCTCCCCCACCATGTTCTCTCTCTCTCTCTCTCTCTCTCTCTCTCTCTGTCTCTCTTCCCCCATCAAAATAAATAAACTTAAAAAAAATAGTGAATAAGAAGGATAAATGTATTTTTTTAAAAGGTAATACCAAATTGGTCCTCCTTGAAAGGTGACAACAGAATCTGAAAGTAATAGACCTACATTAATCAAGACAGTGTGGTATTGGCAAAAGAATAGACAAATAGATCAAAGGAACAGAATAGATGGCCAAGAAGTAGTCCGCATAAATACAGTCAACTGACCTTTGACAAAGCAGCACAGGCAATAATCCAATACAGCAAAGACTGTCAAAAATGGTGTTAGAACAACCGCACAACATGAAAAACAGCGAATCTAGCTAGAGATCTTACAGTCTTCACAAAAGTTAAGTTAAATTGGATCACAGACTGGGGTGCCTGGGCGGCTCAGTTGGTTAAGTGGCTGACTTCGGCTCAGGTCATGATCTCACGGTTCATAGGTTCGAGCCCCGTGTCAGGCTCTGTGATGACAGCTCAGATCCTGGAGACTACCTGAGATTCTTTGTCTCCTCCCTCTCTCTCTGCCCCCCCCATTCCTGCTCACATTCTCCCTCTCTCTTTCTCACTCTCTCTCTCATAAAAAAAAATAAACATTAAAGAAAATTAAAAATAAATAAAATAAATCACAAACTTAAATGTGAAATGCAAAAGTATAAAACTCCTAGAAGATAACATAAGAGAAAATCTAATGCTTGGGGTTTGGCAGTAACTCTATAGATATAACACCAAAGGCATGATTCATAAAAGAAAGAATTGATAAGCTGAACTTCATTAAAATTAAAAACTTTTTTCTGAAAGACAATTTCAAGAGAATGAAGATAAGCCACAAACTGGAAGAAAATATTTGCAAAAGACGCATCTGACAAAGGACTATTATTCAAGACATACAAAGAATTCTTAAAACTCAACAATAAGAACAAAAAAAATTAAAAATGGGCCAAAGACCTCAACAGACATCTCACCAAAGAAAACATACAGAAGGCAAATAAAAATATGAAAAGATATTCCACATCCTAAGTCCTCAGAGAAATTTAAATAAAATATAGTCCTTATACTTTGAGGCAATCAGAAATATGAATTTTTTTTCAAATATGTTCATCAAATAGAGTTGAAGTGATTTCACTATAATTTATTATACTATCATAACATAAGAATTGGCCGATTTTTTTCCCCACATATATCTGATCTTCATGGAATATTTTTTTCTCTTAGATTTGTGTTGTTAAAATAAAGATAAATGTTTTTAAATCGGCTGTACAAATATCTGTAGGAGAGTGAAACTAAATTAAAAAATATAATCAGGTGTCACAATTACAGAAAAACTGATTTAGCTTTTTTTTCTTGTAGGGGAATATAAAATATATCATTAATTCACTCAAAGTAAATGAGGTCATAGAGAATAAAACTAATAAAATGCCAAAATAAAAATTATTCTTCAATTTTGTGTTGTAGTGAGCGATGAAGGAGCCTGGGGCAAGCTGAGGGCAAAGTACAGGCTAACAGCACCCCCCCACCCCTGCCAGCCCAGGTGGGATATGGGTGATACTCTTCAGACACTCCTGGCTACCCAAGAACAAAAGGAAGGGGTTAAATACTTGCCATGGTGATAAGGTAACCTAAGGCAAATGAAAATTTAAATTCCCTTACTGCCTATAGTCCACTGATAAGTCCTTGAAACAGGTAGAGTGGCCTCCTTCTAGGAACTCGGCTGCCTCGATGATGACACTTTGCTAGTTGTAAAGGAAACTTGACTTAACATTATCCTGACCCCCCAGGATCCTATAAGTCTACTTTAACATATAAAAATTTCTTTGGAAACTTCCTTTATCTCATCTCCCCTGAGATATATGCTGGCATTCATAGTTAGGCTTATGACACCCTGATTTACATCTGAAGGGTCTCATGACTGAGGTTTTACCAAAAGGTAACAAATGGTGGTCTCCTCAAAGCTAGCCCCTCAAGGTCCTGGAATCCTTGCTTCCAAAATCTTAGGGAGTTACTCTGTCTTAACCCTCTAACAGCCTGAAGGTCTATTTTGACTTACCCCCCTCACAATCCCAGTGCAGGTCTTTTTGCCCATGAGTCCTGTCCTAAAGTGTAATAAAATCACCTTTTTTTTTGCACTTAAAAGATGTCTTTAAAAATTCTTTCTTGGCCGTCAGCTCCAAACCCTCCACCATCACCCCAAAACCCAATCAGTCTGTAAGCAAGAAAAAAAAAAAAAGCTAGAGAAAGAGGCAAAGTATTTCAGCTTACCAAAAAATCACTTTTACCTGAGAGATGAGTCCCAACTCATTTACAAAATTACATTCATGTAATTCGAAAAAATAATGACATTCTATTCAGAAATGTAAAGATACAATTTGAGACTGCATTTATTTAATGTATTCTAATTCCTGTTTAATTGGTGAACATTTGGGAGTTTCCACTTATATTTCTAATATGAAACGTCTTAAATTAACTTTCTCCTAAATTAAATTAGTAATCTCTCCTAGATTATAAACTGCATGACAAGTACGGCTTTTGAAAATATTCTGTTCACTCATAAAATCCTAGAAGCTAGGACATTTCCACATATGTAGTACGCATTCAATAAATATTTGCTAAGCACATTATATCCTTTTCACAATTTCCACCACATATGATTACATCTTATTAAATAAAAGTTGATTGCAACCCAAGGTCTAGAAATTTTTCACTTCTGGTTTATAAAATGGGTGGAGGCATTTCAAACTACACGATTTTCCAGAATGTTTTTGTTATATTTTGCCATTTCTAATTCTTGCACCTGTATCAAAGGAACAATAGAAACAATACCGTTTATAATAAATAGCACTCTACATTTGGGAAAGGAATTTGTATCGTTTATTTTAACGAGAAGGAACATTTCAATGTCCGTTCTGATCAAGTAGAAAAAAAAACCCGCAAAATTCATTACAAGTCAGCAAAATACAAAAACAAAGATCCATAATGCTCTTTTAGAGTAGCAATAAGCACTTATAAAATACGATTAAGAAAATTTTCACTCAAAAGTGTTAAGTTCAGAAACAGTGATGGAAAATACATGATTTATATACGAAGGAAGGTACATTTATTTAAACAAAATCCATATTTGTAACATGCTGGGAAAGACAAAGTTGTGCTACGCCTCGACAGTATTCATGGAACCATGCCTTGTTAATACCTCTTTAGACAGATAGACACAGCTTGACCAGCACAGGCTGATACAGATTTCCTCTGCTATCCCAAAGCAGAGTGTTTCTATGAAACCTTTCATAAATTGAAATGGGTAAAGGGAAGAAGGAAGAAATGATTACCATTAATTTACATGAAAAAACATTTTGAGCATTCCCAGACCCTAAAAATAACCTTGCTCAGGATTTTTTTAGGCTTTTCTCCATCTTGCATGGGATGCCTAGAATAAATCGAGATAAAGCACAGGTGCTTACAGTCCCAGTTCAAAGCTGGGCTTACTGCTGAGGTGCTAAGCATAGTTGGAGGGAAGGAGGAGGGTGGCATCACTCTTGCTGCTGAGGGTGCACCCTGCCTCTATAACGGCCGGATGCAAAATAAATGCTAAATACTATTTTGCCTTTTGCTTTTTTTTGTAAGAGCAAAAATCCTCTATTTCTTTCAGTTACAGAACACAGGTGCTAATATAGATCTTTCATAAAAGCAAGGAGGCATAACAAACTTTTGAAAAGTGGGGGATACTCATACCCCTGAACTGATCAACTCAGAGTAATTAGCTTCCCAAGTGGTCTTTCTTTCCTTCTGTCCTCCTTTCTTTTTTAAAGATAAATAATCAAAAGCTTAAGCCTTAAGTACACAAAAGAGGAAATGTGCATAACAGCAGGTAATTTTTAAGAAGTTTTTTCTAATGTTTATTTATTTTTGAGAGAGAGAGAGAGAGAGAGAGCAGGGAGGGGCAGAGAGAGAGGGAGATACAGAACCTGCAGGCTGCAGGATCCAAGCTGTCAGTGCAGAGCCCCACGCCGGGCTCGAAATCAGGAACCGCGAGATCATGACCTGAGCCGAAGTTGGGTCAGTTAAACTCCCGACTTCGGCTCAGGTCATGACCTCACGGTTCGTGGGTTTGAGCCCCGCGTGGGGCTCTGTGCTGACAGCTCAGAGCCTGGAGCCCGCTTCGGATTCTGTGTCTCCCTCTCTCTCTGCCCCTCCCCCGCTCACTCTCTGTCTCTCAAAAATGAATACATATTAAAAAAAAGTTAAAAAAATAAATGAAATTCATGAATATAGTTCCATAACATGGACAGGTGTTAATGGTACAGTAATGGTGCTCCAACACCAGGAGCACATGCTACTTGAGGTTCATTTTTAATGAGTTTTGGGAATTGTAATTGACCCTCATCACAGGATGCTTTCCTCGAGAATTTTCACGAGAAATTCCAGTAGATGAATAATAAAGTAAGACATTTTCTTCCTGTGGGAAGGCAATTGTCCAAGTCTCCCTAATAAGTTCAGGTTTCTTTGTCATTTACCACTCACAGTAGCTACTACCTGGACTTTCAAATAATTGACAGTCACCAAGTCATGAACAGAGATTGGAAGACGATGGACTCAGATAAGCAAATCCTGCTTATTTACTTCTGCCCTGGTGGAAATAACCAGTAAAAATACCCACTGTGGCTCAACATATGGTATAGCCAATGGCAAGTCTTTATTGTGATCTATATTTGTCCCCTTCAGTCCACTGATAAGAGATGCAGCCGATGAACATCAAGTTCTCACGACCCTCCTGTTAAATCACTCAACGTTTCTTAGGGTAGAAAGAGAAAAAGGTGAAGAAAAAAGTTAACATTCACTAGTAAGCACTTCCTCCAAAAATGCGGAAGTTTTGGCAAGTAATTCTTCTCATGACATAATCAGAGATGTCGCTAAATCATTGCTGCTATTTTTCGTAGAAATGAATTTCGTTTATAAATAAATTGGAAAATAGAATTGTATGTACACAAATAACAAATAATCCTTTCATTGAGCAGACTTTGGAATAATGAGTGGTTATAAATAAGCTGCTTCTTTATGCTGTATTACACATTTCACATTTTACATGCTGAGCATATATAGGTATCATAGTGAAATATCATAGGAAAAAAAAGGATGTGGGAAAAAAGCTGGTTTTATAGCCAATAAACGTATTAACACTATAGGCAAGGCAGATTTTACTTGAAGGATTCTTTAATTGATAGTTATTTGCATTCTCCAATGACCTTAAAATCATTTAAAAAATTATTTTTATTATTTATTTTTTGAGAGACAGAGAGAGACCGAGTGTGAGCAGGGGAGGGACAGCACCATTACTGAACTAAAGTGAAACGCAACTGACTGAGCCACCCAGGCACCACTAAAATCACTTTGAAACATAAAGCTTCTGGGAAACAGAGAATATTACTATTTCATTTGCATAGAAATAAATGTCTATAAAATGGATATATAATCATTGATAAGGTTTTCTTTTCCATTTATCCGTAACATCAAAAATTTGGAATGGAAATATACATATATATAGACCTTGAACCCTAAGATATTTTTATGCCTTTTTAAATGTATGATAAGAAAACAGGAAAGAAGAAGTTAATTTCTTAATTTCTTAATTTAAATTAAGAGTTAACTCGAGCTCTTTAAAACTGCTGGTGGAAAAATCTTGTGTGTTTGTTTGTTTTCCTTGTTTGCGTGTGTGCACATATATGCTCTAGTCTGCTTTACTATTTAAAAGATTAAAAGAAATTGGAGGGGCACCTAGGTGGCTCAGTTGGTTGAGCGCCATGATCTCATGGTCTATGACTTTAAGCCCACCTCGGGCTCTCTGTGCTGACAGCTCAGAGCCTGAACCTGCTTTGGATTCTCTCTCTCTCTCTCTCTCTCTCTCTCTCTGTCTCCCTCTCTGCCTCTCCCCTGTTTTCTGTCTTTCTCTCTCTCAAAACCAAACATTAAAAAATTTAAAAAAAATATTAAAAGAAATTGGAAATAAAACTTTGAATGTCCATATCTCAATTTTGGTAGAATAGCAAACTCAAGCAGGAAGTGGAAGAACACTTTTTTGATTGAACATTTCAAAATAATGTTTGGAAAATGAACAGGATTTCTTCAGTCAATGTAATTTTCAGCACCGAGGGAATATGTAGAGTGGGAAAGAAAGATTCCCAAGGGTAAATTTTCTGACATCAAGAATAATCTCCCTTTGGGAATTTAAGAGGAGAATTAGGCTCAATTAAATTATGTATAGGTTATGCAAAGAGGATAATTACGTTGCTCATTACCGTTGCAGTTTGGAATTGTAGCCGCCTCTCTTTCTACCGACACTGGAGATGAATTGGAAGGATGCCTTAATCATTTTCACATTTGAGAGTCCTCATTTTCTCTCCATGCTGGCAGCCCTACCTTCCACGGGTAATGCCTCTGCCTGTCCAGATGCACAATATGATCAGGACAGTCACATGCATTTGGTTGATCAACACAGAGTAATTGGCAGGCCAGTGGTCTTTCTTTCTGGCCCTCAGCTGTGTTATTCACTAACATTCTGCCTGTTATTTTTAGTATTTCATATCAATGCCAGAAACTGTTCGTTTTTTTTTCTTTAGTTAGTAGGATAATTGTAGGTAAAAGCTGAAACAGACAGCAAATATTAAAATAATTTTAACCCCCAGATAATATTCATTTTATCCTAGGCTGACAACTGTTAAGACTTCTAACACGATGATTTAAAAAATCCACTTCAGGACATAAAACGTGTCAATAAGCACCGGCCACGTGAACTCTGTCAAGAGGGCACATTGGCGACATGGCAGGAACCTCGTACAAATGCGGTCAGTCATGTATATGCTCCGTCTCTTCAAAGTAGGATGATGTGGTAGAAATAAGTACAATATTTGTCTACAGATAACGCTGTCCTGGTTTTTGTTCTAAATATCGGTCATCTGGAGAAAATTAGGATATAGAGGGGGACAATGTACCGATGGCCAGGGGTGCCTGGGTGGCTCAGTCAGTTAAGTGTCTGACTTTGGCTCAGGTCATGATCTCATGGTTTGTGAATTTGAGCCCCATGTAGAGCTCTGTGCTGACAGCTAAGATCCTGGAGCCTGCTTTGGATTCTGTGTCTCCCTCTCTCTCTGCCCCTCCCCTGACTCATGCTCTGACTCTCTCTCTCTCAAAAATAAATAAACATTAAAAAATAAATTAAAAGAAGAAAGAAAATACAAATCCCCAGAAGTGGGAGTGAGGTTGGCATCTTCTTGGAAGCATGATACCAACCTTGCTCCAAGGCAGCTCCCGGAGAAGTGGCAAGACTGGGGGCTACATGGTATTTCTCTTGACCTCAGACTTGAATGTAAACCCCAGACCTTGGTTTAATGCTGAAAGAATCTTGTCCACTGGGGTGTTGCGATGCACTGCGGCAAGTAATTGAACCTGATAACTGGAGGAGTTGTATAAATTTTTAAAATGTATTTTTTATATGTTTATTTATTTATTTTGAGAAAGAGAGAGAGAGCGGGGAAGGTGGAGAGAAAGAGAGAGAGGTAAAATCCCAAGCAGGCTCCACGCTATAAGCACAGAGCCTGACACTGGGATCAATCTCATGAATTGTGAGATCATGAACTGAGCCGAAAATAAAGAGTTGGAAGCTTAACCAATAACCACCCAGGTGCCCATGATAACTGGAGGTGTTCTATGAGTGAAATTTGAAAGTGAAATTCAACTAATTCAAAGAAAAAGAAAGTGACTGACATTTCCTATCATTTCTATCTATCTATCTATCTATCTATCTATTTATTTATTTTTAACATTTATTTAGTTTTGAGACAGACACAGAGAATGAGCAGGGGTAGGGGCAGAGAGTGAGAGAGAGGGAGACAGAGAATCGGAAGCAGGCTCCAGGCTGTGAGCTGTCAGCACAGAGCCCAACGCGGGGCTGGAACTCACAAACCGTGAGATCATGACCTGAGCCGAAGTCGGACTCTTAACCGACTGAGCCACCCAGGCACAACCTCCTATCATTTCTTGATAAATGTCCAAGAAACTCTCATTTGCTGAAAAATAACTGAAAAGCATTCCCCTTCCTAGGTTCACATATTTGATTTACAGAAGCCTTTTTAGACTTTAGTATGTGTCTATAATATATGAACATATGTATGCATGTATGTATGTGTGCATTTGTTGTGCTAGAAAGTGTATGAATTGATACACTAGTACTATTTCATTATGTTACTTTTAATATTAAAAAAAAATAGCTGTGTGGGTGTATTTCTAGGTTCTCTATTCCGACCCATTGATCTATTTGTATATCCCTCTGCCAGTACCATGTTGTCTTGATTATCACAGTTATATAATAAGACCTAATATCAAATAGAGTGATCCCTGACACTTGATTCTTTGCCGCAGTCTTTGAGTCTGGAGTTCTCTCTTGTCCATCAAGAAAGAGGATGCAGAATTCAATACAAAAGAGGCTAATGTCCAGGACGAGACAAGAGTCCCGAGTAAGTGTCCTTGCTAATGTATTTATTAGGATCGGAAGGCTTACAAACGTGATGGGCATCCAGAGACAATGAAATAGTGATCATGAACTCAAGTGTGTGAGAGAAAGGGGGTTTTGAAGATACCCAGTGTTAGGGGTTTGGGTCAATACAAAACAAAATCCCAGTGCTGAGCAGATGGCCAATTCCAGCAAACACCAGGAGCCATGTCTGTTTACTTGGACTTGCCTAGGGTATAAGACAGATAGAGCATGCTACCTCAGTGTCAACAAGGCACTTATTTTTGCTAATTAGCTCAGGGCAATTTCGCCCTGTGGTGGTGGTTTTTCGCCCGGTTTACCTATTCTGGACACTTTTGTCCTGTGGAAGTGGCTTCCTGCTCTATGCTTTTGTCCTATGCTGGGGGCGCTCTCACCCTGTGGCCACTTTCCGTTCTAAGCCTTGTTAACCCATTGGTGCAAGCTCAGGGAATTCCTAAACTTATTCCCCACAATTCTTCTTTGTCAAAATTTGTTGTTGTTGTTGTTATTGTAAGGCCCATCACTTTGTATATCAATTGTAAGTAAATTTTTTTGATGCCAACCAAAATCTTTACTAAACTTTTGATAGGAATAGCATTAAAATTGGGAGAGGCACCTAGTTGACCTCCAACTCTTTTTTTATTTTTTTAATTTTTTTTAACATTTATTAATTTTTTGAGAGACAGAGAGAGACAGAGCAAGAGTGTGGGAGGGGCAGAGAGCAAGGGAGACACAGAACCTAGAGCATGCTCCAGACTGACCTGATATCACAGAGACCGACTCAGGGCTCAAACTCAAAAACCATGAGGTCGTGACCTGAGACGAAGTTGGACACTTAACTGATTGAGCCACCCAGGCGCCCCTGATGTCCAACTCTTGATTTCAGCTCAGGTCATGATCTCACATTTTGTGAATTTGAGCCCCGCATCTGGCTCCGCGCTTAAAGTGTGGAGCTTGCTTGGGATATCTCTCTCTCCCCCTCTGTCCCTCCCTGGTTTGCTCTCTCTCTCTCTTTCTAAAAATATATAAATACATACATACATACATACATATTTTAAAAAAGTAAATAAAAACTGGGAATCAATTTGGAGAGCATTGACATATTTCCTTTTAATATCTGTTTATATCAAACTGTAAATATCATCTACATCAAAACTTCAATGGTCCTGGAAACATTGCTTACAGCCCTTCCTTTTGAACACCACTTCTTCTTCTTCAATGTTAATTAATTTATTCTCCATCCTAAAATAACCTAGATTTCTGTAAAGCTACCCATTTGTTATACTGATTAACTACTAGCTATCTTTCAGTCCACTCTTTGGCTGATTTACGTGTTTTCCTGCTCTATTTTTATATACCTTTTAGTCATTTACATCAAATGAAATTAGCTAATGTTCCTGAAGACTCATCCAAGGAAAGATGTTTAAATTCTATGACCAATTTTGGGGCTTTTAACTGAATGCTAATTGATTTTGGCATGTTTGTTTATTTTGTTGTACTTTGTGCTCATGTCTAAAGGTTTTAATTTTATTCTTTTTGGTAAAAATAAAGTGTTCAAGAGCTGACTTTTTTTTTATTACGTCTTTAGCTGGATTTAGTATGCCACATTAAATTCTTTACTGTGATTTTTAATAAAATTTTTACAATTCGTTCTGAATTACTCTATTTTGAGTAAATAAGTTTTAGAATTTTAAAATTTAATTGAAGTATCTGTAATAGTTTCACTTTTACTTTCACTGTTTTTCTTTTCTTTTATAACGCTTATTTATTGGGGGAGGGTAGCAGAGAGAGAGTGAGAGAGAGAATCCCAAACAGTCTCTGCCCTGTTAGCATGGAGCTTGATGCGGGGCTTGAACTCACAAACCAGGAGATCATGACCTGAGTGGAAATCAAGAATCAGATGCTTAACAGACTGAGCCACGCAGGTGCTCCTGGGTTTTGTTGTTTTTGTTGCTGTTTGTTTGTTTGTCTTTTGTTTTGTTTTTAATTTTATGGAGTTTGTACAAAATCTGTGGTTTCTGTTCCATGGAATATGAGGTTTGCTTTGTGATATAACATACATGGAATTTTGTATATGCATCTGATTTTCAGATGATTGCATATTCTCCTTTTCTTATTTTAAAATGCTGTGAATATATGTTGTTAAATACACTTCATAATGCAATACTCAACATTACTTATGTTATCTAAATATTATCTATATTTAATATCTACTCAGGGGTATGTACCTACCTTAATTAATATTAAGCACATTAATATTTCAAGGAGTAAGCCTAATCAATTATAAAGAAAAGGATTTATTTGACCAGTATTTAATTCTAGATGCAAGTATCTTTAATGGATTATGCATTTTTTATTCAAAATGGTAAAAAGTTTTTTTTTCATAAATTCAAATGTATTTGGTAATATATTCAACCTCTGCATGTCTTTTCTTCTTCATCATTTACAGGTATCTGTAAATGTAGCTGTAAAATCTTTATTTGGTCAGGTCCAGAGAGCAAATCCTGTCATTCTCACGGGCCATAAGGTTCCTTTTGCAGCTTCTCAGCTTTAACACGGTGGCATAAAAGCAGCCAGAGACAATATGTACAGGGATGGACCTAATCATTTTTCAGTAATACTTTACTTACAAAAGAAACAGTGAGATGGATTTGGGGGAAGGGACACAGTTTGCAGATCCTTGATCTATGTATCTACCTAATCATTTGCATAATACAGGGGATTACACGTGAATTTACATGCCCCACTTCTTTTCATGAAAGTGAGAATTGAGTGGGATTACATAAACACATGAGAAGATTTTTAATACCCTCCAATTCTAGTATTTATATAAATTTTAGAAATACGAGACTAACAGCTTACAGGCTAAAGTTTTTTGTTTGGAGCCTGTCTTTTTGATTAAGAAAGGATGCTGAATTTTGTCAAATGCTTTTTCTGCATCGATTGACAGGATCATATGGTTCTTATCTTTTCTTTTATTAATGTGATGTATCACATTGATTGATTTGAGAATGTTGAACCAGCCCTGCAGCCCAGGAATGAATCCCACTTGATCATGAATAATTCTTTTTATATGCTGTTGAATTCGATTTGCTAGTATCTTATTGAGAATTTTTGCATCCATATTCATCAGGGATATTGGCCTGTAGTTCTCTTTTTTTGCTGGGTCTCTGTCTGGTTTAGGAATCAAAGTAATGCTGGGTTCATAGAATGAGTCTGGAAGTTTTCTTTCCCTTTCTATTTTTTGGAACACCTTGAGAAGGATAGGTATTATCTCTGCTTTAAACGTCTGGTAGAACTCCCCTGGGAAGCCATCTGGTCCTGGACTCTTATTTGTTGGGAGATTTTGATAACTGATTCAATTTCTTTGCTGGTTATGGGTCTGTTCAAGTTTTCTATTTCTTCCTGTTTGAGTTTTGGAAGTGTGTGGGTGCTTATGAATTTGTCCATTTCTTCCAGGGTGTCCAGTTTGTTGGCATATACTTTTTCACAGTATTCCCTGATAATTGCTTGTATTTCTCAGGGATTGGTTGTAATAATTCCATTTTCATTCATGATTTTATCTATTTGGGTCCTCTCCCTTTTCTTTTTGAGAAGCCTGGCTAGAGGTTTATCAATTTTGTTTATTTTTTCAAAAAAAAAAAAAAACAACTCTTGGTTTCATTGATCTGCTCTACAGTGTTTATAGATTCTGTATTGTTTATTTCAGCTCTGATCTTTATTATTTCTCTTCTTCTGCTGGGTTTGGGGTGTCTTTGTTGTTCTGCTTCTATTTCCTTTAGGTGTGCTGTTAGATTTTGTATTTGGGATTTTTCTTGTTTCTTGAGATAGGCCTGGATTGCAATGTATTTTCCCCTTAGGACTGCCTTCGCTGCATCCCAAAGCGTTTGGGTTGTTGTATTTTCATCTTCATTTATTTCCATATATTTTTTTAAAATTTCTTCTCTAATTGCCTGGTTGACCCATTCGTTCTTTAGTAGGGTGTTCCTTAACCTCCATGCTATTGGAGGTTTTTGGAGCCTGTCTTTTTGAGATGCACATTTATTTTTAAACCATTTATTCCAGTTTATCTTTGCTTGCTTATTTAAAGCTTAATATTTCTAATAGCAAATAATTTTATGATGATTATTAGAGACAAGTCACTATTTTAAGTACTATACATATAGTAATTCATATATTCCTTATGAAGCTTTTTGGGTATTTACAATTAGAATAAGCCATTTTATAGATCAAGAAATTAAGACTGATGTTCAAGCACATACTGCCTTTCTGCTTGTACTTAATGGCCAAACTGTACAATAGTTTCACTTAGTCACTCATCTGCTAAACTGACATTCATTGATTATGTACTATTTAAATTAAATGACATTTTATGCACATGGCCAGACTGGCCATGATCAGACTCTGATCTTTTTATTGTTTTCTATTTCCAGAATAGCTTTGTAATAGATTCCAGAAAAGCCAGAAGGATTATTAAAGTACAAATCAAATCAAAACAACAAGAAGGGAATTTTAAGGTGATTAGAATTATTCTTAGGGGAAAAAAAAGTGAATTCTGAAATTTGATTTAAATATACAGTGTCATTATGACAGGGAGTTACCAAACTCATCTCCATTTCCCTGAAATAAAGAAAGAATTTAAAATAGCTAAGATGGAATTTTATTGAAAGCTATTTAAAAAGATACTCTGTTAAAATTGGATATGAGATATCATGGCAATTTTTCCCCCATGAATCAAAGGAAGGAAAATATGTTTTACCTAAAAGAACATAATCAAATGACATCCAAAGATGTCCTTCCAATCTTTTGTCACTTTGTAGCGTAACTGATAAATGTAATAAAAACTTTTGTATTATATTTTTGTTTCTAATAGTCTTTAAAATTATAATTGATAAGTTGAAAAGTTGCTTAGAATCCTTCATCTATTTTAGGACATGAAGGCATCATTTAACTAATGCTTCAGTGCACTAAATGGTCCAAAAGTGGTCTCAAAACTAAACTGGGTTCCAGTTTCATTCATTTGCATTCCACCACCATTTGTTGAAAAGACTGTCTTCTTTAGTCTTTCCTGCTTTGTTGATGATCAATTGGCCATATAGTTGTGGGTTCATCTCTGGGTTTTCTATTCTGTTCTATTGATCTATGTTCCTATTTTTGTGCCAGTTTACCATACTGTCCTGACCACTTCAGCTTTGTAAAATAACTTGAAATCCAGAATTGTGATGCCTCCACTTTGCTTTTCTTTTTCAAGATTACTTGGACTATTTGGAATCTTTTGTGGTTCCATACAAATTTTAGGATTGTTTGTTTTAGCTGTGTAAAACATGCTGGTGGTATTTTGATAAGGGTTGCATTAAATACATAGATTGTTTTGGGTAAATTTGAAAACATGGTTAAAAAACAAAGGAGTAGTGTTAAAATGATGTTTTTTTTAAATGAGTAACATATTCTAGTACAATGTAGAATCCAAAAAGCCTTCCAGGAAGTAACATTTCAGCTAGATAATACATTTTTACATTGCACAGTAAAAAAATATATATATAAACACAATAAAAAATCACATTTGGAAAAAAACACCTTTGTAACATATAAGCAAAGCACTAATTTCCTTAATCTATTTTGGATTTATATTACGGACATATGGAAATATTAAATAATTAACATTTTAGAAATTAAAAATGTGTTACATATATATGATGATTTCATGACTAGACATTATTAAACTAAATCTTGAGAAATTCAGAGTTCATTTAGTCCTGGACCTTTGTCCATTTTTCTTTAAATATTTAATATGTAAAGTATATATTATAATAAATAAATATTTAATATGTATTTTAGATAGGGAGGAAAAGATCATTTGGTGGCAAAGGTGGTTGGTTTTAACTTTAGATGCTTGTTTTGTTGAGAAATTTACATTTTTCCATTATTTAGCATTAAGGAATAAGAAATGCCAAATTCTTTACATCCTTTCCCTTGATTTATATTCTCTTACTTGTGAATCAATGAATGGTAAGTTGGATAAGTTTTCCCTTGACTACTTTGATGATCACATTTCTGCTGAAGAAAATAACAGTGATTAATAAAAAGTTTTACCAAAACAAATATCTTATTCCTTATGGAGGACTTGATTGAATATTTTATCAGAGGATAAAAATGGTACTAAATATATCTTAGAATCTATACTTATATATATGTATATAAATATATATATATACACACACACTGTACACACACACACACACACTATATATGTATACACATATATATATACATTAGAATCCATGCATGTATATATATATATATCATCAGTATATATATATATATATATATATATATATATATATGCAAAACAACACATAGAGGGGTAAATTGCATATATCTAAAGAGTCATGAAAAATAAATTTAGCTGCATTTACTTTATTCTTGTTGTTTCAAGCACTGTTTAAATATGTCATATGTGCAAATTGATTTAGTCTTCACAAAAGCTTAGGATGTCAATACTCTTGTTATCCTTCTTGCATGCAAAGTTGGCCAAAGTCATAGAGGTTGTAGGATCTGGAGCAAGACTCCAACCTATACACATTGGCTCAGGATGAACTGGCTTTCACTAAGCTCTATTTATTCCAAACAATAAACTCTCCAAAGAAATTTAGCAGCTGTTTTATTTTTTCCTTGCCTCTTAATTAGTTTGTGTGAGAAATAATGTTCATAGGCTATTTCAAAGTTTATATTCTTTAAGCTGCATGGCCTTAAATAATGGAAATAATATACATGGGGTTATAAAAGAATACTGGGATCATGTGGGGTGAGAGGTGTATTCAGAAAACAAAATACACTTTCTCCACGAATTCGTGCATTTGGAAAAAAATGTCCAATAGCCTACTCCTCTCAGGATCTTGCTAAAATTACTTTCGCTATGCTTATTAATCTTTAAAAGTATCTGTGTATAAAGTATAAAAAGAAGTGTTCTATGATACATATTCAAACACTTTAATTTTTCCAGAGATAAGATTGCATACTATCTAATTAAGGATCACTATTCATATGAAGAAAACAAATTTACACATGAAATTCTGCAGGTGATATTTGGTGGGACCGTATTTCATGCATGAATGTACAATTAATGTTCCATCACTGAAGTTGGAATATGCTACTTCTCTTTGAAATATGAAATACATTTTAAAATAAATAACACAGATGAAGAAGTATAATATTGAGATGGCATTATCTGTAGGTTTTTACACAAAGGCTATAAATCATGTTTCACCTAAATGTATTTAACATATTCCAGTGCTCATATTAAGTTTGAATAATGGAGCAAAATTACATATATCCCCTGATTCATTACTCTTTTGGAAGGTGACAAATTTGAAAGATTACTCTAATGTGTAATGCATAGAATTTTATGCAAATATATAATTTAGTCTTATAGGATATACTACCAGCTGAAACAAAAACTGTTCAATAGGAAACATCGGTGATGATGCGATGTTGGTGAGGTGTTCAAAGGAGAGTAACGAGTAAAAATTTTGTACCTTGTTAATTCATTATGCTTATGAATTCAGACATGCTTAAATTTGCTTTTCACAGACATTTAACTGAAACTGTTACCTTTCAAATCATAAGACAATCAAATTAAATCAGATTCTAAGCAATTTCGTGTTAATAATAAGTGATTTTCTTTCTAAATACCTAGTTTGCTTGTCCTAATCTATGACCATGTAAAGTGGATTGGTGAAATCTAGATAATTGAGACAAAATACTTGTATCTAAATCATTAAAATAGGAGTTAACAAAAATTATCAGTTTTAATTATATTGAATTTTTCCAATCCTTGTATACTTCCTTGTTAAAAAATTTGTAGCATCATTCCTACTAAATATCCCAGGGTGTGACAATTTTCAAAAAATATCTGAATTTATTCTTCTATTTTCTCCAAATTGAATTTTTAAACTTTTCGATGGATTTCTATTTATTCAAATATGAAATATAATTATATACATTAATATATGTATATATGTCAGAAATTTTCTCATAAAACCACAATCAGTAAAAGAAGAGAGAATAGAATGTATGGATATGTATGGATACTAAGATATATAGAAAAATAGAAAATTCTATGGAATTATAGAATTTAGAATGAAGAAAGGCTCTAGAAATGATTTCTGAATTTAACAGCCTAATATTGAAATAGCACCAAAATCATTTGATGCTCTTAGTGAAAGATAAATATGAGTTACATACTGGGCATTTACCCAAATAATATGAAAACGCTAAAACAAAAAGGTACATACACCCCTATGTTTATAGCAGCATTATTTACAAAAGATAAATTATGGAAGTAACCCAAGCGTTCCTCGATAGATGAATGGATAAAGAAGAATGATACATATATACAGTGGAATATTACTCAATCATAAAAAAGAATGAAACCTTGCCATTTGACACAACATGGTTGGATCTAGAAGGTATAATGTTAAATGAATATTTCAGTTAGAGAAAGACAAATACCATATGACTTCACTCATATGTGGAAGAATCAAAACAAAGAAAAAAGAGACAAACAAATGACACTTAACTATAGAGAACAAATAGATGGTTACCAGAGGGGAGATGGGTGAACATTTGCTTGAAATAGGTGAAGGAGATTACGAATACACTTTTCATGACGAGCACCGGGTAATGTATAGAATTGTTGAATCACTATATTGTACATGTGAAATTAATATTACACTGTATATTAATTACACTGGAATTGAGAAAACAAATTCATTAAATAAGAAGTTATAAAAGGCAAGTAAATACATGAAAAGATGCCCTAATTCATATGTCACAGGCAAATGCAAATCAACACAAAGTAAGATACCACTGCTCACCTATTAGAGCGGCCCAGATCCAGAATACTGACAACATCATGTACTTGTGAGGATGTGAAGCAGAAGAAACTGATCTATTGCTGCTGGGAATGCAAAATGGTACAGCCATTTTTTGGAAGACAGTTTTGTGCTTTCTTGCAAAACTAAACATGCTTTTACCCTATAATCCAGCAAATGCACTTCTTGGTGTTTACCCAAAAAACTGGAAATTTATGTACACCCAAAAATCTGCACATGGATGTTTATAGAAGCTTTATTCATGATTGCTAAAACTTAGAAGGAACCAAGAAGGCTTTCAGCAAGGAATTGGATAAATAATAAATTCCAAACAATGGAATGTCAGTGCTAAAGAGAAATAAGCCGTGAAGCCATGAAAAGAAATGGAGAAATCTTAAATTTATAACAGTAAGTGAAAGAAGACTACATATTGTACGATTTCAACTATTTGACATCCTGATAGAGGCAAAGCTGTGAAGATTATAAAAATATTGGTGGTTGTTAGGGGTGGAAGAGAGGAGAGATGAATTGGCAGATCACAGATTTTTAGGTGAAAATGCTCTTTACAATATTATAGTGATGGATATATGTCATTATACATTTGTCCAAACCCACAGAATGCACAACACCAAAAATGAACGCTAAGATAAACTACAGACTTTGGGTGACTCTGATGTGTCAATGTAGGATTTATCCTTGGTAAAAAATGTATTTTGCCTGGCGAGTGATATGATAATATGGAAGGCTATGTACGTGTGGAGGCACATGGGAAATCCTGTATTTTCCTATCAATTTTAATGTCAACCAAAAACTGCTCTAAAAAATAAAGCCTTAAAAATTATTTTAAGTTACAGAAGAGTAAAAATATTTGCAGGCTACCATGAGCATGTGTTACTTTAGTGAGTAAAAAAATCAAGTAAAACATTTAAATAAAATTATGAAAAATAAATATTATGAAACACACACTTGTGAATTGGTCTAGATTTTTTTCTTCTATATATCACTATACTTATACCTAGAAAATCATTTTTTGAATACGAACGCCATGCGTTCATGCACAATGGCATGAAAGTTCCTCAAAAAATTAAAAATAAAACTACCATAGAGTCCAGCAATTCTCCTTTTTGGTATATATCTAAAAGAATTGAAATCAGAATCTTAAAGAGAGATCTGAACAATCATGTTCACTGCAGCAGTAGTCACGATCACAATGGCCAAGATGGGGAAACAACCTACATATGTGTCCATGGTATACAGCCATTTGCAACAACATAGATGACACGACAACAGGGCCAGGGGATATTATGCAAAATAAATAAGCCATATTGACCTAAAAGAACAACTATATGATCCCAGTTACACAAAGTATCTGAAACAGTCAAAGTTACACAAGCAGAGGGTAGAAAGGTAGTTACTAAGGATTGGAGACAAGGGGAAATATGGAGGTGTGTCAAAAGGTGCAAAGTTTTAGCCAGGCAAGATGAATAAGTCCTAGAGATCTACCATATGACATAGTGACTATAATGAACAATATTGTATTATACACTTATAATTTGCTAAGAAAGTAGATTTTCTGGTGTATTCTTATCATAAAAGAAAAACAATAAAGAGAGTGAAAGGAAATGCTTAAAGGTGATGAATGTGTTTATGGCATCAATTATGGTGAATTTTATGAGTGAATCTTTCTCTCCAAACTAATCAAGTTGCATACATTAAATAAGTACAGCTTTTTGAATGTACAAAAAAATGTTTTGTTTTGTGTTATTTTTCTGTGGAAAATCATGAAATATCTTGATGTAATGACTTGTGATTCAAATAAATGGGTATAAAACTGTTAATGGTAACTTACATTATTTCCCAAGCCAATTGCCCTACTCTTCTCTTTATAATTATACTATTTGTTGATTGTGCATGTTTACAGTAGAAAAAAATAACTCATTATTTTATTAATTTATTCAACAGATATTTACTGGGTGCCTAATATTTGCCCAGCATGTTCCATTTCTGATATGCAGAAAAAAAGCATTGCTGATATGAAACTAATTTTTAATGGATATAGACAGACATTAAAAATAATTAATATGGCAGAAGGTGCCAAGTGCTATTATGATAAATAAAAAAGGGCAAATGGACTAAGTAGCAAAGTAGAAGAGTATTTGCAATTTTTTTGAGTTTATTTATTTATTCATTTTGAGAGAGACAGAGATAGCTCCAGTGGAGGAGGGGCAGAGAGAGAATCTCAAACAGGCTCAGTGCTGTCAGTGCAGAGCCTGATGTGGGGCTTGAACCTATGAAACCATGAGATCATAACCTGAGCCGAACCCAAGAGTCAGATGTTCAACCAACTGAGCCACCCAGTCGCCCCAAGTATTTGCAATTTTAAATAATAATTATAAGTGAAAAATTTCTGAGAAGCTGACGTGATCAAAGACTGGAAGAAAATGGTGGAGTGAGCCACATGATCATCTGGAAAGAGAATGTCTGGCGCAAGGGGAAAACGCTCAAAATGCCTCATGAGGTGGGGTCTTGTCCAGGTGTTGCAGGAAGAGCTTCAGAGGGATGAGCCAAGTGGAGAGTGGGAGATGAGATCATACAAGTAGTATGAGTCCAAACAGTATGGGGCAATGTCAGCCTTTATTAAGACTCTTTGCTAGCACTGATTAAGATAGAAAGAAATGGAGAATTTTCAACATGGTCAGACTTATATTACTAGTATCATGCCGGCTCCTGTTTTGAGAATAGATATGGGAGAACGAGAGTGGAAGCAGACAGACTAGCCAGCTATGAGGTTATTCCAATAGTCAAGGAAGGCAGATAGGGTGTATCAATGACTACCACTGTTGCTTTTTTAGCCCTTACCTTACCTAACCTCTTTGACATAGCGGATCGCTCATTCTTCCATGGAACTTAAAATTTTTATTTAACCTCTAGGCCACCACGTTTACCTGGTTTCCTTCTTAGAAGTCCAGTAAAGTGGTTTTCAGTTTAGGGTTGTTTGATGTCCCTCTCCCTTCCCCGATCTCTTTATCTGATTCCTACTCACTTCCTGGACATCTAAAACATTGTCTCTGGGTACAGTCATGGGAGGCTTTTCCTCCAAAGCCTCCCACCAGGTGATCTCATTCAATCTCAGAGGTTTAAATAGCATTGATAAGAAGATACCTAAATTTGCATCTGAATCTGTGACTTCTACTCTAACCAATGCTCCCTCTAACCAACTGCCTATTCACCCTATGTGACACACGGGTGTTTCTTAGATCTCAGCAAATTAACACATTGCAAACCAAACTCCAGATTTTTTTCCCCAGAAACCCTTCTCCCATATTCTCACATATTTTGATGACTAACATTTCGTGTTTGTTAGTTACTTAAGCCAGATTTACTGGACTCACCCTTGATTCTTTTCTTTCCTCCCTCTACATTGGGTCCTTCAGTAAATTCTGTCTGCTCTGCTTTCAAAATATAGCACAAATTCAATCACTTCATCCCATGCCTACTATCTTAACAGTGGTTCAGTCTCGAACATCTTGTGCTTGTAATAGTTTCCTAATTGATCTCCTCTATCTTCATCCCTGGCCTCAATGGTCAATTATTTACTTACACAGCACTCAGACAAATCATTTGAGATCTTAAGTTGGATCTTTCAAAATCCTTCAATGTCTTCCTTTATTACTAGTAAGAAAAGCAACTCTCAAAAAAAAAAAATAGCGGCTCTTGTTGCAAATTAATTGATTCCAAGGCCTGAGATATAGACGTCCATCCCCTAGGATTGATTAGCCATGACACTGATCCCCAATAGTCCCCAGCGGTTTTGTGGAGTTCTTAATAAGAGTGAAGAGACTTATAAATAAAAAGAGTATACATCTGTAGGTCTGTAAGGTCTTGCCATAATAAGAGAGAAAAAGAGACAGGCCAGGTTTTTAGCACTTCTGCCGTGACTCTGGCTCTACTTTCAAGGCAGAATGTATAAATATAATGAAATAGACTCAGTACCTCTCACATTTCTAATGGAATCTCCCTCTACAGTTTTCTCCATCGTATCTCCCTGCCTCTCAAAGACATACTCTCGTATTCTGTATTCTTATCTATTAACACAGATTACTTTTTATTTAGAACACAATCCTATTCTCTCAAATGACAAAAACAATAGTCAAATGCTTATTGTGTTAATAAACTTTTGACAAGTTATTGAAAGATGAACTATGTTTTGACCGTACCGCAGAAACTGCTTATATTTGTTAGCAAATATATTGTTAAAATATGTTTCCTTTCATAATACAAAATTATACTGCAAGCAAAAATATTTCAAAATAGTCCTTTTAATCCTACATGAAATAAACTTCTCATGATTAGCTGCATAATTACATATCTGTGAGCAGTGTGAAGTCATGAGTCTCAACACAAATATAACCTAAATAAACACATCCAGCATCTAATAAACTTTCCTCAGCAAGGTATCTTATTTGTTGTACATTTTTTCAAATATACACATTTATTATGCATCTAAGAATTTCAACACAGAGACATGTATTCCAGGAGAATAACATGCAAAATTAATTGTAGTTTTCAGTAACTTTGATTGTGAATTAATTCATAATAAAAGAAGTCAAAGTAAGCACATTATCTTTCTCTTTCATTGCACAATGGATTAATTACCTTTGCACTGCACCCTATTTATTATGGTGTTAGAAGAGATGAAACATTTTGAGAGAAATTAAAAGTGTACTAATGAAGGCAATCACGTTGGTATTTAATTTCTCTAGGGAGTAAAAAGTAGAACCCAAATAAAACAATGATCCATCTTCCTAAATATCTCTAATATAGTGTATCCTTGATTACTGAGGCTTGTAAACTTGTTCTTGTTTAATTAAGGCCGACTGGGCAGAAACATCTTTTTTTAACAGGGTGGCCTTTCTCTTTCTTTCTTTCTTTCTTTCTTTCTTTCTTTCTTTCTTTCTACTAATCTGCTCCACATTAATTTTTTAAAAAACTGGTATAATTAACACCAACGTGTTTTGGGGTCCTTAAGTACTTTATTATTTTTAATGTTTATCACTTATTTTTGAGACAGGGAGAGAGAGAGAGAGAGAGAGAAAGAGAGAGAGAGAGAGAGAGAGAGAGAAGCAGTGTCAGCAGGGGTGGGGGAGGGACAGAGAGAGGGGGAGACACAGAATCTAAAGCTGGCTCCAGGTCTGAGCTATCATCAGAGAGCCCGATGTGGGGCTTGAACCCACATCTTGGTCTTCAGATCAAGACCTGAGCCGAAATCAAGAGTTAGATGCTTAACCGACTGAACCACCCAGGGGCCGCATTACGTCCTTTAATATAAAATATTGCATCAGCCCTAAAAGCAAGGCTATGTCTCCACCAGTTGTCAGGTTAACTTCTTTCATAAATACTCCAAATGGCAAGTGTCTTTATGAAATTAGATTGAGGAATATGTTGGCATACAGTTTAAAACACCCTGAAGGATTATATTTTTCCAAGTGATAATAAAATTTATATATATGTATATAACATTAAAATTTATTTTATAACTATCTTTAAGTTTTTACATTTAAAATTTTATGTTTAATTTAGTTATTTATATTATTCATAACATAAATAATATAAATATAATTTAGCTTATAATTTAAAAATCTATATTTAATTTATTCATACTATTTAAAATATAAATAATATAATTGTAATATGTAAATTTATGCATTTTTAAATATGTAGTTATATACAAATTTATATATATGTATATTTTTATTAAATGAGGAAGTGAGGCTTTCTTCATTGAATGCTATGTCGAAGGGTATAATTTCTGGGCTCATTTTATTTTCATTTAGTACCCTGAATTCTTTTGTTATAAGCTCTCATATTCTTTTGTATAAAGATTGTAACCAGAATAGCATTCTTATAAACACTCCCACATTATTTTGGGTCAACTTTGGAATAACCAATTAATTATTTCCTATTATATAGAATAATGACATAGTTATCAGTGTAAAATAATAACAATTCATTTAAAGTAGTTATAAACTTAGGTATTATCAAGACACTTAATAAGTATTAAAATGTGTAAAATTGTACTGAAGATAATGTCAGCTTACTCTGTATTTTAATATTGCCATTTTAATCATAGATGATAAACGTTCATGACAATTCATATTTTAAATATTGCTAATTTATGTCATTCATTTATAGTGGTTTATTGCAAGAGAAACAGCTAGCCACTATGTATTTTTTTTCAGAGTTATTTTTATATCAGTTTGTTTGCTGAAAATATGATATCCAACTGAAGTGACTTATACAGTTAAGGCATTTACTATCTCTCTTATTGGGCCAGCACATACACCTACCA
Organism: Lynx rufus; assembly: GCF_022079265.1. Taxonomy (NCBI): domain Eukaryota; kingdom Metazoa; phylum Chordata; class Mammalia; order Carnivora; family Felidae; genus Lynx; species Lynx rufus. The sequence continues at coordinate 137,614,026 of NW_025814867.1, forward strand.
AAAACACATGTTGCACCTTGCACAGTACCAGGAACGCATTCCCATCATGGTGGACAGTAGTCACATATAGACTTACCAAGAGCGTACCTCCCTAGGTTTGGTCAGTGCCAAGCTGCACAAACAAATGCAGAAAATCACCCAGCAATTTGGAAGGAGGCAGGTGCAAGTTTCAACTGCTCAATAACAATAGGGAAAGCTCAAGCCGTTCTCATCTTCCTGGTCTACTACCGTCCTCACTACATACCCTCTCTGGGTAGCTGACGCAAATTTAAGAATCTCATTACTCACACCACAATAGACAAAAGCAGAAAAAGAGGTTGATGAAGGTTATTTTACTTCATGCACTTAGCTTTTTAGATTGGAGAACAAAATTTGCTAAAGCATAACTACAAAGTTCCACTTACATCTCACTGGCCAGAAGGGTTGATACACCTGCTCTAGATCATTGATTAACCAAAGGGAATGTGGGGCACCTGCCTGGGTGGCTCAGTCAGTTGAGCGATCAATTCTTGTTTTATGCTCAAGTCATGATCCCAAAGTAGTGGGATTGAGCCCTGAATGGGACTCTGGGCTGAACATGGATCCTGCTTGGGATTCTTTCTCTTCCTCTGCCCCTCTCCCTGACTTGTGCTATCCCTCTCTAAAAATAAATAAATCTTAGAAAAATTATATCATCCCAATGTTGTACTGACTTAAAGTTTTTGTAAGATGTTAGACTCATTTCTAGGAAATATTATCTTAAAGAAAAGCTAAAAAATAACTGTCAATTTGGCTTATTTAGGATCTTATTAAACTTTCTAGAAGAAAACAAATATATCCATTATATTCAAATCACACTAATATTTGAAAATATGAAGGCAAAAATATATAGTGAACAACTTTAAAGGGAAAAAAAAAACAAAAACAAAAGCACCTGCTTTTGCTCATGTTAAGACCAATAGGAGACTTTATTCCCTAGAAAGTTATTATTTTTTATGAATCTGTTGTCCTGGGGCGCCTGGGTGGCGCAGTCGGTTAAGCGTCCGACTTCAGCCAGGTCACGATCTCGCGGTCCGTGAGTTCGAGCTCCGCGTCAGGCTCTGGGCTGATGGCTCGGAGCCTGGAGCCTGTTTCCGATTCTGTGTCTCCCTCTCTCTCTCTGCCCCTCCCCCATTCATGCTCTGTCTCTCTCTGTCCCAAAAATAAATAAACGTTGAAAAATTTTTAAAAGAATCTGTTGTCTTAAGAAACAAGTGTGAGCATAATGAGCACTGAGGGAAAGAAACCACAAATGTTTCCTCATTTCTTTGGCTGCACAAACTACAAAGTTTCTCCGAATAATGAAAGTAAGAAAGAAAATTATTTGAAGCTTAGGGAGTCATAGCTTAACAGGGTGAAAAGAAATGGCCTTGGCCAAGACAGGTCAAGGAATCTGGAAGACAAAAGCAAATAGACCTTTTCTTCCCAAGACAGCACCACAGTGGGACAACTCTTAACATTTTTAACCCTTGTGCTGTGTCCTACAGAGGCAACAAGAGGACATTTGTCAGGCCTGAGTTGGGTCATGTGCCTGTGTACATGAGTGACACTCCCATTAATATTATCTATTGTGCAAAGAGATTATTCTCACAGAAAAATTGGGCTTCTCTTACTAAAAAAAAAAAAAAAAAAAAAAAGAGAGAAAGAAGTCATGAAGGATAGCAAAAATATAATATTCATTATATTTGATCCTTTGGTGGTCCAACATCCACACACCATTGTCTACATTCATTTATGTTAAAATTCACAAGAAAAACAACAATGCGTGCTTAACTGAATCCAGATGCAACTCCTACCCACAGAGATAGAATCCCATATGTCCTATTTCGTGCATTCTGGGATATGTGAAGAGTGTTTTTCCCCTCTTAGACAAAGTCTTGTTCTTATTGAGGTCAACCGCATGGAAAATGTATTCATATGGGCCCCAATAGAAAATGGCAGAGGGTGAAAATAAAAAGTAGAAAATTTACGCACATGCTGAGACATACACATACACTGACGACAAAGAAGGTAAAAGTAGGGACTTGTCTTGTACTTATGTAACTTCTGTAACTTCTGTAACTTATGTAACTGATAACCAGTTGAGACTGATTTTCGTGACTTCCACTCTGATAACGCACTCCACATTCCCCATGGTTTTAGCTAGCGTTATGAGATGCTTTTGCAGGATCTTAGTTAATACCAGGGGAAGATGCAGCTCAGCTTTCATTTCAAGGACTTTTTGTTCTTCTATCACATAGATAGTCCAGAGCAAGGGGTAATGTAGACAGATGCACCTCCACACCAATGGCTAAAGCATGATGCTCTTTGGATTTCCTAGTCAGAAAATGGCATTTTCATGGGTATACATAATTTCTAGACAAATAGAAGTTCTATTTATGAATTTTTTTGTGCATTTGTATTTGTTTACAGAACTTTTATCAGTACCCCCACTATGAGTTTTTATTTCAAGTATCCATTTAACTTTTGTCAAGTCTTAAAAGTGGTTCATTGTTGCTTTGCTTTTAAGGATTGCCTCCACTAATTTGGCACAGGACCTTCAAGAATGATAATCTCTTCAAATGGAAAAGTCTTAAAGACAAAGTCTCCATAGCCTAAAATAGCAATTTAAATCTGAGTTGAAAACACTAAATATTGCTTATTCACATCTGGACCAGTGAACAACCAACTGATATAAGTGAGAAAGACTAAAATGGTGTCTCTGGTTAACAACCGTACCTTCTGGAACCAAATTTCCTGAGTTAGAATCTTCCCTGGCATTACCGCTCTCAAGCTGTGTAACCTTAGGTTGATTAGTTAATATCATTCAAGCTGCGGGTGACTTATCTCTAAAATAGGGATGCACTGAAACGTATATTATGGGTTAAATTACTTCATTCATGTAATTTGTTTTCCTTTCTTTTTTTGTGTGTGTTTATTTGTTTTTGAAAGAGAGAAGGAGAGAGACAGAGTGAGAGTGGGAGAGGGGCAGAGAGAGAGATGCAGAATCTGAAGCAGGCTCTGAGCTGTCAGCATAGCGCCTGATGCGGGGCTCCAGCTCACCAACCCTGAGATCATAACCTGGACCGAAGTCGGACACTTCACTGTCTGACCCACCCAGGTGCCCCTCATGTAATGTTTTTAAATGTAATATAATTAAAATAATTCAGGCACTGAAAATTCTCAACAAATATTAGCTGTTTTATTATCTCTTAAGAAGGCTTATTTTGAGTATACCCAGTTCTAAAAATTTTGTTTCCTTGTTAAGGTATGAAGGAATACAACGATGACGATAACAATTACAAGGTATGTGCTCTGATGATAACAATTGCAAGGTATGTACCAGACTGCCTGGGATCTGCTACTTACCCTCTGTACGATCTTACATCAGTTCCTCAGTCTCTCGTTTTGGCTTTTTTATATATATATAAAATATATATATAAATTTTATATATATAAAATATATATATAAAATATATATATTATATATTTATATATATTATATATATAATATATATATATAATATATATATTATAAATATATAAAATATATATATTATATATATAATTTATATATATTATATATATAAATATATAAAAAATATATATTATATATATATATTTTATATATATAAAATATATATATAAATATATATCTATATAATGGGGTAAATAATAGTAACCTCTTAAGACACAATCGTGTGAGGTGTTACCAATATTTTAAAGCACTTGGAAAGAAGGTTAGAGTGTACATTTTATCAGCCTACTATATTTTAATGGAAAACATACCTTTTAAAAAATTTTAAATAATTCATTGGCATTGTCAGAGAGTAATGTGTGTTTATGTGTATGTGTGTATATATAGAGATACATACTTTTCATGAATTTTAAATTATTAAAGAAAAATATCATCTGAAAATGTTTGTTGTCTTCTTTCAAAAAAAAAATGGAAAAGAAAAACATAGCTATTTATAAAACTTTGACCTAACCTTGACTTTGGGTTATGTTATACACTAGAATGGCAAGATTGAAACAAGTCAATGAACCTTTAAAACCATGACAACTTCGGGGGAAAGTATCTTATCTCTAAACACAAAATTCTAAAAAACACAGATTATCCAGTAGGAAAATACTTATTAAAAATTAACATCTTCCAGCACAAACTATGGTAATATATAAAAGCATGTAAGTCCCCAGCACAAAACTAAAAGTGAAGAATGTGGTTAAAATAAAAGTTATTAAAATTTCTTTCTCCTGAGACATGTAACAAAATAAAACACGGAAGCACGGAAGACGGGAAATCGCTGAAACAACAAATAATAGGCAGCCAGCAATTTACATGAAAGAGCTAGATGGAGAAGAGCCACAGTGGAGAAGATAAAAGAAATATTATAAAGGTGTGCATTTTAAATAGAGAACATGTTTAAATGCCATCTTTTTTTTTTTTTTTTTTTTTTTTTTTTTTTTTTTTTTTTTTTCAACGTTTTTTATTTATTTTGGGGACAGAGAGAGACAGAGCATGAATGGGGGAGGGGCAGAGAGAGAGGGAGACACAGAATCGGAAACAGGCTCCAGGCTCTGAGCCATCAGCCCAGAGCCTGACGCGGGGCTCGAACTCACGGACCGCGAGATCGTGACCTGGCTGAAGTCGGTTGCTTAACCGACTGCGCCACCCAGGCGCCCCTAAATGCCATCTTGAGGAATAATTCAAAATCATATTTAATGCTATCACAAATTTTGGAAAGGCAATAATAGTACAGTGCACACCTATTAGTATTTTCTTTATGCTGGCCATGTAAGTGGGCAGAAGTGCTTTTGAATAGTCTTTCACTTTCTTCATCCCGACGAGTTTCACTCTATTTAGCTGAGTGCTGATTATAACCTCTCAAGAAATAGGCTGCCCATTGCATGATTTCTTTTTTCTCCTTCTTTCATGTGCAAGCTAACTTGAGTTATTCTATGGAGAATAGTGCAAACATAAGATAACACACATTTTCATCTCACTCTATGGCCCTGGGAATCGTCGAGCGCGATCGTAATTTCCATTTTGGTCCTGTTAGAATGTGAATAATTCCAGTCATTACTTATTGAAAAGAGATAGGCATTAGGGAATGGGCACAGGAAGCATACAAAGGTGTTTTCTGCAGTTCTTGGCAACCCAGATCCAGGTTCTGAGGATCTGACAAACTATTTTTTTCTTTCGTATTCAGATTTTTTTTCTTTTCTTTTCTTCCCAAGCCTAGGATGCAAAGATTGAGAGAGAAAACACACTGTGTTTATTACTGATAACTCTACCGAATATTTCTAAGAGCATGAAGTGTGTAATTGTAGGATTGCGGATCTGGATAGTTATTTTATCATGTAATTCTCGATGTTTACAGAGAGCCTTATTGTAACTTCAATTTTTAATTCGTATTTATGCGTTTTTGGTCACATTCACCAAACCAACAATAGCCAGAATAGTGACTTTTTGAGAAATGGAAGATTTTCCATTTCTTCTTTGGCTCATATTCATAATTTAACTTCAGTTAGATTATATACTTACTAGATGTGCTTGGGTGGCTCGGTTGTTTGAGTGTCTAACGTCTGCTCATGTTATGATCTCCTGGCTTGTGGGCTCAGGCCCTGCTTGGGGCTCTGTGCTGACAGCTCAGAGCCTGGAGCCTGCTTTGGATTCTGTGTCTCCCTCTCTCTCTGCCCCTTCCCTGTTCATCCTCTCTCCCTCTCTCTCTCTCTCTCTCTCTCTCTCTCTCTCTCTCAAAAATAAACATTAAGGGGCGCCTGGGTGGCGCAGTCGGTTAAGCGTCCGACTTCAGCCAGGTCACGATCTCGCGGTCCGTGAGTTCGAGCCCCGCGTCAGGCTCTGGGCTGATGGCTCCGAGCCTGGAGCCCGTTTCCGATTCTGTGTCTCCCTCTCTCTCTGCCCCTCCCCCGTTCATGCTCTGTCTCTCTCTGTCCCAAAAATAAATAAACGTTGAAAAAAAAATTAAAAAAAAAACATTAAAAAATAATAAAGATTATATATTACCATAAATTTACTTTTAAAGGAGAAATATAATAAAAAATAGACACAATTCCACATCTTAGAGAAAACCATCTGCAATATTTTTGTTTTTCTGACATTAAAAATGTTTTAAAAATGGTACCAGGCTGACTCAGTGGAGTGTGTGATCCTCAATCTCAGGGTTGTGAGTTCTAGCCCCATGTCAGGGAAGACTTTACTTTAAAAAAGTTATAAAACACTGTATTTTGAACATTTAACTCAAAAATTAGAAATAATTTATTTTCTTTTTAATACAGGGACTTTTGTAACATCATTCTCATCAATAGAGATCATATATTAGGTGTTCAGAATGAGTCAAAAACTGTCCTTGGCCATGACCGGTGTTATTACATTTAATCTTTATACCTACCTTATGAGATAGTTAGGCAGGATTATTATCACCATTTATTGCCTTTTACTGACAAAGACACAGCCACAGACACATTAAGAACTTGGCCTTGGACTCACAATAAAGTGAAAGCGCGAATTTGAAGTAGACAGGCTGACGCCTGAGCTGTGCAGTTAAAACCATGCCTGCTTAAAGCCACCAAATATGATTGTAGGCCTAAACTATAACTTACGTAACCCAACTTTTTCATTTGTGCCATGTCCTTTCTTTAAAAACAAGATTGTTATTGTAAACAATTCTAAATATTTTTCCATCACAGAATATTACTATTTTCTTTATAGTTTCCAAATATAGTAAGGTAACTACAATATTTTAAATTTTAATAGTTTCCGTCCTTGAATTGCACATGAGGTAAACTGTTAATGTAGCTTCATTGGTAAATTAAATTGTTGTTATTGTTCTTCTGTGAATACGTTCACAAGTTTTCAAATTTCTATGGGTAGGCTTGATTCTGTCTTTCTTGTACATCTGAGCTCTCCTTCCCATCTTCAAGTGCATGAACACAGCCGTCCACTGATTTTACTTTCTTTCCAGAGACAAGTGTGATTTAATTTACTTAAAACAAATGAATAAATAAAGATTATATATGAATAGTATATCATGGACTATTAACACCAAAAAGGAGGGCAATTCTGCCATTTGTGACAACACGGGATGAACCTGGGGAACATTATGCTAAGTGAAATAAGTGAGATTTGGAAAGACAAATACTACATGATCTGGTTTATGTGTGGAATCTAAAATAATCAAACTCATAGAAGCAGACAGTAGAATGGTTGTTGTAAGAGACTAGGGGGAGAGAGAAAAAAGGGATGTGTTCGCCAAGGGTACAAATTTTCAGTGATGTACAATGAACAAGTTCTCAAGATCTAATGTATAGCAGGAAGACTGTAAGTAACAATATTGTATGGTCTACTTGAAATTTGTAAGAGGTCACAGATCTTAAGCATCCTCACCACAACAAAAGGAAGAGAAGGGAGGAGAGGAAAGGAGATGAGAGGAAAGGAGAGGAGAGGAGAGGAGAGGAGAGGAGAGGAGAGGAGAGGAGATAATAGAGAAGAGAAGAGAAGAGAAGAGAAGAGAAGAGAAGAGAAGAGAAGAGAAGGAAAGAAAGGAGAAGGAAAGGAAAGAAGAAAGAAATAGTAACTATGTAAGGTGATGGATAAGTTAATTATAGTGATCATTTCACAATGTATGTTTATACAAAAACATCAAGTACTACATCTAACTGCATACAACTTTAATTTTCATTTATACTTCAGTAAAGCTGAAAACATGAAAAAAATAGAAGTTTAAAAGGTGATCCGCAGCCAAGCTTTCTTTATTGTGTTTTGCAAATATTTATGCATATCTTTTTTTTATTTTTTTAATTTTTGTTTTTCAACGTTTATTTATTTTTGGGACAGAGAGAGACAGAGCATGAACGGGGGGAGGGGCAGAGAGAGAGGGAGACACAGAATCGGAAACAGGCTCCAGGCTCTGAGCCATCAGCCCAGAGCCTGACGCGGGGCTCGAACTCACGGACCGCGAGATCGTGACCTGGCTGAAGTCGGACGCTTAACCGACTGCGCCACCCAGGCGCCCCATATTTATGCATATCTTAAGAAACAAAGAAACAAATATGAAGGAAATACATAAAAGAGATGAAAACATAAGTGACCTGAATAAATGGGTGGGGATCACATGCCTTTAGAGATAATAAGTCAGTGTTGTAAAATTATAAATTCTGATTATTTTGGAATTCAAAGCAATCAACATTTTAAAAACATCAATACATATTTTGAGAGAGAAAGTAGGTAACAAGATGGATCTAAAGTTCCTCTAATAAACCTAAGTCAGTAATTAATAAATGCAAATAACCGGGGCGACTGGGTAGCTCAGTCGGTTAAAAGTCCAACTCTTGGTTTCAGCTTAGGTCTTGATCTCACAGTTTGTGAGTTTGAGCCCCATCTCGGGTTCTGCACTGACAGTGCAGAATCTGTTTGGGATTCTGTTGCCCTCTCTCTGTGTCCATCCCTCACTTGCTCTCTATCTCTCTCAAAATAAATAAAAATACAAACTTAAGGAGTATTTTTTAAAAATGCAAATAACCATGAAAATTCAGAGAAAAAGGGATTGACAAGAAGGTATACTCTTACTACAAAATAAAACATTATATAGGACTGAATTAATCAAAACCTTAAAGTACTAACTAAGGAATGATGGGTCAATAAAAAATAATTAAAATATCTAAAATAAATATACATGAGATAATTTATTTTAAGAGAGAGATATAATTGTTTCTAGCAGTGGTATGTCATACAATTCAATAAATGATGCTGGGAAAAGTTATTAGTTATGTGGAAACAGTAATAATAATAACTTTTTATCACATTTTTATGATAATGTTAGGTTATGCTCACATATACTCCAATTTAGGCAAAACTATCTTTATAAATTTGGTTTTAGAGCATATTTCTAAGCATTCCACAAAATATAGAAATATATGTCTATATAATAATCAAATACTTCTATGGTTAAAAAAATAAGTCAACATTAAATGGCATGTTCTAAAAAAGCATCACATTTGGCAGATAAAGGCTAATTAAATTAAAAAGATAAATAGAATCAACATAGTAAAAAGGAATAAACATCTCCACAGTAAAAGGCCAACAATGAACCGGTATTTTATACAAAATAAATACAAGTATTCCATACCTGAACACTTTATTATGATGCAAATTAATCCATGAACAGACACCAGGATTCATTTATGACATGGTCACATTACAAAACTTTTATCAATATCCAGTATACACAAAGTACACAGAAAGAAGCACTTTTTGTGTCTTGTAAGGTAGTATAAATTGGTTTGAGAGGCTCTGATTTCCCAGAGAGAGGACATCCTGATGCTAGCCTTGGGTGTAAGAGCTCCAGTGAGGTGAGGAGAGTGTCCAAGCTGGAAAGAAAAGCCAGGTGTAGAAGGTAGGTGTGGCTGTCCCCTAAGGTTTTCGACACCAACCAAGAAAAGAGTGAATGGGTTATTTCTTTAAACCTTGCGTCTTGGAAAGACGTAAGCACCAGTCTCTGTTTAAAACCTTTTTCTCAAATTCAGGGATCACATATCAAGATCTCCCAAGAATAGTAGCCCTTCAGATTGTCAAGTTCATTAGAAGACCATCCAGGAAACAAGATATTGGCCTCACCATCTGAAGCATGTTTTGGATGTGGCACTCGTAAAACCAGCTTCCCTTTGGCTGAATCAGGAAAGGAGGCAGTGAACGTCCCTCTATTTTATGGGTCTGAAGAACCACAGCAGTTTTCTCGAGAACAAAAAAAAAAAAAAAAAAAAAAACAAAAAACCCTTGATTCGAAGAATTTTTCTCTCTTCTTCCTCTTAGGTCACTTTATATATTTTGGAAAGGAATGGAATATTGATGCAGAACAGGTGGATACTTCTTTCCATTGTTTGGTACGCCTGTAGTTAATGCCTGTCCCAGCGATTGATGGCTCTCTTTAGAGTGAACAGTATTTGACAACTGCTTTCTTCAGCTTTGGTCCCTAGTGAATAATTCTGTTTCAACTTTTTCAAATCCAGAGTAACAAGAAAAGGCTTAATTGATACCCCATTATTTACAGATGTATTTGGAGTCTGTGAGATAAATAACATGATATGAGATGTGTACTAAGGAAAGGAGGATTATACCCTTAATTTCATATATTTTATATATACTATAAATATGTATTATTTCTAAAGTATTAGAAGCATAAGCAATGATAATATTCTCTATAGAAACATGAGGGCAGAAAAGAATAACATTTGAGTGAAATGCAGATTACACAGTAAAAGTAGGACCTTCCAGAATGAGAACTGTCAACTTTGCTTGTATCAAATAGGTTTGTTCACCAGCTTGCCTGTACGTAAGAGGGAATATTTGCTTTCCTAACCTCTCTGTGCTCCTCGATCCTTGCCTCATCTGTTCCTATGTTTGATATTGGCATGCCACTACATTACCGTAAAACATTTTCTAACCAGACATTTGCTTGATGACCCCCTGCCATTTCACACTTTGTAGGAGTGGACCCTGACAGGAAACTGAACGAACCAAATCTCAAGGGAGTAATTTAACTCCTGACTAAAGCCACTCTGCATATCAAAAATTCTGTTCCCACTGGGAGGAAACATTTTCTTCATCAGTTACATTTCCCAGTAATTGGTTACAATGATTTAAGAATAAAATACAGGAGTGTGAGAGTGGCTGAATAATTTTCTCCTCCTAACTCCATTGTGACTCTGGCAAGAGTACCTGTGATGTTCATCTCTGCTATATGTACATCACTTAAAAAAGTGTAAAGAATTGAAGATTATGTAGACATTAACAAAGTGTACCAAAAGTGTTCCAGAATTGAAAGCATTTGTTGTTTTGCTTGTGGGACACTGAAAGAGGCATACAGGATCTGTGTGAGTTTATAAGAAATAAGCAAAAATAGGCATAGATTTCAAATATCCTTTTGAAAATTAAGTCTATTTTTTTTAAGTTTTTTCTTAAGGTTGCTTTGTTTTTGTTTTTGTTTTTGAGAAAGAGAGACACATACAGCAGAAGTCAGGGAGAGACAGAGGAGAAGTGAGATAGATAGGATTCTAAGCAGGCCCCACACTGCCAGTGCAGAGCCTGACATGGGGCTCGAACTCACAAAACCTCGAGATCATGACCTGAGCTGAAACCAGTAGTCCCACGCTAAACTGGCTGAGCCACCCAGGCATCCCTTAAGTTTCTTTGTATCTGTTCTTTAAAATGCACACAGTAACACATTTGGGATGAACAGGATTAGAGAGATGCAGAAAAACATTAACTGTCCATAAAACCTCTTTTTGGTTCAATAGAGGATGTATGATATGCTTTGTTATTGTTTGGGGGTCAGTTTTCAGTGTTCACAGAACACAAAGAAAATGTATATTCAGGTTTTTAAAATTGTTTGCATATGAAACAATGGATGGCTGTCCTTGCTTTGCCTGTTTATGATGTTCACAAATTCTACTTACCATTGTGAATTAAAATCAGCCCCCCCAAAAATATGATTCAAGTTTCTAACCTAGGTGAGTTAACTGCTAGCAATTGCAATAAAGCACAAACATCACAGTCAGTTCTTCAGTTCACAAATCACCATATAAGTAACCTGTTCATCATAATCATTTACATTCATATACTTTCAAGTCCGATGGTAGGTGGTCACAGCCCATCTTTTGTTCAGTTCATACAGAGAGCAAACATGTAGTTGTGTTGCCTTTTCATCTCCTAGTGATAAACCCAAGTGACATTTTACAAAACGGGTCACAGAAAGAAGTCATTGGGCCACAAAAATATGAGTTCAAGACCATAAGAAGCCAACACTGGAAGTTCAATTCAAATATAATATAAATGGAGTTCTAGAAGAAATAGGGGACCATGGAAATGTTGATACCGCCATGGTTTCAAAGACTTGAGATAAGCAGTCAAGGAATTTCATTAAAGGTGAGCTTCCCAACAAACATGGGGAAACACATTGTTACAGAAAGGATGAAGATATTTCAGACAAAGTGATGTCAGTCAAATTTCACATGGCAGAACTTCTCAAAGATGTTTTATGACAATGAAAATTCACAGGATAACATATTAAAAGATGACCCAACCTTAGAAAGTATTATGGCAATTCACTGCGGCTTAGAAAAAAATGCTCAGTCTGCAGTGTAATTTTGTTTTTCTTTTTGCCTTCTTCTGAGAAGACTGTTAAACTACTCTTTTATATCTGGTGTTTAACATATAGGTATGTATTTAGCAAAGAAATAAAATGTTTCAATTCTCAATGTTTTTATAGAGTTTAATGTGTCCAGGACAACAGATTAGTAGTTGGGAAATTTTCACCCAAAACTATAAAATAGAAACAAACTTGATCTTGCATTAATTCCTTGAATGCCTATGCAGGATGAGACACTGAGAATCAAGTAAAAACAGAATCAGACACTAAATCAGATTGAATACAACTACATGCATGACACAACCGAACATAGCTGTTCAGATATCTTCAAAATCATTAAATTATTAATTTTAAATTTTATGACTTTTTTAAGGTTCTCTGAAGAAATTCTGTTTAATCAAGAGTGTCAATGGTTGTTAACTTGTTTTTTCAAAATTTTGTAAATGTCGTTACTTTTATTTGACGTACATAGAGTTAAAATAATACAGGATTGAAAATGCGTTATTTTCATTATACAGATGTTTTTCAATTACACTTTGGTTTATTTTTTTTTAATTTTTTTAACGTTTTATTTATTTTTGACACAGACAGAGCAGGAACGGGGGAGGGTCAGAGAGAGAGAGGGAGACACAGAATCTGAAACAGGCTCCAGGCTCTGAGCTGTCAGCACAGAGCCCGACGCGGGGCTTGAACTCATGGACCGCGAGATCATGACCTGAGCCGAAGTCGGCCACTCAACCAACTGAGCCACCCAGGCGCCCCAATTACACTTTGGTTTAATAAATAACAGAATTAAAAAAATATATCTGATGAAATGTTTTAATAGATAAACTTTATCAAATGTCTAGGCATCTGCCATTGAAACACACTTGGTTATTTTCAAATATACTTCTTATTATTCATTATTAGAGGAGAATTGACAAAATTAATAGTAACTGATGAAAGGACTTTTAAACCTCACAGATTTTCTTTGGCTTATTTTCTGTAGTAGAGTCAGATAAGAATTTAAGAACTATTGACTAAGTAGAAGGATGAATAAAACATGGATAAATGAATGTTTTGTATTTCATCACCAAAGTCATTAATGGCGAAAAAAAAGGAAAAAAGACAAAAGAAAATAGACGAGTTCCACTATAAACGGTATGGAGGCATGATGTGGCTGCTAAATAAGACCAAGAAAATAATTTTAAACTATTTTTTTCTTTTTTTCTGAGAGAGAGAGAGAGACAGAAAGGGAGAGAGAGGGAGAGAGAGGAAGAGAGAGGAAGAGGGTGCATGAGCAAGAGGCAGAGGGAGAAAGAGAGAGAGTCTTAAGCAGGTTCCACACCCAGAGCAGAGCCAAGGCTTGATCTCCGGACCCTGAGATCATGACCTGAGCTGAAATCAAGAGTTGGAAGCTTAACTGACTGAGCTACCCAGGAGGCCCCCAAAAATAATTTTTAGTTTTGTATACTGTGAAACTTTCCATTTTTTGTCAATCAGAAAAAATACAGTATTCACCTACTTATCATACTATTACAAATGAAACAGTGCATTTACTAAATCTACATAGGCATCTATAAAAGGCAAGAAGACAGATTCATTCATGCTTGGTACAGTATGTGAAGAGTGATGAAAATAGTTAATTTAGAAAGACAAACTTGTGAGGTGAAATGACTGCAGAAACTAAGTCCTGATTGAGGAGAAATATTTTTTTGTTAACTTATTAGCAGATTAATTTTCACTGTCCATAAAATGTACTCCTGTGTCAAGTCAGCCAGAGGTGAATAAATTATATCTAAGAAACAATATTAGTTTGAATTACATGTTTCACGTAGAACCCCAGCATTTTTTTGGATCTTTGACAAACATTGTAAGGTTGAAGAACATTAGGTATGAAGGCCACTTAGGCGCCTACATCCAATTATATAAAAAGTTACAATTACAAGTAGATTGTCCTGTAGGAACCTAAGCCGCATTTCAGTTCTTATCCTCCTTGAGATTCTCAATGGGAAAAGTGGGGAAGTGGGGAAGCATTTAGTGTCATTGTACTTGGAGGAACCCCAGCTCCCTTCATTGTAGTGAAATGTCAGTCCTGGAGCTGTTTCCACCAGGGAAATGGCTTCATACTCACTTGTAATGGCAGCGGGGAACCCACGTGTGGCCATTGAGACACATGCCACTATTTCAGTGAGAAATAGAACACTACAATAAGATGTACCATCCTGATAAAACATGGCTCCCTACTGAATTTTTAGAGAAGATATTGATCTAATTTCCCAGCGGAAGAACATCCTCTCCCTAAAAGTACCATTCTAAACGGAAAAAATGCAGAAATTCATGGAAAGTGAAAATTTTAAATTTCAGACATGCTGTTTCATTGGGTTATACTGGAAAATCTAAATAGGTAGTTGCTATAAGCTGCATCTAATTGGAGCTTGAATAAACTAATGAAGTTTTATAAAATATGAGAATTTTTTATAAAACCTTTGCCGTTTGATAGCATTTTTATTTCCATGAGTTTGGAGCTCTCAATTTATGTTCAACTGAGCAAAGAAAAAAAATTAAAAATGACCTTTGAATTTTACTAATTGATGTTGTTTATGGTCACTTTTTGTTTTGCAAAATTGTATAGTGGTTTTTAATGTCATATGGATTTTCTCAAGGGTTATGCACAGAGATCACTGTCTCCTTGCTGTGTTCGTATATTTTGATCATTTATTTTCAATAGCAGCTATATATTTCTCCTGACAAATACATCCTATGCAACACGACAAAGTTAAATAGAAATTAAAAGTGTCTGTGGATGTTTAAGTAATTATTGATTGAAACAGTAGAAAAGCATGTTCTAATTTAACTTTGTTCTTTGATATCTATTTATCTAATCTATCATCCAAAAAAAATAAAGACAGTAATTTATATAAATGTGTCAATTAGTTAGCATAGGCAAATTTTCAGGTGGGTTGGGTAGAGGGGAGCCGAACTCCAAGGCGGTAATAATCTAGAAAACCCGCATCCCTGCTACGGGGCTGGTGTGGGATCTTTGAGCCTGGAACGGATAATCTGGGGGACCGGAAAGATAGTGTCCTCTTGAAGGCCTCTGCTTTGTCTCTATGTGATATAGTGACTTCTGTGACTAGAGTGATTATTTGGAAAATTACCACAACTCCCAGGGAGAAATGTTCCTCACATTTGGAGTGGAGGGAACCTGAACCTCCACCCTCGTTGGTACATTTGATCAAGGAAACTAGGAACAATAACTAGGACTGCAGTAGAGGAAATTCAATCTGCAATAAAGAGATATAAAATCCCCAAAAGCGCAGGTCTTTAAAGAAGATTTTGGTTTATTTCAATTAGAAGGTCGAAGATGCAAGGTACATACACCAACTATTAGAAATCATTCAAAGTAAAATGAAAGTAATGACACTTTGCCCCTTTGAGACATTGAGGAAAAAGGGTTTAGGTCTGCTTCAGCTATATATTAACAAGTTGGATTCACAAGGAAAATACACATTACTGAGATGCTTACTGATTACAAGTAATCATTCAGGTATGGAAGCCTTTCATATTCAAAATATCAATATTAAATTGATATGTCATGAAAGAAAAAACTTAATAGCAGGGCCACAGTTGACTTCCCTTCCAGATTTGATACTCTTTCTTCCAAAGGACGTTAAAACAGACTGACTGCAAAACTCAGATAGGACTATGGCTTCATTAAATTTGTTGAGATATTTGCTTAGCAAAAATAATAAAAATGAAAATCAAGCTGTACTATGGACAGAACTCAGGAAAGTTGGGCAATATTTTCTTAAAGTCCCTCCATACAGGACTTAATATGTCCAAAGGGCATTATGAAGCAGAAATTTAAATCAAGAAAATAGGCAAGAAGCCTAGAAGTAGAAAGATTTTGTTCTATAATCTTAAGTAGATAGAAAACCCCTAGTAAGCCTCCTGAAATACAGGTTAGGTCCTCTGTTTAGCTCTTTACACATTTAATTTAACCGAAAGTGTTCTGGCTTGAGCAGATGACCTTACTGAAATAAAAACAAAGTTTGGGGTGCCTGGGTGGCTCAGTCAGTTAAGTGCCTGCTCTTGATTTTGGCTCAAGGGGTGATCTCTTGGTTTGTGAGTTCGAGCCCCATATCAGGTTCTGCACTGACAGTGCGGAGACTGGTAGTCTCAATCTCTCTCTCTCTCTCTCTGCCTGTCCCCTGCTTGCTCTCTATCTAACTCAAAAATAAATATTAAAAAAGTAAGTAAATAAATAAATAAATACATACATACATAAATAAATAAACATTAAAAATTTATTTAAAAAGAAATAAAAACAAAGTTTGCCTCTGAAGAAAATATTGGGATAAAGTGTCCACAACCAAAATAAAATCTAATAAAATACTACATATTCCATTTTGACTTATTCAATACATTTATATATATATTTTTTTCTGTTAAGAAGTTACTGCTAGAAAAATAAGTACAGCTTTTCTCATTTAAAAAAAACAATGGAAAAAGGAAAACATTTCAGCTGAGTCTTGAATATTGAACGGTTACACATACCAAAAATATTAAGATTCTGTCATTGGAAACTGCCAGCCATAATACACAGATGAGTTTTTCAATCAGTAATTGATCATTAAGTACAAGTAAATAATTTTGGTTGTTTGGACATATTATATTCTTTGTGGGAACAAACCAATAACTTCACAAAACTGTCTAAGCTTATGATAAGTAGTTAACAAGAACATATGAACCTATTTTTTTAAAAAAAGTATTACTTTAACAGGCTCATCTCAAAAATAATCATTATTTTTCAAACACTTTGGGACATTAGCTAGTCCTAGAGAATGAGAGATTTACCTAAATGTTAATGTCAGGAAGGGTAGCAGAATGTGCCGCCCCAAAATATGCCTCTTTGTCTGAAAGATTATTTTGGACTGATTGAGAAACAGCAGACTCGGGAGAAACTCTGAAAACAGAGTAGAAGTATCCCTTTTATACAGAAAACTTACTTTTATAGAGGATCTGTCCATTTGTAAGCTTAGCTTCCTCTCTGTGCCAGGAGGAGAAAGATGATTCTAAATCACAGGAGACCCTTATCCATAGAGAAGGCATAGACTCTTCTGTACAAGTCTACAAACAAACCCTACCTTACTTTTCCTGGTAACTTCCCAATACTGGTCTCCCCACACTTCTCTCTTTGGTCTTTAGCTGAATATGATATTTAAGCTGGTGGTTTAGAACACCTCAGGGAGTTTCCCATTCCCCCCTGGGTATTTCTCATGTATACATGAGGGATACATATTAATAAGCTTGTTAGTTTTTCTCTTGTCAATCTGTCTTTTATTGCAAGAGTCTCAGCTAAGAATTCTGAATGGTAGAGAGAAAATTACTTTTCTCCCCTACGATTATTAAATAATAAAGCAGGAACATGCTTATTAATTTACAGTGTTCTTGGGGCGCCTGGGTGGCTCAGTCGGTTAAGTGTCCGACTTCGGCTCAGGTCATGATCTCACAGTTCGTGAGTTCGAGCCCCGCGTCGGGCTCTGTGCTGACAGCTCGGACCCTGGAGCCTGTTTCAGATTCTGTGTCTCCCTCTTTCTCTGCCCCTCCTCTGCTCATGCTCTGTCTCTCTCTCTCTCAAAAATAAATAAACATTAAAAAAAATTTTAAAAAAACAAAAAAAAATTACAGTGTTCTTTTATTTTTTTTTTTAATTTTTTTTCAACGTTTATTTATTTTTGGGACAGAGAGAGACAGAGCATGAACGGGGGAGGGGGAGAGAGAGAGGGAGACACAGAATCGGAATCAGGCTCCAGGCTCTGAGCCATCAGCCCAGAGCCTGATGCGGGGCTCGAACTGATGGACCGCGAGATCGTGACCTGGCTGAAGTCGGACGCTTAACCGACTGCGCCACCCAGGCGCCCCTACAGTGTTCTTTTAAATATACTGTTAATGTTTGGTTTGCATCCTAGTATTATCCACTCATTTCCTGATTAACAAAAACAGATTACCTGAGTTTTAATTCACAATTATTATATAAAATCAGAATAGTTTTTCTGAATTTGAATTTAGTGAATAGTGCTTGTAATTTTTAATATGTCTCATCACATTTTAGCTGATTTTATTAGTAAGAACTCACAGGACCTTAACAGAGGAAATTACATTCTTAGGTGTCCATTGAATGGTGTAATTCTTTGCATTCATGTAACTTCGATCTACATGATATCTGGAAGGATTTTCGCAAAGCACTGATAAATTTCCTAATAATATTCCAGAATAGAGGATAACCATCTCTCTTAGTGCATAATTTGGTTACTACAGGCCAACCCTTCCCTCTCTGTTACTTACGTTGATCTCTGATAGCTCTCCGTAATGTCTGTTCCTTCATTCATCTTTGCTCATTCTATGTATGGGAAAAGTTCATCTATTTATGATAGATTTCAAATATATATCCTCATTTCCACTTCAATTTAACATCAAAGATATTCCTTTTTCTAAAAGAGTATTATTTGACAATCTAAATATTTGAGTTCTTATGAAGAAAATACATAGCAAGAGAAAAAAAATTAGTCTCCACAGTTCACAAGAACTCTCAAGATCCTGAGACAGTACACTTTGCAATTCCACCTTTTTGACTTTTAGGAAGTTAAGAATGTTTTATTGTTTAACCCCTAAATAAATGTCTTCTGGATAAATAAATAAATCATAACTTGCTTATAAAATGCTGAAATGCCTAAAAATAACTCTAATAAATTAACAAAAAAAGGTTATCAAAAATCAAAGAAAGATGTCATAACACCAGGACTTTAAAGTACGTGTGGTTTTCCTACCAGTATTTTTGAGGCCTGGACAATTTCAGAATGAAATCAAATTCCTCAGGTCTACAGGTCTGTTCAAATGAGGTGCCATTCTTGAACTTGGCCAAGATGAATAGTGTGTACAATTGTTCTACTAAACTTTGTCAGTTATTGCTATTTGAGCAGTATACAATGAAATAAAAACATAACTTGAAAAAAAAAAAGCATCTCAGAGCAGCTTGTTAAAAATGAAACAACACGCCCAAAATAATCACCTGCCCCCACCTTAGGCAAACCAAGGCTTAGTTGCAAAATGTAACCTTTTAACCAGTCAATCTGGAATAAACTGACCAGGGCAAGTGAGGTTATGTGCCTGATAGACATCCCTTTCTCCAAAAGAAGGTGACCTTATCAGAAATAATCTTGTCTTTATGACTCCTTTGTCTTATCCACTTTCTGACTTTATAAATCTTCTATTTTGTACAATTCCTTGGAGCCCCTTTCTACTTCCTAGACTGGATACTGCCCTGTCTGTGAATTGTTGAATGCAGCCGATTCAATCTTCAAATTTACTCAGTTGAATTTTGTTTTTTAACAATGAGAAAAAAAACATACCTTTTTCGGTGTAATTAGATGTTGTAAAACAAAAACATTTTTTCTTTCTTTCTTTCTTTCTTTCTTTCTTTCTTTCTTTCTTTCTTTCTTTCTTTCTTTCTTTCCTTCCTTCCTTCCTTCCTTCCTTTCTTTCTTTCTTTCTTTCTTTCTTTCTTTCTTTCTTTCTTTCTTTCTTTCTTTCTTTCTTTTCGCCTTAATCCTTCTAGGTCCTTGGCTAGGTCTCTGTTAGAAGAGAGAGATTGACAAGAGAAAACCAAACAGAGGAGTATTAATATGTATGTCTTGTATATACATGAGAAAAACTCAGAGATGATTGACTCTAAGGGGTGCTTATTCACTAATGTCAACTCAAGAAAAGAGATTTGGGGTTTCTGGGTAGGTGAGGCAAATCGTGGGAAAGTGGTGGGGCAAAGTACTGTGTACAAGGGTAAGGTTTGATAGATTTAAGTTTGATAGACAGATTTAACTCTTGCAATTAAGAATCATCCTTCTCGGGGCGCCTGGGTGGCGCAGTCGGTTAAGCGTCCGACTTCAGCCAGGTCACGATCTCGCGGTCCGTGAGTTCGAGCCCCGCGTCAGGCTCTGAGCTGATGGCTCTGGGCTGATGGCTCAGAGCCTGGAGCCTGCTTTCAATTCTGTGTCTCCCTCTCTCTCTGCCCCTCCCCCGTTCATGCTCTGTCTCTCTCTGTCCCAAAAATAAATAAACGTTGAAGAATCATCCTTCTCTACTGGATACAGAGAGATTTCCTTTATAAATGAGATTTCCTTTATAAATGTAAATTTCTCTTAAAAAGGGGAAACATGCTTTATCTTCAGAACTTCTCTTGTGTCTGCTGTTTCTTAATATAATCAGTTCAGAAAAATCCTTATGCCAAAGAGATATATTTTTGAGTGACACACAGGCATACTTTGGTGATATTGTGAGTTTGGTTCCAGGCAACTGCAATGAAACAAATATAGTAATAAAGCAAGTCAATTTTTTTGGTTTCCTTGTGCATTCAAAAGTTATGCTTATATAATACTGTAGTTTAATGAGTGTGCAATAGCATTATGGCTAAATACACAATGTACATAACTTCATTAAAAACAATTTCTTGTTAAAAATTCTAACCATCATTTGAGCTTTCAGTGAGTCAGAATCTTTTTGCTGGTGGTGGGTACTGCTTTCGTGTTATTTATTTAACTTTTCTCTCAAAAAGCTTGGAGTACAACTTTCATATACCAAGCAAGCAATTAGTAATTGTGTTAATATTTCAACATTATCTATTTTGTAAGGGATCGCTCCATGTACTGAATCCATTGTAGTTCAAAAACTACCGATCATTTTTCCATTTTTTTCTCAGGTTGAGATATTTCAAATAAAACTTGTAAGTGAAATATTTCCTTTCCCTCCATAAGTTTCAAATTATGTTTATGTTTAAATCTTTTTCATTCAAGGGGGTTCTACTCTAAAAATAAGGTTTTTGGACTTTCTAAATTTTTAATATTTGTTGTTTCTTTTTTTTTATTTAACCAGGGAATTCTTCTGTGTATACTTGAATAAAATGCACATTCTATTTTTCATGGATGGAGATATATATATTTATACATGGTTATATATATATATAACCATGTATACTGAAGTATGCTTCCAGTAAAAAAAATGTTCTTGTTGAAAAAAAAATAAATTTAACTGAGGGTACTTGTTTAAAATAAAGCATGTCAGGGGAACCTGGTTAAGCACCCTATTCTTGATTTCATCTCAGGTCATGATCTCATGGTTCATGGGAGCTAGCCCCACATAGGGGTCCGTGCTGACAGCACAAAGCCTGCTTGAGATTCTCTCTCTCCTTCTCTCTCTGCCCCTCACTTCTTATGTGCAGTCTCTCTTCCTCTCTCTTTCTTTCTCTCTTAAAATAAATAAACAAACTTATAAAACAGTTGAAAAAATAAAATAAAGCATATCAGAGGGGAGGTGGATGGGGGCATGGGGGGAATACGAACAGGGATTAAGAATACACTTATAATGAGCACTGAGTAATGATCTATAGAAATGTTAAATCACTACATTGTACACCTAAAGCTAATATAACACTGTATGTTAATATACTGGAATTAAAATAAACAACTTAATAAAAAAGAATAAGGTTCTGTGGAGTGCAATTGTAATGTATGGTAATGGTGATTTGCGTTATTTGTAATGATAGCTTTATATCACATGAGTGTGTCTGCTTTACTTGATTACTAAAGAGACACTCAGTGCAAATAATTGAATGGTAATATTTCCATTTAAAATTATGTGTTTTTCTATTGATACTTCCACTAATGTGTTTACAAATTCTATGTGAAAAAAATATAAACTGTTTAACCAATATCTAATAGCATTCTAAAAGATGAAAAAAAGCTGTCTATAGTTACTTAACACATTTCTTTTCCATAATAGTGCTACACTAAAATTTAATGATGTAATTCTCTATAATTATGTGTAAATTTAAAAGCACTGTGTGGGCTTTTCTGCAAGAGTATATTAAAATGCTGACACTGAATACAACCTATGCATTATATATCTTTAATTTTTAGTGCAATGGCATTTGCATTTGAGCAATAAAAATAATCAACTTAATTTGCCCTCCTAGAGAGCATGGAAGTGGCTTTGATTAGCCTATTGAAAGCCTGTGTTGTTCCCCTTGAGTTTGGATGCAGGGGGTAGAATTGCCAACATGATGCAACTCAGTGGGGATTCAGGGTGTCATGGCAATGCTAAAGTTGACTACATTAAATGCAAAGGAGAAGGTCATTGACTGGGAACAAACAAGTTGTTTATGTTGCTGAGGGTTCTATCTTTTGGAAATAATTTATCCATGTTATTATGTTATAATCCTTAATACGTACATTTTTTCTTCGTTGTTCATTTGTCTATTTTTGTACATGACCATCAAAAGGATTAAAGTAAACAATGCCTAGTGCTTGAGCAGTGTTGTGTTTGCTCTCACCAGCTATGCTGGAAAATCCCAAAATTCATGGGGTATTGGGTAGAATACTTAAGTAGGTCTTATTTAGGTAGTAGGGACTAATAAACCTTAGAATGAGGACTGCACTGACTCTGCCTTAAAACATCAGCATCAACAACAAAAGAATACCAGGAAGGATCAACATATTCCAAGTAAATTAATTGAATTACGCCCTCCATAAACTCAAAAGTTTTTTTTCTTTTTTTGAAACTCAAAAGTTTTTAAGATATATAAAAATAGCCAGCATCCATCAAGGTAAAATTCACAATGTCTTTCACCCAAAGATTATCATATAAACAAAGAATCAGGAAAATAAAAATATTCAATGAAAATACACCTAGAATGGACATATGTTATAATTTGCAAAGACATTAGTTATTACAACTATATTCCATATATTCAAAAGTATGTATAAATGTTTATACACAAATACATTATGTTTATTTATTTATTTATTTTAACGTTTATTTATTTTTGAGACAGGGAGAGACAGAGCATGAACGGGGGAGGGTCAGAGAGAGAGGGAGACACAGAATCTGAAACAGGCTCCAGGCTCTGAGCTGTCAGCACAGAGTCCGATGCGGGGCTCAAACTCATGGACCGCGAGATCATGACCTGACCTGAAGTCGGACGCTTAACCGACTGAGCCACCCAGGCGCCCCTCATTACGTTTAAATATGCAACATATTTATATAACATATTTAAATACATTTAAATATACATATTTAATGTGTTGAAATATACAACATATTTAAATATACAACAAAGAAATATAATAGTTGTGGGGAATGAACAAATCTTGTTTCCATTCACAACAATCAACTGAATCCTTTTCTGTTTCATAGAAGTGTGTGTGTGTGTGTGTGTGTGTGTACACGTTCCCAACATGTTTGGAATATTTCTATGCTTTCATTACTGTTTACATCACTGGATATGGGATGTCCTCTATTTCATTAAATTGATGTCACCATAAAATGAGAATTATTCTTTTGATTGAAATAATGAAGCCATTCCACAGTGTCTTTAGTTTTTCTTCATTTGGCACTCTTTACTCCAAGATTGGACCCTCTCAACAATCTCTTATGAATCTCTCTTATTCCTCCTATGCCTCACACTAAACCCATTGATTTTCTCTCATCCTGCTTGCATCATCAATTTTCTTTGAAGCGACACTTCCCACTCAACATTCTCTTGCTTCCTATGTGTCTTTCCAAACGCTCAGGTCTTTGTGAAAAGAAGTCAATTTGTATTCTTCCCATAATGTTGCAAAAGAAATGATGACCCCTGTCATTTAATTCTTTATAATAAAGTCTACAAAATATCAATGACACAATTTTTTCTTCTGGTGGACCATGGCAATTCTGAAGTAGGTGTTTGCATATTGAACTTACCCAAAGCAAAATAACTATTGTGAGTGTTCTCCAAGAGGCCAAGGCTCCCTTGCTACATTTTAAATAATTGCCTATTGTGTTTCCTTTAAGTCATTCTAAAACCTCTAACTACAAAGCACTATTACAGCTTCTCTAAAAATATTGGAGCAGTATCTTAGTCACGCATTCCTCAAAATTGCAATCAGAATATGATTACATATTGCCTTACCTCTACCTTGGCTTCTGTAATTTATCAGAGTGACTTTTGCTGAGATACCAATACTGTGCACATTTAAAAGGTGATACCCCTCAGCACTCAAGCTCTGTCCAGTTGATTTTCTCAAATCTACTGACACAGTGTTCGTCCAACTGGAACTATGCTAAGTCATACTGGCTTAGTTAGAGAAAGCATTATGAGGCCAAACACAACAACCAACAAAGTTCCCATACAACTTATATATATGTATTGATTTATTTCAGAACATTCTTTTTTTTTAAAGGTCATACCATATGGTTTCACTCTTATGTGGATCCTGAGAAACTTAACAGGAACCCATGGGGGAGGGGAAGGTAAAAAAAAAAAAAAAGGACGTTAGAGTGGGAGAGAGCCAAAGCATAAGAGACTGTTAAAAACTGAGAACAAACTGAGGGTTGATGGGGGGTGGGAGGGAGGGGCGGGTGGGTGATGGGTATTGAGGAGGGCACCTTTTGGGATGAGCACTGGGTGTTGTATGGAAACCAATTTGTCAATAAACTTCATATAAAAAAAAAATAAAGGTCATTCTTGAGATACGTATGCTGTCACCCTTTTAATTTTCTTCTTTTTTTTCAATTTTTCCATATACATGTGATTGAACTATTGTGATGCTCTTTTGTCTTATGCATGCAAATTCTTGATTGTTATTTGTGAATGATGACGTTTACCATTGTCCTATTTTAAGACACCAAAAACTAAAATCTTATGCTGCTACTTTGAAGAGGTTAGTATTTACTTTTTGGTATTTAGTATTTGGCCTTCTTACCAACTTCTACTTTTGTGTTTTTATAGTCAGGCTATCTTGTTAAATTTCTTTTTTTTTTCTATTTCACTTCTTTGTCAGTAAACAAGGTTAAATGGGTAAGTCAAACTGGTCAAATCATGATATCATACCGTCTTTAGCCAAAGAGATTTATTTCATTCCTGAGGAAAATATGAATGCAGTAATTCCAATTGAAATTCTTTTCTTTTAAAATTTTTAAAGGTTTTCATTTATTTTTCAGACAGAGAGAGACAGAACATGAGCAGGGGAGGGGCAGAGAGAGAGCGAGACACAGAATCGGAAGCAGGCTCCGAGCTGTCAGCATAGAGCCCGACGCGGGGCTCGAACTCTCAGAGTGTGAGATCGTGACCTGAGCTGACGCTTAACCGACTGAGCCACCCAGGAGCCTCTCAACTGAAATTCTTCAAGGGACACTTTTGACATTTTCTTTCTCTTTGAATATAGGTAGATACGAACACAAATACTAGATTTACAGTTTCATATTTCTGGGAACAGCTAACCTTAGAAAATTAAAGTGTCCATTCAAAGAGAAACTGTCAGGAGTATAAAGAAAGAAAACGTTTCAAGTGATTGTAGTCTTATTTGGATTCTATCACTATCCCCTTCCCCCACCTCTTCTTTTTCTTCTTCACTAGTTCTCAGCCTTGGCTGCATGTGGGTGTCACCGGGCTCCCATTCCCAGAGATTCTGACTGAAATGATACGTGCTGTGGTCCAGATATGAGAATGTTTAACAGATTCACATGTAATCGTGCACAACCATGATTTAGGTGCACAACTATTTAGCTGCACAGTAAGTCAATAAGTTTGTCCTCTTTCTACCACGCCATAAAAAAAATCATGGAGTGATATTTTCATTTTCACTCCTCTTCTCTACTGTGTTTGTTGAAACCATCTGAAGTATCAGATTCAGACATTTAGTTCTTATGGCTTTTCTTTCTTAGTTCTTATTCTTTTAAAAAAATTGAGTTAATCCGATTAAATCGCTAAATTAATTAAATTCAACTGTTTTAGAGTTTTTTTTTTTTTTAACTTTGGTTTTTCATGTGTTTTGGTGATGACAACTATTTCTTCCATTGTGTATGCCTTCTATTTTTAAATTAATTTGATTTAGGGGCCCCTGGGTGGCTCAGTTGTTAAGCGTCTGACTTTGGCTCAGGTCGTGATCTTGTGGTTTGTGAGTCGAGCCCTGCATCAGGCTGTGCTGACAGCTCAGAACATGGAACCTGCTTCGAATTCTGTGTCTCCCCCTCCCGCTGCTCACAATCTGTCTCTCCCTTTGTCTCAAAATAAATAAATATTAAAAAACATTTGGAGATTATCTGATCTTATAGCAGGGCCCTGAAAACATGACCTGAATAAGCTGCCTCAATTCTTACTCTTAACATACCTGGTTATTTACATGTTACTTTTTATCTTTCCATCAAATTATTTTTTTTTGTTTAAATTGACCAGATTCAGATTTGATGTTTGAATTCAAAATACAAAATGAACAAGGAAATTTGGACTAGGAATTTTTTTAAATGAACCTGCAGAAATAGAGCATTTTGATATTTTTTATAACTTTGAAATTGTCTGAAATGCAGGAAAATTCACATTCATGTTACAAATAGAAAACTTGCAATTCCTTGCAATCAAGAAACATCTAATCACATGTGTCCAACACAATGAACTATCTAAAAGTTCATGCGTACAAATGTAATTCCCAGAAAGGAGAAGATGGAAATGATCCCTAACATTTATCAACTGGTAGATGGATTAAAAAATAGCTATATGATGGAATACTGCTCAGCAGTAGCAAGAAATAAAGTATTGGTACATGCAACAACACCATTGAATCCCAAATGCATTATTCTAAGAAAAAGAAGCCAAACACAAAGAGTACATATTGTATGATCCCATTTTTATGAAATTCTAGGAAACGCACAAATAAAGGATAAAATGTGGGCCAGGAGTTTCCAGAGTCCAGGGCTTGGGAAAGAGAGACTGCACCAAAGGGACACATGGAGTGATGGAAATGTCCTATATTATGATTGTGTTGTTATATCATTATATACTTTTTAAAACTAATCAAGTTGTACCCTTAAAACTGGTGGATTTTCATTATAAGGATATGTTAATGAAGTTGATAAAGAACAGTAAGAAACAGCCTTATCAAGGGGCACATAGGTGGGTCAGTCAGATAAGTGTGTGACTCTTGATTTTGGCTCAGGTCATGATCCCAGGGTCATGGGTTCAATCGCTGCATTGGGCTCTGGGCTAAGCATGACACCTGCTTGGGTCTCTCTCTCTCTCTCTCTCTTTCTCTCTCTCTCTCTCTCTCCCTGTCTCCCTCTGCCCCTCCCTCATTTGCTCTCTCTTCCTCTCTCTAAAATTAAAAAAAAAAGAAGAAAAGAAAATTTTATAAATAAAAAGTATCATCTAATTAAGTTATAATGTGTGATCTCCTAGAACTTTGTGCTTCATTAGGGCACAGATTAAGGAAATTGCTGCAGCAGGAAAACATAGGGTAATAATATTTATAAGATCATGGTGAATAAATGCTTCTGAAGAAACTAAGTAAATTGAAATGAGTGTCAGGCTCAAAAAATTAAAATGCTTAGGGAATTTTATGTAATGAAGTGCCTTTCTATACCTGAAGTTAAATTGTTGTCTCGTGGCATTTAGTAGTAAAGTGGAGATAATTAATAGTAATAATAATACTAATAGAAAATTAACTTTGTGTGTTGATGAACTTCAGCTGAATTTAGAACCTGACACATTCTTTTAAGTGAAAAGTACCTCCTTTCATGGGAAAGGGGGAGATCCAGACTATTGATTTGTCCATACCTCAGGAATTATGGGTTGCATAGATCACATCTACCAGGAGTTAATAAACTATCGCCCATGGCCAGATTAGATTCACATCTTGTTTTTGTATAGCGAGTGAGCTAAGAATTGTACATTTTTAAGGAGTTGTGAAAGAAAACATGAAAGTTGCAACAGGGACTCTATGTGGCCCACCCAGTGTAAAATATTTATTATCAGAAGTTTTATAGAAAAAATTTGCCTATCCATGACCTAATGGTCCTGGAAATACCTTCCAATGAGGCTTCCTACCAGAATAAGATAAAAAATTCCCCTCATTCTAATACCCAGAGATATGGAATATCTGAGGTCTAACTGAAAAAGAATTCGAAATAGCTATTATGAAGAAATTCAACAGCTACAAGAAAACTCAAAATGACAATACAAGGATTTCAATAATAAAATTATTAAACAGAAAGAGTACTTTACCAAAGATATTGAGATTCTTAAAAAAATAACCAAACAAATTCTAGAGCTGAAGAAGTCAATAAATGAGGTGAAAAATGCATTAAAAGCATTCAAAATAGAGAAGATCCGATGGAAAAGAGGATAAGTTAGTTTAAAGATGGGAATAAGAAATGATTCAGGAGAGAAGAGAGAACTAAGATTTTAAAAAGTGAGACAGCCCTACAGGAAGTATCAGACTCCATTAGGAAAGCCACCATAAGAGTAATTGGTATTCCAGAAGGAAAAGAGAGAAGAGGATAGAGAGCATATTTAAAGAAATGACACTGAGAATGTTCCAAACCCAGGGAAGGAACTGGATATACAAGTCTATGAAGTTAACAGAACACCTTATTGTCTCAACCCAAAAGATCTTCTCCAGGACACATTATATTAGAACTGCCAAAATTCAGTGATAAAGAAAGAATTTTAATGAAACAAGAAAAAAAATAGGTTAAACTACAGGGAACTCCCATTAAAGTATCAGCAGATTTCTCAGGGAAAACTCTATGGCCAGGAGAGAGTGGAATGACAATGGAAATATTGAATGATAAGAACTGCTAGCCAAGAATACTCTATTTGGCAAAGTTTTCCTTCAGGTTTGAAGGAGAAGTAAAAGTTTTTCCAGATGAACAAAAGCTGAGAGAGTTCACGATCACCGGACCTGCCTTATAGGATGTGGAGGCCCTTCAAGCTGAAACAAAAAGATGGAAGCACAAAGAACTCTGATTAAGGTGATAAGTAGTCAAAATTAGAAAACTGTAATTCAGGGGGGCCTGGGTGGCTCAGTCAGTTAAGCGTCCGACTTAGGCTCAGGTCATGATCTCACAGCTCGTGAGTTCGAGCCCCTCATTGGGCTCTGTACTGACAGCTAGAGCCCGGAGCCTGCTTCGGCTTCTGTGTCTCCCTCTCTCTCTCTGCCCCTAACCCACTCGCATTCTGTCTCTGTCTCTCTCAAAAATAAATAGACATTAAAAAAAAATTAAAAAAATAAAACTGTAATTCACGTTTAGAATAGTATATTAAACTCTTAATTATAGCATAAAGGTGAAAGGAAGAAGAACATTAAAAAGAGCCACTACAACTTGGTAACAAAATCATAGCATAAAAAGATATTTTGTGACATCAAAAATATAAAAGGTGTAGAGTAAAAGTATGGAAACTTCATAGGGGAATGAAAGTAAATTGCTATCAGCATTAAAAAAAACAAATTTTTTTCTATAAAAATTTTTGTAAACTTCATGGAAATGCAAAGCAAAAGTCAAGAGCAGAGACACAAAACATAAAAAGGGGAAACTGAGAAAATCACCATGAAAAGACACCAGCTTACAAAGACAGAAACAGAAGGAGAAAGAAGTTATGGAGAGGCAAAATAACCACAAGGCAAAACATGACAGTAGTAAATCCTTACATATCAATAATCACTCTAAATATAAATGGATTGAACTCAACAATCTAAAGGCACAGAGTGGTTGGATGGATAAATACAAAATAAGACCCAACTGCATGCCTACTGTCTACAGGATGCTCATTTCAGTTCTAAAGACACACGTAGGTTCAAAGTGAAAAGATGGAAGATATTTCAAGCAAACAAGTATGGGTGTAGACATACTTACCTTAGACAAAACAGACCTCAAGCTAATAAAAGTAAAGAGATACTAAAAAAGGTTTTATATAATGAAAGTAATCAGTGTATCAAGAGGACATAACACTTGTAAATATGTGCACTCCCAACACCTGAGCCCCAAAATATATTAAGCAAATAACAGATATTAGAGGAGAAACAGACAACAATCCGATAATTGTAAAGGATTTCAATGCCTCCTTTTATCAATGGACAAATTGTCCAGGCAGAAAATCAACAAGGAAACATTGGAATTGAGCAATACTTTAAAACAAATGGATTTAATAGACATAAACAGAACATTCCATCTAACAGCATCAAGTGCATATGGAACATTCTCCAAGATATATCACATGTGATAGTTCACAAAACCAGTTTTAGTAAATTTAAGAAGATTAAAGTCATTTTAGCTATCTTCTCTGACCTCAATAATATGAAACTAGAAATCACTAAGGAGAAGAAGTGAGAAGATCTACAAATATGTGGAACCTAAAAAACACATTTGTAAACAACCATTGGGTCAAAGAACAAATCAAGAAGAAAATTTTTAAAAAAATATTTGAAACAAATGAAAATAGAAATACAACATATCAGATATTACGGAATTCAGCAAAAGCTGTTCTCAGAGCAAGGTTTATATTTTTTAAAATGCACCTATTAGTTAATTAGAAAGATCTTAAACAACCTAACTATAAAACTTAAAGAACTGGAAAAAGAAGAACAAATTAAGCCCAAACTTAGCAGAAGGAAGGAAATGAAGCATCTGAATTTGGCTCAGGGCATGATCTCACAGTTCGTGGGTTCAAGCCCCACATTGGGCTCTGTGCTGATGGCTCAGAGCCTAGAGCCTGCTTCGGATTCTGTGTCTCCCTCTCTCTTTGTCCCTCCCCAGCTCATGCTCTGTCTCTCTCTGTCTCAGAAATAAATAAACATTAAAAAATTAAAAAAAAATGTTTTTATTTTTCAGAGAAATTTTTTTTTCAAGAGTACACATAAATAAATAATGAAACTATCATCTTCCGTTTTCTGTACAACTCCTCCACCTGTGCTAGTCAACCCACTAATGGACAAAAAGAAAGATAGTGTCACTGTCACCAATGAGTTTTAGCCTTTTCAAACGATGAATAAGGTGAATTATGCACAGACTACACATAATGCAGACTCATGTTAAACAAATGTGGCATTCATAGACAATACAACATCTTACACACTCTTTGTGACGCCTGGCCACATGGATGCTGGAGTTAATATACCTTTGACCTCGAGAAAGATTTAGGTCAGGGGTTATTTGCAGAAGTTGCAGCAGTTTGGAGGTGGAGGAAGGGGCACCGATTTTAGATTTACTCTTTACTGCTGTGATGCTGCTTGTCTTAATTGTCTCCCTAATTTGTGTCAAAAAAGCAGAGGGTATTATGCTAAGTGAAATAAGTCAATCAGAGAAAGACAGATATCATATGTTTTCACTTACATGTGGAAGTTGAGAAACTTAACAGAGCATCATGGGGGAAGGGAACGAAAAAAAAAATTAGTTACAGAGAGGGAGGTAAACCATAAGAGACTTTTAATACAGAGAAGGTGTTGGGGAAAATTGGTGATGAACATTGAGGAGGGGACTTGGGATGAGCACTGGGTGTTTTAGGTAAGTGATGAATCATGGGAATCTACTCCCAAAGCCAAGAGCACACTGTATACGCTGTATATTAGCTAATTTGACAATAAACTACATTTAAGAAAAAGTAGTACAATGTTATAAGTGCCCCAACTTCCAAATGGAAAATACTACTCCTTTGTGGTAAGAAAACAAAGAAAAGACAAAATGCATTTGTTTTAAAGTCTATTGACGTCCGGTGCTTTTAATTTGTTTTTAAATCTGATTGGAACGCTTGAAAAACTTTCGGTCTTCCAAAAGTTTGGAAGATCTGTAACTGAAAGCAAATTCAAACAGATCCTCATTTTTATAATATTTAGTTCCACATTCTAAGCAAATTGCAGTTTCACAGAAGTACTCAGGCTAATCGTTGCTCCTTCATATCGTAGTGACTCTGACTAGGATCAGAAAAGAAAATCAGTGGTCTATTTTCTGTTCACTGTATTTTATCTGCACAATCATATGCTATTTTCATTCTAGAAGACTGTGGAAGTGTGCAGTCTGTACTTTTAAGTACATCTATGACTACATTTTTTTTATTCCAAGACATCAGTTATATTCCTTTACAAGACCAGATGAATCAGGAGCTTGGGATCTATGCTAATCACATTATAAGATAGAAACACCCTGAAAGCTCAGTCCCTTATCACCTAATCAACTTCTGAGCCTGTCCCTGAGCCTTGTGCTGGGAAAGGAGAAAAATAGGTTGTAGTGAAGTTTTGTGAAGTGCGTTTAATCAACACAGTCCCTGACTGGAGTATGAAAAATCATGGACTGTCACTGCCCCTTCAGCCCAGGAGAGTTTCTTGAGATCATAGGAAGAAGGAGAAAGAGCCTGTTGTCTCTCACCAAACAAGAGTGCGCCAAGCAAGGTACATTGATCATTCACCCTGGGTTCTTAAGGGGAAACAGGCAAAAGAAGAGACAGCAAAAGTAAAAACAAAACCAGAACAAAACAAAACAACAACAAGTAAAAGAACCAATTTAAAATCTTCAATTTCAAATGCAAGTGAAAAACAAGTAGTGTGCTGTTAGCTACTATTGTTTTGGCTAAATAGTAAGCATTTAGATTTGAGGAAGTGGTGAGCTTAATCACGGGCAGGAAGAAACCAATGTGCCTCAACAATTCTGCAAAAGTGTCACACTGAAAAAGTGACTAATTTTCAGAGGTGACTAATAGCGCAACTTGCACTGCAGATGAACTGCTATTAATGACAATAGTAAGGAAAACCAACATCAAACAGGAGTCTTGTCTTCCAAATTACTTTGATTTAAAGTTGGGCTGGCATGATTTTAATCCTACTTTTCTTTAGACACTTGTGTGAATAGTTCGATAGCACTACAGAGTGCTTTTTCAAAAACTAAAAACAGTGTAATGCAATTGATATAGAATCTGTTTTATATTGACATAGATGAACAGCTCTATCATATGCTTGTCTGTGTACATTTACATTCATACGGACATTGAAGGCAAATGCTTATCACCAGGTTGTTGAAGGAGTGAAGAAAAGAACAGGAGTTGTATGTGTGTACGATATGAAATATACTAGCTAACTTTTACTCTGTTATATGATGTTTCACTACACAAGGTATAGAATTTTTCATTTCCTTGGGTATAAATTCATTTGAATCATCACTAATGTAAGAAACCAAGACCAAAGTTAAAAGTGGCGCTGTATTTAGAAATTCTGTGCCTTTCATTAAAGAAAAACAGAACATTATTGGTAGATGATTTCAGGCACGTGAGCGTCAGTGACAGAAATAATATAAAAATCTCTAAGTTGACCTTTAAAAGATTAGTAATAATTTTACCACAAATATTTTCATCTGAAGGCAAAAAAGTATTTGAAAGTTTTACCATAACAAGGACAGTAACATAATGATACCTGAGTTGGTGAAACACATCATACCACATTCTTTATCTGCCTGGAACATCATGGCAGAATTTGAACTGTTGGTTAAAGGGGATGGAGTGGATTATTACTGCATGACTGAAGTGTGAATGCAGTCTAATTAACAGAGTGGAGGCTGCTACACCCATGCTCTCATTGTATTTATGTTATTTCACTTCCTTTCTGTAAGCTGTTGTAGTCACTGAAATATTGTCTCTTGCTGGCATGCTGTAATTCTTGCCCACCTGCTGCATTTTGACTGCTATCTCAGGATGCTGGGAGTGCAGTTCTCTTTTTTGCTTGGGAGTATTCTAATTACAATCTATTGTCTAGCTGAGATTCTGCCTCAAAAAGCAATTGAAAATGCTCAGTCCCCACCTTCCCCCAAAGAGTAAGTGGAAATAATTATGAAAATGCATTTGTCAATTGCCTTGGAATCACACATTATATTCTGACAATGTTATATATGTAACATTCAGTAAATCTCTGGCTTAACTCTTTGCTGTCATTTTTTTTTATGGAGGAAATAAACTTATAGGAGGGAAAAAATAAATGAAGATAAAGTACTTTCCTGCCTCCATCGCAGGTAGTGTTATATTTCTTTATTAAAAAAAAAAACTTAAACATGTATTGTGTTACTTAATTTTTATTTGATTTTAGCTGGTATGTGACGTTACATTAGTTTCAGCATCTCTTTAAATATATCAATTCGTTTTCTTCAAGATGTCAGCTTACATTTGCTTATTTATTTCATCCCCTTTCCAAAGAACCAAGCAATTATTTTCTTGTATTTTGATAATATTTTTAAGATATTATAGCATGATTATTTGTTTGGCTTTGTGAAGGAAGGGGCATCAAATGAAACAGCAGCAATCCTGTATTTCAACCCTGGATGTCATTAAAAGTTTGACCAAAACAGGCCATTTATACTTCTAAGCGTTCATTTCTTTTTTTTTTTTTAATGTTTATTTTATTTTTGAGACAGAGAGAGACAGAGCATGAGTGGGAGAGGGGAAGAGAGAGAGAGGGAGACAGAGAATCCGTAGCAGGTTCCAGGCTCTGAGCCGTCAGCACAGAGCCCCACGTGGGGCTCGAACCCACAAACGGTGAGATCATGACCTGAGCCGAAGTCGGACGCTCAACCGACTGAGCCACCCAGGAACCCCAGCTAAGCATTCATTTCTTAAATGAATTAAGAAGCATAAATAAATGCCTTTTAGAGACTTGTTAATTCTGACATTTCTGTGATTCCTTTTGTGGTTTACTCCTTCACCAGCTGCAATTGCATGGGTAGGTCCATACTGAAAGGAAAAACACGTATGAGAAAGATACTCTAAGACATATATATAGTCTTTCCTATGCCACTCATTTTGTATTCATGACTGTCCTTGAGATCGACGGAACTTACACCATAATGCTAGCATTCTAGACGTTGTGAGTCGTACGTTGTGACCGTAATAAGAAAGGCCTTATACTCCACAGTATTTCCTTCAAATCTTAAAATGACAAGTAAAAGTAAACCTTATTACAATTATTTTTTTTCTGTTTGTAAATGTCGTGGGATAATATGTTTTATACAGAAAAATATAAATATTTGACATAATGTCACCTTTTGGTATGCGTAGATGAAGTCCAGCTCCATTATCCTCAGTCTTCTCTAAAGGCCAAGTGTGATTATTTCCCCACGTCTCTGGTATTGGTCTTCTGACACCAACATTTTGGTCTTGGCTATCGTGTTACTTCACTACCTTCATGTTCTTGACACCAGCTCACAAATATTTGAAGTAATTTTGAACTGTTGGACTTAATCAAACAAACTTGGACTCTGTGGCAACAACTAAGCTGGTTTATATCTCCAATCTAAGATGTGACCTTGAACTACTAATTTAAAGCAAATCTTTCACTTGCTCATCTCTCAAGGGGGTAATATTGCCTGCTTACTAGAACTATTATAATAATAAAATATTATTTGAGGTAGATGCAAGAAAAGATACCAAAACAACTCACTTGAATTTTATAAAATAGGCTTATAAATTTCACATGCTGGTAATAATTCAGTATACTATACTTTTGAATACATTGTTTCTCATTAACTGTCAGAACACTGATTTAATGTAATAAAGCACCATTCTCAGTCCAAAGTTTTTAGTAAGTACCTCTTGATTACTCCCTTTTCTTAATTCCTACCTCCATTGACTTTTATCAGGTTGTCACTATCTCATACCATGACTATTTTAATAGACCTTTTAAAGGCATCTCATTATTCCTCTCTGGTCTATTCTCTCTTTTACATTATTCCATTAGAACATGGATCTAGTCATACCTTTCTCAATTTTTGCTCTTTGTAACATAGTTGCTACTGATTGAAGGTAAAAGAGTGAACCTCTTTTTGCAGTCTGAAATGTCTCTGAAATCCCATTCTAATCCCACTTTTGGTTACGGTCATGACTCATGCTTTCTATGATCTAGTTGTATTAAATTTCTCCTATTTTCTCAAACATAAGATTATGTTACAAGTATCTGGGCTTTATATTTCATGTTACTTCTTATCACTCTAATAAAATACAATCCATCCTTATAGTCCCGAAGGAGCTAACTCAAATATTACTTCCCCAGTTTCTCAGGATGGATTTGTCATGCCTTCCTTTATTACTTCTAAGGCATTTTTTATAACATAATATAATTGTCATTATGTCTGTTTCCCACAACAGGGGCTACAACTCTTAACCTTGAAATTTCAGCATCCTGAGAATGTGTAGAAAGAGAGAGAAATGAACCACATGATTGCTGAAAAGAGAAATTGTAAGCATCAGTTTTTATGTTAGAATAATTTTAACTAGAAGAATATAATTTTATATTACCCCCAAATTTATATATTGAACATAGTGATACACATGACCTAAACTTCTTTTTGAAGATTATTATAATATATCCTTTATTAATCTGATGCTCAGTAATATCATAGTCCTAATTAATTCCCCCTTGCCTTCTCTTCCTTCTCTTATTTTCTCCATTCCTTCCTTCCCTCCCATTTCCTTCTCTTTTCCCTTTCCATTCTCTTTCCATTCATATTGCAAAGGCCAATGACAAAGAGAAAAAGTATGCATCTCTGGATAGGATATTTGAGTTGAAAGAAACCTTAAGGGATAGGAAGATCCTGACGATAAGCTCTTCTCCATCACATTTATGTTTATCCTGGTTTGATCAAAACGTATTACCTAGATAGAGTCAAGTAATTGAAGGTGCTGAGATCATAGGGGGATATACACAAGTCTTTGTGCAGAAAAATGTAAATACATTTCTGTCGATCAGGAAATGGAGATGTGTATAAATTGAAGTCCTATAAGTTTAATGAGAAAAATGTATCATTTCTGTTGCACATGGAAAAGAACATCTTCATTGTTAGTAAGAATTAGAGATGAGATAGGAGGTAAGCTTGAGAATATGTGTGTATAAGGGTAATGTGATTTTAAGTACCAGTCATGTACAGATCCCTTTCAAGCATGGTGCAAGTTAACATTACTTTCTCTGTGGCATTTGTGTTAACAGACTTGAGGGTGAATGGTAGCAATTCTGGAGACTGTTCAAGTCTATGTAAGGTTGACATTTAATTCAACTGATGATCAAGCATGACTGCAAAGTAAGAGGATCACATTCCATGTCCAGATTGTGGAATTAGTATCATTATTTAAAAATGACAGTTTACACCAATTTGCATTCCCACCAACAGTGCAAGAGGGTTCCCGTTTCTCCACATCCTCTCCAGCATCTATAGTCTCCTGATTTGTTCATTTTGGCCACTCTGACTGGCGTGAGGTGATACCTGAGTGTGGTTTTGATTTGTATTTCCCTGATAAGGAGCGACGCTGAACATCTTTTCATGTGCCTGTTGGCCATCTGGATGTCTTCTTTAAAGAAGTGTCTATTCATGTTTTCTGCCCATTTCTTCACTGGGTTATTTGTTTTTCGGGTGTGGAGTTTGGTGAGCTCTTTATAGATTTTAGATACTAGACCTTTGTCCGATATGTCATTTGCAAATATCTTTTCCCATTCCGTTGGTTGCCTTTTAGTTTTGTTGGTTGTTTCCTTTGCTGTGCAGAAGCTTTTTATCTTCATAAGGTCCCAGTAATTCACTTTTGCTTTTAATTCCCTTGCCTTTGGGGATGTGTCGAGTAAGAGATTGCTACGGCTGAGGTCAGAGAGGTCTTTTCCTGCTTTCTCCTCTAAGGTTCTGATGGTTTCCTGTCTCACATTTAGGTCCTTTATCCATTTTGAGTTTATTTTTGTAAATGGTGTGAGAAAGTGGTCTAGTTTCAACCTTCTGCATGTTGCTGTCCAGTTCTCCCAGCACCATTTGTTAAAGAGGCTGTCTTTTTTCCATTGGATGTTCTTTCCTGCTTTGTCAAAGATGAGTTGGCCATATATACACAATGGAATACTACGTGGCAATGAGAAAAAATGAAATATGGCCTTTTGTAGCAACGTGGATGGAACTGGAGAGTGTGATGCTAAGTGAAATAAGCCATACAGAGAAAGACAGATACCATATGGTTTCACTCTTATGTGGATCCTGAGAAACTTAACAGGAACCCATGGGGGAGGGGAAGGAAAAAAAAAAAAAAAAAGGACGTTAGAGTGGGAGAGAGCCAAAGCATAAGAGACTGTTAAAAACTGAGAACAAACTGAGGGTTGATGGGGGGTGGGAGGGAGGGGCGGGTGGGTGTTGGGTATTGAGGAGGGCACCTTTTGGGATGAGCACTGGGTGTTGTATGGAAACCAATTTGTCAATAAACTTCATATAAAAAAATAAATAAATAAAAAAAAATAAAAAAAATAAAAAAAAATGACAGTTTATATAATGACACTAAAATGTGTTTATCTTTCAATCTATTTTTTCTTTAGAATACAACACTTATTAATTATGGTGTCTAAATGTGGTGTCTCTCCCAATCAGATGGTGCCCCCAAATGTGGGGTGCCAATTGGATGGACGTCAATGGCATGGGCAGTGAAAAGAATTCACCTGAAGCAGAACAAAAGAGATAGAAATTTATGGAAAATATCACAAGGGAGCAATAGGCAGGACAGCAAATGAGAGGCTGTCTCCAAGAGGAAGTGGGTAGGGACCATTTTTAAAGGGGAAGGTAAGGAGGTATGGCGACTTATGAAATTTCCCCCTTTTTGGGAACTGGGCTTGGTTGTAAGTAGCCCATTGGCTGGTTAGGACCTTTGGATATGTTGAGGTGGGTTGCCTGATGGACCTGTGTGTATTCAGGCGGCTAGTCACTGTGGGCCCTTTCTATATTCCATCACTCAAACCTGTCTGCCCAAAAGCAGCCTCTACATTAATGATTAAAAAAATATTGATTCTTGCAACCACATACCTTAATATATATTTTTTTAATTTTAATGTTTTTATTTATTTTTGAGAAAGAGAGACAGAGACAGAATGTGAGTGGGGAGAGGGGCAGAGAGAGAGAGAGAGAAAGAATCAGAAGAAGGCTTCAGGCTCTGAGCTGTCAGCACAGAGCCCTACTGAGGACTTGAACTCATGAACTGTGAAATCATGACTTGAGCCCAAGTCAGATGCTTAACCGACTGAGCCATCCGGGTGCCCCCTACACCTTAAACTTTAGCTATCATTTCTCTGAACTTTGCCAAGTTCACAGTCTGTACTAGAAGCCCTATATCTCCTTTTCAGCAGGACCATATATATAATATATATATATATATATATATATATATATATATATATATACATATATATATATAATGATTATTTATTTTTGAGAGAGAGAGAGAGAGAGAGAGAGAGAGGCAAAGTGCAATCAGGGGAGGAATAGGGAGAGAGGAAGAGACAGAATTGGAAGGAGGCTCCAGGCTCAGAGCTGTCAGCACAGAGCCCGATTCAGGACTCGAACTCGCGAACTGTGAGATTATGACCTGAGCTGAATGCTTAACCAACTTAGCCACCCAGGTGCCCCTGGACCACCTTTTAAAAGAATAGTGTCTTGATTGTTATTTTTTTTCCACAAATTCCATAATATATCTTTTGGCTCTGCCTTGCTGCTGTTTTCATGCCTCAACTGCTGTGCAGCAGGTGAAGACATCCATTCAAAATTTATCTTTTTCCTAAAAAAAAAATAAGAAATAGTATTTCCTATCTGGATGTTAGACAGCTATGTTATATCCAGAGGATAAAGAAAAAAAATAGAAACTGAATGATAACAAAACAAACCAAAACAATGATGTACTGCTAAATCCTTCCTTAGCCAGTTTTTAAGCTTCATGGTGTGATCCTGGTTGAATGCCTCAATATTCATTAAACAACACCAACTAAACTTTCTGCTTGACAAAGATTAGTGAAACCGTTACCACTTCAATATGCTACCTTGTAATATTTCAGTCTTTGTTAGTTTCATAAAAATATAAACTTTAATACAATAACTCAACCTGTGTTAAAATTGGCTGTGAAATTAATAGTCATAGAGGTTTTTCAGAAGGAATTACATTATTATTCAATTAGACTATTTTTCCTACTTAAACTATGGGAGAGATGTGTAAAGAGTTTGAAATTTTAGAACCTCATAAGATTGACTTTTGGCTTTTTGCATCAGCTAGTTTTGAATATTATATAGGAAATAATATTGCAGGTTCAAGGAAGAATATCAAACACATGTATTCAAAGATCAACTTTTGTAGAACATCGATTTAATGTAGTTTTGTTTTTATAATGTCTTCTTTACCATCTTCATGGAAGGTTGAAGAGTTGAAGAAATTATTATGTCATTAAAATTAATTAAATCAAATATGCTTGATTTTTCCTGTTTTTGAAACTAACACCTTTTGGTTCTTTTAAAAGAAGTCTTTATGGATTGCTATAGTTCCTGTCTCCCTCACTGCCTACCTTAGTCTAAATACTCTCATCAGTTAATTGTTTATTTAACTAACACTCCTTACAACAAGTTGTTTTCTGGAGAAAAAAGCTAGAAAAGAATACAGCTTCTTCTTGTTCTTGTTGTTGTTGTTGTTGTTCTTCTTCTTCTTCTTCTTCTTCTTCTTCTCCTTCTTCTTCTTTTCTTCTATTAATTCTAAGTTTATTTGAGCCAGGGCCCCTGAGATTTTCCAGCAACTGCCTGTGAGTTGTGAATTAAACTCTTTTAAAGTTCAGGTTCTCACTGTTTTTCACAGGAAAGATAAATACTCAAATGGAGAGTGGAATCTGAATCTAAAAACAAAACTTGCCAAAGAAAATCCTCCCTCTTTCTCTTTCTCTCTCAGCCATTGCATGTTCTCTGGCTTTTGGGAGAAAACAACCATAAAGACCTTGCACTTATTGAGCTAGGTCTTTTTGACATTCAAAGGCTGAGACAAAGTTGAGCATTTGGTAAAGTCTTATCCACCCTGAGCTGGTGAGAATGGAATACAACACAAAAGATTCTTCCCAAGTTACTACTAGTAGGAGGTTGAGAGCTGTATTTGGGTCACAGACATACAGGACAAAACATGTTTGTTTTTCATCACTTTGAGATCTCAGATACAAAAGATATTTTCACACACCCAATAAGGGTTTTAATTATTATTGCTATTATTATTATTATTATTATTATTATTTTGAAAAATGGCTCTTAATCTGACGGTCTCCAGCTAACTTTCAAGGGAATCATAAAGTAGAAGTACTAGAGGACAAATATATGCACAGGAATAGAATTATTAAAGGCTTAGAGATTTGAATGGAACACAAAATTAAATTTTTGTTTGGTAGAAATATAGAAATATATGTAGAAATACATTAATTTAGCTGGTTTCTGGTTCTGCATTTAAATAGCTTGGAAGTTGCCATTCCATCTTGACCAGTAAAATATGAGCAGACTGAAAAGATCAACCATTTTTCCTTGGATGTATAAGAAAAGGGAGGCAACAGGGCAAACCATTGTGTTCAGGATTGAAGACCAACAGGCAAACACAGCAGAAACTCAGGACCAGAAATTTTGCAGGATCCGGCGGTGAGTAGGAAAACCTGAACTGGAATTGACAAATTGCTAGAGGCTCAGTGTGGAGAGTTCTATGAGCTAAAAACTTTGGGAGAACCCAATCATGGGATAGGATGGCCTCCACATTACTGTGACATTTGCCTCTAGGATTTTGACCAAGTTCCCATAGTACATGTCAGAGAAATATCTCTTCCTGTTTCTAGCAGGAGAAATGGAAAAAGAATCATTTTGAAATATCCCAGAGCATTTTGTTTGTTTGTTTGCTTGTTTGTTTGTTTGTTTTTAACAAGGTTTGCCCTTACAAGAAACCATTTAACCAGAGCTTAACCTGCTGATTTTATCAGATTTTATCAGAGCCTAATTTATCTAGAGGAAGGAAAATACCCAACTGCAGAACACTTTAGTCATCTTGTCCCAATTAAGGAGGAGAAAAACAAAACTGAGAACTTGTGAAGTTCATCATCCAGAGAAATATAAATAAGCTCACTAAAATACCTAGACCTAATCTTAGGGCCATAGAATGGTTTCCCTCACCCCATACCTTACCAACACATTACCAAGAACCTATGTGCAGCAATCCCCTTCACCTGATCCATGATGTTTAGCTAGCAAGAAAAAATTACAAACCATATCAGAAGGAAAATACATACACACACACACACACACACACACACACACACAATTTGAAGAGACAGATCAAGCATCAGAACAAGACATAGCAGACATTAAAATTATTAAAAGGCTATCAGGGATAACGAAAAACATTACATAACAATAAAAGGGTCAATTCTCCTAGAAGACACAACAATTCTTAACATGTATGCACCTAATAAAGCATGAAAGCTCTATGAGGCAAAAACTGAGAGAAATGCAAAAAAGATAGATAAATGCATGATCATAGTTGGAGACTTCAAAGCTTTTGTCTTAGAAATGGACAGATCAACCGGACAGAAAATTAGTAAAGGCATAGTTGAACTCAACAGCACCATCAATCAACTAGATAGAATTGACATCTGTAGTCTATTCCAGAACAGAATTTACTTTTTTTCTAACGTTTATATAAAACATTCATTAAGATAGACAACATTCTGGACAATAAAACACACCTTAACAATTTTAAAAGAATACAAATCATACAAATCATACAATATCTGCTTTTAGACCCTAAGGGGATGAAACCAGAAATCAACAAGAGAAAGAAAACTGGACAATCTCAAAATACACGGAGAGTAAGCAATATACTTCTAAATACCATATGGGTAAAAGAATAAATTTCAAGAGAAATTTAAAAAGTATTCTGAACTAAATGAAAATGAAAACACAACTTAATCAAAATTGTGGAATGCAGTGCTTAATAGGAAATTTATAGCATTGAAAGCATACATTAGAGTAGGAAAAATCTAAAATCAGTAATCTAAATTTCCATCTGAGGAAATGGGAAAAAGGAGAGTAATTTAATCCAAAGTAAGCCGAAAATGATGAGAATGATCAGAATGAAAAATGAGAAATGATAAGAATCAGAATGAAAATCAATAAAATTGAAAACGAAAAAAAAAAGTAGGGAAAATCAATAAAACAAAAAGCTTGTTCTGTGAAAGAATCAATAAAATTGATAAAGCTCTAGTCAGGCTAACTAAGAAAATAATGTGGATGACACAAATCACTAATATCAGAAATAAAAGTGGGGGCATGACTACAAATATCACAGAAACTGAAGGAATACTATGAATAACTCTATGCTCACAAAATGGAAACCCAGATGAAATGGACAAATTCCTTGAAAAACACAGTCTGCCAAAACTCACCCAAAAATACACAATTTGAATATGTCTATGTTTATTAAAGAAATTAAATCAATAATAACTTTACAAAACAGGAAGTACAAGAGCATCTTGGATTTATGGTGAATTCCACAAAATTTAAGGAAGTTATACTAACACTCTATAATTGTCTTTTTAAAAATTTTTTTTAATGTTTATTTTGATTTTTGAGAGAGACACAGAATGCGAATGGGTTGGGGCGGAGATACAGAGAGACACAGATAGGGGATAGAGGAAAAGTTTCTCAACTGGATAAAGACTATCTATAAACTAACAAACACACAAAACACAGCTAGCATCATACTTAATGGTGAGAAACTTTCCAATTAAGATCAGACACAAGGTAATCATGTCTTCTCTCTCTACTTCTTTTCAACATTATACTACAAGTTCTGGAAAATTCTATAAAACATAAAAAGGGAAAAGGAGATTGGCAAAGGAGACATAAAACTGTCTTTGGTCACAGATGACAATTTCATCTGTGTAGAAAATTTGTTTTGAAATGACAAAAAAAAAACCCTCCTGGAACTATTAAGCAATTATAGCAAGTTTACAGAAACCAAGGTTAACATACAAAAGCCCATCACTTGCCTATGTTACCAGAAATGAGCAGGCAGAATTTAAAATTAAAATCACAGTCCTATTTGAATTAGCACCCTCACAATGAAATGCTTGGGCATAAATCTAACAAAATGTGTACATGATGTACCTGAAGAAAACTACAAAACTTTGATGAATGAAATAAAAAATAACCAAATAAATGGAAAGATAGCCCATGTCACAGTTAAGACAATTTAATATTGTCAGGATGTCAGATCTTCCCAACTTGATCTGTAGATCCAGTGCAATTTCATTCAAAATGCCAGAAAGTTATTTTATGAATATAGACAAAGTGATTCTACAGTTTATATGGAGAGGCAAAAAAAAAAAAAAATTAAGAGTGGTAAACACAGTGCTGAAAGAGAGAAACAACGTTGGAGGACTAACACTACCTGACTTCAAGACTTAGTATAAAGCTGCAGTAAGGAA
Source organism: Lynx rufus (assembly GCF_022079265.1). Classification (NCBI taxonomy): domain Eukaryota; kingdom Metazoa; phylum Chordata; class Mammalia; order Carnivora; family Felidae; genus Lynx; species Lynx rufus. The sequence continues at coordinate 137,658,280 of NW_025814867.1, forward strand.
GACAGTGTGGTATTGAGGAAAATATAGACAAACACATCATAGAACAGAAAAGAAAGCCCAGAATTAGACCTACATAAATATAATCAGCTGATATTTGACAAAGGAGCAAGCACAAAACAATGTAACAAATTGTTTTCAACAAATGACACGGAAAAAAACTGAACATCTGCATGTAAAAAAAAAAAGTAGAAGAAGAAGAATCTAAACTTAAGATTTACAATCTCCACAAAACTGAACTCGGAATGGATCATAAAACTACATATTATGTGGCTGTTGGCCATCTGGATGTCTTCTTTAGAGAAGTGTCTATTCATGTTTTCTGCCCATTTCTTCACTGGGTTATTTGTTTTTCGGGTGTGGAGTTTGGTGAGCTCTTTATAGATTTTGGATACTAGCCCTTTGTCCGATATGTCATTTGCAAGTATCTTTTCCCATTCCGTTGGTTGCCTTTTAGTTTTGTTGGTTGTTTCCTTTGCTGTGCAGAAGCTTTTTATCTTCATAAGGTCCCAGTAGTTCATTTTTGCTTTTAATTCCCTTGCCTTTGGGGTAGAGTGGGAGAGAGCCAAAGCATAAGAGACTCTTAAAAACTGAGAACAAACTGAGGGTTGATGGGGGGTGGGAGGGAGGGGAGGGTGGGTGATGGGTATTGAGGAGGGCACCTTTTGGGATGAGCACTGGGTGTTGTATGGAAACCAATTTGACAATAAATTTCACTTATTGAAAAAAAACTACACGTTAAACACAAAGCTATGAAACTCCTAGAAGACAGCATAGAGGAAACCCTAGATGATATTGGTACGGCGATTATATTTAGAAACAATATCATCAGCATGATTATTGAGAAATATATTGAGAAACACCTTTCTTTTCATGTCCTTAATTTATAATATATACTACTTACAACTGGACTTTTTAAAAGTTTTTATTTAAATTCCAGTTAGTTATCACACAGTTTAATATTGGTTTCAGGTGTACAATATAGTGATTCAACATGTACATATAACACCCAGTGCTCATTACAAGTGCCCTCCTTAATTCGCATTACCTATTTATCCCATCTGGCCACCCACCTCCCTTCTGTCAGATATTTATATTTTTCTTATTTATTTATTTATTTAGAGAGATAGAGAGAGAAAGAGAGAGAGTGAGCAGCGGAGGGGCAGAGAGAGAGGAGAGAAAGAATTCCAAGCAGGCTCTGCACTGGGAGAACACAGCCAGAAGTGGGGCTAAAATGTCTCAGGAACTGGGAGAACATGACCTGGGCAGAAATCAAGAGTCAGATGCTTAACCAACTGAGCCACTCAGGTGCCCCTGTTTACTGGTTTTAAAGATGGAATAGGGAACTGTATTTATTTGTCACTTATCATACACCAGGCTCAGCAATGGATCTACAAATGAGTGTATTTAATTCTAATTTTGAGGGTGCTATTGTTATCGTAATTTTCAGATGACAGACTGAGTGTGTGTGTGTGTGTGTGTGTGTGTGTCCATGTGCATGTATAAGAGTGCGGGTAAGTGAGCCCTTGGATAGGTATGCATATTTTATTTCTTTTTAGGGTCTATAAATAGCAGCTTTAACCCAATTTAGAAATGTTGTACATGCTATAAGCACACCAAATTTTCATGATTCCAATGTCCTAATATGTAGAAAGAAGAGGTTAACATTATATTTATATGGGCAAAATACTTTGGGAACCCACGTGGAATTTTCTCCAAGCTTTCTCAATTTTACGAACAATATCTGTTGTCACTAAAGTGCAATGAAAAACATAATTAAGTGTCCTCATGCTAAACACTCCAGGTCCTTAAATATTTAACAGCTTAGAATTAATGCCCCTGATGTAATATAGTCAGCACATAAATATTTAATGCCACTCTGTAAACTTTCAGAGTTAGCATATACTGTGGTCGTGTTCAATACCCCCAGCACATACAGAAGTAAAGCCTACTCAGTTCGTTTTCGCCAGGGCTTGGATTCCCCAAACCTCCTGCTATAACTACATTATGGGGCAAAACTCCCTTCTCCCTTCAGTTCCTAGTCACCTGCTAATGGATGCAGCAGTGTTTTGTGGTTGTTGTTTGTTTTTGACAACAAGGTGAACAATGGAAAACCAGAAAGGGCAGGAGTAATGCATAAAATGCTTACTTCTTGAACAATCTATCAACTGCATATACACTTAGACTGCATGCATATGCTTAGAAACAGAGACGAAGCCATACTAAGAAATGAGGTCAAACACTCTTTAGCTAAATCAGCAGACGCTGTGTGTTGGCACTAACCTCAGAGTGAGAAATCACTGTCACCTCACCTTGCTGCAGGATTGTGGCACTTCCAAAATCAGACCCTTCGATTTTCATCTATGGGTGAAACTGCTTTAATGTGAATTCTCAAGAAATCATTTTAAAGTCCTCTAAACTCCCAGAATAGAATTGAATATTAGAATTTGGATGATCCCCCCAATATCTTTTATGACAGGTGTCAAACTTTTAAAACAACCTAAGTTGCTTACTTGATCATAAGGAATTTAACAGTAAAAGAGAAGTAGAGCTGGGATATTTTTTTCTTGTTCTTTCCTTTTGGCTCTTTGAAATAGAACATTAAAAGCTTGCACTGATGATACTGGGTTTTGCTGTGACACTTATCAGCCATCTATGTTTTGCATTTGAAAAACAACGCAAAAGCAAACACTGTTAGTGAAAGCTATTTTTTAAAACCACCTAAGAATAATTTGTGCCCCTAAGAAGACAGTGTGTCAGCAAAATTGTTAGGTTTCTGATGAAAAGATATATGCAATTTAATAAGGATTTTAGGTCAGTGAATTGGATTCAGGATTTCAGGCAGGAAGGAAAACAAATTCAAAACAGTTGAGCATAAGAACTACAAGAACAAAAAGAGAAAAACCATCAGAAAAAAAAAGTCTAAAACTAAATTGTTTCCTCAAGAATGAAATTTAGTATGATGATCACACACAATGCATTTCCAATAAAATATAAAGTAGCAACTGAGGATTTACATTATAATTGCCATATAAATGTAGCACTAAAGTTGCTACATTGTTAGTACCTGGTCCTGTTTCCTACAATGCCAGAAAAATGTAGGTCAATAATTCTCTGGTATTGGCCTCCTTTATTTAATTTATTTTTCATTGGCCTGCTTTTAATAAGACTGTCTCAAGTTTATGGAAGCTAAGTCCACAGGTGCAGGCAATCAATTTCATGCTTTTGTGTGTTTGTTTTTAAATTCCGAACTGTTCACAGAAATGCTTAATCTAAAAATAATTTAATAATTAAAACTACCAATGAGTGCTAGACACATCGTTTAATTGTGCCAGTGTATTGAGACACAAAAGGGTGAGAACACTAATGTCAACCAATTGTATAGTGAAATTTTAGGTGAACAAATAGGCATTTGCTTATTGATGAAATAAAATAAGGTCAGCCAAATGAGCATACAACCTAATTTTTCAGAGTTAGTTTTATTTGATTAATCAAGTTTAGTCCACTGGTGCTCTGTCATCTAAACTTTCTATTCATCACTAACTTTTTAAAAAATGGTCCAGTTTGAAGTTTGTTGTGTCTTCTCATTATAATTCCACACTTGTAACAGAGAAAGCTTTCTAGGGCTGGACAATTGCGTATTCAATCTTGACCTTCCCTAAGGCACTATTTTTTTTTTTTTTTGGCTCGTGAATATTCTCGCCTTTAAGAAAATAATGTTGCTTTGGAATTGGAAGATTCTTCAGAATTCTCCTCAAAGGCTCATGAAAATAAATTTATCTTCACCCACAACCGTGCTCTGCTATTTGCTTTTCCTCCTCATGTCTCAGAATAAATTCTCCAATGAGTGTAAGCTATTGGGAAATATATTAGAGGGTTTTGACTATAAGGAATATTTTCTAAGGCAAATAAGAAATTAAAAAAAATGATAATGTGGAGGACAATCCTATACCTTAAAACATCTTGGAGGGGTTAGAGAAATAGCCACTTAAATAGAATAATAAAGCAGACTCAATGCCATATTTCAAGAATTATTTTGCCATATACATACTATGAAAATCAGGGGATGGGTAAAAATCCTTGTAAGAAAGAGATTGAAGAATTGAGGGGAAACAAACCAGCTGATTTGCCTTCATGAGAACAGCGCAAACCTGGCAATGTTCTAGCCCTCACATAAAGCATCATCATTATTCTAACGAACAGATATTTGTCAGGTTTCAGCACTGCCTGAGTTGTGTATTTGTTAGACAACTCTTAATTAATCAGTTTTATAATCAGTAGCTTTATATACTATTCTTAGCATGTATATTTCACATACAGACCTTTCTCTTTCTTCTAATTTAGAACTCTCTATGTTGGTATACTTCTTATACCAAGGTCTATATGTGTTTATTTCCACACAGCTTCTAAAGTCACTTACAAAATTAAACTCAGAATATAATAGAAGGGATTACACATTAAAACACCCCCTCCCCAAAGGACGAATTGGTTATAAGAAGCAAAGAAAAGGCATTCTAAATTACCTCGACTGGGAATTCTGCTATTTCATAATCTTCCTAACAGAAAAATAGGTATGCTTTACAAAATTGTGGCAAATTAAAGAAATGAGAGAGCCCCAGACATTGTTTTCCCACTTATGAGATGACAAAAATTTCCAGTTAGCAATGATATTAGATATTTTAATGAATTATTGACTTTCCAATACAGATTACACCTGTGAGCCCAAGAAGTCCAAACTTCTGCGGCTGAAATCTTCTTTTTGCCATCACCATAGCAATAGATCAGTGTTAATATACCTATGATCTGGACATCTGATATGTTCTTAAAAAAAAAAAAAAAACCTTTATTTTATGGAATCTCTATATTCAAGATGGAACTCAAATTTACAACCATGAATCTACAATCAAGGGTCACATGGTCCACTGATTGAGCCAGTCAGGCTCCCCCATTATGTTCTTAATCTAGAGAAGTAACAAAGAGACAGGTAGCTACAGAAATTAACCCAATTAGTCACTCTATTCATCTCACTACGTAAAATGACCAATCATGGTATTGCTGGGTGAGTAATAAGAATCCCATTCTCTATTCCCACACCATGTTTCATGAATTTTAATGTGTATTTTCATATAAGAAGCACTAATGTGACAAAAACTTCCCTAGGATGCTGCTTTACTTGAAACCCCATATTTTCATTTACTTGCTTGCACCATTTTACATTAAATACTTTTTTTTATTTGCTCTCAAATTCTCATATATATTTGCCTCTTCAATAAAATTTCAGTAAAACTTGATTATAAGAACATTAAGTACATAACAAATGTTTTCAATTATGGAATGGGGATTAGAGAATATAAAGCCGTAAACCTAGGTTTTAATCTTGACTCCAGCATTCACTAGCTTGTATTGTTGGTAGGGTCCCCTCCCTAAGGAAAAGGAACACAAAAACAAAAACAAAACCTCAAGGCAACCTGGCTGTATACTTACATGACAACATCCTTCACGACCTTGTAACATGAGACCGCTTAGGCAGACTACATGTTTGTATGTTACCATATATGGAAGACAAAGAAGTAGAAAATATATAGAAAACTACCCATGTGGTGGTTCGGGGCTCAGTTCTTAGGGTATGAACCAACTGAGTGGTGCAGGAAGGAATAAAGTTGCTTCCTGGAAAGAAAAGCCTCCCAGTCATGACTCTCTGTGCAAGAATCCTGCTACAGTATGACTTTGGCAAGTCACAGAACCATTTTGAGCATCATCAACTGTATCATCCCTAAAATAAACATAATAACAAGACTCATCTGCATAGATTGTTGTGGAGATGGAATTAGTAGTTTTAAGGATTAAAAAACACCACTTAATATGGGGAAAACTGTATGTATATTTATTGTTAAATAAGCATCTAAGAAAGATATACCAGGGTCTAGATTGGAATTTGACAAACTTTGTAAGGACCAGGCAGTACATATTTAGGTTTTATAGGACATGAATGTCTCTATTACATTTTATTTGTTTGCTTTGTTTTATTTTTATGTTTCTTTAAAATGAAAGAAAAAAAAAAAACATTCTTAGCTCATAAGCACAAAAATGCGGGCTAGCTTTTTGGCTCCTGGCTATAGCTTGCCAAACCCCTGGTCTGGAGGATAAGAGTCCCAGTGGACTATATAGTAACTGACAGAAGGGAAATTAACATAGCCCTGGGGAAGAGAGTAAAGCATCCTGTTGTTCCTTGATGTTTTTGATCCTTTTTTCTGATGAGTACTGAAAAAAAAAATGCATTTGCCAGACCAGTTGCAAAACATCGAGTGCCAGATGGTCTGTTGGTTAGTGCTAGTAAAAACCCCATAACTGGAAGTAAATGGAGATTGAGGCATAACTATTGGTTGCGTTTGAGCTAGTCCATATAATTCAGCTTCACTTACCTGTTTTGGATTGAGGATATGGTGGGGATTACTTTCTATCATTGAGGGTGACCCCAGAATATAATGAATTATGATTTTCCTGGTGATACTTCCTCCCATCAGGGAACAAACATGAAGGTTCTGTTTGTTCTTTGATTATCTGTATCAATTAAGCGTTTAAGAACCAGGAACACGAACAGCAGTTAGAAATTCAGAAATATTGGATAAACCGTAAGAGACTCTTGGGCTAGGATTCCATTTGTGTTTTGCATCCGTGAGACCTTCACTGTCACTACAGAGCTATAATAGTACTCGTGTCCTTTAGAATCAGGACCAATAGACATCAAATGCCTTAGGTATTCAGTTTTCTCCAGTATACAGTTGCTAAGGTAACTGGTTGCATATACCTTTGAGAAAGGACTGGAGGAATAATTATAGAGTGATACAGTGGTATTTCTGTCTTGCTTTCATTACGCGGAGCATGGATCTTAAAATCGGTTCAGAACTGGAAAGGGTGAGGACTTGTAATTTTCCATTGTCGCATCTGACATCAGTCTGTTTCTCACCAACTCTTTTTTTCCTGTTTGTAGAAGTAGGCCATTGCCTGGTTGCCTACCTATTTTTCATGGTTAAGATCTCCCAATCGAGAGGGGCATACATCCTTTCAAATTACTGTTTTCATTTTCTTCGGATAAATATCCATTAGTGGAATTTCTGGATCATAGGATATTTCTTTTTTCTTTTTTTTTTTTTTTTGAGGAAACTCCATACTGTTTTCCACAGTGGCTGCACCCATTTACATTCCCACCAACAGTGCACAAGATTCTTTTTTCTCCACATCCTCACTAACACTTATTGTCTCTTGTGGTTTTGATTGCAGCCGTTCTGACAGGTGCGAGGTGATATCTCATTGTAGTTTTGATTTGCATTTCCCTTATGATGGATGAGTGATGTTGAACATCTTTTTATGTGTCTGTAGGCCATTTGTATGTCTTCTTTGGAAAAATGTCTATTTAGGTCCTCTGCCCATTTTTATTGGTTTATTTGTTTTTCTTTTTCTTCCTCTGTGGTGTTGAGTTGTATATGTTCTTTATATACTTTGGATATTAACCCCTTATTTGATACATCATTTAAAGATATCTTCTCCTATTTATCAAATTGCCTTTTTGTTTTGTCAATCGTTTCCTTCAGTGTGCAAAACCTTTAAATGATTATGTTGTACACTCAAAAACTAATGTAAACTTGTGTGTCAACTCTACTAAGAAAAAAATAGAATCCATCTTATAATATGTATCAATGAGGCCACTTGAAAAATAAATTGAGCACCTTGTAAATTCAGGTATTGGAATATGTACCTATTCTGTGATGTTCATGCATATATGTTTCCAACTCTTTTTACAAGATGTATTTAACAAGCCATATCAAAGATCCATTCAGGAAAAAAATCACAATTTATTAACCAATGCCAGAGACTTGTATACTAATTTCCCACATTCTGCTGCCCATTCTGATGTTGATGCTTTTAGTGCCTCTTATGGTTGAGGGTCAAAACTGAACTTCTGCTGTTCAGAATCACATCATAGCATCACTCAACCTTACCGAGCCTAGTTCTATGGACATATCTCTCCACCATCAACCCTGACATGCAGAGGACACTCACCATGTGCTTGCCTAATGATGCAGGTTCCGTTTCTTATTGTCTGAGTGGAGTGTGTGTCCTCTGTGCTTTTCTGGTAAGCATGGCCTGACGAATTTTATGAGCCTCCTAACTGTTTTGTATGAACAGGTTCTGTCATCTACACTTCATGACATTATGGCATTGTCTAATGCAACTTTCAACGGAGCATCCCCGAAGTAAACCTGGCTTTATTTATCATTGATAAAATATTAAATCGGGAGACATAGGAAATGGCTCCATGATCACATGCCAATTCAGTTTTCCTTAGGCAGCCTTTGAGACTGTTCCCCCTGTTTCAGCATACTTAATATATATTTGGACACAGTTTTCATTGTTCTTATCAGTACATATATTTTTTTGGTCTAGCAATATTTCAGGGAGTAAGCTATTTTCTCCTGGGCCAGAATATACTTCTCTCATACTAAGACCTGACCACACTTATTGGTCTAGATACAGTGAAGAGAAACTAGAGAAGAACTTGAGAAGTGCAACCATCATCTAGGGGCACCCACCCCACGGAGGTCTACACTGTCTCCAGGGAAGTAGGACTGCTTCATCTTGCAAGAAAGATAGAGCTGTATGTGCTGAACCAGAAGTTTCAGAATTGGGGTCTAGAAGATTCTCCAGTCATTCACACTGATTTTCCATCCCAAAAAATTAGGTTTCTCCTCTTTCCACATCACTGCCTTGACTGTAGACTAGGAGATACCTCACAGTTATGCATTTAGTCTCCTGTTTGCTTTGTTGGCTGTTGTTACAATTAATTGCAGTGTCTAATTTCTAACATTATTTATCTTGAGGCCTTAGAAGATAAGGACCTTTCTAACTGGTAATATGGAGGATGTTAGTATACAGTAGTTCCCCTTTTCCACACGGGATATGTTCTAAGGCCTTCAGTGCATGTGTGAAACCATACTGAACCATATATACTGTGTTTATTCCATACTTGCATCCCTATGATAAAGGTAGCTTCTAGGCTGAGCGATGACTGCATAGGAAAACTAAAGAACCTAGAGATTAATTTACATGCATTATTATCTACTTTACTATAATCACATTAAGTAGGAAGAACTACTAAAGTATGGAAATATCCAAGCACACAGACCAATTTTAACCACATCACAACTTTTAGCTTGTCCTTTGTCTCTAGCATTACCTGCCTTCTGTTCTAAAATTTCAGTTTAGATTTTTCCCTGAGATTAGATTAGATATTTTTATTCATCACAGACCTACCTTAGACTACGTTTGTTTCACTGCCATCATATCCTTTTATTTTTTCATAAGTTTACTCAAGTAGGGATCTGATGACTTAAGAAAACCATGAATAGCACATTCTTTTTTCAGCATCCACTCTATTTGATTCAATTCCTGGTGACTAATGATATTTTACAAATTTTAAATACTAATTGGTCATTAGAGTACTTTTCTTTTGTAAAGTAACTATTAAGATTTGTGCGTATTTATATGTCATTTTCTAATTGATTGGTAGGGATTCTTCGTAAAGGATATGAGTCTATTGTATGATATGATGCATATATACTTTTTGTCTCTCTATGTCTCTATCTATCTATCTATCTATCATCCATCTTCTTTTTTATTTTTTCTTAATATTTATTTACTTTTGAGAGAGAGAGAGAGAGAGAGAGAGAGAGATCACAAGTGGGGGAGGAGCAGAGAGAGAGAGGGAGACACAGAATCTGAAACAGGCTCCAAGCTCTAGGCTGTCAGTACAGAGCCCAACTCACGGACCTCGAGATTATGACCTGAGCCTAAATTGGACGCTTAACTGATTGAACCACTCAGGCACCCCTATCTGTCATCTATCTTTCTACCTATCATTTTATATCTTCTCCAATCTGTCAGTTATCTTTTCACTCTCATTGGTGTTTTTTAATCATGCAAGTTATGATTTTAATATAGTTAATTATGCTCCTTTTATGACTGATTAATTTTACTTCTTGTAAGAAATGTTTGTCTAAAGTCATGAAGTTGTATAGTTTTCACCCAAAGATATATTGTTTTACTTTAAGCGTTTAAATTTGCAATTTTCTGGAATCATGAGTGTGTGTGTGTGTGTGTGTGTATGCATGTTCACAGTTATGTGCTATTATGTGGAACTATTGGGCTTTTTTTTTTTCTCATGGATATCTAATTGACCCACTACCTGTCATTGAAAAGGACAACCTTTTCCATTGGTCTGCTTCATCATTCTTACAAATCATATAGCCATGTATATAGAGATCCATTTTTGAAATCTCCATTCTGTTCAATTGGCCAGTTTGTCTATCCTTATGCCAATATTATAGTGTGTTAAACACAAGAGCTTCATAATGTATTCTAAAATTTGATGAGACAAGTTCTTCATCTCTAGATACTTTCATCAGGGTTTCCTAGGCTATAACAACTAATTTTTAAGTTGTTCCTATTTCCACAAGTGGAAAGATTTATATTATTTTCATGTGATACCTTAAATAAAAGCAAACAATGGAATCCAGAGATGGATTTCTTCTTCTGAGACTCATACTATATTGTCTAACAAATAGTAGTTTGGTAAATTATAGCTCACAAACTTATATTATTTTTAAAATACAGTTTAACATTTTAAGAGTCTTCTAAACACTGGGTATTTGATTCATATTTTGATTTCACAGAATTGTTTTTATTTTTACAAAAAGGCAGCAGGTTGGAATATATTACCTTTTTTTAAATAAGAAAAATTAAACAAAGCCTTCTTAGCACTAATGAATATGAGGTGAGAGATGTGAATTATTTTGAGGGGAATGCCAATTTGAATGGAAAGTGTAGAAAAATTTTCATTGTTAATACAGTAAACCACGTCTACAAGGACTGCACATTTTGAGTACAATCAAGTTAGCATATTTCTAAAACAACAACAACAAAAACAAAGGACCTTTTTTAAAGGAAAAAAATAAGAAAAATATTGCCAACACACTGAATGACTGACCACATTGTGTTTGTATAGAATAAGACTGTACCAGCAACATTCTGTGAATTCCCAGTTCCTTGGAGAGGGATTATGCTTGCTGATGGGCAATTGCAGTAGTTCATACACAAGAACACCATAAATAAAGCAAAAAATATTAGAAGGGACTCTGGGACAATGAGGGACTCTGAGACAAGAAAGTGCCAATGTCTCAAGGGCATCTGAAAAGGAAGGATTTTTTATTTCAATGTATCAACGTCTGACAATAAACCTCAGTACCTCTGACAATTTCCCTTGGCTACGTCCTCTATCAAAAGTAATTCAGTTATCTTATGTATGATACAATAATTGTAAGAATGTATAACTCTGGATTATTCCACATTTTGCTTTTTAACAGTCATGCATGTGCTCTATGGGTGTGTGTAGAGGGTAAGAAAGAGGGAGAAGGAGGGAAAAAATGAGAGGAGAGAGTTCTATCAGCATGATCTCTGGATAATCAACATGCATAGATTTTAAATTAATATATAATTCACATATATTACATAAAGTTAAAAGGAATTAATATGTACTGTGTAATTCTATCCCCATTAATATATGAAAATATGTGCATATGTCATTCAATTTATGGATTAAAAGTTTGTTAATAGGATGGTAGGATGCTAGGTAAATAGATCACCACCATTTTCATATATTATTAATTTTATTTCTTAAAATAAAATACATACCAACATTGCTAATCACAGATAATGAAATTTAAATGTTATTCTTTATATAATTAAATACAAAATTAGTTTTTAATTAAATAAAAATGTCACTTTCAATGTGCAAGTCATTTATTTAGATATTTTGACTAAAATAGATATAAAACCTCTGTATGTTCAAAACTTTATAAAGGTCTTAAAAATTCAAAAGTCTCTTAGGATATAGTCTTTATTTTAAGAGATTTTAATAGTTTTAGAAAAAAGACTGAGGCATGTAAAAATGTTAGAAAGCAAAGCATTTTGGTGTAAAAGAGAATGCTATGCATAATTTTACATAATGTAAATATAGCAGGATTTGGGGGAGACAGAGAGATCACAAGGGATTAGAATACATTAATTTGTCTCCCAATTTGACTTATGCACTCGAATGTAAATACTTTATCTATTAAGAATTTGTTTGCTATCTATTTTGTCTTTAAAAGTACATTTTGGAAAATGTACTATGTTCAATACAGATTTACTTTAATTTCCTTTCCTTTATAATGTGGGTGGGAGGGACAATAAAAAAATTATTTTAAGTACTTGCGAATTTTAAATGGCCTAAACATTTTGAAAAAAAAAACTTTCCCATTACTTGTTATTTTCCTCCAAAACCACTCAAAAATATCCTTTATCTTTTATTTCAGGATTTTAATTCCTTGATGAGGGAAGCAGGAAAAGGAATGCAATTAAGGCTTAATTGTATCTTTATATGAGTGATTGTAACTGTGACTGTAATACTTACTACCTCTGAGAGGTAGTAAGAAAGAAGCTGAAAAGAAACAAAAAGCATCTTTCTTTCTGGTTACAGTGTAGACTGATGACTAACTGGACACCTATGCAATGTATGACAATAAAAGGGAAAATAAAATTCCTAGCTGATTTTTGATATAAAACAAGACCATGTTCAAATAATTTATCTATAACTAAGAAGTTGCTAACTCTAACTGGTGTATCTACACAACTAATGTAGTAGATATGTATTATTAATATTTACCTTAAAATTATACTGGTTGTTCATGCACTGTTGCTGGGAATGCAGACTGGTGTAGACATTATGGAGAACAATATAGAGGTTCCTCAAAAAATTAAAAACAGAATTACCATATGATTCAGTAATTCCACTACAAAATATTTCCCTAAAAACCACAAAAACACTGGGACACCTGGGTGGCTCAGTCACTTAAGCCGCTCTGACTTCGGCTCAAATCATGATCTCAGAGTTCATGGGTTTGAGTCCCACATCGGGTTCTGTGCTGACAGCTCAGAGCCAGGAGCCTGCTTCAGATTCTGTGTCTCCCTCTCTCTGTGCCCCTCCCCTGCTCGTGCTCTCTCTCTCTCTCTCTCTCCCTCAAAAATAAATAAAAACATTAAAAAAATTTTAAAAAGACTATGAAAACACCAATTCAAAAAGATATATGCACCCCTATGTTTATTGCAACACTATTTACAATAGCTAAATTATGTCAAGTGCCCATTGATAGATGAATGGATGAATAACATGTGTTATATATATGGGATATTACTCAGCCATAAAAAGAATGAAACCTTGCCATTTTCCACAGCATGAATGGATCCAGAGGGTAAAATGCTAAGTGAGATAAGTCAGTCAGAGAAAGACAAATACAATGTGATTTCATTCATATTTTGAATTTAAGAAACAAAACAAATGAACAAAGAAAAAAAGAGGCAAACCAGAAAACAGACTTTTAACCACAGAGAACAAACTGATGGGCAGCAAAGAGCAGGTGGGTGGGAAGATGGATGAAATCAGTGAAGGGGATTAAGAGTATACTTATGATGAGGACTGGGTGAGGTATGGGATTGTTGAATCACTATATTGTACACCTGAAACTAACATAACACTGTATGTTAACTATAGTGGAATTAAAATTTAAAAAAATATATATTGGTTCTTCAAATTATAGACTTGAAATGTTATCTTTTATTTATTTTTTTTTACATTTGTTTATTTTTGAGAGACAGAGAGAGACAGAGCACAAGTGGAGGAGGGACAGAGATAGAAGGAGACACAGAAACCGAAGCAGGCTCCAGGCTCTAAACTGTCAGCACAGAGCTTGATGTGGGGCTCGAACTCACAAGCTGTGAGATCATGGCCTGAGCCGAAGTTGGACGTTTAACTGACTGAGCCACCCAGGTGCCCCAATATCTGTCTTTTAATTTTCAATATTAAGTGTTTTGCTATTTAACAAATATAAAGGAAATAATAATGCAAGTATATGACTAGCTTCATCTTTTGTCCCATTGCCCCACATATCTGATTTGCCCATGCTGATAATCCCAGCAGGCCAACACTCAAAATCTCCTACAGAAGTGTTTTATTTATTACAACCACCCATCATATATATCACTGTTTTCTCCTTTTGCCCATAGCTAGACTCAAAATATATATCCTTTCAGAGAGGGAATGACCTGCCTTTAAATATAACGTCTGGCAATACAATGGTTTCCCTTCTCACATTAATAACCTGAGTAAGAACAACATCTTGTCAAATGCCATTAACTGTGACCTCAGTGCTGTGTCATAATACCCCTTTGGTATCTAATAAACGTTTTCAGCCGAAACCTACTGTTTAAACGACCATAACCTCTAGAACCATTCTTACCTGAATATATATTCACCTGAAATTCTCAAAATCCTATCAATGACGATAAATGATTATAAAAATTGTCACTTAACCTCATTATGTCTTTTTCTCTCTTTATACCATGAGGATATCCACCGAAATTACAAATAGTTTTTAGCTTGTTTTATCTCATTGAAGCTACTTCAAGCCAGGGTTGCTTAGTATTTCTCTGGAGGTGTATACATCCCAATATATTTTAATTGTTCTGAATGCACTTTAATGTTTTGAAATATAGAGAAAACATATTAGGACATATTAGTCTGAGGCTCCATTTATTTCATTCCCTCTAAAATCAGTGTCTTTAAAAATAAAACAGATGCAAATGTAAAGTGCTGAGAATATACTGAAATACTGAAATAAACTGTAAACTAAGCCAAATAGTTTAGGAAAGCACAGACATACGGACAAGTACAGCTGCCTTTTCCAAACATGCATGCAAATCATATATTGCTTTTGAACAAAATTTTTAGGGGCGCCTGGGTAGCTCAGTCTGGTTAAGTATCCGACTTCAGCTCAGGTCATGATCTCACAGTTTGTGGGTTGGAGCCTCATGTGGGGCGCTGTGCTGATAGCTCGGTGCCTGGAACCTGCTTTGGATCCTCTGTTTTCCTCTCTTTCTGCCTCTCTTCTGCTTGCATTCTGTCTTTCTCTTTCTCAAAAATAAACATTAAAAGAATTAAAAAAAATTAAATTTCAGCGACATTTCTATCTTTAAATGGACATTACAATAATGACTGTGGCTTTTTAAAAAATTTTATTTATTTATTTATTTTGAGAGAGAGAGAGAGAGAGAGAGAGACAGAGAAAGAGAATGAGTGGGGGAGGGGCAGAGAGAGATGGAGAGAGAGAATCCCAAGAAGGCTCTGTGCTGACAGCTGAGTCGATGTGAGGATCGATCCCATGAACCCTGAGATTATGACCTGAGCCAAAATCAAGAGTCGAAAACTTAACCAGCTGAGCCACCGAGGGTCCCCTCTCTTTTTTTTTTTCCAGGTATCATCAGTAAAAATAATTCAGTGCGTTACATTTAACTAAGACTTTACATAATTATGCTAGCTGGTTCTTCTTTGGTAATTGTATTACCTTAACCACGAATTTAAGAAAAAACAATAAAATAAAATTTCAGTTAAAAGTTAATGCTTTTTTTTTTTTTAGAGAAAGAGAGAGAGAGAGAGAGAGAGAGAGAGCACATGTGCCACCAGGGGAGAGTGGTAGAGGGAGAAGAGACAGAATCTTTTGTTTTAAATGTTTGTTTGTTTTGGAGAGAGAGAGCTCAAGCAGGGGAGGGGCCGAGAGAGAGGGAGAGAGAGAACACCAAGCAGGCTTTGTGCTGTCAGCATGGAGCCTGACGTGGGGGGTCTATCTCACAAACGGTGGCATCATGACCTTAGCCGAAATCAAGAATTGGACACTCCACCAAGCCACCTAGTTAATCTGTTTTAAGTTAATCTTATTTAATTAAAAGTTAATTAAAAGTTAACTAAAAGTTAATCTGTTTTAAGTGCTCTTTGCTAAGTCAGTTGGTAGAGCATGTGACTCTTGATCTCAGGTCATGAGTTCAAGCCCCATGTTGGGTATAGAAATCACTGAAACAAATTATGCGTTCTACCTTACAAAATAATAGTTATTCATATCTAAACTATGGTTACTCTTCTACCTGGAAAGCCTGTGGTGATTCTCCTGCTCTTTGTCTTGTGCTTAGGAGAGAAGGTGGCTGCTTCTGACGTGACATTGCTGCCATCACACTGGAGTCTTCGCAGTGTGAGAACAATCAGGACTTTCAAAGGATTCCGCATGCCAAAAATTCATATAAGTGGCACAAACAGAAAAAGAGATAACGACAGAATGAATTGTCACACCATTTCATACGCATTGGGTGAAGCTAGTCTTTTCCAGTCCACAATATGGACAAATGACTTCCTTACAGGGATTGTTAGAAAATCAGAATCTCCATGAGTTCCCCTCTGAACCTACTGAAAATATAATCCCCTTTTTTTCCATTCCAGATAAAAATAGGAAACGGACAAAACCCAGCGTTGCAGCAGCATTGGACGGTAGCAGAATATGAGGTGAACTGAGGCAAAGAGAGGCAGAGTTAGCATTAAAAACCAATGATGACAAAGAGATCTACTTACATTCCCAAGGCTCTGTATCTAGCTGCCATCTGGGCAAGGGTGGAAAGACCCATGGATTCTCTTTTCTTTCATTTGCAAATGTAAATGTGTTTGACATGTATCTAATTTGCTTTCTAGTTTGAGTGGGGTCTCCATTGTTTGCAACCCAAAGAGAACACTGTCAAACAGATTTCTGATAAATGACAGAGGATTTCACAAGTGACAAACCTTAAAATACAGAACTAGCTGTGCTAAAGGGGCTTCGAGGCCATGGACTGGACACTGTCTCCCTCCACCTCCAGAAGAGATATTAAAAATCTTGTTTATGGGGGTGCCTGGGTGGCTCAGTCGGTTAAGCGTCCAACTTCGGTTCAGGTCATGATCTCACAGTTTGTGGGTTCGAGCCCCACATCGGGCTCTGGGCTGACAGTTCAGAGCCTGGAGCCTGCTTCCGATTCTGTGTCTCCCTCTCTCTCTGCTCCTCCCCCACTCATGCTCTGTCTCTCTCTCTCTCCTTCAAACACAAATAAAAACATTTAAAAAAATTTTTAAAAAAATTGCTTATGGAACCAAAACCATTTCATAAGTCATTCAACAGGCTAACCGTAGGATTCTCATTCACGCAACTATGACGTTAAGGGGTATGGTAGAAAACTGTTCAGAGGTTGGGGTGTTGTGGCTATGTTTTGTGGCTTTTCCAAAAGGTGAAAAGGACAAAGTCTGATTGTACAAAGCGGCAGTTAGCCATGCAAACAATTGGACAAAGATAGGCCCCATGATAGTGTTTACACCTGGTGCAAAATGTGCTTCTCATCATGTCGCAGCTGTCACTTGCTTCAAACAGCCTCTTCTCCCTTCAACATGATCTGGGAAGACATCTGAAATGACCATTTCAGAGTCTAGAAAATTAACATTCAAAGAACGTCCACTTCATTAACTGTATACAGACACATCGTTAATCGCTTTTTCGTTTTACAGAAGAATGTGGTGAAATGAGTACAAAGCAATAATCATGAACACTTACATTGAATTTCTTCAGTAGAAAGTAGAATGGTATTGAACTTAGTAAGTTCAACCAGAGCCCAGAAAATGGCTTTGCTATGGACATATTTATAACTTAACACTTTTGCAAGAATTTTCCTGTGATGTCTTCTCATTGACTGGTGACAGAACATAACAGTATTAATGGACGTAGGAGCCTAGGTCCTTTTGTGAGGAGGTGATGGATGGTCTTATTTCCTTTTGTTTCATTGTTCAGTATATCTCTCTGAGCAAATGCGGAAGACTATAATAAATTCTCATCATATTTCCAGAACCTCTCCTTTATACTGAAGGTTGTTTGGATATGAGCTTGCCAGCACTTTCCAATAAAACCCCACTGTCAATGTCAATTAAAGTAATATTTGTCACACTGCCTGTCTAAAAGTCAGATTAATGCTAATTATCCCCAGAAATAGATGCTTACTTTGATGTGTAATTTTTTTTAAAAAATTAAGAATTACTCCATTAGAAATAATGCATCGTGTTCATATTTTATTTTCTCTAAAAGCTTTCAGCATAGCAAAAAATTACTTTACTTTTAATGTCAAATGTCCTTTAAGTATCGCGGTGATAAATGGTAAATGAGATCCCATCCTGTTTGGAAAAAAAAAAAATGTGTACCGCTTTTTCACTCCCTAAATATAGTGGATATAGATATAAAAATGCATATACATGAGAAACAGAGAGGGAGAGAGAAAGAAAAATGATATGAATAAAATTGCAACCTTACCAAATTCTTTAAATCCAGAAGTACTTTTCCTGGTAGGAATTGTGTGCTAGCAAACCGCAATTAGTAAGACCTTGTTACTATAGCAAGCTCTGTAGTCACAACAGGCTTTGAACCCTGAGTTTGCCACCAAATAGATCTATGACCTTGGACAAGTCATAGAATTTCTGTAAACCTCACTTTCTTCACATAAATAATAGAAATATAACAATTTGAGGAACAATTGATATAAATTAGTTAAAGTTGTTGGAAGAATATGGATCATCTAATAATTTACCCATAAATATTTGTTGATGGTAGAGTTCCTGTGATTCTTTTTGTTTCTGTTATTGAATATCTATTAGCCATTGAAACGAAGTTCTTTATATTCCAAGGATGAAACTAGTGATGTTCAGTTATAGCAAAAATACATGTTTGCAAGATTTTTGAGAGAGAAACAGAGCGTGAGTGAAGGAGGGCCAGAGAGAAAGAGAGACAGAATCTGAAGCAGGCTCCAGGCTCTGAGCTGTCAGCACAGAGCCAGACGTGGGGCTTGAAGTCACCAACTGTGAGATCGTGACCTGAGCCGAAGTTGGATGTTCAACCGACTGAGCCACTGAGGAGCCCCTACAAATTGACACTTTATTAATTCCTATATTATTTGTTGGTTGTACATTTATGTTGCTCTGTGACGTTAAGGTTTAATGCCCACCTGGAACTTTAATACTCATGGGTACACCTTTGTTTATGTAGTATTTAAGACCAGAGACTTAAGAGTTTTGTAGAATCTGATGGGAGGCATGTATGTTAGACATGCATGTCTCTTTCCTAAATCAAAAGCATTCTCAGTACAATCATAATTATTGCAAATGTGTCTCTATGGTATAAAGCTCCCTACAGAATCTATGAATTTCCAAATACATTTATATTTTTTAAACAGACTTTAAAAACTCTACAGATAATTTAAAGATTTGAAAATTGTAAATGTTTAAAAATAAAGAACACTAATCTCTCCATTAAAAATAACCCTTGCGGGGCACCTGGGTGGCGCAGTCGGTTAAGCGTCCGACTTCAGCCAGGTCACGATCTCGCGGTCTGTGGGTTTGAGCCCCGCGTCAGGCTCTGGGCTGATGGCTCGGAGCCTGGAGCCTGTTTCCGATTCTGTGTCTCCCTCTCTCTCTGCCCCTCCCCCGTTCATGCTCTGTCTCTGTCTGTCCCAAAAATAAATAAACGTTGAAAAAAAAAATTTAAAAATAACCCTTGCTAAAATGGCAACTAATTTCTTTCCAGTCCTGTGGACCCATGTGGTTGAGACACAAGAACGTATCTCATTTAAGGAGACACAGAGCACATTGGCAAGTTAATGTTTGTGTATTTCAAAAATGATAAAGGATTTCCAACTAAAAAAAAATTGCACTGACTTATTTAAAATTTCTATTTCTATTGTTCATATACCACAGTTCTAAGAAGCTTCTCATTTCTGCTACCCCCAAACCCTTCACTTTTGGTCAACAATTATAGTCTCCGTCTTATTTTTCTTTCTGTCTTCTCTCTTCCCTCTTTAGAAATCTCTAGCCTCTTTAGGCACTCTGGGCATGTCATCTTCCTATTAACTTCTATGCAGGAGCAGGCACATCATTTACCTATAATATCATGCTTCTCTTGCAAAATCTTTCATGGCTTTTTATTTAGTCAAAAATCAGTCAAATTTTATATTTTTGTTAAGTTTTGAGTTGTGGGACATTGCTTGATCAATCAAGATAATGCTGAAATATTCAGGAACCAGAGTTTTATTAAAAGATAAGAAGCATGAAGCGAAAAGAGAAAAACCTGACAGAATTACAAAATTAGTTGCTTTAGGATTATAGAGCCTTGAGACAAATATCGGGAGCTGCCTCTCTGGGCTTTCATTCTGTAAAATAATAAAGCCTACTTGTTAAAGATAGCAGTGGGATTTATTTTACATACAGTTTAATCATACTTATACCATTGAATTAAAATTTTGTGCTTTGAACTGAAGAAGGCTACCTTTTTTTAAATTGATATCACATATATTCCTGGGAAAACAATTATTATATTAGTGAGATATAGAATATCTTTGAGTGCCTCAGACCTATCTAAAAAAATTAGATTTTAAACTTTGTCAAGGAGGGGCACCTGGGTGGCTCAGTCAGTTAAGCTTCCAACTTGGGCTCAGGTCATGATATCACGGCTTGTAGGTCTGAGCTCTGCGTTGGGTTCTGCACTGATAGCTCAGAGCCTGGAGCCTGCTTCAGATTCTGTGTCTCCCGCTCTCTCTGCCCCTCTCCCACTCTCTCTGTCTCTCTCAACGTTTATTTATTTTTTTGGGACAGAGAGAGACAGAGCATGAACGGGGGAGGGGCAGAGAGAGAGGGAGACACAGAGTCGGAAACAGGCTCCAGGCTCCGAGCCATCAGCCCAGAGCCCGACGCGGGGCTCGAACTCAAGGACCGCGAGATCGTGACCTGGCTGAAGTCGGACGCTTAACCGACTGCGCCACCCAGGCGCCCCTCTGTCTCTCTCTATCTCTCTCTGTCTCTCTCTCTCTCAAAATAAATAAACATAATAATAAAAAAACCTTAAATTTGTCAAGGAACTATTATTAGATTGAGTAGGATCCTCATATTTAAAAATCTTGTTTTATGACTTCCTGACTTTCCTCAAAATTGTCATTTTTTAATCTCTGTGATCCCTTGGCTCCATGACATATTTTTGCAATTTTAGTAGGTCTAAACAAGTATTTGTTAATACTATTGATGAAAGAATAGATGAAAAGATGGTGAGTGGGTGGATTATGTAACGGAGGGATGGATATTTAAATTGTCTTTGTTTCTGTCCGAGAGATATAGTCAGCAAAATAGCTCATTAATAGAATCTGGGTTCACTGAATGGAAACATTAAATCTAGAATAAGTCTATGTTGAATTCTCCCTTACACTTGATTTACATTTTATTGCAATGAAATATTCATACTTGATCTATGAAAATACTTTTCTTTCATAATCATACATTTAATAATCTGTAGGCTCTGTCCTAGATATGTTAATAGCTATACTTAAGGCAGGCTTAGCTTTCGAAGACTCTAAATGCAATGATCCCTTTTCCAATAAAATGGCATCTATTTTTTTTTTTTTTTTTGAAAACTACTGCTATTCTACTGGGTATTATGTCAATGGATGTTCATAAAAGAGTGGTTTGAAGGATGAAAGAACAAAGAGAGCAGTGTCATTATACCTGTCAATGAATGATAACCATATGCACAAATGACTTTTCTTTCTTATTCCTTGTACATGGTGATTCAATTTGTATATCCTAGGATACACATTCAGACTATGAGTTTCACATTCACACACACACACACACACACACACACACACACACTCACTCAAAACATTTATTAGAACTGGAAACTTCTTAATGTTTCCAGTAGAATTATTATAATGGAGGAGAAAACCAGTGTGATTTCTGTTATATTGGCTTTTCAATATGGACTGAGTAAATAAGAGATAATGCTTCTGACAATTTTTAATTGTGCAAGCAGTTCCACTGTAGTTTTATGCAAAATTGCCTTAATGTAACAACTAAACACAAAAATTTTAAGATGCCATATTACCTTAGTTGTAAACAAAACTATATCACATTTTATTTGTGCCCATTTCCTTCTCCAGGGATAAAGACAACAATTTTCTCCACTTTTATCTAAAAACTCCTCTTGATACCCTGAACATCAAGGACACCTATGATGAAAATAAGCTAGATTAAAAATAGAGGACACAGCTCATCAATTGAAAGAGGTATCACAAAAGTTCAAAAAGTAGTTTGAGGAAGTCACCAAACGTTTTCAAGGTATTACACAGAGAGACGTTTGAATATATATGCTTTTGTCAGTGTCAGATTGTGTTGTGTTCAGTATAGACATATAGTTCCTTAACATAAGCAGGTATGTCACAGGTGCATAGGAAAATGATTACTTTTAATGACATAATAGATATTGATTATATTTTAGCCAGTAGGGATTAATGAAATGTTTCCCTTGTTGTAAGGTCTTCAAAAGTAGGAATTTAAATTAATTGAAGTAATTTACTGTACTCTGGAAAACTGCAGGACCTGGCATTTAGCCTTTTCTCACCAATTAAGTATTATGTAGCTCAAATACATGCGATTGCATATATTTGAATTTCAATTAATTAGTCAATTCCTCCCAGGGATTTTTGCATTTTTCAGTTACCTAGAAGGAGAAATTTTCTACAAAGCAATGCGATAATATATAGCTCTTTAACAACTTAACACATTATTACATATATATTTTTTTTTAATATTCAAACAACTCAACTCATGGGAATTACCGTAAATATGGTTTAAAATTCACTATGTTAACTGTAAACTCACTGGGCAAGTGAACATTATTTTTATTGTCATCTATACAGTCCATATCTCTCTATATAAAATTTCTTACAATATTGTCATAGGTACTTAGGAAATCTCCAGAGACTTTTTTTGATGATTAAAAAAAATGTACTGAAAAGATGAAATATATGTATACACTTATATACAATAACAGACAGTATTTAATTTTACACGAACCATGTGCCTAAATATCTACTATAGGTGTCATCATAGCCATATGCTACTGCTGACTCATGTTAGCTCAGGACATCTCATTGTTCTATTTTTACAAAATTTTATAGGCAGATTGCTAGCTTAAAACCCACACTGGTGGGGGTGACTGGGTGGCTCAGTCAGTTAAGCATTGGGCTGCAACTCAGGTCGTGATCTCCTGGTTCGAGAGTTAGAGCCCCATATGGGGATCTCTGCTGTCAGCTCAGAGCCCGCTTCCTAACCACTTTCTGCCTCTCTCTCTATGTCCCTCTCAGATCTTTCTCTCTTTCTCTCTCTCAAAAAATAAATAAACATTTTTTAAAAAGTGAAACCCATCATGATGGGACTGTAATATATACACATAGAAAAAGTGCAAATACTACAAATTGGAATGCTATTTTTTTTTCCTCCAGGAAGTCAGTTATTACATATTTACTAGTTCACTTGGGCTTATTTTCTCAACCTCTAGCACTTTCTTTTTCTTTCATTCTTTCTTTTTAAAATTTGGCTCTTTATTGTTTTTCTTTTAATTTTTAAAATTTATTTTGAAAGACAGTGTTAGCAAAGGAGGGGAAAAGAGAGAGAGTGTGTGGGAGCAGAGGAGGGGCAGAGAGAGAGGGAGAAAGAGAATCCCAATCCCTATGTTGGCTTGATCTCACAACCCTTGACCCTTGAGATCATGACCTGAGCTGAAATCAAGGTTCTCAAGCTTAACTGACTGAGCCACATGGGTGCCTCCTAGCACTTTCTAATTTAAGAACTGACTCAAAATAGTCTCACTTCAGTTATGGCTGTTTTTCTTCTCCTTGTGATGTCCCTGTTCAAATAGTCGTGTTTGTAAGTCCTGTTTGTGCTTTTTTTTTTTTTTATCATTTTATAAAAACTCCCTGAGTTTGAACCGTATTATAGTTTGCAGACTATTCTCAATCACTGCTCATGCAATTTTCAAAGTTCATTAGGGAATATGCATTTTAATCACTTATTTGTAAAATTATGAGTAATTTAAAAATGGTCTAAAAATAAAAAAAAAAAGACCAAGACAACCACAATTGGTTTATCTAAAAAGATGGCCTTCCATAAATTCTTTTCCTTTTGTACACGTGCCACACTGCCCACCAAGAGGTGGAGTCTAATCTACTCCACCACGTTGAATCAGCGCTACTTTGGCCAATACAATACAGGAGCAGTGACAGGGGGCGCTATCATTCCTGGGGACTGGCCATGAGTGCGCAGTACCCTGTGCTGCCATGTTGGAGCTGCAGAGAGAGGACGCAGGGAGGAGCATAAACGCACAAGAAATTAAAAACAAACAAACAAACAAACAAATACATAAATCTGTTGAGCTTCCAGATTATCTGCCCACCACCACTACTAGTTTATCTTAAAAGCTTGTAAGAGGACCTGGTCTTAGACCAAGATTGAATGGGTAAATGCTTTTTGGCACTAAAAGATCTTTGCTAAGAAAGTTCTATTCTAGGATGACGTGATTTTAGTTTCTAAAATCTACCTATTATTAAATATATCAGATAAGCGTTGTGTGTCCTGTGGCAGAAATTATCTTCCATTCTTCAGAAGGTATTGCAATACATCACTCTTGTTCTCACTGACACTAAACAAAACTGGTCCCCATTCACTCCTCTCCTTTACCTTCAGCCTTATATATGAAGTTAGTATCACTCAGGCACAACCTTTCATGTTAATGATCATCTCCTGCCTATAAAAAAAAAAAATGGTTACAGGGGCGCCTGGGTGGCTCAGTCAGTTGAGTCCGACTTCGGCTCAGGTAATGGTCTTGCCTTTCATGAGTTGGAGCCCCACGTCGGGCTCTGTGCTGACAGCTCGGAACCTGGAACCTACTTCGGATTCTGTGTCTCCCTCTCTCTCTGACCCTCCCCTGCTGGCACTCTGTCTCTTTCTCTCTCTCAAAAATAAATAAAAACATTAAAAAAATTAAAACAAAAATTTTGGTTACATGTGTTCACTTTTAGCTGTAGTCTCCCTCCTCTAATGATTGTTCAAGAAACTACCTCCCTTCTCCACCTTACTTTTAACCTTTCTCCTCTGGCTAAAGTATTTCTGTTGCTAACAAAGAAGCAAATTTTTCATGAATCTACCTTACTCTCAGAGTTTATATATAGCTCTTTTTTTTTAATGTCTTTGTAGCCAATTATCTTTATTTTATTTTTTGTAACTAGTAGAGCTAGTTAAAATATCACTTTATTCAAAAAACTCAAAATGTGGAAAATTGCATGCCACTTCTGTTAGCTAGAAAGATTGTATCTCTTAATATCTTTATGAAAATGATAATTGCACATGATATTAAATAGTATGGTCTGTAAAACCTAGAATTAAAACAGAACAGTGCTATCTCCAACACATAATTTCTTTAGCCACTTGCTACTCTGTTGAGCTCACTTTTCAACATTTTTAGTTTTATCTCCCTCTGTTTTTCTTTGTAACAGGCTCCATATGTTTTTGATATTACTTATTGTTACTATCTACTGATTTTCTATGAATGATTACTATTTATACTTATATGGCCCCTCATTCACCCTCAGTTTTTTTTTTTTTTACCAAAGTTCTTTTAATATATTGGTATCATCTGCGATACAATTATATTTCAATTGGAGACTGCTTACAACTATGCAAATATTACTCAATGATAAGTGAGTAGCATATTTGAATCACATTTGTTTTCCTGTAACATTTTATTTTTCTAAGCATCAATTGCCAATGTTCTCATTATTTAAACCTGCTTGGCTTCCCTCTCTCCCCCAGTCTAATTGTTCTGTAAAACCTTATTATAACTTCCAACAACTTGGTAAAACACCTCTCAAAAACAATTTTGCAACAATTAAATCTACGTGTTATCTGTCTCTTTGAAACTTCTTTCCTAGAGTTATTCACCCTCTCATTCCAAACTGGACTTGTGATTTTCTAGGAAAATTGCACAACAGTTGTCCTTTGACTTTTTTTGGTCATTGTTCTAAGAATTTCCCTCTCTTGTATTCTAAATTGGATTCACTTTTTCCAGGCTGTGCCTTTCTAATTATTGTTGGGCTTGTTCATATACTCCCTAAGAAAGGACAGAAAAAAGGGAAATTTTGAGATGGTTAATTTTCCAAATATGTTTATTCTACTTGCACACTTATTTTCTAGTTTACCACATACAGAATTCAAGATTGGAATTCATTGTGACAATATTGAAGAGACTGGTCTATTGGCGATGTCAGTTTGGTTTTGAGAAACCTGCGAATTTCCTATAATTTATCATTTTTATACTGACATTTTTTCCATTCAGAAATCCTTAAGAATTTTCCCTTTATTCTGATAATATTCAGTTTCACGTTTATTTGTCTTTGTTTGGGTTCTTTTATAGGTTCCTTGTGGATTGGATGCATGACAAAACTTCTCCATCTAGAAATTCCTCTCCTCCAGGGCACCTGGGTGGCTCAGTGGGTTCAGTGTCTGGCTCTTGGATGCAGCTCAGGTCACAGTCTCAGTTTTGCCAGGTGGAGCCCTGTACTGAGCTCTGTGCTGGCAACATGGAGCCTGCTCGGGACTCTCTCCCTCTTTCTCTCTGCTCCTCCCCCGCTCGCTCACATTGTCTCTGTCTCTCTCAACATAAATTTAAAAAAAGAAAAAAAAAGAAGCTCCTCTTCTCCAATGTTTATGATTTTTATTTGAAAACAATTATAGATCCACAAAAAGGTTTCAAGTATTGCTCATAGCATTCCAGGTAACCTTCACCTGGCTACCCCCAAATGGTGACATCTTATGTAGCTGCAGCACAATATCAAAACTACAAAACTGACACTGGTATATTACTGCTAGCTAGACTACAGCCTTCTACAGATTTTACCGTTTCAGTTAACTTACACAGTTTTTAAAGTGTGTGTAGTCGGTGCATTTTTATGCCTTATATTGATTTGTGTAACCACCGGCACAGTCAAGACACTGGACTATCCCATGACCACAAGAAAACTTGCTTGGGCTCTTTTGTATTCGCTTCCACTGCCTTTCCTTGTCCACGAATCCAGTGTCCATGTCTGTGGATGTATTACATACATAAATATTGCTATTATATACATAATATTACTAATGTCTCTGCAACGTCACCAGTATTTGCAATACTGCTATTTTTATTTTAGGTGTTCTAATAGATATGCAGGAATTCTGCTCTAGTTTTGACAAAATACAATATATTCATATCATTTCCTAGGATATTTTTCTTTATTTTTTTATATTCTCCTTCTTCTAGTTCCTTTTACTCAGATGCATTGATTGCATACATCACCTGTTTTCTTAGATCTTTGCTCTCTCTCTCCTCCCCTCCCCTCCCGTCCCCTTTCCTCTCCTCTGGTCTCTTGGCAAAAGGAGGGATAAGTTCTCAACTTTATTATATCCAAACTTTTATTTTTATTTATTTATTTATTTTTGCTTCCACCATATCATCTGCCATTCCTATGCAGAATCAATGCTGTAAGAAACTTCCAAAGACCAGAAACTGCCCACATGGACAGTTAGCATATTCACATATCTATCAAAATTCATTCTCATGGCAAAATGTGACTTACTGTGTACTTAAATGGGAAAGAAAAAAAAAAGCACAAAATGTGGTTGTCAGGGCTGAGAAGAGGAATGGGAAAGGATGCTGGTGGATACAAGGTGTCTTTTGGGGGGTCATGAAAATGCTCTAAAATTAGATTGTGTTAACACTTGCACAACTCTGTAAATATATAAAAAAAAATTCGAATTGCATACTTTAAGAAGGTTAATTTTATGATATTTAAATTATATCTCAATAAAGTTGTTTTGTAAAAAATACATAGCACCAAGAATGAAAAATTCCACTGATGGGGGGCCAGGGTGGCTCAGTCAGTTAAGTATCTGACTTCGGCTCAGGTCAGGATCTCATGGTTCATAAGATGGAGTCTCACTCAAGTTCTGCACTGACAGCGTGGAGCCTGCTTGGATCTTCTGTCCCCCTCTCTCTCTGCCTCTCCCCTACTCATGTGTGCTCTCTCTCCTCAAAAATAAATAAACATTTTTTAAAGAAAAATTCCACTAATAAAGGACTCCTCAGAAGTCTAAATTCTTCCCAAGTCTCTAATGTCCCATACCCATGAAACTCCTTATTGTTAATCCCACAGTAAGACCAATGTTGTATTCACTCAGGTGGCTTTTCTTAGTCACAATCCTTCCTCTTGGGGATGCATGTAGGCAGGTGGGCAGATACCACATAGCGGAATGGCAGTAAATTATACATGCCCAATTCCTTGTCAGAAATGCGCTAATCAGGCCAAGCATTTCAAGTTTTTATGTAAGGAATAAATGAGGGATGAAAAAAAATAGAAACTTTATGTTAATGGAGGGCTTTTCCCAGGCAAGGAATCACTAGAATAGTGAATACTTCTTTCTCCTGATCCTCATTACTTCTTTCCTCGACTACAGCATGCATTCAGTATTCAACTGACTGGGGATATTATTAGTAAAAATGTGCTATATTTGCACTTTTGGAAGAGGGAAAAGTTACAAATTTTGCCAGCCCTCATATTCTTCTCCTATCCATATCCAAAGTCTTTTAATAACAACTCTCTCCATTAAATATTTGAGATATATCTTTTAGATCTAGTTTTTCTTCATGGTTCAGTTTTCTGCTTGCTCTACCTATCTCCTTTTCCCCCTATGAAATCAATGTTTATAGTATACAATTTTTGTTCTATGACTTATTCTAATCTCTATATGAATGACTCCTATGTAAGCTCCAAGCATTTATTCTGGATGTACTTATTCTGTCTGAAACTGCTTGCCAAAAATTAATGTAAATATCCCTGCAGACTATAATTCAACTTATAAATGCTAAATATATTACCTTCTTTTCTAAATAGATTTGTCTTTTCCTCTTTAATGTCTTTCATTTTCTAATAAGACATCCAGAGGCACATCATGTCACCATTTTTCAAAGTGTTCAAGCCAAAAACCTTGATATCATTGTTCAGTCATTTATCCTCTTCAATATTCTTATTTTCTCAATCAAAATGATCACTTATTTTGTCTCTGAAATGTCACACTTAATTCTGAGATCCTTACTCTCAATATTGCAACTGTCGCAAATTCTATATATGTCCTCAGCATTCCTCACTTGGATAATTGCACTAATGTCCTAACTGTTTCTCTATAGCCCTGAAAATTAGCCTTGCTAGTTCATTCTTAATACTGCTGGCAAAATCCAATTAGACCACTTGCATATTTGAAATCTCTATTGCCTATGGAATACAGCCTGCATTTCTAATAAGTCATTCCTCTATCAGATCAAATTGCTACTTCCTATAGGTGAGGTATATTTCTCCATAGTTTACGAATGCACGTTCCTTTTACTTTGCACATTTTTGCAATCTAAACCACATAAAACTAGTTATTTATTTAAAATAAGTACTGCTTGGAAAAACATTCCATGCTCATGGATCGGAAGAATAAATATTGTTAAAATGTCAATTCTACCCGAAGCAATCTACATAGTCAATGCAATACCTATCAAAATAACACCAGGATTCTTCACAGAGCTAGAGAAAAAATACTAAAATTTGTATGAACAAGAAAAGACCCTGAACAGCCAAAGAAATCTTGAAAAAGAAAACCAAAGCAGGAGGCATCACAATCCCAGACTTTAGCCTCTACTACAAAGCTGTAACCATCAAAACGGTATGGTATTGGCATAAAAACAGACACATAGACAAAAGGAATAGAATAGAGAATCCAGAATTGGACCCACAAATGTATGGCCAACTAATCTTTGACAAAGTAGGAAAGAGCATCCAATGGAGAAAAGACAGTCCCTTTAACAAATGGTGCTGGGAGAACTGGACAGCAACATGAAGAAGATTGAAACTAGACCACTTGCTTACACCATACACAAAAATAAACTCAAAATGGATGAAAGACCTAAATGTGAGACAAGAAATCATCAAAACCCTAGAGGAGAAAACAGGCAAAAACCTCTTTGCTCAGCCGCAACAATTTCTTACTTGACACATCTCCAAAGGGAAGAGTATTAAAGGCAAAAATGAGCTATCGGGACCTCATCTAGATAAAAAGCTTATGTACTGCAAAGGAAACAATCAACAAAACTAAAAGGCAACTGATGGAACAGGAAAAGATATTTGTGAATGACATATCCGATAAAGGGCTAGTATACAAAATCTATAAAGAACTTAACAAACTCAACACCTGAAAAGCAAATAATCCAGTGAAGAAATGGGCACAAGAAATGAATAGACACTTTTCCAAAGAAGACATCCAGATGGCCAACAGACACATCAAAAAATGCTCAATATCACTCATCATCAGGAAAATATAAATCAAAGCCACACTGAGATACCACCTCACACTGGTCAGAGTGGCTACAATGAACAAATCAGGAAACTATGGATGTTGGCAAGGATGTGGAGATACGCAAACCCCCTTGCGCTGTTGGTGGGAATACAAACTGGTGCAGCTGCTCTGGAAAACAGTATAGAGGTTCCTCAAAAAATTAAAAATAGAGCTACCCTATGACCCAGCAATAGCAGGGCTAGGAATTTACCCAAGGGATACAGGAGTGTTGATGCATAGGGGCACGTGTACCCAAAATTTATAGTAGCACTCTCAACAATAGCCAAATTATGGAAAGAGCCTAAATGTCCATCAACTGATGAGTGGATAAAGAAGATATGGTTTATATATACAATGGAATACTACTTGCCAGTGAGAAACAATGAAATCATGCCATTTGCAGCAACATGGATGGAGCTGGAAGGTATTATGCTAAGTGAAATAAGTCAGTCAGAGAAAGACAGATATCATATGTTTCACTCCTATGTGGATCTTGAGCAACTGAACAGAAGACCATGAGGGAAGGGAAGGGGGGGAAAAAGTCACAGAGAGGGAGGGAGGTAAACCATAAGAGACTCTTAAATACAGGGAACAAACTAAGGGTGGAGAGGGGTGTGGGGGAGAGGGAAAATGGGTGATGGGCATTGAGGAGGGCACTTGGTGGGATAAGCACTGGATGTGGTATGGAAGCCAATTTGACAATAAATTATATTCATAAGAAAATAAAATAAAACAAGTATTGCTTTTCTCATATGTTGTGCACTAAATGTTCATTTCTCCCCAAATGCATACGTACATATATTACAACCTAATTGCCAATTTGAAGGTAGAGACTTTTGGAAATTATGAGGTCATGAAGGCGGGGCCTTCATAAATGGGGTTAGTGCCTTTATAAAAGAGACCCCAGAGAGTTCTCTCATCCTTTCCACAATGTGAGGACACAGCAAGAAGACAGATGTCTACGAACCTGGAAGCAGACCTTTACTGGACACTGAATTTTCTGGTACCTTGATCTCAAACTTCCCCCAGACTCCACAATGGTGAGAAATACGTTTCTGTTTTTGTTTTTTGTTTTTTTTTAATTTTTTTAATGTTTATTTTTCAGAGAGAGAGAAACAGAGTGTGAGCAGGGGAGGGGCAGAGAGAGAGGAAGACACAGAATCCAAAGCAGACTCCAGACTCTGAGCTGTCAGCACAGAGCTCGACACAAGGCTTGAACTCATGAACTGCGAGATCATGACCTGAGCTGAATTCAGATGCTTCACCAACTGTGCTAACCAGGCACCCACATTTCTGTTGTTTTTAAGCCACCCAGTGTGAAAGAATACCGCCGCGTGAACAGACTAAGAAAATATATCACACTTTCTTATATTTAAGCAAACTTTCAAGTTTTCATATGGTGCATTATAAAGGTTAAATTAGAACTTCTAAAATTAGTTTTACTTCATCTTTCAATGTTTTAGCAGTTTTTACTAAATTAAAAACATCACATCTTAATTGTTTTTAAGTTTAAAAAATACTCTTTTCTTGCCAGTTTTAAAATGGACCTGGGTCACCTTGATTCTGAGCTTGTGAGCTCAAATATAAATTATCTTACATATCCAGGCTACAAACTTACAAAAGGGTACAATGAGATTGCTTTAACTGGTCAAGAACTCGGGCAGTTTTAATTCTAGTTCTGCCACAAACCTGTTCTAGGACCTTGGCAAATTAATCTACGTCTGTGTATTTTCATGGAAAAGATATCTGTTGTACCTAGGCACTGTGATAAACATCACACCACACGGTAGTACACAAAGAAACTCACAAACCCACAGAATATATGACCTGAAAGGGAACATGAGAGAGAATCTGGTTTATATTTTGAACTTTAAACAGTACTAGACATAAACTACCAGTCAAACCTTGTCAGATTCAATGCCAGCTGTGGATGGAGTCCTAGGTAAGAGACATCTATTTTAAAATTTTAATAAAAAATATTTCCTGTGCAGTTTGATCATCAATTATAAAATTTACTAGCAATCTTCAATTACACATAAATTTGCTCATTTTTTCAACTCTATCTTACATGCATCCAGTATCTTGTTGTATCTTTGAAGATGAATGTTAAATTCACACTTCGTCATTTTTTTCTTCAAAAGTCTGGTTTAACATCTTCTCTGCCTTTGTAACTTTACCCAGTAAATATCTAAGATCTTGTTTTCATTTACACTAGAACTCCAATCGCAAACAGGCTGGTTTATATCTGACCATAGGAATGATCATAGACTTAGATTTTGCTCTCAGGCATGTAGGTCTTAAAGAAATTACATCTTAGAAAAATTTTATTTAGTTCAGATTCATATAGCCACATTCAGAATTCAGAGTTCCCATTTTTTTGTATTAACTACGGTGTTCTTTTATTAGCATTCACGTGGATTTTTTCTTTATAATTCTACATCATGTAGCCTTATGCTAAATATGTTAAATATCCATTTGTTTATAAAGTAATATGGTTTAGTGGAATTAGTTAATTGTGAAAAAAAGTGCTAAGCCAACATAGAGAAAAGATCCTTTCTGGACAATAAACTCACTTAATCCCAGCTAAACCTATTCGGCATTTGAAAATCGATCATTGCACAATTCGGCTTTATGAGAGAATGATGGTGTTGGTAATAATTCTGGAACGAAAGCTGACTTCACTTATTTATGAACTATAGGTACATTTTGAGTATGATAATTTAAAGACATACTAAATTACCAAGACTTAACTATGAAAAAAGTTCTATTAACAAAA
This sequence comes from Lynx rufus, assembly GCF_022079265.1. Lineage (NCBI taxonomy): Eukaryota > Metazoa > Chordata > Mammalia > Carnivora > Felidae > Lynx > Lynx rufus. Next base: position 137,691,318 of record NW_025814867.1, read on the forward strand.
TTCTTCATATTCGGAGTGCTTCCCATTACCACTTAAATGATTCACGCACGCACACCCTCCTTTTTACTTCAACTTTATTGAGGTATAATATATACATAATAAAATAATCTATGTTAACCAAGGAATACATCAAGTTCGGACAAATATACCCCCTTGTATGGAAACTACTCCTATAGCTTTCAGAATATTTTCATGGAATTGAAAATTTCCTCCTACTTCATTTGCAGTCAATGTCGTAAACACTCCTTGCCAGGGGTGGCTTGGTATCTATTTAGTATCTGTTTTCCATCAATGTAGATTGGTTTTAACTATATTAGCATTTTGTTTAGCTTATTGAATCTGTGGGTCTACGATTTTCACCTAATAAGGGATTTTAGCCACCAATTGTGTCAGAAATCATTAGTTTCATCATCATTTTTATTTTGCAAATGAGGATATTAAGATACTAAATGTTTAAGTGGCTTGGCTTTGTTCTATGACGGGTTAGAATCAAAGTCCATCTCAATAGCTAATCCTTCTACCTCTTTGACCTAGCATTCCTCATCTTGCTTATTGTTTATGCACCACAAATAATAGAAAAAGAATATGATGAAATTTTCAGTCATAATTTCTCACTGTAGACTCTTGAATATTTAGAAGGCAGAGTAAAGTTTTCTCTTCTCCACTTTATATTTTTAAGAAAATTTCTTCATCTACTGGACTAAATTATAGGCTAAGATTCACATATTAATCATGAACATTTAATTCTACCAATTTGGATGGTATTTTGCACTAGTCATGATTGACATAAAGCTTTTCTTTCATGATGCTATGAGAATAGCCACTGATGTATTTTCCTGAATAAAGTCACATATTTTATTTTATTTTTTTAATATTTATTTATTTTGGCGGGGGGGGGGGGGTGGTGAATGAGTAGGGGAGGGGCAGAGAGAAGGAGAGAGAGAATCCCTAGCAGGATCTGCCCTGGTAGCACAGAGCCCAACATGGAGCTCAGTCTCACTAACTGAGCGATTATGATCTGAGCAGAAATCAAGAGTCAGACACTTAACCCACTAAGCAAGCCACCCAAGCACCCCAAAGTCACCTATTTAAAATCAGGCAGACCATTACTGCCTCTTGTTGACATGTTTTAACAATGTATCAAATATCTGCCTCTTTGCCATATTCTACTTTTTAAATTAATAATAATTAATGTTATCTCTTGCATCAGAATTACAGCCAAAGAGAGACAGTTTTATGTAAATTACACTTGATTTCAAAAATTTATTTACATCTTAAAATCAGAATGCATCCTGATAAATATTTTCAAAATATATTAAAACAGAAAATAATAAATAGAAAAATGAAATTCTGTATGTGACAATATGTAAAAGAATATATTAAATCATACGATGAAGTATCAAATAAATAACACTGAAATGGTAGAGAAAAACATACTGAGCTTATATGCTGTAATACTTTATTAAGAAACATGAGGCATTTTCTCCTCACTCATTGACTTTTTCTTATACAGCTAAATATTCTTCTTCCACTCTTCCTTCATCTGGGGACCAGAACTGAGTTTGAAGTAACATATATTAATTTTATTTTAAACTATTTAAGCTCTTTATATTTATTTAAAACTTTATGTCCTGAGACTCTAACATGTAGCATGGCGTGCACTGGGTTCAGCCATACAGAAAGGAAAAAAATCTCACAGCACAGTCATGATGAAATAACCTATGAAGGAGGCGCACAGTAAACTGGAATAAAAGTAAACAATCAAACTGTGCTTTTTGAATACGAGAGTGTAAAGCTGAGACTGGAAAAATGAGTATGAGTTAGCCTTGGTGAAGATTGGTGACAAATGCATTCCGGGTAGTGGCTTTCTCCAAACCTACGTCTACGGAAATATTAACTATTAGGTCACCAAGGGCACCACTCTTCTCCCAGAAAAATGGGCATTCAGTTGGAAATGACAAATACAAATAAACATACCTATCTGAAACTTAGAGGAGATTCACAGGGAAAAATGTGAATTTGAGAGTAACCTCCAATTTATATTGGGAGTCACATAAATGATGGGGCTGCTTAAACCATGAAATTTTAACTTTTGAAACAAGGCCTATTCAATTCTGACTCCTAAGGAATTTTACCAGTTAGAGGAGGCATAGAATAGAAGAGTCCCATAAAGCCATCAGAGAAGGAATGGCAGAGGCATGGCCTATAGTGGTAATGTAAGTGTGTGTGGGGGGGGGTGAAGGCCAATGTATTTTAATGTAGAATGTAGAATGTTGAATGTTGTGAGAGGTTAAGTGAGATGAGAAAAGAAAAACACTTACTAGACTTAGAAACTTGGAATGCCAGAAAATGTTAATAAGAACAGCTTTGTTCAGGTGATATATGCCAAATCATGACTGGAATAGACTGAGAGTAAGAAGCAAGGTCGCCAAGCAGAGACATCACGGACACCACTCTTTCAGGAAGTTTCTATGGTGGGAGCTGGATATTGGGTCAGGACAATTTTATTTTGTGTTACAAGGAGGTATTTAATGAAAGCCATTCCCGAAATAATAGAAAAAGCACAAGTGGAGGTTTTGATCTTATATAAGAGGAGGAAGGAAGTAGTGGATAATTAAGGTAAATTTGTAGATTTGGTACTGGAATAAGTAGTGATTACTGTTTGATGAATGGCTTTTACTATATGAAATGTGAGGCAAAGTAAGTTTGAGAATTGAGAACAAAATAAGTTTGGCAATTTTTGTAGAGAAGTTATGAAATAACTGCAGAGGGTAGTTTTTTTTTTTTTTGTTTGTTTGTTTGTTTTCTTGCCCCTTTATCTATGCTAAAGCAGAGACTTTTACATTCCAGGAAATAATAGCCACCCATAATTATTATGGCCGTGAAAATGGAATATGAAGAGGAAGGAATTGAAGAGAACACTAGGGATAAATTTCGATAGGTATTCTCCTTCACAAAGTCAAATAATGCCAGAATCATTGAACTCCAATGTATTTGTCTTATTCTATATTTTTTCCACTTCTTTTGTAATTTTGCTGAAAAAAAAAAGATTTGCACTTGGGTACAATGTGTGTGCACATACACACAGGTACACAATGTAGGACCACTGCATATAAGCAAGAGAATTTCCATAGACTTGTGATTTTTTGCAAGCAGTTATTCCCCACCAACAAGAAGAATAATAAGGATAATGTTGTATTGAATACCTTATACTCTCAGATCCATTATTCTTAAAATTATCTTGAAGTGCTATAATTTTTCATGTCTACATTTCTGTGCTTTTACAATCCATACAGTCGCTTTTAAAACCAGGACAGCATGTTGTACTTTGTAATATCCCATTGGTGCCCAGAGTAGTTTCGTCAACTGTTCACTATTGGCCTTCCTCATGGATATTTTTGGCATAAAGATAATGAACAGGTGGTGTGGAGGTAAGAAGCCATGTGGGTGTTAATGTGGCATTGCTTTCTGCAGAACGAGAGGAAGCATTTTCAGAATTTCAGGCTGCCAATATACTTAGTTGGCACCTGCAGTCTAAACTGGAACACCATTTTGAGAGCAGGACTGCAGCCATCTTAACAGATGGTTCCGAGTATTGACAGCCAAGTGATCATGTATGTACATCAGTTGTGGGTGTTGAAAGCAAGCTGCTCATTTAAGAAGGTCAAACAGCAGTCTGTCTGGAGCTTCCACAAATAATATTAAGAGGGATAGCTGTCTAGTTCTTATACTTTATTAATTATCTTCTTACTTATTCTCTTATACAATTACTTAGATAACTCAGGCTGAAAATTTTATATTGCAGTCAACAGAACCTAGTGACATAGCAGATGCCCTGAATCTGGAATAAGGAAAACAATTAACTTTGATAGCCAGAAACCAAAAAAAGCTTAAATGTCACATAAAATGAGAGGGAGTTGTGGGTGAATTACATGTAATATATTCTTTTTAAATAGGATGCTTGGTCTGGTAAATTTATTCTCAAACAGTTCTCAAGGTTCCACTAAACTGGCCTGGCTTATTATTCATTAATTTGAGAAAATAAACACATTATAGACCCTGTGAAAGGTCTACAGAGCATTGCTTCAGCCAGTTTTCTCCCCCTAAAAATGTTAAATTCAAATTCTACCAATCTACACTGGAATATAGTAAGTCATCCAATTTCAAATGAGTTATCAAATATATCACAAAACATATAAAAAATATATGCCCTCCAATAACTTACATTCAATTTTCTTGAACCAATAATATTTTATAAAAGTATAAATCAATGCATAGCAGTATGTGTGGCAGACAGTCTCTAAGATGCCTTCCGTCCAATGATCCCCAAATTCTAGTATCCACGACCTTGTTGCATTTTCTCTCTTTGAGAAGTGTCAAGACCCGTGAACTTATTCTAACCAGTAGACTATCACAAAGGTTATGTCATATTGCCTTCAATATTGCATGACATAATTTGTAACTTCTATCTTGCTAGGGGACTCACTCTATTGCCTTTTTGGTTTTCATGTTGTGAGAAAGCAAATGGCCATGGTTGAGAGGCCCATGTGATAAGGAATTCAAGGTTACCTTTGTCCAACGTAGGTAGGACGGAGGTAGGACACAGCTAGGTAGAACAGAGGTAGGACACAGCTAGGAAGCGAGGGGGACCTCTGGCTGATAGCTACCAAAATAATAAGTCTTGCACTATAGAAGACTGTACGGAACTGAATCCTGCCAGGAACCATTTTAGGTTGGAACCTGTTTTTCTTCCAACTTGCCTTAGGAGAATTCCCAGCTCTGGTTGATACCTTGATTCAGGTATCAGAGATCCTTCCTGAGGCAAAGTACCGAATTAATTCACGCCTGGATTCCTGACTCTTGGAAACTGAGTTAACAGATGGGTGTTGATTTAAACCACTAAATTTGTGGTAATTCATTATGCAGAAATTCATTATGAATAACTTAACGATGACTTTAGGTAATGAAGGTACTGTATGGACCAGCAGTGATAAAGAGAATTCCACAGAGGAGATTGTCTTTAAAATAATAGAATAGGTGGTGTCTAACCCTAGAAGACAGAAGAAAGAATGATCCATAAAGAAATACCATGAATGTTAGGGGGAATGCTGATATGGAGATAAAAATGAAAATCTCTGCCCCAAATGACTTCACACCTTTGTCAATTTTCTTATCTTTGAATTGTCATCAATTTTCAAAGTTGCTGGGTTATAGTAGATTCTCAATAAATGTTATAAATATTTGCAAACAAATGGAAAATTGATGGTAAACCTGGATGTCTGATAGAAAATAATACTTACCTGCTATAAATGAGATTATTTGGTGAATAATTGGTTAAATAAGATTTGGTGGTAATAATTATTATGAGAATAACTGACACTTACTTGGTATTTCTTATGAATGAATAAGCAAGTGTTTTGTGTGCAGGATTACATTTAAAATGTTCAACAATCTTATGAGAGCCACTATTTAATTGCAATATAACTATTAGTATAGTAAGCCTTAGAAATATTCATTGTACAGTAGCTCTTATTGTATGAGCTAGGGTTTAATCGCAGGGTGGTCTGATTTTAAAGACAATATTCTTTACCACTACAAAAAGCTAGGCAAATGAGGAAAGAATACTAAGCTAGGTAACATAGTTTTGAATTAGTGAAAATAAAAAGAATAAAAAAGCACACATGTGTGTGATAAGCATAGCTCTATTGTTATGGAATTATGTAATTGGAAAATATTTCTACCTCTAAAATAAGATCGTCAATAAGATATCAAATAGCCTAATTTTTCCAATGTAAAATTCCATAATTCTAGAATATATGAGGCTCATTTTGATATCTATGAGTCATTTATATATACATATATATTTCTACTTTTTAAAAGATTTTGAATTAAAGGTTATACTGGAGGTACATCACTTCATTTCCCACTACACGATTTCATTCGACAGTTAGAAGGACTTTTAAATAATTTGTTTTGGGGCACCTGAGTGGCTCAGTTGGTTAAGTGTTCGAATCTAGCTCAGCTTGTGAGTTCAAGCCCTGCGTCGGGCTCTGTGCTGACAGCTCAGAGCCTTTAGTCTGCCTTGAATTCTGTGTCTCTGTCTCTCTCTGCCTCTTCCCCTCTCATGCTTTGTCTCTCTCTGTCTCTATCTCTCTAAAAATAAGTAAACACTTTTTTAAAAGTTAAAAAAATTGTTTCAAGGAGAGTAGAAATATTTTATGTTCTAGGAAAAGAGAGACAAATGACAGTGAAGTTTCCTAAAAGGAGATGGGAAGGGTAAATCACAGTGTAGATAGAAGTATTTATTGTGCTTTAATCAAAGTGACACATATTCATTGTAGCAGAGGGAAGGTAGGAAAGCTGAAATTATGAATCTGGGTATGAGAATTTGGGGCAATTACTATATTATGGGTTTTATTTGTTCTTCTACATATGAAGTACGTAAGTTTTAGGGAGGAAAAGAAAGAGAAAATACGATCTAATTTGAAATGACTTGAAATGATTATGGACAGTGGATAAAGAACCAAGTTCCTTGAGGATCATAAAAAATAATGTGTGATTAAGAACTAGTTGTTATTGGTGATTAAGTGTACAGAATAGTAGTGCCTATTTGATTTTTTCCATCAGCTTTTGATTGCATACATGCAGGCTTAGAGAAGTGACATAGATTTTAAACATAAATAGGTATTTCTTGGGAAGTTAAAAATGATAGAAGGGCAAGGAAGTTAAAATAACAAAAAAAGAAATGGTCCATGAATATCAGTTGTATATAAAGAAAGGCTCTCACCTTGATGATAAAAGGCTATGGTTAGAGATTAAGATGTTTAACATAGTAACCTCAAAGATGTTTTTGTTCCCAATGATCCAGCATGTGATCATAGGACGAGTGACAAAAATGTAAGAGAGAAAGTAGTTTCTAGGGAATGATAATATTTATCAAGTATATGAAGGCATCCTGATGGAGAGGGTTCTGTAGGTCAGGTATGAAGATAGTACATGAACACAGATAATATCTGTAAAAGAGGATGATTATTACACCATGAAGAGCTATAAAGAGATGTATATCAAGATGGCACAATCATCAAAAAATCCTGAACTTTGCAAGAAGATTGAGAAGAAATAGTTTGGGAATAAGAAATAGAGTGATCCCAACATGAGGTATATGGAACATGAGAAAATAAAGATCCTCTATTTGAGTAGAGTGAAAAGGAAGCAGTGTGTTTGGTTAAGAAATAGAGTTAAAAGAAACTTTCAGACAAGAAGAGTTAAGAGTACAGCTGAAGATACTGACATTGGAGCAGAAGAAGCAATGTCCATAGCAGCCATGTTAGAGGAAAGGGAATGAAGAATAAACTCCATCAGGGAAATGGAAATTCAGTGGATTACTAAAGAGATAAGTATAAACTATAGGACTAATGCCCCAAGAAACTTATATGTTGACCATTGACCAAGTATAATAGTGATAAGTGGTGCAGTTGATTTAGACTTGATGTTTTCTTGCAGAACAGAGAGAACTTTTTTTTTAATATATGAAATTTATTGTCAAATTGGTTTCCATAAAACATCCAGTGCTCATCCCAAAAGATGCCCTCTTCAATGCCCATCACCTCCCCTCCCCTCCCTCCCATCCCCCATTAACCCTTAGTTTGTTCTCAGTTTTTAAGAGTCTCTTATGCTTTGGCTCTCTCCCACTCTAACCCCCTTTTTTTTTTTTTCCTTCCCCTCCCCCATGGGTTTCTGTTAAGTTTCTCAGGATCCACATAAGAGTGAAAACATATGGTATCTGTCTTTCTCTGTATGGCTTATTTCACTTAGCATCACACTCTCCAGTTCCATCCAGAGAGAACTTTTAGATCTAATGAAATACAGCAGAAGCCTGGAAAAGACAGTCCAAAAGTTATGATATGGAACTGGGCATTACTTTTCCTGAATTAGTATAGTTGAGGCTGTCACTAAGAATCAAATGTCTTGTGGGTGTGAGAAGACAGTGGATCCATCTGCCCATTACTCAGCTCATTCTTGTTGGGGCAGCATTCTTCTGGGTTGGATATATTGGTTCACTTTGTTTGCCACTTATCAAGATCCCACTTTCTCTGCAAAAGATGTTGCAGTGATTAGAAAATTTTCATTTAGTAAAATAGTGACAATAATAGTCATCTCTGAGAGATGAGTCAGGGAGAATTGCAAAAATGTATAGGAAAATCCTAAGGCTGAGAGATTTGTATATCATATGCTTCTACTCCTGGAGATGTTCTGTGAATTTGATTCCAATCGCCTCCCCAAAATGGAAACATGATCAGTTAAAGGGTAAAGGTTCAGGTACTTCTGGATGCAGAAGCAAAACAGAAATATTAATCACAAAAGAAACAAAACTCATTTATAAATTAAAAAAACATATATTCTGATATTGAGAACTGAGAAAAATTCTTTTTTATATTAAAAAATGAGTTGCTTTTATTTTTTAAGTTTTAAACAAAAACAACCTTTTTAATAAAAAAATGTACATGTAATCATGATTGGGAGATTAAATAGTGTGATCGTGGCTTAGTATGATGAATGAAAATTTAGAGGTTGTTAGCACCTTGCTTCTGGGGAAAACAACTTAGTCTACTTCTGGGTTGTTTTTTTTTTTTTCCTAAATAAGCCAATGAAATTTGGAAAGAGAATTCGAAAGTGGACAAGAAAAAAAATGGACGCTTTTTATAATTTTAAAAAAGTTTATTTATTTTGAGAGACAGAGAGAGAGAGAGAGAACAAACATGTAAGCAGAGAAAGGGGCAGAGAGAGATGGAGACGGTGACTCCCAAGGAGGCTCTGTGCTGTCAGCTTGGTGCCCATTATGGACCTGGATCTCAAAATCTATGAGATCATGATCTGAGCCAAAATCAAAGGCTGGACAATTAACCAATTGAGACACCCAGGTGCCCTAAAATGAGCTCTTTTTAAAAGAAGCTGATTGAAAAGTTGAAAAATATCCTCTAATTTATTCCTACAAATGACAGGAAAAATGTTTTAAAGTTTTACAGAATCATATATAATATTCCTTTGTTTTTTCTTCCCATGCATCAATTTATTCATCACTAAAAATGGAATTATAGATTATACTACATGGAATCATTGTAGGAATTAAATGAGATTTTTTTTTTTTTAGGCAAACTAGATTTTATTTATTTATTTATTTATTTATTTATTTATTTATTTATAATTTCTAATTTATTATTGTTTTAATATGAAATTTATTGTCAAATTTATTTCCACGCAACACCCAGTTCTCATCCCAACAGGTGCCCTTCTCAATGCCCATCACCCACTTTCCCCTCCCTCCCACCCCCATCAACCCTCAGTTTATTCTCAGTTTTTAAGAGTCTCTTATGTTTGCCTCCTTCCTTCTCTGTAACTTTTTTCTCCCCTTCCCCTCCCCCATGGTCTTCTGTAAAGTTTCTCAGGATCCACGTAATAGTGAAAACATATGGTATATCTACTTCTCTGTGTGACTTAAAATATGGTCTTTTGTAGCAACGTGGATGGAACTAGAGAGTGTTATGCTAAGTGAAATAAATGAGATTTTTAAAACTAGCTTAGCATTGGGTCTGACATATAAAGTTTGGTCCTATCTTTTGCATAGACTTTTTTTTCTTCCCATATGCATTTTTCAAAGAATTCATGACTGCATAGGGCACCTGGGTGGCTCAGTAGGTTAAATTTCCAACTCTTGATTTTGGCTCAAGTCAGGATCTCAGAGTCATGGGATTTAGAAGGTTCAGATAAATGGATAGATTATATGCTCTCTAGTAAATCCTTCATACATGTTTTATTAATTACATCAGGCATTTGATAAATTGGTATTTGGAACATTTGGAAGTTCAAGGTTGTTTTACATGGCAAGATGAGGTTCTACTGAATGGCAAACAAAATTTCTACAATGCAAAAATTGGAGGGTGGATATTTTGTAATGCCTGTTAATGGCAGATATAGATGCTTTAGTAATCATTGAGGCACAGGAAAGGGTAAGTCCTTTCAGGAAAGAAAAAAAAAAAAAAAAAACGAAACAAAAAACAACAAAAAAAATTAAGACCTTAACAGAAGACCTCCTAAAGTCATCAAGGTAGAATGGAAGTATCCTAAATGAAAGATATGATCTTCCTCAGAAAACAGATCTGAGTTTATTTGTTCCAATAATGCAATTAATGAGTATTCATAACCCCTAAATTCTATCATGGAGGTTGTATGTAATAATCTTAAATTTGGAAAACATTCAAAGCATTGACCTAATGTTCTTTTATCTTCTTCTCTTCTCTTCTCTTCTCTTCTCTTCTCTTCTCTTCTCTTCTCTTTTCTTTTCTTTTCTTTCTTTCTTTTTCTTTTTCTTTCTTTCTTTTTTATTTCCCCCTATAGTGGTCTCATTTAAGCAATGTGATTATGTTGAAACCTTCAAGATGAAGGTTGTAAATTGGCTCTTCACGTAACTATTGGATTGGATTGGTGATAATATGCCATGGAATTCTGGAAAACAATTGGTAAAGAGGATGGTTTTGTTCTTAGAATAATTAATGGTAATCCTTGTTTTCAGCCATTAATTAGAGAGTAAGAACAACTTGTTCTATTGGTCTGTTGAGGCCACGCTCTCTTAGTGTAGGACATAACACCACATAACTGGAATAATGTCAACTACCAATTGTCCTGATTTTAATAGTAGGGGTGTTTGAATTTCGCATTTCCAAAATTAGAATTATTACGAAATAATTTTTACAATTTAAAATGAAGAGTTATAATGTAAAACCTTAAAGTATATTCTTGTGCATTGCTAGTGAAAAATTTGATTTTTAAAGAGGAAACATTTTATATGATAATTTGGAGAATGGGAATTCTGATTAGAGATGGAATCAGACTGTAAGACTCTTACAGGGAGTCATTCAGCACTGAGATGAGGTGGCCTGAACAGATGTGATAGAATTGGCATAGAGAACAGTGGGTGAGGATGAGATATAAATCAAAGAGACACAGAACAGACATTTGTAACCTACAGATATCAGAATTTCTGGTTCAGGAGAACTACACAGTGCCAGATTATAGCTCTAAATTTTAGTACGCATATACACCTTTACTGTTGTTAGCAGTGACATTCACTGCATGCATCTGAGGGTGTATAGAGGAGATAAGCTTTAAACCACTGTTTAACCGAATTTGAAACACTGTTTCACTGAATTTGAAGTGTCCTAAGGTATCTTTCAAATAAAGAGCTGTACATATCAATAGTCTTCATTTTTGGGGTGGAGGTGGGGGGAGTCTTCTTGGGCAGGAAACAAATATACCTGTGGCAGTTAGGTTCTTCTCTCCTGGGAGGCTCACACCATCAATCCCTGGCCTCTTTCCATTTAGAACAGTTTTTTTACTCTGTTCAGATTCACTGGATGCTTTGGTTCCTGTGAGATTCCTGCCCACACTTAACTGAAAATGGATTTTGCACAACTACTCCTCTTGGAGCTACTTATTTCCTGAGAAATCCTAGGTCAGCAATCTGGACAATATTTACTATATGAATGGGAAATATTTTTATGGATTTACAAGTGGAGCCTCCAAAATGCTAGAATAATTAAGAGACAATGGAAACATAGTGCACCACCAAGACAATGATACTTTTTTTTTTTTAATGGAAAGAACTCTACATAATAAAAGGGCTGATTTATCATGCTGCCATACAGATTTGTTGGGTAATGATACATATAGCAAAGTTTGCAGAAAGTGTAGAATGATATGAATGTTTCCATTGTCTAATTAGGTTTAAACATTAAATGACTTTTGCCAAATCCAGACCTCATTACTTTGTTTTTCTGCTTCACCTCTAATCTTTTCTAATATATAACACTTCAAGAATTAATGTTAATATTTTCCTGGTAGTATTTTCCCATACTATTTTGTGCCTGGATGGTCTAATTGAGAGTTTCTTGGTGGTATAGGTTTCTTCACAGTGACTGAAAGCACTCAGCATTCACTAAAATAGCATGTAATCCATTGCAGAATGGAATCTATTTTTTCTTTACCTTGACGATTTCTTTCCTTCTGACTAACAGCTTCAATGACATGCCATGATGAAACAGAATATTTATTTCTCAAAGATGTCTCTATTTCTGATTTTGTGTCAGAAAATCTTTGTCCATCTCTAATTACTAAGGAGTTCCACTTCAGAGGAGCATAATAGAGCCCGGTGGTATAAAGGTAATCATATCAGTAACACTGATAATAGTTGCCAAAGTAGATATTCACCAGGAGTAAGCAGTAGAGATTTGTCCTTGGAATAGATAATCAGGTTCCCATGACGTGCAGGAAAAAGTATCTGTCTCACAGTATCTAGAATGCTTGTATGATCAGCACTTGGCAAAATAGAGCTAAATTTCAAATTATGGTAACATTTCAAATATTAGTGATGTTACAAATGCATAAAGGTGTAGAGTACTTGAGATTGGAAACTACAAACAAAAGATAAAGTCCAAAGAGATGGACTTCTAATTTTTTTTTTAATTTATGAAGGATATTAAAAAAGACAAATAAAATAAAAATAAAGATCATACCTATTGTTTGTACACTAGTGATATTTGAATTTACATTTACATATTAACTTCAAGCTAAGACAATATAGTTTAATAGTTACAGATATTTATAAATGAATAAAAAATTACAAGACAATTCAGTAGATTTTTTTTTTTGAAAAGCAGTGAGGGTATTATGTAGGTAACTAGCATAAAAGTCACCAGGGGACTAGAGCTAGCTCAAATCAGAGATATACATGATTTACTCCAGCCCTATTGAATCTATACCTTTAAATGTGGAAGTAAGACATCCAGGGGTGCCTGGTGGCTCAGTCGGTTAGGTGTCTGACTTTGGCTCAGGTTGGTGGTTTGAGCCATGTGTTGGGTTCTGTGTTCACAGCTCAGAACCTAGAGCCTGCTTCAGATTCTGTGTCTTCCTCTCTCTCTCTCTCTCTCTCTACCCCTCCCCTGCTGGTGCTCTGTCTCTCTCTCTCAAAAGCAAATAAGCATCAAAAAATTAAAAACAAAAAACTAATAAAAAAGATATCTAGATATTTACCTGTCCCAGATATTCGCATACCTGTCATTACTTGAACAACTATTGGGTTAAGAATTTAAAAGTTACCAAATTACAAAATATTGTCAAAGATTTTAGGAAATTACTATATATCACAATAAAATTAGAAAATGATAAGTAATGTAACAGCAATGAAACTATACTAGCAATTAAATTGTAAAAGTTAAATATATAGTATATGTAGTATGGCTAAAGGTGTGCTAAAAATCAGGCACACTAAATGAATAGGGAATTTTAACTGATACAAGCTGTTTCAATCCATTTAAAATATACATTAGGGGCACCTGGGTATCTCAGTCAGTTAAGCTTTGCAATCTCCTAGCAGGTTGCCTGTGATGCACATTGCGTTCTAATTTAGTGCTTATTCAATAATAAAACTGATTTATTTATTTCCCTTCTACCTTTGTGGAGAGGCTTTATGGTTTGGGAGGACATTCTGATTTTAATTATACTTTCTGCAACATTTCCAATGGCTAATTAGTCTCAGCTATTTGCATTATGACATAATAATGGTGAGTTAGGGGTTTTGTTTTGTTTTGTTTTGTTTTAATATCCTGAACCTGCTATTTATGGAAAACTCCAAAGTTTCAAACATTTCCAAAATGTGAGCTGTAAAAACTTTGAACTATCAGAATCTGAATACGCATCATCTTAAGTTGCTTTCATTTTTATTTTTATTTTTATTTTTTTAGTACATTGGTTCATGTAAACATAAGGCAATGTCCTGGGAGGGGGTGGAAATGAAATTTCTTAATATCTTAATAATTCACAGAACCTAAAATATAATACTTTTTTTTCTTAAGAGCTTAATAGCTACATAATTGTGATTCATTCTAATATTTTTCTCTGGATTTACTTTAATTTTTTGTACCATTGTTAGTAATCGGTGTATATAATTCACCAAGGCAGAAAATATAATGCCATCCTAAAAGATCAAGTGAAATAACTTGAGACATGACTTGATCTGGTAATTATTTGTCACTTTTCATTATGTTTGAGATAATATTATAGCTCTTTAAAATTAATATTCACAAAGAATTAGGGACCACAGAGGCAATAACAAATAAGTTCTTTAAAACAGAAAAAAGATGGAAGTCACAGAACTCTGGATATTAATTAAATGTGAAGGCCAAAATTATTTTGTTAGCATCATAAACTTAAGAATTTGGCAATTGCATAACCAGAATGGCATGGAGAAAAAATAATACTCTTCAATTATACAATTCATGTTTCTGCCTCTTACATATAACAATTCATAAAATATGTGCGAATGACCAATATTATTTCTAACCTATGAATGAAGTATATGTTAAAAGCAAAAAAGTGCATGTTTAAGAGTTAGAATGCTAATATTACGGGAATTAGTTCCATCTTTCCTCTGTTATAAATAACTGGATATTGTAGAAAAGACATGTTCAATCTCAGCTCTTCCCTTCCACCCGCTCCCCTGATCTTTAAATGACTTACCCAAAGAAGTTATTTAGATTTAGGAAGAGAGTTTTAAATGGATATTTTCAGAGTCCCTGGGTGGCTCAGTAGGTTAAACATCAGACTTCGGCTCAGGTCATGATCTCAGGATTTGTGTTTGAGCTTTGCATTGGGCTCTGTGCTGAGGGCTCAGAGCCTGGAGCCTACTTTGGATTCTGTGTCTCCCTCTCTGTCTGCACTCTTTCACTTGTGATCTGTCTCTCTCAAAAATAAATAAACACTTAAAAATCCATGAAATTAATAAATGGGTATTTCTCCTCATAACCTTCTAAAGATGCTTTATGTATTGCTGAGAGAGTAAAATATAGTTGTATAAAAATGTTTTTAAAGATTTATCCACTAAATATATTTATCACCCAAGACATACCTCTCAATGATGTGTTTATTTTGTTGCTCACTGATGTTCACACGCAAATTGATGTTAATTGCTATTTGATGAAACTAATCATGTCAGAAATGAGTCTCTAAATTTGAGTTTGTGAACTTTTACAATATGGTAAGTAAAAGAATCTTCCGACAAAGTAATGAACTGATCAAAGAGGCAGTAAGCCTAATAACAGCGATGATTAGATAAATTATATTTACCAAGGGACTATAAATAATGACCCTCAATAAAAGTAGAAAATATTTAGTCACACATTTTTTTTTCTTTTCAGAAATAAATTACAGAATGGGATAGTTTGGAATTCATAAAACCATGGTATTAATTATGACCATAGTTTTTGATGGTTGAAGCAGAAACCCAAAATAAGAGTGGCTTAAACATGATATTTGTGTCCTCTCCCTTAGGTCATCTACATAGAGAGATTCAAGACTCTTATGAAAGTTAAATTTCACAAGGTTGTCCAGGGATTCACACTCCTGCGATGGTTTTCCTCTGTCATTCCTAGTATGCTGCCCTCATTTGCCCAAAGTTGTCTTATTTGCATGTGTCATGTAGCAAGATAGAGGAGGGGAGGGAAGCCATTCTTCCTTGAGGAAAATACCAGCAAGTGAACCACAGTACAATCTCTTCTATACCACTGGCCAGGTCCTAATCATATTGCCATGTCTATGATCTCATGTAAGAGATAATACAGAACAAGATCTGATTTTTGTAGATAATAATATGGCAAGTGCTTCCCAAATGCAAATTTATATAAAAACAAAATATGAAAGAAAGCAAAAACAAAAGCAAACGACCAAGAAGATCTCCCCAAAACAGGTCTCTCAATACCAAAAGGGAAAGGAGGGAAAACTGAAATTAAGCAAAAACTAGCAATCTCTGGGACCAGAACAAGTAGAGAAAATACTGAAATAAATTACTTGTAATTTATGTGAAAATTCAACAAAATTAATTTAATACAGTGCAATGGCTTACACTAAGTACCAACATATATTTCTCTTTCAATCAAAAATACTGAAAGAAATCCTAATTTACAGATAAATTCTAAATTACAAATATTCTGAAATGTCTTGTAATAAAAAATGTGACATATGGCTCAGAGGATCAGAAGATATTAGAAGATATTTTAGGAACAATAAAGATGAAAAATTCAGGTAATATTGTTCAAGATGTGACATAATGATGCATTATGATTGTCAAAGTGATGACAATTTTCTTTACACTGATCACCAAAATGATGACTAAAAGTAGAATGCAATTGAACTTCATTATATGAGACATTTCAAAATATAGTATTATATGTTTTAATGTAAGTATTATAAAATTGTTGAAGTAAATTAAAAGTAAAATTTTATATGAGGCATTTATTAATCAATCGGCTTTGTAATAATAATAAACAGCTTTGTATAATTTTTGTCTCCTCTTTTGACAAATGTGTACATATGTGCAATTTGATTCTTTACCATAGCATAGGGGAAGAATACTTTGGAATAGTCATGCTGAGTTTTAAATCGTTATATCAAGATTATTGCCACATCAAGGTCACTTTCCCTCTAGTGCTTCTCTGGGAAAAGCAAAGGTAATTTTCAGGGTGAAATGCTGTGTGTTTTGATATGAAGTAGATTACAAGGTTTTATTCATTTCTCAAAACTCATCGAAGCTTACATTTAAAATCTATTTAATTTACTTATGTAAACTAAAATTTAATACAATAATTGATTGAAGGGGAGGAAACACAGTTTTATAAATAAATAATTTGCTATCTCATTATATATACAATTTAACTCTAAAATTCTGAGGCACTTTTCTCTTAAATAATATTATGTGAAAGGTAACATATTATTAAATTTTATAAAAGATGTGAAACAAAATGCTCAGAATCATTCCTTCATAATACATTCTATTTCATGAAAATATTATAATTTGAATCTCATTTATAAAAACAATAAACATTGCCAAAAACTTTTCAATATAATAAAGCACTATTATTATATAACAGTATACAAAGTTTTCTGGTTGTAACAAAAGTATTTTATAACAACAAATTTAAGCAAGAAGTGAACAAGTGGATTAAGTTTTCTGACATTGCTTATCAACAAACACCCCATGTGATGCTCATTATTCGAGGAAGTTCTGATATGCCTCAAGGATCTCAAGTTTCCAAACCTACCACACTCATATAGAAGAGATACATTTGGAAAGTGGTGTTATAATGTAAGAAAATCTTTAAAAGGAATATTCTACCCTTAAAAATGTCCTGACTAGGAAAATAAGAATCTGAGGTAATAGATTTATTTAATAAAGTTAATAAAATTTTACCAGGCATGATGTTATGAAGAATTACAATATAATGATAGTTCCATTTAATGGTTATGTATAATTCTTGTTTTTTTATTGAATCAATAATCCTTTAAAATGTTTAAAACTATACTTACTTGGTTTTAATATTTATTATGGAATATAATGAATACAATATTTTATAAACTGGACCCTCATTAAAATCTGGTCTCTGGAGTTAATTTCATGCAGTTGCCATGTAGGTAAAGATAAACTATAATGAGGTCCTTAGGTAATTTCTGGAGCTAATTCTCTCTGGAGAGCCACAGGATAAATTGACCTCATACAGAAATATTCTCTATATTATATTGCATGTTAACACTACTGATGCTTAACCACCCACAGAAAACACATTATATGAGAATAAACCATCAGTAATTTAGACCCCTTAATAGTCTACTTTACATAGGTCAACATTTTTCAGAGCACACTGGTCATTTTGGGCAGAAACATAGATGAAAACTCTCACCAAATTAACATACTGTTAAGGACCACATATCTCATGTAAGTATTCAAAATATTTTAAGGACCTATCTACTAAGAGTCAGACAATGTTCTGATTGTTGTGAACAGACCAAAAAGCAAAAAAAAAAAAAAAAAAAAAAAAAAAAACCACAAAAACATATCCCCTGTTTTCATAGGTATTGCATGCATGAGAGAGGGAACCAAGAAATTAAAAGAAATGAACAATAAATGTGCAATAAGTCAGATGTAGAAGTGTAAGCAAAAAAATTAAGATGATGAAAAATGTGGGAGAGTAGTAGAGGTATTATTTGTGAAAACGTGTCTGATTAAGATAAGCAAGCAGGCGTGCAGATATCTCGCTTACAATAAAAATGTATTCTCACACTCAAGCATATGCAGGCTTCCTGGGGTTCAGCTGATCTAGTCACATCTAGTTTGGGGTTGACTGAGCAGTTCTACCTCAGGCTGAAGGCTGGCTGAATTTGGCTTCTGTCTGTAAAATGGGTCTAGGTTGGCTTCATTACTTCCTCTTTGGACCAGGCATGTTCCCCTCAGGGTAAATGACAGATGGGAAGTCAGATGACAGGACATAATTTAGGCCTCTCTTCTTGTCAAATATGCTCAAATTCACTGGCTAAAGCATGTCACACAGGCAAATCTAATATTAATATGGGAAAGAAATATATTTAACCCACAATGGGAGAGCATTGCAAAGCAACACTGCAAAGGGTATGAGTTTATTATCCTGTTATACAGAGGTCATCATCTGTGGCTGAGAAAGTACAGGATCTTTGGACCATGGTCACCACTTTGTATTTCATTCTGAGTGAGATATGAAGCTATGATAGAATTTTGAGCAAGAAAAGGCTGTTATCTGACTTATGTCTCAAGAAAATCACTCTGATTGTCTTTTGAAGAACAGACTGTCATGGAACAAGGGGAGAAGCTGGGAACCTTATATTAACCCATGTGAGAGAGGGACCAAGCCTAGGACCAGGGTGGGTAATGATATAATTAGTAAAAAAACATGACATTCAGGATATATTCATAAGGTGAAAATAACAGGATTTCATCAATTTTCCACTCAACAAATATTTGAGTGTTAACTTTATGTGTCATTATCACAAGTACTTTGGAGACATCAATCAACAAAACGAACGATAATGACTAGTAACGTAGAGCATTCTAGTGAAGAAAAAAATGTCAACAAGAAACGGAGTGGTATGTTAGAGAGTGGTAAATAGGAAAATAAATCAGGCAAAATGTTACCTGGATATCTGGATAAAGAGTTCACAAGCAGGTGTAAAAGTGCTTTGGTAGGAGCACACTGTGTTACCGTTGGGGGACAGAGGGGAAAATCCCAATGAGCACAGTGAACAAATGGTAGAAGAGCCTGAAAAAGAACAAGTTTTCATAAAACCAACCCATGGATGGCCATGCAATTTGTGGTAAGTACTTTAATAGTCAGGGTTCACCATAAAAAAAAAAAAAAACAATATAAACAAGGATCTAATCTAAGAAATTGGCTCATATGATTACGGAGGCTGAGAAGTTCCACAATCTGACTTTGTAAGCTGGAGACCCAGGAAAGTCAGTGATGTAAATTCCAACCTGAGCTCAAGAATTAGAGAACTAGGAGTGTCCATGGCCTAGATTCCAGGCCAAGGGAAGGAGAAAACCAGTCTCAGTTCAGTGGTCAGGCAGAGAGATCACATACTCCTACCTTTTTCCTCTTTTCTATTCAGGTCAGAACAGACTGGATGATGACCATTCATACTGGGGAGGGCAATCTTTTTCAGCCAGGCTACTGATTCAAATGCTAATCTCTTCCAGAAACACCCTCACAGAACCATCTAGATTAGAATAATATTTACCTAAATATTTGGGTATTCTGTGGTCCAGTCAAGTTGATATAAAAAATTAATCATCACAAGCACATTAGCTTTTCATCTGTATGAGATGAGAAATCATAGAAATTTTTTTTTTTTCTAGAGGGTCCATCTGGGTGCTATTTTGGGAATAAAAGGATAGTTTTATCAATGTTATTAACATTAACAATGACATCAATGTTTTCCTTCTGAGAAACCAGAAAGCTGATATTACCATTTGATGACATGGGAGGAGGAGATTAATTGGATACTGCTTTGCTGTTTGTGGGTGAAAACAGAGAGCCATAGTTTTTATTTGGACTTGAAGTGATATCATTATTAGACACCTAAATGAAGATGCTACTGTGCGAGATCATATGCATAATGAGAAGTACATACAGAGGTAATAGAGTCTAAGTGCTCAGTTCTGAAGTACCCCAAAATTTAGCCATTAGGAAGACAGACAAGCTCTGCAAAAGGAGATTTGTGGTGGGCCATTAAAAATTCATACCACATTTTATAACTTAGAAAAGTTTAGGTTAAAGTTTTGGACCTTTAATTCACTCTAAAAAAAAGTGAGAGTTGGTTTACTCTAATATCAAGTTCTGCACAATATATGACACAGATGTATTATGTCATCATTCAACATGCCACAGAAAGCATTTCCAGCACTGATTTCTGTCTTAATACCATATTTTTACTTTGTGTTTTGCTTCTTTATACCTGATATTTGTAAGCTTTTCAGCAATAGTCTATATAAAATCTGGAATTGGATTATTGGAAATGCACATCCCATTTTCAAATGCAAATGAATAGGAACTATTATTTGGTTAACACAAAAATACATCATAACCATTTCAAATTGACTATTCAGTCTTAACATTTTTACCTCTATCATTTTTATTACTATTAATTCATGTAAATTCATATGAGTTAATTAACTACTATAACATCCTACGTTTAACTAATGCCCACTTTCTACAAGGGTGGCCTGTAAACTTCTATCCTTCCAGAGTCCACTTTTTACAGAGAAAATAAATACTTATCTCATGCATTGCCTTTAAAATCTCACACTTAGCCCTTTTTATTTGCAATTGGACTTTTTCAGTTTTTTATTGAGTAAATATTAACTAGTGTACAGTATTTTCTTTTTAACTTTACTGGCATTTCCATTACTTATTTCTGTGTAACAGAGCTTCCCAAAATTTAGCATCTTAAGACATTCATTTTAACGTACGCACAGATTTTGGAGCCTGGGATTTAAAAAAGGGCCAGTGTGAGGATCTCTTGCCTCTGTTGAAGCTAGAGGCCTCACCGGGATTCCTTAAAATTCATCAACAACTCATCAGATGGGTGTATCCTGGATATATATCCATTCACGTGCCTGCCCTCTGGCACTTGTAGTTGCCTGGGACCTCAACTGAGGCTCTCAGTCAAAATACTAATACATGGCCTTTCCATGTGGCCTGAGCTTTATTGCTGTATGACAGCACGATCCTTCTTACAAGTTGGTTTAGGTTTCCAAATACAAGTATCCCCAGAAAGCCAGGTGGCAGCTATATTTCCGTTTATGACCCAACCTGAGAAGTCATACAGGACTTACTTCTCCTGTAGTAACAAGACCCTCCAGCTTTACTGGTAGAGAACATAGGCCTCTTCTCTTTATGAAAATAATATCAAAGCCACATTTAAATTTTTTTAATGTTTATTTCTTTTTTGAGAGACAGAGAAAGAGAGTGCAAGCAGGGAAAGGACAGAGAGAGAGAGAGAGAGAGAGAGAGAGAGAGAGAGAGAGAGACACTGAGTCTGAAGCAGTCTCCAGGCTCTGAGCTGTCAGCACAGAGCCCAAGGCGGGGCTCGAACTCATGGACCGCGAGATCATGGCTTGAACTGAAGTCAGATGCTTAACTGTCTGAACCACCCAGGTGCCCCTCAAAGTCACAGTTTAATAAGAACATGTGGCATGGGCGGTGTGGCAGCCAGTTTTGAAAAATAAAATCTGCCAGTCTCCCCTCAGCTATAAAATTGTACGTCTCTCCTACGAAGCATATACTCATCTCCTCCTTCATTACAATCACTGTAGCATTAGTTCAAATTTGAGAATTAAACTAAGTTTCCAGGAACGGACGAATCCATTCAGGTGAGGTGTAACCAGGTGCAGCTCAGATTCTCTTATCTGTGGATTTACGAACTGAAAAGAAAAGGTATTTCTCTGCCCCACCACACACATCATACAACTGCGTCATAGGCCCTAGCCATCACTGCAGACATCCTCAGTTTAAAATGGGAAAACCAGGAGGCACGCAGAAACCACTAGTCCCTAGTAATCCTGGAATCAATTTGGGCACATATTTCATTCAGATTCGGGCGCAGTTGCAGTGTTTGGGAGTTGTTCCCTATGGCTTTGAATCTGCCTTTTAAGCTTCTGATTCTACCATCTGAGTTATCCTTCCTTTTCAATGACAAGTGGCACATACATATATATGGGTAGCTTGTTCAGTGTCCCTTTTGCTTGTAGAAGTTTGAGAGTCAGAAATACTTCTTTCACTTGATTTCATTTTCCTTTGCATTTTTTTTTCAGGACTAGCTTGATGCAACCCCTTTAAAAAACTGTGTTTATGTCAATTTACAAATCACTCCATAGGTAAGAATCTCACTGTCCAATCTCAATCAAGATAATCCCCTGTGGATTTGGTCTCCCAGTGGTACTGCTGTGAGACAAATCTCTTAAGATTCTTAGAGTCCTCTTTGTTTAACAAAGACCTATGAGATACCCCCTTATGATCCTTCGAGGGTCTTTTGTCTGTAAGAGACAACATTTTACATTTTTTTTTTGAGAGAAAGAGAGAGAGTGAGAGCCCTCAAGCAGAGGAGGGGAAGAGAGAGGGAGAGAGCCTCCAGCAGGCCCTGCACTGTTAGTGCAAAGCCCGATGAGGGACTCCATCTCACAAACCATGAGATCATGACCTGAACTGAAACCAGTAGCCAGATGGGTAACTGACTGAGCCATCCATGTGCCCCTCACCTTAGCTCCTTTAAGGTTTTAATGTAGAATCTTGTAGTTCTACCATGGATTTAATCTTTGCCTGGAAGCTATTTCTTAATCTGAGAATGGTTTGCCATCTGGAGTGGTTGGCAATAAGACGCAGTTTAATTTAGAATTCTACAAACTCTCACTCTTAAAATATTGAACAGTTCATACCTCTTTCTTTCACTTTTATTTAAAGGCAGATGAAAAAGCAGGTGGCGTCCTCAACCATTTGCCTAGCGATCTCCTAAGTTAGATGGTTAATTTCATTAGATATGTTTTCTATTTGCACATTAATTCAGGCAATAGTGATGCCAAATATCCTGGCACTGCATAACAAGTGCCCCCTTCCCTCTCATTCCCAATGCCATTTTCCTTAATATTCTTTAAACTTTTACCAGTAGGCTTCCTCAGGCCATTTAGATTTCACTAATACAATTCTAAAAACTCCTTAGGCTTTCATTAACAGGAATATCTCAGGGCCTCAAACATGTATTAGCGTTTGGTTGTGGTAAATACTAATGGCAGCTTCATAACTGGCTAATTTATTTACAAGTTCCTACCAAAGACTCCAAATTTCTCATCTGGAAACAATCACCTTATGCTTAAAGTTACTGTGTGTTAGCATTTTGGGGGAAAACAAACAAACAAAAAAAGCCATAGGAGTTTCCATCCATTCAATGATATTAGGAGGTACACTTGAGAGGCTTCAATTTTGGTGCAAAGGAACCACACAAGGGCATGTCCACTCTTGTGTCTGGTGGTTGATGCTGGCAGGAATTAGGGGCTCCTTTTACTTTGTCAGCCAGAACACGATTTCACGTATCCTGGGCCTCCTCATAGCATGGTAGCTTTGAACTTCTTTCAGTAACACTCAGTGCTCAAAAAGTCTCTCGTGTCCCTTATGTAAACCCAGCCGAAATGTCTAATGTGATATTGGCCATAATCAAAAGCCTCCTACTCAGATTCAAAGGAAGAAATAGAGACCTTCATGTTTGGATTGGAAGAATGTCAAAGTCACATTGTAGGAAGGGCATGTGGGATGTGAGATATGCTTATGGTCATATATATCCCATACATGCAATCTGTCACAGCTGCCCAGCTCCAATTCTATGTCTTCTCACAAGGATTATATCACCTAAGCAAAGCTGCAGAAATTATTGTTTCTCGAACATGTGTATTAGTGAGGACATTTTCTCTGTCTTGCAACATTAAATTTGCTGTTATCTATAAGCTAGAAGTTTCTTGGCACATTCCATATCATACCACATAGAATGTGAAACACCAGGTGCATTTTTTAGTATTAACTTCTGAATTAGTTATGTCTTTGAAACTATTGATCAAAGTAAAATTGCTTTAGTCTTTATAAATTTGGTGGTTAATTTGATGTGTCAATTGATTGGACAATGGAGTATAGAGACATTTGGTCCGACATTATTAGGAGTGTCTGAAAGGATGTTTTGGAATGAGATTAACATTTGAATTGGTAGACTCAGTAGAGTGGGCTTGAAAACCAGAAATGAACAAAAGGGCTAAAGAGGGAAATTTATTGGCTTGGGCTGAGACATCTGTCTTCTGTTCTTGGACTGCAACTCACATGTTTGACTCTCCTGTTTCTCAGGCCTTCCAACTTAGACTGGAGCCTAAACCATTGGCTCTCCTGAGTTTCCAGCTTGCTGACTTCTGATCATGACTTCTCAGCCTCCATAGTCATGTGAGCAAATTTTTTTGTAGTAAATCTATCTCTGTCTTTGTTTCTCTATCCCCCCCACCCAGTTCAATGAATATAGACATAGATAGACATACACATATATATCTGCATGTAGATATCTGTATATAGACATATAAATGTAGACAAATAGAGAAATAAATAGATCTGTTGGTTTGGTTTTGTTTTGTTTTGTTTTGTTTTGTTTGTTTCTGGATAACCCTGACTAATACAGCAGGCTTATATAATTCTAGGAGGAGAAATGAAATCTCTTAAAAAGTAAATTATACTAAGTGTATTTTTAAAATCATGAAGAAAAATAGTCATCATATTTTTAATTGTCTTGAGGGAAATAAAACCCAGCCTTACACAAATTGAAAAATATTTCATTCCTGTCATTGTGAAACTGTTTTTTAAAAGCTATACTAGACTAAAATTGATATTTTTAGCATTGAAAACAAAGTGACATTCATTTTTCAGTTTTTTTTTTTATTTTGGGAATGATACACAAAATAATTTAAAGAGAAATGTTATGAATGTATATTATTCCACATATGTTGCTCTCATTTGGAAGAGAAGACTATTTTTATACTTACCAGCAGCTCACTGACTTACTCTATGAGTGACTAGTAATAGCTAAAAACTCAGAGTATATGATTACCACGTGAGATTTTACCCAAACTAGACAAAATAACAACACATAGAAGAACCAAATTTAGGAAATAGTGAATTTTTATACATAGGTCAATATAATAAATCAAAATTGTAGAAATGAGAAGAAATTAAATAATATGTAGTTTTTATTTAGTATAATAGATTATATAATGTTAAGTATGTGTTATTCACACTTTGTTAAGCTCTTTATAAATATAATACCACTCAGTTCATATTAGCCAGTGTTAACAAGTGTTACTAGTATTATCTCCGTTTTACAGATGAGAAACTGACACATTAGGAGTTCATTGAATTGTCCAAAACAACAAAAATAACAAGTAGCATTTTATCTTAAGTGCCCAGAATATACTCTATTCCTATAGTTGTATGGGAATCTTGATAATTGCTGAAATAACTTTTATTTCTAACAATTGGAAGAGAATATTCACAAAACTTGATCATGTTACCCATTGCTTGTAACATTTTAGTAGATCCTCATTGCTTACTGTGGATGACAAAGCCTGAGTGCCACGCCTGTTCTAAGTCTCAAGCTTCAGTTAACATGCTGCCATGCACTTCTCCTGACTCATGTACATTACTCTTTTAACATCTTTTTGCCTATAGTTCCAATACATATTTTATCCCCCAAATCAAATAAAAATTGAATGAATGAATAAATAAATGAAGCAACCCAGGGAATGAAGAAACTATGCAATTGAACCCTGAACAACATGGGTATGAATTGTGTGGAACCACATATATGTGGATTTTTTTTCCAATAAATACAGTACAGACTATGAATGCACTTTCTCATCCTTGTGATTTATGTAATAACATTTTCTTTTCTCTAACTTATTTTTTTAAATGTTTACTGATTTATTTTGAGAGATACTCTGTGTGTGTGTGTGTGTGTGTGTGTGTGTGTGTGCGTGTGTGTGCACGCACACGCATGCAAGCTGGAAAGGGGCAGAGAGAGAGGGAAAGAGAGAATCCCAAGCAGGCTCTACAGTCTCTGTGCAGAGACCAACACGGGGCTTGATCTCTTGACTCGTGAGATCATGACCTGAGCCAAAATCAAGAGTTGGCCGCTTAGCCAACTGAGCCACCCAGGCACCCCTTCTCTGTTTTATTTTATTGTAAGAATACAGTATATAAATCCATATAATGTAGAAAAGTGTGTGTTCGTTGACTATGTTATCAGGAAAGCTTCTGGTCAATAGGAGGCTATTAGTAGTTAAGTTTTGGTGGAATCAGAAGTTACACATGGTGGGGCGGCTTAGTCAGTGAAGTGTCTTACTTTGGCTCAGGTCATGATCTCACGGCTGATGAGTTCGAGCCCTGCATCAGGCTGACAGCTCAGAGCCTGGAGCCTGCTTTGGATTCTGTGTCTCTGTCTCTCTGACCCTCCCCAGCTCATGCTCTGTCTCTCACTCTCAAAAATAAAATAAAACATCCAGATGGCCAACAGACACATGAAAAGATGCTCAACGTCACTCCTCATCAAGGAAATACAAATCAAAACCACACTGAGATACCACCTTACGCCTGTCAGACTGGCTACAATGAACAAATCAGGAGACTATAGATGCTGGAAAGGATGTGGAGAAATAGGAATCCTCTTGCACTGTTGGTGGGAATGCAAACTGGTGCAGTCGCTCTGGAAAACAGTGTGGAGGTTCCTCAAAAAACTGAAAATAGATCTACCCTATGACCCAGCAATAGCACTGCTAGGAATTTACCCTAGGGATACAGGAGTGCTGATGCATAGGGCACTTGCACCCCAATTTTTATAGCAGCACTTTCAACCATAGCCAAAATATGGAAAGAGACTAAATGTCCATCAACTGACGAATGGATAAAGAAGATGTGGTTTATATACACAATGGAATACTACTTGGCACTGAGAAAGAATGAAATCTGGCCATTTGTAGCAACATGGATGGAACTGGAGAGTATTATGCTGAGGGAAATAAGTCAGTCAGAGAAAGACAGAATACCATATGTTTTCACTCAAATGTGGATCCTGAGAAACTTAACAGAAGACCATGGGGGAGGGGAAAAGGGGGGAGGAAAGTTACAGAGAGGGAGGGAGGTAAACAATAAGAGACTCTTGAATACTGAGAACAAACTGAGGGTTGATGGAGGCTGGGGGAGAGGGGAAAGTGGGTAATGGGCATTCAGGAGGGCACCTGTTGGGATGAGCACGGGGTGTTGGATGGAAACCAGTTGACATTGACAATAAATTACATTTAATATAAAAAAATAAAGTAAGAAATTACATTTTTTTAAGTTATACATAGATTTTCACCTATGCAGGGCAATCAGCACTCTTAATTCCCATGGGTTGTTGTTGTTCAAGGGTCTACTATAGTTCAAAAAGAAATAAGTAGATTTCCAGTGCTGACAAGAATGAATCTCATTTGATTAGAATGTACCTCCCATCAGAACCTACTCAATCTTCCACAAATGTGCATGCAACACACATAAAAACAGTTTCATATGTCCCTACCTTAATTTCAAATCTCAATATGTTTATTACTGAAATTATACACTTACATAGAAAGTTTTTAATTCAATTTAATTTTTAATTTTTGTTTTTAATTTTAGAGAGAGAGACACAGTGCACAAGCAGAGGACAGGGGCAGAAGGAGAGAGAGACAGAATCATAAGCTGTCTCCATACTGAGTGTGGAGCTCAACGTGGGGTTCAATTCCATGACCCTGGGATCATAACCTGAGTCAAAATCAAGAGTTGGATGCTCAACCAACTGAGTCACCCAGGGGATCCACAGAATTTTTTTTAATAAAACTTAATGTAAGTCTCCATTATTCTATGACAAATAGTTTATTCACAAAATGTACAAAAATCTTTAGACCTAAGATTATTTTGAAAATCAGCTATATGAAATTTTAAGTACTTTTTATATGTAATTTGCTCTTGAGAAGGCTATCAGGAGCTGTGGTTAAGAACACAGGGTCTTTGAAGTAGGTATACCAGGGTTTAAATCTATCTTTTCCACTTAATAGCAAGCAGTATGTTATTTGGCAGTAAATAAATAGCAAGTAGTTATGTGGACAATAAACTATATGGACATTGTAGATTTCCATCATTAGATGAAGTATTTAAAAACCCACCAAAAATGAATTAAGATTGACAACTCTTTAGATGTTATAATTAAATATTGTTTGTAAACTAAAATTTTATTTGAAGACTTCATGTAAAAATCTGGCTTAAATTTTTCAAACATTTATAGTTGTTTTATTTTTTAAGGAACAATTTTATTTTTTAATTCTCAAAATCAATTAGAAAATTTGGAAGCATTAATCATTTTTAAATGTACTGTTTAGCATCCACAAACCATATTTATAACAAATGTAGTTATCTACTCTTCATTTCAATCATATCGTAACACATTTCCACTATTATCTTGTGCTTTAGGTTCTATTATTTACCCTTAAACACACATTAAAAAGATATGATTATTTATATATATGTATGTGTGGTAGTCTATCCAAAACACAGAAACACCAACCGCAACAACCAATGTGAAATCTTAATGTTAGAGTTGGAAGATTCCTGTCCTCACGCTCACCCTAAGATTTAGGACTGGTATTGCCTCTAGACTCATGTAGTCAACATATGAGCCCCTAGATCATACCAGTCATTGCTCTAGATGATGGACAAAACTCTCCTGTCTTCAGGCAGCTAATAGTCTAGTGGGAAAATACATATTGGAAGAAAAGAGATAAAATAATTTATTAATTTATATGTTAATGATAAAAAAAATCCAAGAACTGGATTTGGAAGCTTTTGGGGTTCAATCGTTGACATTTAATGAAGTAGTCAGGAAAGATCTTTTGAGATACGGGAGCAAACCAATGGGATACCTGACAAAGAGTTTCTGAGAGAGCACTAGAGTGATAGAGGCCCTAATGTGTGAATTTGCCTAGACCCTGCCTTAAGTAACTGAACGCGAATGGTAATCGGTATGGCTGGAGCAGGTTTGTAAAAAGATGTAGCAGTTGATAAGGAAAGAGAGAGACCAAGAGGCCATGTGATATTGAAAGTGGTATACTATTGCAATAACTGGTTTCCTTAGAGAAACAATAAGCTACTGGAACATTTTGATTAAAAAACTGGTGATAATCTGACTTAAGCTCTCCAGGCATTGGATTGAAGACAGATTGAAAAGGATCATGTACAAAAGCAAGGAGATCAATTAGGCAGATATGATAGTATTCCTAGGTGATGTGGGCCAGGTTGGTAGCAGTCAGGGAAGTGGGAATGATTCTGAACATATTCAAATGGATTAATGAGATGGCAGTAGTCTCTAATAGTTTGGGGAGTATCAAAAGACATAATGTGCATAGAGCCCTTAGCACAGCGGTTGGCAAATAACAATAGATTAATGAATATTTGTGAGTGGTGGTAAGTAATAATTTTGGATTGATAAGGCCACAAAATTTGGATCTGCCTTAGGAAAAGTTATAACAGTAATAGTAACAGAGGAAAAAAAGAGGAAAAGGAGGAGGAGTAAAAGAGTAACACAGCTTGTGAATGATAGGGTATACTGGACATACTGTGCACCAAAGCAAAGTTTTTAAATGGCTCAAGAAAGATATGTCAGCTATAAAAATAAATATGCTTGTTTGCAGCTTCTCCAGATCATAAAACATTGCTGAGTAATGTTTAAATTATTATTAATCAATTTTTATGAAGATGAGAGTCCTCTGATGAATTTTGCTGAAAATTAGTTAATAATCTTTTTCAAGTTTAATGACATATAAAGACTTTTAAAGTCTACTAGTTTATAAGAATTAACACAAGTACTCACGGTGGAATCTGCTTGATTGTCTAGTGAAATCATGGGCTGATCATTGGGGATCTCTTCAAAATTTTACATCTTTCTCAACTACTCAGTATTTGGATTAGCCTATCATCAAACACTTTTACAATATGTTAAATCGTCTTTCAGCCACAGATGGCAAACATTATTAGCAAACATACCATTGTAGTGTGTCAAGAAGGTATTCGGAATAACTTTAAAGCGTATTGATGATGTTGGTATATAATATGCCAATTGATAAATAAAATTGAATTAAGGAGTACAAGGGAATTATATAAGCTGTTTTATACATAGCTTTTATTTTGTTTCCTTTTCATAACAACTGAAAGGGTAGCTGACATAACTAAGAATCTTCATTGATTAAATGTTCAAGAAAGAATGTGGGAAATCCAGGAAAAGACACAATTATAAAAATTATAGTCTTATATCCTTTTCAGATCATTTTTCTCTTTAAACTGTTATTTTATATCCTTTTATCTCTGTCTCTCTTTTTAAAGGGAAGTCTTTTTTTTCCTTTAATTTTAGAATGAGAGTAAGAGAGTGCAAGTGGGGAAGAGGGAGAGAGATAGGGAATGTTAAGCAGGCTCCACAGTCAGCACGAAGCCGACACAACCCTAAGATCATGACCTGAGCCAAATCTAGAATTGGATGCTCAACCAAATGAGCCACCCAGGCGCCCTCTCACTGTCATTTTTAAATAAAGTATGGTTCACATAACATTATAGTAATTTCAGGTATATAGTATAATGATCCTATTCTATATTTGTATATATTGTGAAATGATGACCACAACGTCTAGTTAATATCTGTCAACATACTTAGTTACATTTTTTTCTTGTGATAAAGACTTTCAAATATACAATGCAGTATTATTAACTATAGTCATCATGCTGTATATTATTTTACTGTCGTCTTTAAGATGCTTCTTTTTTTAGGTGTTTAGCAATTTTGGTTTGTTTTAAATGATGTAGCTATCGTTGTATTTTTCCTAAGAGGCTATTTTGTACAAGAGCATGTATTTTATACAACTCCTCTCAAAAAATGCCAAATCAAATTGTGACAGCCATTAATAATTTTTTAGTATTTGTGTTTATCTAAGAATCTAGTATATTCATAGATTGTATATAAATTTTGGCTCCATCAGGGTTGTTCTTTTTTACATCATTTCAATACTCAGACCAGTTCACAATGAAGAATTTGCAAACAGGAATAAGTGTCATACCCTACACAAATTAAGAAAACTCAAAAATATAAGAAAGGACGAGGAATGTAAAATAACCTTGTCCCTCCTTAGTCCTATAGGGCTATCTGTTAAGATTTATATTAAAGCCTTGAGCTATTTTAATATATTCTCAAGTTTAGGAAATTTTATATGATATTTGTATCAGGTTTGTCATTTTACTAAATATATATCTGGGTATTTGCTGGCTATAAATTTAATGTATTTTGTGGCTCCCTTGATCCATCAATTGTACATAGTTTAGCAGGTTTATAATGAACAATTACACAGAATTTTTAAATCTTAGTTTCTATCAAAAAGAAAATGAAAGAATTTGAAAACAAATGCATGCACAATTTATTTATTGGTCTTCATAATTCTCTCAAGTTTGTAATACTACTTTCTGTAGCATGTTAAAGTAAAAAAAATACAAAACAGCTTTCCAACCATTATTGGAATTAGAATTAGGCATAATTTAACCTGATGCTCTTCTATATTATTTGATAAACTTATCTACTGTGTCAAATAGATTGAAAAAAAGGACTATAAAGGAACACTGGAGCCATTGTTCGGCTATTTCAACAATGATCTCAGTATCTTAAAGAAGGTAAAGCTACTCAGATTTGGAGGAGTAGAAATTGTGCCAAGCCTTGTTGAGGCAACTATTCCACTGAGTTACATGTACAATCAGTGAAATGTCCATTGTCACTAATTTTTTTTAAGTACATTAACACTATGTCTACTCATGAATTTTAGGAATTTGCCACACAAACCTTAAAAAAGTAAACATTCAATTAGACATCTCAATATTACTTTAACCTCTGCTTTCATTTTCTGAAGATAATGAAAAAAAAAACTATTAGATGGTCTAAATGTGTCAATTTGCTATGCCATCTGATAAATTAGACATATTTCTCATGACTATATAAGCAGAGATATTCACTCTCATATACTACTTCCTGTAGGATACAGAAGAGGCAAGAATTAAGTACTTATATTAACAACTGTCTCTCCCTTCTGAAGTGTGGTCATATCTTATGGAGAGAAAAAGAGAGAGTTTTTGTAATATACGTTTTTATGTTAAGGTGCATGCCATGAATGGTAGGTATCTCATAATTAACTCACTTATACGTACTGGTTGTCCTCTAAATTAAAATAATTAAAAATAAAGGTATAGCTGTAAGTAATCATTATTAAGTAGTAACTTTACTTTTTTTAAGTTTAAGGATTTTTATTTAAATCCCAGTTAGTTAACCGACAGTGTAATGTTAGTTTCAGGTGCAGAATTTAGTGATTCGTCACTTACATACAAATCCAGTGCTCCTTACAAGTGCCCTCCTTAATACCCGTCACTCATTTAGCCCATCCCCCCACCCACTTCCCCTCCAACAACTCTGTTTGTTCTCTCTAGTTAAGAGTCTGTGTTATGGTTTGCCTCTCTCCTCCCCCCGCCCCCATGTTCAACTATTTTGTTTCTTAAATTCCACAAGTGAAATCACATGGTATTTTTCTTTATCTGACTTATTTCACTTAGCATAATACCCTCTAGATTCATCCATGTCATTGCAAATGGCAAGATTTTGCTCTTTTTATGACTCAGTAATAATCCATTCTCTCTCTCTGTCTCTCTCTTCTTTCTCCATTCATGAATTGATCGACATTTTAACTATTTCCATAGTTTGGCTATTGTTGAAAATGCTGCTATAAATATCGGGGCACATGTATCACTTCAAATCAGTATTAGCCTTTGGGTAAATACCTAGTAGTGCAATTACTGGGTCATAGGGTAGTTCTGCTTTTTGAGAAACTCTACACTATCTTCCAGAGAGGCTGCACCAGTTTTCATTCCCACCAACAGTGTGGGAATCTTCACCAACACCTATTGATTCCTCTGTTGTTAATTTCAGCTAATCTGACTGGTGTGAGGTAAAATCTTACTGTAGGTTTGATCTGTATTTTCCTTGATGAGTGATGTTGATCATCTTTTCATGTGTCTGTTACTCATCTTTATGTTTTCTTTGGAAAATGTCTATTCATGACTTCTGCCCATTATATACCAGATTGATTTTTGGGTGTTGAGTTTTATAAGTTCATTATAGATTTTGGATATTAATCCTTTATCAGACATGCCATTTACAGATATCTTCCCCCATTCCATAGGATGCCTTTTAGTTTTGTTGATTGTATCCTTTGCTGTGCAGAAGCTTTTTATTTTGATGAAGTCCCAAAAGCTTATTTTTTCTTTTGTTTCCCTTGCCTCAGGAGACATACATGGCAAGGAGTTGCTATGGCTGATGTCAAAGAGGTTATTGCTTGTGTTCTCCTCTAGGATTTGTTATCTTATTAAGAAAACAACATAGCTCCAGAGATCTTGGTACTCAAGTCTACTATGCTTATTTGTTTCATGCTTTTAGTCTTCCTGTAAGCTAATTTATTTGCATACTATTTTTGTTTTTATTCTTGTAGGCAGCTTTCTGAAACAAGGATGAAAAGTATATGCACCATACACACATAGAGACATACATTCATGAATACATACATATACTTATTTAGCAAGTACTATGCAAAAATCAGCCATTTTAGGGGTGCCTGGGTGGCTCAGGCAATTCAGTGACTCTTGATTTCAGCTCAGGTCACGATCTCACAGTCGTGAGATTGAGCCCTGCGTCAACTGAGCTCCACCCCAAGCAGGGAGCCTGCTTATGATTCTGTCTCTCCCTCTACCTCTTCCTTTTCCTCTCTCTCTCAAAAAAAAAAAAAAAAAAACCCAGCTACTTTTATTCAATCCACACAACTTATAATGAGTTAAGTATTACTAACTCCATTGTACATATGAGGAAATTGCAGCTTGGGAATGTAAAACAATCTGTTCAAAGTCATGCATGGAAGTAAATGGAAGTAAAATGGAAGCAAATGGGTTAATAAAAAAAAGTTCTGAATTTTTCAGGGACATTTTTATGCTTTACATTTTATTAATAATAGATAAAACCATTGTCTCAAGCTTAGGGAGATTTAAGGTTACATCTGAGATGGCTTTTTCTGTTCTTTTATTTTGAAGATTATTTGCTATGCATACTCAGGTATTTGAATAAAGAATAATTTGATTCTTGGGTTGCCTGGGTGGCTCAGTCACTTAAGTGTCCAACTCTTGATTCCAGCTCAGGTCATGATCCCAGGGTCATGGGATCAAACCCTGTGTCAGGCTCCATGCTGAGTGTGGAGCCTGCTTAATATTCTCTCTTTCTGGGGGGCGCCTGGGTGGCCCAGTCGGTTGAGCGTCCGACTTCGGCTCAGGTCATGATCTCACAGCTCCTGAGTTGGAGCCCCGCATCGGGCTCTGTGCTGACAACTCGGAGCCTGGAGCCTGCTTTGGATTCTGTGTCTCCCTCTCTCTCTGCCCCTAACCCACTCACATTCTGTCTCTGTCTCTCTCAAAAATAAATAAACATTAAAAAAAATTAAAAAAAAATTCTCTCTCTCTACCCCTCCCCTGCTCGCAAGAACACTGTCTTTCAAAATTAATTAATTAAGAAAAGAATAATTTGATTCTTGTAAAAAGTACCTGAATATAATAAAGAAACTAAAATGGTGATCTAATATAATTATAATAATATGTATGAAATATCTTTCAGAGAAGAAATTTGAACAGAAGAGAACATGAAATCTCTGATGTATGACAGGAAGAAGAAGGAACTCAATGTTTATTGGGAAATGGGAAGAAGGTGCTTTTAATTGCATGAGAGCAAAGATATTTTTGTTTTAATTAAGCTGTGCCATGAGGCTTCACTTCCTCCAGATTGTATTGATGGTCTGTCCTGGCTGACTACTCCGGCTTATCATACTCATTGCTCTTTGAGTTTTCCCTGGACTTGCAATCACCTGGAATGGTGTTTGTTTTTCATGCTTCCATGTAAGAATGGAACCTTAGAATGTAACTAGGCTAAAGTGCGGTTACTAAGATCTCTCTCTCTCTTTTTTAGAGTTCTGTTAATTTACTTAAGACAATTAACATATTAGTTCTCAGCCCAAAGGACTGTAAGACATTAACACCAAAAGGAGATAAAACAAGGAATCAAAAACCAGCTATTGGAACAGACCCCCAACCCTGTGGTCTGGGCCAGTGACACTTCCTGGGGGTCCTAGGAAGAGACAGGTGCCAGAAGCAAAGCTCTCCATCCTTGGGTCATCAGTCCACCTGGAGCCAAGCCAAAAGGGAAACCTGGACAATGAGATAGATCTATGTGCTGTCTACAGCAGATCCGATGCCCAGAGGGAGCCGTGCAGTCATGACCAGGACTGAACACGTCATCCATGAGTAAATTAAATAACCTAGCCCTAAAATCACTAGCAAGCACAGCATTACTGCACCTCCCCCAGGAGCAGGCAGAGACCAAAATGTAGTGCTTAGAATAAACAGGTGACCCCACTTCTAATGCTCCATAAGGAGGAACACAAAGGAATGAGGGTTATTGCTTTAGGGGAGAAAGCAATTGTCGCACAAGAGGCTAAGATCTTAAAGGAAGAATGTTAATGTACCTGGTGTCGCCAAGTTCAGGAGTTTCTTCTCCACCTTTTCTGAAGGACACCTGCTGCTTTACCAAGGTCTTATTTCCAAGGCAGGTGTTGTGGAGAGGTTCACTCCTTGCTGAGATACGATTCTACCCTTAATACTCTGAAATCCTGCTTTTCTAGACTCCAGAAGCCTGGTTCTGGAAATCTAAGTAGAAGGGTCATGTAGGAAATCTTATCAGGAGAATAAAGTTCAGGAAATGATGAGGTAAAGTAGATCTTATGAGTATTTACCTCATTTATATAAGTTGATTGTTACCATGAATTCACAACGTAATTAAATGTTTTAATATACTATGTTGGATTTTCAAATAAAGAATCATAAAAAATTAAAGTAATTGACCAGACTAGGCAGAGGTATATTAGCAAATGTATTTAGTCCTCCTAGAAAAAAAGTAACTGGATTTCCGTTGTCTCAAAATTCTGTCCTCCAATGGCTCTGTTAATTTTACTATTACATGTTTAACACCTATGGACAACTTATCTTACACAGATTTATAGCAATTTTGGTAAATAAAATCCTCCATTTAATCAGTGAATTATTGAGTCAAATATTTTGGCCATGTGTGACAGCGCACGTAGTTTCTAATGCAGCAGCCTGACTTCACTAAAATAAACCAAATTATAGAAAATGAAGTTCTACATATACTGAAAAAAATCAAGCTGTACATGGCACACAATTTATTTTCAGCAAGAAAGCTTTTGGCCATTTTGTTCCTATAAAAAGTCCAGTGGGAGAAATTAAATTATTGACCCTGAGGCACTTATTTTTAAACGGAAGAGTGAATTTACCTTCCCAACCATTAATCAACGAGAAGAGGGTGGAACTTTAAAAGAAATAAATTTCCAAAGCAAACCTGAAGATTGAAGTACTCCCCAACCAGCACTATGATGTTAAAATAAAAATGGCCTTGCTTGTGTGTAGTCTGCCTTAAATACCAGCTCCAGTAAACTATTTTGGCAAGGCCATCATCATAAACAGTGACAGTAGGAAATGTGACTCTTCATCTTCTCTCCAGATTATTTTCCTGCAACAATCCACTGTCATCTGAAGGCATATTTCATCTCTTGGATGAAGAAAGAATTAGAAAGATGTTTCTCTCTTGCCCACATCAGAATCTATTTAAAATAACAAATGAGAGAGACAGAGATAAAGCCAGAGACAGAGAGAAACAGAGAAAGAGAGAGAGGAAGAAAGAAGGAAAGCGAAAAGGAAAAATGATAGTTTAAGAGGAAAAAGCTGAAGAATGAATGAAAGAGAACTGAAGTATCTGGAAATAAGTGTGTAAATAGAAAAAATTCATAATTTTGTATGGATGTACCATATTTCTAAATATAAATAAATAATATATGAAATAGTATTGAATAGCAGGCAAAAACTCTGCAAGTTGAATAAACCAAAAGAAACAAATATGAGACAAAAGAAATAGCCATATAGCATTCAAATAATTAAAAGGAAACTGATAGAATTTCAGTTTTATTAGTTCTTGATTCACAATTTCCAGAAATTTCTGACTTCCACAAAAAAAGATCCTGATTCTTAATAGAAATACCCCTGATCATTTTCATTCTGCTTTGAACAAATAAAACATTTCATATCTCTATTTAATTCTCTTTCCCCTTTTTCTCATTCTTTGTTAGTTCTTGATTGTGTTCTAGCTCTCCCCGCCCCCGCCCCCACCCCCACTTAATTCAATTAAATTATTCTCTTTTCCAGTAAACAGAAGAACTAGCATCAAATTTGGTCAATGAGAAAATCCAGAACATCATGGAATACTAAGGCTGTGATGACCAATCATGTCAAATATATAGACTAGATAATACTGTCCTAGCATATACTGATATGGTTAACTATTGTTAAGAGATTAGGAGATTAGGATGATTTAATCCAAAAGAAAAGTTAGGGGAACTAAAGGCTAGTTACAGGATTGTACTGTATCCTAATCATAATCCACTACCAATGGCTTCATCATAATGCTTAATATGTATGGAACTAAAAAGGTTCAGCTTAACCCCAGCATTAATATCAAAACAGTCTTTCATTGTTTTGAATTTTCACAACCTTTGTACTAATGAGGTGTTTCAGTGCAGTGGCCTTAACTACAAAGAGAAGAATGAACAAGTACTCCACTGTTTTCACAGTCCCTATAAAAGATATGGGTATGCTGAGTCATTCATTTAGGTAAATCCATCCTGTCCTAGTTTTCTAAGGAGACTGTCCTTTGATTTATATAAAACACGGGTTTCTCCTGTTTCATTCCTGTTCAAGAATTTCTTACCGTAGCCTTTGTTTGATTCTATGAGCTATCCCATATCTTTCTCATAAATTACTTAGTTTTGCTAAAGATAGTCTGATCTGTTTCTGTAACTTGTAAACAAATAATTCAAAAAGACACAGACACTATTTATTAGTTATCATTGATCTAAGGACTGCTAGAAGAGTTGTCATCATAGCTCTGTATAAGCAATTTGCTTGGGGAAATCAATGCACTGCTTTGCCTCAGGCATAAAATCAGATTAAAAAGCAAGCTGGTGGGAAAGTGAATGATCTTTTTATCCTTTCTTGAATTATGATGGTAAACAAACAATCAATTTTCTTATCAAATGATTATATAGGACAGTTCCTATAAATCTGTTATTTTATTGATATGAATTACCTTGTAGAATACAGCAGTAAGCCACAACTATGAATACAATTTGTGAGCTCTTGGAAGGTGAATATAAATACTGCACAGAATTCGTACCTAATACCTTCAGCTCTCACTTCAAACCTTCAAAATTCTCTCACCTGTCTTCATTCCCATCAGGCAACCATGTTTTTTATTTCACCATGAAAATAAAAGTGAAGAGAGGGCATTTCTATAATCTCTGGTTAGTCTATCTACCCATCTACTATCTGTCCCCATGTATTCTGCCATTTGTTCACTGTTTTGGCTCATTTATTCATATTCTTCCTTTTATGTGTTAGACCTCTGACCCTCTCCTATCCCTCAGGTCACCACTCCAGCAATGCCTTTCTCTAGGCTGTAGCATTGATTTTCGCTTTCCTCTTTCTGCCAAATAGAACCAAAACCAAAACCAAAAACATTCAATTGACTTGATTTTCCCCAGTAATCACTAGTTCTTTACTTCACTTTACAGAAATCTGCTCCAAAATAGTTTCTATTACTTGCTGTTCACATTGCTTTTCTTCAGTCCTTTCCTGAATCACTTCTGTTTAAGCTTTTGACCACACCCCTCCACGGACACTGTTCTTGTCAATGTCACCAATGATCATCTGTTTCTAATGCCTATTGAGAAGCTCTCCATGCTTCTCATTTGCAATCTGTCTGCAGAATTTAACACAAATCATCAGTTTCTCAGCTATGCACTTTCTTCACCCATCTCATGCGAACCACTCACCTCCTTCAGTAACACTCCTTTCATCTCTCATTCTTAGATTTGTCTCCTTGCTTTGACTTGTTTACATTGGAAAGTTCCAGGACTGAGTCTTTGGATCCTTTATCTTTCCATACATACTTCTTTTGTGATATCAAACAGCTTCATTGTTTTATTTATATATAATTTTTTTAATGTTTATTTATTTTTCAGAGTGAGAGAATATTCAAGGAGAGGAGGGGCAGAGAGAGAAGGGGGGCACAGAATCCAAAGCAGGCTCCAGGCTCTGAGCTGTCAGCACAGAGTCTGACATGGAGCTCAAACCCACGAACCCCAAGATCATGACCTGAGCCAAAGTCTGAAGTTTAACCAACTGAACCACACAGACAACCCACCCACTTCGCAGATGATTACCAAACATATATCTCTTATGTGGAACTTCAGCCAGAACTCCAATTGGCATGTCCAATTCCTTCTTGTGAATTTAAACCTGAATGTCTAATAAACATGTCAACCTAAAATGACAAGAACTGTACCTGTGGACTTTATTCCCAAACCTGCCTCTTCACAGTCCTCCCTATTTCATTTAATACCAACTCTTTTTTTTTCTTAGTCCTCAGATTTTGAGAGACATAACTGGCTCATCTTCCTGTCATATCCCATATTTGATATTAATTTAATAATTAATATTAAGTTGTTCATATTTTACCACTTCACCTGCTATCAGCCAAGGCCAAGACCCCAAAATTTCCATATTACTTCAGTAGTTTGCAGATTACTTTCCCTATACATATCTACCTTCTCTTTCTTTTCTCAACACAGCCACTGTAGTAAACGTGTTAAGACATATATCCAATGTCACAAGTTGGAATTCTTAATAAGCAAATTCTGAGAAGGAACTCACCGTGCAGTATGATTATCAAGGTGTAGACTTCGCACTAATACCTGTGTCTGAGAGAGAAAAGCAGCAGAGTGGGCAGAGGGAGAAGGTCAAGTGTGAGGAAAACACAATGACAAAGATAGGCAACTCCTCTAGGAACTCTGGATTTGGAAAGACCTTTTAGAGTTATCCCAAAATGTCTCAAGTTGAAGCTAGAGGGAAATTCCTTTGGGCTGCACCTTGAGAAGGGCATGAATTTGGTCATGGAAGCACTCTGTAGCTCTGAAAAACTGTAAGTATCTGCAAGGTAGAGGATGTCGGTATGTCAATAGTAGCCCTGTAGCTGGGGCAACAAGACCTTCCCTGAAGTGCGATACGGTGTACGTATCACAATGGCCCAACACATTTGCGTCCAATGAATTTCACTTCCTTCAAAATTGAAACCATAGGATGTACAATGGTTTTCTATAGCCTACAAAATCTGGACCTGCATTGGACGTTGGTATCCTGTGTCATGGTTCATCCGATCACTCACACGACTGTAGGTTTATTGTCCTCTGCTCTTGTTCCAGCACACCAAACGCACTGCCACCTGAGGGGCGTTGCGATTCTTCTTCTCCCTGTCCTACTTGAACCGCTCTTCTAGTTCCTTATCTCCTTCACCATTTTACTCAAATATCATGCTCATTGTATTCAAGATTATGACCACCTGGCTTTAGTTCTCCCTCTACCATGTTTTATTTCTACACACACACACACACACACACACACACACACACACACGCTATTTTGTAAATTGTCTTTTTATACTAGAGTGTAAACTCTAGGAGGGCACACACTTGTTTGTTTCTTTCTTTTTTCTTTTTCCCATTACCCAGTCACTGTAATCGGGATTATTGGCACTAAGTCATCTTTCAATAAAATATTTGTTAAATTAATGTATAAACCCATTGAGGAAAAAATCTAGCCCAAAATATCATGCATAGGATACAAAAATAAATATGAAATGAGATTTTCCATATTCTCTTGTAAAAGTTCATTCTTTTCCACCACTTCATTTAGATGGATTAGTTTGTGTGGCATTTTAACCAGTTAATTACCTTTGCGATTTTATTTTTAAAAAAAATCATCGCAAACTAATTCATGAACAACATTTTTTAATTCTTACTGTGAGCAAGGTACTTTGCAAGACACTCAGAAAGGGGGATATTATTGCCTCCTCCTGGTATCTTTATCATCAACAATAGTAGTTGTAGTAAGGTGGGGGAGCATATAAGTCACTGGTTCATAATACTGAGAAGTGTATTAATTAAGAAGTAGGCTGAAGTATGGATGGAAAGACAGGTGAAAAACTAGATGAGAGTGAGAGGGAAGATAGGTAGGTAGATAGATGATAAAAACGGAAATATATGTGTGATGGAAATGTTATTCCATCCAAGTTTTTACCATAAAATAAATTATTATATTTTCAAAATAAATAATAAACAATTCAGTTTTTGAAATTAGTGAATGCACAGGTCCTAAAGAATAAAGGCAGGGGTGCCTGGGTGGCTCAGTCAGTTAAGCGTCTGACTTCAGCTCAGGTCATGATCATGGTTTGTGGGTTCAAGCCCTGCGTCCGGCTCTTTGTTGATAGCTCAGAGCCTGGAGCTGACCCTCTCTGGCTCTGCACCTCCCTGGCTCTGTCTCTCTCTATCTCTCAAAGATAAATAAAATTGTTTAAATAAATGAAAAAAAAGAATGAAGGCAAATGATGATTTCTACAAAACTTCAAAAATTTAATTTCATGTTTAAACACTGACTATATTTATGATTATATTATATAATTGTGATTCCTGGTTGTACATGGAAATTACTATTAGCCTCCAGTAAGGATTACTCCAATAACTACTACAATATCTATGAATGTGAGAAATATGTGGCAAACTCACCACACACAAACACACACACATATGCACAAAAACTAAACTTTGTGTTTGACCTATATGTAGATTCTAGGATATAGTTTAACTAATTATAAAAGCCACAGAACTTGGAAGAACAATTTTGAGTTCACCATAGCTAAGCTTTTAAAAGCAAAGAAAAACAACAAATTTGAAGAATGAGAAATCTCATTGTCTTTCTCTCCAACTCTCTATTTTGAATTGGAAACTCTGGAGCTATAGCACTCGGGGAAAAAAAAAGTATATAGGCATCACTCAGATATGTGGGAGCTTCTTTTTGAAGTGGCCAGAATATGTTGAGCTCACTTCCTATAACAAATTGCTATGTAATGGCTCTCACATCTCTGGTATTGGTAAAGAAAATTGTGTAGTTCTGTGCTGAATGAATAAGTATTTTATATAGTAACGGAAGAACGGTCTCACTATTGAGCGAGGTGACCTGTATAACCATGCTTAAGGAGGACAAGCAGTCACTGAAATCACTCTTACTCCATAGACTAAATGTGTTGAATAATAAATTGTGGTTAATTATTCACCTTTTACGTGACCTCAGAAATGCAAAGCTAACTAGAAATAGTATTTTTTCCTTATTTTCCCTTTGTTTTATGGCTAAAAGTTGGTTAGGATTAAGGTTGAAGGACACAGCCTTGGAAAGGAGTGAAAGTGTAGTGATGAAAAACATGGGAGTCTGGAATAAGAGATCTTGTCCTAATTCCGGTGGCATCCTTTACTTCTTTACTTTCTTGTGTGAAAACATGTTAGCATCCTTGCAGCTCAGATTCCTCATCTGTGATACAAGCAAAAAAATTACATTTAGGTCTTTGGGATGTTAGGAGATTCAAGATATTAGTAAACGTCAAGTAAATTGCTGTGAACAATTTCTAGTAATTGATAAGCTCTCATCAAATGTTTATGTGCCAAATGTTAGATACCTTAGGGATGAAAAAGATTTCCTTGTCAGTTTAGTGGAGCTCCATGAGGAAGTGGGATAGGTTGCATGGACAAGAATCATGTTCCAGTTGTAGAAACAGGATGGCAAGTTAAGAAGCATCCATATAGATGAGAGTAGGAGTAGGGGAAAATGAGTCACTAGTTGATAGAACTATAAAAGGAGGGGAGAATGGGAGAATTCTGATGTCTCCTAGCATTTTGGCTTGAGGGGTACTAACAGAGATGACAGATACATGCAATTATCAAGGAGGAAAGTGGTC
Organism: Lynx rufus; assembly: GCF_022079265.1. Taxonomy (NCBI): domain Eukaryota; kingdom Metazoa; phylum Chordata; class Mammalia; order Carnivora; family Felidae; genus Lynx; species Lynx rufus. The sequence continues at coordinate 137,734,401 of NW_025814867.1, forward strand.
GGATATAAGGTTGGAGAAGTAAGCAAGGGTCAGAGCGAGACTTTGAATGTGCTCGTTTTCATGCATGTGGCCTCAAGTCAGTCCTATCAGTTTCCTTCAGTGAGTTTTAACTTCATAAGCTTATTCCTGCCACTGAGTCTTAGGATTTTCTCTTGCCACCCTCCAGAATCCTTCATTCTAACTCTTGGAATGGCTGCTTCTTGTCAGTTAGGTCTCAGGTCAAAATGTCCCTAACTGTGGCTGTGCCTGACCTTATTACATAATGATGTCTGTCTTTGCAGTATCTTCTCATCTTTTTAGATTTTCTGCCTTTAACTTATTGATATTTAATTTTTTTTCACAGAACCATGGATAAAAAATAACCAGGCCAAGTAAAAGCATTAGTTTGTGATAAAGCCCGCATTCTTGTGGTACTACAAGATATATCCCATTCCATGACAAATTTGAAGCAGGCTATGAGGTCAACTGGTGATACTATGTCCTTTTTTTTTTTCTTTTTATAACAAACATAAATTTTTACTATGTGTGACTGGAATATTATAGAATCCGTGCATGTTTCACACAGTTTGAAAAATGTGTATTATCTTCCCATGACTACCTTTCTGTCTTAAAAAAAAAAAAGAAAAAGAAAAAAAAAACTTACCTGACTAATTAGAATTTAACTTTAATATGTTTTTTTCATGGAAGAAAGAACAATTATATGTTTTTGCCATTCTTATTTCAAAACGAACTTTTAAGGAGAGCAGCATACTGGTTCTTAATGATTTTGCACAGGTTTTAAAGAACTTCCTGTTAGGATAAAGATTTATAAATTTAAAATTTGTTCCCCTGATGTCTGCAGGAGTGGTCTTGAATTAACCTCATAATGCATTTTAAGGAGATATTTGTCCCCAAAATGTTGCTTTGGAATGTATAGAAATTTATTTTTGCATTGCCTGTTTTTTGCCTCCAGAATAAAGCTTTATTAGTGAACTAACCCTACTTTATTTAATACTGCTTCCAATAAAATAGGAAATCCTCACACAGATTTTTAACGTTTATTTATTTATTTTGAGAGAGGGAAGGAGGAGAGAGGGAGGGAGAGAGAGAATCCCAAACGGGCTCTGCACTGACAGTGCAGAATCTGACGTGGGCTCGAACTAAAGAGATCATGACCTGGGCCAAAATCAAGAGTTGGACATTTAACTGAGTCCCACATGTGTCCCAGACATACTTTTTGAATAAACAAATGAAGAAGTAGGGCAAACAAGCATGGCCTGTAATACAGTAAAAATAAAATGGGAGAGAAATGCAAATGCCAGGAAAATGCAAATTCTATTAGATTTTGAATCATGTTCGAGACGCCTGCTTGCAAACATGATGGAATAATTCATGGAAGAACAAGACTGTCCCTCACGATGCCTAGGAAAAGTTCAACTGCCCCTCTGAAGGGTGGCCTTGACAAAGGCGGCCCAGATCTACTTAAGAAGGAAGCCTAGAGGGATCAAACTGAGAGCAAAGAACCTCGGAGAAGTGAGCTGGGAAGACTGCTGTCTTTACACTTGCGGAAGCTCAGACACAGATCTGGTCCGGGAGGTTCTCTGGCTGCCCCTGTATCTGTCTAGCCAACCGCAGCTGAATTCTCCCTATGCTTTCTCTCCAAAGGGTGTTTGCCAGTGTGGAGGTCCGTGTTCTGATTATGCATTCTAACATATGTTTCAGACATGCTTATAGAGTTTTCCATTCTTACCATCTGAAAAAAGTAAACAATTGTTTTTCCTTGATTATCCCTATTTTCATCTGTTTGAAAACAATTTGGAATTATTTACTGCCAAGGAGAGAGAACTACAGAAGGCTCATTCTGTTTCTCGAATCCGGTTTTTCTTTTCTTTCAGAATGTTCCCGTTAAAAATTATTTTCATAGTCTTAACTGCTATAATTTCATTTCATTACACTCCACCCATATGTTCAAGGTAATACATTCTGTAGACTATTGTCCATTGGAATAACCACCTTTCCCATTACTCCTGAGCATACCTAACATATGAAACAGACTATATCATCCTAATTTTTTTGCTACTTCTTTTAATGCAAGGATTCAAAAATATAAATGTATTCAAAAAATGAATTTTTACATATATAGAATATGAACGTAACAATTCTCCTTTCTTCAAAATTCAATCTGGATCTCCTTTTTCCTTCATTACTTTGGCTTGAATCAGGTGGATATTCTTTTGCAGATTCCTGCCAGATTTCCCAGAGTATTCTCTGGGACCCAAGGACCAAAGTCCTCCCCTCTGGGTATGTCTCAATTTTATTCAATTTCATCATCCCATAAATATCATCATAGGAGTGCGAGGGGTGCTCAGATAGGTAAGCATCTGACTCTTGATTTCCACTGAGGTCATGATCTCACAGATTCCTGAGATAGAGCCCCATGTCGGGCTCTATGCTGAGCATGGAGGCTGTTCCAGATTCTCTCTCTCTCTCTCTCTCTCTCTCTCTCTGTCCCTCCCCCACCCCTCTCTGTCTCATAATAAATAAATAAATTAAAAAAATCCTCACCTTATGTCAGCTTCTGATTTGTTTCGCAATGCACCACTCATACCTATGGTTTTAGCAAATGGAGATGGCAAGAAATAAAAGTCAACAAACAAACAAAAAAAAATAATTTCTCAAACACTTAGATTGCTTTTCTTTCCTTTTTTTAAGTGATAGTTTCAAGCCCTTAGACTGTATTTTTCTAGATCCCCACAATTAAAGCTACAGTGTTTTATTCTATAAGTAGTATCTTCATGTAAATCAGACAAGCAGATTATAGTGAAGTATACACTATATCAGCAGGATAAATACGTGTTTAATCAAATTAAATTGCTTTAGATTGGGCTGAACCTATACTTATGGTAATGATTTGGAAGTTCCATGTGAAAGATAGGGAAACTAATTAATGAAAGGTTGTTTTTCCCCCTGAAAATTCATTTGATGTGTTCAATATTCTCAAACTTTTAAATAGAGTCTGAATATTCACTAAACTATACATTTGCTTAAGGAATCACTCATGTAAAACATCTTTTGTAATTTGATTTAGGAAAAAAAAAAGTTTTGTAAAACCAAAAATATGTTACCAAAAATGTCTGCATTGTTTTTTGTTGAATTTGTAATTGTAAGCATCTGCAATATGTCAGTAGGATATGTTTGAATATTACTGCCAACTTTTCATAGCCTACTAATTTTGTGAGTAATAAATATCACACTATCAATTAAATCCTTCAAAATATGAAGATTTCAATCAATATCTTTATTTCCTACAATTTAAATTTTTAATTGAATCAGAGAGAATAATTATGATTTGTGGGAACCCCCAGTTTTATCATTTGCAAGACAAATGTATCTCACAAATGAATATGGGACTTTTTCTATGTCGAATAGCGATATCTTCTCAATCTCTACATTTTTCTTATTTTGGGGAAGGATAAATTCTTCCAGAAAAATTTGATAACAGGTGTCGCATCACTACCAGAATGTATACCTAGTAGTGTCTTGATGTGTCACTTGATCTATGCCGCTTTCCTAACATCTGGTAAATCACTTTTGTGTGCTTCGTCAGGTTTCGTAGTCTACAGTTGCATCAGCTCAAGTCTCTCTGGAACTTGGTCAACTCATTCAACCATTCTGTGCTTTTATCCCCTTGCAAGAAAAAAAAAATCAGAATAATGATAATACCCATTTTATTGTACTATTATGAAGATTAGATAATATGTGTGAAGCACTTAGAGCAGTGCCTGTAAAATAGCGAGTAATTTATGAGTATAGCTATCACCATAATCTCTATCTCAATGTTCCAGGTCAGGCCTTTATTGTGTCTTATTAAAGTTGCAACAATAATTGCTCAGTGGACCTCTATGCTCCCAGGATTAAGAAGTTCTGCTACTATAAGTAACTTATAATTTAATATTTTAGAAATTAAAATTTAAGTATATTACTTAAATGCAAGTAAATGATTAGAAACTTTAAACATTTGATTGAAAAGAGTAATTTTTTTTCAACAAAGTCTTGGAATACATTTTTTTTTAAAGAATTGTTTTTCCGTTATGTTACCAATGCATTAATTTTGTGTTATGTTACCAATGCAGTAATTGTTGTTACTAAATAGTTATGAGCCCACAAACAATTCCATGTCCTAAAGAAAAGTGTGTCTTTTTAAAGAATGGATAGTTAAGGCCTGCTTCCAAGACTTATGAGTATTAATAAATTTATGAATTTTCAAAATAAAACTCAAAGCAAGTTTTCTTTTAATCCGCACTTAGTGACTTTATGTAACTATTATTATTGTTGCAATTGTAGTGTTATTATATCACGTGCACTTTTCACCAAGTGCTATGTTAACTTTCTAGAACATGTTTGTTTATATATAAATTTGTATCAGGAAACTGGGTGTTTTGTGTTGCACAAGACCAACTTCCCTGTGATATTAATATATCTATTAATCTAGCTATATTTGTATAATATACATATGTCTTATATATGTGATTCTGGAAAGGATAATTGTGCATTAAGTACCATCGTTTTAGTATACCACAAATGAACTGAAAAGAAAACTTAAAATGAAGGTCAATGATGGAAGATTTCTCTGAATAATTGTTTTTTTTCTTTTTTAAGATTTATTTATTTTTGAGAGAAAGAGAGAGAGAGAGAGAACACACAAGTAAGGGAGGGGCAGAGACAGAAGGAGACACAGAATCCGAAGCAGGCTCCAGGCTCTGAGCTGTCAGCACAGAGCCTGACGCGGGGCTCCAGCCCACAAACCGTGAGATCATGACCTGAGTCGAAGTGGATGCTTCTCCCAGGCGTACCTGGAGAATTGCTTTTAAGGTAAATTATATCACAATTGTTTTGATTCACGCCACCTAAGTTTTTCACATCCATATTTTTTCAGTTCAACTCAACCAGTCATTGTATCTTCTGTACTTTAGAAATAAAGAAGATTGTTTAAGAATTATATTTATTGGTGAGGAGCCAAGGTGGCGGAACAGGATGGAAGCTTTTTGTGTGTCTCGCGTCCATGAAATACAGCCAGACCAACACTTAAACCATCCTACATACCTAGAAAACCGATTAGAAGATTAACACAACAATCTGCACAACCTGAACCACAGAATTCAGCAGATACGAGATACGAATAGCTGAACTTGGGGAGCAAGAAACCCCAAAAGGTAAGGTATCTCTTTTGCGGAGGGAGAGAGGACAGAGACTGGGGAGGGGGGAAGCATATGGGAAAAGCACCTCTCCCCAAAAGCAGCTGGAGAGAAAGTGGAAAATTGGAAAGAGCCGCAGGGACTAAACTAAAAAGGGAGAAAAGAGAAAGGAGAGGGTTTAAATTCCATTAAGGCTGTAAATAAGGGGAGCGCAAAGGCTGGGACTCCGCAGCTCCCTACCTGGTGGTGCTCGGGTGGGAAGGGCGAATCCCCAGGAAAAGTGGGTTCCGGGTTCTCGGGCCATACGGGGAAAAGCGGTTCCATTGCTGGAAGGACATTTGGTAGAGGCTGTTGAAGCCACTTGGTCCCAGGAGACCCCGGAAGGCGGCCACATTCGCTGGTGCTGGAACAAGGTCTTTAAGGGTGAAGCCTGGTGCCAGATGTGTGTTGTGCTTTTCCATAATCCCTGAAACGCTGCTGCTACACTGTCTCGCGAACTTTTTCTGGGGCGGGCTGGCTCCTGGCCACAGTCTCGGGGCACCAGCAGCAGCAGGGTCCAGGGGGCGTTCCTGGGTGCAGCCCACATTCGGCCAGTGCTCTTTCCGCCAGTGTTCTGTGAGACCCTCCCGCAGAGGGGCGGGACAGGTCAAAGCAGCAGTCCTTTGGAATTAAGGGGCTGGAGAAAACACCCACATCTGAGATAGAACTCAGGAGAGAGGTGCTGCCTGGGGCCTGGTCACGGAGAGTGGAAAGTCGGGAGTGGATGAGAGCTGAAGACGGAGGACCGGTGCATGATTGCTGATCCGGGAGAACAGACTGGGTGGTGCCATTTTGCACAACTCCTGCGCATGCGCACATGCACCTACAAGAACCTCAACACACCACCCCAGTAGGCCAGCAGCGCCATCTAGGGGAGAGCGGAGCTGTTACATCAAGCCCTGCCCAAGTGGGCCAACTTCGCCCTTCAAGAACACAAACCACACCACCAGCTTAGTTTATGGCTATAAAGCGCTACATGGACTGAACTCTAGGGGAAAACAAAGCAATTTCAGTCCTACTTCAATCTATTAGCAGGATCATCTATTCAATTTTTTTCTCTCTCTTTTTCCTTTTTCTCTTTTACAATTCTTTTCTTTTTCTTGAATACAGAAAGAGAAAACCTCACGTTTATTTTCAATTTTTATTAAAAATACCTGTTTTTATTACTATATTTTTTACATTTGTGTAATTTTTTTCAAATTCTACCTTACTTCCATCATTTTATTTTAGTCTACTTCAGTGTACTCACCTTTTCAAATTTTCAATTTCCTTTCTTTTAAATTTCTTTTTCTTTTTTCTCTTTTTCATTTCTTTTCTTTTTCTTGAATGCAGAAAGAGAAAAACATCATTTTTACTTTCAATTTCTTTTAAAAATATTTTTATTTCATTTTTATTATTATATTTTTTGCTTTTATGTAAATTTTTTCAAATTCTATCTTAGTCCCATCATTTTATTTCAGTCTACTACTATTCACTTTTTCAAATTTTCAAACGATTTCTTTTTATTTTTTTCTTTTCTTTTCTTTTTTATCTTTTTTCTGTTTTTCATTTCTTTTCTTTTTTCTTAAATACAGAAAATGAAAAAAATCATATTTCTTTTTAATTTTTGAAAAATATTTTTCTTTATTTTTTTCTACTATATTCTTTACTTTTGTGTATATTTTTTTCAATTTCTATTTAACCCACATCATCTCATTTTAGTCCACTTTAGTGTATTCATTTTTTCAAATTCTCAAACGATTTCCTTTTTTTCCTTGCCCTCCCCTTTTTTTTCATTTTTCTAATCTGTCAAACCACTTTCAACACCCAGATCAAAACACACCTAGGATCTACCATCATCTATTCGATTTGTGTGTGTGTGTGTGTTTAATTTTTATTTTTAATTTTAACATTTTTTTAATTTTAAATTTTTTTAATTTCAATTTTTCTACCTCATTAATTCCTTTTCCCTCTTCAAACTGGCAAAATGAAAGATTTTCCCCAAAAGAAAGCATGAAGAAACGATAGCCAGGGATTTAACCAACACATATACAAGCAAGATGTCTGAACCAGAATTTAGAATCACGATAATAAGAATACTAGCTAGAGTTGAAAACAGATTAGAATCCCTTTCTTCAGAGATAAAAGAAGTAAAAAATAGCCAGAATGAAATTAAAAATGTTATAACTGAGCTGCAATCATGGATGGATGCAGTGGCGGTGAGGATGGAAAAGGCAGAACAGAGAATCAGCGATATAGAGGACAAACTTATAGAGAATAACGAAGCAGAGAAAAAGAGGGAGATTAAGGCAAAAGAGCATAATTTAAAAATTAGAGAAATCAGTGACTCATATAAAAGGAACAAAATCAGTATCATAGGGGTCCCAGAGGAGGAAGAGAGAAAAATAGGGGTAGAAGGGTTATGTGAGCAAATCATAGCAGAAAACTTTCCTAACCTGGAGAAAGACACAGACATCAAAATCCAGAAGCACAGAGGACCCCCATTAGATTCAACAAAAACTGACCATCAACAAGGCATATCATAGTCAAATTCACAAAATACTCAGGCAAGGAGAGAATCATGAAAGCAGAAAGGGAAAAAAAGTCCCTAACCTACAAGGGAAGACAGATCAGGTTTACAGCAGACCTATCCACAGAAACTTGGCAGGCCAGAAAGGAGTGGCGGGATATATTCAGTGTGCTGAATCAGAAAAATATGCAGCCAAGAATTCTTTATCCAGCAAGGCTGTCATTCAAAATAGAAGGAGAGATAAAAAGTTTCCTAGACAAACAAAAATCAAAGGAGTTTGTGACCACTAAACTAGCCCTCAAGAAATATATGGAGATATATATATATATATATATATATATATATATATATATATGTACTTGTGTGTGTGTGTGTGTGTGTGTGTGTGTGTGTGTGTATATATATAATCCGTTACTGATTATCAGGGATATTCACTCCCTGTGTATATATACACACACATAAAACACACACATATCTATAAATTTTGAGTATTATAATTTTATTTTGTTTATTTAATTGATTATTTATTAATTTGAGAGAGAGAGAGAGAGAGCAGAGGAGGGGAAAGGAGAGAAGGAGACACAGAATCTGAAGCAGGCCCCAGGCTCTGAGCTGTCAGCACAGAGCCTGAGGCGGGGCTTGAACCCATGAACCATCAGACTATGACCTGAGCCAAAATCAGATGCGTAACCGAGCCACCCAGGTGCTCCATAGTATTATAATTTTAAATGCACCAAGAAACCATAAAAACAATTGATTCCAGAGAGGTGAGCACATTTCAGAAGTTAGATGATAATCTAAGGTAATTTCCCTCCTTTGTCTCATTATCAGAAAAGTGATAGATAGATATATACAAGTGTATTGGTAACTATAAAAAAATAGGACAACTCTTTGCAAAAGGCTGGAAGAATTTAATCCAACTACAATGGAGCTGGAACTGGCTTGAAAAATAGAGTTTGTGGAGTACCTGTATCCAATTATGAGAATGTGAAGAGCATTCTCATAGTCAAAGTAATAGTCAAAGATTAAGGATAATGAAAAAAGAAGATAGCCATATGCATAGACTGAAGTATTAAGCTTGGAGATAAACATAGACATAGCTCTTCTTCCTATTCTACCACCTCCATTTTTCTATGTATATGATTTCTGTCACTTGATTTCCAGCCTGCCATGATGCTATAGGTAGAAAGAGATTTACAGAATGTCTAATCTTCTCTATGCCTAGTGAAATGCCGCAGATAAACGATTGCTCAGAGAGCAGAAGGAGAATAGATTGTGCATATGTTTTGAATGTTAAATGAAATACCTGCAAAAAAGAATAGCTAATCAATACTCTGTTGGAAAGAAGGAAGGAAAGAAGGAAGAAAGGCAGGCATGGAAGGAAGCAAGGGAAAGAGAGAGGGAGTGGGGAGAGGGAGGGGGAGAAGGTAAACATCTGTTTACAAAAAAAAAAAAAAACAAAGAAAAAAACCAGTTGAGTAGCATAAGCAGTACATCGAACGATAGATTATCTCTCTTCTCGCTAGTTGTATCCTTATAAAGGTCCAATGTTTGTTTTGATACATTATGTAAATTTGGTACAATATTTTGTATCAAAGAAGCAAAGAAGTTTAGCAGTTTTAAGGATCAATTCTTTCTCTATGCAAATATACTCTGCATTCATATATTGCATATATTGATGTGTATGAAAGTATATATTATTCATATACACATTTTTGTATAACCACTATACAAAAAGTATTGCTATCATATCTTCATATGGGGTTCCACATCATCGCATCATTTGCATATCAAACAGTCATTAAAGTGAAAGTTTGATTTTAATATAATTGTGAATATATATGGTCAAAATTAATGTGTCATTTTGTTGTTAGTGAGATGTTTTTTAATGCTGTTTTTGTATGCACAAGTATATTGATTGCCCCCAAATTTATTTATTTTCATTTTTAAAATTTTTTTTAATCTTTATTTATTTTGAGAGAGAGACAAGAGCGTGAGCAGGGGAGGAGCAGAGAGGGAGGGAGACACAGAATCAGAAGAAGGCTCCAGGCCCTGAGCTGTCAGCACAGAGCCCAACACGGGGCTTGAACTCAGGAACCATGAGATCGTGACCTGAGCCGAAGTCGGACCCCTAACCAACTGAGCCACCAGGCGCCCTTATTTCCAAAATAAATCTTCACTTAAAATACATTTATTTTTTCCATGATATGTAAATGAAATAGTAAAAACTCAAAAATAATCTGTTGTGCTCAAAATCAAAAGTAATTAAGAACAAGTAAAATAGGAAACATAATTATTAAAACAATTGTGAAAACAATGCTGATTTGTTTTTATCAGTGAAACATAATCCACATGTCCTTAAATGTGTTTAGAATAGCCTATATTGATTATTTAGAATTTTTTAAATGTTACTTTAAAAAAAATTGTTTTTAACATTTATTTATTTTTGAGACACAGAGAGAGACAGAGCATGAGGAGGGGAGGGGCAAAGAGAGAGGGAGACACAGAAACCGAAGCAGGCTCCAAGCTGTCAGCACGAACCCGCTGCAGGGCTGGAATTCACAAACCCCGAGTTCGTGACCTGAGCCGAAGTCAGAGACTCAACTGACTGAGCTACCCAGGTGCCCCTAAATGTTACTTTTTTTTTTTTAACACTTATTTATTTTTGAGAGACAGAGAGACAGAGCATGAGTGGGGGAGGGGCAGAGAGAGGGAGACAGAATCCGAAGCAGGCTCCAGGATCCGAGCTGTCAGCACAGAGCCGGAAGCAGGGCTTGAACCATGAGCCATGAGATCATGACCTGAGCCGAAGTCAGACACTTCACCTAAGCCACCCAGGCACCCCTGATTATGTAGAATTTTAATGTTAATTTATTCCTGCAAATGAATAAGCATTCCAAACATGAAGACGTAATACTTATTTTTATATTTTTCATGTAATGTGAAGATACTGAAAGTTATTCGGTGTGCATATGTATGTTGTTGTTTTCCTCTTAACAACTGCTGCATTTGCAGCCTTTCTTTTCCAAGCCTAGCTCATGTCATCACAGAGAAAGGCCACTACCAAGAGAGACATCAGAGAAGTAAATTTATGTTGTTTGGGTTCCAAGGGGTCCAGGACTTTGCATATACCATAGAGATGGGGAAAATCGGAGGTTGACAACTTTTCCTCAGCAAATATATTTTCTGCACACACACACACACACACACACACACACACACCCTGTCTGTGGTAAATGAGGAATTTGAAACTCAGAAAAAAATTGGGTAGAGGATGGGCTTTGTGTCTTGTTTCTACCTTCACTCCTTTTTACAAGTGAGCAGAGAATAGTGTGTGCTTACATTCTCAGGCAAGAAGCTGGAATATTTGAGAAAGAAGTCATCACATGGTGGTAAGATAGTGTGCCACAATATTAGTGGGTGCTCTTCCTCTGAGTTTCGGGAGAGTGGCTTATTCTCCAGCCACCATACCTTCAGATGTTAGACTAGAGATGACTTTCAGGAGTCAGTCTGCAGATAGGGTAGGGTTACCGCATGAACGACCTACCCCGTTAGGGCAACGCTGACATCCAATTATATGAGGGGAAAAACTTAAACCTGCAAAAGGCTAATTTTAGTTGAATTTCATTTGAGACAACTAGAAAAAAACTTTTTTATTTATGGAATATTTGGCTCAAATTTTAAAAATTTGCTGCCCATGTTTTAGGAAATAAATTTTGTTTCGTGATAACAATTTTGGAGGTTTATTTGGACTTGGAATATTTTACCTTTTTATTATGCAAACTAACAATTTTACTAATCTTTTTGCTTAATTTTACTAATTAAAAAAAACTATTATCTTTGCTTGTACAATCTTAGCATTAAAATCGTGTTAGCTGATAATAGTTTGTTTTTATTGTTTGCCTTAAACTTTAGTTTTTATCCTAAAGTTTTTAAAAATGTTGAGGTCCACCTGGGTGACCCAGTCGGTTGGGCATCTGACTACGGCTCAGGTCATGATCTCACCCTTGTGAGTTTGAGCCCCGCTTTGGGCCCTGTGCTGACAGCTTGGAGCCTAGACCCTGCTTCAGATTCTGTGTCTCCCTCTCTCTCTGCTGCTCCCTAACTCGCACTCTGTTTCTGTCTCTCTCCAAAATAAATAAACATTAAAAAATTAGAAAAAAAATTACAGAAAGAACATGTTTTGTTGATATTTGATAGGTCAAATGTTTCACACCTTTATGTTCATATTATTCATTATATGTCTGGGTATTTTATGCTATAACTTACACTTTAAAGTCAAATTGACCCTGCACCTAAACTCTAATGAGTACAAACATCCCCCGGGTTTCTATTATAATGAGGTAAATAGGAAAATCCATTTCTTCCTAACATCCCTTATTTTAAATGTGGTGATGGATTTTTTTGCTTAAAGGCTTTTGTTTTACAAGATGGCTATGCCTATTGACCCTCAACTACATGTTGAATTGGTTTTCTATCTAGAGTATCATGCTTATGCCAGAACAATTATAAGCATTATGCTGGGTAATTTTCCGTCATCTATAGGCTCTAGACCACCAAAGATACATCGAGTTTGTGGGCCTGATTAAGAAGCAAAAGGCTTCATTGGATGGCATTATGTTAGGAAAGAAAGAAACTGTTAATGGTTAAGTCATGGGAACAAAAATTAATATTGTCCCTATTGCTTGAGTTTTAAACCACTGGCCCAAGTCCATCTAACCCGTAGAGTATTATGTATCCCTAAATGCAAATGTATTTGGTGTCAACAATTACAGACACTGTGAGAAATAACGTGAGAAGCATGAAAATATCATAGAAGATGCGTAAAGGCCCCAATTTTTAGTGGGTCTATAACCTTAGCTAGCCACCCGATCTGTTTATTTTCTAACATCTTTGAGAATCAACTTACATAAGTATGGAGGTCATTTATAGGTGAATACACCTTGCAGAATGGTGAAGCATCAGTACATCTCTTATTCCTGCTGAGTTCTCCATAGAGGCAACAGGTTAACGTCTCTCTGACTCAAGGTTGTGAATGCTCATCAGTAGACAAAGGATACTTGATTGTAAAGAAAATTGATGAATGAGCAAAATGTATTTCCTCAAGAACTGTATGTAAACCTAAACCCACTGGGATTTCCTTAGAAATATCTTGATTTTATTGACATTTGGCGAAGATAATGTGATATTCAGATCAGTAGACTTCTTATCCCACAGCGAGTCAGTATAAAAGTGAGCTAAGAAATTGAGCTTTCTAGAAGGCAACCGCAGACTCAGGTAATTATTAGCCTAGCCTAATTGTTGCAGCTGAGAAAAGTCCCTGAAACTGAAATAATCTTTCTTTTTTAGTGTTAAACTGCCCTAATAATCACCTTGTCTCATAATAATATACCGTACTCTGTGCTATGGAAAACTGTTTTCTCAACAGTCAAATTAATGTGTATTGACTCAAACTATGTTTAATAAGACTTAATATCAAATTATAAACAGAGAATTTCAATCATGTAAACCAAAGCAATGTTATCTCTTTTTTTCCATCAATGATGTTTTCATTATTCCAAGGCTAAACTCTAAATTTCTTAACATAACTTACAAGGTCCTGGATAATACGTCCAGAACTCTCCTGTGTCTGCTAACCAGAGCTTCACTGACTGACCCTTAGGACTTTTGAACTTGATGACTTCTGCCTGCCTCCAAATTCTGGCCATGCTGGGTTTTTTTTTTGTTTTTTTTTGTTGTTTGTTTTGGTTTTTTTTGTTTTTTTTTTTAACCTAGAAGAACCATCTTTCCTCTTTACATGCTTCATACTCATTGTTTAGGTTCCACTATATCTAGTTTTCTTGATGTCATACTTTCAAAGAAACTTGTCCATGCCCATGGGCTCTCTATTATACATGTAATCAATACTCTAATTTTTTCAGAACATTTTTACAATTACTTTGTGTGAAATATAGCACTTGGAGGAAAAAAAATCATTTGGGGGCAGATATACTTTAGAAAGTTGAATAAGCATCTATAGTATTTTTGTGAATATAGATTTCATACTTTTTATTCCCATAATACACTAAATTCTAGGAATCTAGGAGTAATGTTTGCTTTTTCCAGTGTATCTCTAGCTCCTAGAGCAGTGTCTTACACACAGGCAACATTTAATAACATTTAATGGATTAATTCAATAAATCCATTGAAATACATTGAAATAGTATCACATCTTTATAATTTGCTTATCATGAACGCTAATCAGAAATAAGAGAACCAAATTCTACTTAGTTTACCAGAATTCAGCCTGTTACATATTGAGTACTCCAATTTACTGACTAGCAGAGGTATCAAAATAATATTTCAATTACAGCTTCAATATGCATTTGTGATGAATGCTGATAGATGATATACACATTTTACTAACACCATGATTGGGCAAAAAATGACCAGAATGGCATTAATGCAAAATGTATCCAAAAGGTTAATGATTCTTTTGGAAACATAGGCATAGATTTTTAAATCAAGTACTCCAGATAGTTATTTTTGCCATTTATACCAATATTTAAACTTAAAATGTCTAACAGAGAATTATTTATCTTTTAAAATTTCCCTTATAGAAAAATCATTATTGGGGCGCCTGGGTGGCACAGTCGGTTAAGCGTCCGACTTCAGCCAGGTCACGATCTCGCGGTCCGTGAGTTCGAGCCCCGCGTCGGGCTCTGGGCTGATGGCTCAGAGCCTGGAGCCTGTTTCTGATTCTGTGTCTCCCTCTCTCTCTGCCCCCTCCCCGTTCATGCTCTGTCCCAAAAATAAATAAACGTTGAAAAAAAAATTAAAGAAAAATCATTATTAAATTTAAATGAAGATAAATATAGGTGTATGATTAATGTAGTAAATGTTTATTTTTTTCTAATGTAGCTAACTTCCATGGATAGAAACAATTGACCTAAGGCACTTTTAACATAATTTATATCCTGCAATCTAGATTGCAATTAAACATCATATTCTAAGCATCTTAAAGTATACACATCTTTCATTTTGTTGCCTTGTCCCTGATTAGAGGCCATGCCAATTTAACAGCTAAAATATAGTGGTGATCATGAATCACATGATTATCAGACAGTTTTCTATACCTATTTGTCCAAAGGGGAATCCATTTCTCTTTGTGCTACATTCCGCACACATGGAAAAAAGCCAATCCACTGCCCACGTCTGTTAATGAATTTGAAAATTGCCAAAAAGAAAAATAAACATACAGAACTAGACAGAGACATTTATTCATTACAATTCATGGTGATAATTTCTGTAGCATTTTAATATCAGCTGCGCAAAATCATGGGTGTATGTAATTTCCTTTAAGCTGGTTACTAAATATCATAATTAAATGTATATGTTTTGCTAATTTAAAGAGAGCAGTGTTATATTTTCTATGATAATGCATTTCATTTCTTGTTTTTTTTACAGCTATTTTTCTTTTTCCTTTTAAGTTTATTTATTTTGAGAGGGAATGAGAAGAAACAAGTGGGGCAGGGACAGCGAGAGAAGGAGAGAGAGAATCCCTAACAGGCTCTGCACTGTCCGTGCAAAGCCACACATGGGGCTCGAACTTATGAGTCCTGAGATCATGACTTGAGCAGAAATCAAGAGTCAAATGCTTAATTGACTGAGCCATCCAGGAGCCCTATATAGCTATTTTTTATTTGCTTTATGCATTGGTGCATCTTTTTTCCAGTTTTACATGGTGTGATGTTGAAATAGTATTCATTTAAATTCACCAACAGAGAGATCATAAAGTAACCTCTGTCAAAATTTCCTTGTAAAGTACTTTAAATATGAAAAGAAAATTGGCATATCTCAGGATATCTTATTTTAGTAAGAATATAGTTTTTCCCACATGTAAGTTTTAAGTTCCCACTTACATAAACACCTGTTCTGGCTGTTGTTTCCAGTTTAATGAGTTTGGGGAGGTTTATATCTCTAAACTGAGAGTAGTTTTATCATTTTGACATTTAATTTTGTTTCTCTTTTATAAATGTCTTGTAAAAAGAGAGTCATTTAGCATCTGTTTGGTTATCTACCAACATCTGTCCTGGTTACCCACTGTAACAAAAAGTACACCCTTCTTAAATCACAGATTGATTTAGTCTTTGAGGTGGTATTCTTAATATCACAAACTTTTAGTGAAATTAATGTAATATGTTTTTATGAAAAGAAATATTTTCTCTCATTATATGCATATAATATAGTGCATTATATATATTATATATATATATAACTACAGAGAGAAAATGTTTATTTGTAGTAACATATATGTTATATATCCATATATATAAAGTATGAATTGACTTAGAGAAATGATTATACTTGAATCAATTACTCAAAACACTTAGGTAAGATTCTTCCTTCTGAAAAAAAAAAAAGTAGAGTTGGACATAAATTTAGCAGTGATTAGTTTGAATAAAGATCAGGATCGTCCTATAAGATTCAGTTAAAGATATTCAAAAATAGGAAACCATCAGACTAACTTCTTTTCCAAATGAGGTACTCAAAAAAATCGCCATCTATAAAATGCATTCAACCTTCCTCGAGCCAAACCTCTTTCACTGAGACTTATTTATAAGACACTCTGATTTAGAAGTGAGCAAATTGAGAAAGAAAGCTCTAAGGAGAAGGGAATTAATTTTTGGCTAATTTAAGAGGCATTTACATTTCAGGAGCAGCTGTGGTTTGAGTTTTGGGCACAGAAGAAGAGGCATCAAGAAGGCCAGCAGCATCAGGGACGGAAGCACTTGTCTCTAGTGCTCAGTGAGGTAGTCTGGACATAGGGACACTTCCTTCCAGGGCAGTTTTGTTTTGTTTTGTTTTGTTTTGTTTTGTTTTGTTTTCCTCCATCGTGCTGTTGAGTTTGAGGCTGGTTCCCTGGCCCTATAAACAATTCCACGAGCTGTTGTTTAATGAACTATTTTTCTGCTTCATTTGCACATCCACTGCCTTTGGCTGCTTTTGAAACCTTGAGAGATTTGGGAGAGATAAACAATGAACAAATACATAGGTCATGTACTGTCAGGTGTTTCTGTGTGTTGTGCAAAAATAAATCAGGAAAAAGAAACAGAAAGTGATGGGGTTGCAATTTCAAATAGGGAGGACCCAAAAATATTTGTATTTTTAGAAGCTTCAGTTTCATATAAGAAGGCAGTATTTGAAATGATTTGATAGAAGTTTGGGAATGGGCTCTAAAATATCTGGAGAAAAAGCCTTCCACATTCAACTCACAGAAGTGGAAAGGCCCTGAGGTAGAAAGGCGTTTAGGGTACAGGAGAGGGTACATGGTGTTCAGACTACTTTTCAAATGATAAAAAAAAAAAGAGTAAAACAAAAACTATAGCTGTATTATGTATATTTAGTGTAATATTAATCTTTCGTTCAATTAAAAAGTCATGACATCCTAT
Organism: Lynx rufus; assembly: GCF_022079265.1. Lineage (NCBI taxonomy): Eukaryota > Metazoa > Chordata > Mammalia > Carnivora > Felidae > Lynx > Lynx rufus. The sequence continues at coordinate 137,751,554 of NW_025814867.1, forward strand.
GCAATAAATATTACTTCTGAATAATAACAAAACTAAAGAAGAAAATTAAAAGTATCAGCACTATATTTAGTATAAAGTATCTGTCATTTTATATAGCAAAACATATACATCTTTGACTTGTTTTTGATTATATACTAATTAGTGTTTACTGAGTCCTTTTTTTATTCATGAAACTCATTCTATTCTGGACCTGATTTACTTGTAAATTGATATAACATTCACATGAAATATTAAAATTCAGAGTTAAACATTCCTTTTAATTGGTCCAGAACATACTTCAACAACGGCTTAAAAAGCAAGTGTTAAAATGAAAAGTGATTTCTGGCGTTTTATAAGACAAAAGAAGATATCTTGGAAATACTGCTTACTCCTGGGGAAATATCAGGCACAAGGGAAGAGCCTTCAAATGGTGAGATGTAGAAATTGACCGATGATAGATGAGCAGATAGTTAATATACATGGTGTCATTGTTTAACGCTATTATTAAAATTTAGTAAGTCTACGATTTTACCCGTTTTTAAAAGAAACAGTGAAAGGCAAAACCCAATACAAAATTAGAAATATCATAACTGACAGCACATATGTAGTTTGGGGGTGGTCTTCATTTCTAAGTCTTGTGATATAGACAGGAACTGGTCGGGGGTGGGGGTGGATTCTCTTCTGCTCCCAGACTAACTGCCCACTATCAGTGCTGTAGCTGCAGCTGAGACCGTGGCTAAACAACAACTACAGTAACATGAACACATTAAAATTTCCAAGTTGGGAAAAACGTATAACTAAAATCTGACTTGGAACTTTAAGATTTTAGGATTTTGGATTTTGGATTTTGGGAAAGCCCACACTTACTTGACTCCTAATTCCTCATGATCCTGTGCTGATAGTTCCAAAGTCTCAACTGCTGAGCTCCTGTCTTTCCAAACTTCTACAGAGAGACAAGTTGCTTGCTCATATATATATATATATAATATGTATACATATACATATAATATATATATACCACATCTTATACTCATCCTTTTGAAACCTGAGGATGATCTTCCCAGTGAAATTGATGCAAACACATACAAGCAAGCTTGTTATGAAATATATATCATGGCATTCACATTTAGTCTCTCTTATGATTGAATATAAAAATTAATATATACTTTTACTCCGTTATACTTCAAAACATTATAGAAAACTTGAGAAAAAGTTAAATTAGTCCTAATTAATCCCCTTATTTTTTTAAGGGCAGTTTTTTTGAGAGTATAATTTTTCTGTCATTTTTAAATGTCAAAATTTGAAACTATTTTTAATATAAGAAATGATGTTATATTAGCATCCCATATAATTTGAATTTTTATGATGATGGCAAAAAGAAAAATAACAAAAAAAATAGTGCTGGATCAAGAAAGTGAGAAGGTAAATTACAAACCAAGAGAAATATTTGTCAGTGATACATCTGATAAGGCATTGTTATCCAAAATATGCAACGACCTTTTCAAGGTTAAAAATAAGAAAACAGAGGCACCTGGGTGGCTTTGTCGATTAAGTATCTGACTTTGGCTCAGGTCCTAATCTCATAGTTCGTGAGTTCAAGCCCTGCATCAGACTCTCTGCTGTCATCATAGACCCTGCTTGGGATCCTCTGTCCCTCCTTCTATCCCTCTGCCCCTCACCTACTTCTAAAAATAAATAAACATTAAAAAATAAGAAAACAACTCTTAAATTTTTTTTTATGTTTACTTATTTTTGAGGCAGAGAGAAACAGAGCATGAGTTGGGGGAGGAGCAGAGCACAGCTGGGGAAGACACAGAATCCGAAGCAGGCTCCAGGCTCTGAGTTGTCAGCACAGAGCCTGACACGGGACTCAAACCCACCACCCCACCAACCGTGAGATCACGACCTGAGCTGAAGTCAGATGCTTAACCGACTGAGCCACCCAGGCGCCCCTTAAATAGTCCAACAATCTTAATAGACACTTCCCCAAAGGATATATACAGAGGGCAATTAAGTATATGAAAAGATGCTCTATATCATATGCCATTTGGAAAATGCAAATTAAAACAACAATGAGATACCACTGTGTACTTACTGGAATGGCAAGTATCCAGAACACTGACAATACGTTGGTGAGGATTTGGAGTAACAGGTGGGAATGCAAAATGGTGCAACCATTTTGGAAGACGGTTTGTCAGTGTCTTATAAAACCAAGCATATCCTTACCACATGATCTAGCAATCACGTATCTTGGTATTTACCCAAATGGGAGAAAACTTCTGTGCACATGAAAACCTGCATATGAGTGTTTAGAGTAGCTTTATTATAATTGCCCAGAGTTGGAAGCAATCAAGGTCCTTTGGTAGGTAAATGAATAAATAAACTGTGGTACATACAGACAATGGAATATTATTTAGCATTTTTTTTTAAAAATGAACGATTAATCCACAATAAGACATGGAAGAAACTTAATTGCATTACTGGTAAGTAAAGAAGCCAATCTGAAGTTAAATTATATAAATTATATACTATATAATAATAAATTATACATTATATACTATATAATTCCAAGTATATAACACTCTGGAAAAGGCAAAACTATGGAAACAGTAAAAAATCAATTGTTTTCAAGGATTAGGAGGGAGATAGGACTGAGTAGCTGGAGCACAGAGAATTTGTAGACCAGGTATACTATTCTGTATGATACAGCAGTGATGGATATATGTCATTATATATATATGCAATATATGCAATATATATATTTTGTCCAAACCCATGGAATCTACAATAAGAATGAGCTCTGATGTAAACAATGGACTTTGTGTGGTAATGATATGTTAATTTGGGTTCATCGATTGTACGTGCACCAGTCTGATGGGTGATGTTGATAATGGAGGAGGCTATGCATGTAGGTGTGCAGGGGTTATAATGGTAAATCTCTATACCTTCAACATAATTTTGCTTTGGATCTAAAACTGCTCCAAAAAAAGGCTACTAAAAAATGGTGCAGAAGAAATAAATACTTTCTCAAACAAACAAAGGTTAAACTAGTACCCTAAGTACCAGAATTGCTAAGTTATTTCATCACATGAGAAAAGAACTATGTTATATACCATTTTGCTGTTGCACAGTTTGTGATTTTGAATCCATATTGCATATTTACTTTGCCCTTAAGTAAATAAGATTATTTTCAACAATATATACTTTACTATTACTAGCTCTAAGAGCAAGAAGAAAGCACTACAAATCATATTTTAAATGTAGTGCTGTCTTCACAAAAGTATTAATAAAATAATGTAGTAGGTTTTCCAGCATCTTATGGTTTCTGCTTAACATGAAAGAGGGGAAAATTGTCTTCTGATATATCTAAAGAAGTATTTCCCACAAAATTAAAAACTTATTCCTCTGATCAAGTCTTATCTTTAGCCATAGTTTCGTAAAAACAGTTTTTAGCAACATACATAATAGTAGCTTTAAATCTCTAAGTAAAATTTTTTACCAAATTATATTATTAAAAAATATTTGCTCAATGATCATTGCACTAACAAATCTTCTACAGTTTTTATTTTCCATTTCTTTAATCAAATGCCTTGAGCACGTATATCTTTCAGAAATTCTACCACTTTTTTGTGTAAAAAAAAAAAGAAAATAATTTCCTATTCTATCCTGTATTGTTACAAATCATTAAGGTCCTAAGTGATTGCAGATGATTCTAAGTCCTGCCTTTATTAAATACGATGGTTGATTTTTGTGAAAACAGATAATGCTGGTTTTCTTTTTCAGTAGTATTTATAGGGTAATTGTTGTCTATAAAATACACAGTTAGAAAAACAAGAGGCTATCCCTTGCTGATGTGGGAAGGTAGTTGCATTGCCAAGCATTGAACATGATCCATTTATTCATCAAGACCATAGGCTTTCTCTGAGGTAAATCTTTGCTTGGGAAGAGAGCTGCATCTTAAGATGTTGAAGACTTTGTCGTTTTCAAACGACACTGTGATGTCTCAGATCATGCTGACTTCATTACTTCACAATGTGGAAAGCAATCTAGTATGGTGATTCAAAGAAAGGTTATTACATTAGAGCTAAGCTACATTTTGGTAATGATATCACTGACATCTGAGCCTCTTTTTTTTCCAAAGGAATATGCACTCAGATGCCTTTCAGAATGAACATAGGCAAATGTTATTTCCTCTCTATAGTTTTCAAATGTATCAACAATGAAGTCAGTTTTCTTCCATTCTTCTTGTGAACACCACCATCACCCCTGACCCCACTGACTTGATCTTGTGTTTTCTTACAGTTTTCAGTATGGATTTGATTCTAATATTCAGCTAAAACTTTTCTGTTGTCCTCCCTGTTCTGTAAAACAAACAGAAGGATTAGAAACAAAATTAAACCTGATGCATAGAGAAATACCACTGCTATAGTGTCTGTTCATGTTTGTTAAAGTAAAACCAAAATATGTACATTAATATATATAATATACATTAATTTTTTTTCTCTTTGACATTTTCAAACATAATCTAGGTTTTATATGAACACAAAGAGCTGTCCACAATCTTTAAAATACAGGGCTTTTCTTTTTTAGGCCCTATTAATGAAGAACTACAGTAGTACAGTGATACTGATTAAAATTTATGTGTCTGTTCTGTAGTGATTTCCTTTATCAGACACTCCTTCATTGCTACAGGTCTCTTGACCTCACCTGTCTCTCATCCTGGCTACCACAGTGCATGGGGTCCAGTTAACTTTATGGGAGCACAACCTGATAGTTTTCTCCCTTCTCTTCTTTTCCTAATGCTTATCTTTGGTACCAGGATAGCCTCCCAGTCAGTGTCCACATGCGCAATTTGGAAATGTGAGGGAGTTAATGAAAACCTTTGACGGATGGCAGCTTTTAGCTAAGACATAAATCTCAGCCCTCGCCCACAACCCATGGACACTGTAGGTAATCCGTTTATTTAGTTTCTTGGATTGTCTTTGGGGATCATGCAATCAGTATTAATGATCGGATTCTGGAATGACCATGGCTGTCCCACTTTTCCAACTCTGTTCCTCTTCTTCACTACTACTAGCTTGGAAATTGTACTCCTTACTAAAATAATAGCTTGTAAGTCACTGCCCAAATCTCTGCTTTCTGGATGATGCAAGCTATGCCTCTATTTATGCACGCATGAATCACTAAGTTGAAAACATTATTTGACTTTTTTTTTTTCTGACAGTACTTTCAGAAGTGAAATTAAAGGAAAGCTGTTACTTTACTTCTTTTTTTATTTTGTTCGGTGTCTAGATTTTCCCAAGATAATTTAGAAATCTATATTAAATATATGTCTTTCTATGACCGAGCCACAATCTTTTGGCAAAGATGTACCTAATTATACAAGGGTCTCTATTTACTTTATACTTGTAAGCAAAAGAAGTATGAGCAAAAATATTAAACATATCTTAATACAGGTATAGCTTTATCAATACAGACAAATTAATTTATACCTGTAACAATTCTGCATTCTGCTATTTTTTCCTAACAAATTACAGACTGACTTCAATTTCAATCTGGATATTTGTTTGTTCTGCAGAGTAGGAAGTGAACCAGAAAGACTTTATAAAATATCAGATCAAACTAAAAGTTGAGAACTATTCAAATATATTGGATCATATAAAAAAATGGAGCAGATTGTAATGTTGGAAAGAAGAAAGTTGAAAACTAACTTAAATTATTGATATATTAAGAAACACGAAAATAAACTGCTTAATTGTAACAGATGAAATGGTCTAGGTCTTTGAATTTGAAAAATATTGTGTATTTCTAACAAAAGACAAAATGTTGGGGTGGTGGTAATCTTGTCTCAAGATCTGACCTTGCACACTATTTATTAAAATACATATTTTCCCATATTCTGAAAGCATTATTCATTTGCACACATTTCCAATTGGAATAAATGTTTTTGTTTTTGTTTTTGTTTTACCGCACATTGTGTTGGAATTAAAACCCATGAATCATTTTTCTGGAGTGGGGGAGTATAGCTAAAGAATGTAATATATTTTGAGAAATAGTTACTGATTTTGGTTTTTTCTTTCTAAAAAGTTAGGAATTTTTTTTCCTAATTCTTTGTCTTCCCAGAAGTGAGCAGAGGTCAGACAGGTTTCAAATCTGTTACCAAGAAAGATGAAAACATTTGTAATTTTTCCCTATTTTATATAAGTTGACAATGAAAATTAAAACATTTCTCCCCATGGAATGAGATAACTTTTTCAAGATGGGCAGTTAATTAAATATCTTGAGGTCATTTGAAGAATTGGAAATCTCATTGGCCTTCCTCTCATGCTTCCATTTATTAATGATTCCATTTCTCACAATTTTCATCTTTTTTTCTTGCTTGCTTCTGTTGTGCTATATTCGCATGGCCAATAATATATATGGTTTAGCTACATGAAACAAAACCCGGTCATTTTTTACCTCATTTATAGCCAATATCAGATAATACCATTCCTTTCAACTGTAAGTGGGCTACATGATCTCCATCATTAAGAGAAAAACGGAGTGAAATATCAAATCAGAACTGGCCATGCCTGTTATTCATATTGCATTCTGTTAAAAAGTATACTCAGTTTTAAATATTACTTCAATATGCTTTGCCGGATATTTCTCTGGAGAGAAAAATTATAATGCTTATTCAGTTCTTGGCACACCCTGTTTCCTAAAACTGAACTAAAGAAAAGAATTGTAGCGGCCGTGCATTTATTTGACAAGCTAATTGAAATTGCACAATAAGTCAGTCTGATTTCCAAGGACAGAGAGGTTAATGGAGTGTGCTTCTCTGTGCTGGTACAATAGCTCCGTTTTCTTTACTGAAATAACTGTGATTTCCTATATTAGTAGTTACATTATTCAAGCAGCAAGGATGTATTTGAAAGGAAAACTTAATCATTATAAATAAACCCATTTGGGGATATACAGTTCACAAACTTATTCTGAACACATAATGTCATGTCCTTGTCAAATAATACAAAATACACAGTTCTTATTTTCCCTGTTAAAGACTGTTGTGATTTGAACGTAAATGCATTTAGTGGGACAACACAACCAGAGAGTGTTTTAGACAAGTGGTATTTAGTCTATTACATTGCTGCCGTCACTGAAAAACACTAGACCTTTTTTTGAATACAGTTCAGCTCTGGTTGAAAATAAGCAGTTTTTCCATATGAGGATGCTGTTTGAAAATCAGGTGGCCAGAAAGTGAAGTTCAATTGAGAAATGAATTTGGGTCAGGAAAGGGCAATACATGAGCACAGACTTCACTCTGACTTTTTTAAGGTTGTGGTTTTTATGCTGAAATACGAAAAAAAGAAGACTTTAAAAAGTTGAGAGAAGAAGAAATGCAATCATTTTTGATAATCGATTTAGCGACGCCTAATGTACGTTTAAGTGTGTCTATAATGTCTGTAAATTTCTCATCGCTCTTGGATTTATATAAACATTTAAAAATAATATTTACTATGTTTTCATTAAAGACTAATGCAAATGCTATCATGTATTTGTCACTGCAAACATTTATTGGGACCCACAGCGTGGCAGGAATTACTGTAGATCTTGCAGATTCATCACCGAACAAAATAAAGTTTCTCCTCTTATAGAACTTGAGAAGAGACTATAAGTGAAATGAATAAGCAAATTGAACCCCAATATGATGGTACCAGTTTAGTGCTAAAGAGAACAAATGAGAAGAAGGAGATATGATAGATCAAAACTGCGAGGAGTTAGTCAGGTAGGTGAGTAGGTAGCTCCATAGTGAGTACTTTCTTTTTTTTTCCCCAATTTTTTAAAACCATTTATTCATTTTTTGAGAGAGCATGAGTAGGGAAGAAGCAGAGAGAGAGGAAGACACAGAATCTGAAGCAAGTTCCAGGCTCCGAGCTCTCAGCACAGCTCAAGCTCACAGACCACGAGATCATGACCTGAGCTGAAGTCGAACACTTAGCCAACTGAGCCACTTAGGGTGGTTTTTCGCACCCATACTGACAGACATGAAACACTTTAAACACAGCATTTGTTGAAATTTTTCATTGAAAAATGATATTTCTAGCCCTTCATTTTTTAAATTCACATTTAAAGATTGTATTGAATAATGTAACTTAATTTAAAGCGTGCAATAAATTTCAGAGTTTCTATACATCGTTTCTAATTATATTCCATACATGTAAATACATAATACTACATCTATATTATACTACATCTATAACAATCTAGACTTAATCAACAATTTTATGATTAAGAATTAAAAGAAAAAAATTTGTGTAAATCTCTGATTAGGGAAAATAATCAAAGTGATATGATTGGGGCAATGTATACAATAATTTTAATATTTTGGTACATATTTTCAAGTTGATCCACAGAAAATGTGTATCAGTTTTATTCTTACCAACAGAGCATGGAAGTGTTTCAGTTTTTTCACCCTCAATAAGAGATAGATGGTACATGATATCCTCAATAGAATGAAGAACAATTTACTTGATTATACATGCTATCTGTTTTTTCATATTTTAAAATTTACTGATTAGTATCACTCAACTACAGAGAATCCATAAGACAAATGAATGGTTTAGTGAACTTTAATACTTTGAAAATCAAGGATAAGAGACAGAATTTTGTGTGCCCCCTTGGAAACCTTCAATATGCCCTTGCCAGTCTCCAGCCTTTTTCTGCTAAGAGCAATCACAAACCTGGTTTCGCAGTAAATACTTCCTATCCTTTCTTTATAGTTTTACTATCCAAAAGTGCACCCTTTACCACTACAGTTTAACTCTGCTGTGCTTTTCCCTTAACATAATCTTAAACTGTCTAAAGAAATTATATTTAGGTTTCTTTGCAATTAATTCATTGAAAAACCATCATATTTGTTCCATATAGAGTTCCCATTCTAGATTCTGCAAATTTTATCTACACTATAAACTTTACTATGATTCTCTCTTTATAAATTGATAATTTTCTTAAGAGGCTTGTTCAGAATCAGGGTCAATATTTTAGCAAATCTGATTGCCAATTTTAGCAATTCAGTAAAGACAAGTTTGCGAGCTCAAAATTTCTTCAGGGTGACCCCGTCAGGAGAGACCTCACAATACCGTGAGATTTACCTCCAGGAATGCAACCAGGTTCCCACAATAAACATCAGAGGAAAATCCCCTTCTGCTTCCTGCAGAAAACAAAGAAAAGGAACCATTTTGAAATATCCTAGAGCACTCTGTTTTTCTTAATGAACTCAGTACTCAAGGGAAAATAGTTAATGGAGAGCCTAACCTTCTGGGATATTATCAAAGCCTAATCGACCTAGGGGAAGGGAAATACCCAACTCCAATCTGCTCTAGCTATCTTGTCCCACCTGAGAGGGGAAGAAAAATACTTGTGAAGTTTACAGCCCATGGATGCACACTCACTAAACAGTGGAGATGTCACAGGACAACAGAAGGCTCCCCTCCCCTCACAGCACACCATCACATGCTAAAGGCTTATTAGCAGCAGTTTCTTTTACCCACATTATACCTGGCTATGAAGAAAAATATATATATATTTTTTTTTTATTTATAATAATATAAATATAAAAATATAGTAATATATTTATATTTACTATATATATATATATATATATATATATATATATAGTAAACTAAAAAACAAAAAACACAATTTGGAGTGACAGAGCAAGCATCAGAACCAGAGATGGCAGGGATGTTGGAATCATCAGACCAGGAATTTAAATTGGTTAATATGCTAAGGGCTCTAAGGGGGCCTGGGTGGCTCAATCAGTTGAGTCAGATTCTTGATTTCAGCTCAGGTCATGATCTCGCAGTTCGGTGGATTGACCAATCCACGTGGGACCCTGCACTGACAGTTCGGAGCCTGCTTGAGATTTTATCTCTGTCCCTCTCTTTGCCCTTCCAATGTTCTCTCTCTCTCAAAATAATAAACAAACAAACAAACAAACATTTAAAAAATATGCTAAGGGCTGTAATGGATAAAGAGCATGCAAGAACAGATGGGCAATGTCAAAAGAGAGATGGAAAATCTAAGAAACAACCAAAAGGGAGTGCTAGTAATCTAAAACACTGGGACAGAAATGTGGAATTCCTTTGATGTATTAATACACTAGACATGGCTGAGGAAAGAATCTCAGAGTTTGAGGATATCCCAAATGGGTGGTATCATTTCTTCAGCTTTGTTATTTTTCACAATCACTACTAATCCAGATACTTTAAATTCTTTAAATTTCTATATAGTTTTAAAAATCATCTCTCCAATCTAAAAACAGTCCATTGGATTATTTATTTATTTATTTATTTATTTTTAATAATTTATTTTAATGCTTATTTTTAAGAGAGAGAGAGAGAGAGAGAGAGAGAGAGAGAGAGAGAGAGTATGACCAGGGGAGGGGCAGAGAGAGAGAGAGAGAGAGAGGGAGACACAAAATCTGAAGCAGGCTCCAGGCTCAGAGCTGTCAGCACAGAGCCCGAAGCAGGGCTCCAACCCACAAACCAAGAGATCATGACCTGAGCCAAAGTCCGTCGCCTATGGGACTGAGCCACTCAGGTGCCCCAAGACTGTTGGGATTATAATTAAGGCATTGTGATACCCATAGATCATTTGTAAATAATTATTAACAACAGAATTATTTTCTAATCAATAAACATGTATCTATTCTTTCATCAGTGTATTACAGTTTTGCTTTCAGAGAGAGAGAGAGAGAGAGAGAGCAAGGGAGGGGCAGAGGGGAAGAGATAGAGCATCTTAGGCAGGCTCCATGCTCGGTGCAGAGCCCCATATGGGGCTCGGTTTCACGACCCTGGGGTCAACACCTGAGCAGAAATCAAGAGTCAGATGCTCAACCGACTGAGCCACCCAGGTGTCCCAAAGTATTAGTTTTAATGAAATGTCTTAGATTGGTTTTGTTAGTTTTTACTTAATTTCCATATTTTAATGCTACCTTAAATAGCACAAATCTAATTCATCTCTAAATGCTTATTGCCAATGTAATAGAAACAAAGTTGACATTTTTATATAGTGTATTTGTGTCCCATACTTATTTGTTCCAACACTCATTTGTATATTTCTTGCTATTATCTATGTATATAACCTCTATATTCTACAAATATATTTAATTACCTGATAGATTACTGAATATTTGATAATCTTACATTTATAGCAGATCCCACTTATTTTTCATTTATGTTTTTATACTTTTTTCCTTTTCTTTTATTACTTCATTTTTGCCAAATATGAGTATTTTTTAATATTGCACTTTTGTTTTCATTGAAACATAAGGTATATATTTATTTTATTTTTATCATGTTATCCCAGCCTACTTTTGAATGTTATACTAATTGTATAATGTTAGGAAAATTACACTAGTATTTATTTTCTTTCCCTCCTACATTGTGCAATATATTCACGCAGTATGTATATATTGTAAACTTCATGATGAAATAATATTTTGCTTTCAATTCTAAAATGTCTTTTATAAATTTTAATAATCATTTTACATTTTCTCTATATATTTAGAACTTTCTGTGTTTTTTATTTCCTTACAAAGTCGTGAGTTTCTACCTGTAATAGTTTTCTTTTGGCCTGAATAAACATACTTTATATTTTTTAAATAAGTTTCAGGTTGAGTAATTCGTTAAAATATTCTGTCTGAAAATGTCTTTAACTTTTATTTTTTTTTTATTTTTTTTTCAACGTTTATTTATTTTTGGGACAGAGAGAGACAGAGCATGAACGGGCGAGGGGCAGAGAGAGAGGGAGACACAGAATCGGAAACAGGCTCCAGGCTCGGAGCCATCAGCCCAGAGCCTGACGCGGGGCTCGAACTCACAGACCGCGAGATCGTGACCTGGCTGAAGTCGGACGCTTAACCGACTGCGCCACCCAGGCGCCCCTTAACTTTTATTTTTGATGGAGAGATTAACTTAATGTTCTAGAGTGATAGTGTAGTGTTTTTTCTTTTACTTGTGTCTTCTGTTTTCCCTTTTAGCACATTATGAAGCATTCCATTTTCCTAATATTGCATTTTTTGATGATAAATCTGTAATTAATTTTATATTTGTTGACTAAGATAATGTATATTTTTAAATCTTACTGTTATTAATATTTCTCCTTATCATTGAATTCAGTGGCCTAATTACTACGCACTTTTGTGTTATTTTCTTGGGTATATCTTATTTTGGTTTCTTTGAACTTGAGAAAATCATTGGCCATAATTTCTTGGACTTATTTGCCATGTTTTAAAATGTTGATGTTCAGGGGACACATGGGTAACTTAGTTGGTTAAGCATCCAACTTTGGCTCAGATCATGATCTCATGACTCATGTCAGGCTCTGTGCTGACAGCTTGGAGCCTGGAGCCTGCTTCGGATTCTGTGTCTCCCTCTCTCTCTGCCCCTCCCACATTAATTCTGTATCTCTCTCTCTCTCTCTCTCAAAAATAAATAAACATTAAAAAAATTTAAAATGTTGATGTTCAAGATAAGGTGACGTGTTAATGGATATAAGTGGATAACTAACATTTACATAAGGATACAATGCAAAACCATAAAGAAAGTTTAACAATGAAATCTGAAACATATATTCTTATTGACCTATGGAAAACACAAGATTTGTTTTTTGCTAAAAAATGTAATTTAATAAGACAAGAATTTTAAGTGGAACATACCCTTATTTAATCAATTGTGCAAATTAATAAATTTCAAACTGTCTTTGTTTAAAAGTATAAAACTCTCATAAGTAAAATAACTTGAGAATGTCGATCCTAGGTTAGTAAAACATCATTGCTGAAAGCTAGAAACTGCGTTTATGCAGAAGGGACTGATAAACCTGATTGTCTTCCATTCATCCTCAACTAAATCTTATGTTAGGAAAAAACATTGCAGTTCTAAGATTCAAAATTTCCTCTTTAAATTCAAAAGAGCATTTTAAAAGACAGTTTTAATTGTATTACTACACAAATTATATAAAGTGTAATTCTGTACAGTGTTAGATGCTGTATTGAGCAAATGATAAAACACAGTTAATGTCAGTGAAAATAAGGTTGCTATGACAACCATGCATTTTAGGAAAATCCTGAAGGATAAGTACTGCTACAAAACTCCGTGCAAACTAGATCTTAATTAGAAGCCTCTAGGAAGTCATAAAACTTTTGGGTTTTCTCATTTTAAATATTTATTTTATATATCTGTCATGAAAAACATTAGAAGAGATTTTCTTTCCTAGTTGATGATATTTATAAAGTATTTATTCTTCAAAAAAGAAGCCACTCAAAGATATCAGAATAAGGAAAAAAATTAGGCCCACTATGTTAAGGAAAAAAAAAAGGGTCTTTTAAGAAGACTAAGTTTTCTTTAAAAAATATTGCATTTGTGAACGGTGTTTATTAAGCTTAAATAAAGTGGCATATCTATCCAGGTGAATACATGACTATAATTTTAAAAACTTTTGAAGGAAATAAGTAATATAATAAAATATATATCATAAATGTTTTTAATATAACATTTAAGCTCAAAACAAGCGTAACCTACACCATGTTAACTTTTATGAAAACATTACAGTAAGTGAAATAAGTCAGTCACACAAATACTGTAGGATGTCATTCATATGTGGAATTTACGAAACAAAAAGCAAAGGAGAAAAAAATGGAAGAGAGGCAAAGAAACAGAATCTTAACCCTAGAGAACAAACTGATGGTTACCAGAAGTGGGGGTGGGGTGCAGGTTAAATAGTTGATGGGGATTAAGGAATGAACTTGTGAGGAGCACCAGGTTTTGTATGGAAGTGTTGAATAACTATAGTGGATACCTAAGACTAATATTACATTGTAGGTTAATTAGCTGGAACTTGAATAAAACCTTAAAAAATTTTTATGACAGTATACAATAATCTAAATGATTTCTCCCTTGACTTAAAATCCTTAAGACTAACTGTTGTGTTAATGAACTAAATTAGGTAGGTCCAAGTAAAAATCATTGTAGTGTTAAAAATATGTATCAGACATTAAGAACAAATTAAATGAAAAAAAAATGTTTTGCTTCTACCCATTACAAAAGCAACTTTTCAACATATTTTATAATGCTGAAATTAATTATTAAAGTATATGTATACCTAATTAGCTGCTTTTTTAAAAACCATGTTTACATACATTGTGCTATACAATTATCTGTAGCATATTAATCAATCTACATTGTGTCCCTAAGAGTTTATGTTTAACTGATTTAACAAATTTTTGGCATTGAGCTATATATACTGTCAATTTGGAAAAATCAAAGATTTGTGTTCTCAGAGGTTCAGAATTGATAATTCTTGGGTGGAGACCTAAAGATTGGGTTTTTAACTAGTATCCTAAGTGATTTGATGCAGGTGATGAGCTGGTCACATTTTGGAAATCACAGCTAAAACAAAACTGCCTCAGTGTTGTGGTTTTGTTTAAAAGTAACATAAGGGTTTTATTAACTTTACAAAGTTTATTAAAAATAGAAAAGTAAGAATGTTATATAGCAAGATCCAAAGATAGGTAGAATTAAATAATTAACCTGTGGCTTATTTTTACTTACATAGTTTAAAAATATAATTTATAAGTTTTAGAAAATATTTCTGATACACGTATTAGCAACATAGACAAATTGAGAATTATCTCCTCCTCACTCTGGTTAACAGAGAACGAGAAGAGGGGCACCTTGGTCTGATAACTGCAAGGAAATGAATTCTCTCAACACCTTAAGGGAGCCTATATATGGATCAATCCCCAGTTGAGATTCTTATGAAACTGCAGCCCTGAACGCCACTGAGTTTAGCACCCGTTGAAATCCCGAACGGAGAACCCAGCTAAGTCATGCCAGATTCCTGAGCCACAGAAACTGTGAAATAATAAAGGGGTATTGAGTGAAGCCACTAAATTTGTGGCAATTTGCTCTGCAGCATAGAAAACTGATACACAGATACATATTTTTTTCTTTTTTCTTTTCCACTTTCCAGTGAGTTGTCTTTGTTGCCAATAACTCCAAGGTTATGTAGTATATGAAGTTTGAGAACACTCACTAAAAGTCTCTGATTAGCTTTGTTAGCAAGATAGGCCCAAATCAAAACTAATCACCATGCTCAAAAAGACTACTCTGAGAGGCTAACATGTGTGTGTGTGTGTGTGTGCACACGTGCACTTGTTTTTATTTTTATCACCATTGTTTTAAGGGAGGCATAGCCATGTGACTATATCAGCAGGTAGTACAGGTGCATTTTGTTAAAGGAAAAGTACTAGGAAGATAGATCAGGAAATTGTGCTCAATAAAGAGCATTTAAGATAAATATACTTAGCATTAAGTAAAATTATTATTTTTAAGCAGTTTTATTAGAACCGAAATATGATAAAAATGAAAGGCAACTTATTGCTCTAGCTGGATTTAAGGAAATATGTTGTTTCATTGTATTATTGTACCATGCAAGTGTATCGTGTGTTTTTCATTCCTATTTTATCTTATTTTCAATTTAGGACAAAAAAAATTAGAAAAATACATGACATCTGCTTTTTTTGCAGCGGCTTCCTAATATAGAAATTTGGGGAAATAAACTAAATTGATGAAGCATATGACATATGCTTGCCATCCAATGTTTTCTTTATTATCAGTCTAGCATTTTAATTGGGACTATATATATATGTATGTATATATATATATATATATATATACACATATATATACATATATATACACATATATACATATATATACACATATATACATATATATACATATATACATATATATACATATATATATACATATATACATATATATACACATGTATATATATATCTGAAGAAAGGCTTTTAATACAGAGATTCATATTGGCTACAAAAATAAGGCAGTTACTAAGAAAGTGTTTTATTATGTTTTTAAGCATACTAGATTTTTTAAAGACTATACATCAGATTTGTTTTCATATCTGTGGGTCCTGAATGAACTCAAAAGTGTTCAATAGTTGATGCTATGTCCTCACATCATTAACATTCACTAAAAAGCCAAAAAGAAGTGGTATTAAAATTAAGTTAGACAAGGGGCACCTGGGTGGCGCAGTCGGTTAAGCGTCCGACTTCAGCTCAGGTCACGATCTCGTGGTCCGTGAGTTCGAGCCCCACGTTGGGCTCTGGGATGATGGCTCCGAGCCTGGCGCCTGCTTCCAATTCTGTGTCTCCCTCTCTCTCTGTCCCTCCCCCATTCATGCTCTGTCTCTCCCTGTCTCAAAAATAAATACACGTTAAAAAAATAAAAATAAAAAAATTAAGTTAGACAACAGAAATTTTGGAAAAGTCTATTAATATGTGAAACTGGGAAAACACCTGCATGGGACATGTAGATGAAGCAGAACAGCTTTTATAGAATTTATCCCATATTTTGTGCTTTCCTAGGTATCAGTGTAGACAAAGTTATAATTTATCCTGATCCCTTTTCCCAAGATACACACATTATTCACTGACAATAGAAGACATTATCCAAGTGGATTACACTTAAGTAGTGTAAGAGGAAAAGAGGAGAATATTTCTTCTTCCATGAAGTTGAAGCAAATTTTACATTAAAATAATAGCAATAATAAAAACTATAACTGGATAGTTCTTCTTCATGACTTAAAAATACTCAGAGCCTTGTTTATTCCAACAGACTCTGGCATCCAGCTCTACCTATGCCCCAAGTTCAAGGTACAACCAGATGTGCTTGGAATTAACATTCAACCAATTCTCAGTTAGTGGGCCAAAATGAACGCATAGCAGCAGACAATGGCAATATGTTAGAGTCAATAGCACAACCGTCCAAAACTTACCCACAAAGAGGCATGCTGTCATGAATGCTCAGAAAAATGGACTCAAAATCATGAGCTGGCTCTCACCCCAGAACAAAGAGATCCCTGCACCTTTTCTCACACCTGGTGTTGGAACACAGACTCAAACGAAGGATGCCAATGTTTGGAGCTTAGGCCGCTTTTCTCATTAATATCTTTAGTAGAGCATATATATTTAATGGTGTATTCAGTATGGCCCTGGTATTATACTGGCTCCAGTTCTCTCATCATACATTTAATATGACTGAATCCCTGAAATAGATGCAGATTTATGAAGCCTACTGAAAGAAAGAAAGAAAGAAAGAAAGAAAGAAAGAAAGAAAGAACAATGAAATACGAGATTTGGATAGAACTTCAAAGCTAAAACTTAAAACAAGAGAAAAAGGAAGTTGGTCAAAAGAATCTGTAGCATGAGATATATCAGAATATTCAAGAAAATAAAGACTCACCTGTGGACAAAAATTACCAAGACAGGAGTAAAAACTTAAAAACTTATTGTTCTATGAGATATGAGATGGTAAGACAGATGAAAAGGGATCAGACAAGGGTGCCTGTGTGGATCAGTTGATTAAGCATCAGAGTCTTGATTTCAGCTCAGGTCATGATCTCACAGTTCATGAGATAGAGCCTACATGAGGCTCTGTGCTGACAGTGCTGAGACTGCTTGGGATTCTTTCTCTCCCTCTGTCCCTCCGCCATTTGTGCTCTCTCTCTCTGTCAATATAAATAAATAAACATACAAAAAAGAAAAAAAAGAAAGGAGGGGAGCCTCCATGGTTCAGTTGGTTAGGTGTCCAACTCTTGATTTCAGCTCTGGTCATGATCTCACGGTTTGTGAGTTTGAGTCCTGCATCAGACTCTATGCTGACAGTGTGGAGCTGGCTCTAAGCTGACTCCTTGGGATCCTCTCTCTTTCTCTGTCTCAAAAATAAATAAACTTATGAGGGAGTGATATAAAAATTATGAGGGGAACATACTCATGAGAAATTCTATAGAAATCAATAAACATAATCTAATGCAAAGTTAAAAATGACATATTATCAGTTTCTACTTTAAGAAAATGTTAAAAAACAAAACATAAAGTAATTAAAATAAAAAATAAGTGAGAGATTATTTGAGAGACATGGACTCAAACAATGTAACAAAATTAAGTATTAACAGTGTCAGCAGATATATTCATGGAACAAAATATTTATTAAAGGACAACAAAAATGTGAGTGGTAATAATATTGGTTTACAAAAAAGTAGATGGATTGGGCACCTGGGTGGCTCAGTTGGTTAAGTGTCCGACTTTGGCTCAAGTCATGATCTCACAGTTTGTGGGTTCGAGCCCCGCATCAGGCTCTGTGCTGACAGCTCAGAGCCTGGAGCCTGCTTGGGATTCTGTGTGTGTGTCTCTCTCTACCCCTCCCCCACTCACACTCTTATTCTTTTCAAAAATAAATAAACATTAAAAAAATTAAAAAGAAAAAAGAAAATGGATCTTCTATTATTGACTGCAAAATAAAATAGGGAAGTTAAAGAGGAATGAGGAAGTAGAAATAAAAAGTATTAATTTTTATATGTCAAGTTATTAATATTCACTTGACTATTGGATTAAGGATTATAAAAATACATGCTCACTTTTCTGTTTAAATGTTGATCTATACATGCAGGATAGAAAATGTCATTCAGCAAATGGTATGACATTAGGATAAATCGGTGAAAAGTTATTCAATTTCCATAAATAAATTCATATCCACAATAAAGTAAAATATTTTCTACTTCTAAATTATGTGTATTTTACTTAGCAAAATAATTAAAGCAAAAATTTAAAAATCTATGTGAATAATGTGAGAGAAAATAAATAATAATGGGAACTTTTAATATACTTCTCTAAAGCTTTGATGTGTATAAAAAGGAAGACAAAGATATAAATGAAGTAATATCATCATCATTATTGTCATCATTGTTGATGACAGTTCTGCACAGATTGAACAGAACAAGCATAGCTCTGTGTCATCTGAACACATCATGTCGTATATATCCAACGACCATCTTGTGAGGTCAGTGATATTAGCAATTACATATGATCATTTTACAGATGGGGATACTGAGACTTAGTGAGATTAAGCTTCATCTAAAGTAACACCTTTTTGAAGTTAAGATGCTTGCCCAGATTTAAAGGGAAATTTAAGTCAGGTCAGAGAGTATAATGCAGATGTCTATGATCTCCAGAATACGTTCACTTTTGTTTCTAGCATCAAAGAAAATTGTATGTTCTAACAGGATATAACACATTGCCTCATTTTTAGCATAATACTATAACTAGATTTATTTTAAAAACATACTTTGTGTCATAAAACACATAATTCAAGGTAAACAAGAGAAACATTTAATGATTTTAATAATTTTAAGCGGCTGTTTATTGAATAATCACAGCTTATAAGGACGTTTCTGTGGAAGGTCCTTAAGATGACACATATATCAGAAATTTATACCATATGGAAAACACATAAACTTTCAAGGTATTTTGAAACAAGTCGTTATAGAGAAACATCTTAGATTCAGTATTAGTATATTAGCTTCCTAGGGATGCTGTAACAAAGTACCACAAACTTGGTGGTTGAAAACAACAGACTTATTTTCTCACAGTTGGGAGAGCTAGATGTCTGAAATAGAGATATAGACAAATGCTCCCCACGAAGGTTAGAGAAGAATTTTCCTGGCCAGTTCTTAGCGTCTGATGATTACCCACAATCCTTGACACTCCTGACTTGAAGATGCAACACTCCAATCTCTGCCTCTGCTGTAGCACCGTGCTCTCCCTCTATGTCTCTCTGTCCTATCACATGACTTTCTTATAAACCATGAATATATACTACAGTGGATATAAAAACATTGCACAGGGACAATGGCTTGTAGGTCATTAGACTTAGGGCTCATTCTAATCCAGTGTGACTTCATCTTAACTAATTACATGTTGCAAAGACCTTATTTCATTTCCAGTAAGTTCACATGAAATATTGAATGGACGTGAATGGGGGGCGGGCCCTTCTTCCTTGTACACATGGTATTACCTTCTTTTGAGGAAAAATATTCAGACAATTATGCTATTTACAACAATGATTTTTATTTTTTCCACCTAAAATATTAATGACAATTAATGACAAGGAGTCATTAATTTATCAAAGAGAAACCAGTAATTAAGATGGAAACAGTCAAAGCTCATCCACTTGAAACAGGGTTCTGGGTCTGGAACCCTCACTCACAAAAGCTTTCCCTCAGTTTGAAAGTCTTTACATATGATAACACAAAAAAGAAGATAAAGCAACAAAAAGATATAAGACATTTAGCTTGAATCTTAGCTTGTAGAAGATACAAGTACTTAGCACACAAAAAAGAAGATAAAGCAACAAAAAGATATGAGACATTTCGCTTGAATCTAGCTTGTAGAAGGTACAAGTACTTAGCTTGAAACCCAGTGTGTTGTTAATTGGATTAATGTTAATCTGAGGAAGAGAAAATACTTCTGAAATATTGTAGAAACTGAGATTTTCTTTTAAAGTAGTGACCGATTTGCCAACAAGAATTCTGGCAAACACAAAATTAATAATGTTAGCTACTGTGTCTTTTTGGCATGAAATGATTCTAGATTATATTACAGACATTCAGTTGTACCTTGGGTGTTTCTAGAAAGTAATGAGAAAAGTCATTCAGGGATATTTGAAGAACCAGAGATCAGAGAGCAAAAACCCCTTTGATCTTCCTTTGAGCAAACGAGATATCAACTTGGCAAATGTTGCTACAAAGTACAATAGCAATCCCATTAACCAAAAAAGAAAATCATCTATGGGCATGATGCTCAATAGGAAAAATAGGGTTTATTATCATACAACCTTAATAACAAGTCAAAGTCTACCAGAAAGCTGAAAATCAAGTGGATCATACAGCCTTTCAAGTCACTATAGAATATAACTTCTGTCTGTTGGCTTTAAAGTTGTGTTACAAAATTAATGAAATAAGTTTTTAAAATGAAATGATCAATAATGTTTTATGTAGTTTAGTGACAGTCATTTGACATTAACTGATAATAAGAACATTGGAACACAATGATGGTTCATCAAAAACGGTCTTGTATCCCTTAATAGCCGTCAATGTGACAATAGCCAAGAACATGAGCAACATTTCCAAATGAATACACGGTGATGATCAAAGTCTCTGATTAACTCCAATCTCTTACATTTCAAAATCATGATGTATTTATTACAGCAAGGGAAACACGTACTATACCATTTTCGAAGTGCAGATTAATTTGTTAGCTTGCTGTTTCAAAAAGTTCCATGTATTCATCCATTCATTCAGCAAATATTCTTTGAGTTCCTACCAGGTTCCAGTCAGTATTCTAAATGCCACAGATACCTGAGTGAGGAGCACAGATAAAAATATCTGCCTCATGGAAAGTACATTTCTGTATTGCAAGCAGGCAATAAAAACAAGATATAAATTGTATAGAATTATAGAGGTTTGAAGGACATTGAAAACACTGAATCAGAATTTGGGAGCTGGCTGCACAGCATAGGTTAAGGTAAATTCCAATAAGGGAGAAAGCCTCACTGAGAAGATGACATTTGATCAAAGATACAAAATCGGTGAAGGAATGAGCTGTTTTATGAGACGTCTGTGGAGCAGCATTACAGGTGGCAGTAGAAGTCCTGAGTGCTTAGAACAAAGGCCATCCGTGGTGGAGGGGGGATGATAAAAGATGAGGTCGGGGAGATGGCAGAGTGCCAAGTCATGGAGACAAAGCTATGTGTTCACGGTCATCCAGCCAATGGCAAATACTGAATATACCAGGGTGTCATAAGTTATGCTACCCAAACAGCTTGTTTTCAATAAAATATTACATTTACTTCCAGGTAATTCCATCTATAAATATATGAGCATAGAAAAGTAAGTACTCTAGGAGCGCCTGGGTGGCTCAGATGGTTGGGCATCCAACTCTTGATTTCGGCTCAGGTCATGATCTTGCCTTTTGTGAGATGCTTGGGATTCTTGCTCTCTCTCTCTCTCTCTCTGTCTCTCTCTCCACCCCTAGCCTGCTTGTGCACTCTCTTTCAAAATAAATAAATAAACTTAAAAAAAAGTAAGTGCTCTATAAACATGTTTCTTTCCTTTATGCTTGCAAATTTTTTACAACAAATTTACCTGTTCTATGCATACAATATGATTTCCTCTAACTCAGATACATAACAAAAGATATTTGATAGATGTAGACGTTTTTGCATTGCTATAATTAAAAGTATTTTAAAAGGTTGTTATAGGGATGCATAGGACTAAATTCTGGTGCAATAGTATCAAATAACGTAGTTGGTAGTACCAGGCCTCCAACAGAGTCTTTGATGAGCTCAGCTCTTCGCGTCAACACCCTGGTATAGTTTTTTCCACATCATACCAGGTTGATAGGTGTGGCAAGAAGCATATGGAAGATTTAACAGTATGTCACTCCTCGGGTTAAATTCTAACATTCTGAGACTTTCTTATCAGGCTTACTCTTGTTCTTGCTCTCACCGATCACTGTTGGGAAACAAGCTTCCGTGTTATAAGCAATCTTATGGAGAAACCTACATGAAGAAATAAAGCCTTCAACCAAGTGCCTAAAAAGACCAAGCCTGCTGAAAACCACATGAAGGACCTTGGAGATAGGTTATTCATCTTCAGTTGAGTCTTGAGGTGACTGAATCACCAGCCAACAGTGTTGCTATAATCTCATGGGAAATCCAGATCCAGAAGTCCTCAGCTAGGCCACTCCCAGAATCTTGACCCTCAGAAACTGTATGACAAATAAATGTTTACTATTTGAAGCTGCTCTTCCAATAAGCTACTGCTTGTGTCAGAACGAGGTAACATTAATACATATTTTGGTATTGGAACTTGGGCACTAAAGGAGCACGCTTGAAATATGGGGGTGGCTTTGAAACTAGAGAGTAGAATTTAAAGAGAATTAAATTAGTTGAATTAGGTTAGTCGAAGCACTTAATAGAATTTGTATGGTCTTTGATAGGGCTGTAGGAGAGGATTTATAAGAAATTAAAAATAGAGAAAGGGGATTATTGTAATGTGGTAGCAGAAAGTTTAGCATCACCATAGTCTACTATCAGATAGGAAGTATAAGACGTATTATCAGGCTAAGATAGTCAAATACTGAGAAAGGATTAAAGTTTTTAACCTGCTTTCAAGCTAATACATTGGCCTGCCACCATCTCGGTGAAAGTTGAAAACATCAAACTCATGTCCGAGACAATGGACTTATTTATTCAAATTACCGTGTATACCACAAGCTTCATATTTGCTTCAATTCTCCTTGCTTCCCGCATCCCAGGGGAAACAAAATGGCTCAGTGGCTGGGCAGAAGATTGCACACGAATGGCATTTATGTCACAAATGAGGAATTACAAGCTTAAGAAACTCCAATCTTGCAAGAGGGCTAGATGCTAACCTCGGTAGACAGAATATTATCCTCCCTCTAAGAACTCCAGAACCTGTGAATACCTTGTGTTTTATGGCAAAAGGGCCTCTGCAGGTGAGGTTACATTGAACATTTTTAGATAGTTGAAAATATCCTGATGGGCCCAAAATAATTGGAAGGATCCGTATAAGTGAAAGACTTAAGCAGAAGACTCTGTGTCAGAGGGACGAAGCATGAGGAAGCCTGGTCTGGACATTGTTGGCTTTGAGGATGGAAGAGGTTCGTGAAGCCTGAAAGTCAAGAAAACAGATTCTCACCAGGAAATTCCAGGAAGAAGCACAGCTCTCCTAATACTTTGATTTTATCCCAGTGAGCCTCAGTTCAGGCGTCTGACCTCTAGAAGTACAAGATATTATGTTTATGTTGTTTCAAGCTACCAGATATGGTAATGTATTACAACAGCCAAAGGGAATTATTTGATTTTGGTGCCTGAAAGTGTTGTGTTGCTCTAGCAAATACCTAAAAATGTGGAAATGATTTTTGAATTAGGTTAAGAGCTAGAAAAATTTTGAGAAGCATTCTAGAAACAGCATAGATTACCTTGAGCATACTGTTAGTAGAAATATGGAGATTTAAGACTCTGGTGAAGGTTCAGAAGAAAGTGATGAATGTGTTATAGAAAACATATATCACCTTATAGAATTTCTAAATCATTGTGAACAGACTGTTCATAGAAATATATGGACATTAAAGGGATTGCTGATAGAAACCAAGAAATGAGAACAATGTTATGGGAAACTAGAGAAAAAATATATTTGTTCCTCACAGAAAACCTGGCTGAATTATTTCTTGCAGTTAGGTGCAAAGCTAAATT
Source organism: Lynx rufus (assembly GCF_022079265.1). Classification (NCBI taxonomy): domain Eukaryota; kingdom Metazoa; phylum Chordata; class Mammalia; order Carnivora; family Felidae; genus Lynx; species Lynx rufus. The sequence goes on from NW_025814867.1 coordinate 137,775,724, forward strand.
TGTAAATAAAGAACTTGGATATTGAACTGAGAAGGTTTCCAAGCGAAGTGTTGAAGATGTGGCATGACTGCTTCTTTCTGTTTAGAGTAAAATGCAAGAGAAAAAAGATACATTGAGGGAGGGACTATTAGCAAAAGGAAACGGCACCTGATGACTTCAAAAATTATCAGCCTATCTAGATTGCAAAATATGCTAAATTAGGAGGTTCGCTCTGGGGAGAATGTGCTCTAAAAAGAACGCCATGAGTATGACCTGAAGGATCCGCTGGTGCTTAGGAAGGAACAAAGGTCAGAGTGCTAATTCCCACCTTCTCTGGGAAGGTGCCTGACTCATGGATCACCTCAGCTACTGGGACAGAAGCGAGGAATCAAAGATAAAATTTTCAGGAAATGTCTGCGGTGGAGCTTTTTGTCTAATAGAGTGAATCTCCATGATATACATGAAAAACTCACAAGGGTGGTCCAAAACCTCTTACCAGCAGAAACACTGCTAGCTTAGACCAGAAGAGACAGACAGAAGAGAAACCAATTAAAAGGAAGCTGTTAATCTCCCAAATTCTGTAGCAGGAAACAGACATATAAAATCACCCAGCTGCAAACTTGCGCTGCACTTCTAAGAAACAAAAAACTGAGAGGGCAGAGGAACAAAGATCCAGAGAGTAGAGCTGAGAGCCAAAGATGACTCCTAAATTCTGAAAATGTGCTATTTACCTGGCTGGATTTCAACGTCGTGTGAACTGGTGACTCCTTTTTTCCCCTTCCATTTCCTTTTATTCTGAATGGGATTGTCTTTGCCCCTCCCACCACTGAATTCTGAGAGGATATAATTTATAAAATAGAAATAGAATCCTTGGGGGTCCAACATGTAGACAATGGTCGGCAGGATAAGTGGCCTTGAAAACATGCTCGTGGCCTAATCCTCAGAATTTGTTAATATGTTACCTTATGTAGCTGAAGTGACTTTGTAGATATAACCAAATTAAGCATTTCGAGATGGACAGATTATCTTGGATTATTCTGGATTATCTAGGTGGGCCCAGTGTAATCACATGAACTATGGAGGCCAAACAGTCAGTGTTACAGTGATGGAACATGAGAAAATATACATATATATATATGTGTGTGTGTGTGTGTGTGTATGTATATTTATGTATATGTATATATATGTGTATGTATGTATATATGTATGTATATTTATGTATATGTATATGTATATATATGTATATGTGTATATATATGTGTGTGTGTATATATATGTGTATATATATATATATATATATATATATATAATTTAAGCAACCAAGTTTGTTTCAGCAAAAATAGGCAACTGATACACAAACCTACAAAATATTTGCCACAGACAGAGACATGATCTTTATTTACCCTGGACTGCAAATCTTGGAGGGAGAGACTATCTCTGTCTTCCAAGCATGGCTGCTATGCTTATATCCTTGAAAAGATGTTGGGGTACCTGGGCGGCTCAGTCAGTTTAAGCATCTGACTCTTGATTTTGACTCAGGTGGTGATCTCATGGTTCGTGAGATCAAGCCTGCATCAGGCTCCGTGCTGACAGTGCAGAGCCTGCTTGGGATTCTCCCTCTCCCTCTCTCTCTGCCCCTCCCCACTTGTGCTCTCCCTTTCTCTCTCCTTCTGTCTCAAAATAAATAAATAAACTTAAAAAAAAAAAAGATGTTAAAGGTGCAGGAACACCCAGATTCATGAGGAATTTTCTCCCAATGGAGAGATTTCCAGTCATGGTTTTGAAAAAATGCTGCCTGGTTTCCTCTTGTTACTTATAGGAATATAGCAGAAGAGTGAGATTTACAAAAAAATAAAATGCCATGAAGGTTTTGAAAATTGTCAGGATTTTCAGATGGCAAAGTATATGACACTTCTGAGGAAAGATCAAATTTAGGACACTGCTAGAAAAATACAGATCAAAGCTAAGGCTGAAGATGTGACTGAACATCTTTTGTTCAGACCTCTGAAAGATCAAAGGTTACACCACACCAACGACCCTCTAAAGAGATAAAACATATGCCACATATATCCCTTCAATCAAACATTCAAGCTGTTAAGACCGAAGGGTCATTTTCCCTCAGCATTCCCAGATGAAATGCAAAGGAGAGAAGAGATTATCTCCCAGAGGTCGTAAATGCAGCTTTTCTCTGATGGTATGAACTTCAGTAAGATTCACAACCTTTCAAAGGAATTACATATTGAGAAATAGTACCCACTCGTGACCAAAAAGTCCAGAGAAAGTACAAAATGAAAAGAAGCCTTCTGACCCACAGATGTTTTACTGATAGTTAACAGACTAAGAACCAACAACACATGCAACCTTTCCCGAGCAAGGAAAGAGGGTTTAGAGTGGAACCAAGAACTGAGAAAAATTATTTGGTGGCCTTTAGACTGATTCACAGAATGCACTGCATTTGCTTAGCTGAATTTTCAAAATGTTTTGGACCTAATGTCTACATGTTCCTGCCATTTTCTCCCTTTTTTGAAGATATTATCTTTGCTAATTCCAGCATTATAAATTGGGTGTACCGTGAGCAGATAATGTGTCACTTTAGTTTCACATGTCAAGAACTGTATTCAAGGGGCTACACTTAAGGAACCATACACAAGAAGCGCCATCCACACTGGACCTGATTTAGATACAGGAGTGTGGGGGCAGCTGGGGGGCTCCGTCGGTTAAAGACTGACAGGCTCAGGTCATGCGTGATCTCATGGCTCGTGATTTTGAACCCCATGTCTGGCTCTGTGCTGACAGCTCAAAGCCTGGAACCTGCTTCTCAAAGCCTGGAGCCTGCTTCAGATTCTGTGTCTTCCTCTCTCTCTGCCTCTACCCCACTCATGTTCTGTCTCTCTCAAAAATAAATAAACATGAAAAAAATTAGACACAGGAGTCTGGATTTGAGCTGATGTTGTCGTGGGATAAGACTTTAATGGGGCGGGGAGGTGCTTGTGAGGAAGTGAGTGTATTTTGCCTGTGGGAGGAAATAAATCATTGAAGGCCAGACAGGACTGTGGTAACCAGTGTCCAGTCTGGCCTTCCATGATCCCTGTGCTTTGGTCTCACACCTATGTAGAGTCCCCTCCCTGTTTTACTGAGGTTTGTCAATCTGCCAGATAGCATATAACAGAATATTGCACGTTCTGTCTCTTCCTCCTTCCCTCTCTCTCCTGTTGTACTCTACAGCAGAAATAGGCTATCATATTTTGAGCAGACATGTGAGGAGACCCATGTAGTAAAGAACTGAAACTTCCAGGCAGAGCGGCTGAGGAACTAAGGCCTAACCCCTCAGGTGAGTGAGCAGAAAAGCAGATTCTGAACCCCCAGCTGAGGCTGGAGACGGCTGGTGCCCCAGCTAAGAGTTTGGCAGGACCTTGTTCCAGACGTGGAGCTAAAACCAGCTCGGCAGCTGCTGGATTTCTGACTGTCAGAAAACTGCGGGAGATAATAAACATTTGCTATTTTAAGTAGCAAAGTTTCGAGATAATTTGTTATGCACCAATAAATAACTTAGCCAGTTTTGGTTTTGGTTTTCCAAATTACGCTGCTTCGAAACAGCAATTATCACTTTGAGAGAGGTATTCTCAGACTTATGAAAAAAGTGAAAATTCAAAATACCTTTCAAATGATAATAGAAAATGTTATGCTAAATATGTTAGACCAATAAATATCAAATTATACCTATCCAGGGCACAACTCGATCAAGCATACAGGCTATTAGAAAATGGGTTAGGGAAAACAATCATTCTAAATTGCACTGATTTCTTTTTCATTTTTGCTTTTTATTTGCAATCATTTGTTTTTGTATTGATTTCATTCTTTTCCTATCTGTGATTTAAAAGGTAAATAAACACTAAACTGCTGAGTACATACATGAAAATGTGGCATTTACCTGCCCTCACTTAGAGGAAAGTGATAAAACACATGTAAAATTTTTTGGATACATTTTCAACTCATTGTTTGAATTTTAGGAAAAAGTGAAAGGTAAGTTTGCGTAAAATGGAGAATCATATCAATAATTAATGGTTGTATTAATTAAAAAAATTCATCTGTAACCTAAAAATAAAATGATTATTTTGCCACAATTTATAATGTAGTGATAATAAAGAGAAAGTAAGGAAAGAATTTTAATATTAAAAATGTATTTTTTTCTCTGTGGTAATAATTTACTTGGACATTTCTCAACGTTTATTTATTTTTGGGACAGAGAGAGACAGAGCATGAACGGGGGAGGGGCAGAGAGAGAGGGAGACATAGAATCGGAAACAGGCTCCAGGCTCCAAGCCATCAGCCCAGAGCCTGACGCGGGGCTCGAACTCACGGACCGCGAGATCGTGACCTGGCTGAAGTCGGACGCTTAACCGACTGCGCCACCCAGGCGCCCCTACTTGGACATTTCTAATACTATGTATAACTTTCAAAACACGGAATTTAGAAAAAATTGCAGTTACTTTTCCTATTAGATGCCATGATTTCATTAAAGTTGTTTCAACTGCATCTTAAATTCACTATAATGCAATTCAACTGTCTTTTTTTAAGATGGAAAAATGACATATGGAAATAGTTAAGTGATTGTCAAAGCACAAATGCTATTTAATGTCAGGGGGACAATTTGAAATATTACTTAGTTTTAAAGATTTCTGGTTTCTGCGGCATCTTGGTGGCTCAGTTGGTTAAGTGCCTACTTCGGCTCAGGTCATGATTTCATGGTTCATAGGTTCAAGCCCCGCATCGGGCTTTGTGCCGACAGCGAGCCTGGAGCCTGGTTCGGATTCTGTGTCTCCCTCTCTCTCTGCCCCTCCCCTGCTGGTGCTCTGTTTCTCTCTGGCTCTCAAAAATAAATACATGTTAGGGGCGCCTGGATGGCTCAGGTGGTTAAGTGTCTGAATTCAGCTCAGGTCATAATCTCACAGCTTGTGAGTTTGAGCCCCACATCAGGCTCTGTGCTGACGGCTCAGAGCTTGGATCCTGCTTCAGATTCTTTGTCTCCCTCTCTCTCTGCCCCTCCCCTACTCACACACTCTCTCTCTCTGTCTCTCTGAAAAATAAATGAACGTTAAAAGAATGTTTTTAAGTAAAATAAATAAATAAACATTAAAAAATTAAAATATTTTTGCTTCCCTAAACTGTTTAATAACTTAGAAACTAATTCAGACAAACTCATAATTTTTTCTTTAAATTTTTTTTTAATTTAAATTTCAGTAAGTTAACATAGAGTGTAATATTAGTTTCAGGTGTACAAGACAGTGATTCAACACTTCCATACAATACTCGGTGCTCATCACAAGTGCCCTCCTTAATTTCCATCACCTATTTTACCCATCTCCACATGTATCTCCCCTCTGTAAACATCGGTTTGTTCTCTATAGTTAAAAGTCTATTTTTTGGCTTGCCTCACCCTTTATTTCCCCTTTGCTTATTTGTTTTGTTTCTTAAATTCCACGTATGATATATGGTATTTATCTTTCTCTGACTCATTTCGCTGAACCTAATGTAATCTAGCTCTATCCACGTCATTTCAAATGGCAATATTTCATTCTTTTTTATGGCTGAGCAATATTCCATTGCGCGTGTGTATTCCATTATATATGTGTAGGAATATATATTCATTTCACATCCTCTTTATCCCAGTGGATGGACACTTGGGCTGTTGCCATAATTTGGCTATTATTGATAATGCTGCAATGGCTAACAGACACATGAAAAGATGTTCAACATCACTCATCATCAGGGAAATAGAAATCAACACTACAATGAGATATCACCCCATACCTGTCAGAATGGTTAAAATCAACAACACGAGAAACAACAGGGGATGGTGAGGATTTGGAGAAAGGAGAACCCTCTTGCACTGTTGGTGGGAATGCAAACTGGTGCAGCCACTCTGGAGAACAGTATGAAGATTCCACAAAAGTTAAAAATTGAGCTACCCTATGATCTAGCAATTGTACTACTAGGTATTTACCAAAATAATACAAAAATACTAATTGAAAGGGATAAATTCACCCCAATGTTTACATTCATACTTCTTTAGAAACCCTCTTTTAATAAGTTTCCAGGATTGTAAAAAATAATCCTTGCTTTGTAGTTCCTTATATTTTAAGCAGTAGTGAGGTATTGAGTAGTGATGTATTATAATTAATACATTATAATTAATTAATTAATTAATTAATACAATATAATTAATAGTGATGTATTATAATATAATCCTTATATTTTAAGCAGTAGTGAGGTAGTGAGTAGTGATGTATTATAATAATTAATACATGTAAAAATACAAATGGAAAAGCAATTAAAAAGAATGAAATATTTAAGTCACATCATTTTAAATTAAGTTTCCGGTGCTTTTATAATGAAATTTCTATATTGATAAGTTAAAACTATAAATTTTTCCTTTGCTTATATCTATTATATGTAATTATGTGTAATTAATTTACTGATTCTATCAAATTATTTCTGTATTTGACAAAAGCAAAATGTTTATATATATATGTATATATATATTTCTGTTGCATATGTGTTTATAGTTTCTATATTTCTTAATTAAATAATTAGTACTATATTGTGCAGTGTAATTCTTCTGTTTTGTTTAAATTGTAACTAAATATCCACCTGCATATGTTAGGGGCACCTGGGTGGCTCAGTTGGTTAAGCGTCCATCTTTGGTTCAGGTTATGATTTCACAGTTCGTCAGTTCAAGCCCCACATCTGGTTCTATGCTGACAGCTTACAACCTGGAGTCTGCTTTGGTTCTGTCTCCCTCTTGCTCTACCCCTCCCCCACTTGCTTTCTATCTCTCTCTCACTTTCTCTCTCAAAAATAAATAAAAATTAAAAAAAATTAAATATCCACCTGTATATGTCGAATAATAGGTAAATTCCTCACTGCTCTAAAATAACAGCCATTTCCAATTATAAATCCCTACATATAATCAGATTCTTGGTTTTGCTAGTTACTTTTCCATTTGCAAAATGCCTATTTCAAATTCAAATTTTATAAATAAGTGTGTTTTAAAAATAGTTTCATTTGGCAGTGCAAGATCTATTCCACATCTTTGTTGTTGCCCTGGAAATCCTTTTATAAAGTTCTCCATTTACTCTTCTTATCTAAGTTTGGAAATACTTTCAAGTGGAAAATAAAATGACCCAAAAGGCTTTATCATAAAGGCTTTTAATGCTCCCTGGACCCAATGCTCCTCTTCCTCCAGTGTCATGGATTGGGGGTAGCATGTGGCTAGATTTTTGCTCCTTGGAGTTAGAGCTTTGTTACTATTTCTTTCCAATCATTTGTCCAAAAATTGTCCAAAAATTAAAATAGTCAGACCTGGTTTGAAGCTTATAAGGTCATTGGTGAGTTCTACCCTGTCTTCTTCCCCTGTTGCGGTTCTTACATAAGACTTCATGTTGAGCAGAATGGACACAAGAGCAAAGACCAAACTGTTGGATTGTAATACATAGAATGGCTTCCCTGGATGGCTTGCCAAGCCCATATGATTGGTATGAGAAAATTTTAAACTTTTGTTATAGATAGTTTTGGTAATTTTCCATTTGTACAGTTTTGTTAACAATAGACAAAATGTTTATCAAAGTGAGAAGAAAGTTCAGACAAAGAAAAAAAAATACATGCCTTCACAAAAAATAATGTTAGAACAACTAAATATTCAAATGAAGAAACAAAAACAAAACAAACAAACAAACAAAAAATTTGAGATTTATATCATACTATATACATAAGTTACCTTGAAAATGATCATAGACCTAACTATAAACACTCAAAAGTTAAGGTTTCTGGATAAAAACATGTGAGAAAAATCTTCACAAACTTGAGGTAGGCAAGAATTCATCAGACAATGGTAAAAAATAATTAAGTAAGTAAGTAATTAATTAACTCTGAAATTAGTCTTCACCAAAATCATTTTTTTTAAGCATACTGTTAAGAAAATGCAATGGCAGGGGAGGAGTTAAGATGGCAGAGCAGCATGGAGACCCTGAGCTTGTGTTGTCCAAGAAATGCAGCTAGATAAGCACCAAAACATTTTAAACACCTAGGAAACTGATCTGAGGATTAACACAATAATCTGCATAACTTGAGCCACAGAACTCAGCAGGAATTCACCCCAAAAGAAAGAACAGGAAGAAATGACAGCCAGGGACTTAATCAACACAGATATAAGCAAGATGTCTGAGGTAGAATTCACTTGATCTTAGCCAAAAGGCCGAGAAGCGATTGAGGTAGAATTCAGAACCACCATAATAACAAAACTAGCTGGGCTGGGCTGGAAGAAGGCTAGAATCCCTTGCTGTGGAGATAAAAGAAGTAAAATCTAATCAGGACAAATTTAAATATGCTAAACCTGAGATGCAAACTTGAATGAATGCCATGATGGCAAGGATGGATGGAACATAGCAGCAAATCAGCAATATAGAAGATAAAATTATGGAGAATAAGGAAACAAGAAAGAAAAGGAGGGAAACAAAAGTAAAGGAGCACAATACAATATGTAGAGAGTTCAATGACTTAGTAAAAAGGAATAACATCTGAATCATAGGAGTCCCAGAAGATGAAGAGAGAGAGAAAGAAGTAGAATGTTTATGTGAGCAAATTATAGTGGAAAATTTTCCTAAACTGAGGAAGGACACAGACATTAAACTCCAAGAAGCACAGAGAACTCCCATTAGATTCAACAAAAACAGACCATCAACAAGGCATATCTTAGTCAAATTCACAAAATACAGAGATAAGGAAAGAATTATGAAAGCAGCAAGGGAACAAAAAGTCTTTAACCTATAAGAGAAGATAAATTAGGATTGCAGTAGATCTATCCACAGAAATTTGGCAGGCCAGAAAAGATTGGTAGGATGTATTCAACGTGCTGAATTGGAAAAATATACAAGCAAGAATTCTTTATCCAACAAGGCTGTCATTCAAAATGAAAGGAGAAATAGAGTTTCCCAGACAAACAAAAACTAAAGGAGTTTGTGACCACTAAACCAGCCCTGCAAGACATTTTAAGGAGGACTTTTGGGTGGAGAAAAGAAGAAAGAAAACAAAAAAGGCCCGAAGCAACAAAAACTAGAAAGTACCAGAGAACATCACCAAAAACACCAACTCTATAGGCAATACAATGACACTAAATTTCTATCTTTTTCCGTACTAACTCTAAATGTCAATGGACTAAACGCTCCAATCAAAAGACATAGCGTATCAGAATGGATAAGAAAACAAGACCCATCTATATGCTGTTTACAAGAGATACATTTTAGATCTAAAGACACCTGCAGATTTAAAGTAAGGGGATAGAAAACCATCTATCATGCTAATGGTCATCAAAAGAAAGCTGGAGTAGTCATACCTATATCAGACAAACTAGATTTTTTTTTTAATTTTTTTTTCAACGTTTTTTATTTATTTTTGGGACAGAGAGAGACAGAGCATGAATGGGGGAGGGGCAGAGAGAGAGGGAGACACAGAATCGGAAACAGGCTCCAGGCTCCGAGCCATCAGCCCAGAGCCTGACGCGGGGCTCGAACTCATGGACCGCGAGATCGTGACCTGGCTGAAGTCGGACGCTTAACCGACTGCGCCACCCAGGCGCCCCACAAACTAGATTTTAAAATAAAGACTGTAACAAGATGAAGAAGGGAATTATATCACAATTAAGGGGTCTATCCACTAAGAAGATTTAACAATTGTGAATATTTATGCCCACAATTTGAAGTACCAAATATATAAATCAATTAATCACAAACATAAAGAATCTCATTCATAATAAGATCATAATAATGGGGGACTTCAACACCCCACTTACAACAATGGAGAGATAATCTAAACAGATAATCAACAAGGAAACAATGGCTTTGAATGACACCTTGGACCGAATGGACTTAACAAATATACTCAGAACATTTCATCTTAAAGCAGCAGAATTCACATTCTTCCTGAGTGCACATGCAACATTCTCCAGAACTGATCACATACTAGGTTACAAATAAGCCCTAAACAAATACAAAAAAGTTCAAGATCATACCTTGCATATATAAAGAACACAATGCTATGAAAATTGAAATCAATCACAAGAAAAAAATTGGAAACTCAGCAAATACTTAGAAACTAAAGAACATCTTACTAAAGAATGAATGGGTTAACGAAGAAATTAAAGAAGAAACTTAAAAAGTATATGGAAGCCAATGAAAATGATAACACTAGAGTCCAAAACCTCTGGGATTCAGCAAATGCGGTCATAAAAGGGAAGTATACAGCAATCCAGGTCCTCCTAAAGAAGAAAGAAAGATCTCAAATATACAATTAGCCTTATACCTAAAAGACCTGGAAAAAAAACAGCAAATAAATATGAAACCCAGAAGGAGAAGGGAAATAATAAAGATAAAGGAAAGAACAAAGAGCAGAAATCAATGATATCGAAATATGAAAAAAAAAAAAAAAACAAACAATAGAACAGATCAATGACACCAGGATTCTTTCTTTGAAAGAACTAACAAAATTGATAAACCCCTAGCCAAGAAATTGGGCAATCTGAAAGAAATGGACAAATTCTGAGAAACATATAGGATACCAAAACTGAAACAGAAAGAAATAGAAAATTTGAACACACCCATAGCCAGTAAAGAAATTCAATCAGTAATCAAAACCCTCCCAACAAACAAGAGTCTAGGGCCAGATGGCTTTCCAGGGGAATTCTACCAAACATTTAAAGAAGAGTTAACATCTATTCTTTTGAAGCTGTTCCAAAAACAGAAATGGAAGGAAAACTTCCAAATTCATTCTATGAGGCCAGCATTACCTTGATTCCAAAAAGAGACAAATACCCCACTAAAAAGGAAAACTATAGACCAAATTCCCTGAGGAACATGGATGCAAAAATTCTCAACAAGATACTATTAAACCAGATCCAACAATACATTAAGAATTATTCACTACAATCAAATCGGATTTATTCCTGGGATGCAGGGCTGGTTCAATATCTGCAAATCAATCAATGTGATATGTCACATTAATGAAAGAAAGGATAAGACCCACATGATCCTCTCGATAGATGCAGAGAAAGCATTTGACAAAATACAGCATCCTTTCTTGATAAAAACCCTCAAGAAAGTAGAGATAGAAGGAGCAAACCTGAAGATCAGAAGAGCCGTATATGAAAGACCCACAGCTAATATCATCCTCAATGGGGAAAAACTGGGAGTTTCCCCCTAAGATCAGGAACATGACAAGGACATCCACTGTCACCACTGTTATTCAACATATTGTTGGAAGCCCTAGCCTCAGCAATTGGGCAACATAAAGAAATAAGAGGCATCCAAATCGGCAAGGAAGATGTCAAACTTTCACTCTTCACAGATGACATGGTACTGAATGTAGAAACACCAAAAGACTACCAAAAACCTGCTGGAACTGATACATGAGTTCAGCAAAGTCACAGGGTATAAAGTCAATTTACAGGAATCAGTTGAATTTCTCTACATCACTAATGAAGCAGCAGAAAGAAAAGTCAAAGAAAAATCAAGACAAATCAAGGAAACAAGTCCATTCACAATTGCACCAAAACCATATAATAGATGGGAATAAATCTAACCAAAGAAGTGAAAAATCTTCTTTACACTGAAAACTATAGAAAGCTTATGAAATCAATTTAAGAAGTTACACACAAACAAAAAAGAAAAGAAAAGAAAAGAAAAGAAAAGAAAAGAAAAGAAAAAAAGGAAAAACATTCCATGCCCATGGGTTGGAAGAACAAATGTTAAAATGTTGATTCTACCCAAAGCAATCTTCAATGCATATTCAAAGCAATCCCTATCAAAATAACACCAGCATTCTTCACAGAGCTAGAAAAAAACAATCCTAAAATTTGTATGGAACTCGAAAAGACCCTAAATAGCCAAAGCAATTCTGAAAAAGAAAACCAAAGCTGGAGGTATCATAATTCCGGACTTCAAGCCATATTACAAAGCTTTAATCATCAAGACAGCATGGTACTGGCACAAAAATAGACACTCAGATCAATGGAAGAGAATAGAGAACCCAGAAATGGGCTCACAAATTCATGGCCAACTAATATTTGACAAAACAGGAAAGAATATCCAATGGAAAGAAGACAGTCTCTTCAGCAAATGGTGCTGGGAAAACTGGATAGCGACATGCTGAAGAATGAACCTGAACCACTTACTGGCACCATACACAAAAACAAGCACAAAATGGATAGAAGCCTTAACCATAAGACAGGAAGCCTAGAGGGAAAAAAAAGGCAACAACCTCTTTGACCTCGGCCATAGCAACTTCTTACTTGACATGTTCAGAGGCAAGGAAAACAAAAGCAAAAATCAATTATTGGGACCTCATCAAGATAAAAATCTTCTGCATAGTGAAGGAAACAATTAGCAAAACTAAAAGGCAATCAACGGAATGAGAGAAGATATTTGCAAATGACATATCAGATAAAGGGTTGGTACTCAAAATCTATAAAGAACTTATCAAACTCAACACTCCAAAAAACAAAGAATCCAGTGAAGAAATGGACAAAAGACATGAATAGACAATTTTCCAAAGAAGACATCTAGATGACTAACAGACACATGAAAAAATGTTCAACATCACTCATCATCAGAGCAATACAAATCAAAACCACAATGAGATAACACCTCACATCTGTTAGAATGGCTGAAATGAACAACCCTGATAAAAACAGATGTTGGTGGGGATGTGGAGAAAGAGAAACCCTTTTGCAGTGTTGGTGGAAATGCAAACCGGTGCAGCCACTCTGGAAAACAGTATGGAGGTTCCTCAAAAAATTAAATATAGAACTACCTTACAACCCAGGATTTGCACAACTACGTATCTATCCAAAGGATACAGGAGTGCTGATTCAAAGGGGCACATGCACCCCAATATTTATAGCAGAACTATTGATAATAGCCAAAGTATAGAAAGAGTCCAAATGTCCATTGACTGATGAATGGATAAAGAAGATGTCATGTGTGTATACACACACACACACACACACACACAATGGAATATTAGTAATCAAAATGAATGAAATCTTGTCATTTGCAACAATGCGGATGAAACTAGAGTGTGTTATACTTAGTGAAATGAGTCAGTCAGAGAAAGACAAATATTATATGACTTCACTCATATGTGGAATTTAAGATACAAAACACATGACCATAAGGGAAGAGAAGCAAAAATAATATAAAATAAAGAGAGAGAGACAGAGAGGAAGACCAATAATTTAAAAACTGAGAGGGAGGCAGGGCAAAAATAATATAAAACAAAGAGGGAGACAAACTGGGAACAAATAAGTATAATATAGAGAACAAACTGAGGGTTGCTGGCAGGGTGTTGGGTGGGGGGATGGGCTAAATGGGTGATGGGAATTAAAGAGGTCACTTGTTGGGATGAGCACTAGGTGTTCATGTAAGTGATGAATCACTAAATTCCTGAAATCATTAAAAAAAATAAAAAAAGGAAAGAAAATGTAATGGCAAGCCAGAGTGGAAGAAAATCATTGCAATACATAGATCTTGTAAAAGATTTTTATTTATATTAAAAAAATAATAAGATAAAAACAGAGAGGGAGGCAAACCATAAGAGACTCTTAAATACAGATTACAAACTGAGGATTGCTGGAGGGATGTGGCGGGGGAGGGGTTGGGGGGGTTAAATAGATGATGGGCATTGAGGGTGCTTGTTGGGATGAGTGCTAAGTATTATATGTATGTGATGAATCACTAAATTCTACTCCTGAAACCAATACTATGCAATATTAACTAACTTGAATTTAAATAAATGGGGAAAAGAGGGATAAAAAGGAGGTGTTTAAACTTCACCATAAGAAGACATAAGAATCTGGTAAAACTGGCAAGAGATTCTAACCTTTAAAAATAAATTCAAATAGAGGCGTCTGGTTGGCTCAATCGATTAAGCACCCAACTTCAGCTCAGGTCGTGATCTCATGGTTCCTGAGCTTGAACGCCACATGGGGCTTGGGCTGACAGCGCAGAGCCCTCATCAGATCCTCTTTTGCCCTCTCTCTCTGCCCCTCCCTTGCTTGCGTGACACACACACTCACTCTCTCTCTCTCTCCTTGTCTCTCAAAAATAAACATTAAAAAAATCCAAATCTCTTTATGTTGCCGAAAGACTACTCTTACTCAACAATGTAAAAGAACAAATACTGATACATTAACAATATAGATGAAACTCAGAAACATGTTGAATGACAGAAGCAGGACTGTGTTTACATGAAATTCTAAGAAAACAAAGAGAAAGATGCAGATAAGTTATTGCCTGAAGCAGAGGATGAAAGTACTGACTTCAACTGGTAGGTAGCAACTTTTTTTTTTTACTATTTTTTTTTAATTTTATTTTTTATTTTTGTAGGTAGCCACTTTCTGTGATGAGTTGTTACGCATATGCTCATACTTGTCAAAACCCACTGAACTGTGCGTTTAACATGGGTGCGCCTGTAAAGATTCCTAACAGAAAAAGGGTTTCATCTATGTTGTTAAGACCCGTTACCCCCAATATATCCTTGCTGAATGTATTTTTTCATGAATATTTCTTAGTCCTGCCATTAACAGAGAAGCTTAAGCTTATTTCATATCAGAGAATGAGCTCTGTAACATACATTGTAACCCCTTCATTTCTAGAGCTTTGTTTTGCTCATGCAGGGTTTACTGTAAGGTCTTAGGCATCCTATGTGAGAATTATTTCTTCCGGGAAAGAACAGCAAAGATAGAAAGGAAACACTGGCCTAAAGAATTTAGACATTGAAATCATTTTCCCATTAGCAGGAGAAAAAGAAAAGAAATCCCTATGTGAAATCCAGTGCAGTATATAATCAAAAGGAAAACTTTATTCAATGAGAAAATGCTTTGTTTTTAATAACAAGTATTGTTATTGAGAAATATTAATATGTGTATTATACTTTAGAATTATTTTATCACAAATCCTTAAAATAATAAAAAGTTCTTTTTATAATGTTTATTTATTTTTGAGACAGAGAGAGAGCAGGAGCAGGGAAGGGGCAGAGAGAGAGGAAGCCACAGAATCTGAAGCAGGCTCCAGGCTCCGAGCTGTCAGCACAGAGCCTGATGTGGGGCTTGAACCCACAAACTGTGAGACCATGACGTGAGCTGAAGTCAGAAGCATAATTGACTGAGCCACCCAGGCGCCCCAAATAATAAAATGTTCTATTTAAAGACATATACTCTACACATCTGAGAGACTCAATTATCGAGAAGAACTCATTCTAAAACAGTGACACATAAGTATAAAAATACATTTAAACATTTAAATATATTGTGGAAATCTTGGTTTATCAATGCATAAATATATCACTAAAGTAATGTTAACTTGTCTATGTGAAGTTCATTTCCCTGTGTATGGTCAGTAAACTCTGGAAAAATTAGCACCACACAACTAATGGAAATGAAAGGTTATATGTTTCAGCAAACTAAGTATAGCAGACAAGTCAGGTGACTGAAATTATCTACTTTATTAAAATAATGGATGCTTCATACACAATTAACCTTTTCAAAGTAAATGATACGATGATCCAAAGATAGATGATGACAAGTGAAATGTTAATCATAAACTCTTAGGATTTTGCTAGAACTCTCTTTGATGAATATGTAAAGAGCATTATCATTAATTAAGAACTAGTTTAAATGAGCTCTTATTTGAACATACACCGGTTTTCTCATACCTGGTGAAAAACATACCCTAATGCTTCTGTGCGTGGTGTACATTTTCTTAATAAGGAAAATTAGAGAAGCCTAAAAGATGACAGTAGCAAGATCCCCTGGAATTCCTTCCTTTCGGCCGGGTGATTCTATTCCTAACAGGTGGCAGGAAAATAGTGGATATTGGAGTGTTTAATTCCTTCAGGCATGTGGGGAAAATAAGTGAGGCAAAAACTAATCTTCATGTAATCCCTGTTCCTTGTGTTATTATTTAGGGTGGAGCAGGAAAGGAGAATTTGCTTTTCAAATATTCCCTGTCGATGCTATGCCAGATAAGAAAGAAATGGAATCAGTAAAAGAAGTATAGAGTTATTAGTTATTGTGTGTTTTTCAGTTTACATATAATCATCAGATATTTCCCAGGCTTTTAATATTTCTTATTTTATATTTTCAACGTGTTAAAGTTTGAAAATTTCAGAGTCAATATTGAAAATTGTTTTCTTTAATTTTAGAATGCAGTTATCCCTTTATTGAAGAAAATTGTCCTTCAAAGAACTGAATATATTGTATTCTCTGTTGTTTCCCTGAGTAGGAATAAGCACCTTCCCACAGATGAGATGTGAGATGAAAAAAATTGAAACTCCCTTTAAAGGGGCAAGCTGGTTTCCTTAGGACATGAGGCTTGAAGTAAAGAGAGATTTCTACTTCTCTCCCTTCTCCATCTTTTACATGGAAGTTACACAAATGGGGGAGGGACAGAGACAGAGACAGAGACAGACAGACGGAGACATAGAGAGACAGAGAGGGAGACACAGAATCTGAAGCAGGCTCCAGGCTCCAAGCTGTCAGCATAGAGCCTGATGCGGGGCTTGGACCCACAAACCGTGACACCGGGACCTGAGCTGAAGTCAGAAGCATAACTGACTGAGCCACCCAGGCACCCCAAATAATGAAATGTTCTATTTAAAGAGGTATATTCTAAACATCTGAGAGACTCAATTACTGAGAAGCGCTCCTTCTAAAACAGTGACCCGTAAGTATAAGTGAGGCAAAAACTAATCTTAATGTAATCCCTGCTCCTTGTGTTATTATTTAGCATGAAGCAGGAAGTTACTTCTGTCCAGAGCATAATCTGGCCCTACATAATCCCTTTCCTAAGGGACTCAGCCTCATAATTGAGATGTTAACACCACACTGCAGGCTTCACCTACTGGATTTCTCCTAAGATAGAACGAGTTGTTAAAGAGCCACTTGCCTTCTCTTCTGCTGAACACTAGTGACCCCATCCTCATGTATGCAGAGGGCTCATTAGAGGTAGAATAAATGGTCAATAACACATGTCTTATTTGTTTTATTAGCATACAAAGAGAAGAACAGTATTTTTTTTAGTAACGAGATCCAAGTAGGTATTTTCGAAAGCCCATCATGATTTTATAAAATTTATTTCTTGCAAAGTTTTTAAGGAGGATGCTAATACCTCTATTTGCTAGGAGATGAACCAGTTGTAGAAAAATGAAGGAAGAATACCACAAATCGAACAACAGTTTGTAAGTGAAGGAGGGGGAACCTTGAACACTGTCCACCTGACTTTAAAAACCTGGTATTTTCAACTATGTAACAGATGAAGCTATAAAGTGTATCCTATAATGAAGATGATGCTAGCCTTAATGGAGTTTTCCTCCCTGTGCAGAGAAGTGTCAGAGAAGATTTCAGAAAAGAAGTGAATTTCACTCATTCTCCAAGCTTATGAAAATTGAACCAAATGGAGAAGAAAAGCCTTATCTACATAACCTAAGAAACAGGTCAACCTTTCAAAGTACATTAAAGAAATTTGCAAAATCTCCTATCAGGAAAAGTTTGAAACCCTACAAAACACCCAAGATAGTTTTTAATGTGGATAAATAGCCATAAAGCATGACTTATCATCATAACAGTTCTCCCTAAGTTAATTTACACGTTTAATATGATCCTAATAAAAATACCATCAGTTTCATTTTCTGGAACTAGGAAATTGATGTTGAAGGTTTTATGAAATAATAAAAAGCAGAATAGCTAGGGAACTCTTGAAAATGAGGAACAAGGTAGGAGAATAATGCTATTAAAAAGATTCTATGAATAAAACAATGTATCACCTGGCACATGAATGGATAGTCAGCCTAGTGGAATAAAATAAAAATATCAGAAATTGATCCAAGCATATATGAAAATTTAGTTTGTGATAAAGGTAGTATCTCAAGTCCCAGAGCAAAGAATGATTTTTCTTAATAAATGGCATTGATACAATTGCTTAGGCATTTAGAATACAATAAAATTAGATACATATCATATACCAAACAGAAATAAACTTCAAAAGGATGTCATACAAATATACAAAGTAAAACTATAGAAAGTACTAGAAGCAAACTGAAGTCATTTTTTGTAATTTGCATGTGAAATAAAACTTTTAAACAAACAACACTTCCAAAGCTGAATGTCATTAAAAATATATTTGATTAATTCAAATATTACCAAAAAACCCTCCAATTTTTACATGGCAAAATAAGAAAATCAGAAGTAATATCAAGGTCAAAAATAACAAGCGACATATATCAGATAAAGATTTATCTTACTAATATCTAATAATTTTTCAAAGTCAAAAAATTAAAAACCTTTCCAAAAGATATGAACAGATAATATAAAATACTGTGATATGAAAACGGATACAAAGGTTTAAAGAATGGGATTTTAACCTACACTGAAATAGCATTTCTCATCTGAATTACAATAATTCGAAATTTGATAGAATGCTGTATTGGTGAAATTAAAGTAAAAATAGCCACTCTTATATATTGCTGCTAGGAATAAGGAATGGTACAATTCTTATACTTGGGAACATGGCAATATACATTAAAATTAACCAGCAAAGCCACTTCTGGGAACTTTTTTGAAGATACACCTTAAAAAAAACCATGAAATAAAATCACAGTTTTTAATTGTCACCTTATATATAATGTCAAACTGTGGGAAACAGTCCTAATACTTACACATAAAATGTAGCTAAATAAACTAAAATAGGGGCTCCTGGGTGGCTCTGTCATTTAACCAAACAGACCTACATCGGTTAAGCACCTGACTCTTGGTTTCGACTTGGGTCATGATTTCACCAGTCATGGGATTGAGTTCGATCTTGGACTCCACGCTGACAGCGTGCAGCCTGCTTGGGACGCTCTCTCTCTCTCGTTCTCTCTGCTCCTGCCCTGCTCTTTCTTTCTGTCTCTCTTTAGAACAACAACAACAAAAAAAAATAAGTAAACTTGAAAAAGTAAACTAAAATACATCCACTTACTTGAGTACAATTCAGCGATTAAAGGAAAAGAATGAAAAAAGTCTCCAGTCACTGTTGAACAGTGGAATAAGCATGTATTTTTGGTAATAGAGAGGAAAGTGCAAAACAGTATATGTAGTGCGCTTTTTATTGCAAAGAACTTCTGTGGCGCAAATAAGCACAGGAATGATCAACCAGAAGTTATGAAACTTGATACCTAAAGTGGATGGTTCATGATGAGGTTGGAGATACAATGAAGTGGAAGAAGCTTCGAGTTCTGATATCATGTTGCTAATTTACATGTTTCAACAAATATAAATTAATAAGGAATGGGAAGAATATTTGAAACTGCAAAGAGAAACAAATGAACCAACTGTGTATCAGATTGATAACATAAAAACAGTGAAGAAAAAATAAACTAATACAAGGGACGTTGACATGTATCCTCAGTCCCAAGACAAAAATAAAAATAAAGGGAACGCCAAATATATTTTGGAGTTATATTCATTATATTATATTCATTAATTTGGAGTTGTAACACTTCTCAAGTTAGTGTTTTTTTTTTAATTTTTTAATTTTATTTTTATTTTGAGAGAGAGAGAGAGAGGGGGAGAGACGGAGAGGGTGTGTTTGTGTGGGAGCCAGGGAGAGGGGCAGAGTTAATATATGTGGAATCGCTTTTTGTAAATGTTCTATGATTAAAACATAAAAGCCACACACCTGCTTAACCACATTTTGGTAATTTTTGTAACAGAATCATTTCAACCTAAAAGCAGGCATTTCGACACTGTTGTGTTTTCACATTTTACCCATGGTGGAAATCAGTCTGTTTGCTTCCTGAAGAAATTTACTGACTGACTTTGTGTAAATGTTAAGGTTTTTTTTTTCCTCTGTCTCTCTCTTTCTGTGCAAATTTAGTTTATCTGAAGTCTTATTTTTTATGTACTCTGTCCTCACACACTTAAGTAGATCTGAAAGTGCAGGGAATTGGCATTAGGATGCCAAATGACTTTTTTCTTTGATACACATTGAAATAGTTTCTAGGGGTGTGAAATTATAACCTTGATGGTTATTTTTTACTCACCGTGAACATTCCAGAAAACTTAAGTTGAGGCTTATGGCTCCATCTGCCAGTGGACTGTTGACTCCCTGAAGGAGGGCATGGCGAGAATTGCTTCATTTCTCTTTTGATTAAAATGTTTCATATTTTCATCACCGAAGATTGAAATTTGGACATCCAGAAATCACACACTGTGATTTCTCTCAACAAAGAGGTCCAGTGGCAAAATATTCATTTCTCTTAAGTGTTAAAGGGGAAAATTTTCAAAGAACTTTGAAATTCAGATTAGCCTTACTGAGGCAAAGTGTTTTGAAGAAAGATTCCAAGGTTATAAGCCCTGTGATAGTAATACCAAAAACACGAGGAGTTTAAATGCAGCTGTCAATCAGTTCTGGTTTTAGATTGTCAAACCTATTTACACAGAAGCTAAATGTCTACTAACTACAAATCAGCTAGGCTTCCCTTTTCTTTGAAGGCTTTTTGTACTTTATCGTTTCTATCCTACTGTCTGTATTTACTTTTCTTTCTATACATCTTCCTGTTGCTTTTAAGTGTAGGAAGAGACCTAACCTCTCCTAATTTGTAATTCATAATATTAACTGTTGAAGAGAAAATGTGCCCGATTGTTTTCTTGGATAGACCTTGGTAATGATGCTTAATATATTTTCTAATCTAGGTTCATGGGATTAAGCCTGGGAAACAAGTAGAGAATCTCATAGGTTTTCTTTTGTGTTTGTATCTAGTCTCACAATGATTATAATAGCTATTTTGCTTTGCTATGGCAAGAACCTATCCCGTAAATGTAGAATTGTCCTATAAAATGACTTTGCAGACATAATGTTAGTTTGGTCTGTCACAAGCCTTTCTCTTTAATTTCCCTTTTTTCCCCCCAAGCCTTTACCTTTAAATATTATAATACCCGTTTAACAAATGTTAATAATCAAATCCGCCCGAAAATATTTTACACTACAATAGGGGCACCTGGCTGGCTCTGCTGGTTAAGCCTCTGACTCTTAATTTCAAGTCAGGTCATGATCTCATGGTTCATGGGATCAAGCCCCACTTCAGGTTCTATGCTGACAGCATGGATACTTAGTGCATATATTTTTAAGTCACATTTCAGTATATAATATGAATACACCTCTTTCTCCAAAAGTGGCCTACCAGAGGGTCTTCCTATCACAATACTCTACAAGGTGTTTTATTTATCAGGCTGCATCTTTGGAGCTTTAGCGATTTTTTTTTTTAACAATGAAAAACATAAGGGGAAGAATAGGAACTAGAAATCTGGAAAATGAAAGGAAGGGATGAATTTAAAATATCAAATATAGACATATGGTAAAAGTCCAGGAGAAATGGGAAAGCCACATAGCTAGGGGTTGGGAGAAACTGTGGGGCAAGGAAGACACAGGTGCCAGAGAATTGAGGGTGAGAGGGGAGGTGCGTCGACTTCACCCCAGGAGAGTAATGGCATTTTTCATGACTTCAAAGAAATGCACGTAAGAAACTTGAAACTTTTTTTAAATGAGTGCGATGACAATAATGTTTCTGTCATTGCTAAATTGGTTTATGTTCATTTCTGTCTATAAAGCAGGTTCAGCCCCGTGACCTTCACCTCAATTATTTCCTCAGAGCAGGAAAGGATAGCATAGGATTCATATAGGTCTAAATATAGATGTTGTTGGGAAGAAAAAGGATTTGTTAAATCACTTCACTATCTGTTTAACTTGTCAAATAATAAACCTAGAAGATGGAAGTTTGAATCCTTTCAAGGGGTAAAGGATTTTCTATTTTTATCTAGAAACCTTTGCTATGAACCATCTCACCATCATTGTGGAATGTTATCGTGTCATTATTAAATATATAAAAAAAGAAATATACTCAACCAGTTTGGCTCAGGATATTATGATTAAGAGAGGAGGAAAGAGGAGAGGAGAGGAGAGGAGAGGAGAAGAAAGGAGAGGAAAGGAGAGGAGAGGAGAGGAGGGGAAGGGAGGGGAGGGGAGGGGAGGGAAGGGGAGGGGAGGGGAGGAGACAAGAAAGTGGTGTGATAATATGTGAAATACCCATGTTTCTGTGCACTTCCTGTGACTTCTCTGTATCACTAGAGTTATTATTGAATTAATTAGTTTAATGGAAGGAAGGATCTTCATTTAAAATGGAGAGAAATACTTGATAACAGGTGGACTTGTGTAAACGTGTGTGTATATCCGTGTTTGTGTTTGCTTGTCTAAGTGATTTGATTTGGCACAATCTGAGGCTTTCCCATCTGAGTTTTTACATCATTGTTTACTTCGGGAAGTGATTATTATTATTTTTGCAAATATTTCTCTTCTACTTTTTAAAATAGAAAAATACTTTCTTGATATGGGTAATGATCACAATCCTGAAAGAAGCTGCACAACTATAGGGCATTGTAACACATCAAAGACAAAACAAACAAAATACAAAAAATGAATAAACAATAAAACTGTTAACTTTCCAGAGAGATAACCACTGATTATCTTAAAAGAAGTATGTATGAGGAACAAACACAGAAATGTTGACTACAAAAACACAACTAGAGTAATATTTAAAGTGTATCACAGAAAATAAAATTCAACTTAGAATTACATATGCGGTTAAATGATTACTTAAATTACCATGAAAAAAATAAAATTTCAAGTTAAAAGAAATACTTAGAAAATTTACATAAAAATTCCTTTTGAGTGGATTTTAGAATATTATAAACAAAACAAAAAATAAACCTTGGAAGAAATCACTGTGATATGGGATAGTAAGAGAAAGTAAAATTCTTAGTGAAATGTGTGGTTACCTGGATAAGATTTATCAGAGAAGGTATAAGAGAGAAGGGAAAAAAGGAAGAGGAATTTATCCATAAAATTAGAAATTCCAAAGCATACCAATAACTGGCAACTGCCTGGGAGTAGAAGGTAAAGAAAGCGTGTGCTAAAGAATGTATGTGCTTTCTTGTTTTTTTTTTGAATTTATTATTATTATTTTATTAGAGAGACAGAGAGAGAGAGAGTGCGAGTTGGGGAGAGGGGCAGAGGGAGAGAGAGCATCTTAAGCAGCCTCCACGCTTAGCACAGAGCCTAACAGAGGCCTCAATCCAGCACCCTGGGATCATGACCTGAGCCAAAATCAAGAGTCGGACACTCAACCAACTGAGCCACCCAGGCTCTCCAGGACAGTGTGTGCTTTCTTGTTTGAGTATATTTAGATATTGAGTTAATTTGTTTTAGGCAAATGTGCCAAGTCGCTGGTTTTCTTTTAGAGAAAACGCTGCACTAGACTTTTTATTTACAGAGCTATTATTATTTAACTACTCTGTAGGGGAAGAGGTTAACGTATAGGTTTTTGTCCACTGGAGATGTAAATAATTTCCTTCTGGTGGAACAGATATTTCAAGAGGTTATGGTTTATAGTCCTATAATTCATGTTCTGTAAATCAGAATTTCATATAGTCAGGAAGCCTACAAACCCAATGATGGCTGATGCTTTACTCTGCCTTCCAAATATTGTGCAAAATTTCTCTTCAAGTCTAATCCAGATCTGTATAGAAAAGGAGATTCTGTGGAATATCTTTCTGACTTATATAAGCTGATACCATCAGGGAAGTAAACTAATTAACTTTATATCATTCACGAGTAAGCTATACTTAAAAAAATTTAATTCTAATATAGCTTGTTTATTTTAACGTAGGTGTGCAATTTCTGAAATGTCAATAGTATTTAATATTTAACTGTAGAACTGTGCTACTATTCATAATTTAAAATATTTTCACAAGTACCCTGTGCTCTTTGAAGTGATTTAGATTAATATTATGCACACTATTAGCTTTATTCATCTATCTACTATGGCTCAAAATAAGTATCTCAATTAATCAAGTGGGATGTGAATGAACATTGTGCGTCAAAGACAACAATCAGCTAATTATAATATTTCAAATGAATAGAATGTTACTTGATATCATTAGTAATTAGGGAAATGCAAATTAGCTCACGAGATACTACTTCCTATGTAGGAGGATGGCTATAATCAAAACGACAAACAATAACACATGTTGAGGAGGATGTGGCTAAACCAGACATGTTGTAACAAGAGGGTAAAATAGTGCGACCATTTTCAAAAGCAGTTTGTAGATTTCTCTAAAAGCTAAAAGTAAAACTACCATATAATCTAATAATTCCATTCCTAGGTATCTGCCAAAGGTAAATGACAACGTGTCTACAAAAAGACTGAAGTGAAAATGCTTAGAGCAGCATTATTCATAAGAGAGAAAACCTGTGAACACAATATAGAGAATTTGCAAAGAATTAAATATCTATCAGCTGGTTGATAGATAATATGTAGTATATCCATAGCAAGAAACATTATTCAAAATTGAAAAGAAAACGATTGCCTTAAGGATGAACTTCTAAACACATTATGCTAAGTAAAAGAAGCTGGATGCAAGACCACATATTCTATAAATCCACTTACAGGAACTATTCACAAAATGTTTAATAAATTAGTGGCTGCCTGGGTCTGGGGTGGAAGCAAGAATTAACTGCAAATGGGCAATCTTGGATAAAAACATTCTGAAATAGATTTATGGTGATGGTGAAATCATTCAGTAAAGTTACTGTAAATTCTTGAATTGTTCACAAGAAATGATTAATTGTATAATATATAAAATACACCTCAGTAAAGCTGTTTAAATAAAGAATTAAAAAATCATGCTTGGATGGGGTGCCTGGATGGCTCTGTTAGTTAAGGTTCCGATTCTTGATTTTGGCTCAGATCATGATCTCACATTTTGTGAGTTGGAGCCCCCGTGTCAGGCTCTGTGCTGACAGTGCGGAGCCTGCTTGGGATTCTCACTCTCCTTCTCTCTCTGCCCCCTCCCCTGCTCTTTCTCTCTTTCTCTCTCTTTCTCAAGATAAATAAGTAAACAAAAAAAAATTATGCTGGGAATATTTTCATGTTATATTTCTTTTTCTTCTCTAACACCAGCCTACTCAAGGTGGAAATGTTAAAGTTTTGAAGAAACATCAAACTTGTTGCTCTAATCAGCACTCATTACTACCTTGCTACATCATTTATACGTTGACAAGAAGACACCACTATATATTCACCTAAATGAAAAACAAAAAGGACAAACCTCCAACAATACCACAATATTGCTATTGAAAATAGGTGGATTGTGTTGTATATAAATTATATTTCTATAAGGATGATAAAATTGCCTCCCCAAACGTCTTCACATTACCAGTTAGAATTTACAAGAAACTTTTAAAAATAAACAAGAGAAAAAAAAAACATACAGATCAAAGGAAAATAGGCAAAAAAATATATATAAACAGACTGGTTACAGACAGAAAAAAAATGAATAGTGAACAAGAATATGAAGACATACTTAACATGGATGGAAATCAAAGAAATGTATTTTAAAACAAAAGTGAGATTAAAGTTCACATTGATACGATTGGCAAAATTAACTCAAATATATTATGCAAACATATGGAGTGTTAAAGAAAGTAACAAAGGTGAAAGGAAGGTTTGATTATATTAGGATGGTATAGTGTAATCATTATATAAAGTAATAGCAAATAATTTAGATAAATTATGAATTAATGTAACAGGTATATAATTAGTCCTGAGCTTGGATATCAATCACAATACTGTTTGCATTTGTGAAGAACCAAAGCTAACTGTAAGACTATCACAGGAGGAAAGAAAAAGCGAAATATTCTGATACCTCATTGACTCCATGAACTATGTAAAATTTTTTTTCCAATGTTTTTTTTTTTTTTTTGGGACAGAGAGAGACAGAGCATGAACGGGGGAGGGGCAGAGAGAGAGGGAGACACAGAATCGGAAACAGGCTCCAGGCTCTGAGCCATCAGCCCAGAGCCTGACGCGGGGCTCGAACTCACGGACCGCGAGATCGTGACCTGGCTGAAGTCGGACGCTTAACCGACTGCGCCACCCAGGTGCCCCTGAACTATGTAAAATTTAAAAGCAGTAGCCTATGAACACAGATAAACATGTCACTGTTCAAATCTTGAGAGGCAATAAATTCATTTTTTTTTAATTTTTTAATGTTTTTATTTATTTTTGAGACAGAGAGAGACAGAGCATGAGCAGGGGAGGGGCAGAGAGAGAGGGAGACACAGAATCCGAAGCAGGCTCCGAGCGGTCAGCACAGAGCCTGATGCGGGGCTCGAACTCACGGACTGTGAGATCATGACCTGAGCCTCTTGACCTGAGCCGAAGCCAGACGCTCAACCGCCTGAGCCACCCAGGCGCCCTGAATAAATTCATTTATATAAATTATTTATACAATTTATATAGCACAAATTCATTTATACTAATTAAATGACCTGCACATATAAATATTACTTTTTTATATGACTAACTTACCAATTCAGTGATATATATTAAACACGTTAGAGCATCAACAATATGATGAGGGGTGGGAAGTAAGAGAGGAGAATGGACCTAGAAAGCAGTAACTATTAATTTTCTATTGCTCTGGTAAAAGTACCACAGTTTAGCAGCTTGAAACAAAGATCTGCTTAGGGTCTCAAAAGGCTGAACTCAAAGTGTCTGTAGGGGGCGCACTCCCTGCTGGGCTGCCTAGGATGGAGTCTGTATTTCCTTGTTGACTCTTGGCTGGGGTTGCTCCTCACCTTCTCCAGGCTGCTGCTTGCAGTCCCATTCTTCAACTTGGACAACAACCCTAGGCCGGAGTTTGTCCCAGGGCTTTTTAGGGATCAAGTGATTAGATTGGGCCACATTCAAGACAATCTCCCTGTTTCAAGGTCAAGAACTTTAATTCCAACCATGGAGTTGTTTCACAGCATACCTAGACTAGTGTTTTACTGAATGACCAGAGGACAGGGATTTGGGGGACATCTTTAGAATTCTGCCTATCGCTGTAACCAATGAAATAAATAAATAGAGAGGATGCTTGTAGGAACCATTGCTGAGAGTGCACCGTGGTTCAAAATTAAAACAAACAAACAAACAAACAAACTAAAACCCTTCACATTTTATCTGGGTGTCTTATAAATTTTAAGGATAATTTTCATATTATAAGTAAAATATATTTTAAATATGTAAAATTTTAAATGAAATTTGGAAAATATAAAAAAATACAGGAATAGAATGTAAAAACTACAAGAATAGAATGTAAAATCTCCTATAATCCCATTCAGAAATCATACACTTATCCCAGTGAATCTACTGGCCTATCTCTTACCTCTTTCCCTCATAGTCTCTCTGTTTCCTCTTCATGCTTTATCATCAGTCTCACTCTTTTTCTCCTGCTCTCGCTTTTTATTCTCCATCAGTATACAGATGGAGATATACACAATTTGGTTTCCTGAGTTTTCAGCATATCAGAAACACTTCTCATGATGTTAGCTATTCCTTTATCTTTTTTAGGAAGCACATAGCATTCCGTTGTATGGCCAGACAACAAATTTTTAATGATCACGATTTAGCATTTTTATGTTTTCCATTGTTTTTGTAACTCCTCCAAAGAAAAACCTTTCATACATATTTAAAAAATTAAAAAATATATTCCCTAGAATTATTTTTCATTTCACACTTCACGAACAACCCTGGATATCCCCCTGCCCCCCATTATTGCTTACCTAATACAGGTAAAAACAGTATCTCTTTTATTTTAATGGTAATTTTTTATTTATTCATTGCAATGTTTTACATGTTCAAAATCCTTTTTTCAATTGTTGCTTTTTCATATTTTATGTTTTTTTTTTTAACATGGGAAGTTTCTTTAGATATTTAGTGGAGTAATACCTTAGATTAGTGGATAGATACAAAGCTTCTCTTAATTTATAAATCAAATTAATTATATATGAAATGATTTTTGTTTTTGCCTGGAGTTTTCAAAAGTTTGTAATGCTACCTAATTCCCACAATATAAAAACTTAGTATCTGTTCTCAAAATGCATGCAGACGTTTGTTAGTTTTATTTTTTATACTTTGGACACGTTATAATATACAAATGTACTATTTTGTCAAATAAAAATTATGAGATAAGTAGCATTTAAGAAACCATCTGCCTCATAAACTAATGTAATATCTAACCAATAGAGTTTTAATACTTCAAAGAAACAACAATCAGAGATAAAGTATTGGGTTTTTTGTTGTTGTTGCTTTGTTTTTTAAAGTTTGTTTATTTTTGAGAGAGAGAGAGAGAGAGAGCAGGGGAGAGTCAGAGAAAGAAGAGATATACACAATTTGGTCTCCTGAAAGAAGGAGAGAGAGAATCCCAAGAAGGCTCTTCACTGTCAGTGGGGAGCCCTATGTGGGGCTGGAACTCAAAACCATGATATCATGACCTGGGAGGAAACCAAGAGTTCCATGTT
Organism: Lynx rufus; assembly: GCF_022079265.1. Classification (NCBI taxonomy): domain Eukaryota; kingdom Metazoa; phylum Chordata; class Mammalia; order Carnivora; family Felidae; genus Lynx; species Lynx rufus. The sequence continues at coordinate 137,804,190 of NW_025814867.1, forward strand.
TAACTACCTAATTGACTGAGCCACCCAGGCGCCTCCCAGAGATAAAGTATTGTAATGATAAGACATAAGCACTGGAATCTGTCAGGTCTGAGTCGATTATTCTTGTATCATTTCCTCTTAGAAACAAGTTATCCTCCCTTAGGCCTTAGTTACCTTATCTAAAAAAGAAGTGATGTTCCATTATCCAATTGTTTAAATGAGCTACATATGTGAGTGAATGATACAAAAGGGAAATGAAATTATGTGAGTGCATGATACATAAAGGAAATGAGATAGTTTTCTTTATACACATACATTCATGATAGATAGATAGATGATATGTATTATCTGAATTCACTTACATTTCTTTCATTCAAACAAAAGCTACAGCAAAAAAAAAAAAAAAAAGAACAAAAACTGGGATGTGACTATGTAAGACTATCAAGGCGACGAAGACAACACTAATCAGCATATCCTACCCTGGAATGTAGTACTCTCCAAAATATTTGGAAAACACATTAGGGGCAACCTGCCTGACTTTTCAAGGAGCATAAAAGACCCTTTAACCTCTGCAGGTTTCCTCTTCACACATATTGAAAATGCTAGTGTATTTTTGGTCACTTCATATGTAACATGTGTCTTTATGCTCTGCTGTATCCCGAGCCGTATTCTGTGGGATCATCCCATTCCGGAGCAAAGAGCGCCATGATTCTAATCTGTGTGTCTTTACTAACCCTCCCCATGGGTTTGCGTATGTTGGATACTATGGTGTTTTAGATACTGAGTGTATGGAAGCGGGAACGCAAACAAAATATTGCTGTTCATCAGGTTTGTTTGTGAAATTACTCAGATATAAAACAAATGACTGTGGGGGAAAAATGTAATTGAATAAAATATAATACAGGTATGTATTTTGCCTGGAACTGGGGTCATGGCTTGGTATGTAGTACAGTAAGTAAATCGTCTTTAAATTAAATTTTGTCTAATTTTATTAGTTTTTGAAATTTGTTTATAAATAAAATTTTTCCAGGAATGTTTCCCACTTGTGTTCATTCCCTAACATCATTTTTCTAATATTTGTATAGCCTTTTTATTATGTTTTTAAAACAATATACATTACAACATTAATAAGTTGATATACCATTGTCTACACTTACATAATGGAATTATATTCATATATTGCCAAAAATGCCTTTATATCCATGTATATTCTGTTTTTTACATATTGAAAACTCTTTTAGTATAAATCTTTTTCAACATGAATTTTCTTGTTAGAGTCTTCCCAGAGTAAGATATTTTAATCCTGTAAAATTCGTATTTTACATAAAGGTATCCTTCTGATAAAGCCATAGTTCTAGGTTATAACATCCCATCTTTGATGTAACTTTAAAGAAGAGATCATGCTGTGAAAAAATAAAATCCTTGAAAATGCTTCATTAATTTGTTCCTTTGAGGTCATTTATATTTGCAGTTTATACAATGGGGTTATCTTTTAAGCAGAAAGTTTGATAACACCTTCTGCCAGAATGACCTAATTCAAATCTGGAAGACAGTTTTCTTTTAAAATGCCAAATGAGCCTTTAACCTTGACCCAGGACAGCAGCCCATTATTTTAAGTCTGACTGTTAGAGCCCGTGCACAGTATTAACTTCATGTTGTGACAGGTTTTTATGCTGCTTTAGTGAGAATGGATAATATGTTAACACAAATCTTAAGTAAAAAGAAAAACCATAAATTTGGTATTACATACCTTACTTTATAAATATTTATAAATATTTTATAAACATCAGTCACCTGTGAATTGTGGAAAATTACATTGCCTATCTTAGAGAGTAATTGGTGAGATTAATGAACAAATATCTAAGAAGTATCTAGAAGAATAAGAGTGTCCCCAAAACAATTTACTTGTTTAAATATTAACTTTTATATTTATGTTAATGAATTATGGGAATAAGGCAGAATAGGTGTTACTGATCCCTCTCATATCATAGGTCTTAACTTATGATTATGATTAGGACCTATGATCCTAATATCATTTTTCATATGATGTATTAATTCACAATAACCCTGTAGAATAAGTATTTGACCTATTTTACAAATTAATAAACAATAATGACTTAGTCCTGATAAACAAACAACAGTAAGTAATAATGATGTTGGTCACCTGCCCTAGAACGTTGCAGGGTTACCGCGTCTTGAAAGCTATGCATAGTAATATTGAAAAGTTCTTTATCTTTGGGTCTTCTGAAAACAAACACAAATTAATTAGCAATAAAAGACTTCAAAAGCAGAATGAGAACCCTAAAATTATAACTTTGATTTTACCTCGCCAAACCAATTGCAAATCATACCCAGTGATTTCCAAATCAAAGCATCAGGCAGTCAATAAATTATAATGAGGAAAATTCTAATTAATTTAGCTTTACTGGGATATGCCAATTATATAACATATACCATATATGTCATCCCTAATGGCTTCTGAATTAGATCATAAAATCAGATCAACAATATTCCATGTAAAGGTAAAAAATTCTCACATAAATTTGATCATGTTTATTGGAAAAAAGTTTCTTTTTTTTTTTAAGTTTTATTTATTTTTGAAAGAAAGAGGCAGAGTGCGAGCAGGGGAGATTCAGAGAGAGAGAGGAAGACATAGAATATGAAACAGACTCAAGACTCCCAGCTGTCAGTACAGAGCCCAACACAGGGCTCGAACTCACAAGCTGTGAGATCATGACCAGAGCTGAAGTCCGACACTTAACCAGACTGAGCCACCCAGGCACCCCTTGGAAAATATTTTCTATTTAGACTTTACATTTGAATTTCAAATTTAATAATATTACATAAAAAGATAAATTGTCAGGACAAACAATAATTTCACCAAATTACAAAGTCATATGCAATAACATAATTTATTCCTATCTCATTATTTCTTAATCTGTTAGCTTTTTCTGCCTCTAACTCAAGGTGGCTCTTTACCACACTATCATGAAAAACAAAACAAACAAAAAACTTGACTTGAAAAAAGGAAAAAAAATAAATGTTCCATTGCTTACTACTTAACCAATAGCTGAGAAAAAAAAATTTAATTTATGAGGGAGCACATTTTGGTGGTGTTAAATTTTCTCACCTTTGGTAATTCTATTCCACTCTACTCAATTAATTTGGTTTTGAAATCTTTTTAAACGTGTATTTATTAACATCCTTCCTGTGAATATTTCACCCTGGAATAGGAAATGTAACCAAGTAACAGACTATGTATCAGAATGACTTAGCAAATACACATAGTTCATAAGTATCTCATAATAAAAAAGAAAAGCCAAAAGAACATCTATCTAGATATTCAGGTATAACATATATTGTTTTGAATACATGCATTTGGGATAATATCTTATTTTATTTTTAAATGTTTGTTTTTGACAGAGAGAGAGAAAGAGAGAGAAAGAGAGAGAGAACAAGCAGAGGAGGAGCAGAGAGATAGGGAGACAGTGGGTTCAAAGCAGGCTCCCCCCTGCAGCAGCAAGCCTGATGTGGGCTTGAACTCACAAAGCATGGGATCATTACCTGAGCTGAAGTCAGACACTTAATGCACCGAGACACCCAGGAGCCCAGAGATAATATGTTAGTGGTTATTGAGCTCTGGGCATTGAAATCTTTGTTTCCATCCGTAAAATTCAGTTTATATTCAAGATAAATCACTCGCATCAAAGGTAATTGATCTATCCCCACCCTTTCCTTCATAGTGTTTCTTAGATGTACAAGTGTCAAAAGGAAACATAACACACATTTCTGATAGATGCGATTGATGAGAGGGATCAAAGAGGGGAAAAACTTTTTCCAATGGACAATAATATGGGTTGTTTTGTAGCCATAAGGTGGTGGTGATGGAGTTGGCACAAAATGGTGAACACATGATCCCGGAGTACCCATTAGCAACACATTGGTCATCAGTTGTAACCAACCAAATAATGCAAATATTTTGACATTGTATCAAAATGGAGACAAGTGATGACAGGCAGTCGGTATCACTTCCAATACTGATTAATAAAAGCAGATGGAACAAATAGATCTGCTTTCTCTACTAAATATTCAATAATGAGTGAATAATTAGAAGCATCTATATAGATGGTAATGCAGAAATGTCATTAATGTGTCTCCTCCAATAAAAATACCTTTGTTTCTTCCAACCCTGATACACTTTCTTACTATGGGAATTATTTTATGATGATATTCATGGGAGGTTATATTGATTAGTATATTGATTAGTATATTCATTTTTTTAAATGCTTCCTTTTAATTTTATTTTCTGGTGCATTTAAAACCATTAAGCTCTGTGTTTGTATGTATATTTGTGCATGCGTGTTTTCACAGATATGTAACTCGATAATCCTGCCTAGGACTCACAATAACACAAAGTAGCTAGGACCTGCTTAGAACTTTTATCTACAATGTCATGTTTCTATGCATTTGAAGTCATTATTTTCTATTGATAAGCCCCCTAAGCATATTCTTGCATTAAGACCACTACAGAATAATCATGCTTTCTACTTACAAGGTATCACATTTTTTCCCTGTATTTTCCAGCTTGATTTCTTTCCCTATATTCTTTGATCTCATATGTTTGCTGAACAGTTGGCCTCCAGGAGATGGGTGAAAGTCAAATGACTTTTGGAATTGACTCACATTGACATAAGTCTTCCCACATTGATGCCGACCAGATTAGTTCTGTATCATTAATTATGATATTTACAAGCTCATTGTGATGGATTCTGGTTACAAATTATTTTATAATTCTCACTGAGAGATGAAGTCTAATTTCCTCACCCATTACCCTATGCTGGCCTTAGTAACTTGCTTGACCAATCATGTGGTAAAAGTCAATTCCAGGCCTTCTGAGGGTAAATCACACAAAACTGGAAACTACCATCTAGACCCCTAAAAAGATTCAATTTACAAGATTCAATTTACAAGCCAAGAATAATCATGTAAGTTCAACTAACTTGATGGGGAGACTACCTAGAGAGGTCCTGAGGTGTCACAGACAGGGAGAGGGACCTAGCTGAGTCTCGATTTCTGGGTAACTCTGCTCGGTAGTTGAGGAAAGTGGTTTTAGAGCCCAGAGGTCATCTTTAATTGAAGTGTCTCCTAGCAAAGTCCTATCTGAATTATTTGCCCACAAATACATGATACACAATAAAATGTTTTTAAGTTTTACAACAGTTGCTTATACAACTATCTGTGAACAAAATGGTCATAATACCCATTCTATAGTTGCTGAAGGCTAAGTCTTTTCCAGTATTCAAATATCTATGCTCTCAAATATTTGAACATTTATCTTTGTATAGTCTTGATTCCTTAAAATTTAAATATTTGACTTATTTTTCTAGTTTCTTAGAGCCCACATTCCATCTTGTCAACCACACACATTCTGTCAAATAACTTGAACACATCATCAGGGGACTGAACCAGGTTCAAATATAGATGTGTTCTTGGAACTGATCTAGTATTTTTGTTTCTTTATGTCTTAAGGAATTTCATTCTTTTTTTTTTTTAACGTTTATTTTTGAGACAGAGAGAGACAGAGCATGAATGGGGGAGGGGCAGAGAGAGAGGGAGACAGAATCGGAAGCAGGCTCCAGGCTCTGAGCCATCAGCCCAGAGCCTGACGCGGGGCTCGGACTCACGGACCGTGAGATCGTGACCTGAGCTAAAGTTGGACGCTCAACCGACTGAGCCACCCAGGCGCCCCGAGGAATTTCATTCTTAATGACAAGTACTACCCATAGAGTGATGGAAGACTGTTGATAATTTTGAGGATATAGGTGTTTACTTATATATATTCATTTATTATATTTTTTCAGAATACTTATTGTACATCACTGGAAACAAAAGCCTGAGTTTTGCCCTGTGGTTTCAGACTCCTGTTTTCTTTTACCTTGTAAGATTCTCATGTGTGTATGTGTGTGTGTGTGTGTGTGTGTGTGTGTGAGTGTGTGTGTATTCATACTTACACTTATGCACAATTCACACATACTCTTCAAAGATACAGGTGATCCAAATTTTATGTGTGAAATTCTCTGGAGAATAGGAGAAGTGAGAAATAATCTGATGGTTAATTTCAAGTGTCAATTTGACTGGCCGTGGGTGCCTAGATTAAACATTATTTCTGGGTGTGTCTGTGAAGATGTTGCCAGATGGGATTAACATCTGAATCAGTGGATTCCATAAAGTAGATGACTCTCCCTGGTGTGGGTGGAAACCATTCAATCCATTGAGGGCCTGAATAGAACAAAAGGGAGTGGAAGAAGGAATTTACTCTGTTTCTTGGCTGCCTATTGATCTGGGACATCAGTTTTCTGCTCATATACTAGGATTTTTTTAAAATAAAGTTTATTTATTTATTTTGAGGAGAGAGAGAGTGAGTGTGGAGGGGCAGAGAGAGAGAGAGAGAGAGAGAGAGAGAATCCTAAGCAGGCTCTTCATTGAGCCAGACTCAGGGATTGAACTCACAAACCATGAGATCATGACCTGAGCCAGAATCAAGAGTTGGACTCTTAACCAATTGAGCCACCCAGGTGCCCCATCTTGTACTAGGATTTATATCTTCAGCTCTCCTGGTTCTCAGGCCTTTGAACTCAGACTAGAATTACACCACTGGTTTCCTGGGTGTCTAACTTGGAGAAATTAGATCATGGGACTTCAATGCCTCCATAATCATATGACATCATGTGCCTCCATATATGTGGAAACTTATTCTAACTAATTCATATATATATATATATATATACACGTATATATACACACGTATATATATACACATATATATACACACATATATATACACACACATATATATATACACACACATATATATACACACACACACATATATATATATATATATATATATATATATCCTACTGCCTCTGTTTCTCTGCAGAACACTGACTCATGCAAAAATGTCCAAATTTAAGTGTAGCAAATGATACTTATATATTAGGATAGTAAAGGTCAAACTTTAGAGATAGGAACAAGAAAGGTAGTGCACATATTTGAGAATAAAATGAGAATAAAAACACAAGATGAAGGTATTAATTCGAGATCACCATATAAAAAGGAAATATCCAAAATTTCTGTAATCTATCAAGATTCACACTTAGACACACACATACACACACACACGTGTCATAGAACACTAAAAACAGAAACAAGTGAATATTGCTGGATGTGGTAAGCTATAACAGAAAGAGCAGAAGCTAAGGAGTCAGATGAAATGTACTAATCTCTGGGCGCCTGGGTGGCTCAGTTGGTTAAGCATCAGATTTCTGATGACTCAGATTATAGGTTATTACCCCGGGTCATGGGATCAAGCCCCCTTCCATTCACTGAGCAATGGAGCCCGCTTCAGATTCTCTCTCTTCCTCTGTCCCTTCCCTGCCCTCCCCATCTCTCTCTCCCTAAAATAAAAATTTAAAAGTAATAATTAAAAAAAAAGACGTATACTAGGCTCCTAGACGTATACTAGGTTAAAGGCTTGTTACCTTTTATTGTCTTCTTCCTTGCCTTGGAAATATGATATTTATAGCAAGTTTATTGAATTTTGAAAAGGATTAAATATTTGTATAATGTCCCTTTGATTTAAATTAATTAAATCCGAATTGATTAGTGATTCCTACCATGTGCCTGGCATAAGAAATAGCGGAGGACCAGATAGATAGTCATGTTTCCTGCCTCAGAACAGTGTATAATCCATGCTTATGAGTCATATAAGAATTAATGCTGGTTTATTTCCAGTCTTAAATCTTTATAAGTATTTTATTCAGAAAAAATAAGTTATGCAATTAATTAATTAAATCTCATTTTTCTCTGAAAGTATAGAGGGCAGGGTTTTACCTATTTTACAAAGTTGTTATAAGCCGGTCAGTGTCTCCTACTTACTCTTTCATAAGGGCAGATCTAGGGTATTTACTTATGAGTCAAAATAAGTTTTAAAAGTAGAAGATATTCAAAAAGTGTATTTTGTATACGTTCTTATTTACATTTCAATATAGGCTCTCATGACAAAGGATATCTCCAGGTATCTGAAATTTTTCCCTGCCAGATTTGATTTAGTTTATGTGATTGTATTTTATGGCGTCCCAACGTGGACTAGAAATCATTTTCAAAGTCAGAGTAACTTATTCTAACTAATTCTGTCATTTATCATCATTTTAAGTCTCTCTTGAGTAAACTGCAATTTGTAACAAATTGTACAATATGGTTTGGGGATGTGTCGTATTGTCTAGTATTGTCTAGAGGAGGTTAAAACACAGGCTGTCAAACTCTTTTCAATTAGGATTTTGTGTAGGATATGAGTTACAGTAAAACCATAAAATAAAATTTTGCAATTGACTTGAGAGAAGAATAAGAATTATTGTGCAGGCAGTTTGCCTAATATGGTCAGGCTTCTATAGTTTCATACCAAAATATAAAATTCACCTGGAAATCTAATGTTTTAAGTTTATTTAACACTATAGAATTCTATCCTGGGTAAAAATAAGAAATAATTTGATACTAGAATCAATCATTTGACTCAATCAGTTCAAAATGCCCCCTAGGTATTTTAAGTTATTCTTATCTTGTATGATTATTAGAGTTAAGATGGCATTTTCCTTTCCTCTTTTCTTTCACAAATAACAAATATCACATATGTAAGACTGCTGATTTTAGTTGTTTTTCTTAAAGTTTATTTATTTATTTGTTTATTTTGAGAGAGAGGCTGTGTGAGTGGGGGAGGGGCAGGAAGAGGGAGAGAGAGAATCCAAGCAGGCTCTGCATTGTCAGCACAGAGCCCGATGCAGGGCTGGAACTCGTGAACTGTGAGATCTTGACGTGACTGGAAATCAAGTTGGATGCTTAACTGACGGAGATACCCAGGCATCCCTCTGCTTTTAGTTTTAAGGAAGATTGAGGTTTCTGATTAAAATGGAATAGGGTATGAGTAGAATGTTACTACCTCCAATAGCTGCAAGAAGACGTAGTAAATAGTAAAAGTATCATCTGCTTTTAAACAATAAAGAGCTTTATAAGGATCAGGACCTAGAGACGCTATAGACATAGATACAGGATACTCTTAAAATTGAGCTGAAGGCAATACATCTCCCTAGGGGTATCTCCCAACCGGGGCTTGTGTTAGAGACTCAGAATGAGCAGTGGGTCTCAGTACGTTCTTACCGAGGGAGAGAAGGACTTTTGGCAGTCTCACTAAAGGGGAGTGGAAAAACTGAACGTAATGTGCCCAAATAATTGGCTGAATCCTGCTTTGTCCCGGCCTCAAGGATTTGTCAAGCTCTGAAACTGTGCAAGGTAAGACTAAAAATTTAAGCACTAACATAAGTACTAAAGCGAGTTTTTCAAACCAGAGATTAAAAAAAAAAAAGCCATTTTATCATCTGATCATGATAAACATTATCAACCCAGCCGTAAGATATGACACTCCTAAGTCGATATAGACCCATTAATATAGTTTCAAAATACCTTTAGCAAAATTTGACACAGTTAAAAGGAAGTACAGGCAAACCATGATCAGATAGCAATACATTAACACACCTTTCTCAGTAGCGAAGATAACGAGACAGAAATGTCACTCACTATATTGTAGATCTGACCTAACTGATTATCAAATTGAGCAAATTAGTATGTATGTATTCACACTCATACACACACATGCACACACACATGCATACAATGCTTTTATAGTACTATACAGTACTATATAAAATATATATATATATATTTAAATTGTATTGGGAACACTTACCAAAACATTTATCAAAATCTGTTACACAGGGGGCCATTAAACCTGCAATAAAATATTCCTAGTGTTTTCTCTGACCTCAATGAAATTAAGCTAGTAAACAAAACACAAAATATGCAAAATAAACAGTAAACTTCAATAATGTGGTAAGTTAAATTGTGACCTCCCAAAATTCATATATTTTAAGTCCCAAGCTCATAACTTTAGAATGTAACTACATTTGGAGATAAAATCTTCAAAGGGGTAATTAAGTTTAAATGAGGTCACATGAGTGGGTCATAGGGGTATGACTGTTTTTGAAAATAGGGCATTTTAAGAGGCAAATTATTTAAAATGAGGCTAATAGAATGGGGCCTTAATCAAAACTGGCCGAGTCCTCAAAATATATCAACCATCTGGCACCTTGATTTTGGACTTCCAGCTTCCTGAAGTGTGAGAAAATAATGTTTTTGTTGTTTGACCCACCCAGGCTGTGGCAATTTGTTATGGCAACCCAGGCAAACTAACACAATGAGATTGAAAACCAAGAAGAAATAGTAATAAAATTAAAATAGAAAATTAAAATTAAATGATAATAGTAAAGATATGACATTAAAGATAATAAGATGATGGACATTAGGCTCTTTCCATAATTTGGCTATTGTTGAGAGTGATGAATGGATAAAGAAGATGTGGTTTACATATACAATGGGATACTACTTGGCAATGAGAAAGAATGAAATCATGCCATTTGCAGCAATGTGGATGGTACTTAAAGGCATCATGCCAAGTGAAATAAATCAGTCAGAGAAAGACAGATACCATGTTTTCACTCATATGTGGATCCTGAGAACCTTAACAGAAGACCATGGGGTAGGGGAAAGGGGAAAAAAAAGTTACAGAGAAGGAGGGAGGTAAACCATAAGAGACTCTTGGATACTGAGAACAAACTGAGGGTTGATTGGGGGTGGGGGAGAGGGGAAAGTGGGTGATGGGCATTGAGGAGGGCACTTGTTGGGAATGAGCTCTGGGTGCTGTATGGAAACCAATTTGTCAATAAATTATATTAAAAAAGGATAATAAGATGAAGCTAAAGCAGGTTTTTGAGGGAAATTCATAAGAAAAGTACTTTTATTTAAAAACATAAAACTGAATATCAATAATCTAAGCATTTCAAATAAAAAACCTAGAAAAAGTGTAGAAAATCACATGTAATAAACAAAGAAAATAAGAAGCCACGAAGCAGAACAAATGGATATCTGTCTACCTACATATCTATTTATCCATTTATCTATTATCTGTCTGTCTATCTATATCTATCTATCATCTATCACCTACATTACAGATTAAACAACGTAAAAGTTCTTTGACCATATCGACACTGATAATACTTTACCAAGACTGATTAAGAGAAAAAATAAGTGAAAAAACTACTAGTTTCAGGAACTAGAAAACAACTTCTTAATAGATCTAGATCTAAAGAGCATATTAATGGCTTATCTGAAAAATTTTAGGCTAAAACTAAGAATTTAGACAAAATAGACAAATTCTCAAAAATAATACTTAAAATCCATTGACGTTGAAACGAAAATTGTGTAATCAAATGTTTGTTAAAGAAATGAAATCCATTTTATAAAAACTTACAAAAAGAAAACATTAGGGGCGCCTGGGTGGCGCAGTCGGTTAAGCGTCCGACTTCAGCCAGGTCACGATCTCGCGGTCCGTGAGTTCGAGCCCCGCGTCGGGCTCTGTGCTGATGGCTCAGAGCCTGGAGCCTGTTTCCGATTCTGTGTCTCCCTCTCTCTCTGCCCCTCCCCCGTTCATGCTCTGTCTCACTCTGTCCCAAAAATAAACGTTGAAAAAAAAAAAATTAAAAAAAAAAAAAAAGAAAACATTAGTAACAAATGTTACTATACATAGAAAAAATAACTAAAAGGTTATATAAGTGTTTCAGAAGAAACAAAAATAAAGATACTTTTTAACTATTTTTATGAGGCCAGCATTATCTTGACATACAACACAGACAAGGACATTACATGAAAGAAGATTCACAAACCTATTTGTCTATCATTAGAATAGATTTGAAATCTCAAATATTTGAAAATTTAATTTAGTGATGAGAAAATTTGATGTTACAATGGAAACTAAAGGTGAGAGCATAAATGTTGGATTGAAAATACTAGATAGTACAGATATCAATTATCTCCAATTGTTATAATGGGCTCAATAAAATCCCAATCAAAATACAACTGAGTATAGAAAGATTCAAGTTCGTTTCAAAACATATAGGGAAATGCAAAGTGCTGCTAACAGCAATGACAGTGTTGAAAAACATAGAAGCAAGAAACTTCCATAGCCAGACATAAAGCTATACTAACTGAGATTTTCCATTAGTAAATATACAGACAAAACAATGGGGCAGAACATAGACCCACTATTATTAGATCTGCTAGTATGTCACTTGAATTAAAACGAGGATAATATTACAACCTCATGAGAAAATTATTTTTTTAAATAAATGGCAATGTGAGAACTAGATATCCATAGAGAAAAGAGAAATTCTTGAACTCTAGCCCACACTATACAGAAAATAAACTTGGATGGAATATAGACCTAATTATGCAACGTTAGTGATAAAACTTCAGATAAAATGATAGTGTGGTATCTTCACAATCTTGGGGTAGATTGTTTTTTAATGAAACAGAAGATACAATGTACATAGAAATTTCAAATACATTTTTCAGAACACCTGCTGTGGGAGGGGCAGGGGGAGACGGAAAGAGGATCTAAGCAGGCTCCATGGTGATGGGCTTAAACTCATGAACAGAGGGACCATGGCCTGAGCTGAAGTTAGACGCTCAACTGACCGAGCCATCCAGGAGACCCTAGACTTTTTTTTCTCCCCAATTCTATACCTTGATATTTTATTCCCATAGCAGGTGGTTCTGAGAAACATATTTAAAATTTCCATGTAGATTGTTTCTTCTTTGTCTCATTAAAAAATAATCTACCCCAACATAGCGAAGATACCCTACTATCATTTTATCTGAAGTTTTATCACTTACATTTTGTAATTAGGTCTACATTCCATACAATTTTATTTTATGCGTACTTTCTATCTCTCAAAAATAAGCACTTAAAAAGAGTCTCATTCTCAGCAAGAACAAAAAATTTACAAAGTGAAAAAGCAAACAGTATGGTCCCGAAGCCAGTCACAAAAGAGCAAAAACTGTGTTATTCCACTATTTGAGGTACATAGACTAGTCAAATTCATAGAGATAGATAGATGATAGATAATAACAATAATAATAATAGATGATAGATAGATAGATAGATAGATAGATAGATAGATAGATAGATTGTAGAATGATAAATTTTAGGGGCTGAGGGAGAAAGGCAACTGGGTGATAGTGTTTAATGAGTACACAATTTTAGTTGCAGAAAATGAGACCACGTTGGAGCTGGAGAGGTGAAAATTGCACAACAATGTGAAAGTACTGAACACCATTCAACTGTCCAATTAGAAAGAGTTAAAATGATAAATTGTGTGTTATATATTTTACCCACAGTAAAAAACAACAGAGCAAACAAACACACTAAACACATGCACATGCACACACACATGCACACACTGACTCTCATTTTCTCTCTAATTAAAATCCAAACTCTTTTGACATTCGAAGGAACAACACACCTCTCTAATATAACTTTGTAATTCTCTCTTTCCCTTCCTATTCTCTGTTTCTGATACGTGGGGAGTTCTGTCTCATGGTTTTGTTTCATTGTTTTCTCTTCCTCAAGCCTATTTTGGGGGTGGGGGGGAGGGTTTCTTTATTTGCCCCATTCTCAATCTTTAGTGCCAGATAAAATACCATTTATAGAGGCACCACCCTGATAAACCCCCTCTCCTACTTCCACAAACACACACCATTCTCCCACTTCGCATTAAAAAAACACACATGCAAACAAAACAAAACAAAATAAAACACAAACAAACAAAACCACAGCACGTTAGGTATTGCCTAGCATTTTTTTCTTTACAGTGTTTACCACAATGCAAACTGGTTTTTGTTCATTTCCTTTTTACTGATTTTTTTTCTTCTGTAATCTGAATAATACCACTAAGCCTTGGAATCTTATTTATCGCCTTTATTACAATATCTTTACACTTAAAAATAGACTGCTAAAGCATATTTCAGAAAATATATGTTGCATAAATGGCATTATTTGCCATAGGTTTTCAGTATGTATCAAACCCATACTTGTTTGTTTTGGAAATAAACATATTCATTTCTTTGTTTCTGAAACTGAATAATATCTAATATGTTTCTGTGTTTTAGGTCTTTGTTTTTAACTGACAGACTTTTAGTTATATATTTTTAACAAAAGTTTGATTTAATCAGCATTAATCTATCAATATGAATGAGATCTTAAAATTAATGCTAGCTTATATATTATATACATATACATATATAGTATATATATTATGTTTAATATATTTTTAATATTTTTAGTATATATTTTTTTTTTTAGAGAAAGAGACAGAGAGTGAGCAGGTGAGGGTCAGAGAGAGAGAGGGAGACACAGAATCTGAAGCGGGTTCCAAGCTCTGAGCTGTTAACATAGAGCCCGATGCTGGGCCCGAACTCACCAGCGGTGAGATCATGAGCTGAGCTGAAGTGGCGCACCCAACCTCCTGAGCCACCCAGGCACCCCTATATACTTTTAAATGTTTATTTGTTTTGAGAGAGAGAAAGAGAGTGTTTGCCCACACATGTGGGGGGAGGGTCAGTGAGAGAGGAAGAGAGAGAATCTTCATCAAGCTCCATACCGTCAGTGCAGAACCTGATGCGGGGCTTGAACTCATGAATCATGAGATCATGACGAGATGGAATCGAGAATTGATCGCTTAATCAACTAACCACCCAGGTACCCCAATGCTAGATTATATTTTAAAGACAACTTGACTTAAAGTTCATATCTCTATCATTCCAATCTATAAAAGGTACTGGATACTCAGAATATATACTATATATATTACTATATACTATACTATACTATACTATACTATACTATACTATATACTATATATACTATATGTATACAGAATATATGCCATATATATATTATATACTATATATGTATATATCTTATTTTACTTAGTGTATATTTTTTTAAATCATATGAAAATTGATTTCCTCTGATCTTATATGTATATATACAATCTTCATAAGACTACTTTTCAGGAAGAAAAAACGTGAATGTCTTTTCAGAGAGGAAAAGTACTAAGAAATCACATTTTATGTTTGTCTTTTGAAATGGAACTGATTTGGCAATTTTTATATCGAGAATGGGGTCATAAACTCATGTGCCTTCAGACGTCATGTATATTTCTTCAATCTATGCATGTAATACACCAAATCATGACAACAGTAGTGATCTAATTGTAGAGAACTGAAGAGTACACAATTTACTGAAGTTATTTCTGTTTATTATGAATATTCTGCTAAGTAAAACATGTCTTGGGTACCTGGGTGGTTCAGTCGGTTGAGCGTCCAACTTCAGCTTGGGTCATGATCTCACGGTTCATGAGTTCGAGCCCTGTGTCGTGCTCTGTGATGACAGCTCAGAGCCTGGGGCCTGCTTCAGATTCTGTGTCTCCCGCTCTCTCTGACCCCCCCTGCTCACATTCTGTCTTTCTGTCTGAGAAATAAATAAACATTTTTTTAAAACGTTAAAAAAATGCTGATAATGTCTTCTATTACATCTTTACACCTATATGTATATATAGATTAACAGAAAAATTAACAAATTTAAGTATATAACTGCCACATGGTGAATGTGCTACATAGCCTGTCATATAGTGAATTGTAGGTACCAACCATTATTATGAATTGCAGAACTCATATTGGAAGAGTAAATACTCTTAAAACTTTGTTTTAAGCATATCTTAACAAAACTTTAGCTCATAATACATAAAGGCAGTACTAAACATAAAGTTTTCTTATACCTGAAATTCTGATAAGATGTTGCCCACATTGACATTAACTTTCCAAAATAATAACTACTTAGATATCAAATATAAGAATAAAAATAGTTGCAGTAACTTATTTTACTATCCTCAAACAGTATTTAGATACTACAACATGTTGTCATTCTTGAGACATGCTGGTAAATGAAAGCTATCTTATGAATGAGTATTTTCATGGATCAATCTTCCAAATTTAAAATGATTGCTAAATTATTTAACTGACAAGTAGGCCATTTGTTTATCTTGGAAAGTAGTTCATTTTTCTTTAATGCTTCTCGATTCATTTTTGTTCTAAAAATATTTCAAGAAAAATCAAATTTTGCCTCTTTATTCTGTCAAATTACTGAAATTTATCCAAGTTCCAGCTGCTTGTAATCAATCAAACTCCATTAAATGCTAAAAATAACACTTTAATACTGCTTATTTTCTCTCATAGATATTTGCTATAATAATGTCACTTTAAGAAAATATCTTCTAATTTTCCTTCTTATAAAAAAATCTCTTCATAATTCCTTTTTATTGATCTATGTGAGATTCATAAAGCAGCTGCCTATCATATTTGGCAGACCAAATGAAGGTTTATTTTTATTTTTTAAATGTTTATTTATTTATTTTTGAAAGATAGAGAGAGTGCAAGCAGGGGAGAGATGTGGAGGGGTGGGGGGGGAGTGGGAGGGGTGGGAGGGGTCGGAGGGGAGTGTAGTCAAGCAAGCTCGTCACTGTCAGCGTGGAGCCCCACATAGGGCTCATTGACCTTGAGATCATGACCTGATCTGAAATCAAGAGTCAGGCACTTAACCAACTGAGCCACACAAGTGCCCCCAGATGAATGTTTAAATATCTCTTATACTGATATATTAATGGTTCAAAACATGATGAAGATTTATTGAGATTCTAATGAGTACTTTGATTTTTAAAGAAAATACTGCAAGTCCATAACTAACAAGACATGTGTATATTTATGTCTTGAGTTCTAATATATATATATATATATATACACACACACATATATAATTAAAATAAATATATATCTAAATATATATGTATTTATTTATATATAAATATTTATTATATATAATATATATAATATTTAACAAATAGCATAGTATAACAATGGCTCCTATCTGAAATGCATTACTTACCAAATATTAAGATATGTTTAAAATTAAGTATAGTACAGGAAAATATGTAGTAAAAGAGATCTTTAATATATTCTATTATATTTATATACCTATACATCAAGATTAACAAAAAAAAAAACAACAGGACACACACACACACATATAAAGTAAAATAAGTTTATAATATATTGTTTACATAGATATAGCTAGACAGATCTAGATTAACAGAAAAAGTTACATTATGAGAAGTCACAGTTGTTATTTGATAATTTAGATATTTAGTCTATTAATCAGGTAAAAGTCTGAAAACTACACAAAGCCAATAGATATGGTCTGGAGAAGAGACGTGGTGAAGACAAATTATGGAGAGGGCATTTGGCTTCTATAGAGATTTGAATCTCTGTGGGGCTATCACTACCCTCTTTGCTTCATACTTATTGAAACACATTTAGGAAATCACCAAGAACTTGAAGTACCTATACATTGCCATTTGGAGAACACCATGGAATGATTCCTGACTCATGCCCAAGACAATCATAGGAGTAGCTGCTTTGGGTGGGTCTGCACAGAGGATGTGGGGCACAGATAATGGGTCGTGAGAGGTAGAGACTCAGCTCAGACATTTTAAGAGGAGTCCAAGAGAACCACAAGGAAACGCAAGGAGACTTCAAGAGAGAGGGTCTATGTGGAGAGGATAATAGTGATGCTGGGGACAGGTGAAATGTTCCTTGATTTCATCACAGACATTGGGAACACAGGAGACTCTGAGAAGCATCTCCTTGAGTCCGTGAGAGAGGATAAGTTTGGGGCATCTGCCAGTGCAGAGTATGAAGCAGATTACACAATCTCCCATTACACACTGGGAAAGAATGTCCCTTCAACCCTTTCTTAACCTTTAACACTGGCTATGTGCCAACATAATGTATGTTTTTTTACTCACCTTAAGTGACAAGTCCTAATCTTGATTTAGGAAATAAAAGTTCCAGTCAAAATTAGTAACTCATATTTCAATCTCTACTCAAAAATAAGAATTATTTCCCTCTCGATTGCTTACCAGTCCTCCATGTCTCCTGTTATCAAGATTTGGGCTGGAGCCACAATAATGTCACTGTCTGTACTTGGCTGCTTAGCTCATTGGGATGGGAGACAACTTCATAGCCCCACTGTGACAGACAGAATAATCACCGTCCCAAAATGCCCACATCCTAATCTTCAGGAACCTGTTAACTGGTTACGTTCTGTGGAAAATGGCCTTTGGAGATGTGATTAAGTTGAGGATCTTGAGATGGTAAGATTTTCCTGGATTAGTATGTAGTCACAAGGGTCCTTGTAAGAGGAAGATGGGAGGGTTAGAGTCAAAGAGGAGATGCGACAATGGAAGCACAGGTGACTGCCAAATAGGTAGATATAGATATTGCTATGTATGCACTTACAGAAAGAGAGAGAGAGAATAGATAGAGGTCAGGCTTTGAAAATGCTGCGCTGTTTGAAGCGGAGTAAAGGGACATAAGCCAAGAAATCAGGTGGCCTCTAGATGTTAACAAGGCATGGAAACGGATTCTCCCCTAGAACCTCCAGAGGGAATGCAGTCCTGCTGACCCACTTTACACTTTTGACGTCCAGAACTGTAATATGATCATTGTGTGCTGTTTTAAGCCCCTAAATTCGTGGTAATTTATTATAGCATCACTGGGAAACTAATAGATCCGCCCACCAAATTTTAGAGTTTCAGTGGATGGTTAAGTGTAAGGGCAGAAATGAAGTCTGGAGCTAAGAGGGACACCGTCTGGTAGGGCCAACTCTAAATAGCTCTTTCCAGGCTTTCTAAATGTGAAGTGTCCTTGGATCAGTGTCCTGAGCTACAAAAACTCTAATTTTAGTCTAAATTCCAGCACACTTTCATCCATCTTCCAGTACAAATGTAAGGAACGTATCGTGAATATTTAGAGACTTCCATAGCTGCCAGAAACTTGTTTCAAAAGACGCAGAAATTCAGCCAGAATCACAGACGCCTTGTTGGTTTTGAGTCCAAATGGCCTCAGAGGTTATTTTCTTTAGATTGTTCATTTGGCACTCCAGCTTCTGGTAATCAGGTGGCTGCCATTGCTGTAACATTTTCTAAAACAACCGGAGACATGTTGGCCCGGCTCCGATACAAATGTCTCTTCCCCTTGGGAGAGAATGGCATCTTCTAAAATAACTTTCATCTTCTGCTTGTGGCGACGCAGCCCTTTTATACGAATCCTCCTTCCTTGGGTCAATGACCATGCTAACACCTGTACAGGCATGTCCTATTATATAGTTTTATTTGGGACGGTCTGGACTCTCCTCTCCTGAAATAAGTTTTTTCTGGACAGTCCATTTTGTTTTGTCTTGCTTGAGACTATACAGAGTGTGATACAAGCACGTTACATTATCATTCTTGTCTGCCTCTTCTAAGGATTCTCTTAGTACTCATAGAAGATTATAACATCATCCCTAGAGCATCGCTGGCTGCATTCATAAACTCTTACCTTCCTTTTGCTGGACACGCAGTTCACAAACACTCTGAAGTTACCCCTCGAAAGTGACCTCGTCACCGTCCGTTGGAATTCAGCAAATGGACAGTGGGCTTTGGAATCCCACACTCCTCCCTGCAAACCATTTCGACAGTGCCATCACCATCTGTCAAAATAAACCGACTGCAATTCCAAGAGTTTTAATGGGCTCATTATGCAGACCCTCCCTAGCCTGAAATTTTAGCAAGCCCAGATGCAGGCCCTATATTGAATGGGTACAAATCACAGTTTACAAACTATGGGAGATGAGATGTAGTGCATTATTTTCATTTTTATTTTTTTTCTGTTAGTCCATTTAATCTTGGCTCGAAAGCAAACACGACTCCAGCTGACAGTGAATTCAAACTCTGTCATTCTAGGGGCCGTCTCTGGGCTGAGTTTTGTTAATAAATCAAAATATTATATGGACACAATTACTTCCCTGAACAGAGCTCTTCCTCCTTCTAAGAGTTGTGGTTTTGTATTACAGCATAATGGTTTTATAAAAGGCTAATATCTGAAGCCTGTAATTATTCTAAACCTCTGTTACTAAACCTTTCATCTTTAGTTCAGTGAATTTGTTCCAGATGAGGGAAGGCCATATATATCAACATGCTTTATACATTGTGGCACTTAAGATTTTATTTGAAGTTACCTATTTTAGACGACAAAATTAATTTCATACGTGAATAAAGTGAGGCCATACTATTACGATTTTATGTGTCTATTGAATCCACAAAATCTCATTTCACTCCCCATAGGTATCATATGAACTAAAATTTAGCCACGAGAACATGCAATGCTATGTTCATCTCTGTCCCCCACTGGAAAATGTTTCCCAGGCTTCCTCATCTCTGTCTCCACTTGTGACACCTGTGCACATTTTTTAGGCTAATGAACAAAATTTAAAAACACACTGAATTTGAAGTATATGGAAAAGCCCGTCCTTATCACTTTACCTTTTCCTTCTCTCTTACCTTCTAGTGATTCTACCCCCGCCCCAAATCAGTTCTTGTATTAGGCTCTGCTTCCTGGGGACTGAGATGAAGACATAGGGGTTTGGTATAAATATTTCAACTTGTTGCATTTTACAAAAATATTTACCATTCCACGGCATGTAATCCTAATGCCAAAAATTTCATTAGGTTATTAGCTCCCACTGTGAAAACTACAAGATTTCAAAGTGTGTCCATTCGAAAAAAAATCTCTCCCCAGTATCATTGGATATGGCTGTGGGGGAGGAGAGGGTTGCTTAGAATATGTTCACTCTGCTGCTCACCCAGTGTCAGAAGGGCACTGTGCTTTTCAATTGCTGCCGTGCAACTGAGCCCTTAACACTCTGTTAACATAACAGATGTTATTGCTTTGATCCATGCATACATGGGGAAAATGTCCTACTCCAAAAATGGCTTCTCTAATTTCTCCCTCCACCCACTATGTAAAACTATTCTATGAATTGGCATTAGGTTCATTCAACAGAAACTCCAAATGATATGGCCTTAACAAGATTAAAGTGCCCTTGTCTTTTATATTTACAAAGGAAATCTAGTCCAGTTTTGCTAAGGACAGTTGAGACAAGTCATCTGAAAACCAGGACCCTTCTACCTCAATGCTCTACAGCCTTCATTCTTAGCAATAAGTTTTCCATCTCATAGTCCAGAATGGCTGCTTGAGTTCCAGCCATCGGAGAACATTCCAACCAACAGGAAAGAAATGAAGAAAGATACAATGTGTTTAATTCTACCATAAAAATTCACTTCCCTTGAACTCGCTATGTGACCCTAGTCCTGGACTCTGTATCTTTTATGGGAAGTCGATTGTCTAAAATTTCAGACCTGGTCTGAGAAAAGAGTAGCAAGTTCCGAACACTCACACCAGAATCTAAGTCTCATGATTCTGTCTTTGACTAGAATTGCATTCCCTATACCTGGTCTGGTACAGAAAAAGAGTAGTTGGAGGTGAGTGGCAGGATGGAGAGGTACAAATAAAAGAAATTAAAAAAAAAAACTTTCTCAGCAAATATTGCTTAAGGCAAATATTTTATTTTACACTGGAACCAGATATTTTGGAAAAGTTCAGATATCGGTATAATAGTTTCACAGCTGTAATGTGTCATTGAACCACTTTAACCTCAGGATGTTCACGTTATTCAGGCAAGGGTTTCCCAGACTTGTGAAGAATGGGGTACATTGTCAGCTTAGATGATTGATTTATTGATTTACTTCTTACCACATATATTTCCTCATATATGTAACTTTATTGGGGTGCTGCTGAGTTAGTATAACTTAAGTCAGGCCAGGTTGGTAAGCTTTTGAAAATCTGAAGATAAAAACTCATCCAGCTCTAAATGTAATTGGTAATGTAAATGTAAATGTAAAATGTAATTTCCTGGTACTTAACGAGGGGTGCATTCGTTTTTTATTGCTCGTGTGCCTGCCTGAACTCCAGCTCCCAGAAAATTGTTTTCAATGGCACAATGATAGACCTTAGGCATTTTCCATGTTGAGAAACTCTAAAGGAAATTCTAAGCCCTTGAAGTTAACAACGGTGCAAAAGTTATGAGAACTGGTCCCTGACCAGAGCTATCGAGTGAACCTGAACTGAAAAAAGAGCAGAGATGTCTATGGGGTAAGCATTCATGGTGCTGAGGAATCACTGGGAAGTCCAGTTATTGAAAAAATGTGTTTGAGGAGGAAAGTAATGCAGGGGCTTAACTTCTGTGCACTCATTTTGCAATTATCTTTGCAGCATCCAACTCACACATAAAAGAATTTTGCTTTTCCATAGAAAGCTGTAAATTAAAAGACGGGAGTGTGTTCTAAATGGTCTTCTAGGAAACGGACTTCCTGTGATAACCTGGGTTTTGCATCGTTAGTTATGACAAATATTTTCCATAACATCAAGGCTTTAAAAATTCTCCTGTTGCCTTTATTGGGAAAAATAAAGCTGGCCTCAATATGCAAGCAAACATTTGTTGCAGATGATCAGAATATCTTTTTCTCAGTTCTCATGTTAAGATAAAGAAGCTGGGAAACCCCAAACAATGATCTTTCACATATCTGGTCTGGGAAAAGAGAATCTATTTTTGCAAATATGCACGCATGGCGGGAAAGTAGAAGACAGATTCTACTCAGCTGAAGTTCCTCTATCTTACCAAAGTGCAAAAGAAATTACAAAAGAAGCCGTAAAAAAGTCTTAACGCCGTGCTTATATCAGGTCTAATGACTGCACCAAAGGGCTTCTCTGCGAAGCTCACCTTCCGTGATGCTCTTTCTTCCTGCTATGGACTGTTGCAGAATACTGACACATAACAAAGAGGCTATGTGTATCAGAGGCTGCGAGGTAAGGTCACATCATATTTAAAAACTAATGTTTTGACAAATTTCATAAAGCTTCTGGCAGGGGAGACTGGTCTTATCACACCCTCTAAGAGACAATTAAAGATCTGATGTTGCAGAAACATTATGCCAAAAACAATGGAGACCTGGACGGGTTTGAATTCAGGTTCTGTTACTTACTAAGGGAAGCAAGTGGCAAGTTTTTCTCTTCTTTATTTCATTGAATCTAACAGTGTTGTCATTTGTAAAAGGAGCATAAGAGAATTAAATAATCTATTTAGAGTCCCTGTCATAGCTCTTCTTCCAAAATATTTCTTCAAGAAATTATGAATATTGTATTGTTGGCTATTGTTGCATTAAGTTTTTAAGTTTGAATTTAAGCTTGTCATTATTTTCTAGTTGGCAGAAATTAGGATAGAAGGTGAATTGTTAGGATAGAAGATAGAAAATTGTGGGAAAATAGGTTCAAGAATTCCTTATGCTTACATAAACGGGTTAAAAAAACTTAGGGCAGAAAGCCTCCACCACGAGGTGAATAAGCCCAAGGTTAGCTAGCGAGACATTATAATGGGAACATGAGTACCTCGTTATATCAGCTGCAGGAATTTGCTTTCCATCCAATGCCAAAATACTACTGTGCTTTGATCACAAACTGCACTTGCCCCCCAGACCCTTTGCTTCTTACACAAGTTAATGATTACTATCAGATTGTTTTCTTCACGTTCACCATGTGTGTGAGATCTTGAGAGCTCAATAAATATGGAGACGAAAACCCCGTTCGGGGCTCTTGTCTTCTCCTGGACATTATGCTCTGTCATATTCATTTCTGCATCTGTTCTCTTGCTGGACAAGAGAGAACTCCAGACTCAGTCTCTGACAGAAGATGATCTATGAAAAGACTCCTTTACAACAACCATGAAGTAAGCTTTTAAATCTTTCACAAATTCCAAAATAATATCAATGTGACACACATTAATTTTGCAGAATAGAAATATGGTCTTATAACTCAAAGGGATCTTAAAGATAAATTATATTCTTCAAATGCTACACAACAGAAGAGTCATATGATGAGGAACATACCATCAATTCTGTCAACCAGTGTCGAGTAGGTTGGTGCCTAGTATGGTATTGTTTTGAAAATACAAAACTATATAGAATGTGACACTTTTCCTTAATTAGCTCATATAATTATTAAGAGAAAAATTCAGAAGTGTAGCCCATATGCTTCAACTGGACCCGATACTCTATTGCTCTCATAATATTGTGTGAGGAAAATAATTATCTTAGTTGGTCTTTAAAGAATACTAACAGATTTTAATCTTTAGTATGCTCTTAGAGTAGACAAATATTTTGCTTATGACGCCTATGAAAAACCACGTGTCCTTTTTCTCACGTGAAATAAAATAAAATATTTGTGTTTGTTTCAAAAATAGAATTATATTGAAAACACTTGTTTACAACATGGTAGAGATTTGTACTCTTCATAGGGGAAAAGATTTTCGAAGTTAAATTATTTATTGTTACTTGTTGTTAATGAGCATATACGATTTCTAGGTTAACTGTTTCGATTTTAATATATACTCAATTTGCCTATCTTGATGGAACGCAGTGTGGTTTTTCAGTATTGATGTGAAAGGAGTAAAATGATATCAAATTTATTTTTAAAAATCACTTGATTCAAGTGTGGTCTTTGTTAATACAACTTTATGTAAAATATAGGTAGAAGTTTACAAATGCCACTAAATATCATTTCAAATAAATAAATGTTAGAATATCTAATGGGTCAACTTCAATGAAATTAATTAACTATGTATAAATATTCTGCAGAATCTGTGCAGGAATTTTAAAAGGACTTCAATTATGGGCAAAAGATAAATTTTGAATAGATGGGAAGATATAGAATTTCCCTTGTGGGAAGTAGTATATATTTCAGATATGATAGTTCCTTACAGATTGAAGCATAAATATGGTAAACTCACAATCAAATCATAAAATTATTTTTGGAAAAATTGATGAAATTATTATAAATATTATTCACAAAATTAATGGGTGACACATAGTAAGAACATATTGGTAACAGGGTGGTAAGGAGGTCTTGCATTTCCAAACATTAAAATTCTTTATAAATCTAGAATCATTTTAAAGTGTTGGCATTTGTGGCATTTGATAAATAGATAGACAAATACAAACAAAATCATCCAGAATAGGTATTCATCTTTAATTTATTATGTTATACTCGGAACATCTATTATTCAAGAAATCTCACCACTACAACTTCTATACTTTTCTCCAAATTGAATGGAAATGTAATATTTATGTATAGGTAAAAATGGACTGTGTAGAAAACCTTCGTGAATAACATGATAGCAGTTTCTTCCTGTTTAATAAAGATGGTATTAAGATTTGCAAATTGTATTTGAAACACTTAACAAATGGCGTATGACTGTGTTATACTCCAAAATAAAATTCAGTTGGGATTTACAATAATTAAAAATCTTGTAGCATAATTAAATAAAAATCATATTAAAGAAAAAGCCATACAAAACATTATTCTAGAACAAAGAGTGGTGGAAGCTGGCGATAGATTTGGTTAGGGCTTTTAAGAAAGTATGTATACGTGTCTTTTTTTTTAATTTTTTAAATGTTTATTTAATTTTGGCAGAGAGTGGGCGGGGGGGGGGGCGGATTTCAGAGAGAGAGGAAGACACAGAATCTGAAGCAGATTCCAGGCTCTGAGATGTCATCACAGAGCCCAACGCGGGGCTCGAACTCACCAACCCTGAGATCATGACCTGAGCTGAAGTCGGACACGTAACCAACTGAGCCACCCAGGCACCGAGTGTCTTTCTTGATATAAGAAACTGCTGAACCTGTAAGCACATTGATGACTCAAGTGGCATCGCTCTTTTTTTTTTCTTTCCTTTTTCAAATTTTATTTAAATTCTAGCCAGTTAACATACAGTGTAATATTGTTTTCAGGGGCTGAATTTAGTGATTCGTCACTTACATACGACACCCAGTGTTCATCACAACGTGTGGTAGTGGCATCTCTTGAATGTTGCCAGTACACAGATCTATTACAGGGCAAGCCTATGACTCAGTCACAACTATGGGTATCCCTGCAAAAGGTAGAATCAAACAGAGAGGAAAAGAATATCTGCCCCAGTATTACAAATATGTGTATGGAGATGAGAGAAAAAGTAAGGATGTGAGTTGCCTTCCAACCTCCACATCTGTTGTGATCCTGCATCCTAATTTGAAATTACATTTATCATCTCACCAGATAAAGATCTGATTCGAGGATCCTCACAGGGTGAGCACATTGTGGGGTCCAGAGGGAAACCACGGGCCCGACTCCAGATCAAAAGCTTGTTCTAGGTAGACGTGACCTTATTAACAGAAGCTGGCTTAAGTACTCTTACTCTCACAAAATCAATCAGAAACTTTTTAAATCTTTTCTAGAAGAAGAAAATGTCATGAAGATAGAAAAAGTGAGTAGTTTAGAAAAATATTCACCTTCACAAGAATTCAGTGGCTATATGACTTCAATAAGAATTCAAAGCCTATTATTACTAGCAAATAAACAAGAGAAAAAAAATGACCACTTTGAAATTGAGATTATAAGATTATAAATTAATGAGGAAGAGTAAGTACATTGTGATGTTAATACTGTGGGAAATTGAATCTGTTAAGTCTGTACAAACATTCAGAATGCAGAAGCAAAAGACAAAAAGTGAAAATAAAGATAAGGTAGATGATAGATACAGAGAAAAGATAATATAAAGATGTGTTCATTCTAAAAAAGAGCCTAAATGTCCAACAACTGATGAATGGATAAAGAAATTGTGGTTTATATACACAATGGAATACTACGTGGCAATGAGAAAGAATGAAATATGGCCTTTTGTAGCAACGTGGATGGAACTGGAGAGTGTGATGCTAAGTGAAATAAGCCATACAGAGAAAGACAGATACCATATGGTTTCACCCTTATGTGGATCCTGAGAAACTTAACAGAAGACCATGGGGGAGGGGAAGGAAAAAAAATTAGAGAGGGAGGGAGCCAAACCATAAAAGAGTCTTAAAAACTGAGAACAGTCTGAGGGTTGATGGGGGGGGGGTGGGAAGGGGGGTGGGTGATGGGTATTGAGGAGGGCACCTGTTGGGATGAGCACTGGGTGTTATATGGAAACCAATTTGACAATACATTTCATATTAAAAAAAAAAAAAAAGATACCGGAATAGAATGAACAAAGACAAAGAATGAAAAAAGACAAAATAATAATTTGGGGGCTGTAGAGGAGACCATGAAAAGGTCTAAATCTATATGTCAGAAAGGGTTATTGCAAACCAGGTGAAATTAGTAGAAGGAAATGAAAAGCTAGATATTTGCAGACACAGTTCTGGCATTCCAAAGATAAAGAAAAAAAAACCTTAAAAGTATACATATTATGAATTACTTACAGCTGTTTCTTGTACACATACCTCTACTGAGAATTCTACGTTCTTTCTACTTGTTTTTCTTTTTTATTATTTTCTTCCCTATCCAGTTTACCTAGATTCTAACTACTAAATGTCTCCACCCCTGCCAGGGTCTTAAGTTAGTAAACTTCTCATTTGGAGAGCTACAAGCATCACAGGTGAGCTTGCCAGATCTTTGCAGGACCCATGAAAACCATTCTACATGTTATGACTAGATTATACACTTAAAATTCGCCCGAAGAACCCAGTATACAGCTACTCAGTGACTCTCTGTGGTCTTAGGATAAAGTTAAGCATCCTTACCAATTGCCTCTGACCACTCTCCAACTCCTTTTCTTGGAATCGCCATGATGTCCTGTCCACATTTTATTGTGCTACCATATTCTTTCTCTTTCCAGGTTTTTCCATACTCTGATCTTTCTACCTAGGACTTTTCCTTACCTCATTCTTCACACCTATCAGGTCAAATCCCCCTGAGATCCTTCCCGAACAATAAATATTGGAATTTGTTCCTTCTGCATGCCCTGTCATACTTGTACCTACTTTTCAGTTGTTTTTCTTTCTTAACCTATTACAAACCCACTGCCTAGTTCACAAAAGACACAATGTTGAAAGAATGATTTATATTTGTATTAGTGTTGTGTTTATCTCTGGGTATATGTGGTTGTGTGTTTATATGTGTGAAAGAGATGGAGACAGAGACAGAGAGAGTATTGACCTACTATTTCATCTATGACTATTTCTGGGTAGTGAAATTAGGGATAATTTTTATCTTCTTTTGAAACCTTTCTGCATGTTCCTTATTTCCCATAGTTCATATGAATCACACTTTATTGAAGAAATTACTAAAAGCTTTGGAGAGAAAAATGCAAGATAGTGTGACATTCTCTATTTCTTGAGGTCAGGTATTAGTTTTCTATTGCTGCTATAAAATCTTACCAAAATTTGATTGCTTACAACTTTATTATTGTACTGTTCTGATGGTCAGGATTCTGAAGCATGTCTCACTGCACTAAAACCAAGGTGTTAGCAGCTTGCTAGTTTTAAGAGGTAGTCCATTTCATTGCTCATTTGGGTTTGGGGGGAGAATTCCATTCACACAATTATAGGACTGACATCCTCATTTTTTTGCTAACTGTAAACTGAGAACTATCCCCAGTTTCTAGAGGTCACCATATTCATTGGCTCATAGCTATCTTGTTCACAACCAGCAATGGAAGATCAAGTCCATTCACAATGCATCTTTCTGATTCTTCTTCCATTGCCATATCTGTTGATGATGACAGCAAAGAATGGTTCCCTGCCTTTTAGAATTTGTGAGCTTGGATTGACTCCACCTGGATAATCTAAGATCTCTGGCTAGTTGAAGATCCTTAACCATATTCACATCTGCAAACTCCCTTTATGCCAAGTAAGGTAACCTAGTTACAGAGTCTGGAGGTTAAATTATAGACATCATTGGGGGTCCGTTAATCTTCCCATCAAAGATGGCAAGTCAGTTATTCAAACTACATTACTTGCTTTCTCAGTTTTAGTTATTGAAGATCAAATAAAGGTTTTACTGAGTCTGTCATTGCACTTAAATTTTAACATTTATAACAGGGGAAATATGTAGTGAGATTCGATCAAAAAATACATATATTGATTCCAGTTTTTAGTACCATCAAATCTTCTGAAGGCAAATTGGATCACCCATTTAACAAAAATATCATGCAAAAGTTAGTAAAAAAAAAAAAAAGGAAGCAATGCAATCTTTACTTATTAACATTGTTGTAAATCTATTAAGGAATTCTTGATTTAACACATCAATGATTTACTATTTTTTGCTATCTCACTTTTCATTTCAGTTTGCAGTGATGCAATTTTTTCTTTATCTTTTATCATGATACTAATGAAAGATTGTTATAAATTATTAGAACAATCATCGTCAACGGCAGCTTGAAATCTTCCTTTTTCATTGGTTTTGTCCTTCTAGTTCCAATCGTTATTTTTTCTAGGTCTAATTAAATATGTTTATTTCATTTTTCTATAAGGAGAATTAATTTCTCTGAGTGTCTTGTCTTATATTTCAGATTTATTCATTATTTTCTAAAGTTTTTCATAACTCACATATAAAATTTAATGTCAAGGTGACTAATATCTATAATAATAAAATCAGACATCTGATATTTATTTTTGCCAAGAATAAAGAGGTTTCTTTTCTTTGTTAGTGTTTAAAGCAGTGCCAAATATTATTGTGAGTTCAAGCTACACGCAGTGTAATTATCCTTTAATACCATTTTGTCACAAATGGCAAGAGAGTAGTTTATATGGTTATTTTTCTGGTGATGTGCTAGGGAAATGAATTATAACATAAATCAATATCTACTTAGAAAATACTCAGTTACATTGTTGTACACATAATACTATAACATATGGAAGAGAAGCAAGATGTAACAGACCTAGGTTTTAATATTTCTCAGGTCTGTCAATTCCTACTCATTTTTACCACTCCATTCTTAGTTTCTCTATTAGGTAAATATTGATATTAAGTGACAGTGTCTTTTTATATATGTGCAGTTTCATTCCTGCTAGGTTTTCTCTTCCCACCTCTTCCATGTTACCAAGGTGATCTCCTGTCCTTTGCTGATAGATGGTGGACAACCCACTTCTCTTCCTTCTCTGTACTCTTCATAGTCTTGCCCTCAGTAACCTCATCCTCCTCTCTAACGTCAATCATATTATGTCAATGATTCTGCAATTTGTATCTCCCAGACTTGTAGTTGTCCTGATCCACATGTTCAACTGCTATGCTGACATTTCCACTCTAACTTGAAATCCCAGCAATACCTTAGACTCAAAAATTATGAAATAGAGCCTATTTTCCTCTTCCCTAAACTGATTTCAGTGATGCTAATAACAGTCAAGGACACCAGCAGCCATTGGTACAGCATGCAGACACCTAAATCATTCTTGGAAAATCCCTCTCCCCTGTGTTTTTGAAGTCTGTAAGGTATTTTCAATTGTATTTCCTAAATTTGTTTGAATTTATCCACTTTTTTTTAGATTTTTGTTTAATCTCCATTACCACCACCTCTTACTTGTACTCTGGAAGATTCTGCAAAATAATCTCCCTCCATTCATCCGGAGCCTCTTCCAATCCTTTGTCTCCACTCCTGACAGGGTTTCATGTTTTTGTTGCTGTTTTTTAAATAAATAAAATAGGATTAGGTGTTACCTTTCCTTCAAAACCCAGTTCATCCTCATATGTTCTTAACATGACCTTCAGGTGCAGTTGATTTTCCAGACTCAACTTTGGCTATTTTCTTTTTCAGTTTTTGGATCCTAGCCCAGGTCGCCTTTGCTTTTCAGATCTTGTAACATTTTGCCCACTCTCTGCATAGCAAAGCTATAAGTTTCAATTTGTTAATTTCTCTTTGTCCTTCAGCTCTTTGCTCAAAACTCACTACTTCAGGGAATAAATCAAGTCAGTAAGGTAAAATGTTTACACCAAAACTTGCAGGGATTTAGAGGTAGGGCAAAATTTTATCAAAATGACAACAGTAACAACATGATTAACATGAACAACCACTCACAACCATGCCATGTGGTGGGCAAAAATGTTATCAGATTTCATAGATGTGGACAATGAGTTTTCTGTAAATTGCTCAATGTAACACAGACAATAAGGGGTGAAGGCATGAGATAATCTAAGTAATTTGAGAGGAGGGTCATATAATTAATCATAATATTGCCTCAGAATCAGGGTTCTCTTCCATGTTAATCTATTTCAACTTAAAAAAAAAAAAAAGAGGCATGACCGAAGTCATGAGAGTGTTTGGATTATTATGGAAATGGTGATTCTGCCTGATCTAAAATGTAGTCTACAGAGTTCCTAAATTGTCTGTATTTCACAATGATTTTTCCCCTGATTTTGATGAGAAATATTTTATTGTACAGATTTATCATCATTACTGTGTATCATAGTTGAAAATGTTAACTTAATCTGATAAAAGACATTCACTGTAAAAAATTGTTTTCAATATTTTATTGAGTGATGAAATAAAATACAGTATGCCTTTAACTCTCATGTAGTGCTTGTGGTTTGGGCATCTTTAAATTCAATTTACATACAAAATAATTTATGAGGGACAAATTTTGGAATTGAAGATTTTATTGCTGCTGATATTTCAGAATTATTTATCACTAAATATGGTATTATGCTAGGCTAGAGTTGTATATAATGATTCATAAAATAATTACTATACATCAGACAATAAGGGCAAGAACATTTTAAAAAGTGAAACATGACCTTGGAAGTGGACAGCTGAGATCTAGACTATAGTGTTTTCTATTGACATAAACTGTTCCATATAACATTAACACCAAAAAAGAACATTCCACGATCACTATGGAAATAAAAACAAGACTACTCTGGATTCACATCTGCACACAGGAGAAAGAGAAGGAGCTTTGCTACTACAAAAATAACCAAAAACACTCTCTGGCTACCATGCCTGGAAACTGCCTCTTTGCCAGTGACACCTCTAGCCCTCCTTCATTTCTCTCACCTTCTAGAGCCCCAGTTCTTGAGTCATCCCTGTTTCTTGGCAGCCTGAAAACCAAAGTAAATGGTTGCATATAAACAAATGAATCCTTTCCAAAATCACTAAAGCAGTGTAAGCCCTAGAGAAAGACCTTCATAATTCCCTCTTACTTAAACATTCAGAATTCCTTTGTGTTGTCTCCTTTGCTGCAATAAACTAATAAACCTAAATTATTTTTTTTTAACCACAATCATCTTCCAAGTAGTCTTTTGGAGCCAGACTTTAACAGTGCTGTGCAAGGAAATTAGATCCAGTTTGGTTGGAACTTAATTTTCAATGAGGAGTGATAGGTAACAATTTTGAAACTCTGGCAAAGGCCAAGTTATGCAAAGTTAAATATGTGTCATTAATGTTTCTTATTGTATTTTATAATTATTCAATGCACAAATTAATTTATACAGGTCCGACAATTAATATCTATAATATATAAATATGTAGCTTATATTTTATTGCAAAAGGTATGTGTATACGTGTATACATATAAATGTGAGATCTACTTTTCTTCTAACTTCATTAGGATTCGGTATGTTGCCTTAAATAAAGCCTTTATGTGGATTTGGTTTTATTATTTCAATGGTAGTTCATCGCAGCCCTATGTGTTTATATCCAAGTGTTTTTGCTTTTTTTTTAACGAAAGCATAATAACATTTAATGTAATGATGCTGCTGCTTTATGAATTTCAAACAGAACCTTTTCTGTTATCTTGGCCCCAAGTTGAAAACGATGCATTCCTCTTACCAGTGGGGCACTGTCGCAGAACAATGTGGAACTTTCATATTACCAGTCTGTGAGGAAATAAATCACAACCATCCTTAGTGTATTATAAAATTCTGCAGAAATAGGAAATACACAAAAGTACTATTTTCTTACTTCAGTTTATCTCGAAAATGAAAGTAAAAGGAGTATAAATTTTTACCTTCATCAATATCATTAAGGGGAATATTCTGGAAATTGCTTTACAGGAGAAAATAATGTTGGTTGTCCCTTTCCATGAGAAAACAGTTTCCTAGATTCTTACTGAATATCTATAAAGTCTTAATAGATAAAGGTCAGGAGATTTCCAGTGATCTAGCTAAAGTGAGGCTATTATTTAATACTACGAACTGTGCCAAAGGCATTAAATAATCCGTATCATCATCGAGCTCTTTCTTCTATTGCCCCAATACTGGGTTTGGAAAATGAAAGTACTAAACAAATAATTTCAAGACAGATTTATAGAGGAGAAAGAAATCAGAAAGCAGATTAGTTGCTCCTTTCTTTCAAGATATTTAGGACAACTATAGCTATTATTACTTTAAAAAAAATAAAGAAAGCCTCATCCTGCTGTAAAGCCATCGGTCTCTAAGAAAATCAAATCTCTCGAGAGTCAACTAGGATTCACACCAGCTGAGTATGCAACCAAAACGACATAATTATGCTTCCATTAGTTGTGCTGATTTCCAAATAAAAAATGACCACTAATCAGATTTCGGATGAGTTTCTTACTGTTCAGGAAAAGTATACCTGAGTGGAGCACTAAAAATCTATCTCTGCTACCACACCAATCAACAAATTCCATTTTTTCCCAAGGACAGCTGTCTGAAATACATCTTTAGCCCACGTTTTCTGAGTCTAAAACCATCAGGAACACTACAGAGTATCTTTTCCCCAGGACCGTATGCTCCCCTTATCAAGAACACTTTTCATGGGTGCCTGTGTGGTTCAGTCGGTTAAGCATCCGACTTGGGCTCAGGTCATGATCTCGCAGTTGATGAGTTGAAGCCCCACATTGGGCTCTGTGCTAACAGCTCAGAGCCTGGAGCCTGCTTTGGATCCTGTGTTTTCCTTCTCTGACCTTCCCTCTTCCCTCTCCTTCTCTCTCTCTCTCTCTTTCAAATAACATTAATGAAAAAAAATTAAAACAAACAAACAAAAAAAACTCTTCGGAGAGATAGAGACTCCATCCTTTCAGAACTAGTTCTAGGAACAAGACTTCACCTGGATTAGAACTCTCTCAGATGGACAATCATTTATGCTATGGATGCTTCTCTCTAGAAGCTAAAAGTCTTCTGAAACTATTTTTTTTAAGTATTGACCTAAACCCCAATGCCATAGACCCTGTTCCTGAAAATCATCATTATGTAATCCTTTCTTTTTTTCTCTCTCTGTTCTTGTCTAGTCTACTTTGATTCCCCAGTGCTTTTTAATTTCACTAGCTTAACTGAATGTTGAAATCCTCCTTTCTAAATTCAAACTCAACATTTCAAAGGATCTGCAATCCATTCTATATAGGAGGATTTTCTGATTTAGTGTTTCAGTACAACCCCATGAAAAAGGGAAAACGGAGGCAAGGGAAATAAAAGCAAAAATGATCCTCATCAAAATAAAAAAAACTTCTGCACAGCAAAGGAAACAATCAACAAAACTAAAAGGCAACCACAGAATGAGAGAAGATATTTGCAAATGACATATGAGATAAAGGGTCAGTATCCAAAATCTATAAAGAACTTCACCATGGGGCGCCTGGGTGGCGCAGTCGGTTAAGCGTCCGACTTCAGCCAGGTCACGATCTCGCGGTCCGTGAGTTCGAGCCCCGTGTCGGGCTCTGGGCTGATGGCTCAGAGCCTGGAGCCTGTTTCTGACTCTGTGACTCCCTCTCTCTCTGCCCCTCGCCCGTTCATGCTCTGTCTCTCTCTGTCCCAAAAATAAATAAACGTTGAAAAAAAAATTTAAAAAAAAAAAAGAACTTCACCAAACTCCCAACACCCAAAAAACAAATAATCTGGTGAAGAAAGGGGCGGAAGACACTAATAGACACTTCTGCAAAGAAGACATCCAGATGGCTGACAGACACATGAAGAAATGTTCAACATTGCTCATTATCAGGGAAATACAAATCAAAACCACAATGAGATATCACCTCACACTCATCAGAATGGCTAAAATTAACAGTTCAGGAGACAACAGATGTTGGTGAGGATGTGGAGAAAGAAACCCTTTTGCACTGTTTGTGGGAATGCAACTTGATGCAGCGACTCTGGAAAACAGTATGGAGGGTCCTTAAAAATTAAAAATAGAACTACCTTATTGTTATGAACAGCAATTGCACTACCAGGAATTTATTCAAAGGATACAAAAATGCTGATTTGAAGGGGCACATGCACCCCAATGTTTATAGCAGCACTATCAACAATAGCCAAATTATGGAAAGAGCCCAAATGCCCATCAACTGGTAAATGTGTGAAGACACAGTACCCCCCCCCCCCCCACACACACACACACACACAATGGAATACTACTCGGTGATGAAAAAGAATGAAATCTTGCATTTGCAACAATGTGGATGGAACTGGAGGGTATTGTGCTAAGTGAAATAAGTCAGTCAGAGAAAGACCGATACATGATCTCACTCACACGTGGAATTTGAGAAA
Organism: Lynx rufus; assembly: GCF_022079265.1. Classification (NCBI taxonomy): domain Eukaryota; kingdom Metazoa; phylum Chordata; class Mammalia; order Carnivora; family Felidae; genus Lynx; species Lynx rufus. The sequence continues at coordinate 137,839,449 of NW_025814867.1, forward strand.
CTCAAAAGATGAACACAGCAGTAGGGAAGGAAAAATAAGATAAAAACAGAGAGGGAGGCAAACCACAAGAGACTCTTAAATACAGAGAACAAACTGAGGATTGCTGGAGGGGGATACTGTGGGGTGGGTTAAATGGGTGACAGACATTAAGGAGGGAACTTTTCGGGATGACCAAGGGGTGTCATATGTAAGAGATGAATCACTGGGTTCTACTCCTGAAGCCAAGAGTACACTGTATATTAACTAACTTGAAAATGAAATAAATAAATAAATAAATAAATAAATAAATAAATAAAATTTAAAAATAAGAATTAAAAAAAGGGGGGGAAATGGGTTACAGCAATCTACAGACATGACACATTCAGAAGATGAATAGGAATCTGCCAGACCCGAAGAGGTCCTAAGAAGGAGTTGATCACATCTGAATTTTTCCAATGTTGGCACCAAAAAAAAGAAAAAAAAGAGTCTGGACAAAATTATAAAATTTATTTCAGCTAGATTATTAGGTCAAAATGTGCTATCAGTTCACTTAAATCTAAATCAGTTGCCAATTCTATATTTTATAATAAGTTTTCTATTATCTTGAGGAAGTCATATATTAATATGCTAAAGCAAATCTAATAATACTAAAAGTCAAGAGAAAATAAGACAAAACCTTATGTATTAAAGTAGTAGTTGACATACGCAGTTTGTGAGAAAAATCCAAGTTGTTGCCCTTATTTTGTTTTTATTCTTTTTTTCTGTTCTTTTTTTTATTTTAATTTTTTTATTTTTATTTTTATTTATTTATTTATTTTTAATATATGAAAGTTATTGTCAAATTGGTTTCCATATTGTTTTTATTCTTAAATAAACTTATTGAAACACAGCTGTGCCCATTAATTTATGTATTATTTATGGTTGCTTTCATACTATCATAGCAGACTTTCCTAATCTTAACAAAGACCTTCTGCATGCAAAAGCTAAAATACTTGCTGTCTGAACTTTTACTGAAAAAAATATTTTTGACCTCTGAATTAAAGGAATATTTTATTGGAATCCCAAATCCAAAGTATGTTAAATAACATGCCAACATTTTAGCTATAGAGAGGACTTCTTAAGTTTGTAGAATTTAATTTATTATACTAATTCTATGACTCAAGTAGTTGTATGGTAAAAACTAAAAATGTATATACTTTGGAGCAATAACGTTCCCATTTCAAATCATTACTGGTATAATTTTTATGATTTTGTATGAACATAGAATGTGCTCATTCCATAGACCCCTGCCCTCCCCCGTCCCCCCACCCCCACCCCGCCAGGCAAAACCAGCCTAGGGTTAGGAACAGGGAAAAAAGCTCCATCAAGTCTCTTAAGGTTTATAGTCCACAAATACATTTTTTTCCCCATGATTTTCAGATTCCTCCATGCATAGTGCTAATAGTTGCTATCAAAGGTCCATATAATTGTGTCTTGGTACCTTTCTCTCATTCCTCTCAAAATAGCTGGACGTTCCTGCTCGTCTTAACTGTCTCTGCTTCTCCCTCATGCCGAAACTTTTGGAGCCCTGTCTGATAGTTCTTGCACCTTTTACAACCACATCACTGAATGCTGCAGCCTGGGATGTCGCACCTTTGGGGATCAGCGCTGATCCAAAACAGGTTTTAACTAACAGGATTCACTTCCCTGGAGCTCTGTTGTAAACTGAATATTTGCCTTCCCTCAAATTCACAGGTTGAAACTTAATCCCCAAGTTGATGGTATTTGACCGAGAGCTTTTGGGAGGTGATTAGGTTATGAAGGTGAAATCCTTATGAATGGGATTAGTGCTCTTATGGGGAAGATCCCAGAGAACTCTCTTGCCTTTTCCATGGGAGGGCGCAGCAAACAGATCGCAATCTATGAACCAGGAAGTGGGCTGTATTCAGCCAAGCGGTCAATCTGTTAGTGCCTTGCACTTGGACTTCCCAGTCCCCAGAAATGTGAGAAATACATTTCTGTTGTTTATAAGCCACATGGTTTGTGGTATTTCTATTATAGCAGCACAAACTGACTAAAACAAGCTCCAATGAGTTAGAGTTTGCCTTGATTTCAGTGATTAATAGGGAAAGTCCTAATTTTCCTTCTCTGTGTTAGAGTATTCCATTTTCTCAAATCAGTCTTTGATTTTGAAATCGAATATTGCAATATTCATGTTGAATGGATGCTGAATATCTCATAGTTATTTCAGATTTTGTGCCCACTCCTACTTCTCACCCTGACACTTAGATACAGATCATCTACCAGGGTTGATCTTTGAGATACCAATAACAGACACTTTGATAAATTCCAATATGCTTCCCTCCTCTGCTTTCTAAGCCAATTTTACATGAAGTTAACTTATCTAATTCACTTTTATCCTAAAATGAGCTAATTCTCAGAAGATTTTTTCCCTTTTAGAATTAAGATTCCAATAAACTGCTGTCACTAATTCTCCAGTAATTCTCAGAGTTTTGATTATCAGTGGTAAACTTAATTTAGGCTCAAGTAAGACACCTGCCATACAGTTACTCTGGAAGGCAAGATAATTGACATTTAAATTGTGGGATTATACAACTGTAAAACACACACAAAATTCCCAAACCCTGGAGGAAAACATAATATAAGGGGTTATACAAAATAGTAGGAAAAAATTATAAGAGTCACAACATATTCTCTGAATACAGTGTAATATTCACACGTGAAATTAGTTCAATAGTTATTAACATTAATAGTTTCTCTTGTTCACAGTTGGATGCGATTCAATTTAATCAATAAATATTTATGGAAGACCTATTTTACAATGCTTGGCAAAGCATTTCTTAAAGTAAGAAAGATCCAGCTTTGCTTTTAAGACATCTGATCTCTCTTACAATTATTATAGTATATAATGTAGGAGAGAAACAAATTATTACATGAGACCCAAAGGAGATTGTATCTGTTTGAAGATCCTAAGGATAACTTCATGTAGAAACTTATATTTGAACTATCATGTGAAAAATACATAGCATCGTGAAAACCAGCCTTGGAAGAGAAATAGCTAGGCTTTAAAGGCACTGATCCATGTAGATAAACGTTTGGTGTTTGAGATTACAGGGTGAGTTTAAAATGAGTGAGTAGTTCACTTTGGCTAAAATATCCAAAAATAAAGAGCTAAAAATAAAAAATACGTAGCGTAGAATACCTTGAATACCAGGAGATTTTTTTTAATGTGTAATGAAATATGGAGTCACTAAAACATTTTTAGACAGAAAATGACATAATCAGAAGTTTTAACCTTGTCATACATGCCTTTATATTGTGTTGATTGTGGGGAGGGGTTGATGGTTTGAAATTATTAAAAAGGAACCCTAAATCAATAGAGTGAAGAAAATATTTCTGGGCTATCTCCACGTCTAAAATTTTATGCACTATGATATATTTATACAATACAATAAATAGCAGCACTGTTTTGTGCTCCATAAATAGGTCTATGCCTCTGCACTTCATAAATTGGCTCATATCTCCATGCCATAACCAACCAAATGGCATATTTCATGGAATTGTTCTTCTAAGAGGAAAATAAAAGTAATAGTGGAAGCAATTGGGTAGAGAACAGAATTTAAGACTTCAAACATGTTTAGAGTTCAAATAAATTTATTCATTTTAGTCTACTGATGGTGCTAAAAAACTATTCTAGCCATTAAATTGAATAGTTGGACAAATGTCTTATGACATTATGTTATGAAAGATATTTTATCTTAATATAAAATGTAGTCAAGGTAAACATGGAATTCTGCAGCCCTTATTTACATGCATCTCTAAAGTTTTTTTTTTCAGCATCTCTTTCTTCATGTGTGTTAGATTATAGATGGGAAGTTGATCATTTTATAACTTTTACTTCTTTTCGGAAGGCAGGATTTCTCATTTATTATATCATGAAGTTATGATTTACCAGTTTCTTAATGACAAATATGACTTCCAAGTATCTCTTTATTCAAATGTAAAAATTTGGATTAGTGTTGAAATTTCCTAAGTGCATAGTCAACAGAATCAAATGCCACCTTCTGAAAAAGATTGTGTGTGTGTGCGTGCGTGTGTGTGTGTGTGTTTGTATGTGACTGTGCATAAAACATGCTTCATATTGAGTATCACACATAGAAAACTTTATTATTTTGGATAATATATTAGAAACGTCTTTGTGCTCAGATCTTCTGCAATTTTTTTTTCTTTTTGTTGTTTTTGTTCTTTGTTGCTGAAGTTTGTGCTTATTCTCACTCTCTCTCTTTTAAACCTGGATTTTTGGGGTTTACTCTTAATGGTCAGCCAAAGACTGATTAAAGTTTCAGATAATTTTCTTATAAGGCTAGAGCCAGTAAGTCTTCAATGTTTTCAAGTACATATATATCTAGATAGATAGATAGATAGATAGATAAATAGATAATGATGATGATGATAGATGGATAGACAGATAAATAGATAGATGATGATGATAGATAGATAGATAGATAGATGATTGATAGATAGATATATAATACATGGCTTATAGATAGATAAATAGATAGGTGATAGATAATAGATAGATAGATAGATAGATAGATACATAGATAGATGATTGATAGATAGATAGATATATACATAGCTTATAGATAGATAAATAGATAGGTGATAGATAGTAGACAGATAGATAGATAGATTAGATAGATAGATAATAGGTAGATAGATAGATGATAGATATATAGGCAGATAGATACCTTAAACAACCAACCAGTTTACACACATATCGGAGCTATACTTCCTGCTTTGCATAGGCTTCAAAGTTAGTAACAGCTGAGTAACTGATGCCTTGTCAGGTCTTTTCTGGGCATGCACACCGTCTCCTACATCCCTAGGAATATGTCAGAGCTTTTCAAAGTCCTCTATCAACATCTCCTTCCACAGATCTTCCTTTAAAATTTTGGGCTTGGATCTCATTTGTCCACACTCATATTGCAGCTTTACATGGCATGCAACATTAAACAATTACTTCTGATAATTTCTAACAAGCATGGAGATAATAAGGCTTTTCCCAGGGAAAAAGTTTTGATTCAGATCAAAATGGGACCATGCCCTACAAAATGGGGCTTTTCCAGGGAGCTTCTAGACAAGTCAAATTGTGTCAATTTATCAGAATGAAATATGTTAGAAGGTTCCACACTAGGTCCGTTCCCCTGTAGTGGCTGCAAGTATTCTGGTTGCCCCACTGTGGCGTTCAAGGCCATCACAGAGCCTGGGAATGGAAGTAATTTAAGTTTTAATGCTAGAAATCCTGTCATTATTATCAAGGTCAGACTATTTTTCTTGAGCAAACAATCTTGTTAAGGAGATATTTTTAAAAATGAGTATAAAACAATACCCATCAGAAAATTTGGCCAGGAAAAATATTAAATAATTTAAATAAAGACTGCAAGTATTCAGGAAAGGTTATGGTGAGCCATTAGAGAAATTAGGTCAAAGGTACTAGAACACAATAAAGAATAGATTTTTTTTTAACGACTGAAAATGTTAGGTTCATTTCTATTGCATAAACTAACATAGTATGACAGACACAAAGATTAAAAACAAAATGTTAATTACAGGAGATAGAAAAAAGGGACCCAAAATACATATCCCAGGAGAAAGGAAACAAACACAACAATGGTAGAGACAAACATTTAAGAAATACTTAAGAAAAGTACACTGAAATGCGAAATAAGAAAAATGGAGATTGGTGCACAGACTAAAATGAGTAGGACAATTTGATCCATTGTGTCAACATAGAAATATGTTCTTTAAAAAAATTCCAAGTTTATTTTACTTAAGGAGCATTATCATAGAAAATTTTAAGCAATATTTGACATATAGCAGCTATTCAAATGTAAAAAATGGGTACATAAATGGATGGAAGAATGGACATTTCCTCATTTTCTATTATGTGCATAATTTAATGGCTGCTTATTATTACAACGGGTTGCTTTATCATTTTTTACTCAGCCTAGTCCCTTTAATAGAATATTTAGGTTGTGCTTTTTTCTAATTTTTATTTAAATTCTAGTTAGTTAACATACAGTACAATATTGGTTTCGGAAGTATAATTCAGTGGTCCATCAATTACATACAATACCCAGTACTCATCATAACAAGTGCCCTTCTTAATACCATCACCCATCTAGCCCATCCCTCACCCACCTCTCTCCATCAACCGTCTATTGTTCTGTATCTTTAAGAGGGTCTCATGGTTTGTTTCCCTCTCTTTTCCCCCTCCCATATGTTTATCTGTTTTATGTCTTAAATTCCACATGAGTGAAATCATCTGGTATTTGTCTTTCTCTGACTAACTTATTTCACTTAGCACAATATAATCTATCTATATACCACATCTTTATACATTCATCCGTCAGTAGACATTTGCACTCTCTCCATAGCTTGGGTATAGTTGATAATGCTGCTTTAAACCTCGGGGTGCATGGATCCCTTCTAATAAGTATTTTTGTAACCTTTAGGTAAATACCTAGTCGTTCAATTGCTGGATCATTGGACGGTTCTTTTTTTTTTTTTTTTTAACTTTCTGAGGAACCTCCTTACTGTTTTAAATGGCTGCCCCAGTTTACATTCCCACCAACAGTGTAAGAGGGTTCCCCTTTCTCCGCATCCTCGCCAACAAATTATTGGACCTAAACGATGAATTTTTGGAAGACCAGGAAAAAAAAAGCAAAGCAAAACATAAAGCAAATCACTTCTAAAGATTAAAAACACATGCTAGTCGATTTCAGATGCAATAATTTAACATTATGTCTCCTATTATTGATATTTTGGACCACCTGCACTGAGAAGGAAAACTTACAGATGAATTTCTCTTCACTTCAGGAGACACACCCTGACCCTGATCAGACACCTTGACAAGGGCAAACTAAGCTTACTGGACGTATCTGATTTTACATCCCTCTTGGAGTGGGGAATGAGACAGGCCAATGTCATCAGCTTAAGATAGTCAGTGGAACTGGAAAGCTGCTTGAATCACTAACGGAGAGAAGAAGAAAAGAAAACAAAAGTGTCCAAGGTCAGAACTTTAGGGCACATCTACATTGTGGGGTGAGGAAGAGGGAAAACAGTAAACAGCAGAGACAAAATGAGATATCAGAAAGTAGGAAAAGATAATAATGAGGAGGAAATCAAGAATGATGGATAGTCAATATGGTTGGGTATTATAATGAACATTAAGAAAGTTGAAGGCCCACACATGCGTTTGATTGTTTTTATTTTCTTTTAAGTGATTTATTGTAATGCTAGGAATTGAATGTGGCCAAAAAGCACAATAAAGGAAATTGAGGGAGAAAACAAAGCAAAACAACAACAATAACAACAACAACAACAACAACAACAACAACAAAACAGGGTAAGTGGGGTGCAGTGATCAAAAAAATAGAATTCCAAGGATTCTAATGCTATTTACATTTCTATTACAAAATACCCCTGGGCTAATATTATTTTGAAACTATATTACTACTAGTTAACATGATAAAATATTTCAAGTAAAAATAATGGAATAAGCTGTGCTTTTTTTTTTTCATCTGATATTAAGGATGCATTGTACTCTCCCAATTTGCTAAGCTATTTGAGGAACTCATTTCTGTTCTCTATCCCCCAAAAATTAAAAAAAAAAAGGAATGAACAAAAGTAGGTTGTGCTATGCATGGAGATCACTATAAAACATTTTTCTCATTAAAGTTGCTTCATACATGACAGCTATTTTGACAACCACACTTATTATCTCTCTGTGTATTATTCTCGGTCCTTCCCCTTGCTAACATCTACTGATCATTGTTGCAAACAGTTCCTGTGTTCCTGACCATCTACCCAGCAAGCCTCTTGCAATCACAGGCAAAACAAAACCCTTTGCTGCATAGCTGAAGAGTTAATTAGACATCGGTAAGTCCGTTCCACTGTTCTTATTGAAATTGAAAGGACGATATCTTTACCTGTAATAATATTATTCCAAAACAGACAAGGACTACATATAAATGAACATTAGTGGCAAGGTGAGATACACTCTCCTTGCCTGCTAGCAAAGGGCTGATGTTATTGTGGGGGAAGAAAAACACTGCCCTTTGAATTTTTATCATTGTCATGTAGGATTTATTAAACACTGATATAGTTTTATTGAGCTAGGTTTTTCCCAAGCAAGTTTTACAAGCCCTGACATTTAAGAGCTAGGATTTTAAACCAACCAATGTTGATAAAGTTGATTGTAAAATGCTGGCACTTAAAAGAGAGAAATTAAAAAATTGGATGAGGTAAGGGAAGTAACACGGAGGGCAGAACAGTTAAAAAAAAAATAACCTCTGCATTTTATCTCTAGGAGAGATAAAGCTGAGCTAAAACAAGAACTTTGAGCCCAAAAAATGTCTAAACCTGTTCTTATTTGCTAGGAACTAAAAAAACAATTAAAGTATAGTTTGTGAGTTTGTGGGAAAAGATGATGAATCCAGGTTAGAATGAAAGAAGGTAGGTAAATTGAAGCCACTCTCTGACATAAGGTTATTCTGTGAAGCAGTAAAATTGTGTAACTCTTTGTATGTGGAGATGAATTGAAGGAACTTCCCAAGACTTATCTGGAATTTTTCGCCTTTGATCATCAGTCCTTAGTGATAATTACTTTAATTACAACACATTTTTCTTTCACAGGCATCCAATCTCTTCTGTCTCTCAGCCGAGAATCTTCATGAATGGCATGGTAGAATAGAAAGCAAGTAAAATTTTTAAAATTAACTTAGGGTGCACTACGTCTCTACATAAAATTGTACCCAGCTTAGTAATGATACACTGTTTTGCATAACAAATTGTTTACACAAATGAGGAGAAAAGCAACTAGCCAGTAACAACTAAGACAAATAAGTCAAAGAGGAATGTATAGAGAGTTCCTTCCCTTTCCTTTTCTCACCCAGTCACTTCTATTCCCACCACTATCCAACTGAGACTGAAATACCTTCAGTGATTCGTGACAATTTTCTTTTAAAAAAGCACCTCGGGGGCTCAGTCAGATGAACATCCAACTTTGGCTTAGGTCATGATCTCATGGATCTCATGGATCTCAGTTTAAGCCCCTCACCGGGTTCTGTGCTGACAGCTTGGAGCCTGGAACCCGCTTCAGATTCTGTGCCTCCCTTTCTCTCTGCCTTTCCACACTGCGTTCTCTCTCTCTCTCTCTCTCTCTCTCTCTCTCTCTCCTTCTCTCTCTCTGAAAAATAAACATTAAAAAATAAAAATTAAAAAAAAAAAACTCATATGGAGCGCCTGGGTGGCTCAGTTGTTAAAGCATCTGACTCTTGATTTTGGCTCAGGTCATGATCTCCTACTTCACAAGATCAAGCCCCACGTAGGGCTCTGTGCTGACAGCGTGGAGCCTGCTTGGGAATTTCTCTGCCTCTCTCTCTGCCCGTCCCCTCCTCAAAATAAATACATAAAACAAAAAAAGCCCATGCAACCTTACATCTTTTGACTGAAGCTCAACCTATATCAATGTTTCCATGTCAACTCTCTTACAGGAATGAATGTGTGATAAACTCCTGTAAAAACAAAATGTTTATAAAATAGTTTATTTGGCTTTCCTTAATTGTGCTGGTCCTAGGAACTACTTTTGAAATACTCACTGCCTGTAAGTCGCAGGCATTAAAGATTTGAAGGAGCTGTAAGATAAGACTGTTTTTACTTGAAGAATATTTGCAAAATTATTTCAGGAAATCTTGTTAAGTTTCTTTTTTTAAATTGTTTAAATGAAGCCACTACTAACCATGGATCTGACAGCTAATGTCCTAGCTACGTTAGTACTCAGAGAGGGTCACTCTTACAGGAGGTAGATCATATTACCAAAACTTACAAAGTCTAATTAAAAACCAAAATTTCAGGGCCTCCTAGGTGGCTCAGTCGATTAAGTGTCTGACTCTTGATTTCAGGTAACGTCATGATCTCTCAGTTCATGAGTTCAAGCCCTGCATGAGACTCTGTGCTGACAGAGCGGAGCCTGCTTGGGATTCTCTCTCTCCCCTCTCTCTGCCCACCCCCGACTCCCTTTCTAGCTCTCCTTGTGTCTCTCAAAATAGAAAAAAGCCAAAATTTCAAAATTTTCCTGGTAATAATGAGAGCAAAGTTCTTTGGAACAAGTCATGTTGAATTACAAGCATTTTTTCCACTGTAAGAAATCTATTTTGAAATTTAAGTTTTAGTAAGCAAGCTGTTGGTAAGTATGGACTCCAAATAAGAGGGGGTGGAATTTATTTCTATTGTGCATATTTCAATGACATCTAGCTGCCTATGGTGCAAAATACCTCCACCTTCACAGGGAGAATATATACCTGCTAAGTAGATTCCCTCTTACATCTAATGAAGAGTGCATTTTTTTCCTGTTGATATTTGTAAACGTGAAGTGGGAATGCCAGATTTTGCTTCTAATACTTCTTTCTTTTCATGCGGAATATATCTCGTCTTTAAATATTCTATTATAAATTGTTAGAGAGAGGCTGTCTTTAAATCCACTGCCTCATGCCAGATTACTCTTAAGGATATGTATTAATAGGGAAATATTTTATTTTAGTCAACTTACTGTAAGTGCTAGCTCATTCATTCTGTGAAGAGGAAAACTGGGCCAGAAATGGCAGTAGAATTATCCATAGTTGTTCTTCCATTCTACCACATTTAGACTAAACATATATTACAGAATCCCCTGGGCTGAAAGACTCAAAAGAGAAAATCTTCTATCCATTAGGATATTCTGATTTCTGGATCTACCTATAAATTCAAAGATATTTATGTATTTAAGCTTGTTACATGAGCAAACTCTCAAATAAAGCCTATAAATGGGGCCCATTGGTGAAGTAAGAAATGCAATTTCCTTTCCTTTTCCAATTCAACCTTTGATCAGGGAAAGTGTGTACATGGCTAGGACTCTGCCTGGAATGTGTTACTAGAGAATCCCTCTGCTTTACTTGATTGAACGAGGTGCACCTTTTATCGAAGCCAGAGAGGCCATCTAAGTCTGATGGTTGCATATTTCCAACTTACTATTTCTTAAAAGGAGAGTATGAAAATAAACAATGAGCCTTAAAATTGAGGGGCATGGCTAGCAGAGTTAGAAGAGTCATTATAAAGACCAGAGACCGTATGTGAGAAAGATCACCAAGCCTGGGCTTCTAATTGCGGAGTTCAGGAGGAGTCATCAAAACTGGCCTAACAAATGTGTGAGATAATTGGCCTAGAAGAAAGGTCGGCATATATTGATCATGATTTCCATATTTAACTTTATTATGAGCACTAAAAGTTTTCTTCACTTTACATGTGGTGATGATAGTTGAGAAGAGGAAGAAAAACACGTTAGATCTCTTTGCGAATCTTAAAAGAATATATTTGCATATTCTCTTAAATTTGGTAATAGGAAAGGCCTGAAGGAATTTGATGATACCAGGACTTAAATGTTTGGTTCACAAGCATATACTATTAATCTCCTGACTTACAAGAAATTGGCAAGCATGCTATATTCAAATATAAAATTCTTATTCTATCAACCACACTATCTATCTACACTTTTATGTTTACATCAGGCAATGAGGGAGACATAATTAAAATGAAAGATGATGTGGCTTATTAAAAAGAAAGCCAAAAGAAATAAAAAGTTAATTATACTTCTAATGATCCAGAAATATAAAAGTAGAAATATATTTAGTTAAAAAGTAAAGGGACACATTTAAATATATTGAATTGGGGGAAAATCAAAATATTTAAATATTCAGCAGTTTAAAAAAGTTTTAGATTATTGAAATATATTTCTAGATTTTTTTTAAAGATTGCCAGATAAATTTTAAATGAAAAAATCTGGTTTGGATGATATATTATAATTCAAAAATCTATGAGGGAAAATATATTCTTAGGAATAAATTTGATCATTGATGGTTAGAATAGCAGATTATAACTTATTATAAAATATAATTTTCCTTTTCTATAACTAAAATTTTGTTATAGTTGTTTTTCTACAAATGTAATTGGCTTCATAAAATATGTAATTTTTTGGGTGGTGACACTATAGCATTTTAACACACAACAAAATATTTTGATAGATTTCTAGGAATAGAAATAGAAATGTCTGTATTTTCAAATTTAATAGTGAGGAAAAACTCAAAAATTATTTTCAATGTTTAGAAAGAAGATTTAAGTAGAATCTGGGGCACCTGGGTGTCTCAGTTGATTAAGCACCTGACTTCAGCTCAGGTCATGATCTCTTGGTCCATGAGTTCAAGACCACATACGGGCTATATACTGATAGCTCAGAGCCAGGAGCCTGCTTCAGATTCTGAGTCTCCCTCTCTCTCTGCCCCTTCCCCGCTGGCACTCTGTCTCTCTCTCCCCAAAATAAATAAACATTTAAAAAAAATTAAGTAGAAGTCAAGCATGTAGTAGTAGAAATATATTTGTAAAGTGGACATAGTCAATATAGGCCTCTCTGCTCTCAGGTGCTCTTATATTTACAACATTTTAGAAAGCTGGTGTCAGAACATCACTTTAAAGATTAAGTACATGAAATAGGAAGTTATTCGTCACTCAAGAGCTACATTAGAAAAGTTTTTGGGGAAATACCCAGCTACAGTGGACATCTTTTTTCATTGACTGATAGCTTTAGAGTTAAGATACGTCATCATTCCTTCAAAGCTTTTGATTTCTTCATGTGACTGTTGAAAGATATGTATTTGACTGTCCATCTCCTCCTTTAACAGATTCCAACGGAAATCAATCAAATATTTTAACAACAACAACAACAACAACAACAAAACATTCCTATACCCATCTGAACACGAAGGAAGACTGAAATTTAAGAAGCAAAACACAACATTTCTTCCTACTGTAAATCAGATCAAATTTAAGGAAAGGAGGATTGCACTCAACTAGAATGCTGTGATTTTGACTGGGATTGCATTGACTCCATAGATCAAATTGAGAACTGACATCTTGACAAAGCACTTACTCAAAACATCCATTTTTTTAAGTATAGAAGCTGAGGTCTAGCCTAATAAAACGAGTTGACCAGGGTCACAGAATTAACATGACTGAGTTACTCCTGTTCCTAATTCCAAATATTTTCCCATCCTTCAACCGTACAGCAAAAGCCCATTCTCAAAAAGTATAAATCAATTAGTAAGAGTTATTATTTGCTTGACAGTGAACCCAGAGAATAATAGTTGAATGGGCATGTGGAAACCGGCCCTCCTACCCGTAATAAATCAAAGGTGGTAAAGCTTCACCGCAGCCCCTGCCGTATAAATTATAGTTATTGCCCATCAGCTTTTTCTATTTTATTTCTCTTCCTTTAGCCTTACCGTGTCCCTTCCTTCTCTGCAAGTCTTGGAGATATTTCTATTCTTTTTCCAGTTCTATTGGCCACACCCTGCCAGAAAATTCTGCCCAAGGAAACTGTATAAGTTGGATGTACGGATTTAGTTTCTTCCATTTCAGCTGTTTTCCTTCCTGTTTAAGAAGCACACATATTACTATCATTAATCTTCAGACACTCCATTTGTACATGTGCCTTTTTCTTTAGGTCCCTACAACTTCTAGTATAATAATAGATGTATCTTTCTCCCCAGCTATGAAAAGAATATACTTAGGGTTTATAAAATTGTTGTTTTCACTCATAAAAGATATTTTTATTGTCTCAGGGTTTTAACAATTCCCACCACCTCTGCATCATATGACTAAACATTGTGAATGAGAAGTACTGATGCTAGAATGTTATGTAGATGTTCTTGTCTATTTGACTACCTTTCTGATCCTACTTACCAATCATTCTCCTATCCTAGTATTGATGGATAATTGGGTAAGACTAAAAAGGGACAAAAATTAGTTTAATCAATTCAAAACTGTTAGAAGTCCCAAGAAAACACAAACTAAATAAACAAACAAATAAATACCAAAAATGACAGAAGCAAGGTTTATCCTATTATTAGCGTCAACTGATTTTCATAGAAAGAACAGGAACAACGAAAGTCTACTTCTAAAATGAACATGTACTGTTAATAAATGTAATTGCAAATCAGTATATACTTGGGAGAACTTTTTTTTTTTTTTTTTTTAGTTTTCATGTAGTTTTCTTTTGGCATTTATAATATGTGTTTCTGAATGAATTATGTGAGTAATTTGAATTTTTACATTTTGAACAAAAAGCCAAATTACATTTTTCAAGTAATATCAAACATAGGGAGATATGAATTTATCAGTTCTATTATTTTAAAAAATGTGGACATTTACATTTATTTCTGTAGAAAGATATTCTTTTATTTTTACCGGTGATTCAGCTCAATCATCTCCTCTCCAGGGACTTCAACGATGTCCCACTTCTCTGCTTCCATAATGTCATGGCTACTTGGTATTCATTTTATATATCACATATTTATGAATAAATAATTGTCTTCATATCTACCTATCAGACTATGATACACTTTTTTATTATTTTTTTTATTTTTTAAAAAATTATTTTAACGTTTATTTATTTTTGAGACAGAGAGAGACAGAGCATGAATGGGGGAGGGGCAGAGAGAGAGAGGGAGACACAGAATCGGAAGCAGGCTCCAGGCTCTGAGCCATCAGCCCAGAGCCCGACGCGGGGCTCGAACTCACGGACCGTGAGATCGTGACCCGAGCTGAAGTCGGACGCCTAACCGACTGAGCCACCCAGGCGCCCCCACTTTTTTATTATTAATTTTTGAAAATCTGTGATCTATCCCAATAGGTTTAGTCACTTTCAGATAAATCTTTGTTGATTCGATGAATAGATGTTATCTTTGGACTAGGAATAAGTTTAAAAGAATTAGTTTAAAAGGATGTGTGTTTAATACATCTAAATTCTAGCTACAACAATTGTAAATTGTGAACCCTGGAAGAAAATAGTTGGTGTTTTTAAATTTAGGTTTCCTTGGGGATTCTGGGAAGATGGCGGCGTAGGAGGATGCTGGGCTCACCGCGCGTCCTGCTGATCACTTAGATTCCACCTACACCTGCCTAAATAACCCAGAAAACCGCCAGAGGATTAGCAGAACAGAGTCACCAGACCCAAATGCAGACGAGAGACCCACGGAAGAGGGTAGGAAGGGCGGCGAGGCGGTGCGCGCTCCACGGACTGGCGGGAGGGAGCCGGGGCGGAGGGGCGGCTCGCCAGCCAAGCAGAGCCCCCGAGTCCGGCTTGCAAAAGCGGAGGGGCCTGACGGACTGTGTTCCGACAGCAAGCGCGACTTAGCGTCTGGGAGGTCATAAGTTAACAGCTCTGCTCAGAAAGCGGGAAGGCTGGAGGACAAAGGGAGGGTGAGCTGCGGAGCCCCCGGACGACAGAGCTCAGTTTGGCGGGGAACAAAGGCGCTCGCCAGCGCCATCTCCCCTGCCCACCCCCCAGCCAAAATCCCAAAGGGAACCGGCTCCGGCCAGGGAAATTGCTCGCTCCGCGTGAACACCCAACTCTGTACTTCTGCGGAGCCAAACCTCCGGCAGCGGATCTGACTCCCTCCGGCTGCCACAGGGCCCCTCCTGAAGTGGATCACCTAAGGAGAAGCGAGCTAAGCCTGCCCCCCCTGCCGCCGTGCACCTTGCCTTCCCACCCCAGCTAATACGCCAGATCCCCAGCATCACAAACCTGGCAGTGTGCAAGTAGCCCAGACGGGCCATGCCACCCCACAGTGAATCCCGCCCCTAGGAGAGGGGAAGAGAAGGCACACACCAGTCTGACTGTGGCCCCAGCGGTGGGCTGGGGGCAGACATCAGGTCGGACTGCGGCCCCGCCCACCAACTCCAGTTATACACCACAGCACAGGGGAAGTGCCCTGCAGGCCCTCACCACACCAGGGACTATCCAAAATGACCAAGCGGAAGAATTCCCCTCAGAAGAATCTCCAGGAAATAACAACAGCTAATGAGCTGATCAAAAAGGATTTAAATAATATAACAGAAAGTGAATTTAGAATAATAGTCATAAAATTAATCGCTGGGCTGGAAAACAGCATACAGGACATCAGAGAATCTCTTGCTACAGAGATCAAGGGACTAAGGAACAGTCACGAGGAGCTGAAAAACGCTTTAAAGGAAATGGAAAACAAAATGCAAACCACCACGGCTCGGATGGAAGAGGCAGAGGAGAGAATAGGTGAACTAGAAGATAAAGTTATGGAAAAAGAGGAAGCTGAGAAAAAGAGAGAGAAAAAAATCCAGGAGTATGAGGGGAAAATTAGAGAACTAAGTGATACACTAAAAAGAAATAATATACGCATAATTGGTATCCCAGAGGAGGAAGAGAGAGGGAAAGGTGCTGAAGGGGTACTTGAAGAAATAATAGCTGAGAACTTCCCTGAACTGGGGAAGGAAAAAGGCATTGAAATCCAAGAGGCACAGAGAACTCCCTTCAGACGTAACTTGAATCGATCTTCTGCACGACATATCATAGTGAAACTGGCAAAATACAAGGATAAAGAGAAAATTCTGAAAGCAGCAAGGGGTAAACGTGCCCTCACATATAAAGGGAGACCTATAAGACTCGTGACTGATCTCTCTTTTGAAACTTGGCAGGCCAGAAAGAATTGGCACGAGATTTTCAGGGTGCTAGACAGAAAAAATATGCAGCCGAGAATCCTTTATCCAGCAAGTCTGTCATTTAGAATAGAAGGAGAGATAAAGGTCTTCCCAAACAAACAAAAACTGAAGGAATTTGTCACCACTAAACCAGCCCTACAAGAGATCCTAAGGGGGACCCTGTGAGACAAAGTACCAGAGACATCACTACAAGCATAAAACAGACAGACATCACAATGACTCTAAACCCGTATGTTTCTATAATAACACTGAATGTAAATGGATT
Organism: Lynx rufus; assembly: GCF_022079265.1. NCBI lineage: Eukaryota > Metazoa > Chordata > Mammalia > Carnivora > Felidae > Lynx > Lynx rufus. Next base: position 137,856,322 of record NW_025814867.1, read on the forward strand.
AAATGCGCCAACCAAAAGACATAGGGTATCAGAATGGGTAAAAAAAACAAGACCCATCTATTTGCTGTCTACAAGAGACTCATTTTAGACCTGAGGACACCTTTAGATTCAGAGTGAGGGGATGGAGAACTATTTATCATGCTACTGGAAGCCAGAAGAAAGCTGGAGTAGCCATACTTATATCAGACAAACTAGACTTTAAATTAAAGGGGGTAACAAGAGATGAAGAAGGACATTATATAATAGTTACAGGGTCTATCCATCAGGAAGAGCCAGCAATTATAAATGTCTATGCACCAAATACCGGAGCCCCCAAATATATAAAACAATTACTCATAAACAGAAGCAACCTTATTGATAAGAATGTGGTAATTGCTGGGGACTTTAACACCCCACTTACAGAAATGGATAGATCATCTAGACACACGGTCAATAAAGAAACAAGGGCCCTGAATGAGACACTGGATCAGATGGACTTGACAGATCTATTTAGAACTCTGCATCCCAAAGCAACAGAATATACTTTCTTCTCGAGTGCACATGGAACATTCTCCAAGATAGATCATATACTGGGTCACAAAACAGCCCTTCATAAGTTTACAAGAATTGAAATTATACCATGCATACTTTCAGACCACAATGCTATGAAGCTTGAAATCAACCACAGGAAAAAGTCTGGAAAACCTCCAAAAGCATGGAGGTTAAAGAACACCCTACTAACGAATGAGTGGGTCAACCAGGCAATTCGAGAAGAAATCAAAAAATATATGGAAACAAACGAAAATGAAAATACAACAATCCAAACGCTTTGGGACGCAGCGAAGGCAGTCCTGAGAGGAAAATACATTGCAATCCAGGCCTATCTCAAGAAACAAGAAAAATCCCAAATACAAAATCTAACAGCACACCTAAAGGAAATAGAAGCAGAACAGCAAAGGCAGCCTAAACCCAGCAGAAGAAGAGAAATAATAAAGATCAGAGCAGAAATAAACAATATAGAATCTAAAAAAAACTGTAGAGCAGATCAACGAAACCAAGAGTTGGTTTTTTGAAAAAATAAACAAAATTGACAAACCTCTAGCCAGGCTTCTCAAAAAGAAAAGGGAGATGACCCAAATAGATAAAATCATGAATGAAAATGGAATGATTACAACCAATCCCTCAGAGATACAAACAATTATCAGGGAATACTATGAAAAATTATATGCCAACAAATTGGACAACCTGGAAGAAATGGACAAATTCCTCAACACCCACACTCTTCCAAAACTCAATCAGGAGGAAATAGAAAGCTTGAACAGACCCATAACCAGCGAAGAAATTGAATCGGTTATCAAAAATCTCCCAACAAATAAGAGTCCAGGACCAGATGGCTTCCCAGGGGAGTTCTACCAGACGTTTAAAGCAGAGATAATACCTATCCTTCTCAAGCTATTCCAAGAAATAGAAAGGGAAGGAAAACTTCCAGACTCATTCTATGAAGCCAGTATTACTTTGATTCCTAAACCAGACAGAGACCCAGTAAAAAAAGAGAACTACAGGCCAATATCCCTGATGAATATGGATGCAAAATTCTCAATAAGATACTAGCAAATCGAATTCAACAGCATATAAAAAGAATTATTCACCATGATCAAGTGGGATTCATTCCTGGGATGCAGGGCTGGTTCAACATTCGCAAATCAATCAACGTGATACATCACATTAACAAAAAAAAAAGAGAAGAACCATATGATCCTGTCAATCGATGCAGAAAAGGCCTTTGACAAAATCCAGCACCCTTTCTTAATAAAAACCCTTGAGAAAGTCGGGATAGAAGGAACATACTTAAAGATCATAAAAGCCATTTATGAAAAGCCCACAGCTAACATCATCCTCAACGGGGAAAAACTGAGAGCTTTTTCCCTGAGATCAGGAACACGACAGGGATGCCCACTCTCACCGTTGTTGTTTAACATAGTGCTGGAAGTTCTAGCATCAGCAATCAGACAACAAAAGGAAATCAAAGGCATCAAAATTGGCAAAGATGAAGTCAAGCTTTCGCTTTTTGCAGATGACATGATATTATACATGGAAAATCCGATAGACTCCACCAAAAGTCTGCTAGAACTGATACATGAATTCAGCAAAGTGGCAGGATACAAAATCAATGTACAGAAATCAGTTGCATTCTTATACACTAACAATGAAGCCACAGAAAGACAAATAAAGAAACTGATCCCATTCACAATTGCACCAAGAAGCATAAAATACCTAGGAATAAATCTAACCAAAGATGTAAAGGATCTGTATGCTGAAAACTATAGAAAGCTTATGAAGGTAATTGAAGAAGATTTAAAGAAATGGAAAGACATTCCCTGCTCATGGATTGGAAAAATAAATATTGTCAAAATGTCAATACTACCCAAAGCTATCTACACATTCAATGCAATCCCAATCAAAATTGCACCAGCATTCTTCTCGAAACTAGAACAAGCAATCCTAAAATTCATATGGAACCACAAAAGGCCCCGAATAGCCAAAGGAATTTTGAAGAAGAAGACCAAAGCAGGAGGCATCACAATCCCAGACTTTAGCCTCTACTACAAAGCTGTCATCATCAAGACAGCATGGTATTGGCACAAAAACAGACACACAGACCAATGGAATAGAATAGAAACCCCAGAACTAGACCCACAAACGTATGGCCAACTCATCTTTGACAAAGCAGGAAAGAACATCCAATGGAAAAAAGACAGCCTCTTTAACAAATGGTGCTGGGAGAACTGGACAGCAACATGCAGAAGGTTGAAACTAGACCACTTTCTCACACCATTTACAAAAATAAACTCAAAATGGATAAAGGACCTAAATGTGAGACAGGAAACCATCAAAACCTTAAAGGAGAACGCAGGAAAAGACCTCTCTGACGTCAGCCGTAGCAATCTCTTACTCGACACATCCCCAAAGGCAAGGGAATTAAAAGCAAAAGTGAATTACTGGGACCTTATGAAGATAAAAAGCTTCTGCACAGCAAAGGAAACAACCAACAAAACTAAAAGGCAACCAACGGAATGGGAAAAGATATTTGCAAATGACATATCGGACAAAGGGCTGGTATCTCAAATCTATAAAGAGCTCACCAAACTCCACACCCGAAAAACAAATAACCCAGTGAAGAAATGGGCAGAAAACATGAATAGACACTTCTCCAAAGAAGACATCCAGATGGCCAACAGGCACATGAAAAGATGTTCAGCGTCGCTCCTTATCAGGGAAATACAAATCAAAACCACACTCAGGTATCACCTCACACCAGTCAGAGTGGCCAAAATGAACAAATCAGGAGACTATAGATGCTGGCGAGGATGTGGAGAAACGGGAACCCTCTTGCACTGTTGGTGGGAATGCAAATTGGTGCAGCCGCTCTGGAAAGCAGTGTGGAGGTTCCTCAGAAAATTAAAAATAGACCTACCCTATGACCCAGCAATAGCACTGCTAGGAATTTACCCAAGGGATACAGGAGTACTGATGCATAGGGGCACTTGTACCCCAATGTTCATAGCAGCACTCTCAACAATAGCCAAATTATGGAAAGAGCCTAAATGTCCATCAACTGATGAATGGATAAAGAAATTGTGGTTTATATACACAATGGAATACTACGTGGCAATGAGAAAAAATGAAATATGGCCTTTTGTAGCAACATGGATGGAACTGGAGAGTGTGATGCTAAGTGAAATAAGCCATACAGAGAAAGACAGATACCATATGGTTTCACTCTTATGTGGACCCTGAGAAACTTAACAGGAACCCATGGGGGAGGGGAAGGAAAAAAAAAAAAAACAAAGGACGTTAGAGTGAGAGAGAGCCAAAGCATAAGAGACTGTTAAAAACTGAGAACAAACTGAGGGTTGATGGGGGGTGGGAGGGAGGGGCGGGTGGGTGATGGGTATTGAGGAGGGCACCTTTTGGGATGAGCACTGGGTGTTGTATGGAAACCAATTTGTTAATAAATTTCATATATAAAAAAAAATAAAAAAAAATAAATTTAGGTTTCCTTACTGGCAGATTGTGATAATTGAACTCTCTCCGGTATACACTGTTGAGGTTTACTCTCTTCTATGGATCCAAATGCTTGGGGAAGTAAAATCCCTTTCAGCCCTAGAAAGGTTGACCTTATTTGGGCTATTCCATAAGATAAATTCCTTTTTCTTTACCAGACATACAAAGGAACATTTTGCTCCTTTCTTTCAATTAAGATTTCAGTGGAAATATGTTTGTGAGTAAGGAACAGTGATTTTGAGAAAAATTTTCTTTTTTTTTTTTTTTCAACGTTTATTTATTTTTGGGACAGAGAGAGACAGAGCATGAACGGGGGAGGGGCAGAGAGAGAGGGAGACACAGAATCGGAAACAGGCTCCAGGCTCTGAGCCATCAGCCCAGAGCCCGACGGGGGGCTCGAACTCACAGACTGCGAGATCGTGACCTGGCTGAAGTCGGACGCTTAACCGACTGCGCCACCCAGGCGCCCCGAGAAAAATTTTCAAAGCCTCTGTATTCAGTGTACAAGGGGTTGCCTGGAGCTACTGTAGTGTGCCCAACCAGGTATCCCACATCTAGTAAACACTCAAACACCTGTGGTTTCAGAATTATAGATAACGACTCAAAGGATGAAAATTTACCTTGTTAACTAAGGAATACAAAATAAAAATGCTATAATATGTATTCTGTCCAAAATATTTTTTAAATTTATTTATTCTAAGAGAGAGAAAGAGGGGCAGGGAGGGGCAGAGAGAGAGAGGGAGAGAGAGAATCCCAAGCAGGCTCTGCATTGTCCGTGTAGAGCCAGATTCAGCGCTTGAACTCATGAACCGCGAGATCATGACCTTCACCAAAATCAAGAGTTGGATGCTTAACTCACTGAGCCACCCAGATATCCCCAAAGTATTTTAAAATATGCATGCAAAGCAGAAAGTCACAGTATAGTTTTAACATCTCTATATCTGGCCATTCGTAAATGTCAGAAAAAAATACATTAAGCGACCATCATTACGTAAAAGATGAAAAGGTTGTTTACGTTTATTTCACACTCTGAAAAAATATCAGTTTTAAAATTCTTCCAAATCCTTAACCTAAACTGATAGGAGACTGAATTAAGAAGAGTTTTTCTTAGTATGGTAGAGTTAAGTAAACAAGCCATTAAATATCATCATTTGGATACCAAAAATGTATCACATATACATCTAATATATATATATATGTCAAATATATATATATAATATATATATATTATATATATATCAAGTATATCATTTGATATCATTTGGAACTGATGGACTGTTTTTGCAGTCGGAATGAATTCTAATGGAATATCTTATCTCATGCTTTGAGCGCTCTTGATTTTTATTTTTCATCCTCTATACTCAAAGAGGTACCAACACCTATTTCTTTATGTAATAAATTAATGACAAATACTTTGTTTCTGATTTATATTACTTTCCCTTTTATTACCTCTTTCTTTTTGTAGAAGGAGTTAACATCAAGCTCTCTCTTTTTTACTTTCTTTCTTTTTTGTGGGGAAACATTCCTTTACATCTAATTACTACCTTGAAAAATGTCATGCCATACTGCATGCTTAATTTTCCTACCAGTTCCATTTTCCTGTATCTATCCTCATCAACTGGAAAAATGTGAAGGCAAAGAGACCGTGCTAGAGATGTGTTTGGGGTTAACAGCCAATGATCAGATTCAAGAGAGAGAATGCATGCATACTATAGGTCAGCCTGTAGTAAACTTTCAAAACAGGAAGAAAGAAGTCCTCTTTGATCACTCTACAGTTAGAACAATGTGTGTAGCTGATCCTTATGGATCATGATTTCCATGAACAGGCTAGGCTGACTTAAAGGACCAGGGGCAGGGTAGACATTGAAAAAAAAAAACATTCATATAATGAAGACCATGGGATGTACATTTTCCATCATCACCATGAATTACATTTAATAGCATTTGTTTAGCCTTACTGTGTATCCAATTTACCAATGTACTCCCTCTTCCACCAAGCCCTAGTATAATAATTTATTCTTGCCCAAACTGAATTTAACTAAATTCCTATTCTCAAAAAGCTAATAGATCATCAATAATCAAAAAAAAATCAGGTAAATAAAAAGGATAGTGAGATATTAAAAGGTGAATGAAGAAGTTAATTTTTTATAAAAATCTCGTCTACAGGAGCTGAAGTAATGAAAAGTCTTCTAATAACAAAGTAGTTTTTACTCCTGAGCTAAGGACAAACTGAGCTTCTTGTTTTTACTAACATTTGCTTTACTCTTCTAAATCTGCCCACTTTTAAAGAGATATGTTTTATTGTAGGTAAGCACAAGAAAAGCAAGTCCCATTTTTGTAATTTTCCCATCCATAAAACTATCCACGAGGAGCAAGCAAATAACATGACTGAGACCAGGTATTTAGTTGCAAGACCTTACCATGTCTTGTGACATAGTGAAATTAGGTTTACTTTCTTAGATTTTTTTTGTGCAAGAAGTGAGGAATCACTATCTTTGCATCCATCAACCAGCTAAAACCATTGTAACATAAGATCTTTGACATCTTGAATATAATGCAGTGGGATGAAATCAGAAAGGGATAAACATTATTTAGTTTTTTGTTTCAAATTTGTATTTGAAGTCTAGTTAGTTAGCATATAGTGTAATATTGGTTTCAGGAGTAGAATTTAGTGATTCATCACTTACCTTTAACACCCAGTGCTTTACAAAGTGCCCCCCTTAATACCCATCACCTTTCTAGCCCATCCCCCACCCACCTCCCCTCCAGCAACCCTCAGTTGAATAAACATTTTTTTTAATGTTTATATTTAACATGAGGCCCTCAACTGTTATTATTATTAATTTGGTAATTTCTATTCAGTCTGAGCAGTGATTGTGATTCTTAAAAATTATATTCCATATGAGATATTTTTTCACTACGTTATACTTCACAAATGCTACTCTTCTTTATTATGCAAATAGGTAGACTTTTTCATTCACGTATTAGCCTGTTCTCAGGAAAAATAAATAATCACATCATACTCATCTTCTGAAATGTCCTTTATGTCTGTCCCTTCTTCTCTAGTCTTACTGATGCTGTGTTAGCCTACGCTTTCTCATTTATTCTGAGGAAGATTGGTACATTGTATATCCAGTTATCACCTGTATTGCTGGTTTTTGACTCTCACACTAAATGATTAATCTTCTCTAGAATTTAAGGTTTCCTATCATGTCAGTGCTACAGTTTCAAAAATTCAATGATTTTAATAAGAGACATTGCTGAGGTCTGAATTTTCTGTCTGCATGTTCAGGTCTTTAACAATTTTTATCACCCTTTTCTCCAAACTCTATCCATCCTTAATTTTTTGACATACAGTCCTAAGTTTTAAAGAACTACTTTTAGAGGGGTTACTTCTCAGAACACATAACATACAATGGCTTTCTGTATTTTCTCAACTTCATTTCACTTCCTGCTGCTTGAAATCCTCTGTTATTATCCCCCTGCCAACTATCTCATCAATTACAGCTGAACTCAGAGTCAAGCTTCCTTACAAAATATACATGAAATCTTTATTCTATAAAATCTTTACAGTAACTCCTGTCAGCATCACTCATTTGAGTGGTTTATTGTGTGAGTCTTTCTTTCCCAGTTTGATTGTGCGTACAAAGGCCAGGACTGGGAAGTAAGAGAGAGGACGGGGGGTACATTTATTTCCCCAAGCTCCATGTATTTCCCCTCCTAGAATCCATGCTTGTGCAGAAAACATATCTTGTGCCCTGTTTTTATTTGTTTGAAATAGTAGGATGTTTGGATAAATGCAATTTAAAGAAGATTATGGGGGCAATAAACCATGTCTACTCCATCACATTTGAGCTGTAACCACTCATTGCCTGTCTGTGCAGTATCTGATGGCATGAATCATATCTCCTCCTCAAGGACTACAAGCAAGAAACAGTGCTGTTTGTAGCCTAATGCAACTGCACTGAAATGTGATCTTATTAGAGCTAATGTCAGTGAACCTGTCAGATTCAACATCAAGTTCTGTCATTGTCTCAGGAGTATTGAGGTATTACTTTGATTGATCTGCATAGTTGCCAACTGGTTGGCATCACTCAGCTTTTCCCTGGGTTTTGAATAAGTTCATGGCTATCAATCAACAGACATATATGAAATTATTTATCTGGAATATGTGTGGTGTTAATACCAATGAATCCCTTGTGATTTAAGTCAGATATATGGCTTAAAATCTGTGTAATTGCAAGGGATATTTGCATTTCCAGGTATAGCTCCACATCCTGTAGAGCCACAGTGTACTAGCTCATGCTTTAACTAACAAAATTTTAAAATAACTGTATTTTCACTGCATGTTATAAAAATTTTTCAATTTGCTTTTAAATTTTAAAAAGAAAAGTGACAATTATAAAAGCATGGCAGAATAAAAACTTTAGGGATAACATATAGGGTGTAACATTAGTGACTCTATATGCAAGTGAGTTTTTAATGTCTTAGTCATTTCTAACCAAACTTCATGAATGACTTTTTGTAAAAAAAATAAAAATAAAAATAAAAATAAAAATAAGTGCTGTCCTGAAGGAACCTAGTTCATTTGATTTCATTTTTTTTAAATATCTAAACAAAAATAATAATCATTCAAATCATTGAATTTATTATTTTTATTATTGTTTTCAAATCTTATGATTTCAGCCTCTCTAAAACACACCATTATTTTATGCATCATGAATAAAAGAAAAATAAAAGCTTCTAACTGAACCAAGATAGAATTTTTTATAACATTCTAAAACCCATGCACTTGCTGAAATATCCATCTGAGTCCTAATTAGTAAAAATTTTAATATATACTATCCCTGAGATTACTAACAAGAAAATTATGTGCGAAGTTAATTAAAGTATTCCTAAAGTTCTTTATGTTGGCAGTTAAACTTTTCTGAATCTCTTTTTGACTCAGAGTTATTAACATTAGTATTTTTCTTTTTTATGTTTATTTATTTTTAAGAATGAGAGAGACAGAATGTGAGCAGAGAAGGGGCTGAGAGAAAGACACACACAGAATCTGAAGCAGGATCCAAGCTCCAAGCTGTCAGCACAGAGACCGACGTGGGGCTCAAACTCATGGAATGAAAAATCATGACCTGAGCCGAAGTCGGATGCCCAACCGACTGAGCCACCCAGGCGCCCCTAACATTTGCATTTTTCACGTAATGTCCTCTGCGCCTTCAAAAGTTCTGTTGATGCCAAACTCTTAAAGGAGGGTCTATTGTCCCTGAGGTTTCGTCCCAACATTTCGCCATTTTTTTTGTGCATATAAGCAGGATAGGACATCCACAAAATCCTTAACAGCCAACTGTGATTGTAAGACGAATTCTGATGTCACAGATGTGGAAATGTGACAAAATGTGTGTCTTTAAAAGAATGAAATAATGCATAATAGTGCTTTCCTTCCCCTAACAAAAAATGCTAGTCAAATCATTCAAAGTCATGCTAGTTTGCAAAAGTGCATGTGTTAAGGGACTGTTTGGGGATTGTTCCCAGAAATGACTTGCCACTGTTATCTTTCTTAGTCTTCACTGCAGAAGCATTCATTATCACAACTTACTGCACAAAAATTTTGTGAAGATGTTTCGGCCTTAAATCATCCCTTGCAACTAGCGTGAGGTCATGTGACTAGTTCTGGCCAATGGATTGTAAACAAAGACGAGGTGTATCACTCTGGATTAAGACTATAAGATGCAGGGTGCTTCCTACTTCTTTCTTTTTCATAGAAACTTGAAATTCATATGGGAAGACAAATAATACAATAGTGAGGGTGCCTGCATTCCTAAATTGCATGATGGATGAAAACTCCCTTAGTGGAAAACTTGTTTTGCTAAGCTATTGAAGTTTAGTGTTTTATTCTTGGTGTAGCTTAATCTTGGTAATGACCTCAATGTCAAATTTCTAGGAAAATTGAACCCTCATAGGTTTTAATTTCTCAGTGTCATCATTTAAAAATGGAGTTAATATAGATTTTTTTAATCATCTTTTTGTAGATGTTTCAACCTAACTTATGAGCTAAAAAAGTTTCAGTTGTGAAGGAAGATAAATTATCACCTGATATTTGGATCCAAGAATGGCTAATTACCTCAAAGTTGCTACAAATATAATCCCTCCTGATTCTACTTCTAAGTCAATGAATGAAGACATAAAATAATGAATAACATTATTGAAAAAATTTTAAATATAAAACATTTACACTTTGGAAAGGTGACAAAGCATCCATAAACATGACAAAAACATTTTATTTACTAGTTTGTTTATCCTAAATCTCAAAAGGTTAACAAATATATAATATAATGGAATTTTACAACATTCCATTTGTTTTCTTAAGAGATCTGGGGCGCCTGGGTGGCGCAGTCGGTTAAGGGTCCGACTTCAGCCAGGTCACGATCTCACGGTCCGTGAGTTCGAGCCCCGCGTCGGGCTCTGGGCTGATGGCTCAGAGCCTGGAGCCTGTTTCCGATTCTGTGTCTCCCTCTCTCTCTGCCCCTCCCCCGTTCATGCTCTGTCTCTCTCTGTCCCAAAAATAAATAAACGTTGAAAAAAAATTAAAAAAAAGAGATCTAAATGAAATTCTTCCTTTCTTATAACTTCGTAGTTGATGGTGCTACAGGTAGAATCCATCTGAAATGGATGACAAATACATTCTCACTAGTAGGGTGTCCTTAGGCCTTAGTCCTGCTCCTGCCTCAGGCTGACTTCCATGCTCTAAACCAGAAAGTATAAATACGAAGCCATGCCAAGAGTTGAATGTCTGTTACTGGTCTTAAGTCATTCCCTCATAGTCAATCAGAACTAAACACGCACCTAAAACACACACACACACACACACACACACACACACACACACACACAGAGCCTAAATGGATATTTAGATTTTAAATCTATCTTTCATATATTACTTAGTATTGGCCTACAGAATTTGAATTCTTTTTAGGGAACACAGGTTTCACCAATGATTTGAAAACACTCATTATATGCTCTAAGGATAGTTGTCCATTAGATTTAAATTTTAAACCTTTAAATTTATGTCAGTGAATCACTTACTGTACATAGATCATTTATTATTGATTTAATGACTGTGAGAAGTTTGGGGATGCACTCGAAGTTGATAATAAGTCGTCAATAGATTCAGAGTATGATTTATGAAATATTCTTTCCAATATTAACCATGCTACATTATACCAAAAAATATTTGGCTTGGCAACAATTTTTACAAATATAAATAGTCATTAAATGCAGATAGTATAGTACTCATTTTAAGAAGGTTACAACTCGGGGCACCTGAGTGGCTGTCGGTTGAGCATCTGACTTTTGATTTTGGCTCAGGTCATGATCCCAGGGTTGTGGGATCTACCCCTGCTTCAGGCTCTGCACTGAACAAAGATCCTGCTTAAGATTCGCCCTCCCCCCCAGTCTCCCTCACTCCTTCTGGCTCTTTTTGCCACTCAAACTCTCTCAAAAAAAAAAAAAGAAAGAAAGAAAGAAAGAGAAGAAAAAAAAAGAAAAGGAAAAAAACCAGCAGGTTACAACTTTGGGCCATTTCTGAATTTTCTACAAAATAACATTATTTTGTACAAAAAACCTAAAATGAAAATCCCCATTGTGTGTGTGTACGGGTGATACATGCACACACACACACACACACACACACACTTGAATATTAGTCAGCCATTAAAAAGAATGAAATCTTGCCATTGGCAACGAAACAGATGGAGCTAGAGAGTATTAGGCTAAACAAAATAAATCAGCCAGAAAAAGACAAATACCATATGAGTTTACTCATACGTGTAATTTCAGAAATAGAACAAATGAGCATAGGGATAAAAATAAGGGAGGGAAACCAAGAAACAGATCCTCAACTATAGACAACAAACTGCTGGTTACCAGAGGGAAGGTGGGTGGGAGAATGGGTTAAATAGGTGATGGAGATTAAGGAGGGCAGTTGTGATGAGCAAGCCGTGTTGTATGGGAGTGATGAATTTCTGAATTATACACCTGAAACCAATATTACACTTTATGTTAAGTAACTGGAATTTAAATAAAAACTTAAATAAGTAAAATAAAATATAAAATAAAAATCCCCAACCTGTATTGGTAGCCATTAATTTTATACTGGGAAGATTAATTCTCTTTGTCTCAGTTTGTAAGATACAACGTTATGAATAATTTGCGATTGCTATTTCAAACTTAGGTGAAATAAAAAGGCGGTTCTTTCATAATGTCTGAGACTAATAGAGAAAAACTTCCTTAAATCATATCAATATTTCTTTAATGATAAAAAGTATTTTAGTATCTTAAAGAAATTATATAATTTTCATAGGGACCACCAAAATCACATTAAGATGATATTTTAATACCTAAATCGGGTTATAAATTATTTATTGAAGGAAATTTTGAGGTGTAGTGAAATTATTAATAGAACAGATGACAATTTCCTTAAAATACAGAGTTTGAAAATGGTATATATTATCAGTTTTCCATGTGTAACCTTATGTTTTTCACAAAAGCCTGGGAACTTAAAACAATTTTTAGAAATATCCTATAATTTGTGAAAATATTTTTAAGTCATCTGAACTACCAAACATTGTTTCCATATAATCTCTCATTATTTGGGAGCAAAGTCTGTAACTGTCTGAACATAGACAAACTGAATATATTAGCATTATCTAGTTGATTAATCATCTAACCATTCATTTAACTATTGAAAAATTACTATTATCCAAGTCACTCATTATATTTACATACAAAATCATATCACATGCATGTATAATCCTCCTGTATACTGACAAATTTTTCTTAATGTTTATTTATTTTTGAGGAAGAGAGACAGAGCATGAGCAGGGGAGGGGCAGAGAGAGAGGGAGACGGAATCTGAAACAGGCTCTAGGCTCTGCGTTGTCAGCACAGAGCCTGACGTGGGGTTTGATCTCGGGATCTGAGAGATCATGACCTGAGCTGAAGGCAGATGCTTAACCAACGGAGCTACCCAGGCACCCATACACTAACAAATATTTAAATAATATTATATAAGTCAGATTTTTAAATGATAACAAACTCCTCCGGCTTGTGGTAAAAGACTGAATATTAATAGGATGCCGTCCTGGTTTGGGTTTAATTAAGACCTGCCCATTATCCATAAATATTAGTCATATTCACAAAATTAAGTTTTACTTGTGTTTCTAATCACCTGATTCACACCTGAATTTCCTGCTATCACAGAAAAACCCAATCCTTGTATAACACTTTTGTTGTAATTACATCTCTCCATTTTTCCTAATTCTTTACTTCTGTATTCACCGTTTTTCCAGTGGAGGTGAATTCTTTCCTGCCAGGCTTCGATTTCCAGCTCTGGGTTTTCTACGTTCTCCAGTACTTACTTCTTAGATTACTATAGACACTAAGGCTTCATGTGGTCAGTACAGTTTTGTATAGCATTTTTTAATTAAAAAAATCAATGTGTGTTAATTATAAAAAGTTTAGCATATATAGGTAAGACAAAATAAAAATGACCCCCTGCCTTTGAACAATGATCCAGGTTTAGCTAAACTTTCTGGTATCTGTTTCTCCTCTTCTTGCTCTCTTGGTTTATAAATGTACCTCACCTTGGGGTGGCTGGGTGGCTCAATTGGTTGAGTGTCCAGCTCTTGATTTCCACTCAGGTCATGATCTCACAGTTCATGAGAGGAAGCCCCACATCGGGCTCTGCGCTGAACGCTGAGTGTGGGGCCTGCTTGAGATTCTCTCTTGCCCTCTCCCTATGCCCCTCCCCCACTCATGTGCTTTCTCTCTCTCCCAATAAATAAATAATAAATAAATAAACATATGAAATAAATATACAAATAAATAAATAAATAAATCTACCTCACCTCTAAAGGATCAAATACAACCTCATAACTGTCATCTATTCAGTTCATATAATCTAATTTAAATATAAAAGGTTAAACTGTATTCCATTTTATAAATATTTACATAGTATTTAGTCAACCCTAGTTGTGAGCACTTAGATTATCTCTAAATGTTAAGTATATAAAAAGTGTGATGAATTTGCATCTTCCTGAGTTTGTTTTGCTCAATTCTTAGGATTCTGTATCAAAAGGTATGAACATTTCTGAAGCATTTTTCAAAACCACAATTTAGCATATGCTCAATGCTGAAAACATAAAAACAAAGTAGACACAGAAAAGCTCAATAAGGGGGAAAATTACCTAGTCACATCTCCCAAGGATAATTACCTTTTAACTCTTTCTCTGTGCCTTTTCATCTTCTTCCCCATACTATTCACATACTCATTAGACAAATGCTGTTCTGCTGTATGTGGGTTTATGTGCCACTTCATTTGTGATTTTTCACATTGCACCATTTATTATACATTCACGTGCCAATCAATATTTCTTACAATTATATTCTAAATGCATAGTATTATATTATTATATCATATTGAGATAACAAACGTATCTAACCATCAACTCTAGGTTCTTTTCAACTTATTGTGGTTAACATGCTAATACTTTTTAAACATTTATGATTAAATCATAAAGGTATAATAAATGTTCTTGTGGTTGTCCAGTGGCTGTAACGCAATTAGCACTATGTACTGGGTGTAGATTGTCCGGGTCAATATTTAGCATATATTTAAATATCTTAATAAGTACTCAGTAAAGTATATTAAAAATTACAATTTGTGTACCTACTAGCGGATGGTTTTCCTGCTTTACCAGCAACACTGGCTAGCATAGAAGGTTTAAATGTGTAGCACCTAAAGGTGGAATAATTCATTATAAATTAACTTGCCATATACGAATATTTGATTACTAGATTGCAGTTTAATTTTTCAGGTGTTTCTTCATTGTTGATTCTTGTTAGTATCCTAGACAAAAACACAGGACGTGTCACAAATGGATATTTGAAAGAAATTTAATAAAGGAGAATTTTACAAAATAAGGGGCGGTGTGTAGGAGAACCACAACGGAAGGTGCTCAACTTGTGCGCTAGTAACGCAGGGGAGCCGTTGCCGACCCCGGCCGGAAGTGACAAGGAGAGAGTTGTCCCCAGAACCCACATGCACAGAGCTGTGTGAAGAGGCCCCCTGGTGGAGGCTGTGGCCTCATGCTCAGGGATGACCTGAAGAGAAAGAGAATAAGGAACCGCAGCCACACTTTCTGCCTCATGTCTCCTCCCAGTGTTACCGCTACACCCAGTCACAGGCAGTGGGTACGAAAGCCCAGAGCGTGGAATCCCACAGCACGATGACCTTCCTTCACTCTCGTATCGATGGTTTTGTCTTTTTTCTAAGTGTTTATTATAGTTATTTGTACATCAAATGAAATAGCCTTTTCCAGTACGTGATGTGAATATATTTTCCAAATGTCACCTTTTAGTTTTGTTGCTCTGTCATGGGCAGAAGTTACTCTTACTTATGTCATCAAGCTGGTCTTTTTCTTCTTGATGGCTTTCTTCGACAGCGATAAAAAAAATAGAAAACAAAAATACGCAAATGCACACAACCACCAACTCACGCATATACATATACACGCATCCTACTCCATTGTCAATGTAGTTTCTACATATAAATAATATATAAATAATTATTTCTAAATACATATGGTATACGTTCTAAAGTAGAGTTTTTCCCCAAATTTGTCATTTAGATATGTATATCTGCATCCCTATGTATATATCTACCTGTATCTAAAACTATATCTTTATATCTATCTAATCTATCTATCATCTATCTATCTAATCTACTTATCTGTCTATTTATCAGGTTATAAATACACACTTTTTTCTTTCTTCTCTCTTTTCCTTTGTTCACCTTAACTACGATCTATTAGCAAAATATACATCTTAGTGTTTTTCTATCATCTATTAAGTCAGGTTTTCCCACAATACTATATTTTTAAACTAATTTTAATATAGATTTCAAGATTTTATTACTTTAATTTCCACTTTCCTTGTAGCAATTGTAGATTTGCCTACCATCAGCCTCCCACTTTATTTGTTTTCATTGCATACATTGCGTTTTAATCTTGACTGTCCACTTATATTACCATTCTACTGTTAGTTTTGAAATGCCAACTTTTCATTTATTAATTCAATTGTTTACGTATTTTGCATTGTGAATTTCACAGAATTTTCTATTGTGTCTTTATTCTCCCACAAGAATAATTATTAAAATTTATTTAATACAATACTCACATCTCTGATCTGTATGTTCGGCATCCTTTTTCATCTATCAGGAGGAAATAATAAATAATAAATATTGTTATGGAATATTTTATATGCAAAGTGTATGAAGGAATACTATATTGAACCTAAGTTACCTGTGACTCAACTTAAAGAGGAAAATAATACCGATGAAGTCTAAGTCCTTGTTGATAGTTTATTGTTGGTAAATTATTTTCAGATGTTTTTTACTCCTCAGGTTTTACTCTGTCACACTTTACCCCTTTTTGAGTGATCTGTGATTTTTTTTCTTTACAGACTGTGTTTTCTAATGATCATATGTAATTTTCTTTTACCTTCTTCCTTTCCACTTCATCTATTGACAGACAATATCTTCTTAGGTCTACTTGTCTACAGATTAGACCAAACACTAGTTCAAATTCTGTTCTCTGCTTAGTATTTATTTAAAGCACAATTATCTGTCTTCATTCAATGTAAAATGTACTTTTTAGATTATAATCTTTATTAGTCTTTGTCTGTTTATTTGTTTCTGAAAGTATATGTGAATAGGTGTGGAATGGTAATGCTTGTGGCATTCCTATCCCATGTCCTCTGTCAATCTCAGGAAGCAGAAACTTCACAGCAGAGGGATAGGTCTTCAACTCAGATTAGAAACTCATGATCTTGGATCCAGGTCTCTACTGAAATGCAAATTGTCTCCTTGTTTTCCTTTGGGAAGATCACATTGGGACAATACATGCTGGTAAACCTGGAGAGTTTTATAACTTCTGCTACCTTTTGGAGGAAAGTTGAGAAGTATTCTGGAAAGGCATTATTTTAATGTATCTAAATGAATTTTTTGTTTTGAACATTCAAAACAAATTTTAAGTCAAATAATTTCTAAATACATTTAAAAGTGATAAAATATGCAATAGTAATACTTTTTAGATACCACCCACTTCTATAATCACCTGTGGGTAAAGAAACATGACCACACAGATATATTCCCCACAATATCTGAACAGTATCATCTCTGAAGTTAAACTGCTGACTCATTAAAATCAATTTACCCATGACTGCAAGATGTGGTAATAGCCTTCTGATCCAATATCCAGTAATTAGAAATGGTTAGGCCTATTTTACCCTTTACCAAGAGATGCCATAAATTAAATTTTTTGTGGTGCTATATTTTTTTAACTGCTAATCTAATTTGTACTACTGTTACAGCTCTTTAGTCAATGTTTTGATTTTAACATTTTATCAGTGATAATTTATCTTCAGATTGTCTTCTCAAAACAACCATACTAATTACAACCATGTCAAATTTTAAATGATCAAACTAGGTTTATGTTAATAATTCCTCAGATTATTTTGTCCTATCAGATAGTCAATATCATAATAAAAAAAAACACCTTTCATATATAAAGTAATTTAATCTTCTGGACAATCTGTTGAGTTTGGCACTTGTGGTCTCTACATATAAATAAATTAAAGTCCCAAGAAGTCAAGTGACTTATCTTAAGGCAAAAGCCTACCGAGTGACAGAATGCTGAATGTGCTTCTAGATCCCATTTTTCTCAAAATACTATACTCTCATTCCAACAAAAGTCTTCTTCTAAGTTGAATCATTTGTGTGTGGTATGTCCATATTTCTATGCTGTTGATTATTCTTTTTTTCCCGAATGGGGTACTTCCCCCCCACCCCTTGCTCCTCTACTAACGTATGTTAACCATGACCTCATATTAATATTCTTCAATAATCTCATGTTATTACAATCATTTCTTAAATTTCCATTGCAAGTCTAGCATATATTTTATGATATATCATTTTGCGCTTAGAAAAAAATGGCTAACTCATTCATTCAATAGATATTTATTGAACATCTACTCTTTTGTAAACACAGCAGCCAGTACTAAAGAGGACATTCCAAGATTCAATACAGAAATGCCTGCCTGTGGAGCTTATTTTTAGGGTAAAAGTTATACAAATATAATTGGCTTATTTACTGCTTCAAAATATTATAAGATGTGCTTTAATAAATTAAATATCTCCAAGAATAATTTTACTTCTTCAGAGACTGTGGAGGCTTATTGAATTATTTTATAACTAACAGTTTATCGGTTTCTTACAAAGTTTGAAATACACATATAATTTGACTCAACAATTTTAGTCATTTACAAAAGTGAAATTAAAACTTACGTGGACACAAAACCTGTAAATGTTTATATGGGGTTTATTAATAATTACCACAACTGAAATTGCCTTCAACTGATGAATGTAAAAGCAAACTGCAGTATATTCACACAATGGCAAACTACTTGGTAAGTAAAAGGAAGAAACAGAGGCAAGACCAAGGACAAAGGCAAGAATATGGATGAAACTCTAATGCATAATGTTAAGTGACAAAAGTCAATCTCGAAAGCATATAAACAGTTCCATTAAAAGCACAGTTTTAGGGAAAGAAAGCTGATCAGTGGTTTCTAAGGGCGGAGGCAAGAGGAGAGGTGTTCTACCAAACGATACAATGGGATTTTTGGGGTGACAGAAATGTTCTATATCCTTATCGTGATAGTGGCCGCATAACTGTGGAATTGTACATATACACACAAAAGAGTGAGTTTATACTGCAATGAAAACAAACAAAAAAAATCATTAAGTGAGTTAAAAGTAGACTGAACATGAGAGAAGATAGGATTAGTGCAGAAGAGAAGGTCAATAGAATAGGGATTCTGAAATGCAGAGAATGTATACCTATACCTATACCTATACCTACACCTATATCTACACCAAATCAAACAAAACAGGGTGTAAGAGCCACACGCAGCTAAAAGTCTGATGATATATGGCAATTTTAGTCCCTATAGGATAGGATAAAATGTGGGATGGGAACCATACTCAAAGAGAAAATGACTAAGAATCTTTCAGAACTGATGAAAATAAAATCAAAATACATGCTTAAAAAGCTCATCAAATACCATGCAGGAGGAAATCTAGGTACATCATAAACAAACTTATGGGAAGCAAAGAAAAATATTACAAAGAAACAAACAAAATCTCAAATTAGCCAGGTAAAATGACACATGCCTTGTAAAGAGCACAAATAAGACTGAGGACTCTCAAGGAGAAATTATGAAAATAAAATACAATCAAATGATATCTAAAGTACTGAATATTTTTTTAAAAAGCCAGCCAAGAACTCTAAAACCAGTGAAAATATTCTTCAATAAAGAAAGCAAAAATAAAGATAATTTTGGACATTTAAAGGAAGAAATAATTTATTGCTAGCATCTTGCAATATAAAAAGTACTGAGTTATGTTCTTCAATATAAAGGAAATGATCTCACATGAAATCTGGAACTCTAATAAGGTATAAAAATTAGTGGAACAAATAACTGTGCCTAGTATAAAACAATATGGACTATTTGAAACCAAAAATTATATTGTCTTATATGACTATTCCATGAAGGATAAAATTTATTTATTTGTTGATTGATTTATATACTTTTAATGTTTATTTATTTTGAGAGAGAGAGATCACGAGTAAAGGAGAGACAGAGATAGAGGGAGAGAGAGAATCCTAAGCAGGCTCTGCACTCAGAGGGGAACATGTGTGGGGCTCAATCTCATGACTGTGAGACCATGACCCGAGCCAAAATCAAAAGTTAGATGCAGCCAAGCCACCTAGGTGCCCAGGATGAGATTAATTCAAATATTTAAACAGTTATAAGGTTCTTACATTATTTCTTAAGTGCAAATAATTTACTGTTGATTGCAATAAGTCAAGACTATATAATATAATTTTTCAGGTGAGCATGGAAAGTAATAAAATGAATAGTATATTCATATTAATAGTATATTAATGATATAACAAATACAAGTAAACAATGACAAAAGCAATCAAGATAGACATATTTTGTGCAGAAATTTAAACATTCTTAGCTATTTAAAACAGAGAAAAGTGCATGATATATTCTGAGCAACTTTTAGGTGATAGAGGCATTGCTAAATCCATGTATATCACTAAGGATACATTTGCTTATATTTTACAAACGTATGAATTATTGTATATCATTTATTTATCTTAAATGTGATACTGTCTGTGAGCTCCTTGAGTGAAATGAATTTACTAAAGATAAATAAACCTTTAAAATAGGTACTCTACTGCCAGCAATGGTCCACTGATGTGCATTACAATTCCGTTTTGTTCATTGTTTCAAAAGTATTTATGATATAAACACTTAATATTTGTGGCAAATGTTGAACTATTTAATATATTCTGCATTGGTTTAACTATATGTGGGTGAAAATTTATGCCTTTAATTATCTGCATTTTCAATTGATAAGAAAGACAAATTATGAAGTAATAACTGAAATCAATGCAGTTGGAAATGAAAGCGAAGCTCTGTATCTTTTGCTATTTAAGCTTCTAAGTTTTCTATCTATTTTTTATTACAGTGGCTCTTGATGTATTGTGTTTCTTGGACACTTACTCAAAACAAAAACATATGAGAAAAATTAAATATTGATGTTCACAGTAGGATAGTTGCAATATTTCATGGAGTTTTACCAAATAAGCAATATTTCTACTTGCTAGGACATTCTTTGTTGATGAAAGATTATTTTTCTTTCCACTCAAAGGAAATCAGAAAAGTCATTTTAAACTATATTTAGCTGTTATGGAACTATTTACTTCTTTTTCTCAGAGGCAAATAGACATGAAATATGATAGAATTGTTGACCAAGATGGCTTTTCCTGTGACAAATCCGATGATCTCTGTGTTTTAAAAACAAGCCATGTTGTATCTTAGAAACATGGCTGTATTCTGTTGGAAATGTTTGAAATATTTTTCCTTTAAAAACATGTTGACCTTTCTACAAATAAATTCTTCTTTCCACTGAAGTGTAAAAAATTTATATATATATACAGAAATACTTGGATCTTTTCATAATATTGAAATCAACAATAAACAGATAAAATATATAGCTCTACAACTCACAAATCCAATTTCTCATTTTATTTGGTCACAGATGATATAAATATAAATATAAATATATATTTCTATAACATGTAAATATAAATATATTATATTTAAAATATAATTTGAAAGTTTCTGTCAATATCTAAGTAGATATGCTCTGGGATTCAGCATTATTGACTTAGAAACAATTCAACTAAACACTCCAAATCTCTTGCAGATTCTCTACTATATTAAAGGTCATTATGGCTGAGTTAAGCAGACACAAATGCATGCCATTTATTTAATAAAATACCATTTATTTTTCTCACTTATTGGCATAGTAAATCTCAAATGATTTTCTATAATAATAATAATAATAATAACTAATAACAATGCTAATCTAGAAGTGAAAATTGAAATCAAATGAAAAATTATATTAAGACTATATTGAAATTAAATTAAAAATTTTTAATGAAAAAAGGCATGTCTTAAGACAAAATTAACTGAAATTCTTCAGGGCACTGGAGATTTACAAATTAATGAAATCATAGTTTCAGGAATGCTGGATGGAAGGAATTGACCACCATGCAGTGAATGACAGTATGCTGCACAGTAGGCACCTTCTGTCCTTGACCTCTAGGAACTTCCTGACTACGCAAGATGAGAAGTATGCATATTTTAAAGAGATAAAATATCAATTTTTAAATATGTATAAATAATTTTATAAAAAGTAAGGGAAATAGGTGTCAGGAAAGCAAACTTTCAAAGATATCTAGGAAAAACATCCTGAGATTAATCTGAGATAGCCTTTGAGTAAGAATTAAAATTGCATTGAATAGCAAACTTGTGCAGCAACTCTGGAAGACAAAATGCAATTTCCTCAAAAACTTAAAAATAGAACTACTCTATGATCCAGCAATCACCCAAAATATACAAAAACACTATTTCAAAGTGATATATACACCCCTATGTTTATTGCAGCATTATTTACACTAGCCAAGGTGTGGAAGGAGCTCAAGTGTCCATCAATTAATGAATGGTTAAAGAAGATGTGGTGTGTATATATACAATGGAATATTATTTAGCCCTAAAAATGAATGAAATCTTGCCATTTACAACAACGTGGATGGGTTAGAGAGTGTTACGCTAAGTGAAATAAGTCAGAGAAAGACACTACCGTATTATTTCACTCATATGTGGAATTTCAGAAACAAAACAAGCAATCATAGGGGGGAAAAAAGACAGAGGAAAACCAAGAACAGACCCTTAACTACAGGAAAGTGAACTGATGGTCACTAGAGGGAAGGTGGATGAGAGGATGGGTGAAATAAGTAATGGGGATTAAGTGGCGTGTTTGTTGTAATGGGCACTGGGTGTTTTATTGAAGTGTTGAATCACTACGCTGTACACTGTATCTTAACTATAATTTAAATAAAAACTAAAAAGTAAAATAAAATAAAATTTGTCAGTGAAAATGATTGCATTGAATAAGAAAATGTACAGAGAGGTCACTAAAATTGGGTAAATAAATATATTAAGTATGTAAAATATGGTAGGTGTTTCTGTAGGCACTTTCCATTTATTATCATCCCCAACATTTTAATTTTAATCATCATTAGAGGCCTGGACTTTTCTTGTTTTATTTTTAAAATAAGAAAGCAGAAGTCTGGGATAAAATAACGCGCCCCTAAGTCATAGAGCTATTAAATAATAGATCCAGAATTCAAACTCAGGCTAATATCGGAGACTGCTTTACAAACCACACTGTTGTATTGCTTAGACCCTCCAATGGAGGATACAAAGACATAAGTTTAATATGTGAGCTAAAAGCATATTTTTGGTTATTAACATTTATATTAGAGAGAGAAAATCGGACGTGAAGAACATGCTGGATCAGATTTGAAAGAGTCATGTAATATGTACAAGGTAAGAAATTTGAGTTGGAATCTGTAGTCAATGATAGACATCTTTTCATAAATAAATACATAGATATATAAATAGATAAGTTAATAGCAGATGTACTAAGGATCTCTAATGTCACTAACATTCATTTACCTATTTGTTTACTCAACCAGTGCTTACTAAGTGTAAAAACTGTTTACAGAAATGCTTATTATATGTCAGACACCATACTACACATAAGGATCCTGATACAAATTAGAGACATTTACTGCTATAAAAAATTTATAAAAATATTTTTAAAGTCAGGAGAATATTAAAGTTTAATATGGTAATAACACTTTGGGGTATGCTATTCTATGATGCATATAGATTTGTGCAATATATTAAATTATTTATATTATAATATATAATGAAAATATATGGATGTACAAATGCACACATATTTAAATTCCCACACAATATATAAATATATACTTGATTTATCATATAAAGTGTCAGAAATACGCATAATTTATACATAGTTTCATGTAGCATATTACTACCATACATATGGAAATAGAAAACATAATGACATAAATTAATAATGTTTATAGTGTTCAATATTAAGCTCAACATAACCCAGAGGATAAATCAATATACAAAAAAAGAGTTTAATGAAAATTATCCAAATTGAAGCACAAGAAGGAAAAAAATCACAAATGAAGAAAAACAAAATACACTTTGAAAAGAGACCAGTTTTGAGAGAATATCAAATGGTCCAGCATAGTTGAACTTGACATTTAAGTAGGAGAAGAGAGAAAAAAAAGTCATAAGAAATATTTAAAGATACAATGACCAAGAATTTTGCAAAAATAATGAAAGACTTTCAAGCTCATAGGCAATAATATCTGAAAATCCTGTACTGGAGAAGAAAAGAATTAAGAAAAAAATACTAAAACCTAAATATCAATTCGTATATTCAGTGCCAAAAAAAGGAAAATCATGAAGGTAGCCAGAGAAGATTGCAATATGTTTTACAAATAAAGATAGCAAATAATGTATCTTCCTCATCACATATATTCATACACACATACAAAGATGCATATAAACATGCATATTAAATATCTACATGTTTTAGAAATTTTGTGTTTGCATTGACACTTTCAATTCTGTTGTATCTCAACTGGACTCTTTTTTGCCTTCACCCACTCTGTGTTTTCATCTTCTATCTTCCACAATGAGATCTCTGGTGCCCAATAATATCAACGCATGTACTTATTTCCTCAACAACCCTAAAATACAGATAAAATAGTTTCAGAATTGTTTTATTCATACTGTTAACAATGAAACTTATTTAAAAAAAAAAAACAGTTTAGGCTACCTTTTGCCATTTTTCACCTACCTCACAAAGACCTGGTCAAGACCAAAGGTTGCACTGAAATAATTTTGTAGGACCAAGATGGAGCCACTCCTGCTCAGAGTGCCATGTCAGCAAACTGAAACTTAGATTAACATCCATGGCTGTGTAAATGCTCCACTTGACCAAACATCAGCAGTAGATCGAGTCAGCTGATCCACAAACACAAACTTGCTCTGGTCCTTCTCACCCCCAAACAAGGTTGATAAAGTGGCCCCAGACAATCAGATATTTTTTATCTTTTCCTCTATCCTATTCTTCCTTGTTCTTTATTCTTTATCCTATAAAAGCTTTCTACCTTCTTCTCCTTTTGTATTTCTTCAAAAAAAGACTGCCTACTTTATGAAGTGTAAAATAACGTTTATTTGTATTGCCTAAATTATCTTCATTAATCATTTTTTAACAGTTTTTGGTAGCTAGGAACGGGATCTGAAGCTAACCGCTAATAACCCAAAAGAAGAGACTCATAGATGAGGGGCTGGCCACCGAAATGGTGAACCTTTGAGTTCACTGTTCTTCTTGTTGTTATCCAGTGCTATGGGTAAATCACTCAGATTTGAACTCCACTTCTATGCATACGGTTCTTCAATCGAAACAAACTTAAATACACCCACGCATGCACACACACACACACGCACACACACACGTGTGCATGTGTTTATTTTATGTGTGTATGTATACATACAAACTCTAACTGAAATATATATGTATCATATGTATTGTATTGTACTGTAGTACTGTACATAGTACTGTATATATACATTGTACTGTGCGTGTGTGTGTGTGTGTGTGTGTGTACGCATACTCCCCAGAAATGTGTCAGGGTAGTTATAATGGGAGTCTGAAACAGATGGTGGTTATTAAGGGACTTAAAAACCTTGAAGTAAATTCACAGCATAAACTCTTGGGGGACTTAGAAAAATGGATTTAGACAAGAAATTCAAACTGTTTTGACCATCAAAATAAAAATCTAAGTGGGCATAAGTTGGCTTACTAAAAGACATTAGAGCACCTGCCTCCATAAAAGACATCTTCCCATGAAAGAAATAATAGATCTATTGCTAATGGGGATCTAAGAAGCCCAACCTGAAAAACCGGTGTGCATGATACAGCACTTAAAAGCTGTTAGAGTGATCACCACCTAACTCTATGACTCCAATGTTAGGGTAAGTTAGTCACAGAATGGGTTAGATTGACAGTGCTGGGTCCCCCCAGTGTTTAACGTCACTTTTAAACCCTTTCATGGCTCATTAATGAACATGGAATTCTAGTCAGTTTTATAAGTTACTTTAGCATAGCATTCAAAGAAAAAGACTTTGTTTCTGAGCCCATCATTACAAATAACCGGATATCTTCATGAATCCTTACCATGCACGTGAATTTTCAGTTCCATATTAGATTTGAACTTAAATCTAACTGATTTAAGGAATATCTGGGTCACCATGAAGAAGCGTTTTAGTTACCTCCTTGTGAAATAATGCCACCTTTCATTAATCGATAATTTTGCTTTCATAAATAGTTGCCTGATTCCTATCATCTGAAAACATGAAGAATAATTATGAAAAAATGTAATTTGCCCCAATGCTACTACATAGAGTTCAAATTAAGTCATAAATCAAGGAATTCCTAAATTATTCCAAACTTCCAGTGTTCACTTACATTGTTTTACACTCTCTAAAATGAAAAAAAAATCTCTTAACTGCATTTCTCTATTTTCTAGATTTTACTCTGAAAATCCTGTTGGTTAGCTGGGTTATTAGTCTGTGACCATTGTATAAAACTAGTTCTCTAAGTTCAACCTCAAACACCTAAGTTTACCTGATGTTAACACATTAAATAAAAATAATATCTACTTTTAAAATATTCTTAAATTGAGCAGCATATTTTTTTGCTCTTATATACATTAACGTTCATTCATTACAACACTCTCAAGGGAGTGAATTTTAAAATATATGTGCACATGTTTTTACTCTTTGCTATACAAAGATAAAGTCACACTGCCCTCTTTTGGTCAAATTCAGTTTATTTTATGGGGGGAATTGATTTCTATGGAGCAAAATCAGGACCCAGAAAGAAATAAACATGAGTTAGATAGTAAACAAAACTTCTTGCAAATGGTAAACAAAGAAATGTTTGCTGTATTTCAATTTTACCCTCAATGCCACTCATTTTGGTTTGTTTATCTGCTTGTTTGATTAATTTTAATTTTCACCATGTATTTCTCTGACTTACGTATATAACAATTTTGCTCATTTAAAATAATTTTGTTTATATACATGTAAATAGTTATAGCTATTTTTTAACTGTGGTTTTATGTGCATAAGTTCCATAATTGTTACGAAGTCTCTTTATCTGTACATTTTAAAATTGTGCTGTCATTCTATCCTATGTATGATTAATCTCTAAAAATATGTGGCAATAGCTTTAGGTCAGTAATAAACTAGAGGGTGTAAAGCACAATGTGAATACAAGTCCATGACATGATCTCTGTGAGAGCTGTTTAAACTTGATTTCTTAACCATCACAAGTATTGTAACTATTGTCATTATTACGTAAGCATTAACTTTTTGGACTTACTAGATTAAAGCTAAATAAACATGATTTTTTTTTATTAATACTTATTTCCAGACCCAGCATTTTCATAGGAAAAACTGAACTTCACACTGCCATTGTCATTTAGAATTAGCCAAAGATCCTGCTAATTGTCTGAAGGTTTATATCCCCTCAAAATTCATATAATGAAATACCAACACCAAAAGACTATAGTATTAGGATATGGGGTCTTGAGAGGTGCTTAGGTCATGAGGGTGGGGCCCTCATGAATAGGGTCAGTGTTATATAAAGGATGCTCCAGAAAGATCCATAGTCCCTCTGACCATGAAAACACACATAGAGAAGGTACTATATACGGATGAACCAGAAAGTAGGCCTTTGCCAAAAAAGGCACCATGACCCTTCCGTGGAAGGGAAGTCCCACCATGAGGACTTCCTAGCCTCCAGAACCACAAAAAGTATTTTTTTGTTGTTGTTTATAAGCTACCCAGACTTTGGGTAGCAGCCCAAAAATACTAAGAACTTAAAACTTAACATTAGCATATTAATCACTAATACTTCACATGAAAACAGATAAATAAAAGACTGGGTAACATACTAACTAGCTTTATTGTAATTACTATCTTAAATGGAGAGAATACACATTGAAATTGATTTAAAGATGGGTTCCTCACATAGTCATGAAGTCATATTCTCTTTCTATCCAAGATAATTGGCCTTTTCCAGAAATAGAAGGAGAAAGAATTTTGCTTTTGCCTTATCTCATTTCATCCCTTTCTATTTCAAAGAACCAGTCATGAGATGATATAATCCTTATCATGGTCAAAAAATAATTATTCAAAAAGGATTCAGACAAATTTGGAATACCAGCATAATACATAGTATATGGTACTGTGTAGAAAGTGTCTATTAGCTACAGGATATTGGAAGAGAGTACAGTAGGGAGAATCACCAGTGGCTGAAAGGTCGGCCAAATCCTGAATGGTGGAAAGAGGATGAGTACACCTGGCTGAATGAAACAGCTGAGAAAATGAAAGACTGACTTAGCTAGCCCAGACTAACATCTTGGATTTATTCTTTGAAGTTCTGTGCTCAGAATTTAAAAACCTAACTGTGGACAGAAGTAGAAGGTAATCACACTCCCATCCTCTCTTCTGTACTCAAAATAGGATGAATTCATTACCACACCTCACCCCCAATTCGACACATAACCCTAACGATTTCACTGAAGGATAAAGTGTATTTTACTACAGTTAAAATAAAATAAGTAATCTACATTTTTGGAGGGTATGAAGAGGGTGTTGGTCACCTGTAATTGAAGGATTTAAGTCTAGCATTCAATTCATCTTCTGTAATAACAGATCATAAAGTGTTTCTCAAAATTCAATACACATTACAATCACTTGGAGAAGTTAAAATACAGAATCTCGGATTCCATCCAGGTCAAGAGGTGTGAGATACAGCCTTATGATCAACAACCTCCAAAGTGATACTAATTATGGCAGTTTGTGGACCACGTTTCGGAGAGAAAAATCTTAGAAGATAGTAGATGGAATTATCCTCATAAGAAAGTGCTTTAGGTCTTACTTATTTTAATAATTTGTATTCTGATATGATTTTCAAATTTTCATTTTGTTTATTAAGAAATTAAAGAAATCAATTGGCCTGAGATTACTATTTTTTATTTCCAGCAATCTTGCTAAAATATATTAGCAAATTAATATATTACTATATTCTCTAAATAATTATATCATTTTCAAACATTTGTAAAGATTACATCTTTATTCTGACATCTACATTGACTTCATCACTTGTCTCAGTATAATAAGCCAAGAAATTATTGCAAAATGCATGAATTTTTTTAATTAATTAGAGAAGAGGGATGGTGTGAAATGGCAGAGATGAAAGTCTTAAAAGAGAAAATTTTTCAGATGATACAAAAACCACCCAGCACCATGTGGCTTATTTTTATAATTAAGACTTTCATTATATATTTCCAAACAGTCTGTACTACTGAACAGAAACAAATGAAAATATACACAATATCAGTGGTCCTGTCTCAAAGAACACAGGTACTCTATGATCCTGCCATCATTTGTTTTCATAACATGAATTTATTTTGACTGCCATAAGGGTACAAAGTATTGTAAGGATTGAAACTTCTTATATAAAGTTTCCTCTTATTCTAATAAATTTTCTAAGAGTATGGGTATTAACTAGATCATTTAAAAATAACTTGTCTCTGTTGCATGAAGATTTTATCTCTCGCACAAACTACCTGTTTTCTCAGTACTTCGAATTCATTTATATCTTAGGTTTCAAGGACCAGTAAAGTACTTAAAAATATATGTTGATCCCTTTTGTGATTCAGAGAAAAGCTTAAACCCACAATTGTATGCAATCTCTTAAAGCATGTCGAGATTATTGATTAAATCATCATTGCAATAAAGTTCTCTATATTTTGCAAAACCATCAGTTAAATATACTTCCCTTCTCCTTTTTTCTTATCTTCCTTATATTTTATCTTTTTTTCTGAAACCTCTCTCTCCTGCTACCCATCTCTTTCGCCTGCTAATCAACCACATGAGTTCTTTTATGTATTGCTTTTTATGAAATTTAAATGCTTTCCATGTGGCAATAGACTTGAATACACTAACTCAAACCTCAAATTTCTTTTAATGTATCCATGGAACATTTACCATTTCAATAATAGGCTTCCTTATATGTGCAAAAAACTAGAAGTGTTATTTCTAACTTGTTGGTGATAAAAGTTTGCCTCAAAGGATAATTTTATCAGTAATTGCATACACTAGACTTCAAGGGAAGTCTTCCCCAAATAATGTCCTTTTTGTATTATTAAAGCTAAAAGAACCCCTAGAATAATCACACTACTGGGTATTTACCAAAAAGTTTTAAAAGACAGTAATTCAAAGGGATAGTCACATCCCTAGGTTTATAGCAGCATTTTTACAATAGCCAAATTATGGAAGCAGCCCAAGTGGTGTCTACTGACAGAAGAATGGAGAAAGAAGAAGATGTGATATACATGTGTATATCACATATACCACATATAGATAGTTGTAGATAGATATAGGTATAGATGATATAGATAGATAGATATAGATAGATAGATATAGATATAGATATAGATATAGATATAGATATAGATATAGATAGCTGAAACTAATAGAACACTGTATATTGTTAACTATTAACTATACTGGAATTAAAATTTAAAAAAACTGAATAAAAATAAAAATTAAAAAAAGATAAAATCATCTCTAGAGACTTATTTGCCAGAACAAATAATGTGCTCACTACAACTATTCTTACAGTCTTGAAATCCCATTCCTCAATATCTGATATCCCAATATCAATATCTGATTGAAATTTAACTATTGAAGCTTAATTATACGTATATTTATTTCAAGTCTAATAGATATTTTACACAAGAAAATCTCAACATCCAAAAACCAAATAATCCAGTTTAAAAATGGGCAGAACACGAATAGACAATTTTCCAAAGAAGACATACAGATGGCTAACAGATACATGTAAAAATGCTCAACCTCATTCACTATCAGGGAAATATAAATCAAAACTACAATGAGATATCTGCTCACTCCGGTTAGAATGACTAAAATTAACAACCCAGAAACAACAGATGTTGGCCAGGATGTGGGGAAAGAGGAACCCTGTTTCACGGTTGGTGGGAGAGTAAACTGGTGTAGCTTCTCTGGAAAACAGTATACAGGTTCCTCAAAAAGATAAAAATAGAACTACCCTCTAATCCAGCAATTGCGTTAGTAGCTACTTACTCAAAGGATATAAAAATACTGATCTGAAGGGACACATAAATCCCTCAGGTTTATAGTAGCATTATCGACAATAGCCAAATTATGGAAAGAGCCCAATTGTCCATCGACTGCTGAATGGATAAAGAAGATGTCGTATATATTTATATACACAGTGGAATATCACTCATCCACCAACAAGAATGAAATTTTGCCATTTGCAAAAACATGGGTGGAGCTAGAGTGTATTATGGTAAGCTAAATCAGTCAGTAAAAGACAAATATGATTTCACTCATATGTGGAATTTAGGAAATGAAACAGATGAACGTAGGGGAAAAACAGAGTTAGGCAAACCATAAAGCATACTCAACCACAGAGAGAAATCTGGGGAGTATTGGCGGGAATGGTGGGGAGATGGGTTAAATGGATGATGGGTATTAAGGAGGACACTTGTGATGAGCACCAGGTGTTATATCACTGGGGTGCCTGTGACCTCAGTCATTTAAATGTCTGACTCTTGATTTCAGCTCAGTTCATGATCTCAAAGTTCATTAGTTTGAGCCTCATGTTGGGCTCTGAGCTTGCAATGCGGAGCTTGCTTGGTATTCTCTCTCTCTGTGCCCCCCCCCCCCCGCTTGCGTTCTCTCTGTCTCTCAAAATAAACTTTTTTAAAAAAGTAATGAATCACTAAATTCTACTCCTGAAACTAATATTACACTATATATTAACTAATAGGAATTTAAATAGAAACTTGAAACAAAGAAGAAAAGAAAAGAAAAGAAAAGAAAAGAAAAGAAAAGAGAATTTTCTCTTGCCCCAATTTATTCAGGTTCCAAGGCTCTTTATTTCTTTGTGTAGAATCTAGCTTCTGAATGCCATTATCTCTCTTGTGCTTTAGGAACTTCTTTTAATATCCCTTGTAGAGTACATCATATCTGCTAGCTGTAAATTTCCTCAAATGTTGTTTGAACACTTTTTTTTTCTTTATTGAAAAATACTTTTGAGGTGCCTGGGTGGCCCAGGCGGTTAAGTGCCTGACTCTTGGTTTTGACTCAGGTCATGATCTCCCAGTTCGTGGGTTCAAGGCCCATGTCGGGCTCCATGCTAACAGCTCAAAATAAATGAATAAACATAAAACAAAAGAAAAATATATTTGATTACCTATGGATGAGTTGATAGTTCTTTGTTGTTTTTCTCTTTTATATTTTATCACTTTAAATATGTCTTTCCACTGTAAAAGACAAAATAACTTGCACATTTGATGAAAAATCTGTTATAGATTTCATTTTTTTTAACTTTTTTTTAACGTTTATTTATTTTTGAGACAGAGAGAGACAGAGTATGAACGGGGGAGGGTCAGAGAGAGGGAGACACAGAATCCGAAACAGGCTCCAGGCTCCGAGCTGTCAGCACAGCCCGATGCGGGGCTCGAACTCACGGACTGCGAGATTGTGACCTGAGCCAAAGTCGGCCGCTCAACCAACTGAGCCACCCAGGCGCCCCAGATTTCATTTTTTAAAATGTATTTGTGTCTTTTTCTCTGTCTTTGAGCTATTACAGCAGTTTTCCCCAACTGTTCGAATACGATATGCCTAGGTGTAACTTTTGTCACTGTTTGTTGTTGTTTTGTGTTTTTTGTTGGTTTGGTATTACTTATTTTGTTTTTGTTGGTTTCTGTTTTTCTTATTTGGTACTCTCTAAGCTTCCTGGTTATGTGCTTAAGTGTCATTGATTTTGAAAAACTATTTTGATAAAGTCTCGACTATTATTTCTTTAACTATTCTTTCTTCTTTGTCCTCTTCTCATTTTGGAATTCCAATTGTACACATTTAGATTATTTGATAGGGCATGGCAGTATTTGGGTGATTCTTTTTCCTCCTTTGTCTTTATCATATTTCAGTTTGACTGTTTTCTCTGGTTTTGTCTTCAAGTTCACGGACCCCTCAGCTGTGATGGGTCTATCAATGAGGCCACCCAAAGGCATTATTTATCTGTTACTGTTTTCTTCTATCATTTGTATTTGATTTTCGCTAAAAGTTTCTTTCCCATATCTCTGATAAAATTACCCATCTACTCTTACATTGTCCATCTTTCCTACTAGAACCTTTAATAAGTCAACCATAGTTATTTTAAATTCCTTGTTGGATAATTTTGTCTGTGTCATATCTGCATCTGTTTCTGCTGATTGTTTTGCCTCTTGGCTATCTTTTTTTGTTTGTTTGTTTGTTTATTTATTTTTCTTTTTTTGTATGTATCATAGTTTTTTGTTGAAACTCAACCAAGCTGTGTAAGACTCTAGGGTTGAGACAATTAGTGGAGGTAAGCACAGTTTTCTTATGCTAAGCCTGTATTGAGGGAGTTTTGGATGAAACCATTAGAAATTGCATTGAGTTTAAAGTTTGTTGTCTCTATAGTCCCTTTCACTGCATCACAGACTTCAAATTGTTCTATTTTAGTGTTTCTCAAACTTGGCACCATTTATAGTTTTGACTGGATAAAGATTTTTGTGGAGATATTTCCTGTACATTCCAGAATATTTATCAGCATCACTGGTTTCTAGATGGTAGATGCAAATCATGAAAAAAAAAATTGTCTGCAGTTACGGTTAACTGTCCCCTGGGGAATAATAAAGCGACCTGTAGCTGAGAACCACAGTTCTTGCTGTAATCGTGTATTTCAGTGGAAACTGGGTTCTTCAGAAGTAGTTTTAAATGTCTGTTACCACCTCTGCTTTAGATTATTCCTTTTGTGCTGTATTCAGAGTGGATCTCTTTGTCACACTCATTCTTCTACTGTCCCTCTCCCTGAAGTGCCCTGCTGTTACCTGTTATTTGATATTATGTAGTCTTCAGGTGTGGGGAGCAGTATACAAAGTGAAGTTAGACAGGCACCATGCTCCTGGGTCTTGTGGGTATGGCTTTTTCAGGGTTCCAGAACCTCCACTGGCTGTCATGCTGAGACCAACATATAGTACTTCCCTTTCTCTGAGGTGTGGAGTATGTGCCCATGCACGTCCGTGTGTGTATGTGCATGGGCACGCATGTGTATGTTTCCCTGATTCTGTCTTCTGGATTTCAATGGCTTTCCACCAGCATCATAATTCCATTAGTATTTGTTGTCCTTTTTCTACAGATTAAGCCTTCCATTTCGTAGAGTGGTTGAAGGGTCCAAATGTCATGTCATGCCCCTCATGAGGCTGCCACTGCTCTACTCCCTTTGTCTGAACTACAAGCGACACTTTCTCAGGGTACTGGTCAGTCTTTGTGTTAGCACATGTTGGGATTTATTTTAAAAATGTAAGTTGGTATCGAATCCCACAATATGAGTATTTCATAGGGGTTAGATGCTTTTTTGCCAGTGCCCATTCATTTTCCATCTATTCATCAAAACATCCTCGCTGACTTATACAAACTGTACACAATCGTATGTACCCATGTGAACCAACACTCATGCCTCACTTCTCTGCAAGTACTTGTCATCGCCTCAAAATTGACCCATTTTTGTTTACCCTGCAGCCCCTCTTTGCCTCACGGGGTCAAGAAAAGTCATGAATTTGCAGTCTGTACAGACTTTTTGTTGAGTGGTTAGGAGCAATGTTCTTTCCAGCTCTTTACCCCCTGAGAAGAAACTGGAAGTCTGTCCAATAACTTATTAAGAAACATGACTTGCAATTTGATAAAAATCACTTGAATAATGGATGGTAATATCAAAAGCGTTTTGAGATCAAGGTTCCCACATTTCTTAACTGTGTGATCTTCACTAATTGACTTTACCCATCTATGACTGAACGTACTCATCTGGAAACTGGGAAAAATTATCATATGTGTCTGTAAAGAGTTCAGGAACTTCGGAAAAGTTACTAATCAATAGTAGGTTCTCAATAAATATTGAAAGTAATTATTATCTAAGCTGGGCACCTAACATTGGACAGGCCATCTAACCTTATTTAAGCTCTTCTAGTTACACACATTGGTTATCAATATTTTGAAAATTAATTCATGTTCCTAAATAAGGTCACATAATAAATCTGTAGCTTGCATTTTCTGTGTTGCATTTAATAACTAACTATAAATAATTCTTATAAGTTATTATCAAGATTATCAAAAATAGAAAGGAGAAAATATTCATAACTATAATTTGAAAGGTGAGAGTTTATGTTTTTTACTAGCTATATTAAAGTAGTTTTGAAACCACATATATCTTTTAAATCTAGCACTTGAATCAGTTAGCAAAGCCTCCACAGAACAAGGGTAATCTTGTTCAAAAGTTAATTTCTCCACTTTTTTAATTTACTTTCATTTTCTTTTTGTATTTTTATGCCAAATACATATCCCACCTTTTCAACGAATCCAGAATGAAAAATAAAGATTTTAATACAATGCATCTTACTTTTAATCTGTGCATTTTATCTCCATTCTTTGCAAGCTCTAAGTATTACCTAGAAGTCTTTTAAACTACCTATATTAAAACAATTTTGGAACACTGATTTCGTTTTCACATAGTAATTATTGGCCATCATCACACAAAGTATTTTTTCTTGACCAAAAATTTATCTCTTAAAAGCAGAATAAAGCATTTTTTGTGTATATTTGGAACTCATCATACTATTGAAGATTTTTATAATAAATTGACATTATTATGCCCATATAAAACAGTCTTTTGGTACTTAACAAATAGAAATCAAGAGTTATAAGTATACTCATACTTTTATTCATTCGTTTGGTTGCTAGCTGCTACTTTGTACACACTGCTAAATATATCTAGGTTGACGGCATGAAATGAATTAATAAGAATTGTTGGTTGCTAAGCTGATCTCTAATGTGCTACATTAAATGCAGAAAGTTATGACTTTTTTTCTATTTCATGCCTTTTTTTTATGTGGATAAGCCTTATTATTTGCTTTGCTGCACAGTAATCAAGAGTATGAATTAAGGAAAGGATAAGACACAGTAAAATCGTAGGCCGTTATGAAAACCTTTAGCAGAATTTGCTTACAAGTAAAACCCAGGGTAAACTAATCTCTAAAATAAAAACTGGCACTCGATTTTTATTTCTTATCCCCCAGTATTCCTGATGGTTTGAAGTAACACCTTTCCTAAGGGTCATGCCTTTAGGCCGTAATTTTTTTTTTTTCCAACGTTTATTTATTTTTAAGACAGAGAGAGACAGAGCATGAACGGGGGAGGGGCAGAGAGCGAGGGAGACACAGAATCGGAAACAGGCTCCAGGCTCTGAGCCATCAGCCCAGAGCCCGACGCGGGGCTCGAACTCACGGACCGCGAGATCGTGACCTGGCTGAAGTCGGACGCTTAACCGACTGCACCACCCAGGCGCCCCTAGGCCGTAATTTTTAATGAATTATAATTTCCAACTAATATTATCTAGTTCCACGGAGTTGAATTCCATGGAGTTTTCAAAATAAATCAAATTTATTTTTCATGTAAATATACAGTTGTACAACTTGGAGAGTAGTTACATTTGTGAGACATGTTATGAAACAGGTAGAATTCAGGCAATCCCAGGTGCAGTATTTTTTTTTTTTTATCATCTAAAATGAAACAGATGGTGCCTACTTTTGCTTGAGAGATCCTTTAAATTCTCATGTGCATGTATACTTCAATTAAAAAAAAAAGGAGTAAAACATTGCATAACAACAGTGTCTCTATTTCTGTTAGTAAAAACTCAATTTTCCACTACAATTTTAACTACTGAACATTATAACAACCACATTTTCAAGAGTCAAGGTCCAATTTTATCCAGTTCAAGCATAATTTATTAGCTGCCATTTATAGGCC
Source organism: Lynx rufus (assembly GCF_022079265.1). Lineage (NCBI taxonomy): Eukaryota > Metazoa > Chordata > Mammalia > Carnivora > Felidae > Lynx > Lynx rufus. Next base: position 137,892,967 of record NW_025814867.1, read on the forward strand.
ACTAAGAGTCTGACGTGGATAAGTGTACTAAAAGCATTTTCAAGTTGCTGAAAGCAATATACTGTGCCCATCATATATTTTATTGTAGCCCCAAAATAACAGGTTTCTTGTGGTAGTAATAATAGTCATAATAAAATACATTGATAAGGATGTTATCGTTTTCATTGGGAAAAAATAACTTACTGTGGATTTAAGTAAGAACGTAACAGTACTCTATTTCCATTGTTAAATAATTTTCCAAATCTCACTGCACAGACATGTGAGTGTTATTTCACATAAAATAATATATTTTATTCTCTCACATACATTTGGTGTTTTGGTTCCTATAAATAGAGAAAATGTACTACACAATCATAACGAAGGGGATTTCCACTTTCCTTGAGGAGACGTGGTCTGACCCTCTGCTGATATTTAATCATCTGTAAAACTATTTATGAATAAAATCTTTCTGGGGTGCCTGGGTGGCTCAGTTGGTTGAGGCTCTCACTTTGGCTCAGGTTATGATCTCACGGTTCATGAGTTCAAGCCCTAAATCAGGTTCATTGCTGTCAGTGCAGAGCTCATTTCAATTTTTTTTTTTTTTTTTTTTTTTTTCTGAGAAAGAGAGAGACAGAGTGACAGCAGGGGAGGAACAGAGAGAGAGACACAGAATCCGAAGCAGGCTCCCGGCTCTGAGCTGTCAGCACAGAGCCGGACGCAGGGCTCGAACCCACGAACTGGGAGATCATGACCTGAGCCAAAGTCAGATGCTTAACCTACTGAGCCACCCAGGAGCCATGGAGCCCACTTCAAATCCTGTGTCCCTCTGTCGCTCCGTCCCTCTGCCCTTCCCTCTGCTCATGCTGTCTGTCTCAAAAATAAGTAAAACACATTTAAAAATAAATTAATTAATTAATTAACCAAAATTTTTCCTCACCAAGCTTAGAGTCATTGGAGTGATTCCACTCATGAATAAAATAGGTAAGGACTGGGGCGCCTGGGTGGCGCAGTCGGTTAAGCGTCCGACTTCAGCCAGGTCACGATCTCGCGGTCCGTGAGTTCGAGCCCTGCGTCGGGCTCTGGGCTGATGGCTCAGAGCCTGGAGCCTGTTTCCGGTTCTGTGTCTCCCTCTCTCTCTGCCCCTCCCCCATTCGTGCTCTGTCTCTCTCTGTCTCAAAAATAAATATACGTTGAAAAAAAAAAATAGGTAAGGACTAAGATGTAATTACTCAGACTTCCTGTTTATGTTAGTAATTAGTGAATTTTTGTTTAAATTTCAGGAAAGCTTACTCTATAACTATTGTATTTGACATATTCGTGGATTAGAACCATTATTACTTTTATTCAAAGGAAGAATACTTTTATTGCTCTAAGTTTATTCTTAATGTCTGTTTATATATACTGATTTGAAATTTCCCTAATTCCTTCTCGTAAAGAGCTCAACTATATTCAGATATGCCTATCTGAAAAGTTCATATTGGAATCATAATGATACCTAATGTTATTTGTGAAAATTACATGAGTTCTCTATTCATGAGTTTCCCGGATACTGAATTTGAAAGGATGATTAAATATCATTCCGCTAATATTCCAGTAATAATAATGCCACTAATACTCATTTCATGTGTGATCATAGATTGCAATTTGTAAATTACAATTGAGAAAAAAACAATTTGTGTAATCACCAACAATTTTTATGAGCCATTATGATTTCAGAGAAATTGTCTTGTATAATGAATGTTTTTATTATAGAAATCATAAATATGCAAGAAAATAATATAATGTAATTAAAGCAAACACAATATTTACATGGTTTTCAAACAAGAAATATTAGATTAATAGATTCTCAAAGTATCCCATGATTTCTGGAGAGACCTTATGTCATTGACATTTAGTGGTCACCTGAAGAACATTTAATTTTTACCCAGTCTAGATGTATCTTTTGACGAAATGGCTGGTGGTTGTTAAAGCTATTGATTTCCCATTGAAGTGAGCAATTCAGCATTTTCTCTTCTGGAGCATTCTGGGAAAAGTGATTTCCTCCTCTTGTATTTCCTAACAAAGAAATTTTGCTAGGATGTTTTCACTCTATCTTTCTTAATATTTTCCAAGTTTTGCGGTGCTGTGGCACAGGCAATAAAGAAGATCACGTAGGGCCATGGTCAGTTTGACAGCCATGCATGATCATGAACCTACCAGCATGACTAGTCACCACATGAACTCTCAGAAAATGGACTAAATCTAGAGAAAGAAGGTTTCCAGATCAGTGATGTATTTGTTTCTTGGTATCTTTATGGTGTTGGTTTTTACAGATTCATTGGAGAATGATCATTGTTGCAGAAAGGGCAGACTGGTTAATCTCAGATTTTAGGTGTCTTTGTGACTTCTTCCACTTAATTTCACTACCATATATTGCTGTTTGGAATCTTTTTGATAACATCAAAACAAATATGTTTCTCTCTATTAAAATATGCTAGTAATTTGGAAGGATATAAAAGTGAAAATAAAACACAGGCATAGCATGTGACATAGCTCCCTCTCACATGAATTTAGAAGCATGGGCATTTCTAATGCATGCTTAACTTACTTTTCACCTAGAGTTTGATTAATTCTCCAATTCATATCTTCATACCTGAAGAATCCACATAGTTGTCTAACGCTTCAAAATTAACATTTTGACTCTTTGAATCACATACACTGTATTTTATTTTGGAATATTCCCCACATAGCTGATGGACAGGTATAAAGATCATGAGTTTGGATTCTGAACTGAGACTTTATTCATCTGAATCTCACTTTTTCATTACATGACACTCTGGTTACACTATTAAGCCTTGCTTTTTTTTCATACTTAAAATAGTATCGTCTTAACTATCAAAAAATATAATTTTCTTAATACAGACCACAGTAAGGCTCAATTATCATTCATATTAAGTGACTTACTCTAGAAAATACATAGAAAATTTAAATGTGATGGCTGTTGTTTATAAATAATAGATTTATGTGGTGCTTATAGATTGTTCTTTTCACACTTTTTGGACCAACAATGATAATTCTTTTGTAACCGCAAAACCATAATGACCAAAAACAGCGTCTTAGGCAGCCCTCACACAGCTACATCTAAGATTTGATGACATTATAGAGACAATTCTCAAGAGCAAGTTAGAAATCCAGTTGTTAGATTTTTTTTCTCCCTCTCCTCCCCCTCCACCCCCCCCCCAACAGGTGAAGTCAGTTTTAATGTTAGTTATCATCCGGGTGGGCAGGGGAAAGGCGGAAGGGGCAGAGGTGGGCCCTGGGCTGAAAGACCCAGAAGCGCCAGGTCCTGAAACTGCAGTCATGCAATCAGCCTGGAGGAGGCGCTAGTCTACACAGACAGCTCCAGGGTCAGCGGTGTGTGGCTGGGAGCTGGGAGTCTGTTAGTGATTTCAGAGGACCCCACGAGTAGCCTTCCCTACAGGGCTGGTGGCTCCGGGGACCCCAATTCATTTCGTTTATTTTTTCTTAGGTAATACTTTAGGACAAGAGTCATGCCTTTATCATTTTATAGGCATTTCTTCATCGTTCCTATCTTGGAATCATCATTTTATCCTAATTGGTTGTTCATCTACTGCTCTCTCTGAGGATTAAATGAAATCACAAATGTGAATTCATTATATATAAATAGGTATATCATATAGAACATAAATATTTAAATCTTTCTATGTATGTGCCTTTACATGTAATGGATTTACATTCATGTGCGCATATATATGTATATATATACATAAATATGTATATATAGTTACATTTAATACATATTAAATAGTATCAAAATTATAGTACTTATATTAATTTCAAAAAGTGTCTGAGTACTGCCTACAACAAAGCTTGTATTGCATTAATTTCCCTCCACGACTTGGCATATATATAAATTTATTGCAGAACTTCTAAATAACATTAAACCATTATTTTAAGCTCAAGACGTCTATCATTTCACTTCCAAATTGTCCGATGTTTTATTTTTCCTTTAGCTTAAGTGTAACTGAGATTTGCAGATAAATAGGACTTTGGAGCTGCAAAGCCAAGTTGAGAAGCAAATCCTATCTTAATCAAAGATCTATCTTAGAAAGTAAAAGCAAAGGATAATGCAAAATATGCACTAGCTGAGTACTGGAAATTAAAATGTCATATTTTTGCTACTGTATTCTTGACTACATCTATTAGGCATATTGAATACATATGTATCAATCCAGTTTTTCACTAACAATCCTTTTATCCATGTATCTGTTCTGTTCTTTGGAATATGACCACCTTACTCTACAGATAGATAGTTAGATAGATAGAATGATCAAACTATCTATCTCTATATCTCTATGGAAGTATTTTTCTTATTTTGCTTTTCCATTTTTAACCATCATCAAAGTAAATATGTTTGTTATAATTTGGAAAGAACAGGGAAATGCAAAGGAACAGCACAAATACTGGATTTTATAAGCTATAAATATTATATTCATTCCAAATAAAAGACATGCCATATCAAAATATATCCTCAGTCTATTTAAGAATTAAGAAAATTATGTATTTGGGATTTGGGTGATTCTGAGGTTTAATTCATACCTGGGAAGTGTGCATTACAGGTATAAATGTAATTTTGAATTTGTGGCATAAAGCATAGTAATAAAGATAGTAAAGTTTCCCACTTGTATTCCTCGATAAATGATAACAGTAGCTTCTAGACGTCTGGCTCTCAGGACACGTCCTGGATAAGCTTTCGTGTTTTGACCATGCAATAACTATATCTTCTTTAGTTACAGTAAAAATTAAGATGTTAACAACAAAATTAACAACAAAATTATGACAATTAAATAAAACTTTTATTTATAATTCCTGAGGCACATGTGCTCTATGAGCATAACCATCTTTATCATTAGCAAGAGTCAACAGTGTTTTTTTTAATGTTTTTTTTTTTATTTTTGAGAGAGAGAGAGAGAGAGAGTGTGAGCGAGGGGGGAGGGGCAGAGAGAGAGGGAGACACAGAATCCAAAGCAGGCTCCAGGCTCTGACCTGTCAGCACAGAGCCCAATGAGGGGCTCGAACTCACGAACTGTGAGATCATGAGCTGAGCCGAAGTCGGACGTTCAACTAACTGAGCCACCCAGGCCCCCCAACAGTCAATAGTGTTAAAAAATATTTCCTTTAAACTAATAAATAATTCCACAATTAAAGTCTGTAGTTTCACTTTAAACTTATGGAATTTTATTAGATACTTACTAGATATTTCTGTACCTCTTTGTTTAAATGCAAAATAGTATTTCATTACATTGAGAGGACTCCCAAATTTCAGATACGAAAATAAATAAAATGCATACAGTATGCATATTGGAATTAAAGCATGAAGTCATAAAGCCTTTTGTATGTCAAAAAATAAAAAATAAATAAATGAAAGAATTAAGATAATAGCAAACTCTATGTGAATAAGTTAGGAAGTTTGAAAGGTTTCTATAACATATATGTTATATGCATATATGTATATGTATATACATACATATAATATGTATACATATTATATATACATATTATATACAATATTATACATATATATAATATATATTATATATAATATATATACATATATTATAACCCTTATATACTATAAAGTAGTAAAACTACTTTGGCTTAGGTATCATGTGATCATCATTTGATTTGATTTGATTAAAAAAATTTTATGTGGTTATAATTTTAAATTTAAAATTAGTAGAGTATGAGTTAAAGAAAATCATTAAATTCCCTAAGTTAACACAGCAAGGTAAGGGAAGAAATGTGAGTCATAATTCACATTTCCTGTTTGTTTAAAAAAAATACTTCTTTTTACTTTTCAGCTTTTTCTTTCTAAAGCACGCATTTTTGTATAGTTACTGGAGCGCTGATGTTAACTTGAGACAATGCTCCGTTATTTCTGGTTTTGTCTACAGAATATCTACTGAGATAATATTAGAGATGATTACTGGAAATAAAAAGATATGTTTATTCCATGCATGTTTGATATCATAGACATATTGGCTTACATGTCATTGTGCCCAGAAGCACATTACATTTTTGGCTTTGTGTTAATGACCAGCATGTGTTATTTAGCAGAAAATTGCTTTTTTTTCCCAGAAAAAAATAATAAAACTATATAAATGAACAATACCAGTCTAGTTGGCTTATAAAGTCTCAAAAGAGCCCATATTGGGTGTTCTAATTATTATTTCCACACACACACACAAAATTGAAATGTGCATCAGCATTTTCCTGGGCCAAGACCATTAAGATCTGTTCAATTTTGTCCTTGCCTCAATATGTGATTAAAGCTAGATTTACTTTCTTTCAGCTGGTCACATTTCTGAGTCAGTACAATTTTTCGAATGAATAATGCATCAACTTAAATTAGTTACATTTAAAAAAATCATTTAAAGAATGCAAACTAAACATCACCTTAAACAGGTTCACAATCCTGGAATACTTTGGAATGCATATCATAATAGAAATGCACAGCAGTTCTTGCAAACAAACTTACCCAAAATGCCTTCTTGAAACTTTGCTTCTTCTTTTACTATGTTTTGTTAAGGTTTATTTATTTATTTTGACAGAGAGCACAAGCGGGGGAGGGGCAGAGAGACAGAATCCTAAGCAGGCTCCACATTCAGCGTAGAGAGATCATGACCTGAGCCAAAATCAAGAGACTGATGCTCAACTGACTGAGCCACGCAGGCGCCCTTGCTTCTTCTCTTAAAGAAATGGGTTGAGTTTCAACTCATTATCAAAGAAGCTTTAGTTGATTTGTGATCTTCCGATCTAATTTTTGACCACTTTTAAATTTCCGTATTTTAAATACTGTGGCAATGATAAGCACAGCATCTGATGATATTTTAGTTTGTTTTTATTTTAACTTCAATGAAGTGATGTCACATCTTAATATTTTTCTACTTCTTTTCTCAGCAAAATAAATATTAAACAAGTGAGTTATGGTCTAAAAATAAGCTTTAATATTAATATTGTACAGTAGGAAAGGAAGTGCGTAGGATGCTAGGTGTTTCTATGGTTTTATTTTGTCTGTGACGTAAGTTAGGCTTGAATCAGTCTGATGTTATATCAGGCAGGCAAGTAAAGCTACTAAATGAACAGAAAAGCTATTAGATAAGCAGAATGAACTAGAATACGAGAAGTATAAATCTAGAAAACAGCAACTTCTCTCTTTTTTTCTTTTTTGGATATTGTAGTAACTGGATAAAAAAATTAGTTTGAAGCTATTAAAAGTCTCTAAGCCATTCTGTTAAACTAAGTAAATATATTTAGTATGAAAATACCAAGTCCTGAATCCTATCCTATTTGTATGCATACAGTATCCATATTCAAATATTGTAAATTGGATATATTACTGTTTCCTATGTTATGGAGAATTTATAAGTACATACTGGTAGGATTCAGCAATCAGCAATGAGTCAATTAGACATACATAAACTTACAGAGAAATACATGAATATCCATATCTGGTTGAAGAAGGTTATATAATGGATTAAGTTATGTTTCTAAGGACTATTTGAAAATTTATTGTTTATAAAATTGTAAGATTATATGAAAGGATTATATGCCCTCCAGGAATTCTCCTCAGGATAGAATGACCGTATCACCCTGCATTCTCACTAAGCAAACACATACAGAGGAAATGAAAAAATATATTGTTATTCCATTTGATCCCAAGGTCCATAGTGTTTTGGTTCTCTAGGAAGTATCAGCTAAATTTTGTATTTGTTATTTAAATGATACTATTTGCAATGATAGCTGAAAAGACTGAACTGTGATTGGTGTAACCATTAGAAAGACATTGTATCTTAAGGTTTTAAAGCCTCTGGTTCACTTAGTGAAATAGCAGGGAAGTTCAGCTGCTAAAGTCAAGGAGATGGCATGAAACTGCTAAGGGAAACTGGAAAGCCACCATTAATATTCTCTGAAATTTAATCAGAAATAGGGCTTGAGGGCCACCTGGATGGCTCAGTGGGTCAAGCATCTGACTCTTGATTAAAACTCAGGTCATGACCTGGTAGTTTGTGAATTTGAGCCCCACATGTGGCTCTGCACTGACAGTACAGAGCCTGCTTGGGATTCTCTCTCTCCCTCTCCCTCTGCCTCTCTCGTTCTCTCTCTCTCTCAAAATAAATAAATAAACTTTAAAAAAGGAACAAAATAGGGCTAAGGAGCTTATTCTACTGTGTTTGCCAAGTTGAATATTACTTAAGACCCAATTACTATGATAATAAGTAAGCAAGGAAGGAAAAAAGGAAGGGAGGGGAGAAAGAGAGAGAAAGGCCAAAGAATTTGTTGCTTTTCCCTTCTTCTCAAACAGTTTAGTCTCCTGAAACCTACATTTCCTGGTATTAAAATTGAACTATTCCATGAGGGAAAAAAATTCCCTCCCCGAAGCATTATGGCAAACCTGAAACAATTTTAAGTCTGACATTTCTTGCAGCTGAATCTGATGAGACACAGCTCAAAGTCAAGGTGAATGCTATTCCTTTCTTCTCCCTTAGTGAACAAGGTAAGGTTTCTCAAGACTTGCTTGAGAAAATAGTCTCCAAGATAACTAACCATAAGGAGGATGTAAGATCTCATTTACTTAAGGGGTGCTTGGGTGGCTCAGTTGGTTGGGCATCTGACCTTGGCTCAGGTTGTGTTCTTTGGCTCATGAGTTCAAGCCCCACATCAGGCTCTATGCTGACAGCTCAGAGCCTGGAGCCTGCTCAGGATTGTGTCTCCCTCGCTCTCTGCCCCTCTCCCACTCACACTGTCTTTCTCTCTCAAAAATAAGTAAACATTTTTTTTTTTAATTCTCATTTTCATAACATCCCTTGGTATTTCCCTCACCCAGTGTTAGTTTTTTTGTTAGTTGTCAAGTTGGAAATAATGTAATTAACTCTTTAATTTAATATGTTCATAGTATACATGTATGTCTTAGATCATCCCTCTAGTGCATGTTTACCTTTTTTTAAGAGACAAAAAAAAAAAAAAAAGAAAATCAATCTCCAGCTACATAAATTGTGATACTGATACTGGGTATACAAATTAAGAAATTTAACCATGTATGTCTCCTCATGAACTTGAAATAATATCCTGGATTAATTATCTAATTATATAGTTAGATATACCCTTGATCTTGTATACTACATTGGTATCTGTGGCAGTAAAGGATTTTCACTTAAAAGATAATAGCCTACTGTTTCAGATGAAGGAATCCCAGAAATAGATCACTATAAAATTGCCACGTTATGGGCAAAATATGAAAATGTGGATAACTTAAAATGACTATTTCCCTATTTCTAGATTTCTTCCAACAGGTAAATTAAAGTATATACACACAAACTATAAATATGTAGGTGTTTTAGTTTTATTTTTTTACTGTTTTTAATTATTTTTGAGAGACAGAGTGCAAGCGGGGGAGAAGCAGAGCGAAAGGTAGACACAGAATCAGAAGCAGGCTCTGGGATCTGAGTCAGCACAGAGCCCAATGCCAGGCTCGAACTCGGTAACGGTGAGATCATGACCTGAGCCAAAGTCGGACACCCAACCAACTGAGCCACCCAGGTGCCCCATATGTGGGTATTTTAAAGAAACTGAATCTTTAAATGATAAGTTATTATAAAATATTGAATTACATATAATGTTAAAAGTAATACATATTTACAAGAGTTTGTTTTGCCTCAGTTAAATTTAGGTAGTGAACCCATGACTTCTAGCTCTTAGAAACGGGTATGATGAAGTCCATTTCAACTATATCCTAAAAGTGTAAAGAAAATTGGAAGTCTAACATTAAGAGCCTTTGACAGATGTTTTCCAGAATTCTTTAATGGTGTAAGAAATGTTTAAATGACAAAGGTTAGCCATTTATTTTTATTTTTGCACATTTTGAAATAAACAATAGTATTAGAACATGACATACTTTTACATTTGACATTAGATTGGAAATAAGCTGTATACATTAAGACACATAACTACAAAGAATGTCATTCATCTAGGACGATACAACAGAAACAATAAAGGGAAAACGATGTCTGTAGGAGGAGATATGGAGTTCCTAATTTGAAACTGTCAATAGTTTAACAATATATATTCAATGGACGTTAGTAAACCCATACATTGAAAAAAAATATGTATTTTAATGTAATGAAATTGGTTGATTTAATTGGTTAAATAATTGCTTGTTTAAAAAAGTGGACCATTGAATCATATTTTTCTTGCTGTTTAGTTTTTAATCAGTGATTATGTCGACAAGAAAACAAAATCATCTTCTTCGTGGAGACTTTGCAATGTGCCTACTTGGCTAGAATAAACTATATTTCTCAGAATTCCCTTTCCCTGTATGTTTCTGGTAATGTGGGCAACAAGGGAGATTTTTTCAAGAGCTGGGGAGCAGAAGAGAGTCCCCAACCATTTTAAACAACTCACTTGTTTCTGATTTGCTGAATCAACATGTGGTCTTGAAGTAGCATCTATGTCTGCATTGTTCTCTCTCCTGGATTTTCCTTCAGTTTCTTTGACTCATGGGTTCTATGTTTTTGTTCAATTTCATCTGAAAGAGCCCAGAGTTCTTCAGGAATTTTGGTGACATAGGTCACCAAAGTCAGAGGTTAAAAATGATACGGGGCCAAAAAAGATCAGTTGTTTACAGGGACTGAGAGTGCGTGAAGGGATATTTTGAAATAGATTATGAATAAATTTTTCACAACGATGTGAATATTCTGTATACTAATGTGGCAATGGTTATATGACTTCTATATTTTTCAGTCATCAATTTGCTTTTTAAAAAGTGGTGAGTTTCATGGTATGTAAATTATACCTTAATAATACTCACCGTAAAAGAAGAAAACACATAGCAGTAAGTTATTTGACTCTTCTGGGAAATACAAAATCAAAGTAAGGTAATTGTGAGTGATATAACATTGTGAATGGTATAATAAAAATTTTGTAGGGCAGACTATATCAGTATGTCATTTATTTGGTATACTTCCTAGTTTTTATGTCATGTAACTGGGTATAAAAAAAAAAAGTAACCATGGGTGATTTCATTTTCAAAGCTTCATGTCTTGAATTCAGGTATCTCAAATCAATAACAAGCTACCATATATATATATATATATACACACACACACACACACACATACACATATACTTATATATTTGATATATAAATATAAGCACACAAACATATATAGAATATATTTTTGTATATGTTTGTGTGCTTATACATATGCATACATACATATGTATTATGTAATGTATATATACATATGTTTAATTTCAAATTTACGACATAAAATAAATCTATCAGTATTTTGACTATTAATTTCTTATTTGAAAAGATAAAATACTATAAAATCACATATAACAAACTTTTTATTATATTGAGCGGTGATTATGTGTTCTAACAATGACAATGATTATAAAGCATTTAATACTTGTCAATCCACTAGGTACTTTACTTATTATATTCATTATTTAAATTAACCCAAACTAAGAGAGTCATTTGCTTTCTGAATTTGGAAATAGTGCCACACCTCAATGCTATCGTCTGTATAATGAGAGATTTACTAAGAGATATGTAAAATCTCTTACCACCCTCAAATTTGGGGAGTTAATGAAAATATAACATGAATAACTCTTTTTCTCTCCACTTTTAATAGTTTTATATTAGGTATTCAACACATTTCTTATGTCAAAATTAATTTGTTTTCTTCCATTGAGTAACCAGTTTTAAATTAGGTATTCCTGTAAAACTTCTGATAATTTGATCTTATAGTTAACTATTTCCCTTTTGAATGTATTTCCAGCAACGAGACTGATCATTTCTGCTATATTTTGCCTAATATTTCACTAGTTTTATTCTGTATTTAATATTAAATTCTGTCTACTTTGTTCTATGATTAGCATACCTTTTAAATTTATCATAGTCTACCCTCTATTAATGTACCATTTGTGTAAGAACTTCAGAATAATATGCTTTTTTGTCTCCCCTACTGAAAATCATTTTGTCATAACCTTCACTTTTAATATGTTATAAACCCCATTCTACATCTTTGCTATTTTTGTTCTAAAAATTACCCTTTAAAAAGGTTGAAATAATTAACAAAACTCTTATATGTTTAACCTTGTAGCTACCATTTTTAATGTTCATAATTTATTTATTATGTGGGTCTATATTTTCATCAGGTATCTTTTTGGTTTGTTTGCTTGAGGAATTTCTTTAGACATTTATTGTACTGCCACAAGTCTGGTGATAATGAATTCTTTCATTTTTTATGTATTCTGATAATGTCATGTTTGTTTTTTAAAGTATTTTCTATAGATAGATTCTAGATTGACAGTTTTATTTTTCCATTCAGTACTATTGTCATCTGTCTTGAAATCTTTCTCAGTAGACATCTGCTGTCATCCTTTTTTTTCTGCTCTGCACATAGTGAGTCCTTTTTTCCCCATATTTTAAGGATTTTTCCTTATTATTACTTTTCACAGTTTATTTTGATGTGCCCTCCTATAGTTTTTTTTTTTTTTCCTTCTTCATGTTTTCTTGGCATTGGAGATCTTTAAGCTTTTGAAGCTTTGAGCTTGTAGTTTTCATCAAATTTGGAACATTTTCTGCCATTATTTCTTCAAATTCTTTTTCTGTTGTATCTTCTCTCTTTTCTTGAGGAGCTCTAGTTTTACTCTGATTTCAGCTTACTGACGCTTTGTTTATTTTTTTTAATTCTCTTTTTCTTTGTATTTCATTTTGGATAATTTATGCTGATGTTTTCAGGTTCTTTTCTTTTCTCCCCCCCCCCCACCCCGGTCCCCCAGCAATTTTTTTTTTTAAAACTTGATAGGATTTTTTTTCAACGTTTTTTATTTATTTTTGGGACAGAGAGAGACAGAGCATGAACGGGGGAGGGGCAGAGAGAGAGGGAGACACAGAATCGGAAACAGGCTCCAGGCTCTGAGCCATCAGCCCAGAGCCCGATACGGGGCTCGAACCCACGTACCGTGAGATCGTGACCTGGCTGAAGTCGGACGCTTAACGGACTGCGCCACCCAGGCGCCCCCTCCCCCCCCAGCAATTCTTAAACGACTGCTAATTCAGTTTGGTGCATTGTGGTTTTCTTTCTATTAGTGTACATAACTCACCATTATGAGACGTGATACATTTTCTTGGATTTTTTTTTGTATGTCTAGTATTTTTTTTTTTATAGAAAAACGTTTTTAAAGGTTTTCTTTATTGTAAATGAATTGTAAATTCATTTTTATATGAATTACAATAACTTCTTTATTGTAAATGAATATATATTATTCATTTGTATAAACATTCTGAAATTAGTATATAGTTAATTTACTTCAGAAAAAATTTTGTTCTCTTGGGCTTTGCCTTTAAGGTCTGTTTGATGAATGCAGTCTGTGCCCAAACTGTGGAGGTAAGATCTTTCTCTGTGTCCTTATGCAAGATTCAACGACTTGAGTTTTTCCATTCTGTTTGGTGGTATATTTAGCTGTGGTATACCTAGGCACTCTGACTTCTAATCTCTTGAAGTGGTTCTTTCCCAGGCCTGAGATATTTTCCTTAAATTCATCAGCAAATTAATACAGCTGGATACTCAAGGATACCCTCTCCTCTCTGGCACTCTTTTTTTTTTTTTTTTGCAGATTCTTGTCACTTGAATCTCCATGGTTCATCAAAGCTAAATTCATAATCTAGGTCAATTATAGACTTACCTTGTTTGTTTTCTCATCTCTCTGAGGTTACTGTCTTACAGTGCCTAATGTCCAGTGAATGTTCAACTGATTTGTCTTATTTGTGGTTGTTTCAAGTAGGAAATTGGATCTCGTTTTCATACTTCATCTTGGTTAGAAGCAGAAACCTATAAATCCATATGTGGTTGTTGAACATGTTTCATTAAAGTGAATTTCTCTTTCATGGAGGAATCTAATTAATATGATCTTACTTTCTGCCAAGGGCCACAGTATGTATACATTGCTACAGTTATCTTTCATAAACACAGTATTGAAACAAAGCAGAAACTGATACATATGATCAGAATACCGATACATATTGAGAGAAAAGATTCTTGGTTCATAACCTGGCTCCCTAACCCTGGCACTTCCTTGAATATTAAAAGAAAACAAATATTCCACACATCAGTATTTTGTACACATGGCTTTTTTTAATTGTATGTATAATTTTACCTTGTATGTATCCATTCTCTCGTCTACAAGTTTGAAAATTCTGGAAATTCTCTACTTCAAAATCAGAAAATATTTTGAGGAATTTAAAATGGGAAGCCTAGAATATTGTTTATTCACATCTTAACTACTGCCTGATTTTATGCAAATAATTTTGCTTTGTAATGTTGGGTGACTGAAAACAAGTCACTTACTAATCAAAATTTTCAGATAAATTCTTATAATCCAAGGGATGCCTGGGTGGCTCAGTTAGTTAAGTGTCCAACTCTTGATTTTGGTTCAGGCATGACCTCGCAGTTTGTGAGACTGAGCCCAGCTTTGGGCTCCCTGGTGTCAGTGTAGAGTCTGCTTGGAATTTTCTTTTTCTCCCTCTCTCTCTCTCTCTCTCTGCCCATTTGTGCTCTCTCTTTCTCTCTATCTCCCAAAATAAATTTAAAAACTGAAAAAAAAATAAAGTTCCTATTGTGGTATATTATTTAAAGATTGTCCTTTACCTCATTGGAATGGCAATGAAATGTCGTTTGCTTGGATTGCTCATATAGTAAGACAAAAGTCAAACAATTGAAACAAATACAAATTCTTTTTCCCCCTCCATTAAAAATTCCATTTCCAACAAAGTGTTCCTACTTCTTGGTTTACTTTATGCATATCTTCAAGCAAAAGTACTAAAATAAGATTTCTAGTTTTTCTTTTTTCTTTTCTTTTTTTTTTTTTTTTTGATTCCTAGTTTTTCTTAAAACAGTGTTGACTATGCTTAATACAGTATCTTGGCAGTCTATTTCAAACTTACTGATGTTGTGCCTTTTGTGAGTGAGTGATAGCAAGAATCCCAATAATGCCTTTACAGTATGGGACACCATGATTTGTTTTTAGGTAAAGGAATGAGAGTAATGTGTAAAATTGACTAAAGTTTTTTTTTTTTTAAAGAATCATCAATTTAAACAGGTAAATATTCTTTTAAGATTTTCAAATATATGTATAAACATATTGTGTATCATATAAAAATTCATATATGGACGACTTATCTGTTGGGAGGTCCTATGCATTTATTTCTATAAAGTATAGGAGGTTGAATCACTGATCAAATTTTGTCCCAGAATCTCTGATGGACTGTGGTATTGTCATGCCAGGAATAACAGTGGAGAGTTTTTTCTTTGTACCAGGCCCTCCAACTGAAGGTGATAGAGTCCCAAGGAAGCAGGAGACCAGAATCAGCACTAAACTGCCAAAGTCAGGATGGATGTGACTACTATAATGAAAAGAAGATCACAGCTATAGTCAGAATGTTTTTACCTACAGAGATTTTTAACACTGGCTCATAGATCACAGGAAACTTGAGAGATGATCATGATCATTGTTACCATTGTCAAAAATAGCAGCACTAACAACATGAAAAAGTTCTTGATTTATGACATAAAAAGTTTCTAGGACTCCTGAACAGAAATCTGGCTTGAATCAAAACCAGTTCCCACACTAAGGACTTATCAAAGAAATCTATGAATGAAGAGAGAGCTGAGTGGCGCTGAGGAAGAACACTACCCCACCTATGAATTGTAACACATACCTTCCTCTCAACTTTTCCCAAAGCAGTCTGCCTATTTACTTTGTAAAGGGGAAGGGAGTATAACTAGAACTTGGTGGGAGTACTGGTCACTGATACTTAATTGATAGTAATTTCTGTAGACTCAGGAAGAATATGGACTTACAGAATGGAGGCAATTAATGGAGTTTTGGTTCCTGGTGAGAACAAGAGACCCTAAGTCCACTCTGTGCTTGATTGCCCAATTTCAGAATGTGTAGTTGAAACAGCCATACTGAACAACAGTCATAGTCTCCACACTGGTTTCCTAACCCATGGAGTGAGAGCTTTATAGGAACAAGGCCAAGTGAAAGCCATTAGAATTATTTCTGCTGAACAAAATAATATACTAAAATCAATATCACATTTCTTTAAGGATTTGTAGAGATTATTGCTATACTTCAGTAAGGTCAACCACATATTTGATGGCAGATTTTTAAGGTTTTTATCATGGAAGGTGTAGTCATCTGTGCTCACTGGAAAATAACCTATTTGTGGATTTCTGTTTCACTGCCTGTAAATATTTTGCCAAAACCATCCATGGTTTATATAATGCCTTGCTCACTTTCATATTATACAACAGGACGTTGCTTCTGACTAGGGAATTCCTTTATAGTGTGTGAAATGCAACACTCAGCTCCCACTCTTGGAGTTCACTGGTCTTATTTTTTATTACCTAAAACAGGATGACTAATAACACAGAATTCCTGATAGAATAGCATGCCTTTAGCTGGCAATGCAGTGTGTGGCCATGTTAATATCTACTAGAACATGGTATTTGCTTTGAATCAGTAACCACGCTGAAAGAAGTGTTAATTACTCAGATACTTCTGGAAAGAGGCTTTGGGTGTCCCACAAGCAAGCTGCCATGACCAACAGAAGTGCTTACCTAGGACAAAGTGAATATGAATTGGATGGTAGAAGAAAAAAAATTATAAATACCCATTAAGACTATGTTATCTGATGCAAAAACGAAGACCACAATAGTTTATAGACTTTTCTTCCTTAAGTTGATATTATTTTATCTCCATCTTTTATATGTAAATATTACCACTCTTTTTCTTCTCTCTCATTCTCTTACTATCTAGGGGATACATAAATGTGTTAATACTGTATCTTAGTATTGAAGTTATAGGAAATCAAAGAAGAATGTGACTTAGAAGAATTAAAATATGTCAAAAATGGATAAAGTGGTGTACGAGTAGTGATGTGATGGTATAATTATTTATTTATTTTTTTTTTAAACTTTTTTTTTTTTACGTTTATTTATTTTTGAGACAGAGAGAGACAGAGCATGAATGGGAGAGGGTCAGAGAGAGAGGGAGACACAGAATCCGAAACAGGCTCCAGGCTCTGAGCGGTCAGCACAGAGCCTGACGTGGGGCTCGAACTCACGGACCGCGAGATCATGACCTGAGCTGAAGTCGGACGCTTAACCGACTGAGCCACCCAGGCGCCCCAATGGTATAATTATTTAACAGCTATCTCTGATTTAAAAGAAAAAAAAAGCATCTGTAACATTTTCTCATTTTCAAATGTCAGTACTCTGATATCCAAATGCAGAGTTGAGAAGAGATACACAAAATCAATCCTCATGGGCCGATGCAAGAGAACTCCAACACAGTAGTGAACATTGGACTTTGCAGATTATATTCTCCAAAGATGGCCAAGAGAAGATCATCTCTCCCACAATTCATTTTCTGATGGGACTTCCAAATTCCTCTCCCTGAAGATTAGGATCCCTTTTATCTGCGGGCTCATGACTACGGCAGGAGTGTTATTATGTGATGTGTGAGGCTAGGTCATAAAGGCAGTTCAGCTTCTCTCTGGATCTCTTCATTTTCTGGCTGTTCAGTTGCAGGAACCACATTGTGAAGACCAGGCAACCACACAGAAAGGCTGCAGGTAGGTTTTCTCATGGGCTTCCCCACCTGGGTTCCCAGCTGATATCATCAACAACAATCGTGTGAGTAATTGAGCCTTTGGATGAATCCAGCTCTCAGTTATCAAGTCCACTCTGGCCTTTTAATGAAAAAAAACCTAGAATGGGCTTCTACACAGCTAAATGCATAAGAAAGAATTGTATTTTGGGGGAGAATTTACATAAACTTTAGTTATACCAAATTAGCTAATATTAACTTTTGTGCAGTAACAACTCTTACGTTCCAGAAACTTTTGGCTTTTATGAGATGTGCAGCATGCATGGGTCTCACATTTGGCCATTCAGACAATGTCTGTTTGAGAATGGCAGGACTCTTTCAATAGCCTTCTTCAACTGCCTCTGCTCCCTCCAGTATTCATTTGTTCTCTTTTAAATAGGCATGATTTATGCTTCTACCAGTAATATTCCCTTAGATGACCATCACAGAAAGAGTGGATATGTGCAACAAGTAGGACTTGATAGTCGTTAGTATAGTTAAGTGAAATTAAGAAGTGGTACCAAGGTAAAAAGGAGAGAACATTTAGAGAAGAAAGAGATAGCCCTCCTGCTCAGGCAACCACTTAGGTTTTCCCTGATTTTAGAACTGGATCTGGTGTCACCATGAAAATCACTTGTACTGGGAGAATATATTCCATGGTCTCTTACATTTGTGTACATTTTGCAGAGCAAGGAATGTGTTGCCTTTTGTTGTGCACCATCTTTTTAAAGATGTCTGTGTAGCAAAAAAAAAAAAATCTTGAAGGATAGAGGCAGTGTCTTCCTCCAGAACAAAAGGCATATTTGTTTACTATCTATTATAAAATACTTAGGTTCCCTATATCCACTGGGAGCCATTCTGTGAATTGTCATACACCTAACCTCATCTGCATGACCCCTGTGGAAGCTGAGAAAAGGAGAGGTAAAGTATTCTTCCTGTGGTTGTTGTTAGTGACTATTGCACTGAGCATAATGCAATCCTTTTCTCTGATTCAGGAGTCTTGTGTTTTCTGCCATCTTCTATGCAACTGTGCAGCTGGTCTTGTTGGCTTGAAAGCAGAGTGAAATCACAGACCCTTCACCATTCTTGACAATCCGCAGTCTATAATGAGGACAAAATTTGAGCAGATAATATTTTTTCCCAATTAGCTTACAACAGAAGTTTTTGAAAATTCCTCAAATTTTGCATTGTAGGAATTTAGTAGACTAGTTTTTAAATGTTGAGAGGGCACTTTTTTCAAACTGAGATTCTCGCTGATGTTTATCTTCCCTAAGCATGTCTACTAAGATGTTGTTAGATACATATTTGCCTAAAAATCACTGAAGCGGAGCGCTCAGTGGCTGGGTGGGTTGGCTGGGTGTCTCCGTGGGTGGCTCAGTGGGTTAAGCGTCTGACTCGAGTTCAACTTTGGTAATGATCTTGTAGATTGTGCAATCAAGCCTCTCATCAGCCTCTGGACCAACAGTGAAGAATCTGCTTTGCATTCTCTCTTTTTCTCTCTCTCTGTCCCTCCCCTGCTCATGCATGTGTGCGCTTTCCCTTTCTGTCTCAAAATAAATAAATAAACTTTAAAAAATAAAGATCCCCGAAGACGAAATAAAAAATAACGGTCTTCCACATTCTAATACTTTGTTGTCTAGGCAAAGCCAATTATTGTTTATCATTCTAATTGGTTTCCATCAAGATTATTTTTGCTTTTTCTTTGATTTTAATTATGCTTCCAATCCATTCCATTTTATTTAAAATTTACTTTACATCAATGTTTGTCTACCATTTAAAATTGCACATTTTAAAACATCTGTTTCAATTAAGCTTTCTCTCTTATTATCATATTTGCTGCAGCTGTTTCTACCATTGCCTGTCTGATGCCAGAAGTTTATTTTGCTTGATTTTTCAATTTGTTTTTGTTTATCTTAGGAGGAAATGTTTTTTAAAAACATTTAGATTAGGGCAACCATTTTCTTATTATTTTCTTTGTATCCCTGTGTAGGAGTTCTTTCTTTGCTCTAAAGAAGGTAAACTGTTGAAGCTAGTCCATGGGGAAACCCCAACTATGAGTAGAGCCACCTGGGAAAAGTTTTATAGGCTCAGTTGTGAGCAGTGCACCTGGCTGTGTCTTATGACACCAGACAATATCACCACAGGCAGGACTCCAAGAGCAGAGTAACTGAAGCTAGAAACATAAAAATTGAAGCAATAGTCATCTGACAGTGTCCTCCACCAGGCTCTTTTTTTTTTTTTTTTTCTGTAAGATTGTTAAGAAAGATTTCAGGTACAGGTAAACATGCGTGTTAAGCCAAGAATTTTTCACTTTGAATCATTGTAACAGTTTAGAACTAAAGGAGAAGTAAATAAATCCATGTGTAGGGATGTATATATCTGAATATTCAGATAGTTCCGACCCATAAAATGGATTTTAAACCCATTAATTTCTGGTAGTTATTGTACATATTATACCATTATTTTTATCCAGTATATATCCAATATATATCGTGTATGTTACACTATTGTTTGAATCACCAAAAATGAAAATACCTTGAATTAAACGAGACAAATATTTACAGCTCTTCTGCATTTGTAACTTTCTATTAGGAACATTCACAGTGAGAGAATGTTAATGACGTTTAAATAATGTTGTTTAACAGGCTAGAGCACCTAAAAGTGATTTCATACATAATATACCTAAGCTCTTTACAAAAGTACAAAGGGTCTCCTATGGTCTCCATTTTATGGAAGAAAAAAGATGAAATTCAAAAATACTTACGTAATGTATGTATTGCAAGTCACAGGCATACTAAGTGACCAAAGTGTAACAAGGAAACTGGTGCTTTGACTTATTTTAGCTTCCTTTCCCAGTATGTGGAAGTAATGGGAATGTCACTGGTCAGGACATTTGTGTGTAATTCCTGGAATTATAACATTTGTTTCTAATTCTAATTCAATCAATAACAGTATATTTGTTAATGGACAGGTGATTTTGACTCTCAGTTATTCATTTTTTCAGTTAGATCAAAAATTAAGAATTCTGAGTCAATAGTTTCCTAATGCTTTCTGGTTTATATATTATTTCATATAATTCCAAGTTTTCTAAAAATTATGGTGTGAATCAGATGCTCACATATTAAATATATTACTCACACACACTTATGTGTGTGTGTGTGTGTGTGTGTGTGTGTGTGTGTGTTACTTCTGATACTTGGGAAGAAACAATATCAAAATCTAGGCATTTTCAGGGCACCTGGGTGGCTCAGTTGGCTCTTGATTTTGGCTCAGCTCATGATCCCAGGGTTGTGGGATCAAGTCCTGTGTGGGGTTCTGTGCTGACTATGGAGCCTGCTTGGGATTCTCAATCTCTCTCTCTCTCTCTCTCTCTGCCTCTCTGCCCCCCTGCCCCCCCACGCTCCCACTCTCTGTCTCCCTAAAATAATTTAAAATTATCTAGGCATTTTCATAGAAATAATCCATATTTATATAATTAATTTTATTTTTATCGCCAATTTTCTTTTATTAACAATATTAATTACATGAAATGAAATATGTAACTTTATATTAAGACATTCAAATGTATAGTGGTAAATTTTTACTTATGTCATCATTTTAAACCAATCTAAGAAGTATTATCCTTCTAATAATGGATTTTTTTCATGACATAGTGTATATTCGTTCCATTTAGTTATCAGATGGAGTTTGGTAAGGATTATTTTGAAGATAGTGACTGATCTGAAATGGCAATCATCTTGTTTTCTCTTATTTTCTTTTTTCTTTAAAAATTGCCCATCTTTTCTTTGCCATGGTAGTGATATCATTATCATGATAGTGATATCCAACCAAACTTGGAAGAGTAGAAATAAAAAAAAAAAGTTTTAATTGTTGGGGTGTACATGATAAGGGAGAAGATAAAAAAAAATGCTTTTGAAATTTTCTGAGTTGGTCAATTAGCATAAAATACGGACAAATTATATTTGAAACATATAGCCTCCCATTTATCTTAACAGTTTAGGAGTCTTGTTAGGAATGAGGTAATTGCTTCCTTTTAGATAGTTTATAATTCCCCTGGAAACATATTTGAGGTTTATAGTCATGAAATATGAAATGAAAAATTCCTCTTATGAAATTAAGAAAGGGAATAACGGAAATTCATCATACTAAGATATCAAAATGATACTTGAAAAATTTTACATGAATAGCTACACTAATTGCTAAGGCCATTCCTTGCTCAGATAGCTATTTATCAAAGACAGAATGATAAATATAAGCTGTGGTTTTTAAAATCCTTTTGAAAATATTAAATGATTCATATTGTGCACAGATGGCTAAATGCAAAAGTACTACATTATGTATTCAGAGATTTTTTTTTTCTTTATGAATTGGGTAGGATTTCAGTGAACTAAATAAGCAAAGTACCTTTAAATGAATTATTGGCATGATTAAGTTTTAGAAGACTTTTAGAGTGTGAAAATCCTGAGACACCATCATAATAAATTGCAGTAGGGATTTTAGAGTTAGTTTAAACGTGTAATTCACAAAACTATGGAATTTTAGTCTATGAGGTTGCAATTCTATAGAAGAAAAAATGATGAATGCTGATAGTTAAACATCAAAACATCTTATTTTCTGATTGTGTGAGATCTCTACACAAGTTGTTACTGCTGTCAGCATGAAGATGGTTAAGTGATTTTATTTCTTTTTTACTTCTTGATGCTGTGCATAGCACTTATCTAAAGGTACTCGGAACAGAATATTTCATAGAAAAATGACTCCCCTTTTTATTATCATTTTTTATTTTATATTACCTAACAAAATATTATAGTTTTTTGCCTATATACTCTCTAATAACATGAAGATTGGTAAGATTATGTTTCTGGAATTAATTGAATATGATGGGAAGAAATAATTGCATTGAGGAAAATGGTTTCAACATTCATACAAATCTAAGCTATCCTGAAATTTGTTTTGGGCTAGTCACTTGCAATATTACCTCTGCATAATTTTCTTAATCCATTATCATAGTAATTCCTATTTTTGTTCCCCATCAACAGCATAATTACAAATTAACTTTTAAACCTGGGAAATATGTTTATTTTAGAGCAAGTATCAGCAAAATTTTTCTGTGAATAGCCAGCTAGCAAATATTTTAGTCTTTGTGGACAACACACTCTTTGTAGGTAGTTTTCAGTACTCAACGTTGTAACACAAAATTAGCCACTGACAATGCCTAAATGAGCTGGAATGGCTGAATTCCAGTAGAAAATTTATTCAGCAAAACGGGTGGTCATATTTTTCCTGCAGAAGGTGGTTTGCTAACCCATGTGAAATGGAATCTAAAAGAAACATTCAAGCATGGTGGAAAGACTGAACATTCCAGAGGTATGTAGTCTCTGAAATGGTTCCTGGATGCCTTGTCTTCCATTGAGACATTTTGGCAGAAAATTCTCAAGGAAGTGTTGGGATTGTTACTTGGGCAGAGTGGACAGGAAGATGTGTTGATAGTTTTCAGAACAGTTGAGAGTGTCGCAGAAGGTATAACCTGCCTTTTTTCCAAGTGAATTATAAGGGAAATTTCATTAAATCCTGAGAGAATCCTCTGATGCTTTGCCAATGTCACATGGCCACAAAGAAACTTCCTGGGGATTTGAGGTGCCCACATGATTGTTCCATCAATGGGAGAATGTTGAAAAATGTCCTTTTCTATTTAGTCATCTGTTAATGTCATGTTTATCCTCATTAAATAAAGGGTTGTGAATGCCTCCAGAATCTGTTTGCCTCCTTTGTCTACCTCAAAGCTTAGTATCTTGAGTGTCTAAATCAAATTACCTGGCTGTGAAGTCTTGTGTGGTGGGGCATGATCTCACATAATTGGGAATAATGACTCAGCTATTATCCATAGCTGTATATTAGGCTAAAGAAAAGGTAGAAGAAGAATCAAACTTAAAAAAAATCAAGCTACTGTAAATAGTATCTTTCTCATAGTAAATCATCTATTCAATGAAAAATGAAACATATCAATGAATCTAATGTGATTTATTAATTAAATTATGTGTCATTTAAGTAGGTTTTTTTCATCATTTGGACTATGAGGAATTTGTGTCCTTCATAAACCACCTCCTGCAATAGTCATTGAAATAGCTCAATAATAGCTGACTTTTTTCAACACATTTATTTTTGGAAGGCTGCTCTGTCTGTACAGTGAAACTCCAAAATGTCTTTGTTTGGGAGAAATGTTATTGGTCTACTCCCTCTCATTTTACATCATCTAGTAAATAGCATTATCTAAGTGTTATTTGGAGATAGAAATTAGGTGTCATTACCCAAAACCAGACTTACTATCCATATTTAGAGATTTATTGACATCCTTTGTGCATATCAATGTATTTCATGATACAAAATATGTTTTTTAATGAACACTTTAAATAAGTGGGCATTGACTGTTATACTTTGGTTCATGCCATGGTAGAATGAAACACTTTAAATCAAATGGATGATGTAAAAAAAAAATGGATGATGTCAGCACCACTGAATCATACTCTTAGGCTAATTGTTTTCTATTTCCTTGGGCAGGCTATTTATCTGATAGATAGTCAAATATGCTTCTTTGATTGTACAATTATACCTTATTGTATGAATTAGCATTCGGAAGCTGAGGATATCCACGTATACATTTAGATCGATTTTACACATGTACTTTACTCAGGCATATATTTATTTATTCATTCCCCATTCATTAACTTGCACATACTGTTATGTCCTTTCTGGTTATAAAGAACTATCGTTTACAGAGTTTAGGTCTTTAGTATTTTTTGTGGAGATTATCCACAATTTTATTTTCCTAGGAAAGTTTAAACAAAAGATCTATATAACGTAGCTAGCACGTTATAATAATAATGATAAGAATTGAAATTGATTCACGTTACTAAAAAAGAAAAGGGAGAAGAAATTAATATTACTAACCAACTACTGAATATCAGACAAAATAAATCTCACCGATTCCTATCAGCAAGGTATTGGTTGGTCTATGTTCCTAGTTAAGGAAACAGAAAATGGATGCACTTTCCCCCAAAACAACCCTAAGCTGCACAATGCCTAAGGATTGTATTGCATTTATTAAGGGAAACCAGAAAATAAGTTTAAGAGCAGTTAAGGAATTGGACCTTAGGCATAATGGTATCTTTCACTTTCTGTTCTGTGTTCCACAATGAAGCCTTTAGCACACTATGAGATTTTATTTTTAGGGTAGCATTAAACTTCTTTTTAAATTTTTTTTATGTTTATTTATTTCTGACAGAGAGAGAGACAGAGCATGAGTGGGGGAGGGGCAGAGAGAGAGGGAGACACAGAATCCGAAAAAGGCCAGAGACTCTGAGCTGTCAGCACAGAGACAGATGTGGGGCTGGAACTCACAGACCACGAGATCGTGACCTGAGCAGGAGTCGGATGCTTAACCAACTGAGCCACCCAGGCGCCCCGGCATTAAACTTCTTTTGATTCTTATTCCCTTTATCTATCTAAAGGGAGTGATTAGTTTTGGTCAAACAATGCATTCATATGTTGAAATGCCCTTTGAACAACTACTATTTTGCTTCAAATAACCAACCCAATTCAGCTGTTTCTTTTCATTTCAGTTATAGGTTTTTATAGACCATAATTTCACTCCTGCACATAAAAATCAAGGCTACTATTCTAGTTCTTCACTCTCCAAACTTGGACCTAAAGAAATCCTCTTTCTCCCTAGGATGGAGAGAAGTAGGGAGACAGAAAGCAACCAAATAATGTGGTTAACAATGTGGTCTTTCCTAAACCAATACAGAATTATTCTAGAATAATGCATTCTCAAATTGGGAAGATATATAGTATTAAGATTTCAGATTGAAGTGGAGAACAAGTTCATATCAGGGAAATAGAAACATAAGAACCTAAAAATTCAGAAATGAGTTACAGGACCTCAACCTTATTGCCAAGGTTAATCTTATCTAATTTAGTTCTCATTTATTCTCATTACTCTCTGATACAGTTTTTGCAACAATGAGGACAATTTCCTTATTTTCTCTCCTAAAGAGAGAACATATTTACATTGACCTGCTTCTGATGAAAGCACTTCATTTCTCTGAAAGCAATTAGCAAATACATTTCTGAGCACTGACTATGTGCCAGACCTTGTGTTGGATACATTAGAAATGAAATATATCAGCATTGCCAATCTTTCAGTGCCAAGAGTAACACCAGAGAAATGTCTCTGACTACTTCTAAAATTTAAATTATTTTCCTCTTTCTGAATAGCAATTGGCCTTAGTAATACAGTTGATTGTTTTTCTTTTGTTTCTTGTCCTTCATTGCATCCAGCCATGAGGATGTATTAGAAACTGACCTCATCTCAGTGTGTTCTGAAACATTTAGTATTTTTATGGCTCTGTAGCAACATCTATATATTCTTTTATAGAAGCACTTTTAATTGCACTTTCTTAACTGATCCCATGAGCTAAATTGGTCAGATAGTATTATTTCCATTTTACTCTTAAAGAAAATAAGTCTTACCGTGATTAAATGGCTTTTTAATGTAATTGATATTTTGGAATGGAATATTTATATGCTATTTGCTCTGATCCAAAATTCCATACCCTTTTCAGTGTTTCATGTGATTCATTTTGAAAGATTAGATTTACAAGAAGGGCTTCCAACTGAACTGCTTATATTGTTCTACACATACAGAATTTTCTTCTACCTAATGTAATTTTTTTTGACCTACTATGATTCCAAGTTAAATCTAGAACAGCCTGGAGAATAATTCCATTTGAAGAAACTGGGAGTAGTTTCTGTCAATATGTAATACTTTAAGATTTTTAACTTTACCATAAAACTGTATTTGTGATACCATATCTCTCATTGATTTCATTAGACTAGTGCAAAGCTCACAGAACCTAAGTACCAAACATAATACAAGTGAATGATTTTGTAGTTTATAAATTCTATCATTATTCTTTTACATTTTAAGTGAAGCATTCAAAGATACAGTTTCTAAATCAGAGTGAGAGAAAAGTAAGATACTAGGTGAAAAAGTTGATGAACTCTTTGAAGTAGATGAAGTCATCTGAAGTAGATGAAGTGTTTTTAGGAAGCATAATTAGGAAGTGTTTGTGAGAAAATCTTTCTATCACTTTGTATTCAATGCCTTGGATAGTACTCGCCACATAGTTAATACACACTGTATGGGTTTTTCTTCATGAAGACTAGAAAGAATAAAAGAAAGTAGGGGACCATCAGAGATAATTTAATAAGTGATATTTAGGGTAACAGTTACCTGGAAGGTAGTGTATGTGACAGTATTCATCCCATTACTGCTAGCCAGTGCATCAATAGACATGTTCATATGTTGCATTGTAGTGTTTGGTAAATATTGTGGCAGTATGTGAGATTCAGCTGGAAATGAACACCAACAGTGCAGACTTCTGTTTGAAATAATATGGGATATATCACATAATATACGCAGGAGCACATTCCAGGTTGTGAGGGGGCAATAATATCCTGGCTAAAATAAATAACTTTTATTACGTTTAACATTAAACTGGCAAAAGGGTCAAGATGCTTTGGAGCCTACCAAGAAAGATAAAGCAAAAATCATGTGCCAGAAACAAGCAGCAGGCCTATTTTCACACTAAGTGCCTCCGCCAACCGCTGTAAAATTGAAATTCTGAAATGACAATTGCACTCAGCAGAAGGGAGAAAGAAATCCCATGGCTACCAGAAAGTTAGGAAGATAATAGGAGAATCTCACATACTGCATTGACTACGAGAATAGCAATCACAGTGGGGGCACGATTGGAAAATAAACCTAACTATACAGAAAAGGACAGCAAAAACAATTACCTGCATGTGTTACTAGGTAGAAGACACACACACACACACACACACACACACACACACACCATTTATAACCACATAGAAGAAATCAACCCAAAAATGTTACTAGGAATAAACTTATACCAAAAAATATGAAAAGACAGAGGAAATCCATATATTTGTAACAATAAATAGAAGATAAAAATTGACTCAGGAAGAAATAGAATAACTGAATGGTTCCAAAACCATTAATGTAACCTAATTAGAAATTTAAGAAACCCTTTACACAAAGTGATATATATGTATGATATAGAATGCTTTTCAGGTGAGTTCTATCACTTAATAAACATAATTCTAATATTACAGGAACTCTTTAAGAAAAAATAAAAGTGGACATTCTTCACCTGATTTTATAAGCCATGCATAGTCTTTATACCAAAGCAATTGGAATACATTAAAAGAATGAAAAAAAATGCATGTTCATTTCACTGAAAAAGTAGTCATAAATGTCATAAATTAATTTCTGAGTAATGCATGAATACATTAATGCATATTAAAAAGTTTCGTTTATCCCACAAGTAAACTAAATGGTTAAGATTAGAACATTGTGGGGCTCCTGAGTGGCCCAGTCTATTAAGCATCTGACTTTGACTTAGGTTGTTATCTCTTCGAGCCCTGCATTGGGCTCTGCACAGAGCATCCCTGGGATTCTCTATCTCTCCCTCTCATTCTGCCTCCCCCTTCAATGAGAAATGAAAGGACTTTAGAAAGCAATATAAGAAAATACATTTTGAATTTGGGTAAGAAATTATAAAAGAAAATTACAAACCATTTGGAAATAATTTATAAGGTTGACTTATCCAGTATAAAATGTTATTTACTTAAAGTCCATAATTAGAGTGAAAATACAGGTCACACACTGCCAGAAGAATGCTTATTACCAACCAAGAATTTTCATTCTAGATATATAAACAATACTTGTGAATCAATAAAAATAATTTCCAAATGAAACCACTTGAAAAACAGCAACAGATATTTCTTATACAAATAAGCCAGAAGCCTATTTAAAGACGCTTAATCCCATGAGCATCAGACAGAAGAACTTTAAATTCATAATAAAATTCATTTTTATATTCATCAGTTTGATAAGTAAAATTAAATTAAAATCCATCTATATTAAGTGTATTGTGAGACGATAGGAGTTTCCATCCTACCACTAGTGGGAGTGTATTCGATACATTCATATATGGGTTTTTTTGAGGGGGGGGGTAATTCCCAAAAGGATGAATATTCTTTGTCATTTTCAGGAATGCTACTCTCATATTCAAAGGAAATATTTCTTAATGTGAGCAATCAATGTATATATTTAAATTTTATTATGATTTTCCAAACCAAAAAGATGAATTTTACTCCATTTTATTTTTACAAACAGTAAAACCTTGGTTTGCGAGCATAATTCACTCAGGAAAAATGCTTGTAATCCAAAGCACTTGTATATCAAAGCAAATTTCCCTGTAAGAAATAATGGAAACTCAGGGGCGCCTGGGTGGCTCAGTCAGTTAAGTGTCTGACTTCGGCTCAGGTCATGATCTCGTGGTACACGAGTTCGAGCCCCGCGTCGGGCTCTGTGCTAACAGCTCGGAGCCTGGAGCCTGCTTCCGATTCTGTGTCTCCCTCTCTCTCTGACCCTCCCCCCATTCATGCTCTGTCTCTCTCTGCCTCAAAAATAAATAAACATTAAAAAATTTTTTTTAAAAAGAAATAATGGAAACTCAGATGATTCGTTCCACAGCCCAAAAATATTCATATAAAAAAGACAACAATACTGTAATAGAATGTAAAATAATAAAGAAATTACAAAATAAAAGAAAATAAACTAATCTGCACTTGCCTTTGAAAACCTTCGTGGCTGATGTGAGGGAAACAAGAGAGAAGGAGGGTTATGGTAGTAGGATGACTTTCACTATCACTAATGGAATCACTGCTATCGATTGGCTCAATGGAGTCTTATTTCTTTTCCTGCAACTTTAACAAGGAACCTATCCAATAACACTTGCTTTTGCCTCCTTTTGAGGATTCCACGGAAATGTGACATTGCATTGTAGTTACACAGATTCATCACTCGCACTCCTACAGCCTTATTCAAGTGGAGATTTTCTACAGAATTTTGCAGTTTCCCACATTTTACACATCTTCTTAATCTCATTTTCAATGAGGGATTCCTCAGCCTTTTTCTCTTCCTCTGCAGACAAGACGCAGAAGTAGACTTCTTATAAAATCTTGCAATTTCAGCCACTCATGTATCTCATTCATACTTCTCTATTATTTCCTTCCTAGTTTCCACTCTAAGCATTTCCTTCTTACCACCTTTCTTTTCAACCTTTTTCTGCATGGGCTCCTTCGTATATGCTGGCACAAATTTGGACTACAGTACAGTAATAATAAACTCTGGTCATATACTATATTTAATGTAACTGGCAATAAGACAGCAGAGGAAAGGGTCTACATCTGCAGGCAGCCTGACCTTCAATGAAGCAAAGCATTCCTAAGCTTACTCTTGTATGGAAAAGCAAAGAACTGTCCATACAGTCTGCTTGGAAGTGACAAAAAAAAAAAAAAAATACACCAACGCCAGTTGTGGGCACCTTCCAACGTTCTGAAGAGTCATTGACTTCTGCCAAACACCACGGCCTGACCCTGAGCATCTGAGTATGGGAGGCAATCACCCACAATTCTGCAGAGAGAGAGAGAGAGAGAGAGAGTGAGAGAGAAGAACCATTGGCTCAGTTGTAATTGTGTGAAGTTTCGTATCACATACCACTCAGTATTGCCAGATATCACTCGTTTATCAAGTTAAAATTTATTGGAAATGCTTGCTCATCTTGCAGAGCACTTACAGAACAAGTTACTCACAATTCAAGGCTTTACTGTATTTCACAATAAAAATGTTCAAGAAAAATAGGTGAGAAAATATTGCCAATGAAGTTGCTGTGGTAGACAACTGTTGTTAACATGAAGTGCGTTTTATTTTTTTTATGTTTTATTATTTTTTTAAGTTTTATTTATTTTGAGAGAGAGAGAGAATGAGTGAGGGAGGGGCAGAGAGAAAGAATCCCAAGCAGGTTCTGCACTGTCAGCACAGAGCCCAACATGGGGCACGAACCCACGAACCCACGAACCGTGAGATCATGACCTGAGCCAAAATTAAGAGTCAGTCGCTTAACTGACTGAGCCACCCAGATGCCCCAACATGCAGTACATTTTATATGTTCTATACATTTGTTCCAGTTATTTTAATATAGTGAGTTGTAAGACATCTTATTCAAAAAGAAGTCACAAATTCAATTTAAATATCCCACTAATATTCAAGTTATACTGACAGTTCACTGAGTTTAATTCACTGTGTATATATAGTCAGCTACTAGTCTGCTGTCACATTTTATAAAAAGAGTTTTGACAAGGCCACACATCCATAGTAATTTAATACAGTGATGTGAAATGTAAATTAACTAGAAAATAATGCATTACGATCTCCATAATACCTAAATTAGGATGGATATATTAATTACTCTCATTTTTGGTAGCTGCCAGCACTTTTGAATAGATAATTACATGTATGATTATTTTCTACATGAACCAGAAAGATATGAAACTTAAAAAAAAAGAAGGAATACATAGTAAAACTGACTATAAATATAAATATATCCAACACCCCTAAGGATACTTTCAGAGGATCTTGGCATTAATATTTCAAATATTTAAAACATGTTTCTCAGTGTGTTATAGCTTTTAAGTTTATGAAATAAAATATATTATTTTTTTCTCAGTGAGCTCTTGAATTATTTTTCTTCCTAAAAGGACTCTCTAACATTAGAATTGTTTTAATATTCCACAGCATCAGTCTTTATCCTTGGTCTCTCGTTCATGCCTTTTGTTTTTTCCATAAATATATATGTTTTACATGGCTTTCAACCAAACTCTTTGCTTTCTTCTATTTTTCTTTATTTAGGTTATTTCAATTAAACTTAACATTTTGATTTTATAAAATTTTATATATGTTTAATTATTCTTTTCTAGGGCCATAGCAGTTCAACTGATCACTTACTAAAAATACATGTGTTGGATACTGTTACTGTTATTGTAGAAGAAGCAACTTCTTGCTTTCATTAAGCTTGCATTCTAGTGGGAGGAGACAGAAATACAATTAATAAGAAAATATCAGAGATTAAACAGGTACATTAGAAAACTCAGGTAGCAAATCATTAGATAGTTAAAATAGTAAATGATGGCCTGATTTAGAGGTCATGTAACATCTGTAAGCACAGTCCGTGAAAGCTTTAGCCAATTTTGAAGTTGATTTCGTGGGTCACAGCCAGCATTTAAAAGTGTAGAATAAAATAGTGGACTATGGCGCAAATGTCATAGCATAGCATTCAGTGAAAAAACTCAGGTGCTCTATGCATAGAAAGAGTAAATCTGCTGAGAGTTCTTTCGTGTGTTGTGTGCGTGTGTGAACCTGCATGAGTCTACACACGTTTATTTGTTTGTGTACCCAATCACAATATCAAATGCATTTCTTATGATTGGTCAAAAATATTTGGAAAGCACTGAGATATGTAAACATCCTCTTATTCTATTTCTATGGAAATAGAGGCGTTGGGGGGGCACCTCAGTGGCTCAGTTGGTTGACCATCTGACTCTTCATTTTGGCCCAGGTCATGATTTCAGGGTTCATGAGAGTGAGCCCCATATCAGGCTCTGTGTTAACAGTGCAGATCCTGCTTGGGATTCTAGCTCTTCCCTTTCTCTCTCTCTCTCTCTCTCTCTCTCTCTCTCTCTCTCTCTCAATAAATAAATAAAATAAAATAAAAAAGAAATAGAGGGTTGGGAGATAACAGTTATTTAGTAATTACTATATAGCAGGTTCACTGCTAAGTGCTTCCCATTTAATGCCTGCCATAGTATTAGACTGTGTTAACATTATTCTCTTTTCCAGATGCGGACACTGAGGCAACAGACGGGTTAAGTGCTTTCTTAAGTGTGGTTTGAAACTAACATTAAATTTGAATGTATACGGAAAAATACTAAATACACTTTAAAATGGGGTTTACAGAATTGTTTTTCATGATTGAGAGAGATAACAACCATCTTTCTCTTTTGGACACTTTGCTGCTTTATTGCTCATTTTTTTTTTTACTCATAAAAATGCTGCAGTAATCTTTTATAGATAAAATTATATGCATGTCTGACCATTTCCTTGACAATTTTCTTGGATATATTTGAAGCCCCAGATGTATTTTGACAAAAACCTATCTAGAAAGATCACTGAAATGTATGCACCAATCGAAAGTAAGAGCGTCTTGAAGGCGGAGGTTCTCCTGTAGGAAGACCCAGGTTCTGTGATTAACCTAGACACTTGAGCTTCTTTGTGCTATTGTTCTTTGCACAGCTCTTGAAATTAATTTGTTATTCTTCCCATCTCTGCTCTGGTTCACAGAGCTACTGCTGAGATTTCTACGTATGCTAAGATCCAGTGAGCTTCTGTAATTTTTTCAACATTTTTATGCCATATTGCCTTATTGCCTACAGGAAGTCAGGGTTTTGTTTTGTTCGTGCAGTCATATTTGTTTGTTTTAGTTTTCCCCTGATACACAGAAAATGAAATAAATTAGTAGCGAGCCGTGATATTGGCTTTGGATCATGGTTGACACACAGACAGGTCATGACCACTATGACCACTGGTTTTTCTGTTGAAAAAAGATCCCATAAAACAGAGTAGGACACATAGATTTCAAATGATTAAAACTATTTCCCTATGTCTTTGGGGCCATCTGACCTTTCCAAGCTCAGATGATAGATTGTCCTTTGTATTTAATGTGTTTCTCATCTCAGGCAATTTTCAAGCTGACAGTTTTGTTTGGTTCAGCTACCAGCCTTAAAAATAGAGTGAACTGGGCTCTGCTCCCTATTAACCTAAAGATAGTATATCCTGATAGAGAGTATGTGCAGAAGAAATGACAGTAAGTCTACTGGATGACCAAAGAGTTTCTTTGAAAGCAATATCATCTGGGATGGGGGCTGCTGTGTTGCTGTTGGATATAAGATATTTAGGATTTTAAGATGTGAATGAAGTTCCTTCAACGTCGTTCAAATTACATAACCCTGCAATGTTCCGCGATGTTATCAGATATGACAGATAGATAGAAAATGCTTAGGAATACATTATTAGTACCATAGTCATGTAGGGATATATGATTAGTCACGTGATTAGTCATCCTTCGACAGTCTTAGAAGTCAGCCCATGAGCCAAGGTGCTCAGTGCTGAAAGTCTAAGTTCTACGGCATTGAATTGCCTGTAAGAACAAGGAGCAGTCTAAAGTAATTAAGGGCATGGAGGTAGGGCATGGAGCTGGGATTTCTAGCATGGTGAACACTGGCTCTAGAAGATTGTAGAAGCAGGGATGCTTTGGTTGGGCTCAGGTAGACAGTTCTGTAGCACGTGATGCCAACTGGGACTGCAGGTATCTTCACTGATCTGGACTTGTATGGCCCAAATGAATCACTCTCTTGACTAGAAGTTGGTGCTACTTTTGGCTGGGAATTCATCTGCAGCAGTTTACTTGAGTGATGCCTGTGGCCTCTCCATGCAGCACGGACTTCTCAGTGCATGGTGGCTGAGATCCAAGAGAAAGCGAGTGGAAGACACCAGATATTTTCAAAATTTGGTAAAATCCCAGAATGTCACTCTTGCTGTTTTCTAATAAATTCAATTCCTCATTAAAGAGTGAAATGCACATATGAGAAGGGAAAGAATTGAATATAACCATTTATAAAGCTTTTTACAATAAAAATCTTTTATATTAATTAATTAAATCCATCACTCTTGATGATTCATTCATTTAAATATTCTATTGAGATGTCTTCAAATTCACTAATCTTTTTTTTTTTTTTTTTTTTTTTGTGGGAGGGCTGTGTATAATCTGTTGCTAAGCCTATCCGGTAAAATTTTCATTTTACATATTGCTCTTTTCAATTCTAGAATCTCCATCTGGTTCTCTTTTAGAGTTTCTATTCTTCCACTGAGGTCCCTCATGTTTTCTGTTATTATACCATTTTTTTTCTCTAAGTTCTGAAAATATGAGGGCAATGGTTATGTTAAAGTCCTCACTAATTTCAATTCTTGAAATTTCTGTTTTCACATGTTTTTATATTTCTGCTTTCACAAATTACCACAGGTTGGGTGACTTAAAACAACAGAAATTTGTCATTTTACAGATTTGTGGGTCAGGAGTGTGGCATATATGTATCTCCCTAGGCTAAAATTGAGGTGTTTGGGAGCCATGTTCCTTTCTTGGGTTCAGGGGAGAATCCATTTTCTTGACTTTTCCAGCTTCTGGAGGCTGCCCCATTTGATGCCTCATGCCCCGCTCCTCCTCCAACTTCAAAGCCAGAAAAGACAGGTTGAATCATCATGTCACATAACTTAAAACTTCTCTTCTATTTCCTGATCCAGTTTTAAGGATTCTTATGATTACCATAGCTTCATTGGAAAATCCAGTATAATCTCTCTATTTTCATGGTCATTTAATTCTGTATGCAACCTTAGTTTTCATAATCTAACATTTATATGTTCTACAGATTATGATGGGGACATCTTTTTTATTCAGGTAAGGGGACATGATTATTCTGCTTATTCACATACCAAGTGAAAATTTCATTTCAGATATTGACTTTTTCAGTTTAGAATTCACATTTGATTTCCTATATAGTTTCCATTTTCCATTGATATTCCCCATAATTTCATTAGGTCAGTCTTTTTCTCTATGGCTTGGAAACACTTGTGCAGTTGTATTAAATTCTCATTTGCTAATGTTAGTTTTCTAGATTATTTTTTCATATAACGCAGGATATACTTAGTCTAGACCACATTTTAACCAGGACTTTTATTTATAAGGTGTCAGTAATAGGTTTTGATTATAATCAACGTGTGCTCTTTAATACCTGCTTATAGGCATTTATGTAATTAATTTATGGAATACCTTTAAGCCAATCCACTCTAAAACATTTAAAGCATGTTTTGAAATTTCTCTTCTCATTGCTTTGTCATTGAATCTTTTCTAATGTTTGATAATATGTCCTTAACTTTGATGTTTTCCAAGCCCCACTTATATATCGGTCCATCTACAGATCCTGCTTTGGTTCATCTGGCCCACATATTTTTCATTTATACATTGTCTCTGTTACTTAAATTCCAGCCATTAAATGTTTGTTTCATGGGCCAATTTTTGACCTCTGATTCATTCATATAGGTGTATGGAATAGGAGGGATGTTAGATTCAGACAACAGGGAAAATGAGTATCTTTTTTTACAGTTCTGAAATTGTCTAATTGTCATTTCCAGATGCTTCAAAGTAAAATGTGAAATCCAAGAAGATCCAAAATAAATGTATGTGTGAATGTGTGTGTGTGTGTGTGTGTGTGTGTGTGTGTGTATGGGTGTGTGGGTGAGTGTGTTCCTTTTGGCATGAAGGAGAATTCAAGAAATTTTATCTTTTCCTGAAAATAAAAGAAAATGAGGAACCTAAGAATCCACTTCCGCCAAACTATTCCTATTTCTATTATTTATTTACATTTGCTCAAAGAGTCAATATGGTTACTTATTTTTCTGATCTCTAAGATAGGATCCTTTTTATGCGTGCCTTTCCTATATGTGAATTTGAAATCTTTGTTGGTGACTTTTCTGTGTATGAGCATGTGTAAGTGTATGAGGATATGGATGTGTGTGTGTGTGTGTGCTTTAAGCATTTAGTAGATGCAAGCTTTGGGTTTCTTCTAGAGGATACAATGTGTGATTTATACCTGAAGACTCAATTAGCTACCTTTTTTGTATGCCTCTATAACACCTTTCACTCTCTCCTACCAGGATTTAATTCTCCATTGTAGAGCAATGTTTACCTTGTCTATATTATTAATTTTCATTTATTTGTTGTTATATTTCTAGGACCTAGCACCAAAGAGCAATTCCTGGGATATGCTTATGAGTGACTTATTGTTGAGGGAGAAATTTGATTTATGAAGGAATATCTGTAAATACAACCATGTCAACAAAATGAAAAACTTTGAAAAAATCAATTTACTGTATATTTTTTTTTACAAATTACTAAAGTAAGTTGTTTAATTTTTATCATATTTATTACAGTGCAAACTCAAAGTTTGTAAACATCAGTATGAGTGGCACTTGTCAAAGTTTGCTGCTAGCTAGAAAATATTAGGAAAATCACTCCTACTGGCAACGTCGATGTGAAAGATTTCTTTTTTTTTTAAATTTTTTTTAACGTTTATTTATTTTTGAGACAGAGAGAGACAGAGCATGAACGGGGGGGGGGGGTCAGAGAGAGGGAGACACAGAATCTGAAACAGGCTCCAGGCTCTGAGCTGTCAGCACAGAGCCCGACGCGGGGCTCAAACTTACGGACAGCGAGATCATGACCTGAGCCGAAGTCGGCCGCTTAACCGACTGAGCCACCCAGGCGCCTCGAAAGATTTCTTTGTAAGAAAACATGTAATAACATCAACATTTTCCTCGAGAAATTATTGTGTCTATTTTGCTCATTTTCTCACTCTAAAGTGCACATTTTATTTACGGATTCATTTTTATCACCTCTTAAAGCAAACTTCTGTATTATGTGGCCTCTGGTTCCGGCCAAGGATCAGTGGTGTGTCAACAACTGTATGCTTAGCCCGTGTGAAACAGGAACATGGAAAGTCACGCACGCCAAACAAAATGACCTCATGTGTAGAAGCTGAACATATAATTACCTTAAGAGCTACATTAGGCAGTTTTCTTACAGGAATAGTATTAATAGGTAAGGTAGCAAAATAGTAAACAGAAGGGAAAATGAAAACCAGATTCTAGAACACGTTGGCATGCTCTCTTATCAGCCAGTTCTTTTTTTATTTCTGTCATTGAACTCCAACAGGTGCTTTTATGAAGCATAAGTAAATTAGTGACTAACCTACAGCTATCACGTTCACTTTGCTTCTTGTCAGAGGGTGACTGTGATTGTATGACAGCCAACGACTCAGAAGAGAACGTGAGGTTTCAATTCAGGCGATTTGGTTGACGGCTTGCCAGACAATGACCCTATATTTTGGCCATGCCCTTTATGATGTGGGTCACAAATAGGCCGAATTAAGGTAGGACACTATGACAAAGAATTCAAGCAGCAAGGAGTTGAATGAATGACAGGCACTGGATGTTGATGCCAGCAGACTGAACCGTGGGGCAGAGAGAAGCCCACATGAAATCAAGCAAAATATGTATCCACTAAATAGGATGTAGGCAGAGCAGACAGACAAGGCAGGAGTGAGGAGTAAATTTTGCCCGAGATTATAGTGCAACAAGTCAAGGTTCTAGACCTTCTGCCTTGAGTGCCCCAGGATTGTTAATAAGTATTTGTTTTGTTTAAGCATTGATGAATGTAATATTAAACACATATTCATGGGGCGCCTGGGTGGCTCATTCGGTTAAGCGGCCGACTCCGGCTCAGGTCATGATCTCGCAGTTCGTGAGTTCCAGCTCCGCGTCAGGCTCTGTGCTGATGGCTCAGAGCCTGGAGCCTGCTTCTGATACTGTGTCTCCCTCTCTCTCTGACCCTCCCCCGTTCATGCTCTGTCTCTCTCTGTCTCAAAAATAAATAAACGTTAAAAAAATTAAAAAAAAACATATTCGTTTAATTTGGTATGTACTATACGCCAGGAAATTTACAAATACTTGTGTTGACCTTGTGATAACTTCAAAGGGTAACTAATAGTGTCACGTTACTGATGAGAATTTAGACTCAAAAAGTTTGAGAGATTTACACAATAGCAAACAAAGTAATTAGCAACAGAAACAAATAAAATCTGTCCCTGTAATGCTTCATGTAATTAGGCAAATTTGGAAGAGTGACTATCTGAGAACTACAATCTGTGATCCTTGCCTTTTTATGCGTTTTTCTCATTATTCTGTCTCAGTGTTACATCCATTTTCTGTTTCTATTTCTGTTTCCTCTGTTTCTAGTTCGCCCAATCCCTAATACTGTGGTTTGGAAAATGAGAGTATGTGTGGTCCAGCACGGGACAGGTGTCAGCCATAGTCCAAACTCCGTCATCAGGTAAGCAGAACCATATGGGAAGAGGGTGGTGGTATAGTTTGCCAAGGCTGGCATTGCAAAGCACCATAACCTGAGTGGCTTAAACGACAGAAATATATTGTCTCCCAGGTCTGGAGGCTCAAAGTCTGAAGTTAAGCTGTCAGCAGGGTTGATTCCTTCTGAGGACTGCAAGGGATGGATCTGTTCCAGTCTGTTCTTCTTGGCTTGTACAAGGCCATCTTCTCTTTATGGCCCTTCACTTGGAATGCACATCTCGGTCTGCATGTTTCTGTTCAAAGTTCCCATTTTTATAGGAACATGTCTTCCTCACTTTAACTTAATAACATCTGGGAAGACCCTCTCTAAATAAGATCACGTTCTGAGGTACTTGGAGTGAAGAATTCGGTACATGAATTTTGGCGTGATACAATTCAACTCATACTTGTGGTTCTCATTTGGACAACATGGTTGAGGTTTCACAGAAGAACATAAGATGCATTCCCTGAATTACAACCCATGTTATTTATAGTATATTAACCATGATGCAGAATCACACCTAGTAGCTCCAACTGGATCTTATATCATCAGGAAAATTTGTACATTTGAGGTCCACACAATCTAGAGATCTGGTAAGTTCAGTCCCCTTGATATTTTCTGCTGTTTCCACAATTTTTATTTCTGTGTTATTTACTTATTTACTTTTATTTTATTTTTAATGATTTTTAATTTATTTTTGAGAAAGAGAGATGGAGATACAGAGTGTGAGTGGGGGAGGAACAGAGAGAGACAGAGACAGAATCCAAAGTAGGCTCCAGGCTCTGAAATGTCAGTTCAGACACGGGGCTCGAACCCACGAACCATGAGATCATAACCTGAGCTGATTTTGGACGCTGAGCTGACTGAGCCACCCAGGCACTCCTCTGTGTGATTACTATTTTTTTTAATGTCCCTGCCTTTCAAAATCTTTACATTAATCATAATACATTATACTTTTCTTAACTTTCCTAACTCGAAAGTAATAGGGATAATTGTGCATGTACAACTTTGACCACAGTACATGGAAATATTTACTTGAAAAATAACTTGTTCCACCTGTACTGTTTACATTATGTAACAAGGCACCTGCCCATGAGGCTAGTTGATAGTGTTTAATTAATTTGCAGAGTCAGCACAATGTTTTGGATGGATGACCAAGCTAAATGAGTCTGATATCACCAACCAGCCAGCACGAGAGAAACAGATCATTAAGCTTGTAATTTTCACAGGTAATAAAGATCTGAAAATAGTCACTGAATGCTTGGCCCCATCCTACGATTATATATTTAACTCCCAAAGAGGTAAACTGAAGCCATAAAGCTACCAAATATTTCGAGAGATATACTCAAATATACTATCAACTTCCATTCGTCAAGTGATTGCATTAATAAACTAACTAGTTAGTGCCTTTAACTGGATTTTTTTTTTTTTTAGTGTGACTGCATGAACATGAATTTTGTGATTAAATGGCAAGGCAAGATTAGCAGAACAGATTAAAATGAAACCAATGTGCCGATGTCAAATATTGCTAGCTGATGCTTGAGTGATAAACAGTGTTACACAAAGCAAGTGCTATACAGTGAAGTCAAGTAGGAAGCCGGTCAGCTGACTGGTACATAGGCAGGTTCTAATAATATCCTAATATAGAACCCAAAACAAAGCGGCACATGCGGGCCTGCTCAAACACTTCAGGTAGAATGCCTCCGCCTAGTTTCAGCCAGATAAGGTCACTCTGAGCAGAGGCAGTGATGCTAAACTTTACCTTATATTGTATCTTGACTCCAACTATGACTAATAGATTTGCAAAGCAAAAACCAAAACAAACCAGAGCAAACCCTAAACTCTCTCTTCTGATGCGAATTTACATTTTGTTTCATAAAGTATATTTTTTCCTTTAAGAAACTGTCTTGTTAAATTTGTGCACTGACAGTGTATTCTAATATGGTTGGTCTATCTGTCTGTATAGTTATAAGCCATCTGTCTACCTGTGTACCGTCAGTCACTTGCCTATCCCTACCTTAGCTAACTTCGGAACAAAGCCAATTTCTTGGTCTATGCCCGTGGCTATATCTCTTTATCTCTGAAAGCCTTAGTTCTCACACTTATAGAGCAAAAGGAACAATAGTTTTTACCTTTAACGGTTGTAAGATTGAAGAAGTTAATTTAAGTAAAGCAACCAAAATGTGATTTTGCATGATTTTATATTTGCCCATACAATAGATATTATTTCAAATACATTTTTCCCTAACGCAAATTAATTAATTAATTAATTTGCTGGATCAATAAATGTACTGTGAATATACGCTGTCGGGAAATTCCCAAGTCACTAGAGATATAAATAAGTCTTAAGTATCTAGTATGCAATAAGCCTTTCTAGTAACAGGATATATCAGAAGGTACCCCAAACACCTT
Organism: Lynx rufus; assembly: GCF_022079265.1. NCBI lineage: Eukaryota > Metazoa > Chordata > Mammalia > Carnivora > Felidae > Lynx > Lynx rufus. The sequence goes on from NW_025814867.1 coordinate 137,934,081, forward strand.
GGGCTAATGGAGTGGATAATCTCGTGGGGAGACAGAGAATGAATGTTGAAAACATTCTCGATTAGTAAAGAGTGTTAAAGTGCTCCTGAAAAAAGGACAATTCCAGTCAGAGAGAAATGTGGAGATACATCAGAGAATGAGTGGTCCCTACAGGCCTTTCTGACAAGTGGACCGTCATGTAGAGACCTTAATGGGATGAGGCAGCACTGTCTTGCTTGAGAAGGTGAGTTGGGGTTGAGGGAGTTTGAAAAGCAACAGATGGGAGGCATGGGCAAGTTTTGCGCGTTCCAGGAAGATATTCAGGCCCGAAAAGTTAAAAGCCATTCACAAAGCCTTGTGTGTGGTAGGTAACACAGTGTCCGAGGAAGTGAGGACTCAGACCAATTAGGACCCAATTTACAGCAGGGTAGGGAGTTTGGAGATGGGAATTTGGAAACGTGACGTGTCTCAGAATAACGAACAAGTAAAACAAATCATGTCTTTCTTTTGCAGCTTTTAAATCTGGGAGAACATTAACTGATTAAGGACTTCAAAGGAACTCAGAATATTAAAATGGAGATAGAAATAAAATCTACTGGGGCGCCTGGGTGGCGCAGTCGGTTAAGCGTCCGACTTCAACCAGGTCACGATCTCGCGGTCCGTGAGTTCGAGCCCCGCGTCAGGCTCTGGGCTGATGGCTCAGAGCCTGGAGCCTGTTTCGGATTCTGTGTCTCCCTCTCTCTCTGCCCCTCCCCCGTTCATGCTCTGTCTCTCTCTGTCCCAAAAATAAATAAACGTTGGAAAAAAAATTAAAAAAAAAAAAAGAAATAAAATCTACTTGCTGACATGCTATTCATTTAGAACTGAGTGCCCAGAATCTATACGTATTTAAAACTTTATCATAGGTTTTATCATATTATATTTATAATTTTAATTGTAAAGTGCAAACCAATCTGTCATTCACTTTCTATTAAAGGGTCGCAGTATATCGATATTCTTATTTTTCATGAATTGGATTAAATTTACCTTTAACGTGTATCCTTATGCTATTATAAAGCAACACAAAACAGCACATATTTTGTTGGAAAATAACACACAACACGGGAAGCAAAATAAGATGGTTTTCAACTCAGAAGCAGTACATTCAAGCCACTTTGATTTCTTACAGCAAAATGGGTTCCTCCCTGAATACTCGGTCCTCAAATCATTAGCTTCAGCTATGCATATAATTTTCTGCCAAGATTATTTAATGGACATACCACACTGGTCCCCTGGCCTCCCAGAAGGAGGGCAGTAACAGTGACGGGGCTCTGAGGAAAAGGTTGACAAAAACACAAACTAGATTCTAAATCTGCTATAATCAAGAGGCTGCACTTTGGTTCAGAAGATTTGTGTTTCTAAAACAGAAAATAATTCATGCCACGTATGTTTTGTTATCTTTTGCAGAAGGCGGTATATATCACCTAATACAAAACGTCCCTAACATTTCAAAATATGTTAACACTGCCATGCAGCTAAGACAATCACCCTCAGATATCTGTACTCACCCCTGTTTCTGGTTCCCACTGTGGTTAGGTTGTTGTCGTAACTATTTCTGGCCAGTAGGCTGTAAATTGACGTGAACATGTCATGTCTGTTCTTGGATGAGAAGTCATTTATCCAGATACACAGCTTGGAGGTAGAACAGATCCACCTGCCTTTCCTGAACTCTGAATGAATAAAGACTGAAACATGTGATGTTTAGCTTCTGCAGGGTGTTGATTCTAACATCTTGCTTAAAAATAGAGTAATCAGCCCCTGGGTGGAATAATGTTTAAAAAATAAATAAACAGGGGCGCCTGGGTGCTTCAGTTGGTTGGGCGTCCGACTGCGGCTCAGGTCATGATCTCACCGTCCATGGGTTCGAGCCCCGCATCGGGCTCTGTGCTGACAGCTCAGAGCCTGGAGCCTGCTTCGGATTCTGTGTCTCCCTCTCTCTCTCCGCCCCTCCCCTGCTCAAGCTCTGTCTCTGTCTCTCTCAAAAATAAATATTAATTTTTTTTTTAAATAAACAAGGAAACGAGAACAAAATTATATGGTATTGGCTTAGGAGTAGTTGGGTGGGGGTGAGGTAAGGAAACTGATAATCCAAGTATAAAGAGATGCAGGGGATTCTTATTAACAGTAGCTAAATATGTGGATAATTATTGCCTGAAATCATTTGGCAAGCAAATCCTAGACCTTGTAGCTTGTAGCTCTGGAGGAAAAAGTTAGAACCATTTTAATAGTATGCAGGCATGGGTAGCTATCACCTGCATTTATCAAGGCCACAGAAAAAAGTGGCAATCTCTAAATCTGATTGTTAAATTTAATACCAAATTTAATTTTATCTTAAAAACAGATTCAGACTTAGTAGATTATTTGTAAAGTTGATTGCAAGAGACAGGAAGGGGGTTGTTACAACAGGAGGTAGGACACTCCAATAACAGGGTGAATATTCCAACCAAGAGACAAGCCAACATCTCAGAAGTCAGGCAGAAAAAGGCTTTTCTTTTATCAGGAGGAGTAAACAAGACTAAAATGAATAAAGTGCGGGAGAGTAAGATGATCAGGAAATACTTTTCCCTGAGGTCAGTAAATTCTCAAAATTTTGAACAGGGTCTTTAAGAAGGGGCTATATGTTTGCTGATGGTGTGTCAATGTTTTTAATTTTTTAATTTTTAATTTTTTTTATTTTTTTTTAATTTTTTTAATTTTTAATTTTAATTTTTTAATGTTTATTTATTTTTTGAGAGACATAGAGAGACAGAGCACAAGTTGGGGCAGAGAGAGGAGACACAGCATCCGAAGTAGGCTTCAGGCTCCGAGCTGTCAGCACAAAGCCCGACACGGGCCTCGAACTCACAAACCGTGAGATCATGACCTGAGCCGAAGTCAGACGCTTAACCGACTGAGCCACCCAGGCGCCCCGAGGAGGGAAACTTAACTACAGTTTGGGTAAGTCACTTAATAAGCACTCAGGTTGATAGGCCATGATAGACAAGTTCCTCTCATCTTTCATGAGGCAGAGTGGTATTTGGAAGGTCTGGCTTTGATACGCATAAGTAAACACAGGGAACTTTTCTAAGTCTTACAGGAAGTTATGGGGCGGGTGGGGGGGGGCGGAGAGCATTCTTTTTAACAGAAGTTTCTTTTTCTTTTTTTCTTATCCCAAAATGGAACTGGTAATTTTTTAACCATGACAGTTTTCTAGGAGTACAGGTATCAGATAAAGTTTAATACTGTAACAAGCAGAACTTGGGACAAATTCTGCGACTGACAGGAAGTCAACCACTGTCTGATCCCTAAAAGTAAGACATGATGTCACCAAAAAAACTTTTAACCAAAAGCCCGGTAAAATTTCTCAACCAGTGGCACAGCTTAAGTATTCATTATAAAAGATTCTATAAAGTGAGATGGAATCAGGTAGGGCAAGGAAGCGAAACTTCCAGGAAATAAAACAGGTTTTAGAAACCTGTCTCCAGAGAATTTTAGGTGTGGGCATTAGAGCATGAAAATGACTGGAATCAAATAGATGAGAAGACAACTAAAATGCTGAGTAAATGTTTCTGGTAAAGAAGCTAAGAGATTGGACTAGAAAACTTGGAAAATAACAAAAAAAAAAAAAAAAAGAACAGGGGTGTCTGGGTGGCTCAGTGGGTTAAGCATCTGACGCTTGATTTGGCTCAGGTCATGATCTCATGGTTCCTGAGAGCGGCCCCGTGTCAGGCTCCTGCTTGGGATTCTCACACTCTTGCTGTGCCCTCCCGCAAAATAAATAAATAAATTGAAAAATAAATTGAAAAAAGAAAACACTTAAGAGAAGTAAAAATAGAAGAAACAGACCATGCTTGGTCCCATAACCTGACTCATATGTCGATAAGGAATACAAGCTACGGATACTCACAAGAGCAGAACAAGGCAGGAACCAGGAGAAAAAGGAGTTCTGAGAGAAAGGACTATGGGATTTCAGTTATGAGCCCCACCCCCAGACTTACAGTAGGGAATCCTTCAAAGTGTCTTGTCAGTTGCAGTCACTGACTGGACAGGACTTTAAGTCTATCCTTAGGAAAAGGGATGTGTGTGTTCTGTGTGCAGGAAGAAGGAATCAATGAGAGCATGGTGAATAGGACAGATTTTATCCTCTTTCTACCATCCTTACTCTCTTCTATGGCAGCTTCTGTTGACCGCTTACATAGGAAGTACGAATATTCTATGGGCCACATGTCTTTAATTCCTTCAGACCATATAAGAGTGAGGGTTGAACTCTTATTGTGCTAAGCACATAAATATTTTTTTTCTTTTGGTCTATTGTTATTGCATCATAGCTGAACATTTTATTATTTAATGTGAATTATAAGCCATATTTGTTATATTTTCATTATTCCCAAACCAGCATCACCATTTGTTTCTGATTTCTGTTCTATAAAGTTTGTGTAACATTTACACACATTCTAAACACTTGTATTACCTTTACCCCAACTGACACGTTTCCCTCATCAAAAGATCCCTTGTTTATAGTACACTCTCACTGCAATAATAGCTATTAACTCTTGTTTTATTTTCAAATGCAAAAGAAATACCGATTTTATGCTATGTTATGGACAGTGTTCCTTTTTTAAAGGCTCTCTAGCACACTACAAACTCCAAAATTTATAATCTACTCAGATTTCTTGCAAAGATGTTAAGGGTATTAAATTCTAAATAATTTTTTCTAATGTAGTATCAAATGATAAACTTAATAACTAGTTATTAATACTTTCATTTGTTCCAACATTTGTGATATAAATATTACTTTTTTATAGGGAGTATAAAATATTCAATTAATCCTTTACTATTTCTAAAATAATATTTCTAGCACATAGTCATGATTATATATGGTCAAATCTATCCAATATGCAATGGAAATCATATCTGGTTGCAAATAATGTTAATAATTTGTGGAATTTAATGTATATCAGTGAACATTAACACATTCACTTTTACATAATAAAAGTCAAGCCCTTTTGCATATTCAACGTTTAGACAGTTGTAAAACTCCATTGGATGCCCTGTAGTTAAGAATAATATCTCCATACTTGAATTACTTTAGAATAATTATTGTCTTGTTCTGTTATTGTTTAGATTATATGACCTAGGTCATAAATTCAGATATATCACACACAGTCATTCTGGTAGCAGATTCCCCAATCCTATAATGCTTTCTCTACAATAGATTATTCATTTTTAATTTTCAGTTTCACCAAAGGAACACTACTGATTTATAACTAAACATTAACCTTGTGACTCCCCAGGAACTATAAGCCCTAAAAATCTTTGCAAATCTAGTGATGTAAAAAAAAAAATCAAATTAAAATTAAAAAATAAAAAGGGAATAGGTTCATTTTCTATTTCCTTGATATCCAAAATGTGGCTTATATATCGGACACATTAACATGCCTTTGTGTAGCTTCTTAGAAATGCAGAATCTTAGGCCCTACCCAGAACTTATCAAACCAGAAACCATACTTTTGTAAGATACCCATGTGATTTCTATAGGTGCATTAAAGTTGGGAATACACTACTCTTTACCCCAGGGTACGATGCGTGTTTTTTTCTTTGACATAACTGAGAAGAAAATAGGTAGTAATGAACTTGGTTCTGCAACCAACATTCCCTTATGTAAATTTGTAGAAAGAAAAAGAATGTTGGGGCACCTGGGTGGCTCAGTCCATTGTGTCCAACTCTTGGTTTCGGCTCAGGTCATGATCTCACCGTTTGTGAGTTCGAGCCCCACATCAGGCTCTGCACTGGCCGGGTGGAGTCTGCTTGGGATTCTCTGTCTTCTCTCTCTTGTTGTCCCTCCCTTTATCTCTCTCTTTCTTTCTCTCAAAAGAAATACTAAAAAAAAAAAAAAAAAAAAAAAAAAAAAAAGTCTTTAAAAAAAGGAAAAAAGAATGTCAATGGAACGTCAATAAAAAAGAGAAGCTTCTGCCCACCACCCTCCCACTCTTTTCTTTGATGGCCACAAAAACTAACACAGTCCCTCTTCATCACCTATTAATACTCTTTGTGGAAATACACTGCACATTGACTTGGAGTTTCCGACATAATAACTAACTTCCTATCTCTTAAGTAATGATTTTCGACTTGATCATAACTTTGAAAAGGCATTTATGATCTCACATTAGGAATGCGAAAAAGGAAGAAGTGATATCTTCTTTTTCTTAAGTTGAGTGTTCATATTTACGATGCAGAAGGAAACGGAAGGATGATAAGTGTACAATATTATGGGAATATATTGTGTACAATATGATGTTCATTCCATTACTCTCTTTTCTAATCATTCATAGAAATCTAAATTTTGTTCTTTGTAGAGGCAATGATTTGTATAAGATTATTTTTTTATAAAAAGTTGGAGAAACTGTTTATGTAAAGCAATTAGGAACTTGCCTCAATACAAATTCATTGAACTGAAAAATATGTTCTGATTGCCATTCAAGCTTGAAAACAGCAAAACATCAGTTTGCAGAACCAGAAAAGGGCCTCAGAGAGCAATAGGAGAAGATGAAAATCATCATTCTGAGTGCACTAAAGAAATTAGCCCTAAGATAGCCCCTCCCTTCTGAGGCTCATTTACATCTTAAAAGGAGTCCTAAAACTGGTTTATAGATGAATACTTTTTTTTGACACAATTCAGTAAAAAAGAAAATATTGGATTATACTTGACTTTCTGCAAGTATTTCATTTTATTTTTAGAAACACTCCTTTTATTGTTACCCAGTTTAAATTAAGCAAAACACGTCATTGTGACTATTAAGTCCTTTGCCTGTAATGTATGTTTGTGAGATAATGAACCATATTTTCCCACTGTGTAAACTACGCCATGGGGACTAAAAGGCACTTTTAAAAGTTGTACAAACTCTTTTAGGTCACTGGGATACCACTTAGGAAATTAGCACTCATTACACTAAATGATACCCTAGTGGCTTGGAAAGGTCAACATAGCTTTCAAAAAATTATGACTCTTTGAGAGTGTATTGCTCAACTGTGATCATATTATTTGCAGTGCATTTGGCTAGAAGTTTGTAAATAAAGATCTTGTTGTATAATAATTGATGGAGTATTTTTGCTGCATATGAAAATAAGTTAATTCAGATTTAAAGGAATATACGTTTATACAAATAAACCAAATGTAGTTGATCTCTTTCTTTGCAAAGATAAATATTTGATATGTTCTATAAATGATGACAGCTAATAGATTCATCAGATCTCAATTCTGTACTTTACTCATAGGATAGTTCATGTATATAGAATAACAATATGCATTTGTAAGTACTATATGAAGGCATTACAATGTGATTCAGACAAATTATCTCCAACCTTATGAAAATATTTAGTATACATTAAAGTGACAGAATCTATGGGTTATGGTGTATAATATGCATAACTAACATTTACTGAGATTTTAATATGTTGCAAGTACTTTTCTAAGCACCTTGCATGACTGAACTTACTTATTCCTCCTAATCATTCAATAACACTGGGATATTGCTTGGATATTGAAAGACAAATAAGAAAACTTGCCTTTGAGAGATTGGCTTGAAGGTCTAAGGTCACATAGAAAATTGATTGCTAGCTTCCAAAGCCAGGTCGGTCTTAAAGTTTGTTTGGATTTTTCTACACTATATTACAAAGAAGTGGACAATTTCTGATAAACATTTTTATTCCTTGTTTATTACCATAGCCTTTTAAAAAATCAATGCTTAAATTTCCAACGCTGCTGTTATCTTAGTTCAGGACACCAGCCTCTCTTACTTGGATTACAACAGTAACTACCTAGCTGATCTCACTGACCACTCCCTTGCTCTAACTGACACCCTTTTCCATTTCTCTGTCAAAGACATAATTTAAGAAGTCAGACTGAAGATTTCATCACCCCTTGAAGCACCTTTGAGTGCATTTAAAGTATGTCTAAACAAGGTCAAATTCTCTATGTCTTTGCCTTAAGGTCCTTAATTATTTCCAAACTTATTTTCCATCCAGTCAAATTACCAATCGGCTGCAAAAGTAGAATAAATACGTTTTCAAACATACATTTAAAAAGCACCCAAAAGAATAAAATAAACCCTCACATATATGGTCAAATGATCTCTGACAAGGAAATAAGACCACTCAATGGGGAAAGCAAAATCTCTTCAGCAAGTGGTGGTGGGAAAACTCAACATCCCATGTAAAAGAATGAAGTTGAATTCTTTACCTTATGCTACATACAAATAACTCAAAAGGGACTAAAGGCCTAGACATAATACAACAATGTATAAAACTTTAAAAGAAAACATAGAAAATTTAATGACATTGGATTTAGCAATGATTTCCTGGAAATGATGCCAAAAGCATAGACAACACAAGAAAGAGAGAGAGAGAGAGAGAGAGAGAGAGAGAGAGAGAGAGAGAGAAAGGGAAATGGAAGTACATTAAATCTAAATTTCTGTGTACCAAAGGTCAAAGCCAACACACTGAAAAAGCAGCATACAGAATGAAAAAAAAATTGCAAACATAGGTTTGACAAAGGGTTACAATCCACAACATATTAAAAACAGTTGAGTGTCCCAGTGTCTGACGCTTGATTTTGATCATGTCATGATCTTGCAGTCATGGGATCAAGCCCCACGTTGGGCTCTGTGCTGGGTGTGGAGCCTGCTTGGGATTCATTCCCCCTCTCTCTGCCTCTCTCTCTCTCAAAAATAGAATTAAAAAAAAATAAAGTAGGAAAAAACTCTAATATATGTATTTCCATAGAAAGAAAAGCAAAGTAAATGAACAAGTAGGCAAGGATGGTAAAGTAAGTAGCCCCAGAAATCCATTTTTCTATAAAAACAACAAAACCGCTCAAAAATTATCAAAATTAACATTTCAGAACTCTGGAAGTTAACCAATGGCTTGCAACAGTCTTGGGAGCAGTCAGTGAAAATGGCAGAATTGGTATACTATATGGCATATTAACTTGCCCCATTGCTAGCCCCCTCTATCCAGCGCTGCAGAAAATATGAAAAAGAGAAATCTCATAATCACAGTAGAAACTAGAAGCCTAGCGGCCACTAGAAGGGGCAAAATGGCATTAGTATTCCTCAAAAGCAACATTCTTAGAGAACTGCAATTATTTGATTTGTCTGGCAAATCCCAGAAACGATCAATGCAGGGATCATTTTTATTTGATCCGACTCAGAACTTTCCCAGTGTGAACAACCATTCCCCAAAGGTGTTTGTTAAGAATAATCAGTGCAATGGTTTTTTTTTTTCCAAAATGGAAAGTACGAGAACAATGTTTCACTAAATGAAGGATGACAAGAAAGAAATTGAAATTAAAAAATAGAAAGTCTGTAGAGTTGAAAAATAAAACAGAAATGTAAAATTCATGAGTGGCACACAGCAGATTTCAGCTGGCATAAGGAATAATTTGAGTCTGAGGATAAGCCATTGATATTACCCAGTTTGAGAAAGAGAATTAAAAAAAGAATAAATGCCTCAGAGATCTGAAGGACAGAATCAAAGTATGAACATAAGCGCAATGGGAGTACCAGATTAAGACAGAAAGAGGTAGAAATATATGAACATTTTTTTTTTTTTTTGCTAGCAGATCAGACCTATAAGAAATACTTCACTGTGAAGGAATCCTTCACTGTGAAAGGAAAAGACACTTGACAGTAACATGAGTTCACACAACAGAATAAAAAACACTGATAAAAATAACTACATAAGTATATTTCACAGAGAGCACAATGCATTTTTGTTTGTAACTTTTTGCATAAGCCAATAATTGTAAAATTATGTCGACAGTGTTAAAATGTGTAAAGATGTAATTTGGATGACAATAAATCACAAACAATGGCTTTGAAAGCAGTTATGTTGGTAAAACAATTGTATACTCTTGAAATTAAGTACATAGTAATGTGAATTAGATTATTTTAAATGAAATGTTAATTGTAATCTCGTGAAGCACTGAGAATAATTCAAACAATATATAGTTTTTTTTTAATTTTTTAACGTTTATTCCTTTTTTGATAGAGAGAGACAGAGTGTGAGTGGGGGAGGGGCAGAGAGAGAGAGGGAGACACAGAATCTGAAACAGGCTCCAGGATCTGAGCTGTCAGCACAGAGCCCGACGCGGGGCTCAAACTCACGGACCTGTAGATCATGACCTGAGCTGAAGTCGGACGCTTAACCGACTGAGCCATGCAGGCACCCCTCAAACAAAATATAGTTAAAGAATCATTGAGGAGACTGAAATAGTCCAGTGGAAAATATCTTTTGGGCACAAAATAAGTAATGGAAGAATGGAGCCAAAAAAAAATTAGACATATGATAAATAGCATGATGTCAAACACAAATCACAGCTCATCCATAATTACATCAAATGCAAAGGGCTTAAAACTTTAGCTAGAAAGCGTAAATTTACAGAGTAAAATTTTTTAAATATGACCAGTTTTTCACTGTCTCTGAAAGACACAGTTCAGATTTAAAGCACAAATAGGTTAAAAGGAAAATAATGGAAACATATATGCCATTCAAATAGTAAACAATGAAAAATGGAACGGATATATTGATATAAGGTAACATAAATTTTAAAAGAAAAAAACTGTTACTAGAGACAAAAGGGATTTTTTGTTATAATAAAGTCAGAAGTCTTTTAGAGAAGCATAACAATGATCAACAAATATGTAGCTAAAAAGAACCCCAACATACGTGATGTAAAAACAAAATAGTTGAAAGGAAAAATAGATAAGTCAACAATAATTGTTGCAGACTACTGACCTACTTTGAATAATGAATGGAACAACTGAGCACAAGATCATAAAATAGCCTAAGACTTAAACAACACTGTAAACTAACTATACCTAACACATCTATAGAACACTCCAACCAATGACATCACAAAATAGTTTTTTTCTGAAATGAATCTGGAATATTTTCTAGGAAAAACATTTGATAGTTCATGAAATAAGCCTCAATAAATTAGACTTCATCAAAGGAAATATTTTTACTTTAAAAAACACAATTATGAAGAGATATGCAGATAATGGGAGAAAACATTTTATATCATTTATCTGATATGAGATATGTATCTAGACTATATAAGGAATTCTTTTTTTTTTTTAATATTTATTTCTCAGGGAGAGAGTGAGAGGAAGAGAGCGAACAGGGAGGTACAAGGAGATGGAGACGGAAAAACCCAAGCCGGCCCTGCTTTGTCAGCACAGACCCTGATGAGGGGCTCAAATTCACAAACTGTATGATCGTGACCTAAGCCACCTTCAAGAGTTGGACTCTTTTTTTTTTTTTTAAATTTTTTTTTTCAACGTTTATTTATTTTTGGGACAGAGAGAGACAGAGCATGAACGGGGGAGGGGCAGAGAGAGAGGGAGACACAGAATCGGAAACAGGCTCCAGGCTCCGAGCCATCAGCCCAGAGCCCGACGCGGGGCTCGAACTCACGGACCGCGAGATCGTGACCTGGCTGAAGTCGGACGCTTAACCGACTGCGCCACCCAGGCGCCCCAAGAGTTGGACTCTTAATAGACTGAGACTTCCAGGCGCTCCTGTAAAGAATTTTTAGGGGCACTTGGGTGGCTCAGTCAGTTGAGACTCTCACTTTGGCTCAGGTCGTGATCTAGCAGTTCATGAGTTTGAGCCCCATATGGGGCTTGCTGCTGTCAGTGCACAGCCTTCTTTGGATCCTCTGTCCCTCTCTACCCTTCCCCAAATTGTGTGCATGGGCAAGCACACACATTCTTCTCACTCTCTCTCAAAAGTAAACATTAAAAAAATTCTTAAAACTCAACAATTAAAAGACAAAAAAGGTAATTTACAAATGTATTTTATAGATATTTATCAAAAAAAACAAAAAAGATTACGAACCTCAGGGATATCTGTAGATATTTCTTTACGGTTCTTAAATATATTCCCCTACATCTCAGAGCCAGCAATGGCATATCAAATTATCTCAAGTGGAATAAATCTGATTACCGTATTTGCAACGTTTCTCTTTCTCATCTTCTGTGGCATCTCTCTCACCCTACCCAGAGAAAATTTTCTATTTTTGAAAGTTTTCTGATATTGGACTCTACCTCCCAACCCCCATATAATCTGAGATATCTCTCCATTGTAAGCCTATAATTTTAATAGCATTGGCAAAATTCCCTTTGCCATGTAAGGTGACATATTTGTAGATTAGGATATGGATATCTCTGGAAGGACTTGCTATTTACTACATATAGCACACTACTATCACTGTGGTTCCAAGAGGTTAACCAAGGAACTGATCTCCCACTTCACCCTGCACCTTGCTCCACAGAATCAGGCAGCGGAACTCTGGACTACCCGACTTGGTAGTTTTGGTGGAGTCCAGCAAAGAATTTATCACCTATCCCTGGCTCATGGAAATAAGTATGTTCTGATTCTTTCACTGAGGTGGCATTGGTAGGTCTGAGAGAGAAGCTGGTATACCATTTCCTGTCTTAGGGAAGCAGGTAGTGCTCCCATTTTCCCAGCCAGGGTAGTTTCAGTGAGGTTTGGTGGTAAGATAAGCCTCTACTCCCACCTGGCATTAAGGAAACTTAACAGGGCACCACAAGGAGCTAGTACCCACTCTGAATTATACCTTTCCACATTACTACCTAATGTCAGGAAGATTAAACAAAGCAGGGAGAGTCTAAGCTAATTAGCATCTTACTACACGCACTTGGGACCCATAGGGCCCAGTGAGTAGAGGAGCTTCAACACCCACAGGGTAGCAGTGACACTGAATGAGGCAGTGTGAGCTGGGACTACTGGGCACTTCAGTATCTCCACTTTAGAATGGTAAGGCCCAGTGGGGAGCTGAGCCTCCACCATGGGCCTTCAATGAAGAAGACAGAATAAGGTGGTACAAGGAAGGACTGATTGGCACTTAGCTTCTTCCTTTCTAAGTCTCAGCGCAAACCATGAGGAGCTAAGCATATACCCCTATCATACAGAGAGAAGGTAGCATGTATCAGTCCTATGGTTCCCCTTTCTCTCAAGTTTGTGAGGCTAGCAGAGAAGTAAGCGTACTCTCCCACTTGGAGGTAGCAAGATGGTATGAATAAGTGCTCAGTTTTTTTCCAGGATAGTGTTGGTGGGGTCCAGTGGGAAGTTGAACATAAACACCCGAGCAACCTTAGTACTACAACTTAACAGCATTACCAGCTTCAAGAGAAAAAAAAAGATCCATAGTTTTATATAGAATATCAAAATATCCTGAATATAATTGAAAATCACTATTCATACCAAGACCCAGAAAAATCACCAGTGGAATGAAAAACAAAACAAAACAAAACAAAACAAAAATCAACTTGGAAGTGAGTTAAATGTAGCAATTATCTATTCTATACCTGGCTAAAGTATATTTTGGGAATTAAAGGGAAAAAAGACATTCTGAGACAAGAAAAACTAAGAGAATGTGTTGCTAGTAAATATAATCTCAAGAGTAGCTGAAGTAAGTTCTCAAAACAGAAATATAGAAAAGGGCTCATGGGGTGCCTGGATGGCTCACTCTGTTAAGTGTCAGACTCATGGTTTTGGCTCAGGTCATGATCTCATGGTTCCTGAGATTTAGCCCCCCAAGGTGATCTCTGTTCTGACAGCATGGAGACTGCTTGGGATTCTCTCTCTACTCTCTCTTTGCCTCTCCCCTTGCTCGCATGCTCTCTCCCTCTCTCTCTCAAAATAAATAAATAAAACTTAAAAAAAAATAAAGCCTTGAAACTTTATAAAGGCATTAAAGAAACTTCTGGACAAGATGGTATAAACCAATTTCTTCCTCCTCTTCCCTACTAAGTAAACCATAAACTCTTAAAATAATGTGAGAGACAACCAAAGGAGAACCTAAGGTATGGGGAAGGAGAACTGGTGTGAGATGGCACTACTGGAGGAAAATCAAAGCAGTAGGGAATCTTAAGTTCCCTTTCTCCCCAACAAAAAATGTGAGCCAGAACTGGGATTTTCCATCTCCCAGTTAGTAGCAGAAGGCAGCCAGGTAGGCTTATTTCCCTTCAAATCAAACATGATTCTTTCTCACAGTAAATCTGACATCACTGGCAAGGGGGATCAATCACAAACTCCACTTACAAAAGTCAGCAGGGGAACAATTATCCTTCCCTGCCAGGTCTGAAACACCTCCTGTCTATGCTGAGACATGGGAGTAGCTGGGGAAGGTACAATGGGGATCCTGACCTAATAAACACCTAGTCTAGAATGGACTTTACATCTCCCTCAAATGATTAAGGATACTGCCACAACAAGTACCCATAAGGGAAACATCTTCATCTTTATATTTAATAGGTGAGAAAAAATACATGATACAAGTAAGATTTCTACACTGTACGTGAGGTAAATTTTTACTTTATTTTTTGAGGTACAATTTAATATACCATGATAAGTTATACCTGTATGCTCTAATAGTTAATGCGACCACTAGAAAATTTTGCAAAGCAATATATTAATATGAAAATAACAACATAAAAGTTTAAATACATCAAGATAGAATTTTAAATAAAAATTTAAATTCTTCACAGGAAGATAGAAAAAATAAAAATAAAAAAAAGAAGCAAGGGAATTAGAAGTAGAGCAAACAGAAAGAATAATAAAATGGCAGACTTATGTACCAACATATTAATTAGTACTTTCAATATAATCATTTAAATACACTAGATAAAAGACAGAGGTTAAGTGGGAAAAAATGTTCCAAGTATATGCTTCTTCTCAGGAAATTAATTCAAATCCAACAATATAGACAGATTAACCATAAAAGAGAAGAAAATGATATACTATAGCTACATTAATTTTAAATATAAGCAAGAATGATCATGTAAATATCTGATTAAATAGATTGTAGAGCAAAGAAAATTACAAGAGACAAAGAGGCAATTTGTAATTATAAAATGAAAAATCCACCATAACGATGTAAAAACGCTAGATGTATAAAAGAACCAAAGAACAGAGTTTAAAAAAACATTAAGGAAAAAATAGTAGAGCTAAAAGAAGAAATAGACAAATCCACCATTCTAGTTGGGGACATCAACACTCCTCTCTCAGCACATTTGATAGAACTGCTAGGCAGAGCATCAGCAGGAATGTAGAAGAACTGAATCATACTGTCAACAGAATTGAATTGCCATTTATAAAACACTCCACAATAAAAACATAAAAAATTCAACAATGATAGAGTATCCACTTTTCAAACACCCATGGAACATTGATCAACTATATACTGGGACCTAAAACAAACCTTAACAGAATTAAAGAGTTGAAATCATGCAGAGTTTTTATTTTCTGACTAAAATAGAATCAAACTATAAATAAAAACAGAAGGAAAATCTTTGAAACTCTGGAGATTAACAACATACTTCTATATAATGGGGGGAGGGAGACAAAGAGGAAATGGAGCTGCAGGAAGATGGAAATAAAAAATTTAAAAAATATTGTACAACCTAAGGTAGGGCTGAAAGGGTAATGTATAGCACTAAAGGCTTACACTAGAAAAGGGTGAATATCTTAAATCAATAATTTTCTACCTTAAGAAATGAGAATAAGGAGAACAAAATAAACCCAAAGCAAATGGAAGGAAGAAATAATAAACATCAGAACAGAGAGATGCATGGGTGGTTCTGTTGGTTAAGCATCTGACTTTGGCTCAGGTCACTATCTTGTGGTTTACAAGTTTAAGCCCCATATCGGGTTCACTGAGGTCAGCACAGAGCCTGATTTTGACCCTCTGTCCCCTCTCTCTGTCCCTCCTCCACTTACATTCTTTCTCTCAAAAATAAATAAACATTTAATTAAAAAACAAACAAACAAAACAGCAACACCAGAACAGAAATCAATGAAATTGAAAACATAAACCCAATATAAAAAGTTAATGCAAGGCAATCAATAAGGCAAAAATCTGGAACGGTTACCAACAGCTTTTTGGAGCATTGTTGATAGCCTTTATTCCATCCCTGCCAAAAATGACACATTCTTTTTGAGACAGAGAGCTCATAACTTGTAATGGGCAAATAAAACAGCACTGTCCGTACTTGTGTGAATGGATACAGGAAACTGAAGTGTAATTCTCCATAGACAAAACAATAGAAGTAGCAGAAAGGAGCTTTTGATGACTAAAGATGCCAAGTAGGGCTGCCAGGTTTTTATTGTTCACCCTTACCACAAGAGTTCAATGAACAACAAAAATTCTTAATATCTTGATCTGCAGAGGTTAACTGTCTGTCTCTCAGGCCATCATGTGCATACATCGGTTCACATTATTATTTTATGGGATTATCGAATGGCAAACACATTGGCACTTGGAAGGGAAATAAGCCAAGTCCACTATTTAGCGATAATATTCTTAAACTTAGATTCACAATTAATCACAAAACAGTTAAAATCATTGTCCTTTTCACTCGTTTTAGTATCATAATTTTTCCAATGTTTTATTTTAAGGCATTTCTTCATTTAGTAATGTAAGTGAACTTCTCAGTCCAGCAGTTAGAAAGGAATTATTTATGACATTTATTAGCAATGTAGAACAAATAAATTTTATTAGATGCATGTTGTTGGTAATTAAATAAAATAGAAATTGCAAACTGTGTAATTTTATGTACCTAATGCATTTTTTTCTCAATTTGTGTTTCATTTTGAAAATAGGGATAAAAGAGAGTGGACATAATTAACCATATATGGGATATTAATGTGTGCTTGTAATAAGGATAACAGCTTTTATAGAGTGGGATGATTACTTTTATAACCCAATTAAAATTTAAGAGTTACTGTTCCTTCATTACATAGATTGGATTTTCTTTAATCCAGAAGTTTCATATATTTTGCTTCAGAGTTTATGTATGTGAAGTGCACATTTGGAAAATGGAGGCATAATACTAGTGATTTAATTTGTATGTGATCAGATGAAATTTAACATTGTCTTTCCCATTTTTTTTAACCTTGTGAAAATTTATTTCCTTGCTCATTATTTGCTTCTTAATAGAAAAGAAAAAAAATAATATCTCCATGGCTGAAGGCCATGTCTACATAACAGCAGGTTTATTCAGACCCACTGAATGAACTAAAAGTCTGTCAAAATCAGTTTTATTTATTTAGCATGATTTTGCAACTTGGTAAAGAATTCAGAAACTATGTTTTGGGCCATGAATATCAAAGTAACTGAACCTGTCTCTCTTCATGTGCATTGACTTTTAGCTACTAACCAGTCTCGTCTCTTGCAAAATTTTTAAAAAAATTATTTTATGTGTTTCTTGTTATTTTGGCTCATGTTAGAAATTAAAGTAACTAAACTACATTCATTATTTTATTTAAAAAGCTTAATAGGGATTAATATTTCAGGCAAAACACGGTTATAATGTTCACTTGGAAAAACAATGTCAAAAACTTGGTAGAGAGAGATTTATGAAGGATAACAGGACCTAGATACTGGAGGATATGTAGTTGTATCACTATGTGTTATATCACTAATAATTATAGCTATGATATTATATGGCTATGAAACATCCACATGTACACACATAAACATATGCATCAAACCTACATAGCTGTGAAAGAAAATAGGTCATATTTAATTCAGTTGGAAGAGGGTAGTCTTCAACTTGGAGACACATAAAACTAAATAGTCTGGCACTCTTACACTTTTATAAAGCTATATTTTAAATGTCTAATTTTTAGGGGTGCTTGGGTGGCTCAGCTGGTTAAGCATCTGACTTCGGCTCCGGTCATGATCTCATGGTTTGTGAGTTTGAGCCCCACATCAGGCTCTGTGCTAACAACTCAGAGCCTGGAGCCTGCTCTGGACTCTGTGTCTCCCTCTCTCTCTGCCCCTCCCATGCTCATGCTCTGTCTTTCTCTGTCTCTCAATAAGAAATAAACATTTAAAAAAATTAAATGTCTAATATTTAAAGATGTCAGTAACATGACAAAAATGGAATCTTAATTGTATGAAAACATATTGCAAAACTCGCCACAATTCTTCTTTTTTAATGTTTTTATTTATTTTTGAGAGAGACAGAGAGAGACAGAGAGAGAGAGAGAGAGAGAGAGAGAGAATGAGCAGGGAAAGGGCAGAGGGAAAGGGAGACACAGAATCTAAAGCAGGCTCCAGGTTCTGAGGTGTCAGCACAGAGCCCGATGCGGGGCCCAAACCCATGACCCAGTAGACCAAGACCTGAGCCAAACTCAGAAGCTTAACCAACTGAGCCACCCAGCTGCCATGCAAAAATGGTCACAATTCTTCATTCTTCCCTTTATCCTAAGCATTTGCAAAGCTGCTTTAAGCTCCTCCTATCAGGAGTTTATTTCAATTTATTTCACTATAGCTGTATGTAAGTTGCCTTGTGTCCTACTTTGGTCAATGGAAGTCAACGTTCTTCCAGTCTTGCTTGGAACTACACCAGTACATACCCACAGCTGGCGGTTTGAAGACAACGTGTGGACGAGAACTAACATGGCTCAGCCGACCTTCAGAGGTGGAGTCTCTTAGCTGACCCACAGCTGGCACACAGGAGTTCTGCTGAAATCTGAATAGACAACTGGCTTGTTTAACCTTTATTGCTGACTGGTACAATCATGAACTAAAATAATGGTGTTTTGTTTTAAGCTACCAAATTAGAAGTGAACTTTTACACAGCAATAGCTATGTGATAAAGCTTACTTTTTAGATAAAGCTTACATTTTAACTCATTACTTTAAATACGACTTTAACAGAAGCTTTCTAACACGCAATCTAAAATATAAAACAGATACAAAATATTTGAAAAAAATGCTAAAATATAAACCATATCATATTTTATTTCAGACAATGCGAATGTTTGGAGTGCCTGGGTGGGTCAGTTGGTTAAATGCCTGATCTCAGGATCACACAGTTCATGGGTTCAAGCCCCACACCGGGCTCTGCATTGACCATGCGGAGACTGTTTGGGATTCTCTCTCTTCCTCTCTCTTTCTGTCCCTCCCCTGCTCTCCCGCTCTCTCTCTCTCTCTCTCTCAAAAATAAATAAACTTAAGGGGCGCCTGGGTGGCGCAGTCGGTTAAGCGTCCGACTTCAGCCAGGTCACGATCTCGCGGTCCGTGAGTTCGAGCCCCGCGTCAGGCTCTGGGCTGATGGCTCAGAGCCTGGAGCCTGTTTCCGATTCTGTGTCTCCCTCTCTCTCTGCCCCTCCCCCGTTCATGCTCTGTCTCTCTCTGTCCGAAAAATAAACATTGAAAAAAAAAAATTAAATAAATAAATAAATAAATAAATAAACTTAAAAAAAAAAGAAAATACAGATTTTTTTTACTAAAAGCATTCAAAATAATTTGAATTCATTCTTCAGATATGGAAACTTTCTGGATTAGACTTATCTTCTCTCTCTAATTTTTCCTCTTCATATATTTAATATTCAGAATATTCTAAACTATATTTTTAAGTTTTTTTAATTTATTTTTGGAAACTTCAATTATCAAATATTTGATTTTGTTGTATTTCTGTTTCCTATTTGTCCATGCAAAACTTCCTTGACTCTATGATAACACTTATTTCCTCCATTTGTGTTTTCACTATATTTTTCATTTATGCTACTAGACTTACTCATCTGTCATTTGTCATTTGTCCCTGTTCAAAATTAATTACTGATATGAGAGTTTAAGATTATAATAAATTAATTTGTTATAATGTGAATGATGGATATAAGTTAAATTAAATCTACATTAAAGAGATAAATAATCGACACTGGTGGATCCTAATGAGAAATCCACACTCCTGTGTGTTTATTTAGTTGTAGAACTCCAATCCCTAGAATTGAGAATTCACATTTTAGAGGTGGCTATAAAATGATCAGTATACCTTGCTCTAAATTTTCACTGGAGGATGCATTAATCGCCAATAATAACAATTTAGTTTTGCTTTGGAAATGCCTATTAGGTTTCCGTTCTCATATCAATCAACTCGGCTTTTTCAAACTTTCTTTTTAGAATTGTTTATTTCAATCAAGTACATGCTTTTACTTATGTGCAACTTTGTAGGTACGCTACCAGAAACAAGAAGTTAAGAATGTACATTTTCATTTATACTAGCCTTACTCTTATAAATACTGCTATAAATCACAGGAAAAACTTTTCTCTGACATAACAAACTAGCTTTCCAGAGAAGACCCATTATTGGCAGTAGATGAAAGAACAATTCATTTAACAGATTTTTTTTATCATCCTAAATATTCACCTAGAGATATGTATTACTTACTCGTAAATATTAGAATCCTCAATACAAAATGTGTCCTCAGCAACTACATATGATTGCACCCCAAATACCAAACCATATGCTTTTTATCATCATGGTTGTTATTTTCTGATTTAGGTTTAACTTTCTCTAGAGGCTATTAAAGAATACATACATTTTTTGCTGACATTTTATCACAGCAATAAAATGAGATGGGGATCCATACTCAAAAGGCCACTAAAATCAGTCAGGATGTTTACTGCAGAAAACAATTGCTTGCCAAACACTCTGAAAAAATTCAGTCAAGTGTGACCAGATTTATGGCTAAATGCATTGTCACACAAAGCTTTCAACTGTAACTTATTTTACAATATTGTAACTATATATCTATGAAAGACAGCATCACTTAGTACCATTATTTTAATGGCATACTTACCTTAACATGTGAGAAATTATCCATGAGAAGTCAGGAGAAATTGAATTTATTTTTAAATTTTTGCTTATCAAATCATGCAGAAATCTACACATATAAGTCAATTTTCTTCATTATATTCTTTCAGTTTATGCTAACCTATGTTTTCATTGGTAAGAGTCATTGTACCTGTCAACGTTAGTGCAGATTCTGATACGATCACTTTTACAAGTTCCAGGAAATGATTGGCAATGCTTTTAATCCTATATAATTGAATCCATCCACAGGAGGGAAAAAGAAAAACATCATTCAGAAAGCGTCTTGGTAAGTGTAGCACTTCGTGAACAGAGCTGAAATACTTCTGTAGCAAGTGCATTATATAATTTTGGGCGAGCTTTTTTTTAATATGTTTTCTCCTTTTTATTATTTTTATTTTATTTTATTATTTTTATTTTTTCTCCTTTTAGATTTTTCTCTTTAATCCATTTTCAATTAATTTTTTGAGTGCTATAAATTAGGGATTCAATTTCAATTTCCCTCTCTTGCATTTGAATATACAGTTTTCCAAATAGCATTTGCT
This sequence comes from Lynx rufus, assembly GCF_022079265.1. NCBI lineage: Eukaryota > Metazoa > Chordata > Mammalia > Carnivora > Felidae > Lynx > Lynx rufus. The sequence goes on from NW_025814867.1 coordinate 137,955,309, forward strand.
GGAGAGACTATCTATTCCCGATTGAATATTGTTGACAATTTTGTCAAATGTTAGTTGACAATATATGTAGAGGTTTATTTTTGGGCTGTCAATTCTATTCTATTGGTCCATGTGTCTTTTTATGCCACTACCATACTGTATTGATAACTATAGCTTTGTAATATAGTTTGAAATTAGGAAGTGTGATACCCCCAGCTTTGTTTTTCTATCTCAATATTGCTTTGGCTATTCAGGGTCTTTTATGGTTCTCTAGGAATTTTAGGATTGTTTTTTCTATTTCTGTGAAAAATGCTACTGAATCTTGATAGGCATGGCATTGAATGTATAGACGGCTTTGGATGGTATGGGCATTTTAACAATATTAATTCTTCTGATCCATGGACACTGGATTTCTTTCCATTTATTTGTATCTTTTCCAGTTTCTAAAAGAAAATGTCCTATTGGGGCACCTAGGTGGCTCAGTCGGTTAAGCGTCCGACTTCAGCTCAGGTCACGATCTTGTGGTCCGTGAGTTCGAACCCCGCGTCGGGCTCTGGGCTGATGGCTCAGAGCCTGGAGCCTGCTTCCGATTCTGTGTCTCCCTCTCTCTCTGCCCCTCCCCCGTTCATGCTCTGTCTCTCTCTGTCTCAAAAATAAATAACGTTAAAAAAAAAAAAAGAAAATGTCCTATAGATTTCAGTGTACAGATTTTTCACCTCCTTGGTTAAATTTATTTCTAAGGCCTTTGTTGTTTTTGATGCTGTTGTGAATGGTAGTATATTAAAAATTGATGTATTTAGAATGCTAAATTTTCCACTTCATGAACAACTTATGTCTCTAAATTGAATAGATTTCTTTAAATAATCTCAGAATGTTTGATATGTTTATTGTAGAAGTCTTGCATAACTTTCATTAGATTTATTCTTAAGTATTTAGTGTTTTGATGCCTTTATAAATGGTTTCAATGAGTTTAAAAATCTATTTCTCCACCTCTAGTATTACAGAGATTAATAATTTTTATTGGATTTGTATCCAAACAACTTTGTAAATACACTTAACTCTTATTTAATCTGCAGGTGCTTTTGATATATATATATACACACATATATATATATACATATATATATATATATTATGTGACGGTTACCACAATTTTGTCTCCATTCCCAAATCTTACCGCTTTACTTTGTTTGTCTTATTTCACTAAGAATATTGACAAAAGTTGTTGGATAGAATTAATGTTTAATTAATTAATGTTTAATTAATGTTTAATTAATTTAATTAATAGAATTAATGTTTAATCAATAGAAAAGTATTGATTTTTCTAAATGTTTAGATGATCATAGTTGTCCTATTTATTCTACTGATACAGTAAAATGCATTTTATGAATGCCAAATATTAAATTTCTAGTGTAAATTTTTTTTTAATTTTTTTTCAACGTTTTTTATTTATTTTTGGGACAGAGAGAGACAGAGCATGAACGGGGGAGGGGCAGAGAGAGAGGGAGACACAGAATCGGAAACAGGCTCCAGGCTCTGAGCCATCAGCCCAGAGTCCGACGCGGGGCTCGAACTCACGGACCACGAGATCGTGACCTGGCTGAAGTCGGATGCTTAGCCGACTGCACCACCCAGGCGCCCCTCTAGTGTAAATTGATGTATCTGTTTATATGTAAGTAAAATGGATTGACTTGTTTATAATATGTTGTTGCCTTTATTCTTTTATTTACTTATTTATTTTATTTTATTTATTTATTTTGAGAGAGAGAGAGAGAGAGAACACAAGTTGTGTAGGGGCAGAGAGAGAGGGAAAAAGAGTTTCAAGAAGGCTCCGTGCTGACAGGGCAGAACCCGAGGCAGGACTCAAACCCAGGAACCGTGAGATCATGACATGAGCCATCCAAGTGATCAAGAGTCAAACGCTCAACTGACTAAACCACCTTGTTACCTATATTCTTGAGAAATGTTAGTTTATGATATTGTTTTTTGCAATATCTTTGTCCGAATTTTGTGTCAAGGTTATCCTGGGCAATGGGACAAGTGGGTTTGGTGTTATGTCAGATTCTTGAGCACTGGAGCCAATAGATTTTGGGCAGGGGGGATTCTCTCAGAAAGAGACCAGAGTACTTATTTAGGCAAGAATGTGATCTTGGCTGAACAAACTTCAGTCTGATACCATAGGGAAGTTTTGGAGTATACACTTCACCACGAAGGAAAACACTGTACTAATTTTATGGAGAAGGCACCAGCTGAAAATTTCATTAGCCAACAGTGCCTGAAATTGAGGAGTGGCTATGCCATTTGGCAAAGGACACTCTGGGTGATTGTACCCAACAAAGTCTAACTCCTTGGACCACGCAGATTCAATTGCTTCTTCCAACTTTTTACTCTTCTAGGCTAAGCCTCACTAAAATTCCATTTAATTATAACTTTTGGGAAAATTAACAGAGGAGGGTTAATGGGAGAAACCTTAGGTCCTGTTGCTGCAGTTGGTTGTGGGGCCATAACTGATCATCATACACACCATTTTCTACTCTCCAGGGCAGTTTCATTTCCCGTTTGTTTAACATTTCTGACGGTTGAAATTGACTTGCCATCTTGGTTGACTTAAAACTTCATATCTGATAGCCTGTTTATCATATTCTCATTGCACTTTTATTTTTACTTATTCATTTACAAATAATGTCAGGCATGGGAAAAAACCAGCATTGCTTTAATGAGCTGCAGTATATTCCTCTCTGCTCCCTTTGCATAAAAGCTGACCATAGTGATTAGAGTCAATTATTCTCTCTCTGCTGGTCTAGAAGCAGGCGTCGCCCCAAATGGTCAGGTAGCAGATGTAGCTTTAAGTTTACCTGGTGTGATTTATTTTTTAAATGTTTTATTTATTTTTAGAGAGATAGAGCATGAGTGGGTAGTGGCAGAGAGAGAGAGAGAGAGAGAGAGAGAGAGACAGGATCCGAAGGAGGCTCCAGGCCCCAAGCCGTCAGCCCGATGCAAGGCTCAAACTCACGAACCATGAGATCATGACCTGAGCCGAAGTCAGATGCTTAACCAACTGAGCTACCCAGCCACCCCTATGTGGTGTAATTTCTTATCTTGCTATTCATTGTTTTGATCTTATTTAAATGTACTAATCAGATTTGTTTTAAATTTCATGCCCGATGACTTAGTTTTCTGGGTCACCTGTGGATGGGTTTCATTTGTGAGGTTTTCTTCCTGGTATTTAGTCTTTCAATTTTGGTCTTATGTTAACACTAGGCAGATTTTATTGCATATTACACCGTGTCTATGAAAAATTCGAACAGTTCTAGATAGTTGTATTTTCCTTCAGGGAAGAATTGCTCTTTGCCAAAAGTTAGATTAAGGGTATATTACTGGGTCTCAATAAACAACTTCAAGTTTTTGAGCCTGTGTTGTAAGGTTTGTTTTTATCTGGTTCACATTTTATTTTAGGGCATAGCTCTTTAGAAGTCTCAACTGAACGTAAGGGGTGTTTATTGCTATCCTTTCTCCTCACCCACCTTGCAATCCAATTTTGTCTCCCCAGCAACATAAGACTATTGAAAGGTCTTAGCTTTTAGTCACTTAACAATTTCTTTCTGATTGATTTCTTGGCCTCCTGCCCCTATGCTTTTTAGGATTTACCAGTGACCTATAGCATTAAAGCACTCAGAATTCTGGGATCACTTCTCTGGGTCATTTTTCTCCCAAGATTTCTGTTTCTCACATCTTGAATGCCTTATTACTTCTAGAAACAAAAATTTGCCTCCCACATGACAATATCTCAAACTCAAAGTGTCTGCTTTCTGCCAGGCCTTTACGCCTTACTCTGAGATTTAGGGAAAAAAATCCCCAACATAAAAAGTAGTATAATTCTGGCCCCCTGCGATTTGTCTATTTTCTCTTCACAATCTCGTTGCTTCAAGTTTCAGTTACTTGTGCTCTCGATAGTGTGTACCAGATGTTTTTGGCACTTCTTCAATTTTATGGATGTGTTTTTCTGATTTATGCTACTCAATGGTAATCAGTTGTGGAATACCACTTTTTATGATTTCGATACAATGAAATCCTTTGAGACTCTTTTTTTAATGGGCCAACATAGGATGTGTGTGTGGGGGGGGGGGGTATAACTATTAGGAAAAAAATACTGTATTCTTTGAAAAAAAAAAGACTATTCTACAATTACTGCATACTCGTTTTCACAAAATTAAATCCTTAGTCCTACTCACATATTAAACAAGTGGAATTAGACCTAATTTCTTTAGCCATTATTTCATCACTGCCTATAACTTTAGAGTGTATAACTGCATCATTGGAGGTTTCATGTTAACAGAAATTCCTAGGTTATGATAATATTAAAAATTCTTTTTTTTAGAAACAGGAAATAATCACTAAGTAAAATATTTGTAATAGATTGCTATTATGGGGAAAAAAAAAATTGTGTCCCCTTCCAAAAGATGATGAAGTCCTGACACTTAGTGCCTGTTAATATGACCTTATTTGGAAATAAGGATTTTGCACGTGATCAAGTTAAGATGAGGTGATTAGGCTCTTACCCAATTTGGTGTCCTTATAAGGACAAGAAATATGCAGAGACAGACACATGGGAAGATGGTGCAAATATACAGAGAGCATACTATCTACAAAGCACTGAATGCCTAAAGCTACCAGGAATTAGAATAGGAGCACAGAACAGATTCTCCCTTGCACCCTTCAGAAGGAACTACTGACCCTAGCAACATCTTGATGTTGTGTTCTAGACTACGGTACTGGATTGCATAATCCACCTAGTTTGTGGTACTTTGTTCAAGTAGCCCCAGAGAACTAATACAATAGATGAACCACACGGAAGGTATAATTTCTAAACCTAGAACCTAGAACCATAGAACCTAGAACCCAGGTTCTATGCAAAGACTATGAATCCAAATCTCCCTTTACTCATTCACTCCAGGTTTCAAATAGAAGAAGCCATTAATTGGTCTTTGCATCAGCCTCTAAAGGCAAGGCTTATAGTTTGGGATGAAATACTGGAGTTTTGAATCCATTTTTTTAAAAAAAATGGAAATAATTATAGGGATGTTAATAGACTATAGTTAATAATTTTTAAAACTTAACAGGATTTGAAGCAGCTTATATCAACAGGTAAATCAGAGTAAGAATATAAATATATTTAATTATGGTTAAAAATAGGTTAAGTAAGCCAGCCTTTCCTCTTCCACCTCCTAGCACTCCCATGCACAAAAGGAGATATTCTGAGCTAGTTAAAAATGTTTCGGGGCGCCTGGGTGGCGCAGTCGGTTAAGCGTCCGACTTCAGCCAGGTCACGATCTCGCGGTCCGTGAGTTCAAGCCCCGCGTCAGGCTCTGGGCTGATGGCTCAGAGCCTGGAGCCTGTTTCTGATTCTGTGTCTCCCTCTCTCTCTGCCCCTCCCCAATTCATGCTCTGTCTCTCTCTGTCTCAAAAATAAATAAAAACGTTGAAAAAAAATTAAAAAAAAAATAAATAAAAAAAATGTTTCAATATAGGGGCCAATATTCGCCTACTGTAGGTGAGGATAATGATTAAATGATATTAAGTTTCAAAGGTCATACAGATTTTGCTAGAGATATTCACCTCAAATCCAGTACTTGATAGCTCAAATAATATAATAATTTTTTAGCTTCCAAGAAAGTCAGGCTGACCATCCAATTTTGCAAACCATCATATTATCAATTTCTTCTGTATTGAATTATGTTCCTAGTTATGCATACGTAGTTTCTATGGTCCTTGACATTAGGAATTGAACTCTAACTGCTATAAATATATAATGTGAAACAAATGTCTTTCATTATCCAATTATACTTGAATATATAATGAGTATTTCAAGTACCAGAGATTTTAATAACTAATTAAATATATCTCTCCATTAGGAAAAGCTACTATAACCATTCATTATGGTTGAACATTTGAACATTTCTAAGTGATCAAAAGTTTTAGCCAGAGGAGAAGGAATTAAAGAATTTTCTAAGAAAAGGTAACAGCAATGTTATGCCCCAGATTCTGGGAAAAGTTTAGAATTTAAGAGAAATTTAGGCAGGCAAGAATGGAAAAATTTGGGAGCGAGATGGAAAATCACATAATATGAAGCTGAAAGAATTACAGAGGACATATAACACATAGAGCCATGCATAGTGATGACCATATGGAGAGACATAGGAGTACTCTACATTATGGATAAAAAAGATAGATCAGAATTTACTTAATTAAAGCAAATTACAGGATACTTATAGGTCTCTAATTTTCAATTATTAAAAGTAGCTGATCTTTTATAGTCTTGTCCAATTTATTGAAAGTTGAAAAAGTAAAAAAGATATGCTGGAGAAATAATATTCTAATTTCTTATTAAATTATGTTCCCAGTTTGTCTGAGTAGTTTGGGACCCTTGATATTTTAAACACTTTTCTATATGAATCTCCAGAATTATGTATATGCAGTTTCTACAGTATATACATATATATTAGAAGGTGGATTTTCATATCTAATGACACATATAGTTACATTTCTCTTTAGAAAATGGAGCCCAGTGCGGGGCTCCATCTCAAGAATGGTGAAATCATAACGTGAGCAGAAATCAGGAGTCAGACCTTAGCTAACTGAGCCACCCAGGCACCACGATAGGAGTAACTTTGTTTCTAAAACCTCTTTTATCATGTTATTTTTAAAGTGCCTATAGCCTATGAAGTTGTTTTTGTTTTTCCTCTTATGGCTTGATGCCATTCCATTTTTATATTGGGTTATTTTGGTTTTTAAACTTTGTTAAGTGTAGTTTTGGGTTATAATAACATTATGAGGAAAGTACACAGATTTCCCATGGGCCCTCTGCCTCTGCACATGTACAGCCTCCCTCATTACCAACATCCCCTACCACAGTGTTTCTTTTATTACAACTGACGAAACTGCATTGACACATTAAAATCATCCAAAGTCCATAGTTCACTTTAGGGTTCACGCTTGGTGTTATGCATTCTTTGAAATTTGGACAAATGTATAATGTCATGTATCCACTGTTATGATTTCATATAGACTATTTTCAGTACCCTGAAAATCATCTTGTGTTCTGCTTGTTCATTCCTCTTTCCCAACCTTGAGGAACCACTTACCTTTTTATTGTTTCCATAGTTTGGCATTTCCCAAATGCTATATCGTAGAAATCATACCATATGTAGACTTTTCAGATTGGCTAATTTCATATAATAATCTGCATTTCCATTTCCTCCGTGTCTTTTCCTGGCTTGTTGGCTCATTTATTTTTATTGCAGAAGAATATTCCATTGTCTGGATCAACCAGTTCATCCATTTGCTTACTGAAGGACATTTTGGTTGCTTCTGGGTTTTGAAAATTATGAATAAAGTTGCTACAAACATCTGTGCAAAGGTTTTGTGTGGGCATGAGTTTTCCGTTTCTTTTAATAAGCACCAAGGGGTGAGGCTGCTGGATTGCTTGGTAAAACTATATTCAGTTTGGTAAGAAATAGCCAAACTATTTTTCAAAGAGTCTGCATCATTTTACATTATCATAGGCAATGAATGAGGTTCGTGTTACTCCATATCCTCAGTAACATTTAGTGTTTTCAGCATTCTGGATTTGGGCCTTCTAATGGGCGGGTAGTAGTATCTCATTGGTGTTTTAATTTGCATTTGCCTGATGACGTAGGATGAGGACTATTTTTTCATGTGCTTATTTGCCATTTGTGTATCTTCTTTATGGAGGTATCAAAGTCTCCAGACGTTTCTTCAATGTTTATTCATTTATTCTGAGAGCGAGAGAGCACGAATGGGGAACAGACAGACAGAGAAGGAGAGAGAAAATCCGAAGCAGACTCTATGCCCAGTGAGGAGCCCAATGTAGGGCTAGATCCCATGACCGTGAGATCGTGACCTGAGCCTAAATCAAGAGTTGCACACTTAAGGGACTAAGACACTCAGGCGCCCTGTCCAACTTTCTTTTTAATCAGGCTGTTTGTTTTCTTATTAAGGTTATTTTTCTTCAGTTTTTGCTAGAAACCTGACTAGAGAGCAGATTACTGCTTCATCGTAGACATAACAAAATTTTCCTTTTAAAATTATATTTATGTTTATTGTTTGTTAATAGCACATTAAATTTGTATGATCTAGTGACCATCATGTCTATGATTTCAGATATTAAAACCGTGTTTAGACAGGCTTCCTTCACCCAGACCTAATGTTGTCTAATTTATTTTATTATAATACTATTATGGTTTTATTTCTTATATGTAAATATTTGGTCCATCTACACATTTTGTAATAATATGTAAAAAACTGTATAGTTTAATTGTATTCCAAATGTTTATTCAATTGGTATAATGTCAATCACTAGAAAAATTATATATATTCATTTATTTTCAATATTATCCATATCAAATAATTATATATAAATGTAAATAAATATAAACTTATAATTATACATACATTTATATATAATTATAAATATATATATATATTTATTGTTTGTTTTGTTTACTATACTTCAGGTGTAGATAAGTGTGTCCATTTTGTATCAGTCTCATAAAGTTTATTTTGATCTCTGTTATGGACTGTATGTCTTTCTTCCTCCCCCACCCCAAAATTCACGTGTTGAAGATTAATCCCCAATCGGATGGTATTTGGAGATGCATCCTTTAGGAGGTAAGAAGGACTTGAGAGTGAGGGCCTCCTGAATGGGATTAATGCCTTCAGAAGAAGGAAAAGAGATCAGATTTCTCTCACCCCCCGTCTTTCCCATATGAAGATACAAGAAGGTGCCTGTCTCCACACAGAAAACCTGCCAGTGCCTTCACCTATGCTTCGCAGCCTCCAGAATTGTGAGACACAAATGCTTCTCATCTAAGTCATCCAGCATATGGTATTCTTGTTACAGAGATCCTAAATGACTAATGCAATCTGGTTGGATTTTTTTTTCTCCAAATGTTATGAAATACACGATGATTAATTTCATCTGCCGGGATGCCCAGATATTTGTTCCAACATTTTTGTCGGTGTGTCTGTAAGAGTATTTCTGGTTGAGATTAACATCGGCCAAAGTACAGCGAATGAAGCAGATTGCCCTCCCTAAGGAGGATGGGGCCCCGTCAGATCATTTCAGCATCTGAATAGGACAAAAAGACTGAACAGAACAGTGTACCATGCCCAACTGACTGCCTTCAAGCTGGGACATAAGTTTTTTTCTTGTTTTCATATTCAGGCTACACCTTCAGCTCTTTCTGAGTCTTGAGCCCACAGGCTTTCGGACTAGAACTGCACCATCAGCTCTCCTGGTCTTTCAGGAGCTGAAAGCTCTCCTAGTCTTTCAGACTAGAACTGCACCCCAGCTTTCCAACTGCAGATCTTGGGACATGACAGCCTCCATAATTGCATGAACTTATTTCTCACAGTAAATGTCTCTCTCTCTCTCTCTCAAAATAGATGAAACTTTAAAACAAAACAAAACACAAATACATACTTGAAATTCTACTCACATCTGGAAAGAAGTAATTTTATTATTATATGTGCTTTTATGCAATCATTCATAAAGAAAGGCAACAAGAAAAAGACTTTTTTTTTAATGTTTATTTTTGAGAGAGAAAGTGAGAAAGAGAGAGAGAGAGAGAGATAGCAAGCAGGGGAGGGGCAGAGAGAGAGAGAGAGGGACAGAGGATCCGAAGCAGGTTCTACACTAAAAGCAGAGAGCCTGATGGGGGGGCTCAAACTCACTGTGGCTCTAACCCACTAACCATGAGATCATGACCTGAGCTGAAGTCAGATGCTTAACCCACTGAGCCACCCAGGTGCCCCAAAAAAGACAGACTTCTTAAATTATTTTGGTGCATACCTTAGATACATATAAAATAAATAGAAATATTTTTTAAGCTTTAATGCATGCCTAAAATAATTTTAGATTTTTAACAATCAAGCATGGGACAATAATCATAAAGTGATTCATATGAAATGCTGTTCTTAAATATATCAAAAATACTACATTTGCAATACTATGCCTTTTAAAAATTATATGGCAGTCACTTTAACTTTTCCTAAATTATATTACAGTTTAATTTGGGATAATTTTTACCTTTCTCTCTTTTTTTTTTTTTGGTAAAGTTTATTTATTTTGAGAGAGAGACAGAGAGAGTTCATGCGCACAGGTTCATGAGTGGGGGTGGGGCACAGAGAGAATCCCAAGCAGGCTCCGGGCTGTCAGCACAGAGCCCAGCTTGGGGTCACAAAAGGTGACATCATGACCTGGATGGAAATCAAGAGTGGGACACTCAACCCACTAAGCCACCTAGACTCCCCTACCTTTCTGTTTAAATAAAGAGAATATTTCAAATACAATACATTATATCTACTCCAAAGCTAGGAAACCAAAACAATTTAGATTTAATTTGCCTTTTATTGTTCTTTTTCCAACATAAGAATGCTGGGCAGCCATTAAATTCTAGAAGAAACTATTAATCCCGAATAGCTATTAATTTCATTAACATGCGGTGAAGAACCTTGAATCTTTCCTAGACTGAATGATTGTTTTCTCTTCTCTTTATGTTAATATGAAAGACTAAGCTGTTCTTCTTGACTTTATATATTTTTGTCATTAGCAGTCCAACAAGCAACTCTGTTAAGTGCACTTATTCTTGGAACATTGGGTTTTGACTTTGAAGAAATCAGTTTCATTTTTTCCACTCTTATAAGAGGAACAGTCATCTAATGTTTTTGCTTTAAAATTTAGATAATTACTTTTAAGTAACCACTTTATTTTAAGTTGCAGAAAGACATAATCCTTCAGTTACACATTATGTTTCATTTTGCATCATCACATTTTAAACTGTCTTATATGTGAGAAACAATATATCTATGCAATAAGAACAGTGTGACATATAATCTGAGTCTCCCCCAAACAGGTAGGATACTTTGTATCTTACACAATAATTGCTCTTCCCAAACCCTTTTATTACCGAAGAAGAGGTATTGATTTTACAATATGTGCTGCTTCGAAAAACACATATTTTTAAATAAAATGATGGAGCCATGTCCTAATCTTTATATTACCATTAACAACCTTTGTTCCCAGAGCCACAGTTCCTGTACTTTTAGAAAAGGCATCAAATCATAAATATTCTTGATAGACTTGTGAGGGATCAATGAAATGTGTGACATATAATTTACTTTTTACATTCTTAGTTTCTTATCCATTTCACTAGATCATTGTTCTCTAAGATGCTGGATTTTTTTTTTCAGCATGGCATTTTCCACATTTCCTATCATCGATCACATTCATCATTGGCAAATAATGGCCAATTGATAATTATTACCTAAATATATTTGATCTGAGAAAATTATATTCTTAAAATTTGCTGCTCAAATATGCCTTAGAATCATTACCAAACCAAATTGATTACCTAGATACTGGAGATTATGAGGTAATTCAAATCCCTATTTATCAACTAGGAGAAAAATGATTTTCAACAATTCCAGTGGTGCTGTACCTTCTTTTAGAACACTAACCTGGAGTACCTGGATGGCTCAGTTGGTTGAGTTGCTGACTCTTGATTTCAGCTCAGGTCATGATCTCACAGTTGCTTGACTTCCAGCCTTGTAGGGTTGTGCACTGACAGCATGGAGCCTGCTTGGGATTCTCCACCTCACCCCCCCGCCCTGTCTTCCCTTGCTCACATGTGTGCGCGCACACACACACACACACACACTCTCTCTCTCAAAATAAATAAATAAATAAACTCAAAAAAAAAAAAAAAAAGAGAGAGAATGAGAATACTAACCAAACCAAATTCCACATTTCTGAATGACTTTATTTTAACTAGTCACTCAACATTAAAATTACTTTTGGTAAACTACTACTTTCCCAATTTAAACACATACATTTAAGCACATACCAAAAAAAAAATTTATACTCTGATCAAAGTCATTGCTTCTTTCAGAAATACTGGATTAATTTTTTGCGACATTTTTAATGTACTAAATTTATTGAGACAACAATATTAACAGAATGAGAGATAAAGAGATCTAATGCATTGGAAGAGAACTCTGCGACACTTAAACTTACATACATATGTGTTTGAGTGTTTATTGTCATTCCCTTTTAGAATATTTACTCCTTGAGTTCCAGGACTTTGTTTATTTCAGTCATGTACTTTGAGCACTTAGGACATTGTTTGGTACACAATAGGAACTTAGTAAATGAAATAATAAAACAAATATTGAATGAATTAATGAATATTGCAAATGACAGAAGACAAGAGATTACAAGGGAGGAAACGACGGTTTGCACTTTACCTACAGAGTCCTTAAAAGTGCTATACTTATGCTTTGCATTTTAAAAAATATATGCATATAATACAAAATTATTATACATATGCATATAAAAACTCTATATATTTATTATTATCCTCATTGTATAGTTACTAAAACTATCAGGTGAATAAATTAGCTTGTTCAAGGTGAAATGATGAGTAAATGGTAGAATGATGATACTTTGTGCATATTTCTAATCCTCTATAGTCCATTTTCTCTAATTCTCCCAATATGTAATTAAATTGTTGCACAAGTCCCAACCTTTGGAAGTTAAGAAGTCCAGTTTATTGTTCGATTTCTAAGGGATTTAAGTTGATGTTTCAACCTGATAGAAATAGATTCGGGTATGCGGGTCAGATGGTTTTTCCTAGGTTAGAACTTGTCATAAGGGAAGAAGGGGCCAATCATGGTCACGTAACTGGTAATGTCCACTGCTCAGGATAATAAGCCACGCCTGGCCAATACTGTGAAGTAGACAGGAAAAACCACATCTAACAGGGCCGCAACATGGGGCACCTGGGTGGCTCCGTTGGTTGAGCATCCAACTCTTGACTTCAGCTCAGGTCATGATCTCACGGTTAGTAGGTTCAAGCCCCACATCGAGGTCTATGCTAGCAGTGTGGAACCTGCTTGGGATTCTCTGTCTCTCTTTCTCTCTGCTCCTCTCTCCTCTCTGTGTCTCTCTCAAAGTAAATAAATAAAAACTTAAAAAAAAAAACACAAATAAACAGCGTCTTAACAGTCACTCTCAGCATAAGCCTGTTTACTGCAGAAGAATGGGAAAGCGCATATTCCTGTGTGCATGTGTAATGTTCCTTTGGGGGTCCTAGAAATGCTTGTTTGAAGTTGGAGGGGGAGATATTTTATGTATGGACTGGAGTTCCTTCTCAGGCAAATACGATTGATTAGGGTAATTTCAGTTTCAATATTTCATGAAATATGCAACTCTGTCTAATGTCCTGACAGAGAATAGGTAAGATACTTTTAAATGGAGTTTTTGGGGGCACCTGGGTGGCTCAGTCACTTAAGCGCCTGACTCCAGCTCAGGTAATGATCTCATGGCTGGTGGGTTTGAACCCTGTGTCCGACTCTGTGCTGACAGTCTGGAGACCGCTTCAGATTCCTCCCTTGCTCTGCTCTGTCTCTGTCTCTCAAAAATAAATAACTTTAATTATTTTTTTCATCATGATCAGGGTCAGGTTTAGCATGGATATTCTGTACACTAAATATGGTGAGGAAATCCCGACATAAAGATCAGGGTCATTGTTGAGGCAGTGGGGGTAGGGAGGTTGGTCCCCAAATTTATTATTAGCCTGTAAGTCATGAAATTCAGTTGGTGCTGTCACAGAAATAGAGGCTACACAATGGATAGATATTTGAGTCATAATAATGGCAGACCACAGTGTCCCTTAGTTTCCGCGTGCAAGAGATATGACAAAACTGGCAAAAGTAAACTGTTAGAGCTGAGGATTTCTATAGAGGTCCAGGGGTTATAGAAGCGATGGACTGGAAGAAAATACTTGCAAAATATGTGCATGATAATACTGGTGTCCAAAATATACAACAAATTCTTAAAATACAACAGTAAACAAAAAGAATTTGAGGAAAAAAATGGGCATTTCACAGATTCAACCAGAATTTAGAACTTCATATTGGTCTTTCTGAATTCACTACACCCTACACAGGGGCTCTTTGATTCGTCTTTGTGCAATGTCTATCACATTCTCTGATCCAGAGTAGACACGGAACAGGAACTGTTGGACCTAAAATATTTGCTAATTTCTTGTTTGAAATGGAAAAATGATATTTAATACACCTTACGAATATAGACTCTTCTATACCAAGTAGAGTCTTTGAAAATACTTTGAAAATTCTAAGTCCTAAATTAATCTCTATTCTCGGTTAGCAGGAGAGGACACTGAAGAACATTTACATATTAGTAATTACAGGCGCCAAGAGCAAAGACAGAAGACGGATAGGGAAAGATGTTATTTAAGTGAAGGACAAATGAGAATCTCTTAGTATATTTCACACTATTGTTTCTTTTATTCAGTAATAAACATAAAGCCCTTTTTAAATTTCCTTGGAATATAATTTTTAATAAAATATGTAAACTATTATAATTTTTATTTAATATATAGAATATTTTTTATGTTAGAGAATGTAATGGGCTGACCTGTTATATACTAATTCTATTAAGCCCACTCTTCACAATACAAATCTTGCAGTTACCTTATTAGAAAAATATATCCCATGTCTATTCTTTTTAATTTCAGTGATAGAAGTAAACATGATAACTTCACCAGTTTTGAGAATTCAAACTCAACACAAATCCTCTTGCCTTCGATAGGGATAATCACTTATAATAATCAAATGAGTAAATCAAATAATTAAGGACACTAATAAGCCACTGTCACTGTCAGGGTCTATTCTGAATTTGATTACAATCCTAACTGATACAATTTCAGAAGTAAGGCCATGGTGCCCTTTATAGACCCTCAGCTCTGATGACTTTATTTTTGTAATGAGGAGACTGTGGCATACAAATAAATAAGAGTTTCCTTCTGTCCTTTAATTGTGATTTCCACTTGCTCTGTTTGTTGTTTGTAGTATACTTTGAGTTTAGTTTAGGTCAGGATAGTCCTCTACTCCATGACCTATCACTGCTTAATTTGTAGTACTGGAAAACAATTTCCTATTTATAACACAAAGCTATTTACTCCCTAGGGAGTACTGACTCTCTGGGAAATGAACCACTGCTAAGGCAATTACCATTTTAAAGACCCAAATACCTTTTAAAGAATTCCAATTATATTTGGAATAGGATATAACAGTTTAAAAAAAAAAAAAACTATGTACAATTGGGGCTCCTGGGTAGCTCAGTCGGTCGGGCGTCCAACTTTGCCTCAGGTCATGATCTCCCCATCTGGGAGTTCCAACCAGGTGTTGGGCTCTGTGCTGACAGCTCCGAGCCTAGGGTCTGCTTCAGATTCTGTGTCTTCCCCTCTCTCTGCCCCTTCCCATGTTCATGCTCTGTCACCCTGTGTCTCTCAATAATAAATAAACGTTAAAAAAATGTACAATCGCCATTGATCCAGTCTCAAAAAAATAATTGATTAAAACATTAGGTAATTCTTTATTTATACTAGATGATATTGCTTCTTCTGCTTTTAGGAAATCATCACCTTTTTTTATGTTTTTTTAAAGTGTAGTTGACATATAATATTATATCAGTTTCAGGTGTACAATGTAATGATTCAACATTTACATAAATTAGGAACAGATAACCAGTCTAACCTGTCACCATACAGAGTTATTATTATATTATATTATATTATATTATATTATATTATATTATATGTAGCAACCACCAATTCTCTGTATTTACGGCTCTGATTCTGTTTTGTTTGTTCATTTCTTTTTTTTATGTTCCACATATAAATGACATCATATAGTATTTTACTTTCTCTGTCTGATTTATGTCACTTAGCATAAAGCCCTCTCATTCCATCCATGTTGCTTGCAAATGACAAGATGTCATTCTTTATTATGGCTGAGTATATTCTTCTGTATATATTGACCGTATTATCTTTATCCATTTGTTTATCAATGGACATAAGTTTTTTCCAAATCTTGACTATTGTAACTAATGCTACAATGAACATAGAGGTACACATATCTTTTCAAATTAGTGTTTTTGCTTTCTTCAGATAAATACTCAGAAGTCGAAATGTTAGATTGTATGTTACTTCTATTTTTAAGTTTTTGAGGAAACTTCATGTGGCTTTTCATAGTGGCTGCACCAATTTAACATCCCACGAGCAATGCACAAGTGTTCACTTTTCTCCTCGTTTTCATCAACACATTTCTTGTCTTTCTGACAGATGTGAGGTGATAACCAGTTGCGGTTTTAATTTTCTCTTCCTTGATGATTAATCATGTTGAAACCCTTTCATGCATCTGATGGCATTTCTGTATGCACCTGTCGGCATTTTTCTGGAAACAATGTCTATTCAGGTCCTCTGCGCATTTTGTAATTAGAGTGTTTCTTCTTTTGGTGTTTGAGTTGTATGAGTTCCTCATATATTTTGGATAGTAACCACTTAATAGATACATCATTTGCATACATATTCTCTCATTCAGTAGACTGCCTTTTCATCTTGTTGATGGTTTCCTTAACCGTGCTAAAGGTTTTTAGTTTCTTCTAGTTCCATCTGTTTATTTCTGCTTTTGTTCCCCTTGCCTGAGGAGACAGATCCAAAAAACAAAACAACAAAACATATTTCTAAGACTAATGCTCAAGAGTATTTACTGCCTGTATTTTCTTTTAAGAGTTTGGTTTCAAGTGTCACATTTAGGTTTTTAATTCATTTTGAGTTTATTTTTGTATATGCTGTAAGACAGTGGTACAATTTTATTTTTCCGTTGTACCTTTCCAGTTTTCCTAACATTATTTACATAAGAGACTGTATTTTCCCCATTGTATTTCTTTCTTCCTTTTTTGTAGATTAATTGACCATATAAGGATGGGTTTATATCTGGGACGTTATTCTGTTCAGTTGATCTATATCTGTTTTTATGCCAGTACCATACTGGTTTGATTTCTGTGGCTTTGTAGTATAGTTTGAAATCAGGAAGCATGATACCTCCAGCTTTGCTCTTCTTTTTCAAGGCTGTTTTGTATATGCAGGGTCTTTTGTAGTTTTTATGCAAATTTTAAGATTATTTGTTCTAGTTCTGTGAAAAATGCAGTGATATTTTGATAGGGATTGCATTGAAATCTGCAGATTACCTTGGGTAATATGGTCATCTTGATATTAATTCTTCTAATTCATGAGCATGGAATATCTTTCCATTTGATTATGTCATCTTCAATTTGTTTTATCAATGTCTTATAGTTTTAAGAATGCAGGTCTTTTCCCACCTTGGTTAAATTTATTCCTAGGTATCTTACTCTTTTGATGCAGTGTAAATGGGATTGTTTTCTTAATGTCTCTTCCTGGCATTTTATTTTTAATGTATTTAATATATAGAAATGCAGTAGATTTCTGTACACTCATTTTGTGTCCTGAAACTTTACTGAATTAGTTTTAATATTTTTTTGTGTGTGGTAGGGTCTTTAGGTTTTCTCTGTATGGTACTGTATCATATGTATATAGTGACAGTTTTTCTTCTTCCTTATCAATGTGGATGCATTTTATTTCTTTTTCTTATCTGATTGCTGTGGCTAAGACTTCCAGTACTACATTGAAAACAAGTTGGGAGTTTGGGCATTCTTGTCTCATTCCTGATGTTAGAGGAAGAGCTTTGAGCTTTTCAGAGTTGAATATGACGTTAGTTGTGGGTTTGTCATATATGGCCTTTATTATGTTGTGGCATGTTCCTCTATACCCACTTTGTTGAAAGTTTTTATCATGAACGGATGTTGAATCTTCTCAAATGCCTTTTCTGCATCAATTGAGATGATCATATGATTTTTATCCTTTATTTTGTTGAGGTGGTGTATTGCATTAATTGATTTCCAGATATTAAATCATTCTTGCTTTCCTGAAATAAATCCCACCTGATCATGTTGTATGATCTGTTTAATGTATTGACGAATTCAGTTTGCTATTATTTTGTTGAGGATTTCTGCATCTGTATTAGGGATTTTGGACTGCAATCTTTTTTTTTTTTATTTTTGGGGTGTCTTTGTCTCATTTTGGTGTCAGGGTAATACTGTCCTTGCAGAGTGAATTTGAAAACACTCCATCCTCTGTAATGTTTAAAATAGTGTGAGGGCACCTGGGTGGCTCAGTCAGTTAAGCATCCAACTTTGGTTCAGGTCATGAGCCAAAGGCAGGAGTGCTATAAGAGAGAAGGGCTATAAGGGCACCTGGATATCTCAATTAAGTGTCTGACTTTAGCTCAGGTTATGATCTCATGGTTCATGAGTTCAAGCCCCACATCAGGTTTTGTGCCGATAGGTCAGATCCTGGAACCTGGAGCCTGCTTCGGATTCTGTCTCCCTCTCTCTCTCTGCCCCTCCCCACTCATGCTCTGTCTCTCTCAAAATAAATAAACATTAAAACAGTTAAAATAGTGTGAAGAGGATAGATATTAACTCTAAATCTTTGGTATAATTTACCTGTGAAGCTGTCTGATCTTGGGCATTTGTTTGTTGTGAAGTCTGTTATTATAATTCAATTTAATTACTCGTAATTGGTATATTCAGATGTTTTATTTCTTCCTGATTTGTGCCTGGAAGATTGTCTGTTTCTAGGAATTTAATCATTTCTTTTAAATTTTCCAATTTGTTGGCACATAATTATTTGTACTAGTCTCTTATGATGCTTTGTATTTCTGTGGTGTCAGTTGTAGCTTCTTCTCTTTAGTTTCTGATTTTATTTATTTAGGTGCTCTCCGTCTCTCTATTTTATGAGTTTGAGTAGAGCTTTATTGATTTGATCTTTTCTCAAAGAAAAACCTCTCAGTTTCATTGATCTTTTTTATTGTTTATTTAGTCTCTATTTAATTTATTTATGCTTAAACTTTTTTATTTCTTTCATTCTAATAACTTTGGACTTCATTTGTTCTTTTTCGGATTCCTTGAGGTGTGAGATTAGATTCTTTATTTGAGAGTTTTCTAGTTGCTTTCTTTTTCTTTCTTTTTTTTAAGGTGAGCCTATATTACTCTAAATTTCCTTCTAAAAACTGCTTTTCTGTGTCCCATTGATTTTAGAATGTTGTGTTTTTTTCATTTTCATTTGTCTTAAGGAATATTTTGACTTCCTTTTTGTTATCTTCATCGACCTACTGGTTGTTTAGTAACACACTGTTTAGTCTTTATGTATTTGTGTTTTTTTTTCTTTTTATTTATTCATTCATTCATTCATTCACTTAAATTTTAACTAGTTAATGTACAGTGCAATATTGGTTTCGAGAGTAGAATTCAGTGACTCACCACTTACATACAATAACTAATGCCCATCACAAGTGCCCTCCTTAATACCCATCACCTATCTAGTCCATCTTCTACCCACCTCCCTCCATTAACCTTCAGTTGGTTCTTTATCATTAAGAGTCTCTTGTAGTATGTTTCCCTCTCTTCTCTTTTTCCTATGCTTCCTATATGTTTACTTGTTTTGTTTTTTAACTTCCACATATGAGTGACATCATATGGTATTTGTCTTTCTCTGATTGACTTATTTTGCTTAGTATGATACATTGTGGCTCCGTTCACATAATGCAAATGGCAAAATTTCATTATTTTTGATGGCTAAGTAATATTCGTCTTCCATCATAGATAGGTATCACATCTTTATCCATTCATCAGTCAATGGACATTTGGGATCTCTCATTTGGGACGTTTGGCTATTGTTGATAATGCTGCTCTAAATATTGGGGTGCACGTCCCCCTTTCAAGCAATATTTTTGTCTCCTTTGGGAAATTCCTAATTGTGCAAGTGCTGCATCGTAGGGTTACATTTTATGTTTTCTTTATTTTTCTTCTTGTAATTGATTTCTATTTTCATTACATTGTGTTTGGAAAAGATGCTTGATATGATTTCAAGATTCTTAAATTTATTAAGACTTGTCTTGTGGCCTAACACATGATCTATCTTTGAGAAAGCTTCATATGCACTTCAAAAAATGTATATTCTCCTGTTGTCTGATGTAATGTTTTATATATATCTATTAAGTCCATCGGGTCTAATGCGTCACTTAAGGCCACTGTTTCCATATGGATTTTTGGTCTGGATGATTTATCTATTGATGTAAGTGGGTGTTAACCTCTCCTGTGACTGTTGTATTACTGTCATTTTCTCTCTTTATATCCGTAAATATTTGCTTTATATATGTGAGTACTCCCTTGTTGGGTACAAAGATATTTACCAATGTTATATCCTTTTGTGGAATTAATCCTTTTATCATTATACAATTTCCTTATTTGTCTCTTGTTATAGTCTGTCTATTATTTTGCTCTGTAGTAACTATTTTAATTACTCTATCTCTGCCCCCTCCTCAGGAAGTTAAGGTTGTACCTGAGGCAAATTGGAATTAAGATCACGGAACAAGAAATGCACATGAGATCAATGCACTAATATATTCCATGGCTATGCATTACAGTCCCTCAAATCAGTACCTTGAATCAAACAATTAAGCAAGAGTAATCAAAACATAGAAAATAAAGTTCAGTGAGAGTTTAAAAACAGAAAGACAAGTTGGTAGAACAGGTTTATGATAGAGAAATAGCTCACCATGTGCCCAGTGTTTCCTGGTTGCAACAGAACAGTGAACAAATCCTCATCATGCGGTTTAGGAGATTAATTAAAAGGATGTACAGAGAAACTGCAGTGGAATATGTTAAAAGGTAGTGATTTAAAATATGAACTAAGAATTCAAGTCTGAAGAGAATGATAAAAAAAAATGTGTGTGTGCAGGGGGGCGAGGGGAAGGGGGTGGCGGGGAGGAGGACAGTGATGAACATTTCAAAACCAGAGATCTTCACAAGTCCAGGGCAGCTGAGTATGCCAGGAATATCATCCAAGGAGTCCATTCAGCAAGAATGCGCATTTCTTTAAAACAGAAAGCCTTTGTTTGAACCATAATTTCTATGAAGTAGAAACACTTATCACATTATTGAGTAGCGGGGGAGGGCTATAATTTGACATTGTTTTTAGCAGTTGTCTGAGAAGCGGCTAATACAGTTTTCACAGCATCTTTTGTTCCAAGTGAAATTCTGCCATTATCTTGCTATTCAGTAAGCTCCGCTCAGTTCCCAATGAGGATTTTTTTTTACTTAACAACTTTATTGAAGTGTAATTCATAAACCATATGATTTAACAGTTTTTTGCATATTCAAAGAGTTGTGCAAACCATCATGACAATCGGTCCTAAAATATTTTCGAAAAATTTACAATGTCACCTCTAAAAGGAATCCCACACCTATTAGCAATTCTTGGCATTTCCCACAAAATCTCTCAACCATAGGCAGCCACTAATTTCCTATCCGTCTTTATAAATTTGCTATTCTGGGCATTTCCTATAAATGGAATCATATAATAGGTGGTCTTTTGTGACTTTTTTTTTTCACTTAGCATTACGTTTGCAGAGGTAATTTTAGTGTAGAATGAGAGTATTCGATTCCTCTTTCTTGATGAAATAAGATTTCGTATATTGAACAACTACCAGACTATTTTACAAAATGAGTTCATTCCACCATCTTTAGTGCATGAACACCTCAGTTTCTCTACAACCTCACCAACATTTTTGTTGCCTGTCTTTTTCGTTATAACTATTTCATAATAGACGCGAAGTTGTATGTCACTGGGGTATTGATTTACATTTCCCTGAGAGCTACTGATTTTTCGCCTGTCTGTATGTCCATAATGGCCACTCGTATGTCTTCTTTGGAGAAATGTCTGTTCAGATTCCTTGTCAGATTCAGCTTCATTTTTTAATGGAGTTATTTGCCCTGTTATTGAGTGTACAATATACTCTAGGATAGCTTCCTTAAAGTAATTTCACAAACAATTTTTTCCAGTTTCATAGGTGGGTCTTACACTTTCTCCAAAGGGTTTATTTAAATGCTCTTTAAAAAAAATAGATAAAATTCAGCTTATGTATTTCTCTTGTTGTTGTTTATGCTTTTGTTGCCCTGAGACAGCTTTGTCTATCCATGTCCAGGAAGATTTACTTCTCTATTTTATCCTAAGAGTATTATAACTTAGCCCTTGTATTTAGGTGTGGATCCACTTTGAATGTAATTTGAGTGTACAGTGTGAAAAAAATGGTCTATCTTCATCCATTTACACATGGCTATTCAAGGATTCCAACACAACGTATCGAAAATACTATTATTACCAGAAAGAGCATTAAGAGCACATTTATCATGACGAACACTGAATAATGTATAGAATTGTTCACTCATTATATTTACATCTGAAACTAGTATAGCGTGGCATGTTAATTATACTTCAATCAAAAGCTCCGTTCTTTTCCCATTGACTTGTCTAGCATCCTGTTTAAGGTAAATGGGTTGTAAACATAACAGTTAATTGCGGAACTCTCAATTCTATTCCACTGACATATATGGAATCTATAAATCTGTATGTCTGCATTATGTTAGTGCCACACAGTCTTATTTACAATAGCTTTGTAGCATATTTGTAGTTTTCAAGTTTGTTTCTGTTCTCATTCAAGTTTTGTCAGTGTCCCTTCAATTTCCACATGAATTTTAGGATCAACTTGTCAATTTTTCTGCAAAAACTAGTTGACATTTTGATAGAGATTACTTTGAAGCAATAGAACGATTTGAGGAATATTGCCATTTTAACAATATTAAGTCCCATAACTCATGAACACGGGGTATTCTTCCATTTATCCATGGGTGTTTTAATTTCTTTAAAAATATTTTGTAGTTGTCAGCGTATATGTTCGTACTTAAGTAATTTATTTTTTTTGTTTCTATGACAAACGGAACTCTTTTATTTATTTTATTTTTGGATGGCTTATTGTTTATGTGTAACAATACAATTACTCTACGTATACCGTTCTTGTATTTTTTGTGTGGATTCCTTAGGATTTTTTATTTCAAGATCATGTCTTCTGCAAATGAAGAGGTTTACTTCTTCTTTTACGGTCTGGATGTCTTTCGTTTTATTTTCTTGCATAATGTCCCTGAATAGGATCTCCATGCTGAATATAAGTGGCAAGAGTGGACATCTTGTATTACTGCTGATTGGAGGGGAAACACGGTCAGTCTTTTATCATTACGTATGATATTAACTGTGTAGTTTTTGTAGATGTTCATTATCACATTCAGGAAGCTTCCTCTAGTCTTAGTTTTGGAGCATGTGTGTGTGTTTGAACCATGAACGAGCGTTTAGTTTTATCCAGTGATTTTTCTGTGTCTATGGAGATGATTGATGCTTTTCACCAGTTGAAATTTACTGTTTGACCCTCTCTGGTGGATTTTTCATTATTCAACACCAGAATTACCAATTGGTTCTCTTGGGTAATTTCTACCAATTTATTGATACTCTGTATGTGATCATCATCACCATCGTCACCACACGATACTGTATATTGTTAAACATGGCTTCCTCCAGTTTTATTTTTTATTATTTTTCTTCACATACCCATAATGGCTAATTAGTCCTTTCTGTTTAGTGTCACACCTGGGCCCTCTCACGATTTTTGTCGCCTTCTCTCCCTCACCCATACATGGCTCACACTTTTTTGTTTATATATGTATCTCGTCATTTCTTTTCAAACCTGGATATTTTATAGAGAATATTATAGTAACTCTGGCAGCTTTCTTCCAGTTCTTTCTTGCAGTTCTATTGTTTCTGTCGTTTGCTTATATATTTGTTTAATGTCTTGGCTGTATTAACTAGCAAAATCTACTTCCCCTGCTTTATGAGGCCCCTGACCTACTCCTCAGAAAGCTCACCTTTCAGCCTGCAAACAGTCATCGTGGGAGAGCAGTGAGAGAGAGAGAACAAGGCTCCCTTTGGGCATCTCTTTCTCTCTTTTAAGCCTGCTGCTTCTGTTGTTAACCCACACGCAGCAGTTGGGCTCCAAGGGCTGCCTGATGACTGCTGTGCCCCTTTTTTTCAACAATGTCCTCCTTCCTTGGCGTTCTCTGGGAATGTCAAATGGGTCTGTGGTTACCTGGTTGCTCTCTTGGAGCTACCAGCCTCCTTTTAGTTGCTCAGAACAGAAGTCTCCACTGTTCTTGAGAGTTCCCTTAGACTTAAGTGGCACACACAGTACAATAAATAAAGTTTTATTTGGGGGGGGAGCTTAAGAGCTTTTCCTTATGTTCTGTTGATCACCTTTCCGAAATGTCTGGAGACGACGCTCCAGAGCTGGCAGTGGATACAGTTGGGTCTCTTCTCTCAAAGTGACATTCTATTTTATAATCAGGATACTGAGCAGGTGCTGTTATGATCTGAATGCTTATGGTCTTTCCAAAATTCATATGTCGAAATTCCAATCCCCAGTGAGACAGTAGTAGGGAGTGGGGCCTGTGGGACATGCTTAGGTCACAAGGGTGGAGACCTCATGAGTGAGATTATTGTCTTTTTTTTTTTTTAGTGATATTATTATTCTTATAAGAGACTCTGTAGAGCTCTCTAGATGCTTCTACAATGTGAGGATGCAGCAAGAAGTAGGCAGTCTGTACCCCAGAGGAAGACTTTCTCCAGAAACTGAGCATTCTGGCACCCTGAATTTGGACTTCCAGCTTCCAGAACTGTGAAAAATATGCTCGCTGTTGAGAAGCCACCCAGTCAGTAGCATTTCATTGTAGTAGCCTGAATGGACTGAGACAAGTGTGGTAGCCCATAGTATTCTCAGCCTGCCTTTCCTAGCATGGAACCTCATTCTGTGAATGAGCTTAGGCAAGGGCAGTCGGAATTCTAGGGTTTCTTGCTTTTGGAACCTCACCTAGGGCCTTTGCTTGGCACAAGGGGGTTTCATGGAGAAACGGAGATGTAAAGTCTTAGCCACTCTTGCTTGAAGTTTAGTCTCTGCAGTGTGTAGCTGGGGATGATGAGTATGGTGGCTGGCTGTCTGTCCCGTGGGGAAACCATGGCCCTTCATTCAGAGCTGGGCATAGTGGGAGCGCTACCTTCTTAGCCATAAATACTTGGAATGAGACCCTTTTCTCACTGAGCTAGGGTTAGTGGGGAAGGAGCGGATTATGGCTCCAAAGCTACAGACTTGTCTTGATCTTCATGAAATTATGTAAATATACGTGAATACACGTGTCCCCAGACACTTCAGATACTTTTCAAAAATACTTTTTGCTCATTATGGTTATATCACTATGGAATATGTTTGTAGAGCATTTCCTCCACCATTCCAAAAGTGCATATCCTCCCTGGTGATGACTCTTCTAATGGTTTTACATATATACGAAACTACTTTTCAAACTTATAAACAAAACACTCCTACTTAGATTATATGGAACTACTTTTCAAACTTATAGACAAAGATGATGTTCTAAATAAAATCATTTTTACTAGAAAAATTGGTGTCTCATCACTCTGAAGTTAAGTGAAAAGTAAAAACATTCAAAAAGAGAAAAAAAAACTATGATTCTACCTCATTTCCATTTTTATTCTACTTTATTTTGCTCATTGTTATTTTGGGAGATTCATTTGTATTTCTGAAGTAGCCATTCATTATTGTTACTGGTTAAGTACCCCTTGCTTAGACTGCATCATGATATATATTTTTCCATTCGTACTGTTGATGAGTTGTTTCCTGTTTTGTGTCATTAGGACTATAGTGATGCTGTAAATCCCTTGTGTATATTTTGTTGGAATATGTATATTTCTTTTGTGTAAAAGTCAAGGGTCAAATTCCTTTATCAGAAGTATAGGTATGGGCAGCTTTATACACACAACCAAGTGTTTTACAAAATAATTATACCATTGTATACCAAATTAGAATTCCACAGAGTATGTATTCCAGATGGTTGATATTCTTGCCAATGCTGATTATTTCCCATATTTTTAAATAATACAGTTTTTAAAAAAGTTTATTCTGGTGGATATTCAGCTGTTTTATATAAGTGTTTAATTTGAATTTCTTTTATGACTAATATGATTGATCGCATTTTAATGTTCATGAACAATTTAAGTAGACTGTTACGAACTACCTATTACAAAAATTTGCCTGACTCTGTTGGATTTCTGTATTTTGGAAATTAGTTTCTTTTCAGATATATGAATTACATTGTTTTTCCTGTTCTGTAAGTTGCTTTTGACCTTAAGACAGATACTACTTTTTAAAAATATTTTAAACATTTTTGAACAAATATTCTTAATTTAAATGTGTCTGATTTATCAATTTCTCCTATGATCAGCACTTTTTGAGTATAATTTAAAAATAATTGTTTATATAAATATCATATTTTCCCATATTTTAACCTAAAAATTTTATTGATTTTTCATATTTAAATCACAATCTATCTGAACTTGTTTTTTGTGCATATGACGAGTTAGGAATAAGTTTTATTTATTTTTCTACGTGAATATGCTATTGACCTAACACAACTTATCAGAAAGACTATCCTTTATGCATTGCATGTCAGTGTCACAAATGTCAAATATAAGGACATGGTTAATGTAAGACTATTTCTAGACTATGTCCCAGGGTCTAGTTTTCTGTCATTGTGGCAACACTCATTGTATTAATTAGTATAGCTTTAGAGTAGGTCTCAGCAACAGGTAGTCCAAGTCTTGTAGACTATTCTTCTCAAGTCCTGTAGACTATTCTTCTCTGGGTATTTGTTCTTTATATTTTCATACAAATTATAGTATCAGCCTGTCAATTTCGACACCATCTTTCTTGTGATATGATTGGGATTACAATGAATATGTACACCTCAAAGGCAATAAAAAGGCATAAGTAAGTGCTGAAGGTAGTCTAAATAAGAGAGATACCTTCATAAAGATACTTACGAGTTTTCCTTTATAACATAACAGAGGTTTGGGCATAATTAATAAGAAAAGAAAGAACACCATGAAATGGAGAAGACCAGCCATGATCTTGAATAGTGGTTTTACGCCACAAGTAAAAATGGTCTGGAGACCTGAGATTGATATTAAGGAGGCTTGATTGAAAGAGATGGCTTATTGGTGCCTCACTGGAAGAGAAGATTATAATAGTGAAGGGCTGGTTGCAGGATCCCAGTGGCTGTGTAGGTAGCAACAGCAGAATGAATAATATCACAAATGAGGTTAGGCAAAGGTGATATGGATCATATGAGACTTCCAACATTTAAAACAAATCTGAATTTTATCACACCTTTTGCACTAAAGATTTTTATCTTAAAATTGTACTCCTTCTTTATTTTTATTTCTATTAAATAATCTGTCAGTTCCTCTAGCAAGACTATGTGTGCATAGAGCAGCTGGTACAGCTATCACAGATTTCTGGATTGCAATTATCTAAGTAATGTATAAATCCTATTATATACCACTTTTTGTGTGTATGAAAAAAATAAGTTCTGTTATTCTTACTGCTACATCCTTCGTGCTTAAAATAGTACTAATAAACATACAATAACTAGCAAATAAGAAGTAACATTTATTGAGAGCTTAAATCTTCAAATTACAAAAATTTTACTGTTTTAAAAAAAATTAATGTTTATTTATTTTTGAGAGAGAGAGAGGGCGAGCAGGGGAGGGGCAGAGAGAAAAGGATACACAGAATCAGAAATAGGCTCCAGGCTGGGAGCTGTCCGCACAGAGCCTGACGTGGGGCTCGAACCCACGAACTGGGAGATCATGACCTGAGCCAAAGTTGGATGCTTAACCAACTGAGCCACCCAAGTGCCCCCAAATTTTGTTAATATGATGTTGATGAATTTTGTTAATGTGACATTCAAGTATAATGCCATTTATATACTCTGTAGTCACACTGTTTCAAAGAGTGAAGCAATGAATGTAACTTAAATATTGCTTTTTAATGAAAATTAGCAAAAACAAGAAAAAAATTTATATTGCTATTACTACCTTTCTACTTTCCTGAAGGCTCATGCCATGTTTAAATTTGGTGTGTGTGAACTGAGTGTTAATAGGAATATTAACTCCTCTGAGCATATTCACACTGAATATGCTATAAGTTTTATCAATTATTTTCCTGTATAACTTTTTTTTAAAAATCATCATCGGCATTTTTAGTCATCTTTCTATTATACATACAATATCTCCACATCCTACTTGTTTCAGTAATTGAGCAGGCCATCCAGCAGTATGGGGAGCAGGTTGGGCAGTGTGGTTTGAAAGGTGTAAGAGAGGAAGGGGGATGGAATAAAAATGTTTTGCATTAGAGGAGAGAGCATTTGTACCCATATGGATGATGAAATTAGGAAGCCTTTTCATTGAACGATTACTGACCTGCAGAAGAGAAACAAATTGTGATACAATTGCAGCTTTCGCATTTGTAAAACCTCTTAATATCCAAACATTTTATGCCCACAGTAATCTTTTGAGTTATGAATACAAACGCTGTTATTCTTGAATTACTGCTATTCTCGAAGTAAGTTACATAGAAACAAAAGACAAGTAGTAAAATATGGAAAGAACAAAGGTTGCAAGAAAAGAAAAGAAAGGAGGAGAGCCAAGAAATACTGACTCTGCATTTTAGATAGATGTTATTACCTCTGCTTTTTCTGCTACTCTCACATAGTGACTACATGAACCCAGGGATTAGACACAGGAGAAATTATGGCTAGAGTTCTTCTAGTTTAACAGTTAGCAGATCTATATCATGTTTCCATTTTTAATCTCTAGTATTAATTCTAGCCATTATTAGCCCCTCTCTCATGAAAATAGTTTGATTATAATTGCAATAAATCCTTCTGAAAGATAATTTATTTATGCTACATATTTTGTAGAGTTTACAAATTCTTTCATAGGCTGAAAGTTTTAATAGGACCCTAAGTTTAAGTACATTTTAGAGAAAAAAAGAAAAAGCATGGCTGAAATATTTGAAAATAACCTTTTAAAAACAGTTCTCAGTGAAGCAAAGATTCATATAGTCTACATATATCTGTATTCACGAGAAAACTTTGTTTTCTGTGAGTAATGAAGACATAATACACTGGTCACCAAACTTGGGAGATATCTATGCAGGAAAATCAACTCATGGCTGCCTGAGAAAACCAATGCATTTCTTTGGTACAGTTTTTTAAGTTATTCATGGATAATCTGAAATCCACTAAAACGTCTTAATTTCAAATGATACTAGGGTTTTATTGCCTCCTAAATATACCCCTGGAATCAATATTAGCAGTTGTTTTTTTTTTTTCAACGTTTATTTATTTTTGGGACAGAGAGAGACAGAGCATGAATGGGGGAGGGGCAGAGAGAGAGGGAGACACAGAATCGGAAACAAGCTCCAGGCTCTGAGCCATCAGCCCAGAGCCCGACGCGGGGCTCGAACTCACGGACCGCAAGATCGTGACCTGGCTGAAGTCGGACGCTCAACCGACTGCGCCACCCAGGCGCCCCAGTTAGCAGTTGTTTTTAATGATTACATGAGAAATTAGCTTTAATTAAATTGTATTTTTAAAATAGTTTATTAAAGGTGTCGGTAATAAGAATGGATTCAGAAACTGGGTTTAAAAAGCTCCTTTGAACTCTCTGTGTTGGAAAACTTTGGCAAGCTGGAGATAATATTTTGTAATAAGCATATTTTGGGGGACAGAATTTCTCCCAGGGGAAAAAAAAAAGAGCAACAGCCAAGAACAACAAGAATCTCATGCAAATAAATGTATTTGCAGAGACACTTCACATTTAAATTAAAAAAAAAAGCACCTTGGGGCACAATTAAGCTGCAAATATCATAATAGTGATGGCAAAGATATTTTATTTTCCTCACTATCCTTTCATTTGATTAAAATATTCAAACTTTAGACTCACATATTTCTTCAGGCATTAGATAACTATTCTGTAAGAAGCACTGACCCCTTTATATTCTTCAGATGGTGATGTTTCTCAACAAGTAAGGCTGCAAAGACATACCTCCTCATTCGCATAACAAAATCCGTAATCATGCACCTTGGAGGATCTTGCTTTCCAATTCTCTTCTCCCCTATAAACAGGCTAGAATAGACTATGTTTGATACATAGCACATCAGAGCAAATGCTAAGTTTCTTTTTTTTTAGGTGATTACTTTTTTAATTTATCATCTTAAAGATGGCTAAAAAATCTAAAAATACGTAGCAAAGATGGTTACAAAATCTAAAAACACACAGCATAATAGTATTGCATATATGCCTAATTTATTAAGATTTCATTCTTCTTTTATGTAGTTATCCATTCGTTCAACCATTATTTATGGGAAATCCCTTCATGAGATAGGAATTAATAGGCTCAGAAAAGTCAAAGATACACAATCCCTGAAGTCTCACTACCTAGAAAGTAAAATAACGAACACAGTAAAGTATTTTGGTGTAGTGGTAACACTGTACCAACGTAGTGATGTTAGTTTTGTTTTTTTTTTTTTTTAATGTTTATTTATTTATTTTGAGAATGGGGGGAAGGGGCTGAGAGAGAGGGAGAATCCCAAGCAGGCTCTACTTTGTCAGCACAGAGCCTAATACAGGGCTTGATTTCAGGAACCAGGAGATCCTGACCTGAGCCGAAATTACGAGTTGGATGCTGAATCGCCTGAGCCACACAGGTGCCCTTAGTTTTGCTTTTTATATTATCATTTAAATATATATAACAAGTAAAGCACAGGAGGATCTCAGGTTTATTGATCAGAAGTTGGATGCCTTTTTAACTACTCTTTCCCAGTAGTCAACATCAAAATATTCATTAAATCCTTCAAGCATTTGTCTTCGTTTGTTTGACAACAATACAACATTGCATAGAGTTGGGTGGTTTACATTTAATGAAAATTTATTTTTCACAATTGCAACAGCTGGGAAATCCAAGATGAAGGTACCAGCAGGTTGGTTCAGAGACAATGGTCCTCTTGCTATGTCCTCAGAGAGCAGAAGGGGAAAGAGAGTTCCCTGGGGTCTCTTTAATAAGGTCCCAAATCCCACCAAGGAGGGCTGTATCCTCAATGATTTAATCACCTCCCAAGGTTCTACCTCCTAATACTATCACCTTTTGGAGTAGGATTTCACATATGAATTTTGCGGGGGGGTATAAAAATTCAATCCCTCGTAGCCTTGCTAATATTTCCTTTTTCCATTCATATTTTTGTCACCTCAATCTCTCAACTGTATTTATTTCAGTAATTTTTCTATATTCCTTTTAGTTGCTTTTTGCTCTGTCCAATTTCTACTCAACTTTACAAATGGAGTTGCCTTGCTTTAAAAAAATGTTCTATTTTTATTTATTTTGAAAGGGAGAATATGTGAGCAGGGGATGGGCAGAGAGAGAAGGAGAGAGAATCCCAAGCAGGCTCCATGCTGACAATGCAGAACCTGACGTAGGGCTTGATAACACCAACTGAGAGATCATGACCTGTGTGGAAACCAAGAGTTCGATGCTTAACCAACTGAGCCATTCAGGCACCCCTGGAGTTACCTTTTCAAAAGAATGATTTCTAATAGAAATTATGCGATGATATAAATGTTTTATATCTGCACTGCCCAATATGGTAGCCACCAGGCATATACTGCTCTGGAACACGTACAGTGCTGCTATTACAACGGAGAACCTAATTTTAAATTTTAATCAATTTAAACTAGCTAACATATTAAATAGCACAATTCTAGAGCAAAAATGTGATTCCTTACATGCTAATAAACTGTGAATTCAAATTATTCAACATGAATACAAATCAATATCAATGATGGCCTTTGGTTATATATTCCCCTAATATCTACTTTTTTCCCCTCATTCCACACAATGAAGTTCCAGCCAGACTTAACGCTGTTTCCTGAATACACTATACACTTTTCTGTACTCGATAATCTACATGTCATTTTGTCTGCTTGGAATGTTTCCCCTTCATTCACAAAGGACCAGGAGCCAGACAGTGGATTCTGCACAGTATAATAATTTCAGTGAATTGTAAAGATGGGAAGAAAGTCACTACATTAGTTTTCTCTTGGTTGGAAGCCAGCCACAGGTTCTGGCTGCACTCAAGGAGAGGGATTCTACTAAGGTGACAGCCCGTGAGTCAGAAGGGTCAGAAATAAAGATGTGACTTGTTAGTAGTCCCCTTAGTTCACCTTAAGTCACATTCTGCCTTCTGGCCCCCAATGTTTCCTAATCAAACGCAAAATACATTCACCTCACGTCAAAGTCTCCAAAGGCTCATCCTATTTCGCATTAGTACAAAGTTCAACATTCGGTCATCCAACTCGGGGTCCAGGTACAGATGAGGCTCTTGTTTGTAATCTTAAACCCGGCTTCCGAGGCCCAACCTCACTGTATCGCTGGACGTGTAAAACTAAACAGACGAATTTATCTACCGCAAACACACCCAACATACCATGGTGGCACAAGAGTGGGACTCCAGCTAGAGACATTCCAGTTCCAAAAGGAAGGAAAAGGTGGGAGTCCCTGATCCTGGCAGTTTTGAAATACAGCTGGACTGACTGTAGTTGGAATTTCTTGACCAGGTTTCAGTACCTGAAAAATCTTCCATGGCTCTCTGCTGTGCTCTCAGTGGTTTTGGTTCCATCTGTTGAGTAATTCTTCCTATCAATATGGAAGTTAACACACGTGGGTATCTTAGCTGTATTAGCTGATCTCCTACCATTAGATTGTTGGAGATCTTGCAATTTACTTTTTTTTTTAATTGTGCGTTTTCTGTCCATTTTGGTCCATGTTGGTGATGTTTCTGCTGAAACGATTTTTAAGGAAGTGTGTGGGCCTTCTGTAGATTTCACTGGTTTTCCCTACATTGCACAGAAAACACACACACACACACACACACACACACACACAAAACCCCACATGATCACAGATCCTTCTGAGATAATGCTTTCTGTATCTTGGCCTCTTGCTAAGATGAATGAGGAGCAATGTCCTTAAGCTTCCTGGAGACTGACTTGATTGAGACCTGCAAGCCACACTCCTAATCTCTTGAAAAGACATTTGTGTAATAGCATTCTATTTCCTTTTTATCCTTCTGAAGCTTTGGTAAAAGGTGGAATAGTCATATAAGCTTACTGTCAGTCTTGACTCTAGAGCCTGTTTTCCAGTGAATCTTAATTCTAATGTCTTTTGGTGTCTGTTCTAGAAGGGCTGACAATTCTCAAAATCATCGAGTTCTGGTTATTATTACTTTTGGTTTAGCAATCCTTCCTTCCATTGATTTCTCATTTCTGGAATTTCACTGTAAGCAGCAAGAAAAAATCAAGCCCAACCTTCAGTGCTCTGTTTGGAAATCTCTTCATTGCACGACCAAATTCCTTACTTCCAAGTTCTCCTTTCCACATGTAGGCAACATTTGGTTAAAGGCTCTGCCATTACATCATAAGAATATCTTTTCATACAGATTCTGATAACATACTCCTCACTTCCTTCTAAGCTCTCACCAGCAGCAATTTAATATCTGAATTTCAACAGTCTGTTCATGTGATTTACACTTTATCATGCTCCTCAAAATTATTACAACCTCAGCCCACTTCCTAGTTCCAAAACTGCCTCCACATTTCAGACATCTGTTCAGCAGCACCCCACTCTCCTGTATCAATATCTGTATTAGTTTTTATATAGATTAGAAACAAGTCCCAAGTTTCACCTACACTGAAGGTTTTGACTCATTGGGAGTCACTTTAAGGAGCTTCCACCATGCCATATTCCTGTTTGTACAAATGCCATTTGAACACGTGCTAGTAGGAATACGTTTGAGGAATAGATAATGTTAAGACATTACACTGTAATGTCATATGATGTTTTACATGCATTTTTTTTATCTAAGGACATGAACAATGAGGAGAAATTATACCAGTGAGTTTGCTGGAGCAGTTGATGCATAAACTAAGGATTATATAAACTCTGATATGCTTTGAAATGTGTCATGGTGAACGGTCAACTAGATGTTAATATATGATAAACTGTTTACCCTGATGGAAAAGACAGTGGTCTTTTATTCTCATAAACCTTAACAAATATTGCTTTTTTCTGTACAACAAAATAAAAATAAAGGAAATATTAGTATTTATATGTAAATGTAGAGTATGCCAAAAAATGTTCTATAAGGATAAGATACTCTGAATCAAAATCAGTTATGTAAACATTTTTAGAGTGGCCAATCACTGTGCTAGGGAAAACAGGTGATTAAGTTTTTGTATTGTCTTATAGGAGACAATAGTCAAATCAAAGAGATATGAAAAAATAAAATGTCACACGTCAGACATAAAGAGGGTAAAGAAAAGACACATTGGGCATGGAAGATCACATAGAAAGCAAAATAGATTATTTCTCTTCTATGAAGAAATATGTGTAGAAAATAAAACTGCCTGATACAATCAGGACCCATAGGAACTGCATGAGAACTTGGGTGAAGCAATTTTACAAAGTTAATAAACTACCAAGTCACTTATTTATGAATTCTGTGAGAGCACTTGACAGGGATGCAATTCCGGATTATATAACTGCTAGGTAATTGATTCATACAAATCCTTCTAGAATAGCCCATCTCTTCCACTCTTTAAATGAATCAATACCAAGAGCAAGCATATCTTAAATCCTTACCAACTGTCCTCTTATTTGTCTAATAATCCAACAGCATTTTGTCTGGTTGTAAGGGAATATAGAATCTACTGCAGTTTGCATTAAGACAGAGAAAATGAGGAAGAAAAAAACTAGGAGAGCACCCTGGTTGTTGAGAACCAGGAAATTGATGCTAAAATGGAAGTTTAAGTACATCCAAGTCTAAAAGAATTATATTGTAAACACCACTGCCAATGTTTCTTTAGCATTAATAAAATGCTAGACAATTCAATTTTTTTTGTATATAATCTCACTTTAATCTCACAGTTTTGTTACATAAATGTTATTTTCATTTTCCCTATTTTACAGGTGAAGAAATAAAAAAATACAGAGGTTAAATAATTTGCTAAAGGTTGTACATCAGGTAAAGGATGAACAGGCTTTGACTCTAGCAATTAGACTCTAAGTTACTCAGGGCTCATTGCAGAGTATATTTTCTAAGTGTGGACCAAGTTTAATTGAACTCTTTATTCTATCTTTGGAAGACAGCCTAGAATTTCATCTAAAATCAAGGTATGCCTGGATCTCAGTAGTAGATGTCTTTGGCTGAAAGCAAACACAGGAAAATAGTAGAGCTTATTAGAACTATTAGTCTGAAATGAATTCCTTAGCAATTATCGAGTCCCATCCCATAATCTTAACTCAGGGGGAAAAACTATGATCATAATGATTACTTGATAAAGGATTAACATTTTTACAAAGTATGAAAATACATTTGTTTGGTATACATATTTGAAATGAAAGTTATTTGTATTCTAAAGGGTTATAAACTATTTTTGGACACTGAGAATCCACATAAACTACATACCTGTATTTTTTAGGAATACTGTTTAAGTCTTAAGTCTCCTAGTGTTATAAGTGGTAAATACTTAAGGCAACAGCAATCATGTGAAACAAACATTGAAGTTTCTGGAAAAAAAAAGAAATCTGTTTTCACAGAAAAGTTAAACTATAACCACATAATCTCTCAGATTAAAATATATTTTCTATTATTTAACAAATAATAGAATTATTTGTTAGATTTTTAATTTTTTGTCTTAAAATTCAAGGATAATTATTTTTATATTGTTATGCATTTATTCATTCATTTGGGAAAATTTAGGAAACACCTATAACCCAAAGATTTACCTGATTTTAATCTGTATTATTCAGTCGTACAATTATTCTTACACTGAAAAAAGAATCTGCATTTAGTCTACCTACCAGGTTTGTGTTTATATTCATGTACTGGGTGCTTCAAACCTAATAGAAAATTGGTAATGAGTGTCATGCAAAATATTTATAGGACATAAATATATGTCCTATACGTTTTTCATACTCTAAAACTTCTTTAATTTTGAGACATAAAAAAAAATTTTGTGTATTATTTTCTTGTAGACATACATTCT
Organism: Lynx rufus; assembly: GCF_022079265.1. NCBI lineage: Eukaryota > Metazoa > Chordata > Mammalia > Carnivora > Felidae > Lynx > Lynx rufus. The sequence continues at coordinate 137,991,212 of NW_025814867.1, forward strand.
TTTTTAATAAATGCTAACAATTAAAATGAAAGCTCCCCAACAATATGCTAAGTTCTTTAAAAAAATTCTTTTCAATTTATGGATTAAAAATTCAATTTATGGATTAAATTCAATTTATGTCTATATTAGCAATTTAGTCAGATATATTATATGCCCATATTTGACAAATATATATGAATAGAGGGCTTACAATGAGTTATTTTGTCCCATGGTGTTAGCATTTACATTTACACCAACTTTGATTACTTCCTTTGCATGATTTGTCAATGTCATCAGTTCAATAGATTTTATATTGAAAATCATTTTATATTTTTTACACAATTATTTGTAGAATTAACAAAATGTGAAAAAATCATATTGAATAATTTCAATATACAACATTTCATAAGTTTTCAAATAAATACAAACATTGAGAAGTATATTAAGATCTGACATATCTCTAATTCCCCAGAAAACATATTTTCCTCTTCTGAAATGTGAAAGGAGAAAATTTGTTGGGAGGTGGTCTCAGGAATAACCACCACAACATCAGGCAGAGGAAGAATGTGAATTATTAAAATTCTATGGGAAGATTCTATGGGGCTGGGAAGGACATTCAAAGCTAGTCCAACTGATGCAAGGAGATTGGGACTTTGAATCCCCATGCTTTGTCCAATCCTTGGATGAAGGCAATCATTAGACATTCAATCCTTGTACAGCAACCTTGTATGAGGAAGTTTCATGCAGCTGATAGAAATTATAGAAGGGTTCAGCTCATCAGCAGGCAACATTCTCAACAAGTAGAATGAGCTCCTCTATTATACAGAGGTATCTAGACAGCACACTATTGTAGACCACCACATGTGCTGCTCAGAAATTCTAGCTGCATGTGTTGAAGTCAACATTTTGTGGAATTGTTTATTTCAATGTCTGGTCAATGTCTTTATTGGAGAATGTCACAAGAGGAAAATGAATGGAATAACACTTCTGCCGCTGAATTTTGTCTTAAGCTCATGACTGCTACTTCCTCTCTGAAGTTACCTTCCTCCTTCGCTACTATCACTGTTGTTATTAAACGCTGAACAGGAGAGATGATCTAGATTATCATCCTTGAATATTGTGAGCACCTGGGCACCATGTGCTTCTCAAGCTATATGCTGCTGTACCACTCCATTGGCTATCAAGACTCAACAGGTGACTAAGGAGATACATCATCAGATCACCTCAGTACTAACTGTATTATTCTATGCCTCCATGATATAACAAAAAAGTTAACTTCTTCTTAATAAGGCAAATTGCCCCTTCAAGGGTTTTGTGATTTATTTTCTTGATCACTTCCCACCTTGACATACGAAGGTGCAAGTTACCAGTCAGTAAGTGTACCACATAGTTTAATGGGAATGTCCTTAATGGAAGTGATCCACTATTGGAAACCAAGGTATCTAAGATACAAAAACCTAAAATTTTAGATTTGGGATATATTTATTCTCCAAGAGCATCATCAGGGATAGTGATAAATTGACTCATTCATACATCTACTCCTTGTTTTTCTGACCCATTTACTCAGTCTATTGAGTACAGAGCACCATGCTTATTGATTTAGGCTGTGAGATTCTTTCTGGAAGAGGGCACCTCATCATGTAGTGTATTACTTTTATGATGGTTCCTCAGATATGCTCTTAACAGGCATTTCCATCTCCATTACAGACCAGCAATCTCTTAGTAGCATGGCATGTGATAAAATTGGGAGATCCAGTTCTGTCCTAATAAATGTATATCCATTGATACTTTGTTGTGGGAGAAAGTCCTGGTTTGTAGCATTTGTCAGTTTCCACATTATACATCCTCCCACCATGGCAATTTCAAGCTACCAAAGTAACATCAATTAGCTTGCAATTTTCCTTAACTTTCAAGTATTCACTCTGTAATGAGGGAGCCTGGGCCAGTTTCACATACCATTGAATGGATCCCAACAGTATGTGCCCACTTCTACACTCCTTTTTCTGTCAGTTGTGTCTCTCGTCCAATGCAATATTATGCAGGATGTTGTGTCAATAAATAAACACTGTATACCCATGGAGAGTGGTACGGGCTTAAGTCTCGGGTCAGGAAAGGCAAATCTATTCCTGAATATATGTCAATTTTAAGCATGAAGAATCACTGCCATTTCTTGCTGAATGCTATTCTAGTTGAATATTTCAGTGATCCAAAGTAGCTGGTTAATCTCTTTGAGGAATGGTGTCCTATAAGGATCTCAGGAATAGTGACTATCAATGACCAGTTTGACATCCATCAGTGGTAGTAGCTAGAGCAACCTTGCTAAGTAAAACCCAGGCTGTTGTCCTCATGCAGAACCTCCATTATTAACGTCTATTTTCTTTAAAGATAAGTCCTGGGTGCCTTACTGTATCAGTCAATGTCCAGCTGACACCCCTTTGCCTATTTTATTATTTAGTGACTCTTCCATTTAGGAAGCTAAGTTTTTGTTAAAAGGCAATAAAACATTTTTACATTTTGTTCCCACATGCATAGGTTCATCCACATGCTTCTTATACAGATATTCTTGTCTCTGGTAGTTTTTTATCTTTGTGCTTCCATGCCTTTAGTAATCCAAGAATTGCATTCAAGATTGCCCAAGTTTGTATATATGTTAAGCTTGGCCCACTTTTTTTAATCACAGAAGCTCTGTCCATTGGAGGTTTTGCCCCCAGTGTTACCTTACAAGGCCACCTGGGCTTGTGCCCACACATTGTTCAACATATCCATGAGCAAGTTTGACTTTTATCCTTCTCTCTTGGTTATAAAACTCAACAAATCTCTCTGAACCCCATTAACTATCACCACGGCAGCTTTAGATATGAGCTAAAGGAGACATAGTGGGCAGGACTGTAGATGATATCGTGGTCTGAACAATCTGCTTGAACAGCTTAATTGTAAAATCTAGCCAACTGATGCCATGTTAACGTGGGTTATCACTGGGCCAGCCCAATATGTGACTTGGTGGGACTGACCCTACCCAAGTGATGAGAAGTTCCTGCTAATGGTCACTTATATGCCATTGTCAGATGTTCTATCTCTACCAGGACACTGTAGCACTACTGAAACGATACATAAGTCTCTGTTGCAGATGACATGACCTTCTTTCAGAACTAAGGATCTACATTATAAAGATGACATTAAGGTTTTCTATAAACGTTGCACAGGATATTTTCTCACCACAGATAACTAACTCAAAGATCATATGATTCCCTGGACCCTATGATTTCCATGGCCTGAAATACAGAGCCATGTGCATCATACCATGGACCCTCTGCAGAGGGTTTCTTGCTCTGGGTCCCAACAAATCTGATAACCTTCTTCATGACTCAATAAATACATCTAAAGAGTACTCTGAAATGTGGAATATGCTATCTCCAGAACCTAATAAGGCCTATGAGATGTCGTGAGTCTCTTCTTAGGAGAGAAGTTCTGCAATGCAAGTATTTTCTTTTTACTCTGCAAGAAATAAACCAGCATCCCCCTGATAATTGAATTCTTAAAAATTTAAGCGATGTATTGGACATCTGAATATTTATAAGGTTATCTCCAAGCTTTAGGGCAACATGCATCTTACCAAGGCCTCTGAGGTGTTTGCCATATCTTGCTTTTCTGGTCCAATTATAATGATGTCAAAAATAGAATGTACCAATATGATGTGTTGTGGAATATCCAGATGGTTCAGATTCCCTTGGAGTATTTTATGAACGAAGCCAGGAAAATTATCATAGCCTTTGGGTAAAGCCGTTAACATGTATTTTTGTCCATCACATGTGAATGGGACACGTGTACTCATCCTCCTTGATAGGAATAAGAAAAAATGCTTTTGGTAGATTGAGGACCATATACCATGTTCTGAGGCTATTTAATCTGGACTAGCAAAGATGACACATTGACTCTACAGCTGCAACAGGGTTCACGTTTGCCACTGCTAAGTTAAATGGCAATATTGTGGGGACAATCATTCTTGCATGTTTAGATTAGTTACACTTATGTCTGGCATTCTCCTGGCTCATGTAATAGCTTTCTACTTACTCTCTTGGCCAGGTAGGGGAGAGGTAGTTTCACTGCCTGCCCTTCACCATCTCTACTAAAATATCTCTCAATAGACTTCAAAATTACGTATCTGTCAATTTTCAAGCCTGTTCATTGAACCCAGACATTTTATGTATGTCTATGTGTATTTGAGTGTGTGTATATGTCTATGTGTATCTGTGTGTGTGTGTGTGTGGTGTGTGTGCATGTGCGTGTGATGAATACTGGATTCATGTATAACCTGACACTGTATGCCCCACCTTTAAACGCTGCTGTGATAACAGTACCAGCATGTCAGTATCAGGGACTATTTACATCCTAACAGTCATTGAAAGATTTTGTTTTCAAGTGGATTAAATGACTCAGAATACTTTGGAGGAATACTTTGGAGGACACCTGACAAAATTATTGCAGGATACGTTTGCCTTTGTGTTGCTAAGGTCGTTTCTCATGAGGATTTGGCCTTTCATTTAGAAGCTGGACATTGATTCAACCTGAGCACCTGAGCAAGGGGTCATGACGTTTTATCAGAGTTGCTTCCGTAGGCTCCTGATGATTCGTTCTTAATTTCTTTTGTTTGCATAGATTGAGCAATAGGCTGTTGGTTACCAACTTGTCTTGATCCTCAGATTACTAATGAATAACCATCCCCATTGCTCTCTGTGGTTGTGCCCACCCTCCTGTTTGCCACTTGTTGTACCCTCCTATGGTAATAATGTGTCTACCTTTTCATTCACACGTAACTATCAATATGTAACCTCTATTATTTCAGGATTTAACGTCTCTTTTATCTCAGGGATTCCAGTTATGTAATAGTGTCTCCAATCGTTGTGGCCTCCAAAGGACAGCCAACATTGAGCTTTAATTTTTTTAACGCTTATTTATTTATTTTGAAGGACACAGAGAGTGGGGGAGGGACAGTGAAAAGAGGCAGTCAGAAGATCCAAAGTGGGCTCTGTGCTGACAGCAGAGAGCCCAATGTGGGACTTGAACTTGTGAATGGGTAATAATAACACCTCATGTTAAACCTACATTTTGTGTTTGGAAAATCACTGAGTACGCAATACCTAGAGAATGTCATATAAGATTACCCTTTAGACTAAACTGGTGAAAAGTGTGCTTGTTATATTTAAGATATATAGATTATACACACACATATTTCATATGTATATTTCATATATATGTGTATATTTACATACACACACACACACACACACACACACACACACACAGGAATAGACCTTGAGGGAGATCAAGAGCAATGGTAAGAACTTTAATTTTATATTACATGAGGTATAAAGTGATTCTAGAGTTTTGATAGGATGACTGACACCACCTTTCTTTTTTTTTTTAATTTTTTTTTCAACGTTTATTTTTGGGACAGAGAGAGACACAGAATGAATGGGGGAGGGACAGAGAGAGAGGGAGACACAGAATCGGAAACAGGCTCCAGGCTCTGAGCCATCAGCCCAGAGCCTGATGCGGGGCTCGAACTCCCGGACCGCGAGATCGTGACCTGGCTGAAGTCGGACGCTTAACCGACTGTGCCACCCAGGCGCCCCGACACCACCTTTCTTAAAATAATCTGTCTCCTGTTTTGAAATTATACTTAGGAAGTGAAGGGTAGAAGCACCGAGTTCAGTTAAGAACCTATGGCAGAAATCAAATGGAGAAATGATGTTGGTTATAACTTGAACAGTAGCATTAGATTTTGTGGTTAACGGTCAACAATGATGTATTTGCAAGCAGAACGGGTGGAATTTGCTGAGCGATTGAATATGTCCACCAAGAACAAGTGAGTATCCAAGGAAAATGATAATGTTTTGGAATGAGGAATGCAAACTGAAGTTGCCCTTGATATAACAGGAAAGAATATGGGGCGGTTTAAGGAGAGAGTAGTAGTTTGTTTCTGGACAACTTAAGTTAAACCATCTTCTAGATACATGATTAGTGACAATCAGTCCGTTGTTTTTAGACATATATGATTGGGGCAAGGATTTAAAACTGAAAACATAATTTTGGATATCACTCACATATTGATGTTATTTAAAGCAAAAGGGTAGGGGCGCCTGGGTGGCTCAGTTAGTTAAGCGACCAACTTCCACTTGGGTCATGATCTTGCAGCTCGTGAGTTCGAGCTCCCCGTCGGGCTCTGTGCTGACAGCTCGGAGCCTGGAGCCTGCTTCCGATCCTGTGTCTCCCTCTCTGCCCCTCCCCTGCTCATGCTCTGTCTCTCTCAAAAATAAATAAACGTTAAAAAATTATAAAAATAAAGAAAAAAGGGTAAATGAGAGCACAAAGTATGTGTGATGAGAAATAGACCCAAGAAATGAGAAGTGTTCCCAAGACGTCAGTGGCTTTTCTGGGGAATAAGAAAGGATGTACTGATTGAAGGAAATTCAAACTTGTTTTAAATATTTTTCAAGAACAGTATATTTAGCTGTCATTTGCAAATTAAAAAAAAACACTTTCTCTCTTTCGAGTGAACAGAGGAGTAGATATGAAATGATAACGAATATTTCACCTAGTAGGTATTAGAGCAGACCTTCCAAAACACAAATTAACACGTCCATTCCCAGGTGTGCCTCACACTATTATTTTGTTCAGTTGATCTTATACCCATAGCCATGGTCAACGTGTGAGCAGGATATCCCAACTGAACTAAAGCTTCCAGCTCATCTTAAGCACTTACATTATTTGACATACATTTAATATATTTTCTTAGAACTCTTTTGGGCCTCAACAATATTAGCAAGAAAAAATAGCATAAGTCACCATGAGTTTTAAAACATAAAGCCGTGATAAAGAAAACAGATGTGAGAAACACATGTGCATGGTAATAGGTAAAGATTGCTATACACGCAAATGAATAAATAAAAATGTATATAGATTATCCTACATCCGAAGTGTATCTGGTTACCAACCTTCCTAATTGTTAAAGACACAAAGAAATATTTATTGAATACTTACTACAAGCTGTTGCAAATATCGTTGGTGATTTTTTTTTCTTTTGGATCACAGATGTCTGAGGCACATTTTCTGCCTTCAAAAGACCTCCAGTTCATAAAGAACTAACAATATCCATACCCTGAATATAACGATAAGAATAGTTAAGGGTCTATGTGACTATAAATAAAATGTTTCATATATTGGAACTGCTCACATTAGGTATACATGAAAAAGGAGAAAATCTTGTCCCTGCTCAAAGATGTGTGAATACGCTGAAGTAATTTTATTCCTATTACTCATATGCTTTATATTGGAGTGTTACTTGAGAGAAACGACTAAAAGCATTGAGCCATCAGTTGAACACATGGGTAATGCTTTATTTGAGGTCCCAAGATCAAGGCCAGGGGCAAAGGCGCTACCAGAACTCCACAGAGCGGTTATGTGTGTACCTACCACCAGTGACGGACTAGCACAGTGGGGTTCATCTGCAGTTTTCCTTCTGGGAGAAATCCCAAAGGGGCCTCGACAAAGTCGTAACCACTGTGTAAGCTGGACCTACATCTTCCCTTTCTGGTGGGTTCAAAGAAATCTCTATAATCGGTTCCTCAAAATTGGAAGTGAGCTCACTCTGAGAAAATTGACAAATGTTTGCTTACCTGCTGGGCGGAAAAATTGAAAAATATCAACCTAAGGACATATTTGTTTTGATCTTGTATTGTGCTTGGTGATTACACAGCAACCGGAAACTGGCTATATGGCAAGAAATCAGGAGGTGGCCGCATACACAGAGGAACTCAGTGCTGGAAAACAGATATTTCTGGCTGCCAAAAGTTCCCTGCTCACCACAAAGCTGGGTGACTCCAGGATATTTATATACTCTGCAGTTGCATCATGGTTTATGGCTCCAATACCGGGGAGAATCTTCACATGGCTGAGAGTATTTCAGAGATTCAGATAGGACCTAGATAAAAGAGGACATCTTTTGATTTAATTCATTGTAAATTTGGGTTTAAGCAACAAACTTTTACTGCAAAGATGTTTGGGAGGAATAAAGGAGATTTCGGGGGGGGGCGGGGAGGGACTAGTATTATAAGCCTATTAAGTCATGTTGCTTCGAGTAGACTAGGAACCTCCATGTTTATCAAAAACCTCTTTTCATGTGTCAGGAAAGGTCAGATATTTCTGTTTAAATATATCATAGTTCAGTTCAGTTGAATGGTGACGTATTCAAAAACAGGAGAAACCTCTCTAAAGATGTTTAGAAAACACAAAACCCCATTGACTTTAAAGGTGTTTGCAGAGCAAGAAGTTACACGTCTGAAGTACACCACAGAGGGTTTCCAATGGAGTTGGAAACAGTTTTCGTGGGTCCAGCCGGGAAAATAAATATAATTCAAAAGGGGCAGAGGTTTCACGCGGTAGGGCGGAAATGAGTCCATCAAGATTCAATGGCAGGCGATTGGAAGAAGCACAGAAGATACAACGAGGTCTGTAGGCTTTCCTCCACCTACGAGGAGTGTCCCATTCAGCAGTCATAATGAGGCGCTGACACTTAAGAAGGTGCCAGAATATAAATCCCATGTGGGCAGCGAGCTTTATAGGATGCGGTCTTTGCTCCATCAGCAGTAGCCAAAAGAGGGTGTGGCCTACCTGGTGCTCAGTACCTATTTATAGGCTTGAATGAATGAGTGAAGCTGGGGATATGGGACTTTTATGGAAGCCAAAACAAGATAAAACAAAATAAAAACACATAAGAAGCAGAAAAGAAACAGTTTGTAACAACGTAAAAAGCCACACTCCCTTGAAAATGAATTAAAAATAAATAGCAAGTTGATGGGGCGCCTGGGTGGCTCAGTCGGTTGAGGGTCCGACTTCGGCTCAGGTCAGGATCTCAAGGCTGGTGGGTTCGAGCCCCGCGTCGGGCTCTGTGCTGATGGCTCGGAGCCTGGAGCCTGCTTCGGATCCTGTGTTTTCCTCTGTCTCTGCCCCTAACCCACTCGCATTCTGTCTCTGTCTCTCTCAAAAATAAATAAACATTAAAAAGAAAAAAATTAAAAACAAATCAATAAATACCAAGTTGAGTCTGAGGAGACATTAGACAAGACACCTCATAGGTGTTTGAGGTGACTTTAAATTTTTTTTTTCAACGTTTATTTATTTTTGGGACAGAGAGAGACAGAGCATGAACGGGGGAGGGGCAGAGAGAGAGGGAGACACAGAATCGGAAACAGGCTCCAGGCTCTAAGCCATCAGCCCAGAGCCCGACGGGGGGCTCGAACTCACGGACCGCGAGATCGGAGGTGACTTTAAACCCCCAGGATCCTCTTCCTTGACACAGACACAGTTCACCATTTCCCTGGACACCTTTACCTGCCTCAGTGCATCCCGTTGCATCCACCTGTCTCTTTTGGACAATACCTAAAAACTCACAATTTCATTTTCCTCTTAAATCCTGTTGTGTATTCCAGCCACTTAAAGAGGAGTTAACTTTCTAGCCAGTTAGATAAACCCATTATCACTATATTGATATCACTGCCACTGAACAAATATACTTGGCTCACTCTCCCTGGTGTGTGTGTGTGTGTGTGTGTGTGTGTGTGTGTAGATACACCAACTGGCTAGCTGATAGATGGATTATGTGATCGATCGATTAATAGATAGGTACACAGATACACACATACCTAGAGAGCTGGTAAATATAGATATATAGGTAGCTTCAGATATTTGGAGGTCTTTAATAAATCAAAATGAGTGGTACAGACACGTCTGGTGTTTTATAAGGTTGTTTATGAGTTATATTAAGAGGTGGTCTTTGGGGCACCTAGGTGGCTCATTAAGTGTCTGACTTTGGCTTAGGTAATGATCTCATGGTTTGTGGTTCAAATTCTGCATCGGGTCCACACTGACAGTGTGGAGCCTTCTTGGAATTCTCTCTTTCCCTTTTTCTCTCTTTACCTACCCCACTCGTGCTTTCTGTATCTTAAACGGAATAAACTTAAAAAAAAAGACATGGTCTTCTAGTTACTCTCAAATCATATTAAACCCAAGTCATATCCACAGTTTCTTATTAAGAAAAAAATAAAGTGATGTTACATTAAGAGTGATGGTGACAAAAACTCCAGATTCTCTTGAGATCATTTTCACTCTGCATAAAACAAACCTGGGACAACCCATACTTGAAATGTCATGTTCTAGATCATATGAAGATTCAAATATTCTTTCTATAATAGGCATTATGAATTTACACTGGACATTTTTTTAGGGAATCATTCATTTACTATGTATTATAACCATTGACGATTCATCCATATAAATTTCATCATTCATTTTTATGATAACAGAATGTCATCGGGTTCTGTCTGCACTTTTGATTTGTTCTGCAATACAAAGAGAATGGCCTTACTTACTGTTTTACTCTGTCTTGACAATGAGTTATGGACCTTTTCTAGGTATTTTATCATTACTGATCATAAAAATGCATTAATTGCCAAAGTCTTAAATATCTCTATTTTTTGTAACGAATTACACATAGATCATCCTGGTACAATTCCATAGCTGAAGAAGAATGTGTAAATCACCTACATCCTTCTTATTCTCACCAGTTGATTTGACCAATGAAGACCAAGTTCTACAGAGGTCAAATGATTTAACAAAGGCTGAACAGTTGAGGAGGCTTTGTGTGAGGATTATGACAGACATATGTCTTCTAAATTTCGATCCGTGTCTTATCAGCCTCAGTAATGGTTTTCAAACTTTTCTGAAACTACCAGAAAGAGAAATTATTAGGATCAGGATTCTGGAATTTCTGAGCATTCTGGTACTAGTTCAACTGGATATTGTGGTTTTTTGTTCTACTCCATATTGTCTTTATGGTAAATTTTGCTAAAAAAAAAAAGCTTCCTTTTGCTAAAATCTTCACAACTTACATGCTAAACAACAGCTCTTAAGTGTAATACTATTTAATATACATTCTTCTTTTTATGACAGGAACCATCACCACCCCTTACATGAGCACATATATGAAACTAAACATATCCTCAAAAATAATGGCAAAAATGTTTCCTGTAAGCTATCAGGGATGTCATAGGACCACTTAATTCTAAAATTTTGCCTTTGACCAGTAGAACATACCATTAGATTATATCATTTGGAGAATATTTCACAAGAAAGTAAAAAGAATTAGGGCACCTGGGTAGCTCAGTTGGTTAAGCATCCGACTTTGGCTCAGGTTATGGTCTCGTGGCTCATGAGTTCAAGCCCCACATCAGGCTCTGTGCTGACAGCTCAGAGCGTGGAGCCTACTCCAGATTCTCGCTCTCTCTCTCCGCCCCTTTGCCACTCATGCTCTGGCTCTCTTTTCTTCAAAAATAAATAAACATTAAAAAATTAAAAAGAAAGTAAAAAGAATAAAGTAAAGGAGTCTTCAGAAGTGGATAAAACCCAGTTAAGTATGAAACAAAATCATTTCAAGTGAATACCTAATACAAAGGAAAGAGTGGCTAATAATCACACTCTAAGCATTGCTAAAAATAATAATAAACAAGAAGAAAAGTATTGAACAAATGAGAACAAGAACTTGTGAATATAGTTTAAGGGGTGATATGTTGAGGAGAAGTTTTGCATGCGCTCCAGAGTGTTTCATTAAGACTGAGGGTAGAGTAAGAAATACACAAAGAATTATGTCTTCCGATTTTAGATGGTTTGGCTTTTGAATCCATATGATTCTTTCTTCAAGCCTTTAGACTGTATTTTAACCCTGACTAGCCTACTAAGTTTTCATCTAGGTTTTTGTCCTCAGTAAGCAGCTAGTAGAGCACTATAAACTATGGGAAGCATAATCTACTCCCCATGACTTAATCCTCACTCAAATGTATCCACTTGTTATTTTCAGATCCATTAAAACACAAACTCCTGTCTCCTGTAGGGGATTATCATCCTCATTGATGTCCACCTATTTGGAGGACTCTATAAAAACATTGATTTTCTTAATCTCTGGTCAAAGTTTCAGGAATCTTCAGGGTCATGGCAAATCAATTATCAATATTTATATATTTTATTTTAATTATGATATTAAATTATGTAATTTCAGAGAATTCATCAAGTGTTTCCCTGAAAATATTTTTTTCTGACTATTTATTATTGTAGGGAATTCGTCTTCCAGCCATGATAGAAAACTGGCACCATGTTTACGGTCGAGAAAAAGTGAACCTCAAAATTGGACAAAGCATATGTGCCAACTATTTTTAGTAATTGAACAACAGCTTTGCTGGACCGTATTCTTTGGCAAAAGTTAATTGCATGAGATGAACTCCAAGGTCACGCTTCAATAAACTTGGCATTCTCTCTGTAAGGCGTTTTGAATCTGAAAGCAGGAAGATAAATCCCAAATGGAACACCCAACCTCACTGAGCTTATGAGGCTGCTAAAGCGGATGGAATTGGCAGGGCAAAACATGTAAGAAGATGGATCTACACAAAATGGTAGGGAGAAGCTTCCAGATTTTTTACTGAGTCTTCCTCAGAATACATTAAGAGTTGTTGATCAAAGTCTGAATTACCCCTGCTGAGTGTAAGATTCTAAAAGGATGTTTGTGGGTATGCTGGAATTCCATTCAAGGTAAGATCAAGTTAATCCAATGTCTCATTGGAAAGGAAGAGCGTGTGCATACACACACACACACACACACACACACACACACGGAAACACAATTGCACAGTTACCCACAGATGTGCCAGCACATCCATCAAAGTAGTTGACAGAGATTGATTCGGTGAATTACTGTTATGTCTTGGATATTCAAGGATAATCTGATGAGTACAAAGAATAGAAGCAAGGGTACAATTAAGAAAAAAAGGAGCAGGAATAAACCATATAAGCAGATGTTAAACAATTAGAGAAAATATTTACAAATATATAATGATGCAGTAGAATTATTAGGACAATGTAAAGTCTTGAAATGTGTAATGTAATTCATAGGATAAGTCTGAATAGATGGCTTCTAGAGGGAAAACATGGAAACACACCTCCTATGTAAGCCCTCCCCTTGAGAGTGAATGCAGCGCAATATGATTGTGTTACACGACAACGGTGAAGGAATTTTGCAAGTGTAGTTAAGTTCTAGGGACAGGCGACTTTCAGTTCATCAAAGAAAGATTATTTTAGATTAGCCAGACATAATCAAGTGAGTATTTCAAGGATAGAAGAGGTCAGAGAGAATGTAAGTAGTGACAGACTTTCTTCTGTTGATCTTGAAGAAGCAAACGCCCATATTCTGGAGAAAGTCACATGGCAGGGAACTGGAGGTGGCCTCCAGCAGTTCAGTACCTCAGTTCTGTCCCTGCAAAGAATTTCTGCCAACAATAACGTAGCTTGAAAGAGGACACAGAGCCTCTGATGGTATCGCAGACTTGCGGACATCTTGACTTCAGCCTAATGAGATGCTGAGTGAAGGACTTAGCCATTCTGTTTGCAGACCCCTGGTCCACGGTAACTGAGCTAATAAATTTTAGTTGTTTTAAGCCACTCAGTTTGTCAGAATACTCCTCCCAGCAATAGAAAACCAGTAGTACAGATTAAAAATGAAAAGTTGTCCAACTTTTAATATGAAGCTCACAGAACCTTAATGATAAATCTATACACGGAGAACATTAAAATAAAGGAAAAGAAAAATGACATAAGGCAGCCGTTTAAGACCTAATGCACTTAACACACCTAAGGCAATCAAATAATATAATTGATCAGCCAATAAAATGCTTTATCCTTATAGATGCCAGAAGTCTCTTTTCATCTAAATTAACAATAATTTATGTGGGAGAGATTTCAATAGCTGAGGAATGGAAGTTTAATGATCAGAAAAGTCTAGATGATATTGAATGACTCCAAATTTCAGGGCCTAAATGCAACACAGGTGGAATACTAATTCAGAGATTCTGGTGGGAATAAGACATCCCTCGAGGGCAAATGTCTTTCCCTGTGGTGACTCACGTATCCCGGCTGCTTTGTTTCTTGTGTGAGGGCAGATCCGTACCACAGACAAGCAGGATATGATGTAATTACCAAACAAGCAAAATTTTTATGTGGACACAGGAAATACAGAGAAGTTACTTCTCCAGTTTAACATTTGCTAACATGTTCTACGGAGGATGTATTATTGGAGCTTGTTTTTCGTAAACTGAGACATCTGTAAGAACTATCTGTCTCAAAGTTCAGTTTTGCAAATATTTCAGAGCTGGTCCTCTGCAGAAACACATCCCCAAACCCAAGTCACCCTAGGAAAAAAATGTTTATACCATGGATAAAATAAAAATAATAGTTTATAACTTGATATGAAAAAAAAATTCTGATGAGGAATTGATAAGAAATATTTGTAGTCTATTGGGGGAAATTGCAAAACCATATCTAGAAGTTTCAAATATGAATTGTAAGTGCTAAAGTCTGAATGTGTGTGTATCTCCAAAATTAACATATTGAAAACCTAGTGCCCAAAGCGATGATATGGAGAGGTGAAGACTTCTGGAGTTGCTTAGGTCATGAGTGTGGAGCCCTCATGAGTGCGATTAATGGTCTTATTGAAAAGGTCCCAGACAGGGGCGCCTGGGTGGCTCAGTCGGTTAGGCGGCAGACTTCGGCTCAGGTCACGATCTCGCGGTCCATGAGTTCGAGCCCCGCGTCGGGCTCTGTGCTGACAGCTCAGAGCCTGGAGCCTGTTTCAGATTCTGTGTCTCCCTCTCTCTGACCCTCCCCCGTTCATGCTCTGTCTCTCTCTCTCTCTCAAAAATAAACGTTAAAAAAAATTAAAAAAAAAAAAGAAAAGGTCCCAGACAGGTGTTTTGTCCTTTCCACCACCCAAGGACACAGAATGTGGCAGTCTGCATCCCAGAAAAAAGACCTTCACAAGACATCTAATTTGCCAAACTTCCCAGACTCCAGAATTATGAGAAATAAATGTTTATTAACTGCCCAGTCTATGGTATTTTTTTTCTATAACAGCATGGATGGACTGAAACAATAGATATAGAAATAAATGTAAGTCAAATCATGAGATGAGATTTTCACTAGTCAGATTAGCAAAAAGACTCTAATGTGAAAATACATACTTACACATATATGTACTGTAAGTATATTGATTCCAGCTGTTTCCAATATTTAAAAAAGTGAGAACAGTATACATAATTACAGTTGACCGTTATTAGGGAGGGTCATTAAAATTTTTAAACTGATAGCCAATTGGAATGATTGCAGCCATATGTAAACAGATGAAAAAAGAAATCTTCCAAAACATAATTAACTGACATAAAACAGGTCACTCCAGAGTTAATAAAATATAAATTCACACTAAGTTATACAAAGCAAGCTTCTATAAATAAGTATAAATATTGAAGAATTATACAGAAAAATAAATTCAATGAAACCATTAAACTACCAATGTTATAGTTAACATAGTTAGCTCTGAGGGAAATGTCGTTTTATTCAAAACACATCTGTATGTGCTCACATGTATTTCAACAAGAATGCACCCCCTTTACTTAAGTAATTTACAAAATACAAATGATCTAGATTTATTTTAAACTTAAAAATATGCTCTTCAGACACGTCGGAGATCAAATACTGTCAAGTTAGTGTTACTTTGCCAAAGATAAGCCATAAACTCGTACTATTCCACATGGTGTGAAATAAGTCAGTGTCCATCCTTGGCCTGACAATTTTCATGTTTGCTCTTTGTAGCTTCTCGTAAGGATTATGTCTATCCACAAGGCACACAATGCAAATTTAACTAAATATGAAATAATTTATACATATTGCAAGTTTTTCTCTGATGTGGGGTGATACCCCAATGTTATCTATGTATTGTTTATCTTTTTTAATGTTTATTTATTTATTTCTGAGAAAGAGAGAGACCACAAGCAGGGGAGGGGCAGAGAGAGAGAGAGAGAGAGAGACATGGAATCCAAAGCAGGCTTCAGGCTCTGAGCTGTCAGCACAGAACCCAACAAGAAGGGCTTGAACTCACAAACTCTGAGATCACGACCTGAGCCAAAATTGAACGTTTAACCGACTGAGCTGCCCAGGCACCCCTATTTATTATTTATCTTACTCTAAATCCTACTATTGGTCAGAAATAGTTGGGGCCAACTTCTATATGGCATGGTTTTGTTAGCATAGGGTTAAGGTAGGCAAATAAATATTGTGTTTTCATACAGAAGGAAACATCAAGGGGTGAAGTATCAATTCACAGGACACAGCACCCCATCTCAAGTAGTCAAATAAATGATGAGAATATGTTAATCACAGTTTAATATGAGCAATTAAGAGAACTTGAAGTAAACATGATGGGCCAACAATCAAAAGAGTACAGTGTAGGAATCCTGGCTAGAAGCCTGAGAATATTAAGAGAGAGACTTAGATGTAGAAAAAACAAGATCAATAGAACGCAAATCTAAGTGTGGATGATATATTCCCGAAAACGGAAAGAACAGGGTGTAGACAGGGTCCATTTCCTAATTATAAGCATAGAAATACAAAGTTCTGTGTTTTCCAACTGAGCATAAACAGCAACAGGAAGTCAGGTTATGTTCACTTATTCTAGAGAAATTATTTGTTCTGGGTTGGAACCGTGCTCCCTATTTGTGAGATTTCTCATGGGTTGATGGTTGTTTGCAGGGAGGCGGCTTGCAGCAGCTGTAACTGCAGACCTCTTGAAATAGAAGCAGAGGCATCCAATAAGACTTCCTGGGAGTTTGGCTCTTTGATCACTGTTTTTCTTTTATAACGTTGCCTACTGGAGCCTGGACTGGTAGACTAGGTTCTAAATATGCTTCATTCAACAAAGAGTGGAAAACATGCCTATTCCTGTTTTTCCATAATGAGACATGCACACAACAAGTGCATACACACACACACACACACAGAGGCCACCATGGGGAAAGTGAGAGAGAGAGGAAAGTGGTCATTAATTAGCTGCATTTCTTTAAGTAAAATCTTAGCAAATTCTTTTTTTAAATTTTTTTAACGTTTATTTATTTTTGAGACAGAGAGAGACAGAGCATGAACGGGGGAGGGTCAGAGAGAGAGGGAGACACAGAATCTGAAACAGGCTCCAGGCTCTGAGCTGTCAGCACAGAGCCTGATGTGGGGCTCGAACCCACGAACCGTGAGATCATGACCTGAGCTGAAGTCAGATGCTTAACCGACTGAGCCACCAAGGCGCCCCAAATCTTAGCAAATTCTTACAGAATGAAAATATTTCTCATATTTAGGACACAACGTCAAACAATTTTTAATGGGTACCAGAAATGCTTTCTGATATCCACATTAAAAACAGAAAGGCATATGTAATTTTACCCTAAAACCATTACAGAAAATAGTTTTTATACCTCTTCAATGTTCTGCATATATAAGGGACACAGTAAATGTATTGAGGGATTGTCTCATCAAGATACAAATATTTAGGTAGCTTTTTTTTTCTCTCTTTTGTGAACCTATGAGTCAGGATCTTATAACCTCACGCTGAATTCTTCAAGAGATGTTCGATGTGGAGACATTTAGTAGTGTTTCAGTTCAGTAACACAGTGTGCATTATAAATGTAGCTTCCCCAATGAGAAGCAGAGTTATCTTCTTATCTCTCTATCAATCTATTTATCTCTATCTACCTACCTGCCTACGTATATATATCCTCTAAGTAGGAGATACTTTATTTGAGTAGTAAATTCTGATTAAATGCTAAATGTAAAATGTTTCTCGCTAAATGTAGAGAAACTGAATCTTGATAGAGAATATTTTTTTCCTAAAAAACTCAAAACTGTCAGCAATAGTGACTGTGAAAGATATGAGCAAGACGGAATATAAAATGGTTATCAACTAAAACACTTCAGATTGCAAGCTATGGCTTCAGAACAAGTTCAAATTGCTTTTCAAACTCTATATTGGCTTTTTCTCTATGTGCCCTCAGCACCCCAAACTATCTGAACATCTGATAAGAAATGGAAGCACTGAGCTGGTCTGTCCTGATTTTTTTGTACAAATTTTTTGTCGGAGAAAACAGCTGCAAATGTTTTATGCCTAGAAATATTTTTTCTCATTTTTTGTTTGTATGTGAACAAAGTGAGAAAGTTCAACTAACTAAATGCTCTATTTTCCTTCAATATTGTTTGTTTATATATTAAAATACTTCATTTAAAATTCTCCTCTAATGTTTATAAAGGATTAAAATTTTAACTAAAATAGACATTTAATAGCAAATACAAACAAGTAAAGATTGCAGCAACTTATATCAGGGATAGATGGGAAATAACAGGTAACACTAAATATTGTGAAGTCAAATTAGTAATCAACTCTCTATTATTTTTGTTAATGGGACAAGTTAGTGGCCCAGATAATATAGCATGCCATCCAATGGTTCATTTTTATGGGCCTGGTGATATATTACCCTATTTTGTTCCTGCATATTTATAGTTTTAATTATATTTTAATATTATGTTATTAAATTAAACGTTCATTCCTTGAACACACACCAGGCATTGAGGAAGCAAAGCTGTGTGTGAAAGACTCTTTGATGGAAGGTGGAAAATACTCTGCCATTAACATTTCATTTTTTTTTTTTCAACGTTTATTTATTTTTGGGACAGAGAGAGACAGAGCATGAACGGGGGAGGGGCAGAGAGAGAGGGAGACACAGAATCGGAAACAGGCTCCAGGCTCCGAGCCATCAGCCCAGAGCCTGACGCGGGGCTCGAACTCACGGACCGCGAGATCGTGACCTGGCTGAAGTCGGACGCTTAACCGACTGCGCCACCCAGGCGCCCCAACATTTCATTGTTTTGATCCAGAATACAGATAACCAGTGCGTGAGTAAATGAGACAATGGTGTTACCAACACATTTCTTCTCAGTTAGTATATTGAATGACTCTACCAACTAAAAAACGTTTCAGAAGTCTTATAAATGCCCCTTGTGGTTTTTGATGAAGGAATAGCAACTGTAGACGGGCATATTTCACATAAAAACACAGAAGCACATACGTAAGCCAAAGTAATAAATATCTTACAGTAGTAAGCAAAATATAGCCCATGTCTCCAAAACAACATGAACAGATACAAAAAAGGAAAGATGGCAGGAGAATGAACAGACAAACTAAATAGGAACCAAATCATTGAGGGTCTTGTATGCCATTTAAGATGCTTGAACTTCATGATAAGAGTGATATATGAGTAAAATATGATTCAGGTAAGGACACTCGATGAATGTTCCTTCTAGAAAGTCAAAGTTTATTGAATAAGAGAATATTAACATTATCTCAAATATCTCCTCTAAGATTATTAAATGCAAAAAATGAAAATAAAAACACAGTAACTACAGTAACTGCTCGACACTTTAACTACAAGATGAAAATCGTTAACTTGACAAATCAGATTAACTGAATCAGGTGCCTCTAGATATGTTACCCTGAATACAGCACAGTAACACTTCCATGGTGTTTCATCTAGAAGTTAAAAGCTTCAACTTAATCATCAGAGAATCCAAAAATTAAGAAAAAATAAATAAGCTGTTTGTTTTTTTTTTTCTTTTTTGGTCAACTATATGAGAGACAAAGAAAAGTTGTTGGAAAAGTCCAGATTAAAAGAGATGAAAGGGAATGACAAGTAAATGCAATGAAAGATTCTAGACATGAACACATACTGGGAAAAATAATTACTTTGAAGGATGTTACTGAGCCAAGTGATATATTAAAAATGTGAGTGTCGGGGCGCCTGGGTGGCGCAGTCAGTTAAGCGTCCGACTTCAGCCAGGTCACGATCTCGCGGTCCGTGAGTTCGAGCCCCGCGTCAGGCTCTGGGCTGATGGCTCAGAGCCTGGAGCCTGTTTCCGATTCTGTGTCTCCCTCTCTCTCTGCCCCTCCCCCGTTCATGCTCTGTCTCTCTCTGTCCCCCCAAAAAATAAATAAACGTTGAAAAAAAAATCTTAAAAAAAAATGTGAATGTAGGGGCACCTAGGTGGCTCACTCGGTTAAGCATCCGACTTCGTGTCAGGTCATGATCTAGTGGTTTCTGAGTTTGAGCCCCCGCGTCAGGCTCAGAGCCTGGAGCCTGGTTTGGATTCTGTGTCTCCCTCTCTCTCTGCCCCTCCCCTGCTCACAGTCTCTCTCTCTCTCTCTCTCTCTCTCTCAGAAATAAATAAATATTAAAAAAATTTAATGTGACTGTAGATAATGAAATGTTAATGTTAAATCAAATATATTTTCTTGAATATTAAAATTATAGTTACATAAGAAATACTTTTATTCTTCATAAATATAAATGGAAACACTTAGGGGTCATTGTTCATGATATGCAATATACCCTAAAAGTTTTCTTTTTTTCTTTAATGTTTGTTATTTTTGACAGAGAGAGAGAGAGAGAGAGAGAGAGAGAGAGAGAAGCAGACACAGAATCCAAAATAGGATCCAGGCTCAGAGCTGCCACACAGAGCCCGAGGTGGGGCTCGAACTCAGGAGCTGTGAGAACATGACCTGAGATGAAGTCCGACCCTTAACCAACTGATCTACTCAGGTGCCCGTACTCTAAAAGATTTCATAACAAATGATACGAATGATGTAGATGGAGAGGGAGAAAGGGAGAGGAGAGGGAGAAAAGGAGAGGAGAGAGAAAGGGAGAGGGAGAAAGGGAGGGAGGGAGAATGATTAAATGAATCTAACAAAATGTTAACAGTTTGGAGAAAAACATATATGGGTACGGTGAAGAGGATGAATTAGAAAAGCTCCTGCTGGTTATGGACTGATCAATTGGAAAGATGTAGTAGTTTTCCAGGTGAATGGTGATGATATCCTTCCATAAAGTATTGGAAGCAGTAATAGGAAGAAGCCGAATCAAGAACCTGGTGGTTTAATGGGGCGCCTGGGTGGCTCAGTCCGTTAAGCGTCTGACTTCTGCTCAGGTCATGATCTCATGGTTCTGAGTTTGAGCCCCGCATCACACTTTGTGCTGATAGCTCAGAAACTGGAGCCTGCTTTGAATTCTGTGTCTCTCTCTCTGCCCCTCCCCCGCTCATGTTCTGTCTCTCTCTCTTTCAAAAAATAATCTTAAAAAAAAAAAAAAAGAACTTGGTGATTAACTGGCTATAGCAAAGGGGGAAGGGAGTAAAAGGAGGTACCCAGGCATTTGATATGGTCAGCTCCTTTGATGGTGAGGTCAATCAACGCAGTAAGGACCAAGGGTCAGGAACCCAGAGAGACAAGACATTCAGCTGGTTTGGAATGTAAAATGCCTATGGAACTATTACATGAGAATATCCATTAGGCACTTGTCTACACAGATTTATAATTCAGGGGACAGCTATGGTGAAAATAGAGTTTGGAGCTCATATTTTTGAATCATAGCAATGAGTGAGGTCCCTGCTAAACTTGAATGTTTGAGCATTTGGCGAAAGAAGAGGCGGGAGGAAAACTGTCATAGAATGAAATGAAAGGAGGAAATCAAGAAGTGGTAAGATTTTCAGACAAAGTCAGGTACAGTGTATTAGTGGCAAAAATCAGGTAACCGCAGTGTATTAGTTTTCTAGAACTACTGTAAAAAAAAAAAAAAGTACTACAAATTTGACTGATTTAAACACCAGAAGTTTATTATCACACAGTTCTGGAGGCTCAAAGTCCAAGATCAAGATATCCCGCCCTGTTCAGGGGGTTGGTTCCTTCTGAAGGCCATGAAGGAGGAAGCCTCCTTGGCTTATAGACGGCCCTCTTCTCCCTTGTCTCTTCTAAGTTTTTTTTTCCTGTTACATGTGTCCGTGTCCACATTTCCCCTTTTTATACGGGCATCTGTCATATTGGATCAGGGGCCCAGGCTACTCGACTATGGCCTCACTTTACCTACTTTGATCTGCAGTTACTCTGTTTGCAACTATTGTCACATTCCAAGCTACTAGGGAGGTAGGACTTCAACATATGAGTTGAGTGGGAAGGGCAAAATTCAACACACAGCAATCAGAAGCCATACGTGTTCTTTAGATGAAACAAGGAGGGTGTAAGCATAGTCCAGGTTAAGAGGTTAATAGCAAGCTAAGAGAAGCAGTGGGGAAACGCCAGATTATCACAGTGGAGAAGGCAAAGCGAAGTGAGGGATTGAGACTGCAATATAGAGACTACATTCTGAAGTTTGACACCAATGGAGAAGACAAGGATTTTAAGGAAGCTCGTATTTTTTTTTAATTTTTTTTCAACGTTTATTTATTTTTGGGACAGAGAGAGACAGAGCATGAACGGGGGAGGGGCAGAGAGAGAGGGAGACACAGAATCGGAAACAGGCTCCAGGCTCTGAGCCATCAGCCCAGAGCCCGACGCGGGGCTCGAACTCTCGGACCGCAAGATCGTGACCTGGCTGAAGTCGGACACTTAACTGACTGCGCCACCCAGGCGCCCCAGGAAGCTCGTATTTTAAAAATTGAAGAAGAGTTGTCACCCAACATTACATGAGTTTCAGATGTACAGCATAGTGATATGACAGCTAGCTTTATACGTTATGCTGTGCCCATCATGGGGATAAGAAGCCCAGTTTTTAAGATGGGATTAAAGAAAAAAAAAAAAAGGGAAACAAGGCTTCATTTCTGAAAATGAGGAATTAGCTAGGGCAAAGGTGCAAATGCAGAATGGTGAGGGAATCAAAAGAGAGAGAAACTTGTGAGAAAAGAAGCCATGCACCCAAAGAATTTAGGCAGGTAGAGGATCACCAATACTGCAGTAACAGGGAGACAGATTACAAATGATTTACATCTTTACATAGCATAGATAAGTCAAGAAAAACATGTGACAGTAGTTTAGAAACAGAAATAGGCTGCGCATATACGTAATACTTGTATTATGTTATTATTATGAACAGCTATAGCCTGTTAAGTATCCTTTGTCATTCTTAAAAAGAAATTATCCATGTAGAGAGTGTGATGATTTTTCGAGTCTACATAGTAACGTAGTATTTGAAACATTGTATTGGATCATGCCTACACCTGGATGTCAATACATTTTCATTACACTTTTTGCTTTTCCATCGGACCTTTCAGTGGGCTAATTTCTGAAATTGAGAAACCAACCCCAGCTTTTCGTGGCGCATGTAATTTGAAGACAGCCAAATGAGACTAAAACACCTCACCATACTTCTGCATTTAAATGTGCAGTGTCACTAAATGTCACTTTTAAACTTCATTTTTATTGCTCAATAATGCAAATAAGGTAAATACTCAAAAAATCACAGACTTTTCATGGTAAAATACTAGCTGTATTTGTTTTGTTTCTATCGTAAGACAAAACATTTGCTGGGATATAAAAACTGTTGTTTTTTGTCAGTCTTAGCATGAGTTTTTCTAGGCAAAGATTCCCAGATACATGTCTCATAAGCTGAAAAATTGGCCAATTGTTAGTGATCTAGCTCAATTATATGATGAAATCCATGTGGGAGAGTGTGTTTTTTAAGTAACTTCACTTAACTAATAAATGCCAACCCAAGAATAAATTAACAGCTTATTTTTTTATATAGACTACAGTTTTTGTTGATAAGCTTGGGGTCCAACATGGTTCATATTATTTACATTACTTTTTAAATTCTGGCATTCATATTCATCTTAAGAGCAAACAAAGCGATAAAACAAACAAAACAAAGCAAATTATATACTTGTGTCAACAAGACAAATATGGTAAATATATTTGTTTCAGATTTGAGAAGCTGTTTAAGTATTTGTGGGTAAAATTTAACAGCTTTTCACGCCAAGGATTATATATGGAAAATAAGCCACTGCATCTTTATATATACAGACATCAACTATTTATTATTATTATTATTATTATTATTATTATTATTATAGTTTTGAGTTCTTCCTTTCCCTGTTATGAATCACTGAAACCAATAGTAAAAGTATGGGCAACCTGTTACCCCTAAATATACATTAAATTACTCCCAAGTATTTTTCACTGAAGAATGTACGATATTGCTAATTATTCTCTCCAATATTTTACAAAAAAAATAGTGAGCATTAAAATTTCCTTGGATGTTCTTATTCTCACTCTTTCCTGCCTTCTCGGGGGCCTCATTATCTCTAATTCTTCACTCACATAATTTTCTCAACTATTGGATAATTTTCTCAACTATTTTTTTACTTTGGGGTCAGCACACTCAGGATCGATCTATCCGAAAACAAGACACCCCCCACTCCCTGCCTCACACTTTCTCAGGAGGTTACAGGTCAAACTCTTGTTCCTCCTTTTAGCCCTTGCAGATGTCTACATTTGTGGCCCTAAGGATTATTTGTGACTCCTAATCATCACATCCTATGTTTGGAATGCTGATTTCCTCCAAAGTTCTGTGCCAAAAAGCAAATTATTTATCCTCTTTCTTTATATCCGCAGGGCAGTGTTTCAGAAAACCTGCATTCTCCTTGTGACTCTTGTACTACCTAATAGTAAGTCCTGGGACACCTCCTTTAATGACTTGTGTCTTCAATTTCCTCATTAGTAACATGAAAGACATTGTGTCAGCTCTTGTCACTCTTGGAAAACTGCAGCATCATGGGAAAACCATTGACTTTGGAGCCAAACTGAAGTGGGTACTAATCTCAGTAAGATAAATTATTAGTACATGAACATCGTAAATTTATCTACTCACTCTGAGGCTACTGTTTCTTATTTATGGAAAGGGAACAAGATCAGTTCTTCAGTATTTTACTATTTGAACTTCTTACAATTATGCTGTGATACAACCACGAAAGGCCATGACGTTTCAGAATGTTACAGTTATACTCTTAGATGAATGGTACCTTGATCACAAATGAGTGTCAGGCCTTTATTTTTAACCATGTGCCTGATTACCCAGCATGCCCAGGGTAGCAGTCACACTAAAGCTCATCTACATTCAGTCCTTCTCTTCTCCCAGGCTCAAGGAAGATCTACATGCTGACCTTCCCGTGTTCGCCAGGGGTCAAGTAGTTTGCTTTAGACATTGCTTTAGACACACAAATTTGAGTGCGAGCAACATGTATTACTTCCAGTTTGAGGAACTAAATTGTTGACATAAGATTCTCTAGCATGTGTGCATGTGGGTGTGTGTTTGTGCATGCGTGCTGTCTGTGAAAGTCTGCATGTGATTACGCACCTATGGCATGATGCAACCATTCTAAGTTTGATTTCGAAGTTGCCCTGTACCAGATAGTGGCCTAGAGAGTTTTCCATACCTTCAGTGGACTTTGTATGAGTGAAAAAGGGAAAAGAAAAATAAAAATAGTTTGTTGTATTAAGGCAGCAGGACTGAAATTCACAGAAACAGAAAATAAAATCTAAGATACTCCTTTTACTGAGTCAACAAGATACTGCCCCATTATCAGACATCAGTTTTTCAGAGAATTCAGACACGAAACTGCCACTCCGATGTAATCTAAAAATCTCTTAAAACTAGAGAGACAATTATGCTTAAAATAGAATAGAGGGACCCCTGGGTGACCCAGCTGGTTAACTGTCCGACTCTTGGTTTTGACTCAGGTCGTGATCTCACAGTTCGTGGGTTCAAGCCCCACGTTGCACTCTGTACTGACAGCGGGGACCCTACTTGGGGTTCTCTCTATCCCTCTCTCTCTGCCCCTCCCTTGCTCACACTCTCTATCTCAAAATAAATAAATAAAAATTTAAAACTAAATAAAATAAAATAAAAAGAAGAATTCTAGTTCTTGAGAGAATGTAGTTTTTACTGTTATTCTTTAAGAAGTCACATACAGTTGAAAATAGAAATGTCTACATTCCCAAGTAAGCTCACTGCTATGATCCCAGAATATATACAACTTCCCCAGGAGATCTTGCCAAGCATGTTGTATTTCTCTGCCTTTCAGAACACAAAATGACATTTCTCAGTAGACAAAACTGATTTTTTCATCACTTTGTTCTAATCTGAACACATGCCCAAGGGGTCAGTAAAATTCACCTGAACTTTTATTTTAAAATAACCTGTAAACAATGAAATTAACATAGCCAATTGCAATTTTAACACAAGGTTCCAAAAATCCCCAAATAAAATGATAAACATTTCTATTTCTTGATATCTTTGGGATAGATATTTATAAAGTATTTTAAGAAGCTCCAATGTTTCTAAATATTTCCCATGAAGTTAATGACAGTTTAAATCTATCATTGCTGCTATGGAAATAAGCTTATTTTATAAATTTGTATTATTTTATGCAAATTCCGGATTTTATATTTTGTTTAACATAACTAAGTCTGAGAGGTGATGATATCCCTTTACAAAATTCAGTATATCATTTATTGTCCTTCCTTTTCAGGAAGTAAGTAAAAACACTGCATTGTTTTCTCAAGTCAGAAAACTATAATGGGTAAATAAGTTAACTTCAGAGAACAATTCCGTTTAGGGTGTTTATAAAAACAAGAGAGTTGAATCTTTCTAATTCTACCTGGGGAGGAGGACCGACAATATGCTTTCCACCCGACCACTTTTCCCATTCTTCTGGATAAACTTGCATGTTAGACCATTATGTGTAACGATGCCTCAGCCAAAGGCAATTTTCTTCACAAGGCATAAAGTCTAATTTGAGTTATGTCCATGATGATATAGGATTCATTCCCATACGTTATTTGTAGAATCCAAACTAGAGAAGAAAGAAGGTCATGAGGGAGGCCAAAGGGAGGAAAGGAAAACAAATATACACATAGAATAAGATCATTTCCCTTCAAACTATAGGAAGTCTCCTACAACAGAATTAAACCAGTGGACCTGGTTAATTGTGTTGGGGGGCCCTATACGATGGTCATTGCAGAATCTTCTGAAGAATTACTAATCAGAAAGTTTTCAGGTAGAACCCTCGAAAATATGTCATCCTCACCTGGTGATAATACTTTTGTGCAGATTCCCAGATAATAATATGGATTCTGTTAGTTTTTCATTGTCAACACTTTCTATTCAGCTCTTGCCTATATTATGTTATAATAATTTTTTCATTCCATAAACACCTAAATGAAACAGTGAGTTTAAATCTATCCCTTTCTCTGATATTGTGACTTTTATTCGTTTATAGATATATTTTTGTCTAATATGTACTCTTAAACACATCTCTTTTGATAGCAAATATACTTTTTATGGTGGCAAATGATTACAAAATGACCTTTAACCCATAGACTCAAATACAGTGTTCCCCAACTTGTACACAAATATTCATCTGGACACAGAAGATAGTGAAATTCTCAAAAGGAAACTAACACTGCCAGGAAATATGTTGGCTCAACTGTTGAAAATATATCATTAACTAAGATACAACTAATATTATATTGAAGAATGTTGTTGGAATGCACATGCTTCACTCATTAAATAGAACCTTGTTGGAGAAAAAGGAAACTAATGCATCTTTCCCCAATGTAACCATCCTTACGAAAACCCTAGGGATATTACCCATCAGAAAAATAGTTATCCTTCATGATGGAAGTGCTTCTTTTTGAAATTGTTTTATAAGAGCAAGATAGAGAGTAGCTCACACAGTGTTCTGGAATATTGTATGGAGAGTCGTAGATGTTTAAATATGTACTTGTTTCGGGGCGCCTGGGTGGCGCAGTCGGTTAAGCGTCCGACTTCAGCCAGGTCACGATCTCGCGGTCCGTGGGTTCGAGCCCCGCGTCGAGCTCTGGGCTGATGGCTCAGAGCCTGGAGCCTGTTTCCGATTCTGTGTCTCCCTCTCTCTCTGCCCCTCCCCCGTTCATGCTCTGTCTCTCTCTGTCCCAAAAATAAATAAACATTGAAAAAAAAAATTTAAATATGTACTTGTTTCTAATATTCATAATCAAGTTAACTTGCTCTTAAAACTATGAAGGATCTTACATGACTAACATAGCAAGTTAATGAAAAAAAGTGGAGAATAACAAAACAATGACAATTAAGGAGAAAAGTAGCAAAGCAAATAGAGGGATTATACATATGTAATGCATTTTCAATAACTACAAAGTTATTTGTCTTAATTTGTTTAATGTTTTGCTTTTATTTTTGAGAGAGAGAGAGAGAGAGATCATGAGCAGGGGAGGGGCAGAAAGAGGGAGACACAGAATCCAAAGCAGGCTCCCAGTCGTCATCACAGAGCACTACGTGGGACTCGAACTCACAGGACGTGAGATCATGACTCGAGCCAAAGTGGGACGCTTAACAGACTGAGCCATGCAGGCACCCTGCAAATTTATTCACTTTAAATAAAAAATGTGAAAAGTTATACCAGAACAATGAAAGTCTAGAAGACTAGGAAAAATTACTCTTTAAAAATCTACTAAAAGAACATAAGTATTATTTTTTAACTGAGGTAAAATTGTATATAACATTATATACGCTTGAAGTGTACAACATTATAATTTAACATCTGTATACACTGGATAATGATCACCACCCAAAGTATGGTGGCCATTCATCATCATTCAATTGACCCCTTCATCTGTTTTGCCTACTCCCCAGCCACCTTCTCCTCTGGTAATCATCAATACGTTCTCTGCATCAGTGAGTTTGTTTTTGTGTTGATTTTTTTTTTGTACTTTTTGTTTAATTCCATACATGCATGAAACCACACAGTAGTTGCCTTTGTCCATCTGACTTATTTCATGTAGCATAATACACTTAAAGAGCCAAAGAACCAAAAATATTTTTTAGTGTTTATTTATTTTTCTGAAAGAGATAGAGAGACAGAGACAGAGCACGAGCTGGGGAAGGGCAGAGACAAGGAGGGAGACACAGAACCCAAAGCAGGCTCCAGGCTCTGAGCTGTCAGCACAGAGCCGAATGCGGGGCTCAAACTCCCAAATTGTGAGATCGTGACCGGAGTTGAAGTCGGATGATGAACCGGCTGAGCCACCCAGGCACCCCACAAAAATGTATTTTAAGAAAACTTTTGTTTGAGTGCAATAATAGCTATCTTCAAGAAACAAAAGCAGAAAGTCATAACAATAGCCTAAATTAAAGCAAAACTATAATGGAAAAATAGTAAATGAAATAACAATAATTATCCATGATTCAGAGAAAACAAAATTGAGAATATTACTTAAACTTCCTGTGGAACTACTAGAATAAAGAAATCTATGATCAGAGACAAATCTATGACCATATGTCATCAAACATTAAAGGGAATACATTTTGGTATTTACATTACTGGATAACCCCTGAACAATATTCCAATAAAAGCACATTTCAAAGAACAGATAAATTAATACAGACATGCTCTTCAATGTATCACTGACTTTGCAACAAAGTAAGGCAATCCTAGATATGTACCTTGAAAACCACTTGCCTATATGCACAAAGTAACATCACCAACAAACACTTCAACATTTTACATAATAATGATGGAAAACAAATACAGGTTAACACAGGAGAATTGTTAAATAGGACCGGAGAAGCATAAAGCAATGTAAATGAAAATGTAAATTTCAAAATGAGATATACAATGCCTTATGAATTTATAGTTTAAATTTTTTTTTTCAACGTTTATTTTTGGGACAGAGAGAGACAGAGCATGAACGGGGGAGGGGCAGAGAGAGAGGGAGACACAGAATCGGAAACAGGCTCCAGGCTCTGAGCCATCAGCACAGAGCCCGACGCAGGGCTCGAACTCACGGACCGCGAGATCGTGACCTGGCTGAAGTCGGACGCTTAACCGACTGCGCCACCCAGGCGCCCCATGAATTTATAGTTTAAAATGTAGGTATGAGAATCAAAAGAATTGAGAGTTGGGCCTGAAATTTTGAAGATGCCACCTAAGGGAAAAAGAGGCTCAGGGAAAGGGGGGAAAGGGGGAGCAACCATCAGGTGACAGTCCTGGCAAGGAGACTCAGGGTCACGAAGGTGGTGGCAATGCAGTAAAGGTCAGACACATTCTGTGTGAAAACTGTGGGAAAAGCATGGAAGCCATGGAAAAGTTAAAGTCTGGAATGCAATTCAGTGAAGTAGTTGCATGGTATAGTGAAGACAAAGCCAGGCAAGGGGGTGACTTGGACTGCATGACCAGAGGTTCCATGGTGGAACCATTTCAAGAAGCAGCATTTGCATTGCTGGTAATGGGGCTGGATAAAGCCTGTGTTTACAGACTCTCTGGTGAAAACAAAATTTGGATGTCATATTATTATGGTTGAAGGGAGAAAATAAAATTTTACTGAACACTGAAAAAATAAAATAAAATATATAAAATAAAATAAAATAAAATGTACACAGTGGTGAGGCATCTGAGTGGCTCGGTTGGTCATCAGAGCCTTGATTTCAGCTCAGGTCATGATCTCACAGTTTGTAAGATCAAGCCCCATGTCGGGCTCTGTGCTGACAGCATGGAGCCTGCTTGGGATTCTCTCTCTCTCCCTTTCTTTCTGCCCCACCCCTGCTCGTGTGTGCTCACTCTCTCTCAAAATAAATGAACTTTAAAAAAAATAATAATAAAATAAAATGCACAGAATGGTGTTATTTAACATTTAATAGTAATATGTAATTAGAAAATAACAAAGATATGCATAAAGATAATATAACCTCAGCACGCGATTTCGATTAATTTTTGAGGATAATGAGAGAGAATATAATTTAAGAGGGTTTGATGAAAGCTTTCAATGTCACATGAAATACTTTATTACTCATCCTTTTTTCTCTTAAATATGTTATAATAAAAAAGAATAATAAAAGAAATACAATTAGCATTCAAAGAAAATACAAGTTTCTAATGTATAAAAAAGCAAATATACAAGAATTAAAATGAGAAAAGAACAAGAATATGGGAGGAATCTGTAATAACAGAGAAAATTAACATAATTAATGAGCTTGACCTCTCTGAAAAATCTAAAAGAGGTTATGAATGTCTTTATAGGTACATATTTATAATCCTAACAATATTTAAAAACATCTTCTGCATAGAATCTTTTGTGGCCAAGATACATGGAAACCACAGGGATGCTACTTTTACAGTTCAAAAGAAATGGATTTGAAACGTGACCAAAAGATCATCTTTTTTTCTTTAAGTGTACAAAAGTACTGAGGCCTACTGACAGGAAGTTTTCTTCTCTAAAGTTTGACAAGTATCTGGGCTGAATTTAATTTTTGGTTTGTCGGTGTTCTCCACTAACCACGGGCCACACATGTTCTTGTGCTTTACTTCCTGCCATGCAGTTATCATGAGCTACAACATGAGTGTTCCGTTTATGTGTGGTTATAAGAAGATAAGATAAATCTGTTGCATTGAAAGGGAACTTCTGCTTAAATCACATAAACCCACGGGCTTAACATACTTCTCTTTCTTTCAGCACAATAATAATACCCTAAGTTGAATTGTAAAAGCTATCTTGGACCCTAGAAAAATGCCATTTCTTTTAAGAAACATTTATAATCAAATGGGAGATTCGACAACTTATCTACTGTCACTCTTTTCTTTTCAAATTTATATTTAAATTCTAGTTAGTTAACATACAGTGCGATATTAGTTTCAGGAATAGTATCACTTACACACAACACTGGTGCTCATCATAACAAGTGCCTTCCTTAATACCCATCACCCATCTAGCCCATCTCCCACCCACTTTCTTCCATCAACCCTGTTTGTTCTCTAATCTCTAAGAGTCTCCTACAGACATTTCCCTCTCTCTCCCCCACACCCCCCTATGTTTATCTATTTTGTTTCTTAAATCCCACATGTGAGTGAAATGATATGGCATATGTCTTTCTCTGACGTATTTTGCTTAGCATAATACACTCTAGCTCCATAAGAGACTGTTAAAAACTGAGAACAAACTGAGGGTTGATGGGGGGTGGGAGGGAGGGGCGGGTGGGTGATGGGTATTGAGGAGGGCACCTTTTGGGATGAGCACTGGGTGTTGTATGGAAACCAATTTGTCAATAAACTTCATAAAAAAAAAAAAAAAAAAAGAAAATGGCAAGATTTTATTATTTCTGATGGCTGAGTGATATTCCATTATATATATATATATATAATATATTATATTAAGTATATAAATATATATATATATATATATAATATACAATACATCTTTTTCCATTCATTAGTGGACATTTGGTCATTTGGTCTCTCTCCATAGTTTGGCCGTTGTTAACAATGCTTGATAATGCTGCTGTAAACATCAAGAAGGTGAATGTACCCCTTGAAATCTATATTTTTATGTCATCTGGGTAAATACCTAATAGTGCAATTGCTGTATCATAGGGTAGTTCTATTTTTAACTTTTTGAGGAATCTCCATACTGTTCCCCAGAATTGCTGTACCCGTTTGCATTCCCACCCACAGTATAAGAGGGTTCCCCTTTCATTCTTAATGAAAATTGAGTGACAGATTTGTTGCATGAAAAAGAAATAGGTTATGATGTGCTATATATAATCCCAGGATTAACTGTAGTTTACATAGCATTCAACTCTCTGATGATTTTAATGGCTATTTGTATCATTATTATTAATATCATAGGCTCACCCATTACTATTGGTATCATCAGCCCATTCTTCTTGGTCACTTTCCTTAAAATACTAACTGCACACATATGATATGAAAAAACATTTGTGGCTTCATGAGAAGAGTTAGAAAACGTAAGGAAACTTGTAAAAGAGTAACTGATACAAGCTGCTTTGTTTTGTTTTGTTTCGTTTTTATCCCAGGTCCTTGGAGTTTATCTTCATGGTAGGCAGTTCAAATAGTATGACTAATTTTAATCACAATCTAGTTGAATTGTACTTTTACTAAAGGTTTTATTTAATATGAAGTGATGCAATATTGAACATCTTATCAAAATAATTAATAGGCATGGGGCACCTGGGTAGCTCAGTGAGTTGAGAGCCCTCTTGCTTTTGGCTCTGGCCACGATCTCACGGTTTACGGGGTCGAGCCCTGCATTGGGTTCCACTGACAGCCTGCAGCCTGCTTGGGATTCTTTCTCCCTCTCTCTGTCCCTCTCCACCCCTCAAAATAAATAAATAGATTTAAAAATAATAATTAATAGGCATGAAAACTGGAATTCACCCCAGGGTCCTTTAAACTCAGTCCTCACTGGGGCGCCCGGGTGGCTCAGTTGGTTGAGTGTCCGACTCCAGCTCAGGTCATGATCTCACAGCTCGTGAGTTCGAGCCCCGCGTCGGACTCTGTGCTGACAGCTCGGAGCCTGGAGCCTGCTTCAGATCCTGTGTCTCCCTCTCTCTCTGCCCCTAACCACTTGCATTCTGTCTCTGTCTTTCTCAAAAATAAATAAATAAGCTCAGTCCTCTTGGCCACTGTTTACTTTATAAGTCATGAATATTTTCATCAGTCCCACTAACAGAACGAAAAACTGTTAAGAATAATTATACTAAAAAATTAATAAGGAGGATTGGGTGAAATAGTCGAAGGAGAGTGAGAGGTACAGGGGTCCAGGTATGAAATAAATAAGTCACGGAGATAAAAGTTACAGCATAGGGAATATATTCAGTGATACTGTAATAAAGTTATATGGTAACAGACAGTAGCTACACTTGTGGTGAGCACAACATAACATATAGACTTGCCCAATTACTATGTGGCACACCTAAAACTAATGTAACATGTGTGTCAGCTATATTTCTTTAAAAAAGTTAGTAAGAGGGAGCTGATTCATGTTCCTCTGAGGACCATTTTTGGGATATTGGTAATTGAAATGAGGTCGAAACAAAGCTTATAAAATACGAGCAGTATTGTCATAAGTCATACACTCTAATGGTTAATGATAGCTACTTGTCAGAAAATACTACAAAAAGCTAATCAAAGATATATTTTATTTTTCTGAGGTATGCTTATTTCAGAACAATAAGCGTATAAGTCTGAATGATCCTAGCATTTCAAGGTTCACAGCTTGTAGAATCAACAACGAAACATCCTTTATTTCAAGCTAAACATAGAGTGACTCCTACAATTTAAGATTAGATATAACAACTGTATTGCAGTGAAACATGTTCTGCACTTTGCTCTGTTAATAAGACACCATCCAAGTTTTGTGGGAGTATGACAGTAGACTAAATAACTCATTGCGAGACACTCATCTCTAGGGAGTCAATTACCTCAATCACATCGCTTGGTTGTGATGAGAGCACTTAAAACAGGGGTACTGAGATCAACTCATTCCATTTAGTCCATAAAATGATGGCAAGTCATATTTTAAGAGCAGATTTTTGAAGTGGTTCAGTAATGAAACAGAAAAATCTCTAAGCCAAATCACAATCACGCAGTTTCTGCACAAGGTAAACTCCATGTAAAAGAGATGAACATAAGCACGTGTTAAGTACATTAACGGTTTTCATACTTTTAATTACGTCTGTGAATATAACTTGTAGATATTAGAATGCAATGCGGTGGCACTGGAAGTGGTGGAAGGAAAGTGTTTGAAAATAGCTTTAAAAACTCTCTGCACGTGATAATGGGTTAAGCAGTGTACAGATTGAGTTCAGGCGAGATGATGTATAGTTTTGAGAAAGCCTGACATAAATCATGCTGTGCTATAAAAGCTAAGCTATAAAAGATTAATCTTCTTAAAACAAAAAATGGTACGTGTCACTTTTCTGTTTAATACCACTCAAAGTTACCTAGAAAAAGTCTTTACTTCTTACGAGAGCTTACGGGGCCCTTATAAGCCCAGCTGGTCAATGTCTCCAGCCTCAGTTCCTGTCTTGCTACCCTGCTTCAGTCACACAGATCTTGTCATTCTAAGTCTTGCTTCCTGGCTTTTGAACATGCCGTTGAACTTGTAAAGAACACTTTTTCATTTCCTTCCCTTGATAGTTTCTCTCTTGAGTCTTCGAAGAATCTTGAGGGCTCTAATTATTATCCACATTCCTAAAGAAGCTTCCATTCTTCCTACATATTTCTGTGTGAGTTTCTTTAATGCTTATGTATAGATCTTATTTGAATTTTTTTCATCATTTCTATCTTGGCAAGTGTTATTTCCAGACAAGAAACACATGAAGGCAAGCACTAAACGTGTATTTCTTATAGTAAATAATTTTATTTCTTTTTTTTATTAAAAAAAAAGGTAGCATTGCACATATAAACTAGGCTTCAAGATTACAGTGAATAGTTGCCAAGAGGAATATTCCTGAAGGAGAGATAAACTTAGAGGTCATTGAGGGAGCACAGAGAAGCAAACTTCTTGGGGGAGAAGCAGTGAAAGTAGTTTCTTTAATACTTCACAACACCATCTCCCTGTTCCTCAATTCTGCCACCAGGGTTTGTGGGTTGTGAGAAAACCCACCACCATCACTTTGGGATATCAGTTTTCAGGTAATATGAGTAAGAAACATCTCTAGGAAGGAAAGCGCAGGGTCAGTGATCTGGGTTTCAGACAATAATCATTACTTATCTGCAGGAACAATAAGAAAAGTGAAGAGTTTATTTTTAACTTCAGAAGTTTTTGTTTTGTTTTGTTTTTAATGAGGGCTAGAGAATATATATGTAAAATTCAGTCTTGATCCCCTAAGCCCTAACACATTATTTGCGATAGTGTAAGGACTCAGTGAATATGAGTTGATTTAATGAACATTGACTATACACAACAGGAATGATACCGTGGAGATACTCTCCTGAGATAGTCTAGTGATTCCTGCCTCCTATTCATGCCTTTGCATAATTACCACTCCCCTTATGGGCTGAATCTAATGACTTGCTTCTAACTAATAGAATATGACTACTTCCATGTTTAGAAAAGAAGATGAGTGTGTTAACGGACTGCTTTTATTGATCCTGTTGAAGCAAGTTGCCTGTTGAAACAAGATGCCCGTATGAGCAGCAACTGAAGGTGGCCGCTATCTGGCAGCCAAGAAGCAGCTGATGCCTTCAGTCTAATACTTCTTGAAGAAATAAAACCTGCCAACAGACACATGGGTGAATTTAAGAGTTGTTTATTCCCCGTTTGGGCTTTCAGATGCAATCCCCACCTCCACCCCATCCGTTGATTATCCGCTGGTGAGAGACCTGAAACAGAAGACTCGGTTAAGCCATGTCTGGATTCATGACTCCTGGAAACTGAGATGATAAAAGTGCACAGTTTTTAGCATTCAAGTTTTGAGGTATTATTATACTGTTACAGATAATGGAGATAGATTTTGACCATCAGAGAATTTGAAAGGGAGCAAGTCTCACTCTAATGCAGAGAAAAGCACAATAGTGAAGGTGCATAGATAGACGGGGGAATGGGAGTGAATGCTGACTTTGTGTGAAAAGATGGCATAATCTCTCCTTCTGATGCCTTTATGTTATTTGATTGTATTTCTTGGCTTTCGAAGCCAATAACATTTTCTTGTTCTTTTGATACAGAAATTCTTGTTTTCATAACCTAATTTCAATACGTTATTATTTACTGAAAGTTAACACTGATTAGGACCATGTACATATTTATATAATGGAAAATATGGGCTATGTTTAAGTAATTAAGGAAAAGAGAGAACCTATGAATATTTGGGATAAGTGATTCTTAAGGGTTAAGATATAAGTTCAGAGCAATTTCAGAACCAGAAGTTGAATTTAAGGGAAAAAAAGAAGATGATATTGAATAAGCAAAATTCAGAGTGATGAGGGAGTGGCACTCCTTGAGGAGACAAGGAAGTGAGTCTAATTATTTAACTTACAGGATAAATAAAATCAATGCTGTGGTAATTTAGTTGATTAAGCATCACTTTCCATTTTAATGCTCTATGTAGCTCAAATTAGCCATGTATTAGTTAGACTCATTTGCATGCATGGAAAGAAACCTGAAATTTACTTAGCTTAAAAAATAAAGGATTAAGAATTTCTTTAGGAATTTTCCTTAGTAATAAACAATTTCATTGAAAAAAAGTTGAGGGACAGAGACCACTGTAGCCCAAGGCCTTAATAATCAGGGACTTGTCTCTGATTCTCTTCTCATATTCGTGTGATTCTCGCTAGCTATAGCTTTTCTCCATGGGGCAGGATATATGGCTACCAACACGATAATAATTTTACATTGTATACCTCTGGCACTATCACTGAGAATTTCTGACATACTCAAACTCAAATCAAGAGTCCCATGGAAGGCACTCATCGAACCAGACTGAGTAACATGTACATAATTGGACCAGTCAGTCACACGGTATGAACATAATACTAGGGGTGTCCATGGGAATGGAAGACATGAGAGTTCATATATATTTACTCATATTTAGTGCTAGAAATAACATTAAGTGCATAGCAACAAAGGGAAATATTAGAAGAATTGGATTTCATCAAAATTTTTAAACTTTTTTATATTAAAGGACACTATCAAGAAAATGAAAGAAACAATCTACAGAATGGGAGAAAATATTTGTAAATCCTATATCTGATAAGGGTTTAATATATAAAATATATAAAGAATTCTGACAACTCAACAAAAAAAAAGCAAATGATCCAAATTAAAAAAAAAAAAAAAAGGTTAGAATAGACTTTTCTGAGGAAGATTTACTAACAGCCAACAAGCACAAGAAAAGATGTTCAACATCATTAGTCATTCAGAAAGTGCAAATAAAAGTCAGAAAATAACTAGTGTAGGGGCACCTACGTGGCTCCGTCAGTTAAGACTCCAACGCTTGGTTTCAGCTCAAGTCGTGATCTTGCTGTTCGTGAGTTGGAGCCCCCCTCCGTCTCCACGCTGACAGCTTAGAGTTTGCTGGGGATTCTCTCTCTCTCTCCCTCTCTCTGCACCTTCCCTTCTTGCTCTCTCTCTCTCTTTCTCTCTCTAAAAATAAATAAATAAACATTTTTCCAAAAAGAAAATAACTAGTGTCTGCATGGTTGTGAAAAACCAGACCCCTGTACGTTGCTGGTTGGAATGCAAAATTGTGCAGTCACTATAGAAAGCCGCTCGGCAGTTCCTGTAAGAGTTAAACACAGAATTACTACATGACCCTGTAATTCTACTCCTAGATATATGCCTAAAATAATTGAAGACAGGTGTTGAAACAAGTAGTTTTACAAAAACGTTCATAGCAGCAGTAATCACAATAGCAAGAGGTGATATCAAGTCAAATGTTCAGCAGCTGCTGAGTGGATAAACAATGGTGGTAAAACCATGCCATTAAATATTATTCAGCCTTCAAAGAAATAAAGTGCTGCTGGGCTACCACGAGAAGGAGTCTTGAAAACACGCCTAACGAGAGAAGCCACAGAATGTCACATATTGTAGGATTCCATTTACATGAAACTTTTGGAAGAGGTAAACCCCCAGAAACAGAAGGTAGACCAACGGTTTCCAGGAGCAGAGGGGAGGGGAACTGAGTAATGACTGCTTTCTTTTTGGGATGATGAAAATGTCTTAGAACTAGGTAGGGGTGATGGTTGTGCAATATGGCGAATGCACTAAATGCCATGACATGGTATACTTTCAAATGGTTAATGGATGGAGCACCGGAGTGGCTCGGTTGGCTAAGCATCTGACTCTTGGTGTCTGCTCAGGTCACGATCTCACGGTTCCCAGTTTGCGAGTTCAAGCCCCACCGCAGGATCTGCCCTGACAGTACAGAACATACTTAAGATTCTCTCTCTCTGCCCTCTCCCTCTGCTCCTACAGCGCTTGCCCTCTCTCTTTCTCAAAATAAGCTTAAAAGTAAAATAAAATAAGACAAAATACAGTAAAATATAAAACAAATAAAATAAGATCATTAATGGATCATTTTATGTTGTGAGAATTTCACCCCAAGAAAAGTTAAAAAAGAAATGTTGTGAGGACCATCTCACACATATGTGTAATAAGAAACATATTCTGGCTTATTCTTTTTTAACTCTTCGACGATTTAAACATAATCTCAATTATCCAGTAAAAGATATATACACCATGTTTATGTTTGGAATCAAGTAACATGTATGTATTTGTGCATGTGTGTACTTTCTGTATTACAGGGTATAGGCATTTCATCTCAATTTAAAAAATCCCATGAAAGAGTAATATTATTCCATTTAATTACACAGTCCCCTGATCATAAACGACGCCCCTAATTCTATTTATGTAAACTTATATTTGGCTGTTCTTAATCACAGGTCAATGGCAAAAAGAAGACAGGTGTATGACTTACGTCCATAGAGCTAGTTTGATACAAAATCTAACGGGATTCTGAAGTTGATCGAAAACAACACTTTTGAAGCAACTGTATCTCTCCTACTATGCAATGGGCTATGATCTATTGTGGAATGCAGTCTGGATAAATATAAATGTGTTTTTAAAAATTAGGACAATATTTATATTTTAAAGGAATTTTGCATGTTTAAGTAGTCCCTCATGGCTGACAAAAAAAAAAAACACAAACAAACAAAAAACAAAAACAAACAAGCAATATTTAAAACATTCACTCATTTTTTTTCACATTTTTGAAGAAAGGATCTGAGGTAGGATAAAATTTGAAAACTGCTCATATAATGATTCAGTAACCCAGATTATAATTGGCTTATAATACATTTTTTTTCTGAATATCAAAAAAATAGTAAGTTGGCTATCACTGAGGAAGGATATTTTCCCCAAAATGAGACACAAATACTGAAGGCAATCACTACAGCTTGCCTTCCAAACTATTTTGAGTTGTATCATTATTAATGAAATGAATAACCACATACAACTACACTTATGAAAGTTATCATTCACTTATGTTTGTGTGTGTGATACTTCTATTTTTCAATAGTCTTACCTAGTATTCAACAAAAGTAGCGTAATAACTAGTCTTAAACTAATATGGTCATCTGTTTCTCTCTTTTATAAAGTGTTTGTATACAGACACACAATATGGTGTGTATGTGTACATGCAGTTATTGAATTTGAGAGCTAAGAAATTGCATTTTTAAAAATATCCTCATTGTGAAATTGGTTCCAGAGGGCACCTGGGTGGCTCAGTTGGTTAAGCACCTGACTCTTGGTTTCAGCTTAGGTCATGATCCCATGATTTGTGGGTTCAAGCCCTGCATCCAGCTCCGCACTGACAGCCTGGATTCTCTCTCTCCCTCTCTCTCCCTGCCTTTCCTCTGCTTTCTCTGTCTCTCAAAATAAATAAAAACTTGAAAAAAAAAAAGAAATTTGGTTCCAGGAACAAATCTTATGTGTGATTTTTCAGGCCTGACCCTAGACACTTACAAAGGCTTTACCTGAACGTTCTCCCAGGGGGAAGCTATTTCCCCTCACCAGACTTGATGTAAAGGTAATGCATTGTTGTCCCTTGAGAAAGTTTCAGTCAATCACTCAGCCCTCTTGGTCAACCTTGCTGTCTGCACATTTCCATTGGTAGCCTAGGCGTCTCCATTCCTGCCTCCATTTGGTGAGGCCTCTTGTCTTGTTTTGTTTTTTTAATGTTATTTTTTAAAGTTTCAATTTAAATTCCCATCAGGTAGCATACAGTGTAATATTAATTTCTGGTGCACAGTACAGTAAATCGACATTTCCATACAACATCGGGTGCTCATCCCAAGTGCACGTCTTAATTTCCATCACATATTTTACTCATCCCCCATCCTCCTCCCCTCTGATAACCTTACTTAAGAGATTGTTTCTTGGTTTGCTTCTCTCTCTCTGCTTTTTTACCCTTGGCTCATTTGTTTCGTTTCTTAAATTCCACATATAAATGTAATCATGTGGTATTTGTCTTTGACTGATTTCACTGAACATAATAATACTTTCTAGCTCTATCCATATAATTGTAAACGGCAAGATTTCATTCTTTTTGATGGCTGAGTAATATTCCACTATATGTATATATCTTCTTTATTCATTCATCAGTTGATGGACATCTGGGCTCTTTCCATAATTGGGTTGTCATAGATAATGCTGCTATAAACACTGGAGTGCATGTATCCCTTCTAATTAGTATTTTTATATTCTTTTGGTAAATACCGAGCACTACAGTTTCTGGATCATAGGGTAGCTCTATTTTTAACTTTTTGAAGGACCTCCATACTATTCTCCAGAGTGGCTGAGCCAGTTTGCATTCTCACCAACAGTGCAAGAAGCTTCCATTTTCTCCACATTCTTGCCAGCACCTGTTGTTTCTTGTGTTTTTTATTTTAGCTATTCTGACAGGTATGAGGTGGTATTTCATTGTAGTTTTGATTTGTATTTCCCTGATGATCAGCGATGTTGAGCATCTTTTTATGTGTCTGAATATCCATATCATCCATGTGTCTTCTTTGGAAAAACACTTATTCATGTCTTCTGCCAATTTTTTTAACTGGATTATTCATTTTTTGAATGTTGAGTTTTGTAAGTCCTTTATTTTTTATACTAACCCTTTATCAGATATGTCATTTGCAAGTATCTTGTTCCAGTCCATAGGTTGCCTTTTAGTTTTGTTGATTGTTTCCTTTACTGTGCAGAAGCTTTTTATTTTGATGAAGTGCCCATAGTATATTTTTGCTTTTATTTCCCTTGCCTCAGGAGACATATCTAGAAAAAAGTTGCTACAACCAATGTCAAAGAGGTTACTGCCTGTGTTCTCCTGTAGGATTTTTATGGTTGGAGGTCTCCCATTAGGTCTTTAATCCATTTCAAATTTATTTTACTGAATGG
This sequence comes from Lynx rufus, assembly GCF_022079265.1. Lineage (NCBI taxonomy): Eukaryota > Metazoa > Chordata > Mammalia > Carnivora > Felidae > Lynx > Lynx rufus. The sequence continues at coordinate 138,032,721 of NW_025814867.1, forward strand.
TGTAAGAAAGTGTTCCAGTTTCATTCTTTTGCATGTTGCTGTCCAATTTTCCTAACACCATTTGTTGAAGAGACTGTCTTTTTCTCATTGGATATTCATCCCTACTTTGTTGAAGATTAGCTGACCATATAGTTGTGGGTTCATTTCTGGGTTTTCTACTCTATGTGCCTACTTTTGTGCCGGTACCATATTGCCTTGATCACTACAGGTTTGCAATGTAACTTGAAGTCTGGAATTGTGATGTCTCCAGCTTTGGTTTTCATATTCAAGGTTGCTTTGGAGCTTATCATTTGTGTATCTGAAGTTTAAAGAAACATTTCATAATATGGTGCAAAAGATGTACATTTTACTAAGTGTTTTGGTAGCAATTAGTCACTGTACCTAAAATTTATGTAATCCACTATAATACAGCAAATACCAAAAATAATTCTCAAATGATTGAAATCATACACAAATAATAACGGAAAACAGTATAAGGGAACAATTTTGACAAAACGAAGATCAGGTATAAAGTTCCAAATGATCTAGGAACTAAAAAGTTAAAACCACATTCCATTAATTAATATGGCAAATGTATCCCTATTTTTTGTTTTAGTATCCTCTTTCATTTTCAGTTTTTCTCGAGGATTAATTATAAATTATAACATTATGTCATAGACTCTGGGTCTGGAGCTGTTTCTCATCCAGCAAGAGAGCAGACTCAGGATTAAAATGCAAGAGAGGCTAATGTCTGGGAGGAGACAAGAGCCCCAAGTAAGGGTCCTTGTTCTGGTTTTTATTAGGATCAGAAGGGTTACAAACATGGTGACACAAAGAGACAATGAAATCGTGAACATTAACTCATGGGCATGAGGGAAAGGGGGTTGTAAGAAATTCAGTGTTAGGGTTTGGGTCAATACAAAACAAAACCCTGGGGTGGGTGGTGGGGAAGGGGGAGGCTGTTTACAGCAGATGTGAGCCCCCACCACTGTTTACCTAAACTTGCTTTGGTGACAAGAAAGACAGCATGCTACCTCAAGGTCAACAAGGCCCCTTTCTTTTGCTAATTAGCTCCAATCTGGGCAACTTCACTCTGCTGTGGTCTAAAGTCTTTTTTACCTGTTAACCTATTTTGGTCCTTCCTTCATATGAAAGCAGCTTTCTGCTATTGTACTAGTTGGGGGGGGGATGGCTCCCTTCTGCCCTGAGTACCTAATCTGGTTTACCTACTCTTGGATGCTTACATCCTGAGATTTCCTATTCCTATACCTTTGTCCTATACTGGGGGCCTTTGTCCTGTTTACCTAATTTTGTTCTGAGTTCATCCTGGGGCTTTCTATTTCTTCATGCCTTGTTAACCCATTGGTACAAGTTCAGAGAATTCTTAAGCTTATTCCCCACAACATTACCTATTTTAATGTTTAGTCCTGCAATTACTCAGTTATCAGCAATTAATATCAAAGATAACAGATGTACTTGGAAAAAATATATTGCTTTTAAACTCAACTATGAATGTGATCATCCTAAATGTTTTATTTTTAGTTTATACTTTTATCATTGATATGTTCCAACAAACACTAAGTAAAAATAGACTTGAATTTCCAAGGCATATAATCTTGAAATTATTGTTTCTCTCATCACATTACTCTATTTTCCCCTAAACACAAAATATGAAACATCATGTTTAGGATAGTCCTCATAAGTAACTCATTTTGCTTTTATTTTTTTTTCCTTAGGCATAAAACAGGAAGGAAAATTATAACTAGCATTGTCCTAAGAATATCTTCCACCTGAAAAATGAAATGGTTAAATATTTGTAAAATGAATACCAAAAAAATTCCACAGAACATTTCATTTGACTCATAAAAGACTGAAAAACATTCATATATTTGCAACTAATAAGTAACCCTTATTTGGAACACATACAAGAATCAGTGATATTAGTATAGGAATTTTCATGATAATCAAAGAAGTTGACAAAATGTTTTATCTTCTGGACAGTAAATAACCAAATGTGTTTTAAGAGTCAGAGAAAAGGAATGGAGTGTGTATAAAATGACTATGAATTGATTATGTACATTTAATGCTAGCCAGCTATTCTGCACTGCTCATTCCAAATGCACTGAATAGTTTTCTTTTATATCAGAAGTAAGAGAAGTTGGCATATCCAGGGAAAAACACAGGGCCCCTGATGATAGCATCCACTGAAAAATAAGTTACAATCTGATTCTTTTCATTGTTTTCCTAGGCAGAAATTGGTGCAAGCATCCAAAATCTAAATTTATGGAAAGAACTGGACATAAAATTTTTGAAGTGAAAACATATAAATGGGCATAATCCACAGTTATTTGAGGAGGAAAATAAACTGCTATAAACAAGATAGTATTTAGATATACCCACATCATATATCATAATTTTATATTTTTTATTTCTTAGCCTGATACTCTATACATAGTTTATTTAAAATACAGAAAGAACTATCATATTACCATTTTATTTTGTCACTGTATTTCACTGAGATACAAATGCAAGGTTTCTTTTTTCTGTTTTCAATATTTTAAATATATATATATTTATATTTATATTTATATATTCAGCTTTCTCCTTTGAAAATTAAATATTGCAGGGGATGAAATAATTGTTATTCTGTGTTTCTCTTGTGTTTAGCTGTGGAACCAGGCATATTTTCCTTTGCAGTTAATATGACAGGAAAATTTTAGGACATTTTAGACTTTTTATTTTCCATCAACAATTACCTACAAGCAGAAAGCTATACCATGTCCCTGAATGATAATTGATTTGGGGAATAGGAAGACGGTGTGAAGAGGTTTTTCTAATTAGTAAATATAATTGAATACGATAAATCTATATTAATTTTACATCCGGAATAAACTATTGTTTAATTAACTTCTTATACATACAAATTAAATTCTATTGCATTAAATGTGACCAACAAAGATATACACATAAATAACGTCACATGCATAAATTACAATTGGAACAAAGTTATTTTTCTCAAAAATTATTTTTATGAGTAATAGAATGAAAATAAGCCGATCATTTACAGAGAAATCTCTTGCGAAAATGTACATGAATCAACATGTCACTGATATATTGGATCGCTGGTATGCTGGTGAAATTTAACAACTGGCCCTCTGAGGAAGAAAATAATATATTTATTGATTCGATGACATGATTCTTTTCCCCAAAGACAAATTTAGGCTACCAACATGACTTAACTGAACATTGGGTTGGGAAAAAAAATGCTCACAATGGACTCCCATGAGCTGGTGCAAACCAGCTGTCACGAAAGATTACTTTGTTATGATCAAATGATAACCATTAATGAAGTTGAAAGAGAACTTGGGTTCTGCTTCCATTTTGACCTCAGACTTTTTTAGTTGGATTCTCCTTTCTAGTTTGTCCCTTAGTTCAGGGGGAAGACCCTGAGGGCAAAGCATTCCAGAACTGCCTCCTCAAGCAATAGGGACTGTCTTGAGCCAGCAAGACCCCAGTGACTGAGCCCAAGAGAATAATCAACGTGACCTTTACTGCTCACCTGCATGTACCCGCTGACCTTTGTCCCACATTTTCCTTGCATAAACCTAGCAGTATTTTTAGCTTTGGAGAAGGTCCTTGAGACACCAGTTTGCTATCTTCACAGTGTTTGTCTCACCGAAATAAATCCCTTTCTTGTTTCACCACCACCTGTCTGTCTGCCTTTGGATTTGTCAGCAGTCAGTGGCCAAACTAGTCTGTCTGGGACCCCAGAGTCAGGTCGTGCGCTTGCACCCCTGCACCTCAGCTACATAATTATAGGTATCATATTCATAAAATTGCGAAATGAATAATAAGCAACAAAAGCATAGAATAAATCCCTAATGACCTAATGCATGAGAAATCAGAAACACAGAACCATTGCTAATTCCAGACCTCATTCAGATAAACAAAATGTCACCCATTGTCGTTGACTTCCTAGGTACACACAGAAGATCAGAGTTTTCTTTACAATTCTATGTGAATTTGGGTATAACAATTAAACGGACTACTGTGTAAAAACAAAACACATCATCAACACTGACCGAAGGATAGTTAGAAAAATAAACATTGTCAGTAGAGTTTGAAAATATTAAACAGGCTACTGGAATTCTCTCAAATGATCAATATGTTAAACACTCTTTAGAAGAGATTACTTAAACTGTTGAAAGAATTCTATAAAAGTAAAAATAAATGGCTGTCATGAGTTTTTATTATCTAATCCCTTCCTCCATGTCCAGACTCCTCCCCCAGCACATTTTCTTCATTTTGTTCCGCTGTGTGCCCCTATGGCTTTCCCTACAGCTCAATGAATTTCCTTCCATTCCAGGACCTTGAGGCTCCTTGCAGTGATCTGCTGTCCTCTTTCATCCCCGAGACACCATACCCTTTGTCTTACACTAACCTATACTGCACTTCGAAGCACTTCTTGTCTGAAAATGCATTATTACCTTTTGCTCAGATATCTATTACCTGTCTCCCCCAGTAAAATATGAATTCCATCAGGAGAGGTAAATTAATTTTCTCGTGCTATATAAAGAATTATCATATAGAGTGGCTTAAAAGAGCACAAATTTATTTCTTAGTTTCCTAAGGTCAGGATTCTGCACAGGGTTACCTAAGTCTTATGTTCAGGGTCTCAATTTGTCTCAAATCCGTATATTCAGCCAGGGCTATGATCTCAGGAAGTCCCAGAATTCTCTTCTAAGTCCATTAGGTGTTATCTTAATTCACTTTCTTGGAGGTACAGGACTAAGGTCCCTGCTTTCTTACTGGCTGTCAGCTGAGTCCTTTCTCAGCTCCTAGAACTCACACACCATTTCAAAGCAAGCTGGAGAATCTCTTCTTTCAGTCTCCTAAGAGAGTCTCATATAAGTTAATTATTGGAGGAGGACTATCTGTAGCATTATATATATATATATATATATATATATATATATATATTTGTTTTGTCCCTGGTTTCTGATACAGAACTCCTAAAATCTAAAATCCTTGGGATTTCCTGAATGATAGAAGTATCTTTTGTATATTAATGAGATGATTCAATTGTGTGTGTGTATGTGTGAGTGTGTTTGTGTGTGTGTGTGTGTGTGTGTGTGTGTGGTGGGGATGGAGATTACATAACTTCAGAATGGGGTCTGATCACCAAAAAAATTAACTACATGATTAGAGGGATAGAACTTTTAGTTACACTCCCCAATCTCTGGGGAAGGGAGAATGATTGGAGATTGAGTCAGGGATCAAAGCAATCATTGCTACATAATGAAATTTTATTAAAAAAATCAGAATGACAAGACTTGGGGAAGGTTTTGGGTTGGTGAACATATCTACTTGCTGGGAGGATGATGTACCTTGGCTCCACTGGGATAGAAGCTCCTGTGTTCAGGACCCTTCTGGACCTTACTCTATGTCCCTATTCATCTGGCTGTTAATTTTACCCTTTATAATAAAACTGCATTCATAAATATGGTGCCTTTCTCAGTTCCGTGAGTTACTCTAACAAATTATGGAACCTAATGTGGGTTTGTGGAAATCCCAGACTCTGTAGTTAGCTAGGCAGAAGTGTAGGTCACCTGGGGGCCCAATTTGCAGCTAGCTATGCAGTGGGGGTAATCTTGTGTGATGGATCCCTTATTAAGCTAATTCCATGTATTTAATGCCCGAATTGACTTGAATTCTGTCATACCCAGTTGATGTTAGATGTTGATTGGAGAATCAGTTGCTGTAGAGAAAAACCAAGCACTATCTTATCACCTTTGCCATATAGCATAACCTAATCAAAGAAGTAAATACTCTGTCATATTGACAGGTCCCGTCCACAACGCAAGGGAAGTGAATTCTGCAAGGGCTTGTCTAATAAGGGGAAGGCAGAAAGGCCATCTTAGAATTCTTCCAAGTACAGCAGAGTTGCTATAGGCCTAGTCATAACATATAGTCTTAAACAATGCTTGACACGTATAAATAGACTGGCATAGATTTGCTTCTTGACAGTGAGTTTTTTTTCACTTGGCTTAGTGTTTATGTACACAAAACTATTTTACTTGAAAATATCAGGGGCGCCTGGATGTCTTAGTGGGTTAAGCGTCCGACTTCAGCCCAGGTCATGATCTCACGGTTTGTGAATTCAAGCGTCGCACCGGGCTCTGTGCTGGACAGCTCAGAGCCTGGAACCTGCTTTGGATTCTGTGTCTCCCTTTCTCTCTGAAAATCCCCTGCTTGTGTTCTCTCTCTCGCTTGTTCTTGCTCTCTCTCAAAAATAAACAAACATTAAAAAATGAAAAGAAAAGAAAATATTTAAAATATTTGAAGTTATTTTAATGATCGATGATACAGGTCAACATTATCCACTTTGAGGTTGATGCAGTCCTTGTTCTATATTAGATTTTATATGCTGGTGCTACAAAGGTAACCAAAGAGTCATCTACTTATTTTTTAATCGTTTTGAAATTTTATGGTAGGTATCCTGAAACTTGTTGTGTTTCTATAAGCTGTAGCCTTGTGATCTAGTTTTTGCTATGCTTCATCAACCTCCTAAATTCTATGGTTAGGGGTGAGACATTTTTTGTTTCCTTCTTAAGGTGTGCCAAACAGCTTCTGAGATACCATTTACCTGGAAATGAAAAGGTTTTACATGCAGTCAAGTCTCAAGTTCAAAGTTAAGAAGTAAATTTACATAAATGTAAAAACCCACTGAGATAGTTATCATTTAACAATTCACTAAAAAGCTGTAACAACTGTCCAGTAAAAAAATGTTCATATATATGCATATTTATTTCACACACATATATATTTCTATAATATTCAAAAACACATTGTGTATATAATTCTTTTAAAAACTTGGTAGGTGATCTAACCTTACGTCCTCTTAAAAATGGGATGCAATTTAAGGATTGACAGTTCGGGCTAGATGATAATGCTGAGTGTTTCTGAGGATGCGAATCACCTTTAAACCTGGGGTATTGTTCTGAATATGTGGCCACTGACCCTGAGGCTGAACCATAACTCAAATTTTCCTGAACCTCAACCACTACTTTTAGTGACAAATGAAACAGATTCTACAAACTGCCTCACACAAATAATGCTTTTGGATTGCTTGTTGTGCTCACTTGCAGAGTTGAGAGAACTATTTTTCTTCTAATCCTTAAGGACCAAAATGTATTAGTCTTTCCACTTCTAATCCAATCAGTGCCATTTTTCCTCTTGTGAGTGAATGGTTTTGTGGAGTCTCAGTTGGTCATTATAACCACTGGCTTATGAAAGCTTCAATGCAATTCAGAATTTCTATATTGTGTAACCTTCAATGTAGCACTTTGGCTGTCCGTAAATAATTTAGTTCAGAAGAAAGCATCTTAATCTTGTTATTACTATATACAGCTATTAAAAAGTAAATGTAATACATGAATAATATAATGTTACCTAGAAAAATAAGAATAGCAAGGACAAATTATATATGATTTATTAGATGTAAATATTATAATTTTATTAAAAATCAACATACTACATTGCTTAAGACGACGGACTACACACAGTCTGACTTCTGGATCCATCCCCTTAATGTAAAATTTGTATTCATTTAAAACCCTCATTTAATATCTTATGCATCCAACATTATAAGTACTTTTGAAAATTGCACCATTTAGCACCCTATGAAATAGTCATTACTATTTGTGCCATTTTGCAGAAAAGACCATTTTCAGTTCAGTAAGTTAGTCAGCAGCCTACAAGGAGAGGTTAAAGAAGTTTCTTCCAGAAGCAAAGTCTCATGTCATCTTCTTTCAATATCACACTCACCAATTATCAATGGCTACCGCTGTCTGATCTAGAACTGACTCAGTGGAGTGAGTTATGTCCCAACAACAACCATTACATTAAAGGGAAACCTTTAATGAACTTGCTAATGAGATTTGTCAATCACTGTCATGTGCATTAATACGGAAGTAAATAATTGACTTATTTTCAATCATCTTGCCTTGTAGAACCCTTAGGGATACCTCACAGAATTCTGGCTTGATACACTTTATTCTAGAGTTAAATAACTTACCTGAATTTTTGCCAAGATATTATACATTTCTTCTGGTTTTCATCTTACATATAGGTGATACATTTAACAATTTCTCAAAGGTATTAATAAGGCAATGTTAACACATTTTTCATAATTTGAGTTCAAGTAAAGCATATGATTACTTTGATATTCCATTTATTTAAATAGAATTTTTATCCTAAATGGATCAGTGGGATCATAACACTGTGATTTTTTGATTTTGAGAAAAAATAGAATTTCTTATAAGTCCTTATTTTAAATAGACATTCATGGATGAACCCTTAAAGTTTTTGAAATTTGACTCAAAATGTTGAGTGGATAGTTAGTTGAAATAATATAAATCAAGTCAAAGTTAATTGCCAGAAGAGGTAATCAAGTTCACATATGCTTTATTTATTTTACATAGATTTTAAAATGTTTCCTAATTCAAACAATAATGTGAAACAAACATGATATTGAGGGCTCAACCATCCAGTATAGAAACATTATCACATCTAGTGTTCTAAGCCTCAGAAATATTGGCATCAAATAATGAAATTGTACACATCCACTTTGTTATTTTATTAGTAGTAAACACCTTGTTACAGAATATTGTTTGTTTGTTTGTTTGTTTGTTTGTTTAAAGCAATCTGTACGCCCCCCCATAGGACTTGAGCTCATGACCTCAAGATTGAGTCACATACTCTCTTGACTAAACCAGCCAGGCACCCCACCCTTGTTAGAGAATATTAAGCAAAGGATATGAGCAAGTAATATGATTCCAATTTAGCAATTTGATATCTGAAATGCATTTTCCTATTAGATTATATATTCAAAATGAAAATATTCATTTTACTTCATTTTTTAACTCACTTTGGAAAAAAGTAACATGGATGTAACAGTTACGGGCTGCACTGCGTCTCCACCAGATTTCTGTGTTGAAATTCTAACCTACCTACTGTACCTCAGAAATGTGACTGTATTTGAAGATAGCGTCTTTAAAATGACAACTAAGCTAAAATAAGGTGTCAGGGTGAACACTAATCTAGTATAATTGATGTCCTTATAAGAAGAGGATAGTAGGACACAAACAGACACCAACCATATACATGGGTAGAGACACTACCATGTGAGGACCTAGAGAGAAGGTTACCATTTGCCAGCCAAGAAGAGAGGCCTCCGGAGATCCCAAACCTGCCAACAGATTGATCTTAGACTTTCAGCCTCCAGAATGGTGAGAAAATGAATTTCCCTTGTTTAAGCCATATGGTGTGGTGTGTTTTTTTTATGGCAGCCCTAGGAAACTAATATAGTAACATCCCCTAAGTTTCTCTTCCCTTTCATATAATTACTTTTCTTTCTTTTTTGTATGTGTGTCCGTATGCTAGGCCTCCCTTGAAAAGATACCACAGACTCTATGACTTAACCAATAGAAATATATCATCTCACAGTTATGGAGAATGGAAGTCCAAGATGAAGGTGTCAGAGGTTTTGTTGGTCCTGAAACTTATCTCCTTGGCTTCCGTGTGGCTGTCTTCCCCGTGTGTGCTTACACATGGCCTGTTCTCCATGAACACTCATCCTTTGTATCTCTTCCTCTTCTAATGAGGACACAGTCAAATTGGATTAGAGCCCCACCCATAGGATATCCTTTAATGGTTGCTACCTCTTTAAAAGCCCTACCTCCAAATGCATTCCAGGTTTAAGGTTTCAACATACAATTTTGAAGTGACTCAATTATGTCCATAACGATATGCACATGTATTCAGCAGTTCACATGTTTATTTGATTTTAAACGTACATTTTCATAATTAATAAATGGGAGCTTAGCAAAAAGAAATTTCCATAAAATGTCTGAGTATGACGATTTCTCTAATATCTATTTTTATTAGATTATGAATAACTGGCATTTGGTAAGATAGTGACTTTCTATTATTATTTCAGGATGCAGTGCTAGCATTTAGTCATTAATTTTATGTCTCTACTTATACGATTGATGATTTTGTAGCCCCTCTCTATTTTTTAATGTTTATTTTTTAAGAGAGAGACAGAGACAGAGCACGAGCAGGGGAGGGGCCGAGAGAGAGGGAGACACAGAATCCAAAGCAGGCCCCAGGCTCTGAGCTGTCAGCACAGAATCTGACCAAGGGCTCAAACTCACGAACTGTGAGATCATGACCTGAGCCATAGTCGGACTTAACTGACTGAGCCACCCAGGTGCCCTTATAGACCTTCTCTCTTACAGTACTCCTGTCCACTGTGCACCTGTATTTTTTAACTGTGAAGAAATCTTAGCCCCGTTTCTATTGAAAACTGTCTCCCATTTGAGTCTCATGAACTGTGAAATATAGTTTGGATACAGATAACAAGATAAATAGTTTTCGATTGTAGCCTACAGATAATGGTTTGTTCTTCTCTGGAAGCTAGTGAATCCAAAAAATACTCTGACATAAATTCTTTGTTCTTTTAATAACAGTCAGCATTTAAGTGGATGGGTGAATTCCTCCAGACTCCATGTGATATATAAGAACAAATCTTATCAAAAATGTATGCTTCAGACAATATTTAATACCATTTAATTTAGAATTAATTTAAAGTTAATTTAGAATTTTCATTTAGAATTTAAAAGGACAGGCTTTTGAAAATTAAAACAATAGGGGTGCCTGGGTGGCTCAGGAGGTTAAGCTTCTGACTTCCCCTCAGGTCATGATCTCGCAGTTCGTGGGTTTGAGCCCCACGTCGGGCTCTGTGCTGACAGCTCAGAGCCTGGAACCTGCTTCGGGTTCTGTGTCTCCTTCTCTCTCTGCCCCTCCCTTACTCACAGTCTGTCTGTCTCTCTCTCAAAAATAAATAAACATTAAAATGTTTTAATTAAAACAAAAATAAAAAATAAAATGAAAACAGCATTTAAAATTAGGAAGAGTTTTGGCATCTTAAATTTTTTCCAGTAATTATTCTAAACAATAATTAGTAATAATTAATAATTATCATATATATATCTTTGACCTTTAATTTTAGATTGAGAAAATGTGTTAAATTACTTCTGTGGAGGGGCGCCTGGGTGGCGCAGTCGGTTAAGCGTCCGACTTCAGCCAGGTCACGATCTCGCGGTCCGTGAGTTCGAGCCCCGCGTCAGGCTCTGGGCTGATGGCTCAGAGCCTGGAGCCTGTTTCCGATTCTGTGTCTCCCTCTCTCTCTGCCCCTCCCCCATTCATGCTCTGTCTCTCTCTGTCCCAAAAATAAAAAAAAAAAAAATAAACGTTGAAAAAAGCGGTCCATATAATAGGAGACAATATTTGCAGATTGTATGTATGCTAAGGGTTAATTTCAAAAATATATAAGGTACTTCTGAAGCCTAATAGAAAAATCAAATAACCCCATTAAAAATGGGCTAAGGAACTGAGTAGACATTTCTCCATCAAAGACATAGAAATGGCCAACAGGTGTATGGGAAGAGGATCAGCTTCACCAATCACCAGGACATGCAAATCAAAATTGTAATGAGATACTATCTCATGCTCCTTAGGTTGCTATTATCAAAACAAAACAAAACAAAACAAAACAAAAGCAAAAGCAAAACCGAAAGATAGTGTTGACAAGGTTGTGCATTAGAACCCTTGTGGACCACTGGTGGGAACGTAAAATGGTACCACGACTGTGGAAAATGGTTTGGCAGTTCCTAAACAATTAAAAAGATAGAACGACCATATTATTCATGAATTCCACTTCTGAGTGTATATCCAAAAGAATTTAAATCAGGATCTTGAAGAGATATCTATACTCTCATGCTTAATATGGCATTGTTCACAGTAAGCAAGATAAGGAAACAATTCAAATGTCCATCGACCAAAAATGGATGAAGAAAATGTGGTATATGCATACAAGGTAATATTATTCAGACAAAAAAAAAAGTGAAATCCTACAATTTGTGATGGCATGAATGGACTTGGGAGACATTATGCTAGGTGAAATAGGATAGTTACAGAAGGACAAACAATGGATGATTTTTTTTATGAGACATCTAACATACTCATATGTACAGAAAGAGATAATAGAATGGTGGTGACCAGGGGTTAAAAGTATGAGGAGAGAGGAGGAGTTATTTAGTGGGTATAAAGTTAGAGTTATACAAATGAGTAAGAAACCTGCTGTACAACATAGTGCCTATAGTGAACAGTAAGATAATAAAATTTCATTAAGAAGGTGGATCTCAGGCTAAGTGTTCTTGCCAACAATAACAACAAAAACAAAGGAAACACAATAATAAGAGGACACATGAAACCTGTGGAAATGATGGATGTTTATTACCTTGATTGTGGCGGTGGTCACACAATATATACCTAAGTCCAAGCTCACCAAATTGTATACATTAATTATGTGCAGTTTTTTGTGTACTAATTACACTTAAAGAAAGCTGGAAACAATAAATATATTAGAATGACTCCTTCAACCACTTTTATTCCTCAGTGTCCTTCTTAATCATCGCAATAACTGACTTTTAAATAATTGTTCTGGGTTTTTTTCCTGACAACCAAGTAATTTTATCAGGCAATGTCCTCAATGGTTGATGGGAAAAAGTAACAGGCTGTGATCATGAAATATTCTGGGCCTTCTGTCTACCCTCTTGTTAAGAGTATCTGTCCTTTATCTATTTGACACATTGGACATATGCTAAAAAAATGTATAAAGTATTTGTCAGCTTTAAAAAATGTTTGGAAACATGAAGTTGAGAATATAAAGTACTTTATTATAATATGAAGAATTCAGGTTTGAGTAAAACACAGGGAGGCATTCTTTCCAAAGTCTACATGTATGAAGTTCATGTAAAATAAATTCACTTTGTGATTTATGGTTAAGGATAATTTTGTTTATTTTTGTTTGCATTTTGTTTTGTATTTTCCAGATTAACCACTTAGTTATACATATTCTTAATCTGCAAAGATTTCTCTAGATATGTAAGAAATTAAGACACTAGTGTTTGTTTTTCTCTTAGAAATTCTAATTTCAGATCTAAACCCCATCCTGGTGTCTCCGGTAATAAAACAAATATAGAATTTTTTCTTCAAGAATCCCGTTTCCTGGACTGATAGAAATACAGGCTAGAGAGTTTATCAGAGTTCCCACTGGAAGAATCACATTTGTTCTTTGAATTAGCACCTGGAATTATTACCGAATACTCTAAACCTATCCATTCCATCATAACCATTATGGTTATCATCCTTTTCCAAATAGAATATTAGATATGCATAGTCTCAGAGCTAATACCTGGAGGAGTTTTATTGATCAAGCAGATTATCTATTATTTCATTTCCTTACGGCTATGGCATTAGAAGATGGAAGAGGGACAGTAGGGACAGTAAACTACCCTCCAGACTGAGAAGGCACTTTAAGACCAACAACAACAACAAACAAACAAACAAGCCACTCCTTACCCTTTACGCAGATTTTTATTCAGGGTAACTTATTGATGGGAGCAACTAGCAATCAACCCGGTGCTATGCAGCCATTCTCTGCCCCCCATCTGGACCTTAACCCACAGCTTTTATAGAGTGAGCTTTGTGGTGAGGTCAGAAGTTAGTTCCCTAGTGTGGTGCTATCTGTATGCCAGACGATTTCTATTAGTTATGTCAAGTGGCCCCTTCTGTGCACCAGTCACCTCTACTGGTTATCTGAAGTGGAGCACCCTGTGCCGCACTTTAAGGAAGATCAGAGCAAGCCTTCCCACATCTGGCCAGGACACGTGTTAATCTCCAAGGGGTCTAGAACATGTAGCCTAGAGGGAGGTCATCGCGTGGGCATGAACAAGATAGAGGAACCAAAAATGGAGTCGCTATTGTCAACACTCCTACAAATGGGGGGGAGATGGGGACTTATATAGTATCATTTATATAGGAAATTCTTAGAAATCAATTACTTTTATTGGTTCCAGCTAAGAAAATCGGGTTGATCTAAAGCAAAATGTGCCTTTTAATGAAGATGATCCTAATAAAAATTAAGATGATTAATTCAAGGCAAAGAAATCCAAGAACGGACCTAATGTTTGATTAAACCACTGGCAGAATGTAATAAGAAACTTCTTAGAAATCATTAGCTAATAGAAGCCACAAGAACCGTATCAGATTATAGAAATATCAAGGATGATATGGAAAGCTACAAGGATACTTAAGTTTTATTTATTCATCCCAGTATCTTGTTCTTTTTACATACCTGCTTATATACTTGGAAAAAACAAGAGGAGCCAACACTAACAATAAGAATATGGAATCATTATTTATCTATTCATTCAGATGGATTTAACCATTAAATCACTGTAGACTTCTCATGTGCTAACAAATTGGAGTGATTCGAAAATCAAGTACCAGGAAACTGAAATGACATTGAAATTTTCTAGAAACTGGAGGCAAATGCTAAGTCTAACAATTTCTCCTGTTTAGGTTCTGAATTTATATTATGGCCACAATTTCCACTTTTTCTAAATTAGGTATATACTGTGATACATGTACTCTCAGTGACTTCAGAATAGAAGACTTCATCTGATTCATCACATAGAAAATGTATGTTGCCACTATTCTATCTCATTATATCACATTTAAACTGAAACAATAGGATAAATTATACTATGAATAGTGTAAATTACAGCTACTTTTTAAAATATCAAGCGCTTTTCTTTCTTTTTCTAGTTAGAGGCAAAATTTTTAAGATCCTATTTTCAAAATTGCAAGCATTCAATAAAATTAACTATAGGTATATTACAAGCGAAATAAACAATAACCAAACAAAAACCCAAACTCTACCAACATGCATAAGAAGGATGCCTGGTTGGCTCAGTTCGTTAAGCTTCTGACTTTGGCTCAGGTCATGATCTCACGGTTCACTGGGCTCTGTACTGACAGCTCACAGCCTGGAACCCACTTTGGATTCTGTGTCTCCTTCTCTTTCTGCCCCTCCCTCTCTCTCTCTCTCTCTCTCTCTCTCTGTCTCTCTATCAAAGATAAATAAGCATTAAATTTTTTTAAATATGCATAAGAAAATAATATTGGAAAATAGGGAATAAATCAAGCTCAATATATTCAACATGACTACATCTAAAATGTTGATATTCTACATGTGGATTTATTAATAAAGAAATGAAATAATCAAAACAAGGGGCACCTGGATGGCTCAGTTGGTTGTGTGTGACTCTTGGTTTGGCTCAGGCCATGATCTTAGGATTTGTGAATTCGAACCCCACATTGTGCCCTATTATGTCACTGTGGAGCCTGCTTGGGATTCTCTCTCTCTCTCTCTCTCTCTCTCTCTCTCTCTCTCTCTCTCCCCCTCTCTCTCTCTCTCCCTTTGCCTTTTGCCCACTTGCTTGTGTGCTCTCTTTCTCAAAATAAAAAAAAAAAAAACTTAAAAAAATTAAAAAAAGATATAATCAAAGTTTGTTGTACTCTCAAGTACTTCTTGAATTTTTTTCCTTGTTTTTATAAGGCAGACCACATTCTTGAATTTGACAATAGGGCTCCCCAAAACAAAAACTGGTGAAATGAAAATTAATTTTCCAATAGAAAAATTTCCACTGAATATGCTGATGAAACTGTTTAGGTAAAGCCAATTGTCACAGACTGAGGAAGGCACTGCCCTTTTACTTGTAATGGGATTTGTGGATATTTGGGGCTGGGTTTGAGCCATAAGGGATTATTTCTGGTAATGAAAATAACCCAAAATGACCTGGAGGAGATAAACTTGTAATATAATTTATAAAACCATTGGCATACCAGATATATACAATAAGGCCACTACATTGTTTAAGCAACTATTTAGTGACTAATTCAGCCGCACTGGTTCTGAGCAGCATTTGTGAATCTTTCAGCAATAACACTCTGTACAGATTTTCAATGAATTGGTCTTAGCAAATTGGACCTCAGGGTTTTTATTTTGGATGATTTTGATAATCCAATTATACCCCAAACATATTTAGTTTATGCCCCTAAATATATAAAGAAGCTAGTGAAAGTAAAATGATTATCAGAAAGAATGTAGATTTCGCTCCTGTACTGTGGTTGACCAGATATTCTGAAAAAGTCTTCCTGCACCGAAACATTGAAGATTTGCTGTTAAACGATAATTAACATTATTTAAATGTATATCTCTGCTGGAAATAAAAAAGGGATGTTCAAGCCAAAACTTCAACAGACAAAATCAAGCAAGCAAAGTATCTCTGAAGCTAACAAAAGCCCTGTGAAGCTGAAAGTTTTTATGTTTTAAGGCAGACCTGAGAAGAAAATGCAGTTCGGGATAAATACCTGGTGAGGTGTAAAAGCTAGAACTTCCGCATATACTCTGACCCCACCCCACCCGAAATTTGCATGTTAGTGAAATAAAGAACTAGGAAATAAAATTAACTTCTTTATTTGTAAAGGTTTATTGATTTTTGAGAGAGTAAGTGGGGAGGAGCAGAAAGAGAGGAAGAGAGAGAGAATCCGAAGCAGGCTATGCACTATCAGCACAGAGCCCTACACAGGGCTTGAACTTGAACTCACAAACCATGATATCATGACCTGAGCCAAAGTCAGGCCACCCAGTGCCCCCCCCCAAAATAAAATTAACCTCTTAAAATAAGGTAGCAAAAAAATAAATGTGTTTGACCTTGTCTGTGGGCAAAATGTTGGAAAGAAGTCTCCTTCAAAGAATTTACAACTTTAGTGAGCTCCTCAGAGACTGGGCCACTGGTTACATTATTATGCACTCCCCAAATAAAGGATGTATATTTTATCAAAATAACTTAATCTGTAACTTAAAACTTTCCCACAAATGTATATGTAGTTCCTGATGCTTTTACTTTTGAATTGTACCAAACATTCAAAACTGTTGTAAATGTCACACAATCTCCATCCGAGAAATAGAAAAAAGAAAATACTTTCCCCCTCCCGTTTTGGGACACCTTAATATCCAAACCCAACAAGAACCATTAAAGAAAGTAAAGTTGCACTCCAAATTTTCTAATGAACCTAAAAGCAAAACTTCTAAACAGAAGTATTAGAAAATAAAATCTCACATCAAATAAAACCAGCAAACTAACCAAACAAAATACTATATTATGAAGGATTTATTCAGGATGTCAGTGGTAGATTACATTTAACCAATGTAATCAGCAACATTATCAGGACAGAGAGTGAGGAAAAAATATCAAATGATGATCATGATAGATGTAGACAAGTACCAGATAAAAATGCAATATCCACCCACAAATATAAATTTTATAAAACAAAAGAAGTGACCATCCTTATTGATAAGGGTTATGAAAACAAACAAAAACATTAAATAGCATACATCATGGGGAAATACTGAACGTTTAGACTTTGAGATCACTGATGGAAGAAAGATGACTGCTATCCCACTTCCTATCATTATTCTACTGGCATTCCAAACTACTGCAGAATGGCAATATATGATCCCTATACGTTCAGGGATATAAGAAAGTAAATATTTTGAGGGAAGAAATAAACTTATTTTGCACAGATGATTAGATTTCCTGCATAGCATACCAAAGGTATTTTACAAAGTAACAATTAAAAAAGAAGGTAACGCATTTTCCTTATTATAAATCTTAAATAAAAACTTCAATTATATATTTGAATCCATAACTAAAATTAGAATACATAATTAAAAACACACTTTAAACAATATTGGCCAAAAAAAAAGGGCATTTGAGGTATGAATAGAGCAATGATACGGAATTCATTCACGGAAACTTATTTTAATTTCAGTGTATTTAGCATACAGTGTTATAGTAGTTTCAGGTGTACAATATAGTGATTCAACAACATTCATGGAAACCTTTAATTCTCAAAAAAAGTTATTAGAACATATTTAATTATAAAGGGACAAATAAATATTCATGGTATGAAGAATCAATACTGTAAAGATATCAATTTGCTGTAAGTTGATCAATTGTATATAATTTAAACATTCTTATAAGGAGTTTATTTCAATGGGAATAGACAAGGTGATCTTTAATGTTAGAGAAAAAGTAAAGGGCAAAATATAGCCAATACACTCTTGAGACAGAGTAATTCAGGTGATCTGTCTTTCCAATTATCAATCTCTTATAAAATCTAAAATTAAAACATTGTGTTACTTGCATCATCCTAGAAAATAGACCTATGATAGATACAAGAAGGTCCAGAAATTAACTATTCCTAGATGATCTAGGAAGTGGAATGTGTATCACATTTCTAACACTACCATAATTAACACCCAGGGTTTCCTGGGTGGCTTCAGTCAGTTAAGTGTCTGACTTCAGCTCAGGTCATGATCTCACAGTTCGTGAGTTCAAGCCCTGCATTGGCCTCTCTGCAGTCAGCACAGAACCCGCTTCAGATACTCTGTCTCCCTCCCCTCTCTGCCCCTCCCCTGCTCTCTCTGTCTCTCAAAAATTAAAAACATTAAAAAATAAATTAATCAATAAATTAACACCCGACATGTCAAAAACAAGGTGGTGCTACTTTTTGGCATTGGGAGCCCTTATAGGGGGAAGACTGCTAAATACAAGTCTTAAGTAAAATTGAATGTCTCACCACATAGTATAAAAAGTTCAAATTTCAGTTAAATGTTACTTATCATAGCAAGAATCTGGAAGACCTCAAGTTAAATAAGATAAGAACATCAGCAAAGGTCAACACCAAGATGCCACAGATATTAAAATTATCAGCCAGTGATTTTAAGGCACCTATTATTAAATATTTCCACAAGAAATTATGAATACACTTGAAACAAATGAAAATAGACTGAAAATCTAAAGACAAAATATCTTGAAAGCAGACAGAGAAAGGACACATTATTTATAGGTGAAGAATAATTTGCATGACAGTGGATTTCACAAAAAAAGAGAAGAAGAAAGTGATAAAACAGTTTCCAAGTACTAGAAGAAAGGAACTGTCAAACTGAATATTCTAAATCCAGCAAAAATATTTTCCACTAATGAAGGAGCAAAAAAGCATTCTCACATATGTGAAAGCTAAGAGAAATTGTCACCAGAAGATATACTCTTAAGTAATGACAAAAAAAAGTCTCTAAACAAATGATAAAAGAAAGTAACATGGACCAGCAGGAAGAAATATATAAATAAAAGGAGCAAAAGCATAGTAAATACAACAGATGGAAGTTTGGTCTTCAGTTTTCTTAATTTTTTTTACATTGATGGAAGCAAAAATTATAACAATATCTAGTGTGGTTCTCAGTGTAGAGGAAATATTAAAAGAGATTCTAAATAGGGAGAGTAAAGAGATAAAATTAAGATCTCTATACTTTACTCAACTGTTTAAATGTCAACAGCATTAGACTATATTTTTATAATACCTAAGGAAACCACTAAAATATCTACACAAAGAGATATACTAAAAACAAAATAAGCACACTATTAGTAAATAAAAGTAAACTTCTAAAAAGCTGTTCAAGGCAAAAAATAAATAAATCAAGAAAATTAAAAACCATAGAGTACAATCAGAAAACAAGACAAAATTTGCAGACTTGATCCTTTAACACACATCATATTTACATTAAGTATAAATGGTCAAAATATACTAGCCAGAGATGGATACAGTGGATAAAATAAAGTTACTCAAATGTATGCTGTCCATAAGAAACTGACTGTAAATATAATGAGAACAGACTATGAAAGAGAAAGAATGAAAAAAGATAAAGTAAATATTAATCAACAGAAAGCAGAAGAGAGTGTATTAACTTTAGTAAAATAGCCTTTAGAGAAATAAAATTACTAGGAATAGAAGGAACCTTATGTAATGGAAAAAAAAATCAATTCAGGAGGAAGATATAGCACTAAAAAACAGACCTACAGAATATGTAAAGCAAAAACTGATAGAATTGAAAGTTGAAATCATCCAATCGACCATTAAAGTGGGAGACTTCTACACTTCTTTCTCAACAACTCATGAAATGATTAGGCAAAAAATTACCAAGCATATAAGGCAACAACAACATCAGCCACCAGGAACTATTTAACATGTATAGAACTCTCTACTGAACGAAAGAAGAATATGCATTCTTTTCATTCCTTCCAGGTGTCCGTGGAGCATATATTAATATATATTGTACCCACGACAGCCAAAGAGATTTCAAGAAATGTTAAATAGGTGCTCCTAGTTGGCTCAGTTAGCTAAACATCCAACTCTGGATTTTGGCTCAGGTCATGATCTTGTGATTCATGGAATTGATGTCTGCACTGACAGCGAGGGCCTGCTTGGGATTCCCTCTCTCCCTCTCTCTCTCTCTGTCCCTTCCCTGCTCACACACGTGTTCTCTCTCTCAAAATAAATAGGTAAACTTAAAAAAAATGTTAAATAATTAAAATCAGAAAGAAAATCTCTGAACACAGAGTAACAATAAAAAAGTAACAATAAAAAAAGTAACAATAAAAAATAACAATAAAAAAAGAAAAAATAATACTCCCATATTCTTGGAAACTAAACAACATATTTCTAAATGTCATTGGTCAAAGAAGTAGTATAAAGGAAAATTAAGAAGAAAAATTAAAATATGAATGAACATGAGAATATAACATCAAAACTGTGGGATACAGCTAAATCATTGGTAACAGGGAAATTTATAGCACTAAATTCCTACATGAGAAAAGATAAAAAAAAAAAGAGTCAAATAAATACCTTAATTTCCTACCTCAAAGAAATTGATGAAGAAAAACAAGAGTAACTCAAATTGAGTAGAATGAAACAAATAAGAAGGAAAGAACACAACTCAATGAAACGCTGGTTTCATTGAAAGAATCAATAAAACACTAGTTCATTGAAAGAATAGATAAAAAAGAAAAACCTTTAGGAAAAATAAAAAAGAGAAAAGACACAAATTACTAAAATCAGCAAGGAAGCAGGAAGTACTGCCATTGACCCTGCGGGCATCAAATGCCAGTACAGAAATACTATTGGCAACTCTACACGCATAAATTTGAAAATTTAGGTGAAGTGGAAACAATAATATTGAAGGTATAATCTATACAACTCAAGCAAAATGAAATAGACAATTTGGTTTGCCATATAAGTGTCAAAAAGACTGGATTACAATTTTAAGACCCCTGGTAAAGAAAGTTACAGGTCCGGGTGGTTTCATTGGGGAAGTATATGAAAACGTTGACAGAGAATTAATATCAGTTCTACGCAATCTTTTTCAGGAAATAGAAGAGGATGAACTATTTTCTTATTTATCTTTGAAGCTAATATTAAAATAAGATCAAAAAAAGACAAAAAATACATAAAAAAGAAAACTACAAACCATTATCACTTATTAGTTTAGAAACAAAACTCTTAACAACAATTTTTTTTTAACAAGAAAATTCTTAACAGCGCATTAACAAATGGAATTCAGGGACATATAGGGAATTATACATTATGACCAATGGTATTCATTCAGAGAGATGTAAGGCTGGTTCAAATATGAAAGTCAATCAACATTATCCACCGAAGAAGAAAAAAAAAAAATCACATTGTCATGTTCATTACAAACTAAGGCCTTTGACAAAAGTAATATCTGATTAAATGATTCAAAACAAACCAAGACAATACAAAAACAAAAAGATCCTCTCAACAAGATAAGAATAGAGTGTATTTTTCTCAACTAGTAAACAAATCTATAAAATAGCCACAGCTAACATCATGCATAATGGTGAAAAACTGAGTCCCTTCCCTTGGTGACAAGGAGCATGCCACTGATGACATTCTCATCCCTGCTGTTCATCATAGTATGGGAAATTCTACCCTGAACAATAAGAGAAGAAAAGTCATGCAGATCACAAAACAAGAAATAATAGTTTCTCTATTTGGCGATGATATAATAGTTCACACAGAAACCCCCTCTACGCCCCCTGCAACACACACATATGCAAATAAAACAAAACATATAACACACTTGAAAAAGAATAAAATAGGCAGACACTATCAAAATGAAGACTTTCTAAATAGCTACAGGAATCATGAGAGTATGATACTGACAGGGGGACAGAACAGGGTAAATGCAACAGCACAGAGAACCCAGAAATAGCCCTCAAACAAATATGACCAACAGAGTTTTTACAAAGTTGTAAAAGCAATTCACTGGAGTAAAGCATAGTGGTTTTAACAGTTGGTACTAGAGCAATTCGATATCCACAAATAAATGAAAAGACAAAAACAAAATCAAAACCGTTTCTGCTTATACCTCATTCATCAAATAAATATTAACATAAAATCAATCATAGATTTAAATATTAAATATAGAATATAACTACACAACTTTTAGAAGATAACACACACACACAAAATCTTCAGGATCTACAGCTTTCTTAGATGTGACACCAGAAGGACAATCCATTTAAAAAAATGGTAAGTTTAGGAGGGCCTGGGTGGCTCAGTCAGTTAAGCATCCTACTTCAGCTCAGGTCATGATCTCATGGTTTGTGGGTTTGAGCCCCATGTCGGGCTCTGTGCTGACAGCTCAGAGCCTGAAGCCTTCTTCATATTCTGTGTCTCCTTCTTTCTCTGCCCCTCCCCTGCTCGTGTTCTGCCTCTCCCTCTCTCTCTCAAAAATAAATAAACATTTAAAAAATTTTTAAAAATGATACATTTACTTCCTTATTTTTTTTCTGTGAAAAACTCTGTAAAGAGAATGAAAAGGCAAGTTACAGAGAGGGAGAAACCACTTATCTGACAAAGGACTGATACCCAGAATACGTAAAGATATGTAAACGACCCTCAAAATGCAACAGTGAAAATCCAGTTGTAAAATGACAAAAAAATAGATTTCACTGAAAATCATATTTGTATGACAAATAAGATAAAAAGATGTCCAGAATCACTAGCCATTAGGGAAATGCAAATTAAGACTGTAAGGAAAGAATACTACACGTGTTAAAACAGCTACATTTAAAAAAAGAAAATCACAGAGACGATACGAAATGTTGGTGAGGATTCAGAGAAATTCAATGTCTCATACACTGCTGGTGAGAATGTAAAACGGGACAGTCACTTTTATAGTTGTTTCGGAGATTTTAAACAACTAAACATACACTTAACCATATGGTCCAGCTTTTACACTCTTGAACATTTAATCCAGAGAACTAACAATGTAATCCTATGCAAAAATCTCTACCCAAATGTTTATAACAGCTTTATTTATAATAGCCTAAAACTGGAAACAACCAAAATATTCCTCAATGGGTAAATGGTTAAATCAGCTTGCGAAGGAAACAAATTAGCACTAAATGGAAATGACCTACTGATGCAAGTAACAATTTTAATACAGCTAAAAGGCATTATGTTTACTGAAAAAAGAAATTTACAAAACTCAGACTATATGAAGCCATTTATGTAATACTATAAAAGTGACAAAATCATCACAATGGATACAGATTAGTAATTGTCAAGGGTTAGGGGTTGGGGGAAAGTGGGGGTTCAGCTGTGAAAGATTAACATGAGGGAGATCTTTGTGACGATGGATAGTTACTTAGCTTGATGTTGGTGGTGTTTATACAAATCACATGATGCAGAACTACATACACATATTATACCAGCGCTAATTTCCTGGTTTTGATATTGTACTATAATTATTGTAGGAACGATAATTACTCATGTAACTATTGAAGGAAACTGAGTGAAGGGTACAGGGAACGATGTACTATCTTTGCAACTTTCTTTGTATCTACACTTATTTATAAATAAAAATTAGTTTTAAGTGATTTTAGCGATTATATAAATTTTACAAAGACAGGTAAAACTAAACAGTGTTTGGTTTAGGACTCATACAATGGCATTAAAATGTAAGGAAAAGCAAAATAACTTTGAACATATAATTCAAATCACCTAAATCACGGGAGAATATCTGAGAATGAATACAGGAGAAGTATGGCCTAAAGCTTGGTAATGTTCTATTTTTAAACTGATTATTCATTGTTGTTTAATTATTTTATGCATTTCATATGCCATATATACATTTTTATATGCCTTCCAAAATGTGGCATGATTATCACTGTTGAGGTCATTTATATAAATATAATTTAGGTTATCAGTTTTATGATTCGATAACTGGGATTACCTTTGGATCAAAGGCCCAGTAAAATATAAGGGGAAGTATGCAACTGTGACGTATCAAGAATTTCCTTAGTTGGTGGTAGGTGGGCTGGTGTTAGGGTAGTTGAGTGCTAACATGGGTTTCTGGCAGCCTAATGCAACGGCAAGGCAGCATCTGAATGTCGGACTGAGCACTCTTGGCTGGCTGAACGGCTTCCATTCAAGTGTGGGTATGTTTCTACAAGACATAAGAGTAGCAACATAGACCCAGATAAAGTCTCCGTATCCTTTCCTGCTTTATATCCTTCTTCGCACTGCTTTTTTGACTAGTGAAACTGCCTACCAAAATGATAGTAACCTGACTCATGCCATTGTCATCATTTTTGCCAGTTTCGAAATTTGACCCTAATGTTGTGATCTGACTTGGCTCTATTCACAGGAATATTTAGCTCAAGGCGCAGCCTAAGAAAACGCTGAGCTATAATTTTATTTTACATTTGTTAGCGAGATGAAACTGACCTAATAGAAAATTAACTGCTTTAAAATGAATAATTCATTACCATTTGGTACGTTAACAATGCTGTGCAGCCATCACTTCTATCTAGTTCCAAAACATCTTCGTCACTCCAAAAGGAATCCTTATATGAAGTAAGCAGTTTTTTCCCAATACCTACTTCTCACCCCCTACTCATTGCCAGGAAACCACCAGTCTGCATTCTGTTGGTATGAACTCACCTAAGTCTGGATATTTCATATACAAGGAATGATAGAATATGTGACCTTCTGTTTCTGGCTTCTTTTACTTAGCATAATGTTTTTGATGGGTTCCTCCACATCATGGCTTGTATCATACTTCATTTTTTCTTATTTAATAATATTCACTTGTATGTATATACCACAATTTTTGTATGGATGTATTGATGAACATTTGGGCTGGTTCCACCTTTCGGTTACTGTAGATAGTGCTGTTATGAACATGTATGTGCACGTATTTGAGTATCTGTTTTCAGAATTTATTTGGTCATTTTGTAATTCTATGTTTAACTTTTCCAAAACCATCAAAATGTTTTCCATAGCGTTTGTGCATTTCATATCCCCACCAGCAATGCATAAGGGCTGTGATATAGCTACATCCTCCTCAACTCTTGCTATTTTCTGCTTTTTTTTATATAAAGATATCCTCGTTGGTGTAAAATGGTACATCATTCTTGTTATTATTTGCACTTCATGATAACTAATAATGTTGATCATTGTTCATGAGCTTTTTGGTCATTAACATAACTTATGGAGAAATCCCTATTCAAGTACTTTGCCTATTTTTAAGTATTGAGCTATTTGTGTTTGTTGTTGAGTTGTAAACATTCTTTATATATGCTGGATACATATCTTTATCAGATATAAAATTTGTAGGGGCACCTGGGTGGCTCAATTGGTTAAGTGTCTGACTCAATTTTGGCTCAGGTCATGACCTCATGGTTCATGAGTTTGAGCCCAGTGCCAGGGTCTGCACTAACAGTAAGGAGCTTGCTTGGGATTCTCTCTCTCCCGCTTTCTCTGTGTCTCCTCAACTCACTTTCTCTCTCCTTTCTCTCTCTCTCTCAAAAGACATAAACTTTAAGAAAAGATTTAAAAAATAATATAAAATTTGTGAATGTTATCTATTATTCAGTAGGTTGTCTTTTCATTGTCTGATAATGTCCTTAGATGTGCAAGTCTTTTAAATTTGGTCAAGTCTAATTTGTCTTTTTTTTTTTTTTTTCCTTAGTTGCTCATGCTTTTGGTGTCTGATATGTGATTCTGAAAGGGCTCTTTTAAGACATGTTCTCCTTTCCTTACTGACATATTTAAGATTTAAATATATTTTGATGTATAATGTTATATTAGTTTCTATAAATTTACAGTTAAAAAATTAAGCTACTTCTATATATAATAAATATGGGGTTCATTTTTAAACATAATGCACAGGAAATTTTATAGATACAAATACCCTATTAAACAAATTTCATACTCATTAAATAGCTACTATACAGTCCAAACAAATTATACAGTCTAACAAACAAAATAATGTCTTTACACCGTCATCCTGTGATTTTCAAAATCACTTTAACATCTTTTTAAAAAACATTGGTTCAGGGGCGCCTGGGTGGCGCAGTCGGTTAAGCGTCCGACTTCAGCCAGGTCACGATCTCGCGGTCCGTGAGTTCGAGCCCCGCGTCAGGCTCTGGGCTGATGGCTCGGAGCCTGGAGCCTGTTTCCGATTCTGTGTCTCCCTCTCTCTCTGCCCCTCCCCCGTTCATGCTCTGTCTCTCTCTGTCCCAAAAATAAATAAACGTTGAAAAAAAAAAATTTAAAAAACATTGGTTCTTAAATAAATAATTTGAGGATTACAATCTAATTATCAGATTGGAAAAGGTACAAGGTGGCAGAACAATTCAGGAGCAAAAGATCAGAATTCTTCATTTGAAACCTTTGTCAGCTACTGGCCATTTGACCTCAGACTGTTTACTTGTTCATAACGAGTATCATGTTTCTCAAATAGCAGTTGGCATTGGATATTACAACATCTGACCTAATTATCTTAGAGGGGTTTTTTTTTTAATAAAAAAGAAAAGTTACAAAAGTTTCATAATCTGTACGCATTAAGTAAACTAAAATTTTTATTGTCATTTGGGTGGCCTTGGATATTGAAATAGCACAACGTAAAAATTGGGTGTTAGAACACATATAAAATTTTAACCCTCGTGACTTAGCTATCTGCTCAAATTTGGGTAATTCAGAGGGAAGAAGTGCCACCGTCTTGATGATGCTATAAACTGTACAGAGAAGCTCAGCTTGGTCCCTTATCAGCTGCTATTTATGGTACAGTATGAAATTGCGCCGTATTATTTAGAAGATGGAGAAAAAAACATTGATAACACACTACTGTGGTTCCATTATATTGTGTTCCTACAGCTGAAAGCCTTCAAGAAAATTTGATGATGTTAAATTGGTACCTTGTTACTCAGGCTATTAACTCCAATTGATATTTTTGATCTCTATCAAAAAAACAGGAAGCAAAACTTTCAAATCTTACTTTGTTTTGAAATCTAACACGCGTATTGCAAGAAAAGCCAACAGAAGTAAATGGATTAAGCAGATGAGCTGTTACTACTATTAAATAACCACCAATGATCATCTTAAGGTAGGGGTGACCAGAATAAGCTCTATAGGTCAGTGCAATTGCCTCCATACTATTAGACATTTTTTTTTTTAAAGAGCATTAACTAGAAGACCCATGAAATATTGTCCCTTCCGTATCTTTGCTTCACAATGTAGGACTCCATTCATTATTATTACCTTTGCCATTGTTTATTTATGCATCTCCTTTAGTCATATCCCTGATGCCGTTCAAAATCAGAAGTTGTCTCTTTCGTTCATATAAGATCCAGTTGTTCATTTAAATGTAACGTGTTTTTTTTTTTTCTTGTTTACAGAACAATAGGAAGCGAATTTTGGGAAAGTAGATATTTCTCATTATGTTTGATTTAGCCTCAGAAGTAAAGGATATGTTATAATCCAGGTGATTTCACAGGCCAAATATATATTATGAAAAGTATTATTGAAAGCTCATTAGGAACAAATGCTCTTGGTAATCTAAAGATGCTGTGGATAGACGGTCCCAGAGCAGCACGCTGTGATCATTTCCAAACACCTTTGTGAGCAGTCTATCCTGAGCCACACATAAAAGAACTAACGCCTTTTGTTTCCTGTTCCTGTCATTCTTCAGCTATACAGAGTGGAAATGCAAATCAGAGTTGCCTAGTTAAAAAAAAAAAAAAAAAGAAAGATAGTCTTCAAATTAACTTTGCA
The DNA here is from genome assembly GCF_022079265.1 of Lynx rufus. Taxonomy (NCBI): domain Eukaryota; kingdom Metazoa; phylum Chordata; class Mammalia; order Carnivora; family Felidae; genus Lynx; species Lynx rufus. Next base: position 138,060,660 of record NW_025814867.1, read on the forward strand.
AATATCTTCATACAGCGACCTATCAAACTGTAGGGAAATAACGAGGGTAAAATGAGTGAGGGGTAAACAACACAAAACAGATTACAACATCCATAATAGTGGACCAATAGTGCCATCTATCGCTTTAAATACAAGTCTGTTATACAATTACAATTTTTTATGTCACAAAATAATATGCTTTTATTTTAGGTCATTTTATACGCTTGCAAATAATATGATCTTAATAGCTTGAGTTACACTTCAAGCTCTATGTTATGGATAGCATATTATATTTATTACATATTAAATTTACTATATTCATTATCTTTTAGGTGATAGTTTCAGTTTATCAAAATGTTATGCTCTTTCCAAGGAGTTCTGTACAAGGAGTGGCTGAAGGATCATATAGATGTAGAAAACATGAATAATGAGAGCAAACTCTGGGTGCTGCATATAAATGGCATTCAACTTAGAAAACAAATTTTCTTTAGGCTCCTGGGAGGCTCAGTCAGTTGAGCGTCTGACTTCGGCTCAGTTTATGATCTCACAGTTGATGAGTTCGAGCCCCACGTCAGCTCTGTGCTGACAGCTCAGAGTCTAGAGCCTGCTTCAGATTCTGAGTTTCCCTCTCTCTCACCCCTCAACCGTTCACGTCTGCCTGTCTCTGTCTTCCAAAAGTAAATACATGTTAAAAAATTAAAGAAAAAAAAAGAAATCAAATTATCTGGTGTGTGTGTGTGTATACACATACGATATAGCCATACTGAAAATTCCTCGGTTTTATGCAAAAGGTGCTTGGAGAAAGGGAGGAAAAAAGAAAACACTCTAAAATCTTTCTGTCAAGATATTCTTGCAACGATTCTACAACATGCAGTTTTGCCTTGGGGTTCACTTTGCTTCCTGTATTATTCTAAGGGAATTAGGTAACTGTTTTTAAACCTAAGCTGTTTCCAGAGACGTAATTAAATGCTTAGACCCATTCCTTTTTTTTTTAAGTTTATTTATTTACTCTGAGAGAGAGAGAGAGAGAGAGAGAGAGACAGAAAGGGGGGGGGGTGCAGAGAGAGAGGGAGAGAGAGAATCCCAAGTAAGCTCCAAGCTGTGAGCACAGAGCCCAAAGTTGGGCTCGATCCCACAACTGCTAGATCATGATCTGAGCTGAAATCAAGAGTCAGACACTTAACCAACCGAGCCACCCAAGTACCCCTCATAGACCCATTCGTAATAAAACAACTGATTCCAGAAATAATGGAATGATGTCCTGAATGTGTTGAAGACAAAACAAATAAACAAAAAAGAATGATAATGAAAATACAATGTATAAATCTATATGAGTAATAATGTTTTTCAAAAAAGGAAGTGAATTAGGTTTAGCGTTGTCATGTTGGCCAACACGCTCCACAAGATGTAGTAAAGAAGGAAAATGATCCCAGACTGAAGTATGTTTCTGGATGAAGGAAAAAAGTGATCGGAAAGGGAGAATTTAACAGATAATCACTGTTGAAGATGCAATCATAACCACATCTTGCGGGATTTTTTCCATCGTCATTATTAAGGTATAATTTACATCCAATAAAATTCACCATTTCTAGTGTATAATTCTGTATTTGGACAAATGACAGTATAATCATATAGTCACCACTGTAATCAATGCAACAGTTCCACCAACTGAGACATTTCCTTTAAATGTCCTTGTAGCTGTACCTTCCTCATTTATCAGGCACTAATCTGTGTCAGACCTGATAATTTTGCCCAGTCCAGAAAGTCATACAAGCAAATTAAATGGTAAAGAGTATACTGAGTTTGGCTTCTTTTACTTAGCATAGCACCTTCGAAATTCATTTATGCTGTTGAGTGCATCCCTAGTTTGTCATTTTTGTTGCTCGGTAGTAAACTATCGTGTGCATGTGGATCTAGAGTTGGCTTACCCATTCCTTGGTTGAGGTACATTTGTGTTGTTCCCAGATTGGATAGATTACGAATAAAGTTACTACAGACATTCTTACATGGGTTTTTATGTAAACACAGCATTTTATTTCACTTGGGGAGATATTTAGGAGTAGGATTACTAAATCATACGGCTAAGTGTATGTTTAACAGAGTGAGAAAACTATCAAACCATTTTTCCATGGTATCTATAGAATTTTGCATAGCCTCTAGCAACGTATGGAGATTCCTTTCCTTGGTGTTTTCGTCAGCACTTGGTATTGTCAGTTTGTGTCCTTGTGTGTTTAGATATTCAAATAGATGTGTTGTGATACCGCAAGGTGGCTTTTATTTATTTACTTTTAATTTTTAACGAATTTTTTATTTTAGTTAACATACAGTGCAATAATGGTTTCGGAAGCAGACTTCAGTTATTCATCATTTACATATAACACCCAGTGCTCATAACAATTGCCCTCCTTAATGCCCATCACCCCTCTAGCCCATCCCCCACCCACCTCCCCTCCAGCAACCATCAGTTTGTTGTCTGTCATTAAGAGTCTTGTAGTTTGTTTCTCTCTCAATCTCCCCGCCACCCCCCCCTGCCATTTCCCATATGTTCATCTATTTTGTTTCTTAAATCCCACATGTGAGACTGATATCATGTATTTGTCTTTCTCTGATGGGCGTATTGCTTAACAATACATTCTAGCTCCATCCATGTAATTTCAGATGGCAAAATTTTATTTTTTTTGATGAATGAATAATATTCCATTGTATATATTTACCATATCTTCTTTATCCATTCATCAGTCAGTGGACATTTGGGCTCTTTCCATAGCTTGGCCATTGTTGATAATGTTGCTATAAACATTGGGGTGCATGTACCCCTTTGAATCTGTATTTTTTATGTTTCGGGTCCATGTGGGTTTTAATCTGCAATACCCAACTGACAAATGATTTTGAGCATCTTTTTGTGTGCTTGTGTGCCATTGGTATGTCCTATCTGGTGAAGTGTCTGTTCAGATCTTATACCCATTTTTTAATTGATTTGTTTTCTTATTGGTGTTGGGGTTTTCTTTATGTATTCTGGTTACGGATCCTTTATCAAATATACAATTTGAAGGCATTTTTCTCCCAGACCATGCCTTTTTCCACTTTCTTCCTAACTGTATTTCAAAGAAGAGTAGCTTTTAATTCTGATGGAGTCCAATTAATCACTTTTATTAAGAACTATGATTTTGTTGTCATGCCTAAGAAATCATTAAATATGTCAAAGTCACAGAGATTTTTTTATGCTTCATTGTATAACTTTGTAATGTAAGGATTTTAGGTTTTACATTTAGTAAAATTACTGTAGCTTACATTAAGTCTTGAAAGCAGGTAATGTGAGTCATCCACTTTTGTTCTTTTTTTATTATTATTCACATTTAGGCTATTCTAATTAATTCATGTTTCTGCATCGATTTTAAAACAGTTGGTCCAATACTAAAAAAATCCTGCCACGTTTTATTGAAATTACAATGATTTTCTAGATCATATTGAGGAGAATTGACATCTTGACAAAATAGTATCTTCTAATCAATCAACACAAGTTTTCCATCATTTATTTACATCTCCTTTGATTTATTTAATCAATATTTTATAGTTTATAGCACATAGACACTATACATATTTTGAAGAATTTATACCTAAAATTATTTCATTTTTTTGTATTTTTTGAGTGTAATATTCATGTGTATATTCAAGTGTAAATTCATGTATTTTTTGAGTGTAATAATATACTTTATGTTTAACTTTGCCAACAACCGTTCAGTATTAGTATATTCAAATAGGATTATTTTTTAATCTGTGACCTTGCTAATTGGTGTGTGTTTATGAGTCTGTGTATCGATTCTTTATGATTTTCTAAGTAGATAGTCATATTCTCTATAAGACTGAGAACTTTATTTTATTCAAATTATTTTATTCACTCCTTTCCTTTCCTTTCCTTTCCTTTCCTTTCCTTTCCTTTCCTTTCCTTTCCTTTCTTTTCCTTTTCTTTCCTCTCCTCTCCTCTCTCTCCTCTCCTTTCCTTTCCTTTCTGCACTGGCTGGAACCTGCATATGATGTGGATTAGAAATCATGAGAATAATTAATTATATTGTACTTGTGCTTAATCATAGGGAGAAATCATTTCCAGAATATCTGGCTTACAAAACATGGTACCTAATAACTATAAAAGATGTATGAAAGATACAATAAATATTAGAAATATTAAATAGTTTAATTTTAATTTATTTTTCCAATATCTATATATAAAATGTGCTATATGTAAAGATCATGTTTATTTGCATACATATGCTTATAGATATACACACTAATGAAAGGTACATTTTATTCTTCTTATATCCCAATGGAGTATAATATAAAAATTTTCCTTGGGATGCATATAATCCACTCTGCAGGGTACTGCCATATAAAAGTAAACCCAGCATATATTCATTCTCATCTCGTGCCAACAGGTTCCAGCCAGTGCAGAAAAGAAAGGAAAGGGGAGGAGAGAGAGGAGAGGAGAGGAGAGGAGAGGAGAGGAGAGGAGAGGAGAGGAAACAGAGAGCGCAATGCATTTCCAGAAATTAAAAACTATATCAATATAAATATAAATAAATAAACATATATATTTAGCAGGGGTAAATATAAATAGATAAATTAATCAATTTGTTTATTTATTTGTACACACATATACATATATCCACATGTGTATATATGTATTCACTAGGGGTATAATAGGACAGGATAAATTCCTGAAATACTAATTTGTGTTTTGGTCTTTCTCTGGTTGACCACTTCATCTGCCTAAATGCCAGTAGGCAGTATGTTCATTTGTTTTGGTTTTTTAAATTCCACATATGAGTGAAATCATATGGTATTTGTCTTTCTTTGACTGATTTATTTCACTTAGTAAAATACTCTCTAGCTCCATCCACATCATTGAAAATGGCAGGATTTCATTCTTTTTATGGCTGAGTAATATTCCATTTTTGTGTGTGTGTGTGTGTGTGTGTGTGTGTGTGTGTGTGTATAACTTCTTTATGCATTCAAAAGTTGATGGATATTTGGGCTCTTTACATAATTTGGCTATTGTTGATAATGCCGCTATAAAAATTAGGGTATATGAATTCATTCAAACCTCTATTTTTTACCCTTTGGGCAAATACCTAGTAGGGCAATTGCTGGCTTGTATGATTCTTCTATTTTTAACTTTTTGAGGAACCCCCATACTGTTTTCCAGAATGGCTGCACAAGTTTTCACTCCTACCAACAGTGCAAGAGGGTTCCCCTTTCTCCACATCCTCACCAACAATTACTGTTTCCTTGTTAACAAAAGAAAAAAAAGATGCAAACCAAGAAACAGACTTTTAACCATAGAGAACAAACTGATGATTACGAAAAGGGAGATGGGGGGGATGGGTTGGTGATGGGGATTAAGGAGTACACTCGCTGTGGTGAGCACTGGGTGTTCTACGTAAGTGCTGAATCACTAAACTCTAACCCTAAAACTAATATTACCCTGCATGATAACAAACCACAATTTGTAAAAACTTGGGAGAAAAAAATAAAAGCCAATAAGCATGACATTTATAGTCATTATGTCAGCAAAGGTTTAGGTTGCAAGATCCAAAATTGGATACACGTGGAAAAAAAAATTCTTATTCATGTCTTTGAATGTTTGAACTTCTTAGAGAATTATATCAAGAGGGAGTCATGTAAGAGGTGGTCTTGAAGGTAGGACGGTCCTGCAAGTCTAGGAACTCTGTGTTGTACGCGTCACATCCACAGTGTGACCACTTACACCGGCTCCACCGCTACGACTCTGGAGTCCTCTTTATCACGTCTAGTCTCTCTTACTGCAGGAGCCTCTAAAACGGTCTTGCTGTTTCCTCCTGGGTCTGACAAGGCATAGCAGTCAAAGTTGGATCTTCTGAAATAACCTGTTCAGAATACAATCAAGCCCCTGTCTCCCTTCTGACTTTATCTCCCACCACTACAGAGCTATTGAAATGGAACAGAAAACCAAATCCTAGCTTGAGCGTAGTGATAGCCAAAGCTGCAGGGAAAGCAGACAAAGTGAATTTCATTGTTTAAAACACAGAGTCCTATGAAGCCCATGCCAGATCTTCGAACTTCAAGAGGAGAGATGCTGTCCTCTTTTGTATAATTTGTTTTGGGATTGATCTGCAAAAAGCCATTTCTCAACGAAATCCTATTTTTTCTATATAGTTGGGTTTGGCATATTATTAAAAGTGGGATTTATATGGAAATCATAAATTCTCTCTATGCACAATCGTTTATAGATTAACAAGTTATTCAAACCTCTAATTCATACAAGACAACATAAACTGGGTAACTGAGGGATCACTATCAATATATTTATTTATATTTAGTCACGATAAGTAGAGAGATGATAAATGATAGGTAGACAGATATAGGTAGATAGATGATAGATGATAGATAGATAGATAGATAGATAACTGGATTACAGAAATGATTAAAGTAATTGAAAACTATAATTTATCAAATGCACCCCTTACTCTGTAAGGTTTCGTATTCACTGACTGATAGGTTAGCATTTGCTGATGTGATGTACGGAATAATTGGGTGTGAGGTAAGCTGCTATAAAAAGAACCCCCAAACATAGCAGTTAAACCAACGATGTTTATCTCTCACCTAACAATATGGCTGTTCTGGTGTCAGGCAACCAATCTCTACCCATTCTGAATTCTGCCATTCTCACATCCTGCTGTTCATAGGGTTGATGATACCCAGCCAGCCGAAATAAATGAACTGTTGCATCTATAATTGAGTTTTCCTAAGAAATCTTCCATTCACTCTTTTCCTTTAGCGGGGACCTTTTTAATATCCCGCAACAGCTGATTGCCTGATTAATGCCCCATAAAATGCATAACTTGCTATTATGAATGACCTGAGTTTTGGCAGGAAAAAGTATAGACGATATTATGCACACACACTAGCTATAAATTATCTTTTGCTAGCGCTGAATCCAAGTTTAAGTACACAAACATTCATAACAAAAAACTCTTCCCTTTTGGATATTTCAAAAAGATTTTCTCATAGCTTAAACGTACATCAGAGTGTTGCTTTTAATCTCCTATGAAAGATTACATCTGCTTGATAAAACAATGGCAAAATCAAGACTGTTAATACTGAAACAGAGTAGTCTTATGTTTTCAATCAACAGAATAAGCTCAAAATATGTCTGGGGAACCTAGGCTAGTTACTGTAAGATTCTACTGAATGGCCACTTCTAAACGATTTAAGACATGTTTAACGGGGGAGAGTGGGTTAAGAAAAGAGTATCAAACTATATTTTGATGTATAATAGTTATGTGTCTTTAATCTTTGACTGATTTGAATAAAATTTTGATATGACAAATCCAAATTTGAATATCGCTCACAGAACAATCCGGTGAGTTAATGCAGATGAGACACTCAAAATTGCTTGACAAAATTAGTCCCTGCTTCCTCCCTAATTGCCATGATGACATTAAAACTAATTTTGATGTCCAGCTTGTGACTGTTGCAAAAAATATATATATTTTTAATTAAGGCATATTAAAAAAATGAAAATTTACCTTCTATTCCCTGTGACTTTTGGTGTCTTTCACATATTTGTTGCATCATCATAGTGAATGTTAAATTTTCAAAAAAGATCTTTCCTATGGGGAGAAGCAATACAGCTTCTCTAAAACCTGACTACCTAGGTCAGAAGTGTGGCTCATCCTTTAGCAAGCGGTATGACCTTGAATAGGTGGATTAACCTCTAGTACCTGTTTTTGTTTTTGCTTTTTATTGGTAAAATGAGCATGTTAATAGCAAATACTTCCTAGGGACAATGCATGTAAGGAATTTAGAGTCTGGTACAGAATCAGAGCTCAATTAAATGATATGAATGATTCTTGTAATTTGTTGTCATTAGTTTTACTATTGTTTTCTTAAAGGCTGATCGAATATTAAACAAAAGGTAAAAATGGAAACATACTTCTTTGAGACTAATAATTTTTTTATTATTTTTTGCTCCCAATAAAATAAACTATTGTCCCTACATGTGTTTCTTTACCGCCAAATCTAATAATAAATTTATAAAACCTGCTAACTGCCCTATATGAAGTAATATAAAGTATATTTTTCTATTTTTATCCCACTTATTTCATAAATTCATTATCCAGTACAATAATGATAAAATAATGGCTATCTGTTTGAAATCAAAGTTGGTCAACCTGAGATGATAATTGTCTGATGTGTCCAAATTATTTCTTTTCGTTTGTTCTTGTTGTGTTTAAAGAAGATATGAATGTGACAGAGTGAGCAAGCAAGAGGATTGACCATATAAGGCCCCCCTAAAAAAAGGAAGAATAAAATGGAAAAGTAACCTTTCCTCCAAAAAAGGAAAAGGGCAGTAGGTATCTTGAAAGGCTGACGGGCATTATAAGAAGAAATATTTTTTATTCAATATATAGTATGTCACTCTGAATCCCCTTTCTCACTTCTGAATACTGACATTCAAGTCCCTGTAGCATCATAGTTTGGAATAGTGAACACAGTTGCCCTATAAAGTTGGCCAAATAGAATTTTCAACACAATAGTGAAATAGTTGCTGAAATTCTCAAGCAGTGAGGCAAACTATTTTTCTAATTTTTCCCCATAAGAATTTGTACATTACAGAAAACTTTTTGGTGTATTACTATACTTAGCCAGAAAAGTATTTTTTAAAATATTATTTAATGATATTAGCTAAAGTTTCTGGGGAGAAAACAAGAGATTACTCTCTCCACTTTATTTTGACTATACATTCATTTAAAAACTAATAATGAATTAATAAAACTTACTAACTTCTCTATGTGAAGTTACATAAAACATATTTATCTATGTTATCCTACTTACTGACTAAATATATTATCCAGTAAAATATTGATAAAATAACATTCAAATATTTTAACATATACTGTAATCATCAGCTATAATCAACAAGGTGTCAACTTGATAATCAAAATTATATTAATATATTGTTATATATAGGATATTGAAAGTAAATAACATATAAGTGCATTGTTTTTCTTTCCTATAAAGAGAATGACACTATCAATCAGGAGCTGTTAGTTTTTTTTTTTCCCCTTAAGTTTATTTCAGAGGTAGAGAGAGAGAGAGTGATCAGGGAATGGGCAGAGAGAGGGAGAGAGAAAATCTCAAGCAGGGTCCATGCTGTTAGCGCACCCAACCCGGGGCTTGATCTCACCATCTGTGAGATCATGACCTGAGCCAAAATCAATAGACACTTACCTGACTGAGCCACCCAGGTGCCCCAGGAGCCACAATTTTGCTAAGTCTTAACATTTCCCTGGGGTAAATGGAGTCACTATCACCTATCCCTATATACATAAGGACAAAAAATGGTAGGTTAAATAAGCACATTCTGAACTCTTTGAGAAAAAAAAAACATTACTATTCTTGTATTAGTTGTATTAGTATTCTTATTCTAAAACCGTCGTTATTTCAATGTAAAATAAAGCAAATGAATTACGTGATTATTCTCACTCTGTCATTTCCTTGTGAACCAGAATTATCAATGTGTATGAACTGTGACACCATGTAATAGCTGCTTAGGTCATATAAAAATTCCATAAGTTTGGATTGGAACAGAAATGGAAATATAACATGACCTCACAAGACATTTTATCTGAATAAAGTCATTTATACCTATTAATTCCAAATCCTCTGAAAAGGACAAGAAAAAATGATCCACTCGAATTATAATATTGACCGATTAAAAGAAAAATGGATTCCTTGGGGAAATAGATGATTTCTTGTCTAGGAAAGAAAATGTACAAAATGAGCACAGACCATCCTGACATACCAGATAACAAGAATACTAGTAAGGGTTATGCCCTAAAGATTTAAGAGCCAACATTCGGAGGTTCCAATTTGTCAAATATGGGACACTTTGATATATAGTACAGATAAGAGGTGTGATGGATTAAAACCCATCATAAATCCAGGAGTTCAAATTAACAGGAAAAATAATAATTGCCCAAGTCCTGAGAAAAACACTTAACCGATTCATTTATTGAAAACTGAGTAAATGATAGAAAAATCTAGGTGACTGTCCCACCTTTCCTGTATGAACTATGCCATTAGGAAATCAAACAATGGATGAAGAGTAGCATGCCTTTACAAATTATTTTACTTGAAGAGTTAAAGTAAAATGATAGAATTAAATCACTACCATTTTTTAACCTCCAGTGGAAGATAGAAGGAGAATTTGAGTATAAATGGCAAAAACAAAAAGAGCAAAAACCAGAAGCAGATATGCTCGGCCTCCTATTAAAAGAATCTATTGTCATGGATGAAAACTATCAAATCTGGGGACACCTGGGTGGCTCAGCCAAATGCCTGATTTCTGCTCAGGTCATGATCTTGTAGTTTGTGACTTTGAGCCCCACATTGGGCTCTGTGCTGACATCTCAGAACCTGGAGCCTGTTTCGGATTCTGTGTCTCCCTCTCTCTGCCCCTCCCCTCTCTCTCTTTCTTTCTCTCTCAAAAATAAATAAACATTAAAAAGGTTTTAAAGAAAAAAAAACTATCAAATCTGTCCAAAACATTTTAAACTGTTTTATGAGGATGCAATCAACCCACTTCAGATTCAGAGAAACTTTCCAGATCAATGTCACAGGATCTAAAACAGATAAATTGTAAAGAACAGAAAAGAAAGAGAGATCTAACCTGTAGAGTACAAGTCACAGCAAGCTATAAAATGGAAAAAAAAAATTAATTCTGGTGCTAAGGATACACACATGCTTAACAAAACAGAAAGAAATTCAAGGAACCAAATTCTATAAATATCAGAATAAAGATTAACTATTGGAAGAAAGAATGGAGCTGTGATCGGTTTGGGAAACAAGGAAAGTCTTCTGGAATGACTCAGAAAGTTATATTTCTTAGCCTTTTCAGTGAATGCAAGTATGTTCAACATATAGTTTGCTAACCAAATAAAGACAATTCATTTGACTAAGTTATCACAAAATTTAAAATAATGGAGTTTGAAATAAAAGTGGTTTTATTGCATTCCTCCATTTAAGTAAACTTGTTTAATCATGACACTGGTTTCTTAGGAATAAATGTAAAATTATTGACTATTCAATTTTCATATGAAACCTCTCTTCTACTTCATTTATCACGTTCTTTCCTTTTCAGTGATTTAAGGGAATACGCAGTTTATCATATTCTCCATCTGAGAACAGAAATCTTACAGAATACATGATTTGAACAATCAAACACTTGAACAGACTTAGAAAAAATAATACAAATCATATCAACTTACATTTAACATTCCTTCCTCTACGAAGGCTTTGAAAGCATAGCGGAACATGAAGATGGCTACAGCATAAATTCTGTGATAATCATGTGCCATTTTTGGCAGAATAATTTGTATTGCTCATTAAGTCCCTAATATATGACTTTTATATGCAATTACTAACTGGTTAAGAAACAATCAATGAGAGTATTTCCTACCAATTAGTGTTCTTTCTCATTAAATATTTAATTGCTTAATAGAACTAAACATCACATGTTTTTCTCCACACAAGTTGTGAAAGATGAAAGATAAAACAGCATATCTCATGAAATGTCATCTCCTACATCCAAATTGCTTTCCTTTTATTTTGCAATGATCTCTTTAATTGCCTTGATTAAATTCCTTTGACTAGCCTGTGGTGTTTTGTTTTGATCTTATAAGATTCTTAAGGAACGTTTCTAGGGAAAGCTTTTGCATGGTCACCCGTTTTCATGTGAAATTTGTGACTCTAACACCACATCCTCCCCACAAGCTACCAAAATCTAATTTTAATCACTTGCAAAAAACATTGAATACTATAATAATAACGACCCCTACTCATTTGAAAAAAAAAGTAGAGAATAAAAACTATTTACATGAATTGTGGTTAGCAAACTTTTTCTGTAAAGACCTAGACAGTTAATATTATTATTTTTGCTAACTTTACATTCTCTGTCACACTTACTGATGTCACTCTCCTGATGTTGTCCAGAAGTTGCCCTAAATAAACTTGAAGTTGCCTGCAATATCTGAGCAAATTTGTGTGGCTGTGTTCCAATAAAACTTTATTTACAAAAACAGGTGGATAGCTGGATTCAGTATAGTATTTGGTTTAGAAGAAAAGGTCCCTCTTCTCTTGCATTTATCTATTAAATCATTCCACAAATATTTATTATGCACCCATTAGGTACATATTATCTTGGTGGGAGACTAGCAATACAAATAAACAAGTGGATGTATATCAAGTCTGATGGTGATGGGCATTATGAAGAAAATTAAAGCAAAAACTAAGGAGATAAAGTCAAGCCGTGGTTCGAGGGAGCATTTTATATGGTAGACAGTGTAGACCACACTGATAGGTGGCAAATAATAGAGACCTAGAGGAAGACTGTAAGAACAGGTATCTTAGCGAAGAGAGCCTTAGGCAAAGGAAACTGCATGTATGATGACCATTAGGTTGAACAAGCATATTATGGTTAAGAAATAGCAAAACAGATTAATGAGCCCAGAGCAGAAAGAGAAAGGGAGAAAGTGATAAATTAGAATGTGTAGCCAGTATACAGTGTGTGTGGAGAGAATGGTTATCTGGGGAGGACATCACATAGTACTTTTATGGTATTTTAATTTCTATCCTGATAAAATAGAAGACCACTGGAGCTTAAGAAGAGTGAGGTGACGTAAGGCAACTTTTATGTTTTATATGAATCCCTCTGGTTGCCTTGTTGATAATAGACTGCAGAGAGGCGAGAATGGAGGCAAGTAGAAGTTTTAGGAGCTATTGGAACAATCTAAGTGAAATGTTATGGTGACCTGGGCCAGGGCAATAGCTGTGTAGACAGTGAGAAACTGTATGAGTACCGATTTAAAATAATGTGGGCTTCTGGAATAAGCCCAGAAAACAATTACTATTAAATCTGAAAAGCGTAAGGATATTATTAATAAAATTTTAATGTAATATACTCTACTTGTAAAGATATTTTGGTTTATGTTGATATAGGTGAATATTCCCAATATTACCAGCACTCACAAAGATATAAGCATCATAAAGTCTAATGTATCATATTGGATTTGCACCTGGAAAAATTATGGTCACAAAATTTTCAGAATATGAAGAAAAGTACTAAGAAAAAAACATTTTCTATTTCAGAGATTGATTCAACAGATCAGAAGTTAGAGAAGAGTTTCTGGTCCAGATTCAGTGCCCTCACTGCTTTGTTGGAAAAATTCAGGCCTGATTAAACTTTCTTTGGATATTTAACAAAATTGTTTTTGTAACGATTAGGCTGGCATGTTTTTGTTTTTGTTTGTTTCTTGTTTTTGCATTGTGATCATCTTTTGAAAGATATGCAAAGATATTGAGGAATAAACAACGAAGCATAAATTTGAACTTTCTAAGCTGAGTGCTGTTTCACAGATGGCTGTCTGTAATAAATGTTAATGCAGTAAGTAAAGACTTTGCTAAAAATAAAATCTAAAAAACGTGGAATGTCTTAAATGAGTAATAATTTAAAGTATTATCATTGGATCTACATGTATCTAATTTCACTATCTGAACAAAGCAATAAAGGAAATATGTAGGAGGATTTCACTTATGATTTGCAGGAGTCTCCCAACCCCACACATGAAATCATTGCTTTTATTTTAAATTTCTTTAGAGAGGACAGTCAACATTTTTAATGCTAATGAATAGAAAATGTTTCTCATTACATTCATCTAAGAAATGTTGGCTTTACATGTAAATAGAATAATATTTAGCAAAACATCAATACCAACTTTTGAAATGGAAATTTTAGTAGAATCTAAAAGATCTTCTTTTTAAAAATACTGATAGGATGATGATCGCTTCAAAATATTTTATGCTCAGAATATAGGAACACATACATAACAATAAATATTACTCAACTAGAGATTATTCAATTATTTCTACAAAAGTTATTTTTGTTATTGCTTTACTTAAAGCCATAGAAAACTATTCACAAATTAGTGAACCCTATGTCATTGGTTTGTACAATGAGATATACTTAACTTTTTGAGTAATATTATGGTTGATAAAAAGCACTAGTGAATTCGTTTGGCCTCAGAGACCTCCAAGGGAAAGTCACACCTAAAATAATACAATATTTGGGGGTATGTAATTAAGTGGGGAAAAGCAACTCGTGTTTCTGAAAGAAAACTAAGAAAGAGAAGATTGATGTGGTTTAGAAGGTTTGTGGGAGGTTCCATCAAGAAGATCTGACTTGAACTGACCTTCAAAAGAAGCAGAACTCTGAGATGACTCTTTTAGTTTCAGAGAATTACTATAAAAACATTGGAATTACATAAATGTAACTTGCAGGAATGAGTTGATCTACTCCACTGGATTCGGGATTGCTTGTGATTCTCCCCGGGTTTGTTGCAGAGATTGTGGAAGAGGGGCTAGTAAGGGAGAGAAACCCTGGAAGGTTAAGGGAATGCAAGAGACAGAGACCGACAGGAGGTAACTCCCATTCTCAGACAACTAGGAAGGACAAAGTATTTGGAATCTTTGATTTCCTTTATTTGTATTAATTTCAATACTTTAAGAATTCATTTATTTTATTCACAATTGAGAGTTTACGTGAATAATACAATCATGAAGATTTATAACAACATTGACTCTAATTATATGTATTGTTTCTGTATCTACAAGTTTCGGTAGCCATCAATTTTTAAGAAAGAGAGAGAAGACAGAGAACTGAGGGATTATTAGAAAGTAACCTCAGTGAGTAAACATCGCCAGCTTCCTGAAGTTAGAAAAAAAAAATTTTGTTAATAATCAGTAACATCACTTTTTTTTCTTTTATTCCTGAAGGATAGCTGAAATGAGATGTAACTCTGCCCAACTTCTCTTCTAGCTGAAAAACAAGAATTGGGTAGAAAGTCTGAAGTTTATGAAACGCATTTTTAATCTGGGGAGAGAATAAGTCAAGTCAGGTGGGATCTGTTGAGTAGAGCAACTAAAAACCATTGAGGCCACACATGAACTGAGTGACTGAAGTTAAGCATAATGGGTGGTGGACAGAATAGCCTCCCCTACCATGCCCCAAAATGTTTATCACCTAATCTCTGCAAAAGATAATTTGCAAAAGTGATGAAGTTAAGGATCTTGAGATAGGGAGAATATTCTGGACTATCCCTCTGGGCCCAATGTAATCATTAAAGATCTTTAATTATTTACTTATTTATTTTTACTTTTTTTTAAATGTTTATTTTTTAAGAGAGAGAGAGAGAGAGAGAGAGACAGAGTGTGAGAGGGGGAGGGGCAGAGAGAGGGAGACACAGACTCTGAAGCAGGTTCCAGGCTCTGAACTGTCAGTGCAGAGCCTGACATGGGGCTCAAACTCAGAAATGCAAGATCATGACCCGAGCTGAAGTCCCACACTTAACCGACTGACCCACCAGGTGCCCCTAAAGATCTTTATAGGGGAAAGAGGGAACCAGGAAAATCAGAAAAGGAGATGTGAAGACAGAAATAGAGGTCAGAGTGATGTGATTGCTGCCTGAAAGAGAGCCGTGAGCCAAATAATACGCGTAGCTTCTAGAAACCGGAAAAAGGCCAAGAAATGGAATGGACCCTGGGCCTCTGGTGGGAGCACGGACCTGCTGACACCTTGATTTTAGCACTGTGAGACGGACTTGAACTTGTGATCTCCAGAACTGTAGATAATGACTTCATATAATTTTAAGCCACTAAGTCTAATAATTTCTTTTTTTTTTTACAGCAACACTAAGAAAACAAGGCAGTACTAAGGGAGACCTTGAATAGCATTGATATATCCTACCAGCAATACAATTTGCGGGGGAAATGAAACAAGTATTTTGCAGGATAGCACGTAATAGAGTAAAGAGAAGAACTGTAGAAGTGTTTCTTTTCCCTGAACGGCCTCTAATCAGAGAAAAGATTAGGTAGTCAAACATAGGTCATACTGGTAACCAGTTCCAGAATAGATTAAAATGATCTCCTTCAAATTCTTATCTGCTTTTAGCTACCACACTCTTCCTCCACTCTTTTCATCCAGACTTCTAAAAAGAGTTCTCTACATTTTTTATCTATAATTGAATATGTTTATTTGTTCTTCATTTAACAGTCCCGGAGTTTTACCTTTACATCTAGATTGCAAGTGATCTTGCACTGAGTACCAATAATTTCCAGATTCCTTCTCAGATTTCTTAAAAGATATCCATTGTTACTTTTTCCCCAAAATTTAAGCAAAATGAGAAAACACTAAAAAATGGTTTTCTAGCTTTATTGAGAAATAATTGACTCACATTACTGCACACACCTTGATGGCTTAATTTACTTATATTGTGAAATGGTTACCACAAGTTCAGCTAATATCCATATAGATGGGGTAAAAAGAAAAGAAAAAGAAACTAATTTTCTCCTTGTGAAAACAGTATTGGGATTTACTCTTTTTGCGTCCTTCTTATATATCGTACAGTGGTGATAGCTCTAGTCATCATATTGTACATTACATCCCCAGGACTTATTTCTCTTATAAAAATTTTTTAATGTTTATTTATCTTTAAGAGGGAGAGAGACAGAGCATGAGTGAGGGAGGGGCAGAGAGACAGAGGGAGACACAGAATCGGAAGCAGGCTCCAGGCTCCAAGCTGTCAGCACAGAGGCTGACACGGGGCTCGAAGCCACAAACCATGAGATCATGACCTGAGCCAAAGGTGGGCGCCCAACTAACAGCTACCCAGGCACCCCAGACTTATTTGTCTTATAAATGGAAGTTTGTACCTTTTCACCACCTTCTCCCATTTCCCCTCCTGTTACCCCCTGTGTCTGGTAAGCACAGGACTGATGTCTAACAGAAACACAAGAAGGGATCATTTTTTTTAATTTAAATTCTAGTGAGCACATATGGTAAAATTGTTTTCGGTTGTAGAATTTAGTGGTTCATCACTTACATATAACACACACTGCTCGTCATAAGTGCCCTCTTTAAGACTCATCACCCATTTAGCCCATCCCTCTGCCCACCTCCCTTCATCAACTCTCTGTTTGTTCTCTATAGTTAAGAGTCTTATAGTTTATTTCCCTCCTTTTACCCCTTTCCCATATGTTCATGTTTTGTTTCTTTAATTCTACATATGAGTGAAATCATATGGTATTTGTCTTTCTCTGACTTATTTCACTTAGCATAATACACTCTAGTTCCATCCATGTTGCTGCAAACGGCAAGATTTCATTCTTTTTGATGGATCAAAACTACTCCATGGTATGTATGTGTGATTGTGTGTGTGTGTGTATGTATGTATATATACGTGTGTGTGTGTGTGTGTGTGTGTGTGTGTGTGTACGTATATACCACATCTTTATCCACTCATCAGTTGATGGACATTTTGGGCTCTTTCCATAAGTCGGCCATCGTTGTTAATGCTGCTATAAACATCAGGGTGCATGCCCCTCAAGTCAGTATTTTTGTACCCTTTGGGCAAATACCTAATTATGCAATTCCTGGGTTACAGGGTAGTTCTATTTTTAAATTTTGAGGAGCCTCCATACTATTCTCCAGAGTGGCTGCACCAGCTTTCATTCCCACCACCAGTGCAAGTGGTTTCCTCTTTCTCCACATCCTTGCCAACACCTGTTGTTTCCTCTGTTGCTAATTTTAGCCATTCTTACAGGTGTGAGGTCATATCTCATCATGATTTTGATTTGTATTTCCCTGATGATGAGTGATGTTGAGCATCTATTCATGAGTCTGTTAGCCATTTGTATGTCTTTTTTTTGGAAAATGTCTGTTAATGCCTTTTACTCATTTTTAATTAGGTTATTTATTTTGGGGTGTTGATTTTGATAAGTTTTTTTATAGATTTTGGATACTAACCCTTTATCAGATGCGCCGTTTGGAAATCTTTTCTCTATTCCACAGGTGGTCTTTTAGTTTTGCTGATTGTTTTCTTTGCTGTGCAGATTTTTTATCATGATGAGGTCCCAATTGTTCCTTTTTGCTTTTGTTTCCCTTGTCTCCTACAATGTGACTAGTAAGAAGTTGCTGTGGCTGATGTAAAAGAAGTTGCTGCCTAGGATTTTGATGGTTTCCTGTCTCGCATTTAGGTCTTTCATACATTTGGAATTTATTTTCATATATGGAGTAAGAAAGCGGTCCAGTTTCATTCTTCTGCATGTTGCTCTCCAGGTCTCCCAACACCATTTGTTGAAGAGACTATCTTATTTCTATTGAGTATTTTTTTCTTCCTTTATAGAAAATTAGTTGACCATATAGTTTTCTATTTCTGGGTTTTCTATTCTGTTCCACTGAACATATAATGTTCAATATAATGTTTTTGTGCCAGTACCATACTGTCTTGATGATATAATTTTGTAGCAGAGCTTTAAGTCCAGAATTGAGATGCCTCTAGCTGGGCTTTGCTTTCTCAAGATTGCTTTGGCTGTTTGTAGTCTTTTGTGGTTCCATACAAATTTTAAGATTTGTTCTAGCTGTGTGAAAAATGGTGGTAGTATTTTGATAGGGACTGCATTAAGTGTGTAGATTGCTTTGGTTGGTACAGACTTGTAAAAAAATATACTTTCTTCCAATCCACGAGCATAGACTATTTTCCAATTTCTTTGTGTCATCTTCAATGTCTTTCATAAGTGTTCTACGGTTTTCATTTTACCTCTTTGGGTAGGTTGATTCCTAGGTATCTTATGGCTTTTGGTCCAATTGTAAATGGGATTGATTCCTTGATTTCTCTTTTGCTGCTTCATTTTTGGTATATAGAAACGCAACAAATTTCTTTATGGTGATTTTATATCCTGCAACGTTGCTGAATTTGTATATCAGTTCTAGTAATTTTTTAATGGTATCTTTTGTGTTTTCTACACATTGTCTGAGAATAGTGAAAGTTTGACTTCTTCCTTGCTGGTTTGGATGCCTTTTATTTCCTTTGTCGTCTGATTGCTGAGGCTAGGACTTTCAGTACTCTGTTAAATAACAATGGTGAGAGTGGACGTCCCTGTCTTGTTCCTGACTATTCAGGAAAAACTCTCAGGCTTCCCCATTGATGATAATATTAGACTTGTTTATTTTGTATATCGCCTTTATAATGTTGATGTATGTTCCATCACTAACTACCTCGTGGAGGGTTTTTGTCAAGAATGGATACTGTACTTTGTCAAAAAAAAAAGTTAATGCATGTATTAAAAGGATCATATGGTTCTTTTCCTTTCTTTTATTCATCTGGTGTACCATGTTGATTGATTAGCAAACATTGAACCACCTATGTAGCCCAGGAATAAATCCCACTTGATATAAATAAATCCCACTTGAATAATTCTTTACTGTACTCTTGGATTTAATTTGCTAGTATTTTGTTGAGAATTTTTCCATCCATGTTTATCAGAGATATTGGCCTGTGATTTGCCTTTTTAGTGGAATCTTTGTCTAGTTTTGGAATCAAGGTAATGCTGGCTTCATAGAATGAGTTTGGAGGTTTTGCTTCCATTTTTATTTTTGGAACAGTTTTAGAAGAATAAGCATTAAGTCTTCTTTAAATGTCTAGTGGATTTCCCTTGGGAAGCCATCTGGACCTGGACTTATCTTTTTTGGGAGATTTTTGATAACTGATTCAATTTCTTTGCTGGTTATGGGTGTTTTCAAATATTCTATTTCTTCCTGTTTCAGTTTTGGTAGTTTGTATGTTTCTAGGAATTCATACCCTGTTCCAGAACTCCGAGTTTGTTGGCATAAAACTTTTCATAATATTCTCTTATAATTGTTTGTATTTCCTTGGTGTTGGTTGTGATCTCTCCTCTTTCATTCAATACTTTATTTTTGGAAGTCCTTTCTCTTTTCTTTTTGATAAGTCAGCCTAGAGGTTTATCAATTTTATTAATTTTTTCAAAGAACCAGCTCTTAGTTTAATTGATATGTTCTACTCTTTTTGTTTGATTGTGTCTATATGGTTTATTTCTGCTCTAACATTTATTGTTTCCCTTTTGCTGGCTTCAGGCTTTATTTGCTGTTCCTTTTCTAACTCCTTTAGGTGTAAGGTTAGGTTGTATATTTGAGATTTTTCTTGCTTCTTGTTATAAACCTGTATTACTATATACTTCCCTCTTATGACTGCCTTTACTGCATCCCAAAGGTTTGGGACTATCATGTTTTCATTTTAATTTGCCTCTATATGTTTCTTTTATTAATTTCTTCTGTAATTTCCTGGTTAGACCATTCATTCTTTAGTAGGATGTTCTTTAATGGTCCTGTATGTGTGGTCTTTCCAAATTTTTCATGTTGTTGACTTCAAGTTTCATAGTTTTGTGGTATGCATGATATGATCTCAATTTTTTTGTGCTCATAGAGGGCTAATTTGTAACCTAGGATGTAATCTACCCTGGAGAATATTCCATGTTCTCTCTCAAAAAAAAATGTGTATTTTGCTGCTTTAGAATGAAATGTTCTGAATATGTCTGTTGTCTTTCTGGCCCGGTGAATCATTCAAAGCCAATGTTTCCTTTTTGAGTTTCTGCTTAGATGATCTGTCCATTAATGTAAGTAGGGTGTTAAAGTCCTCTACTATTATCGTATTACTGTCAATGAGTTTCTTTATGTTTGTTATTAATTGATTTATATATTTGGATGTTCCCGAGGTGGGTATATATATACACACATATATGTACATATATGTGTGTATATATATATATATATATATATACACAGTTGTTAGATCTTCTTGTTGAAAGACCCCTTTATTATGATATAGTGTCCTTCTTAATTTGTTGTTACAATCTTTGGTTTAAAATCTAGTTTGTCTGATATAAGTATGGCTATCTCAGCTTTCTTTTGATATCTATAATAATGGATGGTTCTCCATCCTCTCACTTTCAATCTGGAAGTGTCTTTAAGTCTAAAATGAGTCTCTTATAAGCATATAGATGGGTCTTATTTTTTCATCCATTCTGATACCCTATAACTTTTGAGTGGAGCATTTAATCCATTTACCAGAAGATTGATTATTGATAGATAAGAATTTAGTGCCATTGTATTACCCATAAAGTCATTGTTTCTGGAGATTTTCTGTTCCTTTGTAGTCTTGGTTGATTTTGGTCTTTCTTTCCCACTTAAACAGTCCCCTTTAATATCTCTCTCAGGGCTGGTTTAGTGGTCATGAGCTCCTTTAGTTTTTGTTTTTCTGGGAAGCTTTTTATCTCTTTCTATTCTGAATGACAGCCTAGTTGGATAATGTATTCTTGGCTGCATATTTTCCCATTCAGCATGTTGAACATATCATACCACTCCCTTCTGGTCTGCCAGGTTTCTGTGGAGAAATCTGCTACTAATGTGATAACCTGATTTGTCTTCCCTTGTATGTTACAAATTTCTTTTCCCTTGCTGCTTTCGGGATTATTTCCTTATTGCTATATTTTACAAATTGTACTACAATATGCCTTGGTGTTAGCCTGCTTTTGTTGAATTGGGTGGGAGTTCTCTGTGCCTCCTGGACTTGGATGTCTGTTTCCTTCCCCAAATTAGGGAAGTTTTCAGCTATTATTTACTCAAATGGACCAAGAAGGAATAATTTTTGAACCTCTCAAGTTTGCAAAAGGATTTTTTGCCTATAAAATGTAGAGGTATAATCATACGTTGACCATCAAACTAAGTACTTGAGAAGTGTGTGAAAGAAGTATGTTACTGCATGATTTTTATATGAAGCATTTGATATATTTATTATATGCGTTATGGTTTTAAATGTATTGAAATATACTGACTGAACTTTTGTAGATGGTATCTATCTTTCATTTTTTTTCTATCATTCACCTCTGTCATCATATTTTCATTAATATCACAGACTTTTGAGAAAAAAATGATGATATCAAAACAGCTTTTTATATCCTCAATATTATACTAGAGATGAATTAAAATACAAGAAAATAACCAAGAGTGATAATATGAAATAGTAGTTCTGCTGGAACTTCTATTCTCTATTGATTAGTGGAGTTACTTGGATGAGAGTATGAAAAGTTTAGCAACAGCTAAACCAAAGCAAAAAGGTACAAAAGTCTTCAGCTTTCTATCCCACCTGAATCAGGATTTCACACACAGCTTTAAATATTGTATGTGTAATATTGTGAATACTACATGCAGTAATATTTAAATAACAAAACCAACTTTTTTCTATATAAATTTTTAAATCATGTAGAATCTAGTGAACTTTTCAGAAGTTTGACACAAATATTACATAGGTTTATCCAAACATTATCCAAATATTTAAAAATATTATCCATTGCAACATTCAGGAAACGAAAAGAGATATTGATTATTGCATTATAAAGAAAATACATATTTAATTTTAGTATTCATGTTAATAAAACTGAATACCGTCAAATGGTCAGTGAAGTATCTGACAATTATTATGATGTAATAAATATAATGATTGATGTTCTGTTAGCAATAATGATGCCATTGTATTTCCAATCAAAATTTCAAACTATAATTCCCATGATATTGTAGGGTGAACAAATGATAAATGCATAGAATTTTTATTATGTTTATGTTTTTGTCTACACATCCTTCTAATTTAATTTACTCACTTTAACTTTCTCCAATACTAGCAATACACATGACATTAGATTACATTCTCATTTTCCTTTAGATCAGGCAGGTAAGAAAGAGCAGAATGAAGAGTAATCATTGAGCTCTTGTTCATTTTCATCATGAAGCCACAAGGCAAGAATCTCAACACCCATTTTTTTTCTTGCCCCCAAGATATTAGTGACTGGTAGTAAAATTTCCGGGAAGCACATTATGAATGTGTCTGAGAAATTTATTTTGGTTCCAGTTTTCTTCTTCTTCCTTTTTTTTTCCCACCTTTCCTCCTTTCCTCCCTTCTTCCTTCCTTCCTTTCTTCCTTTCCCTTATGTTTGTTGTGTTAGATCTATTTTCTCTCATAACATTGTTAGTGGAACACGTCAGAATAATTAGAAAAGATGGTTTATTTGCATTGTTGCTGTTTGTATTCTAAGCCACAGGTTGCACTAAACAGCATCCTCTAGTTGCTTTAAGAAGTTAGTATGGAATAAACCTAATTAAACACAACAGACCTAAGTGAAATACTAAATGAGGACAATTTCTATTATTTTGCCACACTCTTACCTGTGATTTGTTTTCAGTCTTGTTTTCTAAGTGTCATGTGTGTGCCAGATGAAAATTATAAAAGAAAGAAATAACTAATATTAGACAGGAAAAAGGAGGGAGGAAAAACACAGTCAACTACAGGTGTTCTTTTCATACACATCTTACTTAGCAGCAAGCTAAGTATTTTACATTCTCTCATACACTCCTGTTGAATTTTGTAGATTGCTTATAATAACTGAACTTCTTCCAAATGCTTTAAAGAAGCCTCTTCAAGTTGGAGCACTTTAAGGCTGCTTTGACAGAAAGTGCCAATTAAAGGCAATAGAAAAAAAAAATGGAGAGAATTTGCCTCAAAAAAAAAAAAAAACCCCACAGAACATTTTGCTAATATGGATTTAAAGAGGAACAGATAATTTTTGAGTCAAAATTTGAACTTTCTGCACAGTTTTTAAAAATATTTTTGAGGGGCGCCTGGGTGGCGCAGTCGGTTAAGCGTCCGACTTCAGCCAGGTCACGATCTCGCGGTCCGGGAGTTCGAGCCCCGCGTCAGGCTCTGGGCTGATGGCTCGGAGCCTGGAGCCTGTTTCCGATGCTGTGTGTCTCCCTCTCTCTCTGCCCCTCCCCCGTTCATGCTCTGTCTCTCTCTGTCCCAAAAATAAATAAAAAACGTTGAAAAAAAAATTAAAAATATTTTTGAGACTCAGTAGAAATAGAGCAAAGGAAATAAAAAAAAAAACTTGTAACACATATGCACAGCTAAAAAACTAGACAAGTCTAAAGCAAATAGGGAAATAACTATGATAATATTTTTAAACCATTTATATATTCTTGAAATGTATGTCCATCGTACAAATGCAGTATGATCTTCAACCATTTAATGGACTTACAATCACTAACATTGTTCCTATAAACATTCTTAAGGTAGAAAACATATTTATCTAAGTACAAGAATAGATGCATTCCCAGAGTAAAACTGAAAAGAAAACACAAAACATAAATTATAGGATTGTTATTTGTATAAGAAAAAACACGTAAGTAGTATATATACTTCCTACCACGCTACTTAAGGAATAATACTACTACTCAATATATCAGGGCTTACAATAGTAAGTATAGTATAGAGTATAGAGTATAGAGTATAGAGTATAGAGTATAGTATAGTATCTCTTACAACGTAAGAGATGGCTACATACTTTTGTGGCTAAAGAACAATTTATAAATATTCTTACATTACAGTCTTACCATGATTATATTTTATAATATACGTTTAGAATGTTATTGTATTGGGACAATTTGCATTCCCATAAAAATATTTGAACACTAAAAGTATTTTTGTATCAGAGTCTCTGCTATAGCTCAAACAAATTCAATCCATTTTAACATTGATAGGTTACATATAGTTGGTGGAACACAATTTGCATGCACTTAATAGAGCAACTGATACAACTGTGATATTCTTTATAATATTCTGCTTCCTAAGAAATCCAGCCATTTGCAGTAATGATATAGGTAACAGGTAGTAAATATAGCAGTAGCTCAAATTAATGAAAAATGAGGTCTGTCTAATATATAAAGTCTCTTTAAAGAAATAAAGTTTTCTGATGTTCAAAAAGATTCAGTTGGTAACTATATTAACAAAACAATTAAATGGGAGAATTGAGAAAATGTATTTTGAAAGGTAACACAGAAAGTATGACCAGTGAATGATTTTATGGAAATATCAAGGACTAAAGGATATAGAAAAAGAAGTAGGAGAGTAATGAATAAAAATTACTTTTCATTTTTTTACACTCTTTAATACTTATAATTTTCATACTTGGAATTTTAAACACAAACATATATGTTTTTCAACTTTTTTTTTTTTGGGCGGGGGGGACAGAGAGAGACAGAGCATGAACGGGGGAGGGGCAGAGAGAGAGGGAGACACAGAATCAGAAACAGGCTCCAGGCTCCGAGCCATCAGCCCCGCGAGATCGTGACCAGGCTGAAGTCGGACGCTTAACCGACTGCGCCACCCAGGCGCCCCACAAACATATATGTTTAAATTTAAATTTAAATTTAAAATAAATTTAGGGGTGCGTGTGGCTCAATAGGTTGAGCGTCAGACTTCTGCTCAGGCCATGATCTCCTGGTTTGTGAATTCGAGCCCCGCATAGGGCTCTGTGCTGACAGCTCAGAGCCTGGAGCCTGTGTCAGATTCTGTGTCTCCTCCTCTCTCTGTCCCTCCCTGCTCATGCTCTGTCTCTTTGTCTCTCAATAATAAACGTTAAAAAAAATTTAAATGTAAACTAAATTTAAACCAATGACTTCATTCTACTTCCATTTCCCAAAAGAAAACAAAAACTAAAAATATTAATTAGAATGTATATTAAATATTATAAAAATATCAATAAATATGCATATGTATTAACTGATTTGGATTGATATAAAATGACCATGTCCTAGAGTAGAGAATGTTATACAGAGTGCAAATATCATCAAATTCATTTAATATGAATAAAAATACTAGTTGAATTTTTTTGAAACTTACTGATTCTAAATTCTGTGAAAGATAAAGAATCAGAAGAATCAAAACATATTAAAGCATTTAAAGACATATCGAGCAAGGATGTAGAATAATATGGAGAGGTTCAGGGAGTTTTCATTATCATTCATGAAATTAACCTTAAAGTTGCATTAAAAATGTAAGTTAAATAAACAATGTGGCATTTGAAGATCAATGTAACAGACAAAATTAGGTACATTTAGTAATAATGGCTGACATTTATTGAGCACTTACTGTATATTCCAGGTACTTAAATATATTATAAGTGGCTAGAACCTATAAGGGAGATACTATGATTATTTCAATTTTATAGTTGAGTAAACTAAGGCTCACTAACATTCATATCTTGCCCAAAATCGACATCATACAGCTAACCAGCAGCAGGAGAGAGACTTGACATAGGGCGGGCTCCCCTCAGAGAAGGGTCACAAGTGCCGATCCATCGCCCAGAAATGTCCACCCTTGCTTGATCTCATGGCAAACATATTCATTTTTCACACCTTTTTCAAATATTAGTAAGCATTTTCCTTTCAAACAGGATGTAGTCAGTCTTCAGAGTCTTTGTATTTTTCATTCTTAAGCCATGTTTTATTTGAAGTCTGGCTCTTAAGTCTTACAACTCTTGCATTATTTGAATGCTGTATTTCTTCCTCAACTTTGGCATTTAAAAACAGGTATCAGTCCTAATTTTTGCCTATTTGATTGGCAAACAGATTGAATAGAAAACTCTTCAGGTCTTCTAATCTTTCTATATTTCTTCTTGATCAGAATGTGGTACCACTTCTTGGTGCTATTTTGAGCAACTATATAGATTTTAAATCTTTGAACCATATTGGATTATGTCCTAGGCGTGTGTGTGTGTGTGTGTGTGTGTGTGTGTGTGTGTGTTACCTTTACTCAGCAGGAGAATAAAAGATTTTTTATGTCATTCCTCAAGATCGTGAAAACTAACGTTTGTATTGATCAATCTCAGTTTTAATCAGCTTTTCAAAAATGTGTCAAATGATCAGCTTCCCTTAGCAATAATTTTACTTTTTTCCCCAATTTAATTTATTCCTAAGTGAGAATAGGAACATGCAAGCATATTAGCATGTTCCTGAGAAACATAGCTCTTAAAGTTTCGATGTAGTCAAACACACAGGCAAAAGAAAACTAAACTATTTGAGCTTACTTCTCACCTGATTGCCTGTTACAAAAATCCCATTTATAGATGGGAATACAGCTAAAGAGAAGTGTTGAAAAATATTAGCAAATAGAAATTAGATTTGGTGCAAAGAAGCATAATCATCATATCAGTGCTTGCTTTGACTCCATTTTGTAGAGAAACAAATAAAAGAAAATATGGTCGCATTGAGTGATAGAAGAAGCAAAGTATACAGAATATATCATCTCATCAGACTTACGAAAACACATGAAATTTCTTTGTTTACCTTAAAAGATACAAACTAGGGTCATGTAATTCTGTACTGTTTTAGCCCTCACTCTTCATTTCCCCCCTTCATCTACCACACAGAACACACATTTACACGTAAAATAGAAGTTCCTTTTCTGTCATCTGATTCTTCCTACTCCTGAGGAATCTCAAAAAGGAGGATTTACCAAGGTTTTAAGAAAGGACATGGATTTGTTCATTCTCAGAGAAGCTTGGTAAAGTTTATTGCATGATTATACGCTTTCCATGTGTTTCATTTCATTTTTCTCATTTCCCTGTATAATTGTATCCTCTTTTGAGGTTCAAGTTAGTAAAACATTACTCATATGAGAGAGAGTCGAACTGTTTTATTAAATCAAAATGTGGCTCCATATTAAAGAAGCTTTCTTTATGTTTACTCTCTGTCTATAGTTTCCATCACACTATTGTCCCCTCAAATACTTCCTGAGACCTATATTGTTGTAGTTGCCCCAAATATTCCTCCCTTTGAAGTTTGAGGGAGTTTTTTGACATTATTTTCTCCAAAGGTATTTTTAAGAGATATGCCAAGAACTCATATATAACTGGTTTTACATTCTGCCTCATGCTCAATATATGTGAGTATATTTTAATGGAGTCTATTCATTTTTCTGTTTCTTTATAAAATAACAATTGCCAGAATAATTTTATTTTTATCTTCTATTTATTTTCTGACCTTTGCCAACTTGCTTTTTAATTGTATGTTGTGTTATTCTTTAATTTCCAATGCACATGTTTTGAACTCTTTTGTTCTAGAGACTATTTGATTCAAGTGTTTATTTCATTTCATTTTATGGAGAAATGGAAAATACATCTATAGTATTCTTATTATTTTTTGTTAGTTTAAGGAGAAGAAAAGCCAAAGATGAGTTTCCTCAGTTATTTAGACATTCCAGGTGAAATTTCAAATAGATATTAGAAGAATTACAACCAATTATGAAATAAACATTTCTGAACAATACTTTACTATGAGGAATGATTTTCAGAGCACCTTACAAGAAAACATTATTCTCTAGTACAAAGATTTGTTAGAAAAGACTATTAAAATGGTGATGTGTATAATTTCCTAATTTGTACTATATCACCATTCTTTGTAGACACAAGCAAAATTTGTTTGGAACTTGTTTCACACATCGAAAATATACATTTTGAAATATGGATGTAAGGTTGTTAAATAAAGAGAAACTAGTTGGTTCGTGACTGGTTGACAGCAACTTACAAATTTCACATGAACCAAGTAAGACTATCAGATTTGTGGTTCCTAGGGTGAGACCGTTATTTGACTAAAAATATAGAAGCTGTAAGGAAAGATCCATAGGGACAAAATTAATCAAGATCCAAATTTATTCATTTTAAGTCAATATCCCCCCCCCAAAGATCACTGATAACAGACATTATTTCAGGCAGCCCCAAAGTTGTAAATCTATACTAAAGCAAAATTATTCACTGCAAAATTACTCAGAATGTATAGGATCAGGACAAACAGATTGGATATCCTCAAGGTATAGTTTAATGAAAGGGTGGAAGTAAGATGTTTTGTTAATCTCACCTCAAAAACCAATGTCTTCTGTTCTTTTAAACAAAAGGCAAAATTACTGCCTAAGATTTGGCTTCTTAATTTCTGTTTTTACCTATCATCAAAAATGCCCTTACTTCATGGGGAGGAGGTTTCAAATGAATAGATCCCAGCTTACTTTGTATCTTTTTAAAATTTGTTTCAATGTTTATTCATTTTTGAGAGAGAGAGAAAGAGTGAGTGGGAGAGGGGCAGAGAGAGAGGGAGACACAGAACTCCAAGCAGGCTCCAGGCTCTACATTCTCAGCACAGAACCCGACATGGATCTCGAACCCACGAACCGTGAGGTCACGACCAGAGCCACAGTTGGACACTTAACCAATGAGCCACCCAGGTGCCCTTGGATCTTTTTTATTAAAACTATTCATGCCTTTCTGAAGATCATGATCCCTGTTAACATATATGTGAATCACTCCCACTCTTTTGCAAGTCTTCTCTTACCCAGATGGCTAAGCCAGCCAAATTATCTTGAATTATTAGCTCTGTTTTAGATGTGAGAGTTTCTGATATTTCTGAAACTTATGCACGTCAATTTTTGTTTATACTCTTTATTTGGAATAATCTAAATATATAGTAAGGTATAAGCTTAAGATAATAAATATATTATGACTCATTTATGTTAGTGTAAATAGAAGGTGAAATTTACACTATTTGGCCAAAGGCAGCTTGGTAAACGTGAAATTTAATAGTAAACAATAAGATCCTGAAATATTGGTGCTTTGAACGTTCTTAATTTTGATACAATATGGACTTATATAAAATATTTTAATGATTTTACATGTATTTCTAGTTTTGTTGGTTTCAGATCTTTCCCTTATTTTAAGAATATTTTAATTTCGATGTTAGTTTTAAAACAATCATTCCTTATATTTGTTAATGCAAATGTTTAAGATCACTAAATGTCTGGGGCACTTGGGTGGCTCAGGAGGTTAGGCATCCAACTCTTGATTTCAGCTCAGGTCATAATCTCACAGTCCGTGAGACCGAGTCTCATGTCCAACTCTGTATAGGCAACACTGAGCCTACTTGGGATTCTCTCTCTCCCTGTCTCTCTGTCTACCTCCCTACCACCCCCAGCTTGTGCGTGCGTGCGTGCATGGGTACACAGTCTCATTTAATCAATCACTCAATCATTCAAATCACCAAATGTCTAGAAAAATCACTAAATATCTACTTTGTGCATGTGAAATTTATAAGGTGTCGCTGCCAGTTCTCATCAACAATCTCATTTGATTGTTGTGTGTTGAAAATTTTTAAGATTAATTACATAGGTACATTTCATTCTGTAATACCATCTTCTCGTTGTCTATCCATCATTAATCTTTTCTAATTATATATACAATGAATATGGAGAAAAGTATTTTAAAGCACATTTATCAATTTCTGGAGGGTAGGTTGAGAATATTATTTAAATGATCTTTTTATCCATTTATATTTTATTTATTTTTCTTAGAAGATATGCGAATTATATAGCCTGTCTGAAATAATATGCTTCTATAATATATTTATTTGACCTAACCTATAGGTTATCAGCCTATCACTGTAACTTTATGTTATTCAAGCTAATTCTGTAAGAAATATACAAATCTGAAGACATAGATTTATGGATGCTTGATATCTACCTTCTGTTTGTGAAATATACATATATTACTTGGTTCCCTGACTTCAGTCAAGTCAAAAATTGGCAGAAATAGCATGTAAAGAGAGTTGATTTTTAATGTGATAAATGATTAATTACATTAAAAGTCTGTATTAATAACAACCAAACGAGTCCAATTTGGTTGAAGGGCATCGTAATAGAAAAGTAGAAATAGGAAGTAAACAAATTTCAGCTCTACACCAGAAATTCTAAATGACCGTAAGCTGCTAACTGGACACAGGTGGCTGTTTTCTCAGGAGAGCCCTTCATAATAGCTTTTAAATGAGGAAATGGGAATCATCAGTTTTAGATACTTTTGAAATCTCACAAGTGTGAAAGCCTTCATACATCATAACTGAAATAATGGGAAGTGATTAATAAACGTCATTGACATAAATGAGTTGCCAGATGTATCCAATCCTCAAGTGATCATGAGAAAAAAATGCAAAAGAGCCTCATAAAATGTGTCATAACAGTTTGTGACAACTTACGTTAAACCACAAAGATGATTCCAATTTCCAAAATAATGTAATTTTAGAAAGCTATTTATTCTGAGGATAAATCCAAGTTCCATATTTTAGCGTTTGAAAGATTGCATTTTTTTCTTCTATCTCAAAGCATAATTATAAACAAACCAAAAATAAAAATATGCATAAAATATAATGAAGCCCTCAATCAAATTAACAAAGAAGAGGGGAATATATAAAGTACTCCAGTTAAAATAAGTGACAAAAAAGAAAAAAATAGTCCCTTAATATGTTTATAAGAAAGTAAGTTAAAATAGTCAATTTACTAGATTTTAATTTTAAACCTAAGTACTAAATTAGTTAATCTATGCCATGATGCATGTTATTGGATGGTCATTACAAAGTTAAATTTTAGAAAGTCATGTTAAAATAGTAAGTTTTACTTTTCCTATCAGAAAGCCAGTCCCTGGCAAAGATCAACATTTTAATATATTTTATAAAGAACCATGTTTTTTTCTTTCCAATTTTAATAGAAATTGTGTAGACCAGCCACAATAAAACCATAATAGAATTGTATTTAATACAAATTATGGTTCAGCCATTTTATTATCAGGTAAATTTTGGTCTAATGTCAAACAATGTGTCTCGCAGTGCTCCTCAATGTCAAAACAGAGTCTTCTATTTTTAAATATTCACCAAAGATTTTATTTTAATTTTTTTGGTGGAAATACTAGGCATTTTTAAATTAGATGTGTGTCCTACCCATAAAATTTTTGGATTACTGGGGAGTGATCCAGGTATTGGGTTACTTTTATGCTCTATAGTTTATTTAATATGTAATGAGTATGAGATGCACTGTGTTACTTGGTACTAATCAATATTTCTTTGCCTAAAACAATATTTTTATCAATTCACTCTATGTGCATGTGTGTGTTTGTATCTTTAAGAATGTATCAACAGACTGTGTACCATAACTAACATAAAGGTAAATAAAATGCTGTCTTTTTCAAGTACAAGTTTTAAAACTAGTGAACATTCATTTGGTCATTTTATCTTCTCAATGTTAAATAGGATAACTCCTAGCTCAATTTTTCCAAAATAAATGCCCATTTACTGCTTAACTCTTATGTGTTTCACCTGAATATTATGTCAGTGCCCTGAACTCAATCTGCCCTAAGTGAAACTGATCATCATCTTCCTAAAATACTTATTTCTTCTGATTTCCCTATCTCCTTCAAAGAAGGGATAATCATTTCTTCTGGTACCTCCATTGTGCTGTCTGGAATATCTTGTATTTGCTGAACTTGGAGGAGCCATATTGAATAATGAGTTGGCCTTGGGAACAGAAACAAAGCACCAAGAAGCAATGGCATAGGAGAAATATATACCTATATCTATATCTATCTCTCTATAGCTATCTATCTATCTATCTATCATCTATCTATCTATTTCTTCTATACCTATCTATAGATACATATAGATAGATTATACCTATCTATAGATATATATAGATAGATATACCTATCTATAGATACGTATAGATACAGATAGCTATAGACATAGATATAGATATATATGTTTTATATTTTCCAACAAATATATATTTTTTTCAACAAATATATATATATTTTTCAACAAATATATATATTTTTTCAACAAATATTATATATATATATATATATATATATATATATATGTTGGGGACAGAAACAAAGCACCAAGAAACAATGGCATAGAAGAAATATATATATATGTTTTGTATTTTTTCAACATGTCACCACTTTCTGACTTTTATTAGTAAATCATGTATAAAATCCTATTTTCCCAAAATTATTTCATGCATTTTGTCACTCATATTTAAGCATAATGTTACCAAACACATATTGACTATCCTTTTCTCCTTTCTGGTAGCAAGTCCTTACTTTATCTACAAGTAGTCCTAACACTTAACTATCCTATTTGTTGTTTTTAGAGTATATCTTAGTATTCATTTGTTCAAACATATATTTAATCTTTGCTTACCAGTTTACTATGTGCCAAGAAAGAGAAAAGTAAAAAAGTTCTATCATCCCGGATCTTAGGTTTTAGGTGGAAAAGATAGAAAATAAAAAAAAATAAAATTTACTACTGTACATTTTACTATTTTTTACCATTTTTATATTTACTATTTTTCAAATAGTGAATTACAAAATATAGTTTTTTTCTTTGTATGACTGCATGATATGAAAAATTATAGATACTAGAATTGTATTTACTTGATCAAGCAATTTTTTTTTTCTTACTATTGGAATGAATTTGATTTAGTGCTGTATAGCGTAACATGGGTTGAAAGTCTTCAGAAATAGCTGAATTCTAAGATGGCTTTGCTGAAATCTGTTTGCCTAGGGAGCTTTAACATACGTGGGAAAAATAAAACTTGGGGCGCCTGGGTGGCTCAGCCAGTTGGGTGCCCTACTCTTGATTTCAGCTCAGGTCATGATCTCACTGTTTGTGAGATTGAGCCCCACATCAGGCTCTGTGTTGACAACGTGGAGTCTGCTTGGGATTCTCTCTCTCCCTCTCTCTGCCCCTCCCCCATGCTCTCTCCATCAAAATAAATAAATAAATATTTAAAAAATAAAATACAACTTAAGTAAGAAAGGGGTCAGGTGGGATGAGCTTCGTCAGAAGCAAAAAGGCAAAAGAAAGCCAA
This sequence comes from Lynx rufus, assembly GCF_022079265.1. Lineage (NCBI taxonomy): Eukaryota > Metazoa > Chordata > Mammalia > Carnivora > Felidae > Lynx > Lynx rufus. Next base: position 138,094,154 of record NW_025814867.1, read on the forward strand.
AAAAAACCCCAAAAAACAAAACAAACAAACAAAAAAACCCAAAAAGCAAAAAAAAAAAAAAAACTGTGTAGCCATTAGGTGAGAGAAAGTATTAAGAACACCGTGTCTAGGGAAGAAAAACTATAAATTAAAAAAAAATAATTATAATAAATTATATATAACAAAGAGATATATAAGCATTATGGTTTTGCTTTGTTTTGTTTAGAGCTATTTCTATCCATATCAATCAAAGGGAAAGTCCGATTTTCCTTCCCTTTGCCACAGACCTCTGTTAAGGTTAGCAGATCACCTTGCAACAGTAACAACTAAGCCAACCATTAGAATAGAATCAGAGATTCCTGTTTCTAGCTACACCTCTGAGCCATGGAAATTCTTGCCATGCTTTTTGTCAAAGCAGTGGCATCACCAGTTCCTTCCAGGAGTATGCACAGCTTGACAATGGAGCAGCCTCAGAACAAGGCTGTAATTCATCAGTCGGAGAGAAGGGGCAGAGTCAATACCAAGTCTGAGACACCAAGGTGAAACTGTAGGGCACTCTTTAAGGGCTCTGCAAAATTTTGGAGTGGGAGTATCTTATCGGGAACTGGAAGTCCTACATAAAACGATGGGGACAGGAATAAAGATAATGTGAATTTAATTTGTTCTACTCATGTACACTTGAGAATGAGACCGACCTAAAGTTTTTGGTTTTTATTAGTGATAACATGTTAGGTTAAAAACGGTGCTAGCATATTTAGCCTACAAGATCAATTGCATTATTTTTGCTATATTTTATAAGATTTTACATAGCTCAATCTTTTCCTAGAACATTTGAAAAGAAATGTGAGAAAATAATATGTAGCTAATGGTTTAGAAGGTTTTTCCCTCTATTTTCTTCAAGTACTATTCAAGTTTCTTCTTGTGTAAATATGCCGATCTATGTTTTTATCTAGGTTTTAACCCTTATGTTTAGGTCTTTGATCTCTGTTTAGTTAATTTTTGTATATGAGGTAAAGTAGTGGTCTAGCTACATTCCTTTGGATGTGAATATGTAGTTGTCCCAACATCCTTTATTATTTATTTATTGAATAATCATTTATCGTTTCCCCATTGAATTACCTTAACACCCTTGTCAAAATCAATTAGCCATAGATATAAGGATTTACTTCTGGATTCGAAATTCTATTTTATTGATCTATATGTTAGTCATTACTCAAGTATCACCCTGTCTTGATTCCTGCAGCTTTATAGTAAGTATTGAAATAGGAAATGCGGGTCCTCCAACTTTGGTTTTCTTTTTCAGATTGTTTGGTTATTCTAGGATCTTTGCATACTTATAGTAATTTTAGCATTACCTTATCAATTTCTTCAAAAAAGGCCAGATGGGGTTTGGATAGGAAATCTGTTGAATCTGTAGATCAATTTGTGAGTATTGCCATTTTAGCAATATTAAGTGTCCTAATAAGTGAACATTGGATTTTTTTTAATTTATTTATTGAGGTCTTTGTTTTCTTTCCAAGACAGTTTGCGGTTTTTAGTCTACAAGATTTTCCCTATTTATTTTTCCTAATAATACTTTAAAAGGGAATTTTTAATTTTTTGTTTTTATATACTTCATTGCTACATGTAGAAATTCAGTCGATTTTTGCATATTCAATATCTTATACCATATTTACTTACTGAATTCATCTATTAACAATAATAATAACAATTTATTAATTAACACTTTTTTTCTCTTTGGGGCTATGTGTGTGAATACTATAGGATTTTCACAAGATCATATCATTTACAAATATAGGCAAACATCAGAGATATCGTGGCTTCTGTTTAGACCACTTCAGTAAAATGAATATCACAATAAAGTAAATCGAACTGATTTTCTGGTTTTCTAGTACATATAAAGTTATGTTTACACTATACCATGGTCTGTTAATTATGCAATAGTGTGTCCAGAAAAATGTACATATATTAATTTAAAAATATTTATTGCTAAAAAATGCTAACCATCCTCTGAACTTTCGGTAAGTCATGATATCTTTATTAGTGGAGAGTCTTGTTTCGATGTTGATGGCTGCTGACCAAGGTGGTTTTGCCTAAAATTTGGGGTGGCTCTGACAATTTGTTAAAGTAGGCCAACAATGAAATTTCCTGCACTGATGACCTCTTCTTTTCACAAACAATTTCTCTGTAGTATGTGATGTTTTTGGAAAACATTTTTCCCACAGTACAACTTCTTTTAAAATTGGAGACAGTCCTCTCAAACCCTGCCACTGTGTTATCAATAAGTTCATGGGATATTTTAATCCTACATTGACATTTCAACAATCTTCACCATATCTTCTCCAGGAATACATTCCATCTCCAGAAGAAAATTTCTTTGCTCATGCTTAACAACCAAAGCCTTATCTATTCAAGTTTTATCATGAGGTTGCAGCAATTCAGGCCCATCTTCAGGCTCCAATTCTAATTCTAGTTCTCTTGTTATTTCTGCCATTTCTGCAGTTACTTCCTTCACTGAAGTCTTGGACCTTTTAAAGTCATAAAGGTTGGAATCCACTTCTTCCAAATTCTTGTTAATATTTGGACCTCCTCCTCTGAGTCAGAAATGCTATTAATGGCATCTAGAATGGTGAATCGTTTACAGAAGGTTTTCAATTTGCTTTTCTCAGATCCATCAAGGAAATCAATATGTCTGGCAGCTACTACCTTATGAAATGTGTCCCTTGGGGTGCCTGGTGGCTCAGTCAGTTAAGCGTCTGATTCTCGGTTTGAGCTGAGGTCATGATCTCATAGTTTCATGAGTTCAAGCCCTGCATTGGGCTCTGTGGTAATAGTGCAGAGCCTGTTTGGGATTCTCTCTCTTCTCCCTCTCTCTCTCTGCCTCTCCTGCACTCATGCTGTCTCTGTCTCTCTCTCAATTAAATAATAATAATAATAACTTCAAAACAAATTTTAAGAAAGAAATGTATTTCATAAATAATAGCACTTGAAAGTCAAAATTACTTCTTTATTCATGAACAGCAATAAGAACATTATGTTAGTAGGCATCAAAAATAACATTAATCTTGTTATATGGTTCCATCAGAGATTTTGGGTGACTGGGTGAATTGTCAATGAGCAAAAATCATTTGAATGGAATCTTTGTTTTTTTTTGAGTACTAGGTCTCAACCGTGGGCTTACAAATATTCAGTAAACCATATTGGAAATAGATGTGCCGTCATACAGACTTTGTTGTTCCATTTCTAGAGCACAGGCAGAGTAGATATAGCATCATTCTTAAGGGCTGTGGGAGTTTGGGAACGGTAAATGAACACTGGCTTTGAGTGAAAATCACCAGGTGCATTAGCCCCTAACAAGAGAGTCAGGCTCTCCATTGAAGCTTTGAAGCCAGACACTGACTTCTCCTCTCTCGCTATGGAAATCCTAGATGGCGTCTTCTTCCAAACCAGGCTATTTCATCTCCACAGAAAACCTGTAGCCACCTTTGTGAATTATCTTAGCTAGATCTTCTAGATGACTCCCTTTAGCTTCTACATTGGCACTTGCCGCCTCACCTTGCACTTTGGTGTCAGGGAGACAGCGTTTTCCCCTCAATCTCATGAATCCACCTCTGCCAGCTTCCAACTTTTCTTCTGCAGCCTCCTCACCTTTTTCAGCCTTCGCACATTGACGCTCTTCAGTCCAGCCCTGCTCTGGATTAGGCTTTGGCTTAAAGGAATCAAAGTATGGCTGTTTTGATCTTCTATCCAGACTACTAGAACTCTCTCCATATCAAGAAGAAAGCTATTTCACGTTCTTATCAATCGTCTATTCGCTGCTTTACTCGACTTGCACTTTTCATTTCTTTCAAGGATTTTTCTTTTGCATTTCCTACCTGGTTAACTGGCACAAGAGGCCTGGTTTTGGTGTATCTCATCTTTTGACAGCCATCCTCACTAAGATTAATCATTTCTAGCTTTTGATTTAAAGTGAGAGATGTGCTCATTCTTCTTCCTTTTACTTGAACACTTAGAGACCATTGTAGGGCTAGTTATTTCCCTAAATTCAATATTGTTATATCTCAAGGAATAGAGGCATGAGAAGAGGGAGAGAAAAAGGAAAAGAGTCAGTTGGTGGAGCAGACAGCACACGCACATTTACTGATTAAGCTGACTGACTTATGTGCATGCTGTTTGTGAGCCCTGGTAATAATTACAACAGTAACATTAGCAATCACTAAACGCAGATTACCATAACAAATAAAATAATAATGAAGAAGTTGAGGGGCGCTTGGGAGGCTCAATCACTAAAGAGTCTAACTTGTTTTTGGCTCAGGTCATGATCTAGCAGTTTGTGAAACTGAGCCGATGTCAGGCTCCACACTGGCGGTCTCTTTTCCTCTCTCTCTGCCCCTCCCCCACACTCTCTCTCAACACAAATAAACACTGTTTAAAACATGAAGAAGTTTGAAATACTGCTAATTTACCAAACTGTGACACAGAGACATGAAGGGAACAAATGCAGTTAGAAAATGGCGCTGACAGACTTGCTCAGTTCAGGGTTGCCACAAACCTTCAATTAGTTAAAAAACAAAACAAAACAAAACACTTGATGTGTGAAGTTCAGTAAAGCGAGGTGCAATACAGCCAGGTATGCCTGTAGTTTGCCTTCTTCCTTTCCATACTTGGTGTTCTTTATTTCATTCTTACTTAGTTACCATGACTAAAACCTTCAGCGAAATGTTGACTAGAAGTGGCAGGAGGGAACATCACTGTATTATTCCTAAACTTAGGGGGAAGGGTTTCAGTATTTCACCATTAAGATGATGTTGTGCCTTTTTTGTTAAGTGCTTCTTATCCGCTTCTTCTCTTGGTTCTATTCTGCACCTGCTTCAGCTGGGACCTGTCCCACACAGTTGCTGATGGACCCTGCCTCTGCTGCTATTACACAAGGTCTTCATGTATCTGGTTCATATCAGCCCACATTCCTTCCTGTTCAAAGCGGCCATCTTCCTGTGTTCCAAGCCATCGTTCAATATGCCTGCATCCGTCTCCCAGATTTGGAGAATTCCACTGGCTTCATGCTGCCATTCTTGGCCAGAAGTAAGCATGGATGGTAGTGGTGAGATGTAGTATCATTCTTATATAAAGAAGATTAAGAAATGATGAAGCAAATTTTTCATTCAATAGTACTATTTTATCTTATCCTCTCACGTCTATACCCATCGTGCTGCCATTCCTACTTCGACATGTACTCTGGAGATGTCTTTGATGCTCTTTACCAGAGACGGGTTATGTCCACTGCTAAATGCTGAAAGTGTGACTTAAGGTACAATGTAAACATCATGTATTTCAGCAGAGACTCCTTTAAGCTTCTCTCCAACATTCTGCCCACAGTGTAAAGGATGGGTCCAGGGCAACATACACTCTCCAGCTCCCTTCCATTTTTCCAGCCTAAATAACATTGTTTTGATTTGAAGAAGGGAGTAGGCATAGATAAAAATAGTGCAAAAGGTTCTTCCTGTTTGAATCTAAATATTCAAACTTAAAAGATTCTGAGTTCTTTTCCTTGGTGTCATTTTAATATCCTTCTCTGAGCAAAATCCCGGCCTCAAGACACAATACAAGAAGATTATAGGGAAGGAAAATACATCAATTAATAGTTCTTCATCATATGCATACACACAGATACACCTAAAATCAGATTTTGTTGAACGTAACTGAAGCTTCAGTTGAAGTTTGACTCAGAATCTTCTACATCCCATGAAGGCAGAAGGTTGTACATAATGAATGAAATAAAAATTCTAATGAATATTACCTTAAAAGGGGTAATTTTATCTAATATAAAATTGTTTTGGAGGAAAAAAAATGTCAGCATTAAGATTGTCATTCTTACAGTGCCATGTCATGAGCCATCAGGTCAATGCTCCTGTTTATTTCTAATTAAAATAAATGTTCTTTGGAAGTATAAATTCCTCTAATGGAGTGCAATTTGTGTATTTAAAAGTATATATATATATATACACACACACTTATATACACACACACGAATATATTTACATATATATTTACTGTATGTTTATATATATAAATATGTATATTTAAAAGTGTGTGTGTATATATATATGGAAAAGTGTATGGGGGCACCTGGGTAGCTCAGTCGGTTGAGCGACTGACTTCGGCTCAGGTCATGATCTCACGGTCCATGAGTTCAAGCCCCTCATTGGGCTCTGTGCTGACAGCTCAGAGCCTGGAGCCTGCTTCAGATTCTGTGTCTCCCTCTCTCTCTGACCCTCCCCCACTCATGCTCTCTCTCTGTCTCAGAAATAAATAAACATTAAAAAAATTTTAAAGTGTATGTATATATCTTGTTGATTAGGCTTATTTTTTACAATGGAAGTGTACTCTATTTTCAGAGTATGGTATTCTTAATCTGAAGATAGAGAGTTACTAGATTAACTCTAAAATAGTCAATTCCTAGATTAAAAAACAACAACAACTAAGCTACTTTCAAATTCTTCTGTCTTTATTTGTATGCTTTTCCAGAGTTATAGTCAAACATGCTATGGTTTGTTCACAAAATCTATCCTACAAGATCTGTTCCTTATAACTAGCTACACAACACCTATTTTTTAATCACATTCTTTAAGTTTATTTATTTATTTTGAGAGAGAGCGAGCACGAGCTGGAGAGGGGCAGAGAGTGGGAGAAACAGAATCCCAAGCAGGCTCCACACTGTCAGTGCAGAGCCTGATGCGGGACTCGATCTCACAAACCGTGAGATCATGACCTGAGCCAAAATCAAGAGTCAGACACTTAATTGACTGAGCCACTTTGGTGCCCCCACAATGCCTTTTTTTGAAATGAACTGTATTATTCACTTAGCTAGTTGTCAGGACCCAAACTTGTGATAATTACAGGGTGATCGTTCAGTGCACACTTATTGATGACAAAAATCAATAAGATTTGGCATTGCCTCAATTTATGGACACCTTACCTATGTTATTATTATGGTAACTATTTGGTAAATCTTTTTGTGATTCTGCTTTTTAAAAGTCTTATCTCTAAAAGACAATATATTTTATTCCCACAATTACCAGGCATAGACAAATGTAAATAGATGTTTTCTGGGACATCATCACTAAACTGTTTATATCATTTTGTTGTAGAATGAAGTAATAAACTCTATGTACCTGGTTGGTGATGACTATTAGGAACTGTGGTGAAATCATTGCATCTCAAGATATTGAGATCAGCTAGAAAAATGCTAGCCTGGCACTAGAATGATGCAGAATGGCCTAGCTGTATTTCACAAAGAAGATGTCCACTGGGGTGTTTCCTAGGACTTCCTTGACATGTTCTTTTATCCAAGAGCAGTTTATTTCCCATCTATTTGGAAAGCAATGGCAGATGTTTTATGACAGAGCTATTGGATGTCAATTGCAAGCCACATTTCCAGGAATTTTATTGTCGTTATTTCTGCAATCACCTTTTGTTAGGACACAGACTGTGTAAAATATGATTCCAGTTAAATGTGTCTACCCAGCACGTGCATGAAGATGCATTTGCATACACACGCACACAAGCATGCACACGTCTTTGTGCGGATGTTTTCTAGACTGGTTACACAGGATGCTTTTGCCATCCGGTCATGTTTCTTTTCAGTTCCTGTCAAGAGGAAATTCGGTTAACCCTGCTGTTGATCTTCCACAGAGTGAATTCACTTTTTTGAATTTGAAACATAAAAACAGAACTTGAAGATGAATAGGAGTGGTAAGACCCTCACGTCTTCCCTGAGGTTTTAAGAAGGTTTTGTTATAGGATGATTGTCTGCTACTTATATAAACCTCACTTTCTTGAGCGTTGTTTAAGAATAATATTTCTTGGGGTGCCTGGTGGCTTGGTGGGTTAAGCGTCTGACTCTTGGTTTCAGCTCAGGTCGTTATCTCACGGTTCATGGGTAGGATACTTGAATTGGGCTCTGTGCTGACAGCGTAAGTCTGCTTGGGATTCTCTCTCTCTCTCCCCCTCACTCTATGCCCCTCCTCTGTCTCTGTCCATGCATGCATATTCTCTTTCTCTCTCAAAAGAAAAAAACTTCAAAAAATATTAAAAAAAAGAATAGTATTTCTTGAAGTGTAACTGATATACATTATGCTAGTTCAGGTGTACAATATAATGATTTTATATTTTTACACAATGCAAAAATAATCACCACAATAAGTCTTGTTAAAATCTGTCACCATAAATAGTTACAAAATTTTTTTCTTGTGATAAAAACTTTTAAGAACTATTGTCTTTATTGTCTTAGCAACATTCAATTATGCAATATAGTCATTAAATAATCACTGTGATGTGCATTATATCCCCATGATTTACTTATTTTATAACTGGAAGATTGTACTTCTTGTTGAAGCTCTCATTTTGTTCATCTGTTCATCTCCCATGTTTGGTGAGCATATATATGAGCATTACTTTGAATTCTCTACCAGGTAAATTACTTATCTCCGTTTCATTATGGTTTTTTCCTAAGGTTTTACTTTTTTTTTTCTTTTGGTTGGAACATACTTCTTTGTTTCCTCACTCTGCTCAACTCTCTGTGTTTGTTTCTATATATTAAGTGAACAGCCCCCTCATTCGGTCTTGAAAAGTTGGGCTTGTTGTATAGGAGATCAGCTGTATCCTTCAACCCTGCCCTAGCTTTTGGTTATCTCTCAAACGTTTGTGATTGTCCAAGTAGTTTATTTTATTTTTAATAGCTCCCAGTAGTTGAAGGTATGCCAAGACCAGGTAGTGTCCCAAATGTCAGCCTAACACCTAGATCAGGTTGATTGAAAACCAGACCCTCAGATAACAGCTTTTAAAGAATATAAATATGTATAGTCCTATAGGATCACAAGTGTAAGCCCCACTGGCCACCACAGCCAGATGATGTGCATGTCTCCTGCGTAGCAGTGGGAAAAACGAGGGCTCCAGATGAATGCATAACCTCCTTTCTGGGAGACAACAGTGAGCTCGATCAAAGTAGGAGGGTGCCAAGATGCCATCCTCAGCCTCCATTCTGTGAGAGTACTTTTGCAGCCTGTACTTGTTAAATATGAAGTCTGCCTTTAACGCTGAAGCTCCAGGTCAAAAAAGTAGGCTTCACAGAAAGGCTGGGGGTGTGTTTTTAGTCTGCTGTTCCTGAAGTGCCCTGGGGGTGGTTTCCTGTCAAGAACTGTCTCTCTGATTGTTACAGAGCCAGTGGGTCCCAGGAATGGAAGCCCCCCAGCCCCCCAGAGCCAGGTGATTGAAGGGTATCTCTTGAATAACAGCTGCAAAAATCAGGGCACCAGGCATAAAAACTGGAGGACCAGACACATATAAGAGCTCCCTTCTGAGATATGCTAGAGCTCTGGAGCATGGCAGAGGGAGTCTTCAAGCATCCTTGGAGATAATTTTGATTCTTTCTACTTTTCTGCCATTGTATCAATAGCCTAAAAAAATGAATAAACAGATAAATGGGGAACACAGGAAAGCAAGAAAGCAACAAAGAAAACAAGAGAGAAAGAGTGAGGGAAGGAAGGAGGGAGGGAGAAAAAGCAAGAAGAAAGAGAAGAAAGAAAATGTGTGCTATGGTTTCCCGTTTTGTAACATGAATGAAGCTTAAAAAGGAGCAACAAAAAATGTTTCAGTGAATCAAGATAAAATGAAGGCAACAAACTATTTGAGATGGTTTTTGTTTATTACTTTCTTTCATTTGCTTTTTTCTTGTATCTCTCTGTGTGTGTGTGTGTGTGTGTGTGTGTGTGTGTGTGTATTTAAATCACTAGCAGGATATAATACAATGTTATTCACTGAATGAAGGATTCCCAGAAAAGATAAAGCCAGTGGTGAAAAAATATAGTTGTAATTCTAATGAAGACAAATAACCATCCTTCCTTCAAAGTAAAATGGACATGTTTCCAAAGAGTATACATAAGTATGATGATATCATCTTTGTATCCACAAATAGTTTTTCAAACAGTATGTTTTCCCCTCTTATATAATAACTGAACAATACAGCTATAATCATGGATCTAGTTGAGAAAAGTAGAAGGTAAAATAAGAAAGTTTGTGAAAACAAAAACAGTAAACTATGATGATTATTTTGTGCATTTTCTCATATCCAGCCTAATCAGATCTAATGTTGGTTTTCTGTGCTATGGTTTGATTATACAGCTAACGTTATGCAAAAAAAAATGACTCAATGTATATTCATGAGCAGATATCAGAGTTCTTTGCCTTTTAAGCTTTATAAATGTGATTCAGAAAACATATATTGTTTACGAAAATAAGTAGGGTCTAGAGTAAAGCTTTTCATTTGAAAGAAATTATTGCAAAGTTTGTTTTTTATAGTCATTTCTGTTTAAAAAACATCATCTCAAAATAAGTTTTAGAAAAAGTCATGGTTTCACCCTATAAGAAAATATTTACTGTGTCACATTCTTAGTAATAATAAGTCATGAAACTTTAAAACCAAGATATCAATAATTACTGACTATAGCATTACCCTTCATGTAAAATACTTTTGTATAAATATTGGTTTATATTTTCCTGTGCTTTGCTCCAGTGAAATATGTATTTTTTTCTGATTTAATTGGAAGTAATTTAATTAAGTGCTGACAAAATAATTGAGAAATATAAAGATGGACAGAGACACAGAGTGACTAGAAAACAAGGCAAAAGAAAGACACAGAGGTAATTAAAGGGATTTCTAACTCTGTTCATTCAAACAGTAAGAATAATTTTATCAATGGAATTCAAGCTCTTCACTAACACATCAACTTCATTATCTATTTCTTACCTTCATAGAAGCTTTTAGACCAAGAGTTCGAAGCACCAGAAGATATCTTTGCCCTGATCAATCTTCAGGTATTATAGTGACTATTTTTTCTTCCCAGGAGCTTTGAACAAAATAGAATGTAGAGGTTATCTCTATAGAAACCACAGAGTATCTTGTATACTTAGAGCTCTCAAATTCCATTTTTTGTATCCCTTTAAAATCTACAGTAAACCTGTGCATTCTGAAGGAGAGTTTAGTTAGCAAGTTAGTTCTCTACGTAAAATAGGAAATTTGTAACCCTCAGAAATTGAAGAAATGTCTGAGAAATTTCTTAAGTAGGTCCTTAGCATTTGTCATGTACCTGTGATTTCTATGCCGATCCGTGTCAGAAGATGATGTCTAACCCTTGCCCTGCTTCTTACATACATGCAAAGGGGTTGGGAATGGAGAATGGAAAAACTGCTTCTAAAATGAAGAGTGGTCATCCCTGAGTGTGATTTCACAGAAACAATATTTACTGGGATTTTCTGAGCAATGACCAAGTGCAAAACATGTGGAGGAATATACAAAGTCATTCTTCTAAAGACACCTTTCATCTTTTCCATTCTTCACTGATACTTATCCTTCATTTTAACCTACTTCATTGTTTGATTCAGGGGTTCTCTGCACTGTAAAAGGAATGTAGTTAGAACAGGCTAAGGACTTTGTCAACTATAAACCTAAGTTTGTTGTTGTTTTTTTTTTCTTTGGTAAAAAGACTTATGAGTATCTATATAATTATTGTTTTCAAATTCTCAGAATTTACAAAGGTTCCTAGAAGCTTCTCGATAACCAAAAACTTACTATTTAAAAGATTAAATGACAGAGGTGCCTGGGTGGCTCAGTCGGCTAAGCGTCCAACTTCGGCTCAGGTCATGATCTCACGGTTCATGGGTTCGAGCTCCACGTCAGGCTCTGTGTTGACCACTCAGAGCCTGGAGTCTGCTTCGGATTCTGTGTCTCCCTCTCTTTCTGCTCCTCCCCCACTCATGCTCTACCTCTCTCTCAAAAATAAATAAAAATTTAAATAAATAAATAAATAATTAAAAGATTAAATGACAAATAACCCATTATTTGTCCAAATTCTTTCCAGTACGTGTGTGGACGGAGTCAAAGGGAATGTCCACCATTCTTATTTTCAATTTAGCAATGAGTAGTGATTCTAACTAACTACATAGCAACTCTAAGAATAATACAAAGATTTTATAGTTGGCCAAGCAGCATTTTTTTTTACAGAAAAAAGGTGCCACTCTACACATTGGATTTTGTTTAATCTTTTCAACACATGAGTCAGCTAGTATTCTTCACCTTTTCACTGTGTAGCGGGGAAATAGGGGACAAATCAACACAAGCGGGACCCCAACAGCACCTGCCTCAGAGAAGTCACTCTTCTTCTCTCTCCTTCTACAAATTTTCCCTCACCTTCTGACCTCCAGCTGGAAATATACCTGATGATATAATGGGAAAAGATAAGCTGGTTTTAGTAACAAATAAAGGAACTTTCTACAGGAATAGGGTTTCCACTCCATTATTTGATCATATAAAATATAATATGCAAAGTCTATTTGAAATGTTGCTTAGTCACTCTTGTTTTACAAGTCATTTTTGGGGGAGTATCAGATACATTGCTATTTGATGAAGAGCAATAGGGAAAATGACTTTTAAAATATAATGAAACAGCAAAGAATCCTAACTAAATTGCAAACAACTTTCAACTATTACACACACACACACACACACACACACACACGCACACACACATAACTATGCATTCACCCCCAAACACTGTTAAACTTGTAGAAATATAATTTCAATATAATGTACAGCTGGGAAAAAAAGTCGACTGAACATTAAGACGTAAGAAGACTGAACATTATAGACAAGAACTCCATCTTAGACAATTTGGAAAAATGGTATCATGAAAACAGTTTTATTGTCTACAAAATTGTGTTTTGGCTAATTTCTATCGTCTTCTCCAGAAAGATTTGCTGTGGTTGTGCAGGATCTTGTCTACATTCAAGCATCCAAGTAATAGTTAACTAATATCTCTTTAACTTCTCCTATATGTTCAGGTGCAACTGAATATAGCCTATATTTCAAGAAAATTATTCAGTAATAAAAGGTCCTCAGGCTCTGGGTTTGCTTTACAAATATGGCCCCAAAGTATTACCTATTACTCATGATAAATTATTTATGTTAATTTTTTAAAATTAATCAGATAATCAGAGAGATAAATGGCAGCATTCTGGCTCTCCTATAAAATGCATCCACTAACACAAGAACACAGTGGCCTTACTTGTAAACTTCAATTATCACTACACCAACATTGAACCCACCTCCAGGGAGACAAACTGGTTTCAACTGTGACACACACCCCTCTTCCGCAATCAGTCTTGGCTGACATAATGAGACACAGTGAATCCCTGAACACGTGGAACCACAGTAGTTAACTTGCTCAACCATGCCTGTAACAATTCAATTAGCAAATCCCCGTGGACATTCTGTACTTCAGCAAAATTATCTAGGGATATTTTTACTAGGCTTGTTTTCTAATCACGTTGCCCAATCTAACTGTTTGTACAAGAGAATATTATTGCCCTTGCCAAGAGGAAGGGTCAGCTTTATTAATGATCCCATATGTCTACCTTCCTAAATTGTCATTTCACGTATGTGATAGTGATTATGGTTAAGCAAAACCTTTAAATCTTTGCTAGAGGGTAACAGTCCTAAGACATGTTCCTTTTGTTTACTTATTCCTTTTGGCATGAAACCTAAACAAAGACCAGGTCAGAAAAAAACAAGATTTAAGGTGAAGAAATCAGAGTTCATGATAGGATTCATGAAAATATAAATATTCATGCAAAGTCAGAAGTTAGTGAATGAATGACTTATGGCCCATGAAAACCACTACATATAAATGGAGGGTTAGCTGCAAAACAACCCAGACCTCAAAAATATAATTCAAAGCTTTTAAAATTAGGTATACGCAAAGGCCATTTTTCTGTGGCACTTTCTACTTGTGGACTAAACCGTATAAAAAATTAAAATAAGTCAGTTTGCTTAATTTTCAATAAGGGACATGTCAAATATGTACTTAAAATTGTCAGATACTACACAAGAATTTTCGTTTCTATGATTTAAAATTTAATTTGTATTGCTATTATAAGAAAATAACACTAGTGACTATTCATTAAATACACATTTTCTGTTAGTATAAGAAAACACGAATTCCAAGCAAAAGTGATCCATTTCACATATTTTCTTCATTGAAATAGAAAGGGTGCCTAAATTTCTGTTGTAAACTTACTATCTTATGACATGTCCAACTTTTTTTTTTTGCAAATAAATTTATATGTTTTCCCAGGTAACCCATTTATTTATCTTTCCCATATTTCTTTATGTATGAAGAATGTTGAGGGATGGGAGAAATTCCACCGTGATCAGAGTGGACCTCTAAGAAAGTAGCAACATTTCTGTATTTTGGGATGAATGTAACTATTTTAAGATCTTAATTATTTTTTTTATTATGGCTATTTTTAATATTTCTACTTTTTTAAAAATTGTTTCTTTATTTTTGAGAGAGAGAGAGAGAGAAAGAGCATGAACAGGAGCAGAGAGAGAGGGAGACACAGAATCCGAAGCAGGCTCCAAGCTCTGAGCTGTCAGCACAGAGCCCGATGCAGGGCTCAAACCCATGAACTGTGAGATCATGACCTGAGCCAAAGTCGAACACTTAATCACTGAGTCACCCAGACACCCTATTATTTCTACTTTTAAAAAGTAAATGTATATCTTACAAAAGTCCACTAATAGATACAAGGAGCTAGATTTTTGCCAATCCTTTATTCACAAGTTCACTTTAAACAGAAACCCCAAATTCCTAAGTTTCTAGTGAACAACCCAAGCATTATTTATACCTCCATGTTAAGAAAAGAAATTAGGAATATTAAGATTTATCTTATGTGACTGAATTACTTTAAAGACAGAATTACTTTAAGCTGTATTTTTTCTAACCAAATACACCAGGGCTCATGTATATTTCTCCTTTGTGTAGTCACTTTTCTTTCCTAGTAGTTTAAGATACCAAATGTACTCTGACGTTCCTTATCAAAAGACATGTCTACTTTTTCAAACTCTTAAAGAACAGCAAAAAGATATTCTTCACTAAAACTGAAACTTTTCTCCCAAGTCATAGGCTCTGTTCAATACCCTTTGAGGACCAAATCAATTTTCCGTGTGTGTGTGTGTGTGTGTGTGTGTGTATCTGTGTGTGTCTGTGCCTGTGTGTCTGTGTGTGTGTGAGAGAGAGAAAGAGACAGAGAGAAGAGAGAGACAGAGAAACAGAGACAGAGAAACCTCTAAGTACTCTGTGTGCAAAGAGTTCTTTTGAAATCTTTTGACAATTATTATCTGCTGCTGATGCTAATTAATCTTTGAGGTATATAAAATTTTAATCTGGTTCTTTCTGAAGGTTGACCCAGTCTAATAATGATTCTATTTTTCCTAATTCTCTCTCATCTGTAAGGAAGAGCTTCCTGTTCTTCCCTATTTATTCCTAAATAAAATGCTTGACCCCTATTTTGATATTTGACTGGTGACTTCTTTTAGACCACATTCCCTCTTTCCTTTTGGCTCTACATCTGGACAGGCAGATAAGAAGACCCAGGTGTTTGCACTAGTGGGAAATTTCAATTTTGTTTTTGGGAGCTCTTACCCCATCTAGCCCTTAGCTATTATAAGGGCCCAAACCCATTGACTCTGCTTTTAACCAAACCAATCTGGACTTGCTTGCATTCACTCAGTTCCTCTCAGGAGTCTCTTGTATGAGTTACAAACTCTCAATTCTCTCAAATTCTCTTGGGGGACATCATCAACTACACGTCTAAACCAGAGTCTCCGTGGGGGAATCTTTCTTGCTTTTTCAGGGCTACCATATAATCCCTTATATACTTAAATCAGTCAGGGCTCATGAGTATTTATTTCACATTATGAAATAAAACCAAATGCTATTACTGTTCCATGTGCTGTTCTCAGTTTGACCACTGGGGGCTCCCTCAGGTTGGCTCCTTTGATCCTTTGATATACTTCCATTTTTGGGGCACTTCTTTGCTTTCCTTAAATTTTTTTTAATGTTTATTTGTTTCTAAGACAGAGAGAGACAGAGCATGAGCGGGAGAGGGGCAGGGAGACAGGGGGACACAGAATCTGAAGCAGGCTCCAGGCTCTGAGCTGTTAGCACAGAGCCCCATGCGGTGCTCAAACTCACAGACCGCGAGGTCATGACCGGAGCCGAAGCCTGACGCTCAACCAATTGAGCCTCCCAGGCAACCCCCTACTTTGCTTTCTGAAATTACGGGATGCTCAGGGTTTATCTTGCATTTTCATGGAATGAACCACTTTTCCAAGAAGGGTTTGTTCCTTTTATTGGAGAAAGATCTTTAGAAATTAAGATCTGGATATTACATTGGCCGTGTGTTGTATAGCATCATTTGAATGTTCTATGACAACACCTTAATGGACACTGTAGAGTTTGCACTGATAAGTCAACATAGGCCTATAAGTCTGACTTTGAATGTGACAATTTAAGTAACATTTATCTTATTTCCGAAGTGAAACCCTTTGGGGTATCAGCTTACATGAACATGAAGGGTGGTTTAACATAGTTCACTATTTTGTTGTGTGCTGAGCTGGAACCAAAGGTTCCCTGTGTTTGTGAGGTCACAAAAACGGCAGCTCAGACTTGCAACTTTGCCATCAAGATCAGAAAATGAACTCAAGGAAAATTGATTTTGAGTCTGGACTAAATTTCCAGATGATCATTTTTGTCCAGTTTAAGTTGGATAATTGCTCTTTATTATATAACTTTGATACCTCTAAGAAGATGACCTTTATATTTCATCTAGCATTTTTATTGTCTTCAGTGGAAAGGTTAATTTTTTGTTTGTTTTTTGTTTTTTGTTGTTTTTGTTTTTTTTTCTGAATCACCTGGTCCTCATGACTAGATCTATTGTTTATTTAAAAATTTAATATAGGGGCTCCTGGGTGGTTGAGCGGCCGACTTCGGCTCAGGTCATGATCTCGCGGTCCGTGAGTTCGAGCCCCGTGTCGGGCTCTGTGCTGACAGCTCAGAGCCTGGAGCCTGCTTCAGATTCTGTGTCTCCCTCTCTCTGACCCTCCCCCGTTCATGCTCTGTCTCTCTTTGTCTCAAATATGAATAAACGTTAAAAAAAATTAAAAAAATTAATATATACTTACACAAACATCTGTGAGGGATTGCACAAAAGTATAAGGTGTTGGACTTTTTATAATAAAAAGACACATTTATCAGGTGGTTGTTAGGATCAGTTGAATCTATTACATCATGACTAAGTGAATATCACACTTGAGTATTTTCATCACATGGTCAGTTTTGAAATAACTGGAAAATTCATTTCATTTTATCTATCTCTATCAAAATTTACAATATATTCATGATGACCAAACACAGATTATCTTTAATTGAAATGATCATGGAAAAACATATTAAACATGAAAACATCCAGTGAAACATCATATTGTCATAGCCTGTTCGCTTGTCTTTTTTCATCAATCTTTTATAACTTTCTTTCATGAAATACAGTGTATTTCCTTATGTACCCACTGAAGAGAAGTTTATTTAAATGTTTGAGATGCTTCTTTACAAATATTTGGTCACTTTGGTTAGGTTGTTAAATAATTTCACAGCAAACTAATGAGAAAATGCTATATTTACACATCTATTTATTTATATTCTGCATCTCAAATATGAACTAAAGTAGCAGAACAAATATCTGAGTTCAAAAAGATTCCATAGATTTCGAAGTATCTACTTTTCCCAGCCAATTCTAATGGCATCTCTAAAGGAAAATAGATGCTTTTGTGGAGATGAGGAGTTACATTTCAACATGACCAAGATTCCTGTTCCCAAAATCAGTGGTTAAACTGCAAAGAATGTGGAGTTTGGCTAAACTCCACTAAGCAAATTATAGTAATTGAGAGGAACGGGCTTGGGATTGATAAAGCTGTATGAAGCCTTTATAACCTATTGTAAGGTAATTGTTAAGAACTAGATACATAGTATTATTCATCTGAAATGCGAAGAACAAATTAATTCAAAATTATAAATTATAAAAACAATTATCCATCTGGTTATATCTGTAATAACTCACTTACAAAGCTGCTAACATCATAACAACTAGCATCAGTTGATAGCTAAACATAAATCCTAAATACTAACTACTCTGGTAAAAAAGGAAAATGTGTTCTCTCAATGCTTTGCAAATTTTTTTAGTAACATATTTTTAATCTTTTAATATTTTATACATGGTATTTTGTGATGATTTGAATTGCATCAATTTATTTTGCGATTTGATAATTATTAAAACATACATGCCTCTATCTGTATTTGGATTATATGAAGGATGTGCCTGAAGAATTATGTTTATTATTGATGCTATGAGTTATTCCATATGAATAGTTAATGTCTCAAGGAATTTAAGATAACTAAGCTATTCTTTTATTAATGTTCAGGAACTGACAAAAACTATATGCTAGTAATTAAAAGTCAGAGAATTATGGTCTACATTTTTTTTATAGCAACATCACATGGGTAGGTGATCTGTAAACAATCAAACAAACAAACAAAGAAAAAAAATCTGAGAGGGAACACTTTTGCATGATATTTGTTTTCTCTTTGGATTCTAATTCAAGACTCAGACTTGCAATCTTCTATCCCCATAATTCTTTTTTTAATTTTTTTTAAAGTTATTTATTTAGAAAGAGAGATTAAGAGTGTGCGAGCAGGGCAGGGGGCAGAAAGAGAGGGAGAGAGAGAATCCTAAGCAGGCTCTGAGGGGTCAGCACAGAGCCTGATGTGGGGCAAGAACTCACAAACCATGAGACCATGACCATGAGACAAAATCAGAAGTTGGATGCTTAACTGAGCCACCCAGGTGCCCCTGAAGCTTTAGAAGCATATTTTGTCTGTGCAGACAACGCAGGCACCCTAACAGTTGTATCGTGAACAATTTGGATGTTCGTATATAAAATGAAATTTTCTAGAATTGTAGACATGAAATTGAATTTTTGTGTTTGCATGTGCAAAAGAAACCAAAAAAATTATCTTTTCAAAATGGTAAACTTTAGGGATAAAATTTATAAATTGTCTTTAAGATGTCAGGGGTAACATGCTAAAATAGACTCGGTTATATTTATTGGCTCTTTTACTTACTAGAATGTACTACAAACAGATGTTTACTTTTTTCTTGCTTTACTATTGTTTTGATAACAAACCATGTATCTAAATAGGTATTTCATATCAGATTCTTTTAATAGAACAGATTTTTCCTTTTGAAATGACTATTGTAGTGTCTGAAAGATTTTTTGTACAAAACACTTCCTATTTAGGTCAGAATTTAGGAGCAGTGACTGATTCTGTAAGCTGCTTCTCGCAGCCTGAGAACCCAGTTGTCCCGCTTTTCCTTACCTGAGCTCCAAACGAGGTGAAAAAGGTACGAGTCTTTCAGGCACCCAGATAGGTTAGAACCTTGTCTTTCTGGACTGCTCTGCTTCCTCCAGTTTAAGGCAGGGAATTAGGAATTGGGCTGCCACCTTCTCCAGACCGTAAGGAGTAGGGGAGGAAACGGGGCAAGGGTAAGCAACAACACCACACAATTTCCCAAGGTTTGGAATGTGGCTTTTGTTTGGTTGGTTATTGGCTTGATTCCCGTAGACCTTGGTGCTTCCTTGAGAGTTCTTACATGGTTATTTTAACCAGTCTCCAGTTGTTTGTTGTTGTTATTGTTGTTGTTGTTGTTGTTGTTTTCATGATTCCATGGGAGAATCTGGGCTAACAACTACCTAGCCTGGAATCTTGGTAATGTCCCTTGTGGAGAACTTTTATGTTTATGTTTACAAGAGACATGGTTGTGAGAAAAATATGACCCGTAGTTTTGTTTTCTTGTAATGTCTTTATCTAATTTCAGTATTGGGATAATGCTTGGCTCATAGAATGAGTTAGAAAGTACTTCTTATGCTTCTTCTTCTTTTTTTTTTTTTTCCTGAAAAGCATGTAGAGAAATGGTATTTTTTGAAATGTTTGGTAGACTTTATCAGTTAGATATCCTGATAATGGAGCTTTCCCTTTTTGTAGGATTATTAATTATTTATTTATGTAATATTTATGTAATTATTGATTTATGTAATAATAGATGGCTATAGGTTATCTATTTATCCTTGTTTTGGTTTCTTCTTTTTCATTCTTTTTCTTTTTTTTTTTTTTTTTGCTTTTCAAGATATTTTTCCTTTTCATGAAATTTATCAAATTTGTAGACAAAATTTTTAGTAACATCCAATTATTAAATTTTACTGTCCATAGGATTAACAGTGATAGCCCCTCTTTTAATTTTGATATTGGTAATTTAGATCTTCTCTCTCCCTCTCTCTCTCTCTCTCTCTTTTGTTAGCTTTGTTAAAGTTCCATGAATTTCAGATTGTTTAATGAACCAGCTTTTGGTTTAGTTAATTTTCTATAACATTATCCCGTTTTCAAAATGATTAATTTTTTTCACTGTTTTTTATTAATTACTCTCCCTCAACTCCATTTAGGTTAGATTATTCTTCTTTCTCCTCTTTTATGGAGAAGCATAGTTGTTGATTTGACTTTTATTTTTCCCTTGGTATTGATTTAATGCTATAAATATCCCTCTAAGCATTGCTTCTACTGCATTCTATAAATTTTGGTAATTATATTTTCATTTTTAGTTAGTGCAGTAATTTTTTGATCCCGTGAGTCTTCCTCTCTGATATACACATTACTTATTTAGACTTATGTTAATCGATTTCTAAGTGCTTGGAGATTTTCCAGATATGTTTTTACTATTGATTTCTAGTTCAATCAGGTTATGGTCAGAGAGCATATTTTTGAATAATTTCTAAAAATTTCTAGTTGTAGAGATTTGCTTTATGGTGTAAAATACAGTCTGCATTGATGAGTATCTCATGAAAACATGGTATAGTATTTGTTCTTGCTCTTAGGTGCAGTGATTTGTACATGTCAAAGAGATAACTTTTCTGGTATTGTCAGCTCTTCTATAATTTTGCAAAATTTGGCTAGTGTTTTATTAATTACTTAGAGGTTTTAAAATTTCCAACTATAATTGTGGATTTGTCTATTTCAAAGTCCAGAGTGCTAACCATTACACTACGGGGCTGACTGGATTTGTCTATTTATCCTTTGAGTTCAGACAGGTTTTCCTTTGTGTATTTTGCGGCTGTTGGTTGGTAAACATTAATTTTGTTATATCTTCTCAATAAGTTGATGCCTTTATCATTATGTAATGCCTTTTTACCTCTGATAAAAAGTTTTTTTTTTCCTGTTCTTCAATCTACTTTGCCTGATATTAGAATATCCACTTTACCTTTCTTGTTTTTTTTTAATTTTTTTAATGTTTATTCATTTTTGAGAGACAGAGAGAGACAGAGCATAGCGGGGGAGGGGCAGAGATGAGGGAGACACAGAATCGGAAGCAGGCTTCAGGCTCTGAGCTGTCAGCACAGAGCTCGACACAAGGCTCAAACTCATGAACCGTGAGATCATGACCTGAGCCGTAGTCAGATGCCCAACCGACTGAGCCACCCAGGAACCCCTCCACTTCACCTGTCTTCTAATTATTTTCTTCATGGCATATTTTTTTTCATCATTTTACCTTTAGCCAATAAATATAACATATTTGACATGGGTTCCTAGTAGAGATTATACAGTTGAGTCATTTTGCCATCCACTCTGCTCATGTATTTCTTTTATTTCATGAGTTTAAATCATTTGAGTGGAATTATTGTTTTTTATTTAAACTGGTGGTATTTTATCATTTTATGTTTGTCCCTCTCTTTATTGCTTCCCTTTCCCCTTTTCTATCTTCGTATATAGCATATAAATTTTGTGACATTTTTTTTTAATCTAGTGTCTCTGGGTGGTCTCTGTATATTTTTTAATTACTTGCTTCATGGGATGCAACATATAAATAGAGTATATATAAGTCTACTCTTACCAATATTTCATCTAAGTGGAATATAGATATCATGTTCTAGGTGCTTTCAATCCTCAACTCAGTTGTGAGATAATTGTCTGAAATACTGTCAGGAAAAAAATGTCTCTACTATTTTTACAGTTCTGAATAATTTTGTTCCTTCAGCAAAGAAAAATTGCATACTAGAGAATGTTACTATTTCTTCAGACTCAATTGCTCTCATATTCCAAGGCTGTTATAATTTTAGCCATCTTCTCTCATTCAAGGGCAATAATTTATTTACTCTGGAGTCAAATAGTTGACCTCTAGGGAAGGGGCTTTCTTTATCTTCTCCATAGAATTTGCTCATATTTCAACATGTGATAAAACATATAGACATAAAGTCGTTTGGATACATTACAAATACTCATAAAGGACTATGGATTTATGGTTTCTCTCCTGGGAGAGTGTTATCTATGTCACTCCTATGTAAATTTACACATTTATAATTTCAGAGATCTTCCCATGTGGCATCAAATATCCAGTTTGTATATGACTCTTAACCATCTAGTAGTTCCCATCGTATTGCCCCCAAAACGGGAAGAATTGGGCAAGGTGAACTATTGTGATAATTACTTTAAGTAACAATTCCTCTGATCTTAGCTTCAGAAACCACATGATTACATTTGAGATAATATTTTTAAAAAAACTAATATTAAAATCTTATAAAAATTAACTCTACAGACATTGGCAGCCACATCAGCAATTTTACAAGTGTACTTTTAATAATAAAACAATTTTAGAAACTGAAGATGAGAATAGTAATGTATTATATTTAATCCTATATTTACCCTTTTAAAATGTGTCTGTTTTTTCACTCCTATCATCCAAACTTCCCTCCTCTTATTATCTTCTGTGTGAAGATCTTCCTCTAGCCATGGTGTAGCATAACTGCTTGTGACCAATTCTCTTAAGTTCTTCTTCGTGGCAGAATGCCTTTCCCTCACTTAAATTTTTGAAGGATATGTTCCCTGCATATAAAATTCACTGTTGACAGTCATCTTTATGCACTGAAAAGTGTATAAGTGTAGCACTGAAAAGTGATGTACCAGTTCTTTCTTGATTCCATGGTTTCTAATGAGCAGTCTGTAATCATTCAAGTTGCTATTTTCCTGTAATGTTTTATTTCTCTGTAGCTTGTCTCAAGACATGTTTTGCCTTGATTTTTCAGACGTTTGACCTATGAACTGTCTGTGCATGGTTTTCTTTATGATTATCTCCTTTGGGATTGCCAAACTGATATAATGTACCACTTTGTACCCTCAAACATTTTTTCAGCCATTCTTTTGTTCTCTGCTATAACTCTAATGACACGTGGGGTGCCTGGGTGGCTCAATCAGTTAAGCATCTGACTCTTGATTTTGACTCAGACTATGATCTCACGGTTCATGAGTTTGAGCCTTGTGTTGGGCTGTGTGCTGAGTGTGGAGCCTGCTTGGGATTCTCTCTCTCCCTCTCTCTCTGCCCCTCCCCTGCTTGCACCCTCTGTTTTTCTCTCAAAACAAATAAAGAAATAAAGAAAGAGAGAGAGAAAGAAGGAAAGAAAGAAAGAAAAAGAGACAAAGAAAGAATTTTAATTACACAGATTAGATCTTTTATTATTTTCCCAGAGATGTCACAGGCTCAATCTTAGCTTTGTCTATATTTTCTATGTCATTTACACTGGATGATTTTTATTGCTTTATTTTCAAGTTCAGTGATGCCTCCATTGTTTCCTTTTTCTGGTTGAGCCTATTTAATAAGCTTTCTGTTTGTTTATGGAAACTTAATTATCAAGTTATCATTTGATTACTTTTTATATCTTTGATATTTCTGTTGAGATTTTCATATTTCTTTCACTTGTTTCAAAAGTGTTGACCAGTGTTTCTTGGAACATTATGTTGAAAGTTGCTTTAAAACTCTTTTTCAGTAATTCCAACATATGTTTCAGGTCAGTGTTGGTTTCTTTTATTATTGAAGTTGAGATAATCCTATTTCTTGTATGAAAAGAAATAGTGGGCTATATCCTAGATATTTGGGGTATTATGTTTTAAGATCCTGGTCCTGGTGAGAACTTCGTTTTTAGTAGGAGCAAATCTAATTAGAAGGCTTTTATTTAAATGCCAATTTAGTTTATAAAGCCTCTACAGGTCTCTATACTTCTCGTGAGTGACCCAGATGACAGAGTTCCACCCCATAATTTCTTCAGCTCTGGCTTGGGATTGGGAGGGCCACACCTTGTTACTATACCATGAAGAAGAGGGGCAGGGTTTTAACTACTACTTTAGCTTGGATATGGTTCCTGTCTCATTACTGCAGGGCGTTAATAGCCAGAGATTCTTGAATTGTAAGTTCATAGAAAAAATAATTTCCATTGTTTACTTCAGTGTTTTCTGCCACACTCTCTTCTCATCCATTCAGATTCCCTATACACATATATGAACCCATTTTCTATTTCCTCTGGTTATCAAAACTCTGTTAATTTCTTATCAATTTTTGTTCTCTTTATCCAGAGGTTGAATAATATTTATTAAAGTTTTGATAAATTTGTTCTCTGATTTTCTTCTTTTTTTAATTTGCCTTTCTTTTCTTTTTTTTAAGTTTATTTATTTTGAGAGAGTGGGAGATAGTATGAGAGTGTGTGTGGTGGGGGTGGGTGGGTAGAGTGAGGGAGAGAGAGAGAATCTCAAGCAGGGTCTGCACTGCCAGTGCAGAGCCAGATGTGGGGCTCAAACTCACCAAACTGTGAGATCATGACCTGAGCCAAAACCAAGAGTCGGTTGCCTAACTAGCTGAACTACCCTGGTGCCTCTGTCCTCTGATTTTCTAATGTTCCTAGTGTTATGGTGACATTTTTTTGAATATATTTATGTAACCATCAAATACATAGCCTAATTTAAAAGTATTCGTGCTTTTGGAATGCTTTTGCATAGAAAGGTTCTGAGTTTTATTTTAAGCACTGCTTAACCATTATCATCTTTCATTTGATAATGAGAAAGGCAGAAAATACATAGTTAAATTAATGGGTCATTGAATGAAGACCCTTCAGTTTTAGTAAAGTTAAAGGAAAATTATCTGTTTTAATGATCCAGATTTCCTTATCCCATGTTCTGACTCAAGAAGGACAGGATGAGAATACACAAACTAATAAAATTTCCAAATTTAAATAATCTCAGTCAGGCTTATTCCAGGCTCTGCTTTTAAACATGAAGTCCAAATTCCCTTCTGATTTTGAAAAATAAAAAATCCCTCTCTCAGTTTGTCTAACCAGTCTCAAGAATATTATCAGATATAGGAGAAATCCAGATTTTCTAGCCTGAAACAAGAGTTCAAGACGCAGACTTGTATCTCTTTCATCTTATACTTGGCAATTAAACATCAAGTACTAAAAAAGACCAAATGATAAATGTCACTTTCCCCCTATTTCCTCTAACAAAAGAGCGGTGACGTGTCTGATGTCTAGCATGAACCTCAGGTTAAATGATATAATCACACAAATGGGAACAATTATTTAAGATCTGGAGGTTACCTACTAGTTTTCTTTTTAGGTAGTGTATCAGTGGGAGTGTGAACTTCTGTGTGCAGTGATATTGCACGAACTGCTGCAGGGAATCATGTGTTGACCATGCAAAGCAAAGATAACACTTTAAACCTTCATATACACAGACAAATTAATTATTAAATTCTGATTGCAAAAAAATTACGTCAGTGCAAATTTTCAAGTGCGGTCAAACCTGTATGCAACTTTAAGTGACTATCTCATTCTGAGTTATAAAAAAGATTTTCTAACTTTAGGAACTCTAAAACATCACAAAATTTGAATAGATTGGACATTAGGATAGCACTATTACATATTTATTTACTGTAGCATCTACATTTACAGCCATAGAAAAAATTAAAACAGCAGGAACAAGGTCAAAATCAGTAGGTGGAGGAAGAATGAAGATGAACACACTAGTCAACAGGTTTCTAAGTGTCCCATGGGCTTGGTTAATTTATTGGTACAAATTAGCAGTTTGAAGAGAAGCTACCGTAGTCCCCATGGTTCACAGTCTGAAATCACCTTGTTACACCTTTTCAAATGAGAAAACTTTAGAAAAAGAGTAAGGTAAAAGTGAAGTTGCAGAAAATCTTAACTGAACATATTGGTGAAATTGTATTCAGGCTCCTTTACGACAACTCTGCTTATATAATATGAGGTGCCTATCCAATGTAATTAAATTGCTCATGAAGGATATAGATGTAAAAGAAAAAACAATGTTGTTAAAGTATTTAGTCAGTAGCAGAGAGGTAAATAATATGAAGTCTAATACACTGCATATATTTATCATCAAGCAACTGTCATAAATAAGTGAAGTTTTATAATTAACAAAACTTGACCTTTGCATACATAATAAAATATTGACTGTCATGGAACACAACAGATAACAATATAATAGGAAATGAGCACGCCTAAATTTTAAGATAGAGACTGAGGTTCTAGTAACCAGCTTCCAGCAAAGCAAGTAAAAGGAAGAACAATGAACGCATCTCTCACTTTAAGTCAAAAGCTAGAAATGATTAATCTTAGTGAGGATGGCTGTCAAAAGATGAGATACACCAAAACCAGGCCTCTTTTGCCAGTTAGCCACGTAGCAAATGCAAAGGAAAAATTCTTGAAAGAAATGAAAAGTGCTAGTCGAGTAAAGCAGCAAATAGATGATTCATAAGAACATGAAATAGCTTTTTTGCTGGTATGGAGAGAGTTCTAGTAGTCTGGATAGAAGATCAAAATAGCCACACTTTGATTCCTTTAAGCCAAAGCCAGAGCAGGGCTGGACTGAAGAGCTTCAATATGCAAAGGCTGAAAAAGGTGAGGAGGCTGCAGAAGAAAAGTTGGAAGCTGGCAGAGGTGGATTCATGAGATTGAGGGGAAAACGCTGTCTCCCTGACACCAAAGTGCAAGGTGAGGCGGTAAGTGCCAGTGTAGAAGCTAAAGGAAGTCATCTAGAAGATCTAGCTAAGATAATTCACAAAGGTGGCTACAGGTTTTCTGTGGAGATGAAATAGCCTGTTTTAGAAGAAGACGCCATCTAGGATTTCCATAGCGAGAGAGGAGAAGTCAGTGTCTGGCTTCAAAGCTTCAATGGAGAGCCTGACTCTCTTGTTAGGGGCTAATGCACCTGGTGATTTTCACTCAAAGCCAGTGTTCATTTACCGTTCCCAAACTCCCACAGCCCTTAAGAATGATGCTACATCTACTCTGCCTGTGCTCTAGAAATGGAACAACAAAGTCTGTATGACAGCACATCTATTTCCAATATGGTTTACTGAATATTTGTAAGCCCACGGTTGAGATATAGTGCTCAAAAAACAGATTCCATTCAAATGATTAACAAATCAAATGTCAAATCATTGACAATCCATCTGGTCAACCAAGATCTCTGATGGAGATATACAACAACATTAATGTTGTTTCCATGCCTACTAACACAAAGTTTATTCTGAAGCC
The DNA here is from genome assembly GCF_022079265.1 of Lynx rufus. Classification (NCBI taxonomy): domain Eukaryota; kingdom Metazoa; phylum Chordata; class Mammalia; order Carnivora; family Felidae; genus Lynx; species Lynx rufus. The sequence goes on from NW_025814867.1 coordinate 138,121,509, forward strand.
CATGGAACACAGAGTAATTCCAACTTTCAAGTCTTACTATTTAGGAAATAAATTCCATAATGGTATAGCTGCATACATAGTGATTCTTTTTATGGATTTGGGAAAAGTAAATTGAAAACCTCCTGGAAATGATTCATCATTCTAGATGCCGTTAAGAACATTTTTGATTCATAGGAAGAGGTCCAAATATCACTAACAGGCATTTGGAAAAAGTTAATTCTAATCCTCATGAAGACTTTGAAAAGTTTAAGACTCCAGTGGAGGAAGTAACTGCAGAGATGGTAGAAATAACAAGAAAACTAGAATTATAAGTGGTGTCTGAAGATGAGACTGGTTTGCTGCAATGTCACCTTAAAACTTGAATGCATCAGGAGTTGGTTCTTACGAACGAGCAAAGAAAATGTTTTGTTGAGATAGAATTTACTGTTTTAGATGCTGTGAAGATTTGTTGAAATGACAGCAAAGGATTTAAAATATTACATAAACTTAGTTGATAAAGCAGTGACAAAGGTTGAGGGGATTAACTCCAATTCACAAATTCTACCTTGAATGAAATGCCATTGAACACCATCACCTGCTACAGAGAAATTGTTCATGAAAGGAAGAGTCCATTGAAGCAGCAAATTTCATTATTCTCTTACTGTAAGGAGTTACCACAGCTACCCCAAACTTCAGCTAGCACCACCCTCATCAGTCAGTGGCCATCAACATCAAAATAAGACCCTCCAGAGGCACCTGGGTAGCTCAGTCAGTTAAGCGTCCAACTTCGGCTCAGGTCATGATCTCACAGTGCGTGAGTTCAAGCCCCGCGTTGGCCTCTGTGCTGACAGTTCAAAGTCTGGGACCTGCTTCAGATTCTGTGTCTCCCTCTCTCTCTGCCCCTCCCCTGCTCATGCTCTGTCTCTCTCTCTCTCTCTCAATCTCTGAAAACTAAACATTAAAAGATAAAAAAAAAAGAAGACCCTCCACCAGCAAAAATATTATGACTCATTGAACACTCAGATGATGGTTAACATTTTTTAGCAATGAATAAATTTTAAATTGAAGTATGTATATATTTTTGGACATGATGCTATTGCACACTTAATAGACTACGATTTAGTATAAAAAAATTTTTCATATGCATTAGGACACCAAAAAAATCATTTGACTCTCTTTATTGTAGTGGTCTGGAACTGAACACACAATATATCTGGGGTATGCTTGTGTAAGTTGGAAACATAAGCACACATATATGTGTTGATCCTCTCATATGTGCCAGTCTGTTTAGATTTCAAACATTAATGTTTATTTAATTATCCGGTGATCATAGTGATGTAGGGCCATGTCAACCTTCCAGAACCAGAATTGGGCACATCCATATGTAAAACTTGATGTACAATCACATTACCTAGAGTGCCACTTGCTTTTATACGTACTTTAAATTTTTCTAGAAGAATATAGGTGTGGGGCACTTGGGTGGCTCAGCTGGGGAAGCATCTGACTCTTGATTTTGGCTCAGGCCATGATCTCACAGTTCGTGGGATCGAGCCCCATGTTAAGCTCTGTGCTGACAGCATGGGGCCTGCTTAAGATTCTCTCTCTCCCTCTCTTTCTGCCCCCCTCCCCCAACGCACACTCCTTCTCTCTCTCTCTTTCTCAAAATAAATTAAAAAAAAAAAAAAAGACTATAGGCTTGACTTGAATGAAGAAGCTCCCAGAATGCTTTACCGGAGAGATTGCAAACTTTAATGTTTGGTCATGTCAGTCACAGTGACTCTGAATCTTATAGATGTCCTTTAAACATTGCCAATGACAGATATTTCCTATTCGAGTGGAATTTATGCCCAAATGTTTCTGATGGGATGCAAATACATTTTGTCTGTATAAGAGAGGGTGTTTTGGCTTGCTTCAGCCAAGTTGGATTTCGACAAAGGATAATTTTTTTTTGAATAATTAAAAGGAATCGTTTCTTCCTCAGACTTAGATTCCTATTGAATTAGTAGGCGCTTTGAAGATGTCTTTTTACTTTTTTTTTCTGTACTAAATACTCACTTGTGATGCTTGTCATGTCAGAAATCCTTTCTGCCTGCAGCTGAGGAAGAATGTGTGTAGCTGCCTGATAACCTACTCATAAAGGAAATCAGAGTTCTCTCTCCCACCATAAAACAAATAAACAATCAAAAATATATTTACACATTCAGAAATCAAGAAGGAGAAAATATTTTTCCAAAAGTCTTCCAAAATAAACTCTGTTACAATTACACATAGCTGCATATAGCTAAGTGCAAATTTGACCTACACTTTGCTACTCTGAGGTCTAGCCATGTGTAGGCAAGTCTAGAATATAGGTTGTGTTTGCTCATTTTGGCTCTGTTTACGTGAAGGACACGGATCATCCAGGAAACCATTTACATCAAAGGAAATTAGGATTGGTACTAACATTATGGTCAAGGACAATTTTACCACACTGCAGAAAAAGATTATTTTAAAACGTGGTATCTATTTCTCGTTTTTGCCGTTAGTTTTTGCCTTAAGTAGGTTCATGCCTGACTCCTAGGATTATAGAACTGCAATTAATGAGCAAGAAAAAACTTTGCTAAATGGTTTAATAAAAAATGTCAGTTGGAATTCAGGGCACGTTGACAAGCACCATTCTGGGGCAGACATTGGTAGAGTCAGACATTTGGTGTTTTGTTTTTTTTTTAATTTTTTTTTTCAACGTTTATTTATTTTTGGGACAGAGAGAGACAGAGCATGAACGGGGGAGGGGCAGAGAGAGAGGGAGACACAGAATGGGAAGCAGGCTCCAGGCTCTGAGCCATCAGCCCAGAGCCCGACGCGGGGCTCGAACTCACGGACCGCAAGATCGTGACCTGGCTGAAGTCGGACGCTTAACTGACTGCGCCACCCAGGCGCCCCAGACTTTTGGTGTTTTTAGGGCTGCAGGAGAAAGGGCCCTCAGCACAAACGTCATACTTGGTAGTTCAGTCATCAGCGATCCAAGTGTGGGCAGAAGTTCTGGAAGCATCACAGTATGGACAATGCCTTTGGCACAGATAAAGCATCTTAGATGTTACTCCAGCATAGAGACAAAATGGAAGAGTAGATAAGAAAATTCATAGTTTCTATACGGGACAAGGGGACTGTTGGCTATTTGATGGAGCACATGTAAGGCATCCTCTGACATGTCCTCAATTTATTCAAAGTGTCTTCGACTGGTACTGAAATAACAGTCAGACAATTAGGTACCAAACCTGCTCAATGTTTTGTGCTTGATGCCCCTAGCTGTTCTAGATATTTTAGATGCTGGGGGCTTTCACTTTAGAGTTAGTTCCCTGAAATGGGGGCACCCGGGTGGCTAAGTCAGGTAAGTGTCTGACTTCGGCTCAGGTCATAATCTCACAGCTTGTGAGTCCGATCCCCGTCTCGGGCTCTGTGTTGACCGCTCAGAGCCTGGAGCCTGCTTCGGATTCTGTGTCTCCCTCTCTCTCTGCTCCTCCCCAGCTCACAGTCTGCTTTTCTGTCTCAAAAATAAATAAGAGAACATTTAAAAAAATAAAAATAAAAACTTCTCTGCATTGTCCTCTGCACTCTCCTAGAAACCCAACAAGGCACAACTGAAGTGAAAGATGAGTTGTGTTTCAGGAAGTATTTGTGGGCTAGTCCATGTGCCTAAGTATGTGTAATTCTAACAGTTCAGTTTGTATTACTTCTTAACTATTATTTGAACAAAATGTGCCACTGAGAATTCATCTCATAAAGAGCTGGAAGAATATTGAAATAGGATAGCAGATACCAAGTTAAAACACAATGAAAGACTTCTGTGTGTTATTGTAGACAGACTCGAAAGCAATTGTCCACTCTAGAATTATTTTATCTTAACTGTAATAATTTCAAAAGCAATACACTTCAAATTATAGAAAAATCACAGACCAAGATACATTTTGAGAGGTATGTGCTAAATTAGCTTACTTCAAAGGGCACACTAATGAGAGTAATTTGTTTTTGTTTTCATCGTAGACAATAGCAAATACACCTGGAGGTTATCAAAATAAACTACATTGAAAGTGAAGTCAATAAAATCTGAACAAATATATATCTAGGCTAACATCATCGAAAAATGTTTGAGTTCCATCCAATATTTTAAAAGACTGTAATATATTACTCATAACTTTATAATGTGAAATTGAGTGAAAACAATATATGTAACAACTTTGTACGGTGACAGATGGCAGCTAGATTTATAGTGGTGATTGCTTCACGATGTATAAATGTTGAATCGCTATATTGTACACTTGATACTAATATAAAATTGTATGTCAACGACACAAGTAAAAATAATAATTAATGAAGTAGGTCACAAAAAGAAAAATATATATGCATCTAAAGAATGCATATGAAGGCATTTATGTCTGATATGAGGAAATGTTTATTAAATCCTCATTTCATACAGATTGATATTTTATAAATATAGAACTAAGATATACTTATGTGTGATATAATAAACATAAACAAAAAATAAAAATAAACTTAAAAGAAAAAATTTAGTTAAAAACCTTAGCTAATAATGTAGCAGCAAGGCAGGAACAGGATCTACAAAGATTCTAATACCTTATTTATAACCAAATTCCACATCAAAGAAATATATGAAAAAACAGACCTTAAAATCATGTTCAAATAAAAATATTTTGCATAAATCTATTTAATTTCTCTAATATTATATATCCATGATGTTCCCAAACGTCAGCAAATTTCAGTTTTCCATTATAATACTTTAATGTGTATAATGGTAAGCTAACATCTAATTATAAAAATGTAAATTATAAAAATGTCATAATGCTATAAATGAATAATGTTTTGTATGTGTTCATACATGTGGATGTGGATCAGAGTTTACATTTCCTTTTTCTACCATAATTTTTTTTTTATAACTGACTACCTCTCCCTGAATCCCTAATCTTCTCATTTCAGAACTAGTTCTTAATCCAGTGTCCTCAGTGTTGTTGAGAATTTCATAGATCCATTTTCAAACTGGCAGGTAACCTGACTCTCTAGATTCCTCCAGAATCGGAGGCAGGAACACAGTGGACTCTCCAACTCTATCAGTGATCATGGATTCTGAGGTTAAGTTCTCTCCAAAATCAAGGACTTACGCTAAAGAGCAGGTCCAAATAAGAGACTTCAGACAAAATTATTTTCATTACTAGTTGGGTCTTTTTTTTTTTTTTCTTAATGTTTTATTTTTGAGAGAATGTGAGCAGGAGAGGGGCAGGGAAAGAGGGAAACAGAAGATCTGAAGCAGACTCTCAGTTGACAGCAGCAATCCCCATGCGGGGCTCAAACTCGTGAACTGTGAGATCACAACCCGAGCTGAAGTCTTTCACTCAACTGCCTGAGCCACCCAGGGGCCCCTTTGTTGTGTCTTTTTATGTTCATCCTGGAGCCCAGCAAGATGACTGATGCTGGAGTAGTTTCAACCATTTTTTGATTTTACCCATGGTAATTCTCATCTCATTTCTTTTTTTAACGTTTATTTTTTTTTTAATTTTTTTCAACATTTATTTATTTTTGGGACAGAGAGAGACAGAGCATGAACGGGGGAGGGGCAGAGAGAGGGAGACACAGAATGGGAAACAGGCTCCAGGCTCTGAGCCATCAGCCCAGAGCCCGACGCGGGGCTCGAACTCACGGACCGTGAGATCGTGACCTGGCTGAAGTCGGACGCTTAACCAACTGCACCACCCAGGCGCCCCTTAACGTTTATTTTTGAGACAGAGAGAGACAGAGCATGAACGGGGGAGGGGCAGAGAGAGGGAGACACAGAATCTGAAACAGGCTCCAGGCTCTGAGCGGTCAGCACAGAGCCCTACGCGGGGCTCGAACTCACGGACCGCAAGATCATGACCTGAGCCGAAGTCGGCCGCTTAACCGACTGAGCCACCCAGGCGCCCCTCTCATTTCATTTTTAAGTGTGGTTGCCCCTCCTCTTTTTTTTAACTTTAAAATATTATGTTTATTTAAAATGCTACATTTAATGATTCAAAGTTGATCATCTAATCTGTGAAATCACATTATTGATGTGATCGGAGGTTCACATGACAAGATAAAAATGTATCTCATGTTTTTTGTCAGCATTCTTTATGAGAACAGTTTGAATTGTCAAGCATTCACAGAACAAGAGAGTACATAGCACATAGAAGCAAAGAGTTCTAATAAGAAAGAAATTAACTGAGTCTCAAATATGAAGGACAAGGGCAGAGATAAAAAATAAAGCTGATAAACATAAATTGAATATGTAAGGATAAAAGAAAATGGAAAGGCCATCCCATAATAAAAATGCCTCCCAAAAATAATGGTTTTCAGCAGAAAGCAGACAAAGAAATCGAGAACTCTAGAAAAGGTCAATAATCCAATTAGGAGTTGCTTGTCTTAAAGCAGTCATATTCCTGGTCTAAAAAATTGGGCACTCATAACAGACCAGTAACTTGGTGTTCCTTTAAATTAAGGATGAAAAAAAAAAGAATGAAAGAAAGAAAGAAAATAGATCCGTTCAATACTTATTTACTGAGGAAAGAAAATTTGAACGTTTTTCCCTCAGCATAGAACAAGAAATTAACCACACACATTGAATGCAACATTAAGTGTTATCTTCCTTTGGTTTATCTTGCTATCATGAATTTTTGAACAGATAATCCCAGGAAGGGTACATGGAAAGCTTTAACAGGTAATAAAATACATCGCTCCTTCTATGTAAACAAGATGTGATTTACTTCTTACGAACTCTATAGTCCTTATCTTTTATATAGAGACGGTTCAGTTGTCATAATTATTAAGTGAGGCAAAAATACTTAAAAGTTGTGCTGGATATATTTTTAACTATAAATAAATGTTAATTATTACATTTGATTCACAAATGTTATCTAACGTGTGTAGGGTAGTGTGGCCTTTATATCCTCGAAAACACTCAAACGAGATAAATAACCTAGATGAGTTTCTGCTGTGGAGTTCAGAAACTTCCAGAAGAAAAGGATCTACTAGTATTTCATGAGTTACGTAAGTAATGAATGTGGAAATATGAGTCTGCCTAAGAATTAATCCAACACAGAGAAAACCGAATGAGGGATGGAAAAAGAAAGAAGTATTGTCAAAACCAGCCAAATGAAATGATGGCTCTATTCTTACTTTTATGTGTGTCAATGAATCCAAGTTTATTTGTTTAAATCAGATTTAGTTGGGCTTTTAATCATCTGGAATTAGTTTCAGTATTCCTGAAAAATGCCAGAAGTACTCCCTACGGATATTTAATTGTGTAACTGTTTCACCGTCAAAGGACGTCACAAAGCACCAGGAAATAGTTTCCCAGATCAATGAATGATCAAATGAATTAAAAGACACACACAAAAATAACAGAAGCCGACCTTGATTTTAAAATGTCAATTTCCCCAAACTGGATAAAAGATAAATAGGATGCCTCTGTATAATAACTTCAAGTTTCCTAAGCATAATGCATATATTTACCAAAAAACACTCCTGCAAATGTTTTCACTCTAAACGCATAATCACCAAGTAAAATGACGCTACTCTAATTTTGATACACAAGTGGATCCCTTGAAAAACGAATTATAAGTGATTTGCTTCAGAGCTACATCGACTTGCATTTCCCTTTTCTTATGAAAATCTTAATATGAAGGACACACTATACATCACAGGAGAAAGACATACAATTTTTGGAGAGAAGACATTGACTACGTAAAACACAATGTGATAGAACTGATATTTGGCTGCTGCATTAACAAAAAAAAATCTCTATTCCAACATTCCCCTTCCATATGGAAAAAGGACTAAAGAAATGTTGATGTAAAACTTTAATTTATCAATGAAAAATTTAATCCTTAATAATCTTGAGGCAGAAGATAATTTGATTGGGGGAAAAAAAGCTAATGGGAGATCTAAACTATCAGACGTCTCAAGTGGGACAGCAATGTAATATGTTTCATACTTATATTTTTTAAAGAAAGTTCTCGAGACACCATTTTGAAAATGGTGATGCAAACATAAGTACCTGCTCATTATCTTCTCAGACAAAATTCTTTCCAAATGGATCCGTCTTTGATAGAGCTATAACAAGCTCAATTCAATTTATTTTTATATTGAAGGTTTATACAAAGTGTCATAAAATATGCCTTACAGAGAATTAAAACAAAGAGAAATACCTCATTGTACTGAGTGCAATGTCTGACATGTACTAACAGAACATAGAGTCTGCAGATAAGCTGATGTATAAGAATATTGAAATTTAAGGCCACTTCTGATTAAAATAACTCTTTCATTCTCTGAAGAGGAGAGGGTAATTTTAAAAGGGAGTATGATTCAATAAAATAAAGAAAAGAATAAAGAAATATGAAGGCGCAATATAACAAAGAGCAATTCAATGAGAAAGAATATTTTGTAACAAAAACATGGGCATATTTATTTTTAATTGAAGTATTATTTACCTATAATAACACTTAATATGTACAGTTCAATATGCTTTGGTGACTGGATGTGGTTCTATGACTTCATCTACAATCAAGATACAGAATTAGGGGGCTCAGTGAGTTAAGCTTCCGACTCTCCATTTTGTCTCAGGTCATGATGTCATGGTTTGTGAGATCGAGCCCCGCTTCAGGTTCACAGATCCTGCTTGAGATTCTCTGTCTCCCTCTCTCTCTCTGCACCTCTCCCACTCGTTCTCTCCAAATAAACAAGTAAATAAATAAATATGCAAAATTAATCCATCGCCCCTAAAGTTCTCACATAGCCCTTTTCAGTCAATAGCCCTCCTGCCCCCACTACCAGCCTAGGGCAATAACTGATCTGTGTTCAGTTTCCAGTTTTGCCTTTTCTACAATGTCATATAAATTGAATCGTGCAAAATATAGCATGGTTTCTGACTTCTTTCATTGAACATATTTTTGAGATTCATGCATGTATGACTAGTTTGTTCCTTTATGTTGCTGAGTATTTATATTGTATAAATATACCAAACTGTGCTCATTATATTTCATTATATTAATGAATGTTTTGTGTTTTTTCCAATGTTTGCCTCATATGTATAAAACTGCTGTGAACATTCAGATATAAGCATTGGTGTAACATATGAGTGCATTTCCTTTAAGTAAATGGCTAGGAATAGAATGGTTGGGTCATATGCTAGGTTGAGTTACCAAAGAAATGGCTCACCAGTTTTCACAGTAATTGGAATTTTTTACATTCCTACCAGCAGTCTATAAGAATTCCAGTTTCTGTATGTCATTTCCAACACTTGATATGACCAATCTTTTCTATTATAGCCTTTCTAATAGGTGTCTAATGTTAGCTTGTAGTTCTACTGAACATTTCCCTAATGATTCATGATATTGAGCATCATTTCACATACTTCTTTCATATCCATAAACTTTTTGGGTAAAATTTCCTTCAAACAGTGCCCATTTTTTAATTTGGCAATTATTTTAAGATTACTGAAACTTGAGCTTTCTTTGTTTCTAGATATACATGTTTTATCAACTATTTTGTATATTTCTCTCCAGTATGTGCCTTGTCTTTTCATTATCTAATAGTGTCTTCTGAAGAGGTAAGGTTTTCAATTTTAATAAAGTTAATTTCATCCATGAATTATTATTTTAGTATCATATGTATGAAATCATTGCCTAAAAGAAAGTAACATGAACTTACGTCTTCTGGGAGGTTAATTTGTACAGATATGACCTTTAGGTCTGTGAGCCATTTTGAGTCGATTTTTATATATGGTACCAGATACGGATCAAAGTTTATTTTTATGCACTTGGATCTAATTGTTCCATTACTCTTCTCTGCAAAGAATATCCTTCCACCAGTGAGCTGACTTTGCATCTTTACTAAAACATATTAATCCATATGCATGTGGATGTTCTAATCTGTTCTATTAGTCTATTTGTCTTCTTAACATCAATCCTACATTATTTTAGACAATGTCTTTGAATCAGGAAGTATTAACCTTCCAACTTTGTTATTTTCTTCAAGCTGTTTTGGCTATTCTAAGTCTTTTCTATTTCCATATGATCTTTGGAATCAGCTTTTTTATTTCTATCAAAAAAAAAAGTTTTCAGGCATCAGGACACAGTAAGAGATTGGTTACATATAAAGGCATTGATCAAATAAGGAAACGTTTTTCTTTTCAAATAAGGAAATGTATTAATGAGAACAGGAATCAAGTTTCTCACTGGTAATTAATGAAGTTATAAATCTGGAACAGAGATGCCTTAATAAGTTAAGTGTCGTTATTAGTTGAGCAACTATAGCCAATATCTTTTTTTAATTTTATTTTTTTTATTTTTTTAAAGTTTATTTATTTTCGAGAGAGAGCCAGAGACAGAGCATAAGTGGGGGATGGACAGAGAGAGAGGGAGACACAGAATCAGAAGCAGGCTCCAGGCTTTGAACTGTCAGCACAGAGCCTGATGTGGGGCTCGAACCCACAAACCCACGAGATCATGGCCTGAGCCCAAGTTGGATGCTTAATCAACTGAACCGCCCAGGTGCTCCTAGCCAGTAATTTTAATATAACCTCTTTAACCTGTAATTTTCCCCCAAAGACAAGCATCTTAGAATAACGTATTCTTTCATTGTTTGTATACTGACAGATTGAAAACATTTCCTGAAATGCTTACATTTCCTGAAATGTTTATAAAACCTCATAATTATGGAAAATATTAGTTGACTAACTTTCGGTCATCTTTGGCTAAAATTTGCCTCTCAGACTCTACATCCAGTCTCTCAGTATATCCCATTCATTGTACCTCCAAAATATATCTAAAATATGAACACTCTTCAAGTACCTTTTGCTACTATCTTGATTCAAGATGACATTATCTCTCACCTATATTAAATATTATGTGTGATCTCAATACTTCTATTATTTCCCTTTGTGGTAAATTCGCACTTAGTAGCCTTAGTGATCCATTTTAACTTAATTCGATTTGTGCCATTCTTTTTGCTTAAAACCATGCCAGGGCTCAATACTTCTATCAGACAAAAGCAATGGCGTCTACATCCTACATGATACAAATTCCAGTTACCACCCCGACCTCACTAACTACTCTTTCCAGACACATTGTTTGTATTGTTCCACATATATTTCTGCCATAGGGTATTTACACTAGCTGCTGCTGCTGCCGATAGTGATACCCTCATGGCTAACTATTTTATATCTTTTATATCTACGCTTACGTCACTTCTTAGTGTGGCTTACCTGACTACACTATTTAAAATTGCGACTGCCATCTCTCTGAATCTTGACATTTCCAATTCTCTTCACCCTGCATTACCTCTTATAGCACATTAACCTCCTAACAAACTATAAATTTGTGTTGCTTCCCCTAATGAAATGTAAGCTCAATACTGAAAGCTATTTTTATATATTTTGCGTACTGATCTGTCTCAAGAAACTACTCCTTGCTAAAGGCATTTGAGTATTTATTGAATATTCTTGAATGAATAATCAGATTAAGGAAATAGGTATTTTTAATGGCTGCCAATATTCATGTATTAAATGCTTATAAGTTAATAAAATATTAATTGTTCAGGGATTGCTCTAATGATGTATTTAGATCACCTAGATTTAAACACAATGAATGACCATAGTATATAACTTTTGGGTTTGTTTGTAATGGATATGGGAAACTGGCTACCAAAGATTTTTTTTTTTATTTTTTTTTTCAACGTTTATTTATTTTTGGGACAGAGAGAGACAGAGCATGAACGGGGGAGGGGCAGAGAGAGAGGGAGACACAGAATCGGAAACAGGCTCCAGGCTCCGAGCCATCAGCCCAGAGCCTGACGCGGGGCTCGAACTCCCAGACCGCGAGATCGTGACCTGGCTGAAGTCGGACGCTTAACCGACTGCGCCACCCAGGCGCCCCCAAAGATTTTTTTTAACGTTTATTTCTTTATTTTGAGAGACAGAATGTGAGTGGTAAGGGCAGAGAGAGAGAGGGAGAGAGAATCCCAAACAGGCTCTGCACTGCCAGCACAGAGCCTGACATGGAGCTCTTGACCTGGACCCAAATCAAGAGTTGGACACTTAACCAACTGAACCACCCAGACACCCCCAAAGATTTTTTTTTAAGACTGGGAGGAAATTTCTGACATCTTTATTCTCTGCCACCGAATCACAAAATATAAAACCATTTGCTGTAATAGTTATCTATTTTGTGTATAAACTACGTATGTCTGGATATATTATGTAACTACATATACAGAAGTTCAAGATCATAAAATATTGTTATAAATATTAAAGACAATTACTTTCTATTTACTCTGAATGTATTGTTTTGCTGAAATAAATGCATACATTTATATCAAGAATATATATATGATGCAAAACTTTAATAGAACATAACTATCATAATAGTTAATCACAAATCTTCCCCTTTTTTAAAATTAAAACAAACATTTTTAATGTTTTAAAAATACAATTGATCATATTAACAGAAACCTGCCGTTAATTTAATGAGCTATCAGTATTTAGCACCTGCAATATCTCCAGATAAATAAATCCTTTAAATTTTAAAATGAAGTAATAAATAAATTAGATAAGCTAACATTTATGAAGCCTGCCTCTATGAAAATAAGATGATTTTGAGTTATATTTGTATTCTTTCTTATAACATGTCTCCTACGTGAAAGATTATCCATCTTTACTCCCTATGTATTTCATTAACCATTATGAAGTTAATTGACTTAATTATATCTTAGTAAGTGTCTCATATTAGGCAAAAAAAATTACTCCTTTTTAAAATGCTAGTGACACAGAGGAGTTAATCTAAAACTATAATTACAGCCACAATACAACTGTGAATACCTATCTATATCCATATATATATTTATATCTATATTTCAGCATTTTAAAATAACAACAACAACAAAAAGGTAAAACTAGGATGTCTACCTAACTTTTCAGTTAATAGAGGAAATATAAGGGAAAAAACCTACTGATGTTTCCAATCCCACTTACCCTGCTTTATTTCTTGGTGGTGTGTACAAACAATTATAAAAATTTAGAAATCAAATAATCCTTTTGATATTAACTATTAGTTTAAAAAGCAATAACTGTGGCATTATGAAATACTTATGATAGTTTTGAAATTACTCAGCCCAGAGAGCAAGCTGGCCTTCTACAGAATTTTTGAAAATCAGCTATAAACATGGGTGTACGCAGGTAACAGATCTTGGCTGGGATTCTTTCAGCTCTTGTGGCCGCTGAAGTGGCTAATTTTCTCCCAACTATGAATGCTAATTAGGTGGAAATGAGCTACAGGCTAAGTTTCTACATCACATTGTGCAACCCCAAGGCTCAGAATGTGATGGTATCGCTGCAGCGGAAGGAATTAAGCTTCTCGAATCCTGCAGTTTATTAAGTGCTCACAGGCGGATAGTCACTCTAGCTGGGGTGTTAACTTTATATGTACCTCTATACAGCCCCCTAAAATGGGAGTGTTAACAAAGAAACTTCACCACTACCACTATTTTTGTCCCTATGAATAAAAATGAAGGCTGACAAAAGAAGTACTTAACAAAACTTGTGGGATGTACCTAAGCCATACTTAGGAAGTAATTTGAATAATTAAAGAAATGTATCAAAACAAAACAAACAAAAAGATATATAAAAACAATTAACATGAGGAGAATCTAACTAAAGTAGTCCCTCTCCAAGATAAGAGACGGGGAGAGAAAAATCCTAGAAGGCAGGGTTCATGAAAGAGAAAACAAAAACAAAACCTTGGAATTTTTTTTTTTAATTTGGAAGAAAAAGAATAAAGATTTTCTAATAGAAGGAAATGGTTAAAAATATATAAGCAAACTAGAGTAAAAGAAGAAAATTGAAAAAAACACATGATAACATCAATGAATTTATTCCAATACATTTGGGGAAAAAAAAGGGAAATATCTGGGAAATATAAATTAATTTTTAAAAAGTCAAAGGAATATAATCTCTAAAAACACACTACTCATTATGGAAAGTTATTTGGTAGAAAAATTATTCCACTAATTAATTATTATTATTATTATGGAATTATTATTCCACTAATTAATTATTCCACTAAATAAGATGTTTTCAGTATTACAGGCGATTTTTCCTGAATTATGAAAGGTCAAGTCTTCCCAAAACTCTTTTTGATAATAGAAGGTAGAAAAACAGGACAAGATAACCTACTTGTTTTATAAGGTTAGTATAATTTTGTAAATGAAACCAAAATACAATCTCACCTAAATGCAACATTAAATATGAAACCACTTAGTGGAATATTAAAATAATATGCCATCATCAAGTATTGTGGGAAAGGAAAAATTATAAATATAAGCTTATAGTGGTTTTTTTTTTGAAAAGTAACATAAAACAGGCTGCCGTCAAAGTCATATAATGCACAGATAATGAAAAGCAGATGGTTCTACATTGTATCAATCACCTTTACATTGGGGAACATTTTGGAAACAACACACTACATTATTTTTCCCATGAACTCTGGTCGCCATTATGGGTCATTTCAGTCTACCAATGTAATGTCACTGAATATGGAGTTAGAAGTGATGTACGTATGGGCTTTCATGATCCTTTAGGAACTCACTCCAGTACACCCAGTCATCGATATGCACATCAATAAATGATTCAAAAATATCCTGCGAACTAAAGATTGAAACACAGGGATTTGCATAAACATAAAACTGTATGTTAAATGGAAAAAACAAATTGCAAAACTATGTTTAATCTGAGGTGATTTATTAAAAAATGCCGAAATATTTTATAGCATTCATGTGCAGTATATGAGTTTATGAATGTATGGACAGTGTTCTATAAGAAATATATCCAGCAACTTCAAGATGATGCTTAATTCTGGACACTTGGCAAAGGATTGGCAATTAGATCCAAGAAGTCAGAAGGGTCTTATCACTCTGTACTCTTATTTATTAAATTTCTCTTAGAATAAGTATCTATAATATTTATAAGCTTTAATAAATATCTATGGAGAGCTATGTAAATAAGTTTTGAATAAGTTCTAAAAATTAATTTGGTTCAGTATTCCACATAAGTCTTAGTTCATTCTTTCTCATGATTGTGAGTAAAAACTTGCCACATTCTTCAAAGTGATCTTAAGAAAATTGAGTTTTCGTTTTAAACGTTTCATTGATTTTTTTTAGTAAAACTAGAAAGAATTATGGGTCGTATGAAAGGGATGAGTCACATTTGGAAAAAAAATGAAGATCAACTATAGAATAACTTATACCCTTTGAATTTAAAATGTTATGGAGGAAGCAGCCCATAAGAGCTGGAAAAGTTGCCCAATCTGTTTTGTAAATAGCATCTACCTTTACCTAGATTAAAATATAAACAAGAATTTAAGAAAAAAAAATTTAATTCATCAATTACTTTGTAATATTAATACAAAGTTATTATGATACTCTAATGCTGTATGTCATAGCAGATGATTTGACAAGACAAAAATGTGTCTTTGAATGACATCGTTGAAAAGTGTTAGTACCACAGCTGGCTTTCAAGATAGTAGAGTGAGAAAAATATAGTGTTGAACAGGAACAGGGACACAGAAGTGGAGACTCCTTCAAGCACAGGAGTCAAAGAGGATGTCCTTGTCTGGGATGATAGAAATAGTGAGTAGGAGGCACTGGCCTATTCCTTTTCTCCCCGCTTGGTCTCCCAGTAGGGTTTTCCAAGGGCAAAATTTCATCAGAGTCTGCTGGATAGAAAGATTAAGAAAGAAAGAGAAGGTTCACAGAGGGAATAAAAATTAGCAGAAAGAACAGAGGCAAATAATTAGAATAAAAGTATTAATAGTAACTTAAAAAACCTCTAACACTATAGGGTAATGTTAGGATACTGAAAATAATAATTTAAAATATTAGGAAATACGCTGTAAAGAAAAAAAAAGGATTATTTACAAAGAAACAAAATTCACAATTACATCAACAACACTGGATACAAGAAGATGAAATAATGATGATGGAATCCTTAAGGGGAATTATCTTGAAACTAGAAACTTTTCTCCATTAAAATCATATTGAGGACTGCTTTTGCCCGTGACAGAGCAACTTCCCTCATGTCTTATACTAGAAACCTGGAAAAAATACATGAAACAATTGTTTTCAGACAGTGCTTGCCGAGTAACCAATAAGAGAAAGGAAAGAAAGAAGCAAATATCCATGACCACCCTTGTTTTTGAAACTGGAAGCACTTTTCAAGATGAAAAACAAGGAGAGGAAACCCAAAAAGATCATAGCAGTCTCACTGATTTGAAGAAAATGAATAAATCTCAGTGCTCACAGAGAGTGTGGAAATATTCAGTTTATACCTGGTGGGAGTGGAAGGACTTTACTGAATACCTCTTTAAGCAAAGACTTCAAAATTTACCTTGCTTTCACATTAAGGGGTATGAGAGGTCTGGCAAATAAAACTTAAAAAAGGAGGTCTCAAAAGGATCACCTTGATCTGCAAATAATCCGAATGCATAGCAAATACTGCTACTACCAATAATAATAATTTTGTTTAAGAAGACAACAAAGTCTAGACATTCCAAAATGTAGCAATCAAAACTCCCATCATTAAATAAAAATTACCATAACAGTGAAGAATCAGAAAAAAATATGACATATAACAATGAAGAAAATCATAGAGTGTAACTAGAAAAAAAAAAACTTTTAAATCACTATTCTTGATATGGTCCAGATTTAAAGGGAAGTATGAGTATAATGAGAAGAGAACATGCAGATAGGAAAAAAAGAATCAAGTGAGTTAAATTTTGTGAGTCAAAAAAAAACAATTATTGAGTAAATTATAGCATTGGATAATCTGAAGAGCAGACTAGACAGAGTAGAAGAAAAATTAGTGAACTTGGAAATGTGACAGTTAAAACCTTCTAAACCATAAAGAGAAACGCATGCTGAATGAGTGTAAGATTCTTTCCAGGTTCACAAATTTTAAAATGTGGGGGGAAATGTATGTGCTACAATTTATAAAAAAGGGTTAAAGCGGACTGGGTTGTGAAGGATTGAAAGTCTGGCTTAGGGGCGCCTGGGTGGCGCAGTCGGTTAAGCGTCCGGCTTCAGCCAGGTCACGATCTCGCGGTCCGGGAGTTCGAGCCCCGCGTCAGGCTCTGGGCTGATGGCTCAGAGCCTGGAGCCTGTTTCCGATTCTGTGTCTCCCTCTCTCTCTGCCCCTCCCCCGTTCATGCTCTGTCTCTCTCTGTCCCAAAAAATAAATAAACGTTGAAAAAACAAAAAAAAAAAAAAAAAAGAAAGTCTGGCTTAAAAGTTTGACTTTATTCCTAGGCATTTGGAACCAACTGTGTACCTTTAAGCCAGGGGAATGATGTGAGTAGAGCTGAACTATATGTATTACAACATCTTTCTTCCTCCAGAAATGGAAGAGTGAGTGCAAAAGATTGTCTGTCTGCGTTTGGGGATCATATTGCTAAGAAAAACATAAACACATCTATTTAAGTAATTCACATTATTTTGCCCAGTTACTACTCAGGGATTCACTCCTCTATGAAATATCACCCACCACCACAGTGCTGTGCTAATGGTCCTCTTTTCTCCTGCCCCGACACGCCCGTAATATACACATTGGGACAAGACTGAGGCATTTTCAGAAAATAAATATTAAGGGGATCTTGAAACCATGATTTGCAAAGCTGGGGATCATTATCTCATCTCATGGTGTGCTATATTCCATGGGTTTGCTTGTGTTCTCAACCCAAAGATTGAATAATGAATACAATTACAGCAGTAGGGAATCTGACAAGATAATCAGAAACAAGCACATAATTATGGAGACTAGTTGGGCAGAGCGATAGTTCTTTACCTACATGAAATGAAAAGGTGTATTTCTGAAAATGAGTTCATGCTTCGGGAAAACCTGGATGAATCATTTAAATTAAAATTTTCAGTTTGCTGTAAAGACATAAGATAATTCTATGTCAAGTATTGAGAACTTAAATTTAAGGTGATGAAAAGTGCTAGTGTATAAAGGAAGAGTTCCGTTTTATGGCTTCGCTCTCAAAACTGAGCTTGATGAGTTTAAAAACATTTGTTGAGTCAACATGCCATAAATGGACAACTGAGTTTTCTATCACTTTAATTTCAGTGAAATTGTAAGTAGAAAGATGTTTAAAATTTTGATTTCCCCATAACGTTTTTTTCTCTTTTTTTTTTTTTTTTTTTTTTTTTTTTTTTTTTTTAGCGTTCACTTATTTTTGAGAGAGAGACAGAGCGTGAGCAGGGAAGGGGCAGAGAGAGAGAGGGAGACAGAATCTGAAGCAGGCTCCAGGCTTTGCGCTGTCAGCACAGAGCCCGACACGGGACTCAAACTTAGGAGCGTGAGATCATGACCTGAGCTGAAGTCAGACGCTCAATGGACTGAGCCACCCAGGTACCCTCCCCACAATAACTTGTAAATATTCCGTTTTTTTCTTTTTTTAAATTTTTAAAAAATGTTTGTTTATTTTTGAGAGAGAGAGAGAGAGAGAGAGAGAGAGAGAGAGAGAAACAGAGTGCAAGCAGAGGAGGAACAGAGAGAGAGGGGGACACAGAATCTGAGGGGGACTCAAACTCATGAACGGAGAGACCATGGCCTGAGCTGAAGTGGGATGCTTAACTGACTGAGCCACCCAGGTGCCCCTAAATATCCCTTTAGAATTTCACAAAACTCATGGATGGTATAAGTTCCTTTAAGAGTTTCACTTGCCTAGGTTGATTGAGGAAATATGAGATGCTGGAGAATTCCTGCAGATTCTTTTGAAGAGATTAGAACCTCTGGCAAAATAGTGGAGAGTAGAGACTCTGAAGCCAGGCTGCCTGGCTTTGAACTCTTGTCTGCCAAGAAGTGTGTGAATGACTTCCAGCAGGTCACTTGTGTGCTGGAGGGCCACAGTCTTATTTTTGCAAAGCAAGGTCAAATGGTTTATGTCAGGATTAAGTGGGTTAATAGTTATCAAGCTATCAGATAGCACTTGGCATATGGTGACAAGTATGTCGTCATTTACTGTTATAAGATATTCTTTTCTGCAGGAGATTAAGAAAATATTTTTTAGACT
The DNA here is from genome assembly GCF_022079265.1 of Lynx rufus. Lineage (NCBI taxonomy): Eukaryota > Metazoa > Chordata > Mammalia > Carnivora > Felidae > Lynx > Lynx rufus. The sequence continues at coordinate 138,140,615 of NW_025814867.1, forward strand.
ATATTTATTGCCAAGTCTCTCGACCAAGTATAAATTCTGCTGGGAGGAAAAAGTAGATTGTTCTGGGTTCTCGTACACGCTGGGAGAAAATACCTAAGAAGACTGAAAGTATCCCCTACCAGGTATCAGTTAACTGATCTCTAACCCCTTCAGGACTAAAAAGACACAGCAGAAAGGCTAGGATAATTTATACAAATGTAATATCAGTCTCTATTACAGGGGAAATATTGCCGAAAAGAGTAAGCCCCTGGAAAAATTATCTATGGCCATAATGCTTTAGGCAGATAGTACAGTTTGGCTAAGCATGTGCCAATACCAAAATCTTTCCCCACCTGCCCACATAAAAAAATCTGAAAAGTATGAATATGTATAGTTTAGTTTCCATGTAGCAGATACAAACAATAGAATTTAAACACATTTCCTGGATTGGAGGCGAGCTACTTCAGAACACTTCTTCTTTCTTACTTAAGGGTGAATCAGGTATAGGTGATACATCTTTTTACTTTTTCCTGCTGGAGCTTAAGTGGAACATTTTCAACCCTGAAATGATAGGCCAACCTATTAAGTGTAATAGAGATGAAAGAAAGAAGGGGGTGATACTGCTTACAAATAGCCCAAGTCCTGGCTGCTACCTCTTGCTTTCTTGGTTGGTATATGTGGGGAAAATAATACCTAATCCCTTAAGCTATTATGAGTTGAACTTTCTGATTTTTTAAGCCTTCAAACACATTTCTAAATGATTTAGGAGTTTCTGAGGGCTGCAGCTGTACTTTAGATATACTGAAATCTTAGGATTTGTAGATGTGAATGCTGTTTGAGGATGTGTCACATGCCAAGGACTTTATAGGAGTTCTGGAGAGAAGTTTGCTGCAGCTCCAAGAGCTGCCTATAAGAAAATCACACAGAATGCAAAGAAAGGCCGTCAAGTACAACTGATTGAAGCAGATAAAGCTAAATGTCTAAGTAGACATTTCAAGAAAACAGAAACAAAAACATTCAAACAGTTGCTAACAGATGCTACAGTTCCAAACAACAGTGTCAGAATATAGATACTTTGTGCCTCTGACATGTCTGTCATATTTTGCCACTGTAATATATTCCTCCTAATGTAGATGGGAACATCATACTCTATTGTCTACATAAAATGGGAAGTAAAAAAATGAGCACATAGGGGATATAGTTGATTTTCACTAAGTATCATGATGAAGAAAGAAGCTATTTTATTTCAATGAAACTTTTTTTAAAATTTATTTATTTATTTATTTTAAGAGAGACAGTGATAGCACCAGTGGGGGAGGAGCAGAGAGAAAGGGAGAGAGAGAATGCCAAGCAGGCTCCGTGGTGTCAATATGGAGCTGAACGCGGGGCTCAAACCCACAAAACTGGGAGATGATGACCTGTGCTGAAACCGAGAGTTGGATGCTTAACCAACTGAGTCACCCAGGTGCCCCTCTGATTAAACTTTTATTAACTGCAGGAACAGAACCCTGAGTGGAACTCAAGTTAATTATAGAGACCTTAAAACTTAATTCAGATAGACTTAGATATAAAATATTGAGAGAAGTTTTTAAAAGACATGGATTTATGGAGAGATAAATACTCCATACTCATGGATTGGAACAGTTAGCATAATATTCTATGTTGCCACAAATCTGTATATGGATTCATTGCAATTCACACCAAATCACAGTAGTCTTTCTGTTTTGGAGGGCGTGGGGCTCACTGATGGCCAAGAAAACACTAAAAGAACAAGAACAAAGTCGGAGGACAAATCCTACTAAACAGTATGACTTGGTTTAAAGATGTATTAATTAGAGGTGCCTAGCTGGTTCAGTCAGTCAAGCATGCGATACTTGATCTCCAAGTTGTGAGTTTGAACTCCAGGCTGGATGTAGGGTTTACTTTAAAAAGATGTATTAATTAAGACATAATAAAGATGTGATTAATTAAATGTAAAATTTTAGGATAAGCAATGAGATGGAAGAGACTGTCCAGAAACTCTACTAAACCCACTGATTCTTTAGAAATCTTCCCATTTGTTTTATTCCCAGGATACCAGAAAAATTATGCAGGGCTATGGAATTCATTGTGTCAAACATTCTGGATCCCACTCAGTTGTGCTCCCCATTATGGTCACGGTGTCCAATTTTAGTGGTTCAATGGCCTTTGCCACCCCAGGAGCCCATCATCTACCCTAAACTTCTACCCATTTTCCTTCTAGGACAGCGACCATCACCATCCCTTATTTAACAACGTAGGTGTCAGTGTTTTTGTAAAGGACTGGCCCTTTGGGTCCACTTGAAATATGTAATGGTTAGAGCAATGAATAAAAAGTTCTTGCTTGATTAATAGACTCTAACATTACATTTTTGGATACCTTTGTCTATAAGATATCAAGGGAGTTATGGTGTCTGATCCTCTTTGAAGGCAGGCCAAGTTGAGTTCCGTTCAGCCAACCAAACAAACTATTGGAGCCACTTCCATTGGCTTGAACCAACACAAGCAGCAGTAACAAAAGTAGTCAGACATTCCTCTTTAGAACATTTTCTTCACTTGGGTTTCCTTTACTAATTCTGTCATCTCCCCTAATTCCTAACCACTGGGTTCAGTGTTTGGACTTCTTTCTCTGTCTAGAGATACTCCCTTTGGTCTTCTCAGCCATTTTTATTATTCTTTACTTTTTTATTTATTATTCTTTATCTTCTGTATTATTCTTTATATTTTTTTCATAATTTCAACTTCCAAATCTGTATCCCTAGCCTAAATATCTTCTTTAAACTCCAGACTCTTATCCTACCCACTTTTTAGATTCCCCTACTTAATTATGAAAGAGAATATATAGAATAATTCCAAAACGAAATCCTGGAGTACCTCCCTGCCCACCATCCACCGTTTCTGCCAGAGTTTTTCTTATTTTATCTCAGTTATTGGCTGTTCCATCATTCTAGTTGCATAAGGTGCCATCCTTGTATTTTTTTTCTTTTACCTCTTATAAGATCGATTTGCAAATCCTATTAGTTTTTCATAAAAACAAGATCAAATTATAACAACTTCTCACATCTCCCCCCTCTACTCCTCCGGCCCAAGCCTCCATCAGCTCTCATCTGAGTTATTCCAACGACCCTCCAATTTGTTTCCTCATTCTGACTTTTCCTCTCTTCTCTTTTTATCCCCCAGCAGCAAGAATGATCCAGATAAAGCTAAAGATCAATGATATTACTCAAACCACTCCAATAGTTTCCTATTTTACTCAGAATAAAAGCCAAAGTTGTCATAATTACCTGCAAGGCACAGCCTGACATGAACTCCAAACTGACGAAAATTCTGAAATGATCCCTATCTCCATGTTATTCAAGAAGACAACAAGCACAGAACTACCCCGGGGACTTAGCCCTTGTGCCCTCTGACTGAAAGCTCTTTCCCAAGATAGCCAGATGTCCTTCAGCATTTGCTCAAATGTTCCTTCTCCATCCTTTTTGAAAATATACCCATTGTACACCCTGTTAACCCCCGTTCACATGTCCCACAAATATATATTCACATGCCTCACAAAAAAAATATAGCTACTTTTTGATATACAAAAATAGCCCACGTATCTTAGGAATGTCAGTCATGAATTGTCCTAGGGCCGGGTCCTCACTGCAAACGGATTTCCAATAGAAAGTTCATATTCACTCTAACTCACGGTGCTAAAATATAATAGCAGAAATGGGAAAAACAGGATAGAAATGCCAGTATTATCATGGCATTTAATATATATTAGCAGTGCTTCGTAAGCTAATTATAAGAATAATATGAAGCTGTTTTATGTATCTTCATCAGTTCTTCACTAGCAAAATGCTTTGTTAACTGCTAATGAAAAAACAAGTACTTAATTATAAAGTGACAGCCATTGAGCTGCAAATTTCAAGGCTTTCATTTCAGTGGCTGATTGTTACCATCTCAGCATCTATAATGGCACTTCAGAGTCTCAATCTGTAAAGCAAGTATAAAACATGTTTCCACTATTTTGATTGAGTATGAAAATGGTTGTCTGTTAAAATGCCATATTCATTATATTCAATTCAATTTTTTTTTTAATCCACCAGCCCTGCTCATGCAAGAATCCCCTTCCTTGCTGAGTACCTGCCAAAGGGGACAAAGAATGTATAAATAAGATGCACAGTCCTCTTGTCAATGACAGTTCTTTTCCTGAGGACCGCCTACAAAGGATGCCAATAGTCCCTAGGCGCAATTTTATTCCTTCCAGAGAATTCCTTCTCCAGGTACACTTGCTTGATACCCTGCTTTCATCTGCTAAATAAAAGGAAAGAGGAGACCTGTCTAAGCTGATTAATTTTGACCTATTTTGGAATACCTTAACATGTTCTTTACCTCCTGTATATTTCGGGGTTATGTGTCCCTGGACATTCTCTGTAAAATTGGTGAGGCACTTGCTGTCTGAAACTATTATCAGAGCTAAGGGAGGTTGCTCTGAAAAAGCATCTTACAGGAGGGGCAGTCACACCTCCAGGTGACAGCACTATATGCCCATTTCTTTGATTCTGACTTTTCTGCATTTGCATAAGACAAAAATAGGTTTGCAATGACATTTAAATGTGAACAATTATATTGGAATGGCCATTTCCTATAGACACAATTTAAAGATTTTGTGACTAGTGCTTCATTGTCCTACAGGTTTTCCATACACACATACAATGTCTCCATCGGTCAGAATATAAACAACAGTGCATAATCTGAATTCAGCTACCTCGCTGATCATTTGGGACCATTGTCACAGTGTTTTTGATTCTAACTTTTCTCGTTTCTTAAATGACGTTCAATAAACCCAAGAAACACTTTACCTTCCAAAAGTGATACGTTCAAAAATTCCTCTGTTGGATTTAATTAGTTGAGATGTCTGTGAGTAGGTAATTAGTTCACTCAGTAGATGAATTCAGAAAGGCTTCTCAGAAGGCAGCTTTATTATATTTTAACCTTCAGGTACCAGGGAGAAACATTTGTTTTAAAAATTAATACTTCTAATGAAAATGGTTTTTTTCCCACTAGTGTAATTCTAAATAAATACCCCGTCAGATAAAACGTGTCATCATTTGTCAGTAATTTATGCTCCAATAGAAGATTTTATACATTATTGGGAAGTCTATAAAAATAGATGTATTGTTTATGAAAAATATCAAATTTGAGTAGCTATTACTTGGAAATATATATATATATATATATATATACACACACACACACACACATATATATATGCTTATGTATGAATATATAACATGTATAGATATGTATGTTAAAATGTATATTTATATATCATATGTTTAGATATATATGTGGGTGTTAGATACATATGCGTGTTTTATATATTTACATATCATATGTTTAGATATATATGCGTGTTTTACCTTAAAGAAGACTGCTGAATAAATGGCATTAATCATACTTGGTAAGAGTGAATTTTGTCTTCATGTTCTTATGGAGTTAATGATTTTTCCGTAACAAGTGTTTTAAATAATTACATTAACTGACACATTTGATTTTCAGCATTGATTGTTCAGATCACTGAGATAGATCCATGGATTCCGGTTACCACATATATATTGTACCGCTGAGAGGTCAACTTGACATTCCTCAAGTTAAGCAGGCCAATAGAGCAAACTCAATCACACTGTAAACAATCAGCCATCTATACAATTGAGCTAAATCTGATGTCTTTATAAAAAAATGAAAATGTGCTTACCAATTTCAAATTTCCCTCAGTGAGAAAAAAATACTTCAGTGGTTCTGCATTGTAGATATGGTAATTGAACATAGAAAAGGATGTTTGTAATTTTTATTTGTGCAATGGTATTTGAGATATGAGCTTTTGCTTTTCTTGAGATTTTATCAATATTCCATCCTGGAATGTTTGTTACAGTAGCGTATAATGTCCTTGTATGTTTATGGGCTTAACGTAGGCAATGTGTATCTGAAAATATTATTTTGTATACTCAAGTTCATCCACAGTTCCATGTGATACATACCCTATATCAAATGTTTGCTATGCTTTTATAAATCACAATAATACGTTAATATCTTTTATTAAATTGTAAGTAGAATTTTCATGAGAACAGAAATAGAATGTATTTTTCAATCTGAAAAAGAAAATGTTATGGTGAAATTATTTGGATAATTATGTAAGTCTTATTACTTCATATACACATATACACACATTTTAAATAACTAGAATCAATCCTTACCACTCTATGTGCTATTGTTTTACCAAGAAACCATTTCGGGGCGCCTGGGTGGCGCAGTCGGTTAAGCGTCCGACTTCAGCCAGGTCACGATCTCATGGTCCGTGAGTTCGAGCCCCGCGTCGGGCTCTGGGCTGATGGCTCAGAGCCTGGAGCCTGTTTCCGTTTCTGTGTCTCCCTCTCTCTCTGCCCCTCCCCCGTTCATGCTCTGTCTCTCTCTGTCCCAAAAATAAATAAATGTTGAAAAAAAAAATTAAAAAAAAAAAAAAAAAGAAACCATTTCAACTGAATATTTGCACTCACCCCTCATAATATCTAGGTCTTGTTTTGCTTATTCTATGAAGGTTGACTGTCAGATACCCATTTTGCATTCATAATGTTATTGCCTCACCAAATTGGAGAGTTAACTTAATTCAGTTCCTTAGATTTTGTCATGTCTTGTCGTTTAATCAAAATGGGGGAAAGGGTCTATTGTAATCAATGAGGCAGCCGGAATACACAGTGTCCAATAGTCGTATTATCAGGGGGACATTTTAGAGTAGGCACAGGAGAATTTATTCTTTTCTAGATGTCTCCTTATTTCATAGGTATTAAATAGTACAGGGATATTTTCTGCAAGCTGCTCTTGATATACATTATAAGCACTCGTTACAAATTGGACATTTTGATAAATGTACTGAACAAAAAAGCAATTTGTTCTGCGCTGTGATTATTCAAATAATTATATCATCAGCCAGATGTACTATTTTTGTTTTTATTTTCAGTTCTTATATTTTTATGTCTATTATGTTTCCTTATGCTGGGTAAGGTCTCTAGTTTAATATGGAAAATGATAGTGGGCACATGAGCTCCTTCCTCATCTGAAAGAGGAAGGAAACTTTTTACCATTATATACAACATTTGCTGTAGGTGTCGATTACTTTTAACTATCTTTTTATTCCTAATTTGCTAAGAGCTGTTATCATGAATGGATAGTTCAATTTTATCAAAAATTTTCCTTCATCTCTTTTTTATTGAAGCATAAATAACATACAGTGTTACATTAGTCTTAGGAATACAGTAAAATGATTTAAAAGTTCTATATATTTCTCAGCACTCAGCATGATAAGTGTACTCTCAACCCCCTTTATCTATCTCATCCATCCCCCCACTCACATCTCCTCTGGCAACCACCATTTGTTCTCTGTATTCAAGAGGCTTTTTTTGTTTGTTTTCTTTTTTTTCTTTGTTTGCTTGTTTTGTTTCTTAAATTCTTAAATTATTTTGTATAATTTAATTATTATATTTTTTCCCTCTACGAATCTTGCTGGTTGAAGGACTGTGAGAACCACTGGTTAGACTTTGCTTCAGTGAAGCTTTTGTTTTTTGTTTTTTGTTTTGGTTTGGTCGTTGCTGGTAAACTCACTTGGGTTTGGTTTAGCTAAAAATATCTCTGCTTTGCTGTCATTCTTGAATGGTACTTTCATTGGATATACAATTCTAGGTTGATAGATGTGTTTTTCTCTTTCAGATTTTTGAATATATTATTTCACATACTTCATTCCTTTGATGGTTTTGAAAAGTAAACTGTCAGCCTAATGTTTCTTGTTGAAAGGTGTCTTTTCTTTCCCCCCTCTCAGTGTTAAAAAAAAAAAAAATCCCAAACAGGCTCTTTACTAACAGATGCTGGACTCGAACCTTTGAGCTGAATGTTGAGATCGTGACCTGAGCAGAAATCAAGAGTCAGATGCTTAACCAACTGAGCCTCCCAGACATCCCAGGTTCCAGTCTTTCTTAAAGAAAGTCCCAGAATCTTGAAGAAGCCAAGAACTGTTTTTAACAACAACCCAGATACTTCACAGTTTGTTTTGTTTTGTTTGTTCTTATTTTTTTTCTTCAGGTTTCACTGTGACTTTTATGCACAACTTAGAGCTGTCTTTCCTCAAATCCTGGATCTATAGCTAAAGATTGCAATCTATTTAACCACATTTTTGTTAAGCCTTTTTGCACTTTTTTAAAATCTCTTTTTTAAGTTTTATGAGCTATAAATTACATACAAAAAATTAACTCATTTAAATCATGTAATTCAATAGGGTTTAGTATATTCACAGAGATGTACAACCACTACCGCTATCTAATTTTACATTTTCACCGTTCCTAAAAGAAACCCAAACCCGTACAGTCTTCCATTCTGAGTCCTAGAAAAACAGCAGTCTACTTTCTATCCCTGTAGATTTGCTTATTATGGTAAGTCAATATGAATAGAATCATACAACCTGTTAACTTTTGTGACTGGCTTCTTTCATTTAGCATGTTTTTAAGGTTTCTCCATGGTGTGGTGGATCTCAGGACTTTATTTATTCCAAAATAATGACCTGTGTAACAGCTGTACTACATTTCATGTATTCATTTCTCAATTGATGAACATCTGGGTTCTTTTTTGCCCTTTTGTCCATTATGAATAATACTGTCTTAGACATTTATGTGCACGTTTTTGTGAGGATGTATGTTTCCATTTCTCATGGTAATATACCTAGGAATGGAACTGACAGGTCATGTGCATGTATACGTTTAACAATTGTGAGGAGATGGCAAACTGTTTTCCAATGGGGCTGCACTATTTTATGCCTTTTGCCAAAAATGGATGAGAGCTTCCAATTTCTCCACAACCATGACAACACATGTTATTGAGCATCTTTCTGATTATAGATATACTCGTATAAAAGGATGGTATCTTATTATAGCTTTCATTTGATTTCCATAGTGACTATGTGTATATTAATTCTATGATGCAATAAAATTACAACATAAAAACATTGCAAATAACCACAATGCGGAGGGGATATCTTTTAACAATAATTTCTCTGTTATTTCACTATTAAATAAGTGTGAAGAATGAATGAATAAGTGTGAAGAATGTTCTGGACCTAAAAATTGTCCTAATTATTTTTTCAAGAATAAGTTATCATGGGTTATTAATACTTTTTAAAAAAATTTTTTTTAACGTTTTTTATTTATTTTTGGGACAGAGAGAGACAGAGCATGAACGGGGGAGGGGCAGAGAGAGAGGGAGACACAGAATCGGAAACAGGCTCCAGGCTCGGAGCCATCAGCCCAGAGCCTGACGCGGGGCTCGAACTCACGGACCGCAAGATCGTGACCTGGCTGAAGTCGGACGCTTAACCGACTGTGCCACCCAGGCGCCCCTATTAATACTTTTATCAACAGTTCTTATTCTCATTTTTATGTTTGGAGAATTTGGTATATCTATACTTAAACTGGTATATTTATTGTAACAGAATAAATTGTAAAGAAGGTTAATATGTATAGGTAGACACAGAGGAATGATAAGGTTTGTTAAACTAAATTGTAACCGCCTTAAAAAATTTTTTTATGTTTATTTGTTTCTTGAGGTAGAGAAAGAGTGCGACCAGAGGAGGAGTAGAAAGAGAGGGAAACACATAATCCAAAGAGGGTTCCAGGCTCTGAGCTGTCTGCACAGACACTGATGCGCGGCTCAAACTCACAAACCCCTAGATCATGACCTGAGCTGAAGTTGGACGCTTAACCGTCTGAGTCACCCAGGTGCCCCCTGTAACCATCTTTTTTAAAACCCAGGATGGTGTTCTGACGGAGCTTGGAACCGATGAATAAGGTTAAGGGCATCACAGGCACCAAATGTATGAGGACGAGAATGAAACAGGAGGAAAAGACTCGCCCTACAGGGGAAGGGATCCTTAAGGAGGAAGCCACTAAGGTCTCTGAGAAACAGGCCTTCTGTCCAGTATAGTGGCGGGAGAGTTAGTTTTTTGGGCGGGAGGGGGAGTTAGTTACTGCGCAGCAGCTAAATCAGGGTATGGTCCGCAGTGGTTTGTTCCATGGAATGGGTGTCTCAAGGTCTGGTAGTTTCTGCTCTGCTGTCGTCAATAAGGGGCTGTTTATCCTTACCTGCCCAAGGTCAGTCTGTCTCCTGTCTCAAAATCATCCTAAATGTACATTGTCAAATGATTTAAACTTAACAAAGAAGCAAAAAAAAAAAAAAAAAAGCTCATTAAATTTCTTGAGAATAATGTATTTATTTCTTATTAATTTATGATTGACTTTAGCTTTGCAATGTTAATTCCTTCTGGGAGGTAGTACACATAACCTGTGATTTCTTTTATGTATTTAACACTTTAGTGACTTCAAGCAATAGATTTAAATTCAAAGATAATAAAAAATATTGAGTAAAACTGGTAAGACATTTACTGCACTGAACTGGCTTTGTTTATATCTGTCTATCTCCCATTCATCTGACAGAACCTTAAAATGTGGGGGTCTTTATTCATGTTTGCATGCTTAATATGTAGTACAGTGTTGGCATAGTAGAACACTTTTAAGGTAGTTGTGAAATAAATAAACTTATAACAGGACATAATAAAGAAATGTAAACTTGGGATCTGGTATTCTCAAAATACAAATGTCTTGATAAAAGCTGTATTATATTGGGGCGCCTGGGTGGCGCAGTCGGTTAAGCATCCGACTTCAGCCAGGTCACGATCTCGCGGTCCGTGAGTTCGAGCCCCGCGTCGGGCTCTGGGCTGATGGCTCAGAGCCTGGAGCCTGTTTCCGATTCTGTGTCTCCCTCTCTCTCTGCCCCTCCCCCGTTCATGCTCTGTCTCTCTCTGTCCCAAAAATAAATAAACGTTGAAAAAAAAAAAATTTAAAAAAAAAAAAAAAAGCTGTATTATATTTAATCATTACACCAATGAACATACAAGTCTTTTATAAGAATCTAAAATGTTTTCAACTATATTCAGACTACATTACCATCTGGCATTCTACCCCAAATGGATGAACACATGTGTTAAAAGATGCCTGTGTTTTAAAAAACCATACTAAGTGATCACATTGTCTGTAGCTTTGCCCATTACATCCAAGGTACAGCCTTGACTCCGTCTACAATTTTAATTCCTTTGTTTTGCCTTGTAACATAATATATTCAAAAGTTCCATTAATGAGTATATGGAAATTTCTATATTGGGGGGAGGGCAGGTTATGGGGGGGAGGGTGAAGGGAAATGTTATTTTGCCTACCTCAGAATCGCATTTCTCATAGTACTTTTCTATTCTTCTTTTGTTTAAAAAAATTTTTTGATGTTTATTTTTGAGACAGAGAGACAGAGTGTGAGTGGGGGAAGGTCAGAAGGAGAGGGAGACACAGAATCTAAAGCAGTCTCCAGGTTCTGAGTGTCAGCACGGAGCCCGGCATGGGGCTTGAACTCACAAACTGTGAGCTCATGACCTGGGCTGAAGTCAGACACTTACCCGACTGAGCCACCCAGGTGCCCCTCTAATTTTAAATTAATATTTGGAACAAAAGTAGGCACCTTTTCTCGTATTTTGCACGACTTTTAAAATATACTGTGACCATGTGCTTATTCCCACATGTCCCCTAAGTGTTCATGAAAATGTTAATATCCCTTTTTTAATTTATTCTCTAAAAGAATGACCAAGAATGCATTATATCAAAAACCCTAAATTCAAATGCCAGAAAAAACAATATTTAAAATGTTATTTTGTTGTTGTTGTTCATGAACCCTAAATACTGAACTTTTGTAATATGTCTAAAATTATAAATCTTTTCTTTAAAATGATCATATTTTTTGACCCTGAGAGAATTGTCAATATTTATACTTGATGTTTGTGTAATATGAAGATGATTTTTTTCCATGTTATACAGTGATGCTTTGTAATGGATATCTTTTCAGGTGAATCACAGAAATAAATATAGATCAATTATTATAGAAACAGAAAATACCTTTTATTACTAAAAAATAAAAAGTAAAAACTGTGGGGCACCTGGGTGGCTCAGTGGGTTAAGCGTCCAACTCCTGACATCAGCTCAGAGCATTATCTTACACTTCATGATTTCAAGCCCTGCATCAGGCTCTATGCTGACAATGCAGAGCCTGCTTGGGATTTTTTCTCTCCCTTTCTCTCTGTTCCACCCCCACTTGTGCTCTCTCTCTCAAAATAAATAAATAAATTTAAAATTTTGCAAAAATAAAATAAAATAACATAACATAAAATAATAAAATAAATAAAATAAAATAAAACAAAACAAAAAATAAAAATCACAGACCAGGTACTAAATTAAAAGGAACACTAGTAGACCATTTGCTGTGAAAATGTTTGGAAACCAACTTGACAATAAACTTCATAATAAAGAAAAAGAAAATGTTAATTTCCCGTTTCATTTGCAAATATCACAATTTGGGAGTTAGTTTGTTCTTTTATCTTAAATAATACAACGTATATTACTTTAAGGAAAATGACCATCAAGATACAGGTAGGTAGTAAAAGTTGAAAAATTGCTTATGGCCTAAGGTAATGCCTCTGAAAGTAGTTCTGAGCTGAAAGCATCAAGATTACATGGGAACTTGTTGGAAATGCAACTATTCAGCCCCACTTCAGTCTTGAATCAGACATACCTGAGGTGAGAAGCCCACCAATCCTTTAAAAGCTCTGAAGGTGATCCTAGGATACTACGCAATTACAAAATTTCTTGTACACTTGAAGTGTTCATGGGTTTATCTATATACTTTCAGATACTTCTTTCTCATGATTCCTTAATATCTTAGCAAAGAAATTATATATTGAGGGAAACGTTTGAAAACCACTTGAAGAAACTCATAAATAGTCCAATCTGGAAGAAATAAAATCCAACTATTAAATCCTAAAATCCAATAAAATAAAAAAAATAATTACTTATATAATTGCCTGAATAGCCTCAAAATCCCTAGCAATTTAGAAAGACTTTGGATGCATAATTTATATATGTGGTTCCTTCTGGGGAGATTGAGTGTACTCATAATATCCTGGAAAATCTTACATAAATAACAAAAGTCATCATCCGCATTGATGAGAGACCATAAGGCAAGCTGAGGGCCAAGCACAAGATGGCACAGCACCCCTCCCCCAGGTGGGTTATGTGACATTCCTCAAGCACTGCTGGCTGCCCAAGAACAAAGGAAAGGAAAGGGGGAAACAAAGGTTAATTGATGGAGATCACAGTTATGTGGGACATGAGTCTCCATCAGTTTATAAATGTCTCAGTAAATTACAAGAAAGGCAATCTTTTGTGTAGCCTAATCTCTAGAAACCCATAGACTCAGCTTCCTGGAGCCCCTTGTATCACCCTTCTCTCCATAGTAATTTGGGGAAGAAAGGCAAGAAGGAAATGACAGGTAAAATTAAACTTGTTTATAACCTGCAGTCCATTGACAAATACTTGAGGCAAATACCATTTCTCCAGGAACCCCCTACTGTCATAATGTTAATCCCTTCCTAGAGGGAAACAACCTTAGCTTGACAAGAGCAAGGCCCTGGCATCTTATGAGTCTTCTTTAGCATATCAAAGACCTCTGGAAGCCTCCCTTTTGGCTTTACCTCCCCCAAACTCCATAGTATAGAACTAGTCATTCTTTAATTTTTTTTCTTAATGTTTATTTATTTGAGAGAGAGAGAGAGAGAGTGAGAGAGACAGAGCGTGAGCAGGGGTGGGGCAGAGAGACAGGGAGACACAGAATCCAAAGCAGGCTCCAGGTTCTGAGCTATCAGCACAGCTCGAACCCATGAACCACGAGATCATGACATGAGCCAAAGTTGGATGCCTAACCCACTGAGACACCCAGGCGCCCCTATAACCAGTCATTCTTCACAACTCCAGTGCAGCTTTTCCTGCCCAAAGTTCCTGTCACTGTGCTTGAATAAAATAACCTTTTTTACAACAAAGGATTGTTTTAACGATTGTTTCTTGGCTGTCTGCTTTGAACCCCCCACCATTCCAAAACCACATCACATGAAATTTTTTTTTCTTTTTTGCTCCCCTAATGCAGCATTCTCTTGTCCTTTAAGAGGTATTATCTCATCGGAAACAATTACTTTGCACGTTTTTTATAATGGTGATAACAGCAAAACTCGAACAAAGAATTCTAAATTTAGCTGGAATTTAAAGTACTGATTTTTTACTCTTAGTGTAATGTACACTAAATATGCAATAAAACTTGCATACATTTTTATTTTCTAGAAAGAATTGCATATTTAAAAAAATCTCTAGTAAAAATAGAATTTCAATATTTTTGCTCTCTCTTTATATATAGAGATAGATATAGATAGATATAGATATAGATATAGATATAGATATAGATATAGATATAGATATATAGTAGGGGAGAAAGAGCTTCCGCTTCCTCTGCCTATGGTTCTTCTAGCTGGACTTAAAATCAAATTAACATGAGTCACATTAATATGAGAAAATCAAGTTTAATAAGTGCTCTTATGTGGGATCCACACAGACAAGAGATTCCAAAGACAATAAGCAACATGCTGCTTATATGAACCAAAGAGAGGGGTAGGGACCTGAGGATACAATGGGGAGAAAGACCACTAAGTGGAGGTGAAAGGAGATGTTTGCAAAACAAAGGTTGTCATGCTAAGCAGCTAGGTTTCTTAGGTAAAGGAGAGTCTGTTAGTAGAGCTCTCCTCTTGAGTGTAAATTTAGGCAGTTAAGAGGGAGACAGAGAGTTTTTCCTGTATCTGCTTGATTTGATTACTTTGAACTCAAAACCATCTTTATGCTAAAGTGGTATGTTTTGGGGTATCTCATCCTGCACCCACCCCTTCAATATATACAATTCTTTTTTGGATTTCCTCCAAAGAAACACTCCCCTCTACTCCAAGGCCATGATGCCTTTCTTGCTGATTCGTTGAAGGCCGGTAAAAATGTACAAGGAACGAAGTAACATTTGAAAAGTGGATTGACAGAGTAGGCTGCTTGGGTCCCCAAATGCTTCAGATTAAACATTGATACAGGAGGGTGGGAGAGACCCGCCCTTGGTCCTTGTCTCACGGAGCCAACGTAGGAATCCTACAGACAACAGAGAGTGAGCAAAGAGACAGAGTTTATTGAGGGAAAGTCCAAAGATCTCAAGAGTGAGAGGGGTCCTGACTGGGTAGCGACAGAAGATTTTTGTGCCTGACTTTTTATTGGGATCTTATCAAAAAAGTTTGTGAGACTCCACTCATGGCACCTAGCCCAAGCAGGTCTGGAATCCTTTTATCCTTTTTTCTTCCAAACCCTGCATCTTCTTCAGCAACCCCCTTGCAGCTACAGCCTGTCTCCCCCAGGGTCCTTTATCTCTCCCTGCCTAATGTTAATCCTTTCCCCACTCAACATCATTATTAAACAATGTTGAGTTGCAGCACAAGCGAATTTACTTAGGCATCTAATTTCCTATTGCTATTTTAATAACAAAGAGATACAATTATCAAAAATTTAAAATGAGATAGAGAAAATGAACTATGTGTTTTAAGAGTTGTAAATACAAACTAATAGGTTATGATTAAATAGTCACATTCGTCTTTAAAATTCTTAAAGAGTTGATAGAATAATCATTTCAAGAAGTGGTTCTCATTTCAGCATATTTCAGAATGTGTTTTCTAAAAAAAAATTGCAATAAAAAATACTTCCCAAAAAAACCTAAACATGAGTAGGACAGGGGCACCTGGGGGAGTTCAGTCGGTTAGGCATCCGACTTCAGCTCAGGTCATGATCTCATGGTTCATGGGTTCAAGCCCCGTGTCGGGCTCTGTGCTGACACCTCAGAGCATGGAGCCTACTTCAGATTCTGTGTCTCCTTCTCTCTGTCCCTCTCCTGCTCGTGCTCTGTCTCTCACTCTCTAAAAAATAAACATTAAATTTTTAAAAAAAAATAGAACAAAGGCTCTTTGGCAGTGCTAGCTAAAATTCTCATTCATCTTTCCGTTCCAGTTGATGAAGGAGCATAAGGCAAGTTAAGGGCAACGTACAAGCTAGTATACCCCTCCACCTCCAAGTGAGATACGTGTGATATTTCTCAGACACTCTTGGCTCCCCAAGAACATAGAAAAGGAAAGAAAACAAACAGTTGACTGATAGTCACGCAGGACAGGCATCTACTTCAGTTTACGGATAACTTAGTAAACTGCAAGGAGAAGGCAATCTTATCCACAGCCTAATCTCTAGAAACCTATAGACTCTTTTCTGGAGCTCTAATATAATCTTCCTCAAGATGTAAGGGGGTTTAAGTGCTTGCCATGGTGATGTGGGAAACAAAGACAAGTGAAAAATTAAATTTTCTTACTGCCCACAGTCCATTGACACGTCCTTGAAACTGACAGTGACCTTCCTCTAGGAGTTCAACTGTCTCAGTGATGATACTTTGCTAGGGACAAAAGGGAATCTTGGCTTCACATTATCCTGACCTACCAGGATCCTGGGGAGTCTCCTTAAACAAATAAAAACTTATTTGGAAGCTTCCTTTATCTCTACCTGCCGCCCCTCACCTCACCAATCATACCCCAGGCTTATGGTTCCTTGATATACATCCGAAGGGTCTCATGACTGAGGTTTTACTAAACAGTAATACATGACGTTTTCCTAACAACAGCTAACCCCTCAACGTCCTGGAAAACTTGCTTCCAAAATTCCTTAGAGACTTACACTGTCCCTAATCCCCTCCCAACCTGAAGGTATATAATCAGTCACCCTTCATAACCCCAGTGCAACTCTTTCTGCCCATGGTCCCTGTCCCTGTGTTTAATAAAACCACCTTTTTGTACCAAAGACGTCTTCAAGAATTCTTTTGTGTCATCGGCTCTGAACCCCACTATCACCCCCAAACCCCATCACAACCACCTGCTTTACAAAGTTTTTAAATACAGACTAGCAAATGTACACCTTTCCCAATGTCAAATAGATATTTGGTGGGGGGGGGAAATCTTACCCAAATGCTTATTTAATACGTTTCATGCATCAGATTAGAAATTATTACTGTTTTCCATATTTTAGTTGTTGAGACTTTGAGAGTGTTTGTAACTGACCAAATTCGCAATGTTTACAATTTCTTTTCATGAGACAACTACTAAATAGCTGTGTGGTACAAATTAATTTAAGTGTCATCTCCATGTTTTTGTTTTTCTTGTTCTTTTTTTTTTTTTTACATAATAGCTTAGTCTACTATTGAAGTGTTTTTTTTAAATGGAATGAAAACATATGTATTATTTCATAGCACAAAAACTGCTATGAATTGTAGTTTCTAAAAATAATAAGTATATAAAACATAAGAGAATCTCATGCCCTACTAATTGTGACTCTTCCATTTTTCTGTTAGGTAAGATCCTCGCATCTAAAATATATGATCACCTAACATACACATAGGTGAGCGTAAGTGTTAATCCAACCCTGAAATTAAGTGATGTTGATTTTTTAAATGGCTAAAATTGTTAATTCTAGTATTTTCTTCCAGAGGGCAATGAGAACTATTTGCAAGAGTGTTTCCCAGTATCAAGCCTTGGTTCCCTCTGGGTAGTGAATTTTTGCTGACTGCTTTGCTGTTTCATTTATATTATATTGCCTATCACTTTGAGAATAATATAATGACTTTATAATTTAAAATAAAAGCTACCTCCTTTTTGAACCTAAAACTTGATTTTAATTATGTGATATATTGTTGAACAACCCAATAGATTTTAAAGCGCTGTAGATCTCACACTATAGAATAAAGAAAATTACACTGTATCTATCCAAAATTCATATAATTTAAAAAAAAAACACTAAATGGCAAGGTGGTTATTGCCAGAGTTGATTTATTAAAATGCTCCTTCTTTTGTTTATTAAGTTAGAGGGTTAAGCAAGTACCCGGAGAGTTCATGGGAACCCGTAGGATGGGGACTCAAAATCCAGCCCCCACTGAGTTCTCTTTTCCAAAATGGAACTCTAATTAGATACCATTGAAAGTTCTTTTTGCTTCATTTCCCAAGGCTTCTTAGAATTATTAACCACCATGTCCTCAGAATAAACATAAGAAAACATAAATGTAATTTAACTTTATCTCAGGATTATAAAAATCGGTTAACTTTGGTTCCACACATTTTGGTAAGTGAATCATTAATCTATAGAAGTGACATGTTCTTAATAAACTATGTAGACTAAAGGAGTAAGCCTGAATTCAATGTGTAGACAAAAGGGCAGTATGAACTTTATGAAACAGGTAATTATTATATTACTATTCAAACTTTTATTTAGGACAGTAAATACCAAGTTTAACCAAATTGAAGTTATCGTCATCCGTGTTTCGGAAAAACTAAAGTATCAATCTAAAACATACAGCAAAATACCTCAGGTTTCTGGTGTAATGAATCACAATGTTCTGGGGTTCAGTTTGTTTGTGTCTTTGCTTGTTGGTTTGTTTTTAATTTATACATTATGTCCTAGTATAGTAGCCTTATAAGGCCTTATAAGGCCTTATAGTAGCAAGGGGTGTGGCAGCATTGGAGAAGTAAATAAATTCACAAACTCATTCTAATGATCAAATATCTCATTAGGGAGATGGTTTGACTCTGAACTCTAGGATAGTGTTGCCCAGAGTGTATTCAGTGAAACAACAGCATCAGAATTCAGGAACACTTCTTAATTTATTAATGTTTGTGGCCCATCTCAGAACTAATAACTTGGAATCTCAGAGGATTTGAGCTCTGGACTTTTGAAAAAAAGTTTGGATATAAAGTGAAGCTGGAAAAGTAAATGATTTCCTCACCTGAGATGGGCAATGTGGCATCCAGGGAAATGGATATCTAAGACAAGACTCATGGAAAGATAGCCCATTTTATATTAGGAAAAACATTTATGTAGTTTATGTACCCCAAGTAGTCACAGCTTAAGCCTGTCATCCTGGCTTGACTAATAACAGTGTCTCCTTTCAATTTCTAAAGTGAATCAAAGAGGAAAATAAATTATATGGTCACCCTATTCATCGAAATCTACTGAATAGTATCTAATAGATCCTGAAGTCCAGACCTGTATATACAGATGTCGGTTTATACCTCAGAGGCCTTATGTGTATTTTAATCTAAAATATGCAAAACTTAGATCCTGAGACCCCTCTAGAAAAAAAAAAGATAAGCTCTTACATATTCATAGTTTGGTAACAACTATCAAACTATCTTAATATTTAGAGCATGTGGATTTGGCCCCACAAATATGCATTTTTAGCCAGTTATCTGGGTAACTATTTCTTAGAGTCAAATGTTTGAAGCAATAGTTTATGATAGCCAGTATATACTCCTCAAAATGTATATAGTAATTCAGATGCATTACCTATATAATAAGAATATATATAAGTAGAAGTAGTTAGAAAGAAGTTTTCATTACACTACTGGGAATGTTCAACAGAAACTGATAGGCAAAAACATTTTGTGTATTACTAGTGTTGCATTTAATATATATAATTTATTAGATGTGTTTCATTTTCAAAAGTAAATTTAGGGATGCCTGGGTGGTTCAGTGCATTAAGCGCCCAACTCTTGGTTTCAGCTCAGGTCACCGTCTCACGATTGGTGAGTTTGAGCCCCTCATCACACTCTGCACTGAGACAGCTTGGGATTCTCCCTCTCTCCCTGCCCCTCTCCTGCTCTCTCTGTCTCTCTCTCAAACATAAATAAATAAACTTAAAAACAAAAGAGTAAATTTTAAGTGATAAAAAAATAAGACTAAAAAGGAGCTCCAATAAAGGGAATACATGAACAATATGCTGCTCTTAAGAGTATGTAATACAGATGCTAAACATCAAATTGGGTTCTGAACTTCATAACAGCCAGAGCAAAGAATATATTAAATATTTATTATTATTACAAATGAGGAAAACATAATCTTCACTTACAACGCTGATAACATAGTATTACGTAGATCACTAATGCTATCCATTTAATCAATTGTAGCCACACCTTTAAATTCATGGAAACTATAAGCTTTGTTATTTAAACAAATAACTTACTAAGTGAGAAAAATATATAGTTTATTGGTGGCTTATAACAAGTGATAAGATAGTCATTATATGTTTTAAATACCTTCCAAATGAAATATTTTCTTTAGAATAAACATATCAGACTAACTTATAAAACTCTATGGGAAGGGATTAAGAATATATAGCAAATCATTATTTATTGATGAGTTAAGTACAAACTAGGCTGGTCTACCAATTCAAGTTCTATTTTTTTTTCCTTAATATAGTTTCAAACAATGTCCTTTCTGGTATGTATGTGTTTATATACGAGCGTGTTTTAATATGGGAAGATATGTTAAAAAATCTATTGTTTGTACTGTGACTTTCCTTGTGCTTCTGAATTGTTTTTACAAACCAAGCATTCCCTGATATCTTTGGGTTTACATCATGATCCTTGGTATTCATTGCCTTGGAGAGCACCAACCTATTTCGTAGACTTTTGGGGAAGGAACGTCAAGAATAGAGAGAAATATAATGACAAATAATGTATAACAAAAAGTAAGACTTCTCATGCTTCATCTGATTCTATACCTAAAGAAATATTTGAGTTCAATTTATAAACTGCACGAGGGTTTAATAAATTGTGCTTTGGCCTCATAATTTTCTAAATTGGTTGATTTCAGTCTCTTTATCTGCATTTAAATTCTGTGCAAATATCCTTATTTAAGTTTAAATGTGCTTTGCCTGGGGAAACAAAATAAGGATTATAAATTTTTCTTTCATAAAATAGGTGATAGAAAGCAATTGTTATGCATTAAACTTCTCAGTAATGACTAATTCTTAATGTAGGGAAAACACTGTAGGGAGCAAATTTGAGTTTATTCAAAGGATGAGTGATTTTTTTTGTTTTGTTTTAAATGTTCTCACAAAGATAAAATGTGTATCATTACAGATAATAGGTCTTCTGTCCTTTTGAATTTGACGGCATTTAAAGTTCACGTTATAAAACAAGGACTTCAGAAAAAGAGGATCATTTAAAGTAAGTACTGAACACTCATATATAACGTGAAGACACTAAATTCAAGGCATTAAATCTGCATCTCTCTAATTAAAAATTAATATTGATAATAATTAATAAATTCCATTTCTGGAAAGCCATTTTGAACATAACTAAAGAGTTAATTCATTTATACTTATTTGGGGTGACTGGGTGACTCAGTCAGTTAAGTGTCTGACTTCGGCTCAGGTCGTGATCTCAAGGTTGGTGGATTCAAGCCCTGAGTTGGGCTCTGTGCTGATGGCTCAGAGCTGGGAACCTGCTTTGGATTCTGTGTCTCCCTCTCTCTCTTTCTGCCCCTATCCTGCTGGCACTGTCCCTCTCTAAAAATTAAATAAATAAACATTTAAAAATTATACTTATTGTATGAAAAAATATTTAAAGATATGTGAAAAATTCAACTCTTCACCAATATTTTTGTTTGTTTTTTAGCATCTGCATAAAGCCATTATGCTAGTAATTAACAACAAGCATTGAGCATGTACACGAGGTTGTGGTATCCATGAACACCATTTTGAAGCACTGAGTGGGTTTAAACATGCCCTTTGTATGGGATCTTTGAGCAATACCCTGAAATTGTATTTATTTTTTTATATTTGTCCAAAATCATTTCAACTGATTAAAGAAAAAAAAAACTTTTGTTTTATAAGCTGTTTCCAAAGATAACGCAGTTTTTTGAAAACCTAAGCAGGTAGGAATTGTCGATAAGCATTTAATGAGAGACAGCGGTATACATCAGTTTCAAAGAAAGAAAAATATCAAGCATGAAATGAAGTTATGGTTAGTACCTCAGCCGCTCATATCCAGAAAAGAAAGTTTTTGGCAAGAAGTTTGAGAGTAAGGAGAAGAAAGGGACAGTAGCATAGTAGCTAGATAGCGTCAACTCAAAGAGATGAAAGGCATGTGATTAGAGCTGCAAAAACAAAACAAAAGAGGCACTAACTAGAAATTGTGGTCTAATGAGGAATGAACATCACCTCACAGGAAAGACCTCCCTGCCATCTATGATTCTTAATTACAGAGCTAGAAGTTAACACCTTAGTATCTTTTAAAATAAAATCAAGTTAATCCCAGAAATAACTACTAAACAGAACCAACAACCCTGAAGCTGAAGATTAAAAAATCTCAAGCCAGGAAAGTCTTCAACCAGCCTAAGGGAGTCAGCAAAGTTCATTTATCCAAGATTTAGTTAAGTAAGACTAGATAGCATCTTACATGTATAGGTGTCTCTCTCAATTTTTCTCATTCTTATCTCTTCCTTATTTCTGTATTTCATATTCTATTGAGAAGAGTGAATTAATACTGATCAAAAGAAATAGATCTCTCTGAAAAGCCAAAAAAGAGTATTCCAGTATAGACATATCTGTAGATGTTCAGAAGACCGTGGATGGAAAATAGAAAGAGGTAAATTATGGGACACCTGGGTGGCTCGGTCGGTTGAGCATCTGACTTTGGTTCAGGTCATGATCTCACGGTTCACAGGTTAGATCCCCAAGTCGGGCTCTGTGCTGACTGCTCAGAGCCTGGAGCCTGTTTCAGATTCTGTGTCTCCCTTTCTCACTGCTCCTCTCCCACTCATGGTCTGTCTCGCTCTGTCTCTCAAAAATGAATAAATGTTAAACATTTTTTAGGGGCACCTGGGTGGCTCAGTCGGTTAAGTTAGTGTCCAACTTCAGCTCAGGTCATGATCTCACGGTTTGTGAGTTCAAGCCCGGTGTGGGGCTCTGTGCTGACAGCTTGGAGCCTGGAGCCTGGAGCCTGCTTCAGATTCTGTGTCTCCCTCTCTTTCTGCCCCTCCCTTGCTCATGCTTTTTCTTGCTCTCCTTCAAAATAAACATTATTATTTTTTTTTAGCAAGAGGTAAATTATGTAAAAGGTATTGAAAATATCCAGCAGAAACTACTGAATCACTGTCTCACGTTTCTAATGAAAAATAACAAAATTTACCTCTGATGTCCAAATAAAATTATGTTAATTCACCTGTGTTTCAATCCAGCAAATAATTAGTGTCTAAGAAAACAAATGGTTTTACTATGATTGTATAAGCATACAAGCTGAACATAATTAATTAACTATAGGTTGTAGAGCCAAAGTAACTCCTAGTTTCTGATGGCCAAAGAAGAAACATAAAAATTGATGAGTTTAGTGGTGCCCATGAGAAGGAAGGTGACATGTACATTTTTATTTATTTATTTTATTTTTTTAACATTTATTTATTTTTGAGACAGAGAGACAGAGCATGAACGGGGGAGGGGCATAGAGTGAGGGAGACACAGAATCTGAAGCAGGCTGCAAAAGGCTCTGAGCTGTCAGCCCAGAGCCCAACGTGGGGCTCGAACTCACGGACCGCGAGATCGTGACCTGGGCTGAAGTCGGAGGCTTAACCGACTGAGCCACCCAGGCGCCCCGACATGTAAATTTTTAAAAACAATTAAAATAATCTGTGTTCATTGACAACTTAGAAAGCATCTGTAATTCTCATAGGTGACCGGAAAACAATATCCTCAGTGAAAAGATTTTAGAGTTTAGCCAATACTTTCCTTTTCTTCCACTCTTAAATTTTCTTCTTTGATCCAGCTTTCTTCATCTCCCTTTTTTTCTTTCCACCACTACCAAATTAATAAAAGATTATTGTAAATCTTCCCTCTGAAAATGCTAGAGGAAGTGATGTCTGAGCCCTAATCACTGAGCTTCTCGGCCACCTTCAGCAAGGGAGACAGGGTGGGGGAAATGGGTGAAGACGGTCAAAGGGTACAAACTTTCAGTTATAAACCGACCCAATTCTGGGAATGTCATGAACCTCATGGTGGCTATAGTTTAACAATATTGTACGGTGTACTTGAAAGTTGCCCAGACAGTAAATCTTAAAAGTTTTCATCACACATGTAACTATGTGAGGTGTTGGATGTGTTAACTAACCTTATGAAGACAATCATTTCACAATATATATGTATATCAAATCATCACTTTGTACAACTTAAACTTACACAGTGTTACACGTCAATTATGTCTCAATAAAGCTGAAAAAAATAGCATCCAAGTCAGATGCTTAGTATTGTGGTCTAATTGTGGCCATTTAATTATAACTAACAGGCTTCAAGGACTGCCCGGACTCCTTCGCATGCAGCTCTGAATGTTGTTTTCTGTTGCTAAATCATCTCAGCCCTCAGAGGTTCCTTTGTCTTCTTTCTTGTGATAAAAAACTAAGGCAACCATTGGGTTCATTGATCGTCTTCATTTGGCTACCAGGTGGATTCAGACATCTGTCTTTTGTAGTAATAAAGTTCTCCTCATGGTCTCTTCTGCATTTTAGTACTTATTGTAGCTTGGTAACCTGAAGTATTGGATTGCCTGACGTTGAAACTTAAAAAAAAATCAAATATGATGATGGGATATTTTAGATATATTCAAGATCATTTAGTTTTACAAGTATCAAGAGATCAATGAATAAATAAAAGAATGAGTAATTGAATGTCACATAATTACCATAAAAATATGTGCATACCTAAAAAAGTGAATTTCCTTAAAATATATTTAGTGTACCACAGTTCTCATATACTCAAGATATAAAGAAAATATTATCCTTTTTTAAATGAAGCAAAGGTTTTGTTTTGTTTTGTTTTTTTTAATGAGGTCCTAGCTTCTATTTCAAACAATTTACTCAACATCATACGCAAAGCCTACATGCACGTACACACACCCACAAACACACCCGTACAATACATCCTTCTGTTTGTACTCAGAAGTAATGAAAATTATATGTGAATTTATGTACAAATGCATTCTTACATTCACAGATAACAATTTCATTAATCTCTATAAATAAAATTATTTCTAACATGTTGGACAAAGGAAGGCTCATTTTAGATAACATTCAATACTTATGAGGAGTGAACAGATTAAAATCGTTTATATATCACCTAATGTGCAGAAGAAATAAAAACTTAGATGTATTGATTTATTACTTATTTAAAAAATACACACCCACCTAAAGAATCTCTGTGAGATTTTTATGGTATTCTGTTGTGAAAGATAATTCAATGTTCCATACAAAAGTAGCACCTGAGTGTGAGAGATTCAACCTCCCTCACCTTTAACTCACTCAAAAGGCACCACTGCTTCAGATAACATTTCGGTGTGAACGTAATGGAAGTCCTAGAAACCATCTACCATTCTCAGGAGGTCTATATATCCTCCAAGTGCTTCTCAACTGTTCAAAGACTTTGGCCCCAGGTATCAGCTCACCAGGGAGAAGTCATGAGTAAACATTAGGACAGTTTTCCAGGCTTAGCATCTTACTAACAGACTTCAGGTACATGTCAGTCTGAGTTATGGTTCTACATACGAGGTAACTTAAAACCATACATAAATGCAAAAGCAAAAAAAAAAATAAGTGACATATTCAGCCTTTAGAGCGTTCATTTATGAGTGTGGTACTTCTTGGTTATAGGAATAAACCAACTTTAATATGTAGGGTCTATAAAGTCAGAAGTAAATATCAAATTAGTTTAAAAATCAATAACCTAAGTAGAATGTGCTTATGGTACGTATTGGTTTCCTTTTGCTGTTATAACACACTTTTACTAATTTAGTGATTCACAGCAACATAAACTTATGCTGTTACAGTTCTAGAAGTCAGAAGTCCAAAATCACTGGGCTAAAGTCGAGGTGTCAGCAGGACTGTTTCCTCCTGGAGGCTCTGAGGGGAGCATCTGTCTTTCCATTGTTTCAACTTCTAGTGGCTGCCTCTATTGTTTGGCTGGTGGTCCCTTCCATCATCAGAGGGCATCACTCGAACCTTGGATTCAGTCATAGCATCCCCTTCTTCCCGGCTGACTCTTTTTGTACCCCTCCTCTAAGTACCATTGTGATACATAGGACCTATCTGGATAATCTGTGATACCCTTCCCATCTCAAGATCCTTAACTTACCTTTGCAAAGTCTCTTTTGCCATATAAGGTAACATCCACAAATCTGGGGGATTAGGACATGGACACATTTGGAGACCGTTAATCTTCTTACCAAGTGAGAGTTGTATAGTTCATAATTATAATGGATTCCATGACATGAACAATTAGGTCTACAATTAATATTTAAGAAAGTTAGAGTATGACTAAAAAGAAATTAACTTAAAAGAAATATTGTTTGCTGCTTATCAACAATAACGTAGTAAAATCCAAAAAGTATAAGTCTATCTCACATCAAAATACCAAAAATGAGGCATGGTTTTATAATATGGAGAATTAATCTAAATTGTACTGATATCAGGTAATTATTTCCTAATTTTCGTATATTTCACTGTGACTTAAAGCAGATACACAGATTTGCCTTAATGTAAGCAATAAGATGAACCTATTTGATGTTTTAAAATGGTTGAATTAAAATTCCTAAAACTTGAGAAATATGTTAATAGAAAGAATTATTAATTGAATCCTAACATTTAGGTTCCCTGGCTCCCAATACTACATCTTAGTATTAAGAGATTTCTACACTTCTTGATATTAAAAATAGCAACTAAGCCTCTGAAATGTAGTGTAGCTTCTTAGTAGATAATTTGTTCTTTGAAGAAGCAGGGCGAGAGGGAGAGGGGGAGATGGGTGAAAGAGGGAGGGAAATGAAGGAAAGAGAAGGAGGGAACTTAATAGAGTAAATTTTCAACCTTGCTAAGGATTCCAAGTCTTCACATTAATAGCTCTTGGTCCTGATCTATTTAATCAATGAGTGGATTTATTTTTTTCCATAGCAATGAATGCAGATTTATTTTTTTCTTGTTTGTTTCAATTCAAAGTAGAAAGGATTAATAGAATGCTATCTCAGACTATATGTGTACCTTTGAGTGCTTATGAGGTGCAGATTGTTCAAAATGTTGCTGATTAGATTGATTTACAAGGCAAGGCCGGTGCCTATTATAATTGGCTTTAAAAGTCATAAAATTTATTTTCAGATATAATTTTGTGTTGGTTCACAACCTAGGGACCTTCCTGGGTAAGATCTGAAACAGGCCCCTGTACACAGGAGGCAGGGAGAGATGGAAGAAAAAGGCAGACCACTCCAGATTGGTCTGGTGACGGTCAAGAAGTAAGAGAACTTACCTGCCAGGTTTGCCTTGGGAGGCCACAAGATGAGTAGATCTCTGCACCCAGCTCCCAGAATCCTAAAAGTTTATATAGAGGCCTTAATCGAGTTCGGTCTCACAGTCAGTCCAGACGATGTCAACAGCATATTATTCTCAAGATTGTGTTTTTGAAACTGACTCCTTTTGTGGGAATTGGCGGGTGAAATGTACATTCCAAGGGTAGGGGAGAAGCTATGGGGCGTCTGACTGCTGATAACCTCCTCCAACAGTCTGTAAGAATAAAGGTAAACTAAAAGTAGAAATACAACTTTGAGTTCATTTTAACATATTCATAGTAGAAGATTGGGTAGAAAAATTGGGCTTAGTAACAAAATTATCAGTGGTCGAGTGTGTGTTCTCTTTTACTGTTCTTTGTTTCTCCTTTTTCTGAGCCTTCGTTTGTTTTAGAGATTATCTTTCAGATGTTGCATTTCAGGAAAACATTTCTAAGACAACTTATGATGGACTGTGAATTGCTGTGAACTGTTATTGTAAAATAGATATTTTGTGGTGAAAAGAGTGTATGCTCCAGGTAATATCTGAAATGGTGTGGAGAGATGTTTTTTGATGTTTTAGGGTATCTAAAAAGCTTCCACTGAAAATAGAAAACTTGACTATTTTTGCCATCCTATCTCCTTTTTCATTAGCCATTTTACTCCAAAACAGGCCAACAACATATGACGTGGCTGAAAACTCTTCCAACAGAGCAATTTTAAATGACTCTAAAAAGAACTTGACTTTCTTCACAACCCCCACACTGTTAGTCTGAGGGCTATGATTGTCTCAGAGCCTGTTGCCAGTGCCTTAAATCCTTTTGGGATATAACATGGAATATAAATACATCTGCATTCATCCCCATATTCTAGGAAAACTAACCACTCACTCAAATAATAATGTAAATAACTTGACTTACTGTCAAGTTATCTGCATTTAGATATGTTTCATGTTATCATGTATATATTTTTAACCAGAATGTTCCCACTGGTTGCGTGATGTCATGATGTTGTGGTCTATTTAAAATCATTGTTTTCACTTGTCCCACCACCTCACAAATAACCTCTTGAACTCTCCTCTTAAACTGACCAGGTAATGTCCCTATCGTGCACTCAGTCACATGAATCAGAAAGCGAGGTCCAACCTTGATCCCCTCTTCTCTCTCAACTCTTAGATTCAGTTGGCTGCCACATCTCACCATTTCTCGATCTCAAATATTTCTCTATTTTACCCATTCTCACTGCTTCTCGTTTGGTTTCAACCCCCGTCATCTTTACAGTGATTATGTGTGTTTTAATTATACATCTGCATGGTTCTGTTCTAATTCCATCTGCACTCCAAATTGCTGCTATGTGAATCCTCCTAAAAGGTAAGTGTGATCACATTTCTACCATGCTTTAAATCTTTCCTTTGTTCTCAGTCATATACTAGTATTTTCTACATTGTACATTATAGTCCATTAGTGGATTATAAAATCAGTTTAATGGGTCTGAACCAACAATGTTTTAAATAAAATAGAAAATAATACATTAAACAACAAGAAAAGAGGAAATAAGGATAAGAATATTTTTGTGAGTATGCACATACACATTAATCTCTGCTATGTAGACATTCAAACATGTTTCTCAATGTGGTTTGCATTCAGAATTGGGAAAGCCATAGGCCTGTACCATAAAAATCAAAGCTTCTTACCATAGCCTAAAGACCCTTCAAGATGAAACCTGTGACCAAATGCTCAACATCATTTCTTATAACTTTGTCCCCGTCTACTGTCCTGAAGCCTGAACTATTCATAATTCCTTAAACTCATTGTGATTTGTACATTGATTCCAGACTGTCTTGATATTTTAACACAGACATTATTTCCATTAAAATAATATTATATGCCAGCAGTTTTCAAACCTTAGCACATATCAGAATTACTCGAAGGTTTGTTCAAACATAGATTGTTGAGCCCAAACTCTCAAAGGTTGAATGGAGTGTGTCGGGGGTTGGACCTAGGAATTTGCAGGTGATGTGAATACTGTGGTTTCATGGACCACAGTTCAGATACTGCTGTTTTATATCCAATCTCTTGATTGCAAAACAAGACAAGTGACCCTTGTCTGGGTTGACTTTGAGCATGCTTTTATTACAGGTATATAATATTTTACAGGGTCCTTTGTTAAATGCAATTGTCTTTATTTTCATGACTCTTTGTATTCTGTATATAACATGAATAAGATGAAATTTATTTTGGAGCAAGAAATAAAAATTTTCTTCTAGTTGGACTACTTAGTTAATGAGTAGCCCATAATAGGTGCTAAAAATTCTTTAGTGAAGGCCTGAGTGAAACACATAATTTTGAAGGCTTCACCTTATTTGTCTTTTCGATTTTTTACTTTTCTTATATTTAAAATCATCAGCAGTTAAAGGGCATGCTGGTGTGCTGACTGCAGTTGTAGCTTTCAAACTTATCAGGGTAGTAATGAAATGCCTCAGAGATAAAGGTGAGCTTGGAGTTATTTCTTGGCCCCATTACTTATATATTTATAATAATGAGAGACATCGTGAAGACATTTCTAGAAGATATTCTGAAAGCCAGTTTAAATGTCAGATAATTTTCTTAAATGTTGTGTTCAAGAGGTGAAAAAATGTTTAGAATGGAATTTAAGTTAATGTCACAATATGTTTCAACAATGTTACAAAGTTCAGTCAAACATCTGTGCAAATAATAGTTTGAAAGAAAGAATAGTATAAATCAAGTTTACTTTTAACTTAAGAATTTGAAAGAGGCTGTGTGTGTACTTTATAAACTATACTTCATTGCCAGATTCTTTGCAACACATGTAAACCATCCTTGCCATACTATTCTCTATCATCATTGTCTTAACTTCAGATACACAGGTACAAATCAGATAAAATGTATACAAAATATGCAAAATCCAAGTAGGTGCCATTTAAATATAAGTAGAAAATTGTCGTCCTTAGATTAGGAAAATTATGAAAAATCCAAAACTTCAATTATGAAACTCAGTAAAAGAGAAATTCATACCTCTTTCTTCCTAACCCAGGGAACAAAAAACAAAAGAAATTATCAAAGAATTTGTGTAAGGTTATGTATTAGGATTTTTAATTATAGATATCAAGATTCATTCTTGTTATTTTAAATATAAATTAATTTACTGAGCTGTGTGAAATCAGTTTGAGGTCTCAAGCAATTCCAGGAAAAATTCCTAGAGGTATCCAGCCACATTGCACACCATGAAGACCATTGTGCCTGCCACAACAGTGAAGTCATAGAATATGACAGTTGCAACCGCAGTTATTGGACTCACATCCATCCTACCTCTTCTGTAAAAATAAATTGTTAATCTGAAAGTCTCCTGGTAAATAAGCAGCAACGTACCTGATCACAAGCAATCCTCTGATCGGTAACAGAGGAGAGTCCCTACTTCAATTCAGTGGGTAATGATTTATTTCCAATAAATAATGCTGGGCTAACTAGATATTTACCCTGAAAATGCATAAATAAACCATAAGACTTACTTCACTACACACTCAGTGATTAATTTGAGATGGATCATAGACCTGAATAAGAAAGCCAAGGAGAAGGAGGAGAAGAAGATGGAGAAGAAGAAGGAGAAGGAGAAGGAAGAAGAAGAAGAAGAAGAAGAAGAAGAAGAAGAAGAAGAAGAAGAAGAAGAAGAAGGAGGAGGATGAGGAGGAGGGGGAGAAAGGGGAGGAAGAGAAGGAGGAGGACAAGGACAAAGTCAACCTGCTTGAAGAAACCACAAGATGATGTCACCTTGACTGTTAATAGATTATTTTAAACAAGGCAAAATGTCCTAAAACAAGAGATAAATAGGGGCACCTGGGTGGCTCAATTGGTTAAGTGTCCAACTTCAGCTAAGGTAATGATCTCAGGGTTCATGAGTTCGAGCCTTGCATCAGGCTCTCTGCTGTCAGCACAGAGCCTGTTTCAGATCCTTTGTGCCCCTCTATCACCTCTCCTCCCCTGCTCATTCTCTAAATAAATAAATAGACAACTCAACCTAAAAAAAAGATAGATAAGTGGATTTCATTAAAATTTAGAATAATTTTTTTTTAATTTTTTTTCAATGTTTATTTATTTTTGACAGAGAGAGACAGAGCATGAACGGGGGAGGGGCAGAGAGAGAGGGAGACACAGAATCGGAAACAGGCTCCAGGCTCTGAGCCATCAGCTCGAACTCACGGACCGCAAGATCGTGACCTGGCTGAAGTCGGATGCTTAACCGACTGCGCCACCCAGGCGCCCCGAGAATAAATTTTTTTTTATCAAACGATTACTTTAAAAGTGAAAAGACAACCCACACAGAAGTGGAGAAATATTTTCAGTTGATAAAACTGAGAAAAATGTTTGTATACAGAATACACAAAGTATGGCTACCCATTAATAAGAAAAGGTTATAAACCCAATTTAACAGTGGATACAATTATTAAATGGAAAACAAGAAAGCACTAACTGGCTTATAGATATTTGTAAAAGGTGTTGAACATCATGATTTAGAAGATAAATAAAGCTATACCCACAATGAGATACTAATCCACACCACGCTAGTAAGAATTTTAAAAGGACAGATCACATCAAATGTTGTTGAAAATATGGAATAATAGAAACTCTTTCACATCACTGGTGGGAGTACCAACTGGCATAATCCGCTAAAATAAAAATGTGTATACTCTGTGATTTTGCAATTCCACTTTAGTCTTTAAAGGTTCAAGGTGACCTGGGATTATTGTTGGTGGACTTGGACTATGTTCTGTTCTTTTTTATTTTTTTTTTAATTTTCTTTTTTTAACGTTTATTTATTTTTGAGATAGAGAGAGACAGAGCATGAACAGGGGAGGGTCAGAGAGAGAGGGAGACACAGAATCCAAAACAGGCTCCAAGGCTCTGAGCTGTCAGCACAGAACCTGACGCGGGGCTCGAACCCACAGGCCGCGAGATCACGACCTGAGCCAAAGTCGGAGGCTCAACTGACTGAGCCACTCAGGTGCCCCTACTATGTTCCTGTTCTATCTGGAGGAAGATATCATCAATACATCTAGACCTTAGACCCGGCAAATCCTTGTTATCTTTTTGCTTCTCTCTTGCTTTCCAACTTGCTCATTTTTTTTTTTCTCATTTTTCCCATTATGTATGGTTTTTCCCAGGAAGTATTTTGGTACGAAATGAGCTAGGCTACCATTGAGAGAAGGGTTAAGTACTTTTTTCTACTGCGATATCTTAGAAATAAATGAAAAGTAAACTCATATTCACTTCTGGAAACGTACGTGCTTTATATTTCAAGTGCTTATAACATGTGAGGGGATTTGGTGTAATAAAGAATCTGACACAGAAACCTATACTCAAGAAAAGGGGATTATCTCAGGAATACCAGGAAGTAGGACCACTGGGACATTCTTAGAGACTGCATACTACACGTGAGATACTTCTCAGGGAAAGAAAACAGAAGACTTTTTTTTTTCTTTTTCCCTCAAGCGTGTGGAATTTTCTGCACGTTGTAGCAAACAAATGGATGAAAATGACAGCGAACAAATGGATGAAAATATTTATTCTCTAATAAACATTTCAAAACTATTTGGTCAATGTTATCATTCGTGTCCTTTTAGGTTTGCTATAATGGGCACTTGATAGTTATGACTTTCTATGTATCCAATAAACGGGTCAACCACTTGTACGGCACTCAAGCCCACATCGCCGGTTTGTTTCCTGGACTTACTGTGTTGAATAGGAAAACATACGTCTGCATAGGCTGAATAGGAAAGGACAGACCGGCTCCAGATGGTATGTGTTGCCGTCTCACTCTTCCTTTATGATCCTTCCGTATCATCATGGTGTGACCATAAGTTGTTTTATCGTTTGTTTCTTTTGCTTTGTTTTGCTTTGGTTTTTTTGTTTGTTTGTTTGTTTTGTTTTCTCTGATAGTTTCCAGGACTAGCATGAACAACCGCACTCCAGAGACAACACAAATATAGGTGACTCCTTAATTGTGTCATGTTTGTCTTAAGGAATATTCTGGTCCATTTTCTTCTTCCTCTCTTCTCCATGTCCCATTCCCATGCAAGAACTCATGCTTCCTTTCGCTGACCCCTCCAGCTTTTGTGTCTCCATCTGCACCTATTGTAATTTCCCCTTGATGAAACCTATTTTCCGATTTGCCTGTCCCCTTCTTTGGATACATGGAGACAGAGTAATTTATTCACCAAAGTTTGAGTCTAAGATCAGTAAGAACCAGGTTTATCATAATTAGTCCAGATGCCAGCTGTTTGTGAATCACAGCCCTCAGCTTCAACCCAAACACTGCAACTCATGGAGGGACCTTGAGTATCTTGAGAATCCCACAAATAGCAAGACTCTTGGCAAACCCCCCAAAGCTACAAGATCAGCTGTGAATGTGCCTCATCGGGGTGAAGAATGTAAGAAGTGAGCAGAAAAGGAAGGGCTTCCAGCTTTGTTGGATACATATTTCATGGCATTTTGCTTCGCTGAGAAGAGAAATACGTATTTTAAATGACGATACTTATTTAAATACCATGTCAGTATATTCTACACATAAAGTTGCATTTTAAACATAGGATTAACACACATTCAAATTCTAATTCTGTCACAAAGGGAAATTTTCATGAGGATAATAAAAGATTAACTATCTAATCTTTGGCTAGTGAACAAATATTTAACGTGTACCTAATATGTGACAGATCCTGTATTAAGTATTAACAACATAGTGATCTCAAGAACGAAATCTGTCCTTACTTAGCCTACATTTTAATATATTACAATGTGATCTGAATCTACTCAACTTAAGTGGATAAATAATTGTTGAGGGTGCTACCTAGTTAAGTTTATGGTAAGCAAGAACCCATTGTTTGGAGAAAGAAAATCACAAGCGCTGGACAGGAAAGATTTAAGATATTTTGTCATGTTATAAAGTACAAGAAATACCCAAGAAGCCATAGTATGGTAAATCCAAAATTAATATACAATCACATTTAAAAAATATGTGTAATATGACCAAAATAGATATTCTGACACCTGAAAAACAAACCAAGCATGCAAGGGGCTTGGAAGCTATGTTTCCAACAACAAGTAAGAAGGTGAAAAGAGTGAACAACTGGCATCTCCTTGTCTGTGAGAGAGGAGAAAACAGCTGTCCCCATAATAGGAGAGATAAACACATGAAGAAAGGCAGTCATGGCTTACCGGGGAAAAGAATGTCACAGGAACCAGTGCCATGGTAGGAAAACCTGAAATACAATCGATGAATTTGCTATAAGTTCAGGTGTAGACAAGTCTGAATTAAAAAGTCCAAGGAGAGGCACCTTGGTAGCTTGGTCGGTTAAGTGACTGACTCTTGATTTTGGCTCAGGTCATGATCTCACAGTTCGTGAGTTCAAGCCCTGTGTTGGGCCCTGTGCTAACAGTAGAGAGCCTGCTTGGGACTCTCTCTCTGCCCCTTTCTCTCTCTCTCTCTCAAATAAATAAGTAAACATTAAAAAAAGAAGGCCAAGGAGACCCACTCATAGGATGGCCCCAACAATTTTGTGAGAACATGTTGTTAACATGATATTTTAGTTAAACAATATTATATATATATATATATAATATATTATATATATTATTATATATATAATATATATATATTAGGGTTAAAAGAAAACCTTTAATTTTATAGAAATAGTGGGTACCATAAGGAATATAATAAAATATTATATAATTTAATATATATTATATAATATAATAAAAATAAAAAAAATAAAAATAAAAATATAATAAAAATAATCCCAAAGGTCAAATAGTATAACATAACATTCAAATCTCACACACTGAGATTATTTAAGAAAATTCAGTATTTTGGCAGCTATTTTGTATGCAGTGATATAAAGGTCATAGAACATTTCATTTAAAAGTTTGGGAAAAAATGGGGTGCCTGGGTGGTTCAGTTGCTAAGCATCCAATTTTGGCTCAGGTCATGATCTTGTGATTTGTGAGTTGAGCCCTGAGCCAGGCACCATGATGACATCTTAGAATCTGAAGCTTGTTTCAGATTCTCCTTCTCCCTCTCTCTCTGCCCCTCCCCTACTCTCTCTCTCTCTCTGTCTGTCAAAAAAATAAACATTAAAAAATTTAAAAGTTTAGGGAAAAATTGTTTACCAGTTGCCTCTATATTGATGATTCTGTCTTAATTGCTCTTTCTTATCATATAGTCACTCATTAACTCCCAAAATGTCACGCTGACTACAGTATCACTTCTGAAAGATAATCTACCACTTTCTATGTACTAAACTATGACAGCCACTCCCCATGTTCCCATCGGTTCAGTCCCTTTGCAGTGTTTGACACTTATTCACCCTCATCTTCCCCTTGAAGATTGTTTCTCCTTTGGTTTTTGTGATGGACTCTTTCTTATTATACTTTCATTTTTTTTAAGTTTATTTATTTTGAGAGATAGAGACCATGTGCAGGGGAGAGGCAGAGATAGAGAGAGTACCAAGCAGGCTCCTTGCTGTCAGCATGGAGCCCGATGCGGGGCTCAATCCTACAAACCACAAGATCACGACCTGAGCCAATATCCGGAGTCAGAAGTTGAACGGACTAAGCCGCCCAGGCGCCCCTATACTTTCATTTCTGATCAGTTACTCCCACTTCGATTCTCAAGGCAGCTCCTGGCAGCAATGTTGTTATTTTCTGACCTTTTATGGATCTGTACCCTATCTTTAATCAGATGTTCTTGATATACCTGAGATGTATGCTGTTTGCTTTTGACCACTATATTCATCCCAATTATCTTGTTTGCCAATAAAATTTTTACTTGGTGCCTAAGATTTAGGTGACAAGATTCCTTCCTTTGCAGTTTGCCTTTACTTTTTTTCTTATATTTAATTCACAGGGACTTTCACATGTCTGCATTTCCCAGGACACAGAAATGGCTCTGGTATATTTAATCATTCAAATTACGCAACAGAACAATCAACAGCTTTAAATTCAGAAAACCTAGATTTAAACTCCAGCTCTCTCACTCATAGAGGTGCTTAAATTTTAAGCAATTTAATTAGTCTCTGGCAGACTTAGTCCCTTCGCATGAAAAAGAGTTCATAAGAACTATCCTATATGATATTTATGAGAATTAGAAGATATAAGAATGGGCAGAGAACATTTCTAAGGTTTACTAGAAGCTCTCTGCATAGCCTATTCTGTCCATGCATAGAAGCGGTTACCTATATGGATGGTTACAACTGATGCAATTGATTTTAGCAATCAGTTTCGTATTTATTCCATTCTTCTCCACTTTTTAATAATCGTTTAGCGAATGGATTTCTTAAGCAGGAAATGCAGTTTTACAATTTAATGTTGAATTAGACTGTTCTTTGAGTGTAGAGTTAAACTTGAAAATATCAGCCTTTCTGAAACCATTCACATGCCAATCAGAATTAATCACTCTATGGCTCCATCGTGCATCACGTGACCTTTCTCAGGTGTTGATTCTGTTCTGCGTTCCGTGATTTATATGATTACCCATACCTGAAATATGAAGTCAAGTCTTCATAGTAAACTTTCTCCATATTTAAGCAAATTTTTCATACCCAACATTAATTCATTTCTTGCAAAGTCTTCCAAAGTAAATTTTATACTGGCAACTTAATTCATATTATAAAATACACAAAGTCATTACTGGGAATTATAGAAAGAATTTATTTGGTTTCTATTTTTTTTTCCCTTTGGAAGTTCTTTTTTTTTTTTTTTCAACGTTTATTTATTTTTGGGACAGAGAGAGACAGAGCATGAACAGGGGAGGGGCAGAGAGAGAGGGAGACACAGAATCGGAAACAGGCTCCAGGCTCCGAGCCATCAGCCCAGAGCCTGACGCGGGGCTCGAACTCACAGACCGCGAGATCGTGACCTGGCTGAAGTCGGACGCTTAACCGACTGCGCCACCCAGGCGCCCCATCCCTTTGGAAGTTCTAAACTTCTCCTCGTTCACATAAAGCCCAAGTAGACTGTTAGAAGTATAGGTGCTTATACCATTCCTGACTTCCAGGTTATCTGGAGAATATTTGGCTATTTTCCTACACAATGGCCACAATCCACGTTAAGCTACGTAAACATTTGTTTTGGAGATAAGTAAAAATCAATACAGTTGAGCTTAAAACAACATGGTTAGGGGCGCCAACCCTTTACACATTTGAAATCCAAGTATAACTTTTGACTCCTCAAAAACTTAGCTACTGATAGTTTACTGTTGACTAGAAGTCATCCCAATAAGATAAACAGTAGTTAACACATATTTGGTGTATGCATTATATACTGTATTCTTACACTAAAATAAGCTAGAGAAAAATGTTATCAGAAAAATAAGGATGAGAAAATACATTTAAAGTACCACACTGTATGTATAGAGAAAAATCTGCGTATAAGTAGACCCATGCAGTTAAAACCCATGTTGTTCAAGGGTCAATGGAAACTTGAAGCACCAATGTTGGATGTGAAGAAGTTTTCTTGATTAGATAAGGTGAAAGATAGAATACAAGACTGCCTGTGCTTCTCACAGGGAATTAAACAGGAAAGAAAGAAGCCCAGGAAAGTTTGGTGAGAACCAAAGAAGAAAACAGTGCTGTTAGTGTTTAAGACGTAAGACTCTGGCTAAGATAAAATGAAGAAAGAGAATCTTGTTATTTACAAGCACAGCCAGGACTAATTCTGTTGGAATAACAGCCATTGGCAGTAATCTTTGTCTTTTTGTAGATCGTCCATCCATAATCTTTCAGTGCTCCTGCAGGGAAATCCAATAGTCCTTTACATTATTTTATTGCATGTAAACTTCCATTAGAAGTCAGCAAATTATGTGTAAGATCTGTGGCTATTTCTAAAAGCTATCTGAGGGAACTTTAACAACTTGAATAATATTCTAGATGACTAACGTGGCAAAATTCCAAAGCTCTGGTTTACATGTCAACATCTACTCTTTAAACTATTTTAAAGTAACGTTCAGGAAACTAAGTTCACAGATGTAGGCACTACAAACTTAGTGGGAAATAAATCTTAGTTTCTTGAAGAATCTTTTAAGTCCTTAGTCTTCACCAGAGTTCTTCTCGATCGATAGTGGTTTTGTAAGGTTAACTGATTTGAATTGGATATCATACTATTATTCTCTGTGCTTTTTTTTATGGAAGGGAACATCCACTCTGCTATAACTCAGAGTGGAGTACAGTCGCTGTGATCTGCTGATAAATGCTGATGGTCAATTTTGCAGTGATTGACCCAGAAGAAGATGGGCCAGGGTGTTTGGAGTGGAGCCCAGTGAAGGACCACACAATTGTTGCAGAAGCTATACCAAATTTGGAATAAAATATTTTTCCAGCAAAAGTCCCTAAGGTTATGTTAGACCCATGATATCAGCACAATTACAGGGCTACTCTCAACATTCATTTCAGGCAAGCTAATTTTCTTAGAAATTCTCAAAAACCAAAGAGCAAAGACTAAAAAGAAAAAGCCACCTAGTTCTAAATAAAGAAGCCCATTCTGATCAGTTTGTTCAAATATCACAGCCAGCAGCATCCTCTAAATCCTTTGTTTATGTGTATACACACAATCTGATGTTCCATAAAACTTGCTGCCTGCATCCACAAATATAAATGTAATTTCTGTTGGTAATTTTAACAATTAAAAGGCTGCTGTTTTGTGCCATTTCTTGTGAACAGTCTCGTTTGATTGCAAGTTTTTAGTTATATTCCCCAACTAATTCTTTTTTCCATTTGTAGTAGCAAGTGGAGTTTTGTGGCAGTATTATTTTTAAAATTATTAACCCAAGTCTATATAAAATAAAGGAGCACATAAATCAGTGACCCAAGAATAGTTAAGTATGCTGGATACATTATTTTTTCATGATTAATTGTATTTTTCACAATTAAGTTTTTTCTGAGTTGTGCTTTGAATAAAATGGTTTAATGATCTTTGAGTTTCATTCCTGTACCTGGAAACCTGAGTCATTTGCTTGCTTACCTAAGTACACTTTCCCGTTCTATTAAGAAGTGCTGTAGTTATGCAATATAGTGGCATGATTGAGAAAATATGGTATTTCATTTCCCAACATATTACAAAAAAATATAGGTAGATAGACAGATGATAGATAGGTAATAGAGCAAACATGTGTTTTATGTATTATATATATTAATATTATATAACTGTATAATTTAGAACTGGAGTCAGCAAACTTTTTCTGTAAAGTTAAAGAAAGTAAATATTAGACATTGCAGACCATATGGTCTGTCACCATTACTCAATTCAACCAGCCAATCTGGCAGAAAAGCCATCACAAACACTATGTAAATGAATGTGTATTGCCAACTCCTGATATAGAATGTATGTATTATCTATAGTATACTATAATGCATATTTGGATATGTAAATGTTATATAAATACGAATAACCGAAATCAAATATTTATAGACAAACATGCATGCATGTGTTTAACTATGTAACAGATTAGGTTAATCAATACTAATGACAAGATAAGTTAGGTAATGTCAGTTATACGAATTTAAATATTACCTAAATTTGAGAGTGGATGTTTCAAGCAACTAAAATTCTGTGAAAGACAGGAATTTCAAATTTCTTTTAGTATAGAAATAGAAAAAAAATAATTCTAAAAAAAATGGATCCTACCTGTAGGATTGGATAAACTTATAAAATAAACAAAGTCTTCTTTCCTAAGGATCATTTGATCAACAGCCCACATCCTGAAGCCTTTGCTTGGCTGGTCTGAAATGATGTTTTGTTTTGTTTTCCTTTGAACATGAAAGGGCACTGCAACCATGCAAAGCTATAAAGATAGAACCTGATAAAATGTCTGCCAACTTGAGTAGGGATGGCTGGCAAGATATAAACAGGAAAGGATTCAGAGTCTCTATTCACTCCAAGGAGAAGCCTAAAGACAATATAGAAACAAACTTGAATCTGGTGGAGAGGACTTTTAATCAGGTTTAATGTCAGGTAATCATGTCTGTAATCATGATGTTTGTGTTTATCTGCTTCTTAGGGTTTTAATAAGTAATCTGATACATTAGATTTTTAAATTTATTTAAGTATTTAAATCTGAATAGATGAACTTATAATGAGTGTTTACACATATTAATGTGTTAAATTAATAAATTATTTGTCAAGATATAAGTAACACGTTAGGAATATTGGTTTCTTGATGTTTAAAGAATGCTGATTTTAATAGTCATAAAGTAAGGACATTGAAAAAATTCCAAATTTGTTTCTTATAAACTAGATAGAATCCATCAACATTCTAAAAGTTAAATGTGATAAAATCCCAATATTGCAGACAAACTTGGAACCTAAATCTATTGTCAGTAAAATATAAAGAGGAAAAATTCTCATAAAAAAGAAATGATCATTTCTAATCATTAATAATACAGATATCACTGCCAATATGATTATATTTCCTGTTTTCTATTTAATTTATTCTTTCAACATTTAGTAATGATTGATATTTCATATAAATATAAGTATTTTAACAACAAAACATGATGAAATAAAGTATCAAAAAATGAAAATAATTACTTGTGTGTTATAGCCCACAGTGCAGCTGAATTCTTTTTACTTGACTGGCGATGATGGGTTGCCTTGTCGAATTAACTGATAGAAAACACGTTTTTTCTTGGAACTGTCTCAATATTCTATTCTTGACCATTAATCTTCCTTTTTTTATGTGCTTCTAAAAGTTAGCTTCTAGAAGGAGGTAAGAGCCTTCTGTCACATTAAGTGTAAGGGAAGATGGGAAATTGTAATCTCATAAATATGGTGCAGGGTCAGAAGATGTTTTTAGTTTCTTGTATTTTTCCTTCACTCACCACCCCACGTTACCATATTTTTCTCATCACTAGAAGAAGGTTTACATTCACCATGTAAACTCCCAGGAGCTGGGGTGCCTGGGTGGCTCAGTCATTAACCATCGGATTTCAGCTCAAGTCATGATCTCACGGCTTGTGGGTTTGAGTCTTGCTTCTGGTGAGCCCTGCTTTTCTCCTTGCACCCTCTCTAGCTCTCTCTCTCTAAAAAAAAAAAAAAATGAACTGTCAAGGCTGTTAAGAGATTTAAATACTTTGAGAGATTTTATAAGTTGTAAAATGTTACTAAGGTGTAACACTGCATTGTATGTCCTCACCAAAAGATAAACATTTAAACATCAAAACAATTGGGAATATCACTCAGGCAGATTTCCATTATTTCCCATTTAATTCTACAAAACTCTTTCTTTAAAAACAGTTTCTACAAAACATGTTGCTACCTGTAACATACCACTGACTTAATTAACTGAACTTTTTGATTTATGGTTTTAAAATGTATCTGGGGGAG
Source organism: Lynx rufus (assembly GCF_022079265.1). NCBI lineage: Eukaryota > Metazoa > Chordata > Mammalia > Carnivora > Felidae > Lynx > Lynx rufus. The sequence continues at coordinate 138,182,186 of NW_025814867.1, forward strand.
GCTGGGTACTCAGTAGGTTAAAAGTCCAACTTCGGCCCAGGTCATGATCTCGGGGTTCATGAGTTCCAGCCCCAGGTCGGGCTCTGTGCCGGCAGCTCAGAGCCTGGAGCCTGCTTTGGATTCGTCTCTCTCTGCCCCTGCCTCACTTGCACTCTGTCTCTCTCTGTCTCTCAAACATAAGAATAAACATTAAAAAAAAAGTTTTTAAGTGTGTCTGCAATATTTCCCAAAGAGTAATATTGGTAACAATTTCCTTAATTATGACTATGAATATGCACAGAATTCATTTTTTAAAAGAATTAATCTAAATTTCATCAAACGCTCATTGTATATTAGAAAAATGGATTAGTCCTTATTACAACTTCTGTTTCAAATAATGTTCTTTAATTACATTAAAAGAATATCAATTAACCAGTGATACAGTGATCACAATTACCAGTGATACAGGTAGAGAAGTGAACCTTAAAACAGATAGTAACTAAGAGAGCGATGTGCACATTCTCTCTTTTGATATTCCTATCAATCTCCGTGAATTTAATGAATAATTAATATTCACTGAATAGATGATTCCAAATTACTGCCTTTTGATGAGGTATAAAGCAGTTTGTGATATATTTTACATTAAAAAATAGTCCGTGGTTCATATCTTTGTCTTACAGACATCTTAGGCAGTGAATATACGACCCCGAATATGCTCACTTCGTTTTTTTTTTTTTGTCTCACTGCCAGTCTTTTAGAGAAAATGTAGACTGGCATCTTTGGGGCGTGTGATCTTTAGGAGTAATCTAAGGAACAACACCAACGTCTGTCAACTTGTCTGCTGTTTGCAGCCTGGAAAAAGCTTCACATGCCCTCATGTCCCAGAGGTTATCCAAAATAGGCCTGCCTGTCTTAAGAACAGTTGGTGCTTCATTCTGAGATTGCTTTCCAAGTTCAGAATCCTTATTAGAGAAAAAAGAGGCTTAGGAAAACAGATGTTCAGTTGAGTGGAAAGAATAGATAACAGACATATCCATGAATCAAAATGGATATTTATAAGAAAACAAAGTAAACATTTTTGTCTCTGTATTATTCCATTTTAACACAATATTCTAGTCAAACATTAACAGTTTAGTCAGAATTACAAAGAACACTCCCTTTTTAGCCATGGCATGAATTCACAGGTGGTAGGATGTTTAAAAAATTAAAACATTTAAAAATATATATAATTACCAGGAGTCACATTTGTCAACTTTATTATAGGACAATTGATGGAAATATTTAAAAAACTGTTAGTTTTTATTCCTCTGTCATTTCTGTAATATAACCATGATAAGCATTCTGATTTGGTTTGATTTAGTAAAATTACTTTTATGAAAAGTAATATGTGGAAAATTATGTAGTGTAAAATATGTAAATATGTTTTAATGAAAAGATTAAATAGGATACAGACAAGAACAGTAACCAGTGAATGTCAACTAAAAAATTATTCAATTATTTCTACCATAGTAAAGTTACAATGAGTAATAGAACAAACACATCCAAGCTTAAAAAATAAAACATTAAAAAACTATGCTTCCTTTCCTGAAGGAACTCCTTCTAGAGGCCATCATTATCCTAGATTTGTTATCTATTATTTTCATGAATTAATTTAAACTCTCTCTTTCACTCTCTCTCTCTGTCTCTCTGAACAAAATATAGTGTCACCCGTGATATCTTAATATTATATAATTTCTATTACCCTACTTTTAATAATGCCCCTTATATACATTGCATTTATACTTCCAAAATGTACATATTCAATATCTTGCTATTTCACATTTAAGTTGCTTCTATGCCATGGCTATCGTAAGCATCACATCTATTAATAATCTTGGACAGGTCTCCATGAGTATGTATGAATAAGTTTCATGAGGGTGTGTATTTGGTAGTAAAATTGCTACATCATGTTTTAGGCATTTCTTAGGCACTTTAGGTTCTGTGCACGTTTTTTTTTTAAGTTTATTTATTTTGTGAGAGAGAAAAAGAGAGGGAGTGTGGGAAGGGCAGAGAAAGAGAATGGAAGAGAGAATCCCAAGCAGGCTCAACACTGTCAGCATGGAGCCCCACACGGGGCTCAAACTCACAAACCGCCAGATCATGACCTGAACCAAAGTTGGACACTTAATGGACTTAGCCACCCAGGCACCCCTGGTTCTGTGCATATTAATACCAGAATTAAATAAGATAATCTATTATTCTCTAACTTTATGCTATTTTGATATTGTCAGATATCAAATGTTTTGTCCATCTGAAGTTTGTGAAATTATACCTAACTGTACTTTTATTTTACCTTTTCCTGAAAAATTGTAGGCTTTTGTTCAGCATCATTTCATATGTTTACTTATAGGCATATTTCGTATTTTGTAAATTGTTTTTTATATATATTTCCTCTGGTGACAGCTTTAAATATTTTGTTATCTAATTGATCCATAAGAGTGGTGTGTGCATATGTGTGTGTGTGTGTGTGTGTGATGAGTTTTTGATTACTTGAAATATTAGGGAATTTATTTTTCTTTCACAAATTGAGGTAATACTACATTCTATTAAAATTATTAGATAGGCTCAATTTTTCAATTTTATTTATTTATTTATTTATTTATTTAGTGTGAGAGAGTAACAGAGCATGCAAGCAGGGGAGAGGCAGAGAGAGAGAATCCCAAGCAGGCTCCGGCACCCTCTCCCTCTCCATACACATGTCTGTCTCTTGTTGTTGGACATTTGAGTCGGTTCCAGTTTTTAGCTATTACAAACAGTTTTTGAACATGTTTCGAGCACATATTGTTATATTTTCCTTCTCTTTCTTCCCCTCTTTGTCCCCCTTCTTCTCCTTCTGTACCTTCTCTTCCTTCTTTTTCCTCTTTCCTTCACTTCTACCTCTTCTTCTTTTACTCTTCTCTGCCTCCTATTCCTCCTCTTCCACATCCCTTCCTTTTTTCTCTTCCTTTCTTATTTTTCTTGAATTTCAAAATTTACTATTTTTGGCAAAATGGTTTGCAGTATAAAAGAAAAATCTAATGAATTTTGTAAGATCCAATGAAAAATCCTGTTACAATTATGGTCAGTATTGCATGAATTTGTGGTTTGTTTTGGAAGAAAATTATGTTTAGTAGAAAAACTATGCATGAATGTCGTATACATTTATTTAAATGTATATTTAGTATATATAGTATATATATATATATATATATATATAGTATATAGTATACATATATATATGTATATGTATAAGCTTTCTCCTTATAAGTTTTGCACATATTTTTTTCTGTTGTAAAACTTGGTGTTTGTTAGTAAAAGATTCATACTCATTTTAGGACACTAGGAATTCATAGTACCAGAACTATACATGTATTGATATTAGATAGAAAAATGTTATTTTTTCCATTCAAATTGTCACCGAATGTCTTCACATTTTGGTCTGCTTAATCCAGAAACTACTGAGAGAAACTCCTTAAAACTACTCCAGTGATTTCGGAAATGTCAACTTCTGCATCACTTCTATTAGTTATTTGCTTTGTGCAACATCGAGCTATGTTTTTTGTGCAGATAAGTTTAGTATTGTTATATTTTTGGTTGGTGAATTAAATTGTTCTTCAGAGTGTATATAGCCTCTATATATCTAATGATATATTCTGCCTTCATGTCTATTTTGCTTGGTTTCGCTTGGTGTTAGTGTTTGCCAGGTGTAAATTTATTTTTAATTTTTAAGAAACAAAGCAAATGATCATGGGGGGGAGGTGGGGAGAGAAAGAGAAGATAACCAAGAAACAGACTCTTAACTATAGAGAACAAACTAATGGTTACCAGAGGGGAGGTGAGTGGGAGGGATGGGTGAAATAGGTGATGGGGATTAAGGAGTGCACTTATCATGATGAGCACTAGAAGTATGTAACTGTTGAATCACTAAATTGTACAACTGAAACTAAGATTACACTGCATCTTAACTAACCCGAATTTAAAATACATAAATAAATAAATAAATAAATAAATAAATAAATAAATAAATAAAATATTTCTAACCAGGTTGTATATTTTAGACAAGCCTTTTGTAAACTGCGTAAAGTTGACCTTTTGCAAAGTAACCCCATAATAACTTTATGTGACAAGTTTAATTCTTCCAACTTCCGTATGGTGACTAATAAGTTTGAATTCTATTCTTCCCATTTATTATTTGCTTTATTTTTGTTTTTCTTCTTTTTTAATGTTTATTTACTTTTGAGAGAGAGAGGGAGCAAGTGGGGAAGGGACACAGAGAGAGAGAGAGAGAGAGAGAGAGGATTGGACTCAGGCTTTGCCCCAGTAGCAGAGAGCTTGATGCGGGAGTTGAACTCAGGACTGTGAGATCATGACCTGAGCTGAAGTCAGAGGCTTAACCAACTGAGCCACCCAGGTACCCTGACCTTTGTTTTTCTTCTGAATATAATTGAAATTTATGATGTATTTTTAATAATAAAAAAACCCTAAAAAAGTTTCATTCAAAAAGCATGAAGGGAAAACTTTTGTTGTTCTATTTAAAAACGATCCAAACTTATTAACATAATTTTTCATTTCAGAATATAAATTAAATATTAAAATTTCTCTGTAAGTTTTTTCATGAAAAAGTGTCCGATAGTGTTTGCTGACACTATTCTTCAGCACCTTATTTCTCCAGTTCTTTCTTTAGCAGAATTTCTGTGTGTTTTGCTGGAAGCATCTACTCTTTCATCATCTAGTATTCATTTCACCCGAGAGGGGGAAACACTACATTATCTTTCTCTCTTGTAACCACAGTCATGTTTTATTGCAAATGGTGATACTATTGATTTCTTCAGGGTATTTTCTTTATGATCTCACTCTTTTCCCTGAGGGTGGAAGAAGAATGGGGAAGGAAAAAGCATGGTAGTAAATGGCAACTTATGACTTCCCTCTTGTTGTCTGAGGATGGAGGTAGGAGAGAGATGGAAGAAAATGGCAGTGAATGGCAACAGAGAAAAGATGAGGGTTGGAGAGAGGGAGAGAGTGGAGGGCAAGTTAAACAGCAAGATAACGGTTTCATTTAGAGACATCAGGGCCCTGGGGTGCCTGGGTGGTTCAGTTGATTAAGCAATTGACTTCAGCTTAGGTCGTGATCTCATGGTTTGTGAATTGAAGCCCCGTGTGGGGCTCTGTGCTGACAGGTCAGAGCCTGCCGCGGATTCTGTGTCTCCCTGTCTGCCCCTCCCCCACTCACACTCTGCCTCTCTCTCTTTCAAAAATAAATGAATATTTTAAAAATATTTAAAAAATATAGAGACATTGGGCTCTTTTCTTTGTCCACACAAATGCAGGGACAGGAGCTGGTGATTCCACTTCCAAAATCCAACATGACATTTCGATGCTCCTGTTCTCTCCTTTGATTTCTTCTGCCAGATACATCAAGTGTTTATGATTCCACTGTTTTTTCTCTCTCCTGGCTAGAAAGTTTTATGATTGATTTGAATTATGCATAGTTACCATAAAACATGAGAAATACTACACTATAAAATATTAATTCTCGTACTTAAGTGAATAAAATAAGAAGGAAATTAATATACCAAGACTCCACCCAAATAGCACTTGGAATTCAGAACACTTTAAATAAATGCATTCTCTTCCTAAAGAATTTTTTTCCAGATTACTGTTTAACACATCCAACTGAGTACTTAACTCCAATTACAATCGTCATAAAGAGATTTTCCATTCACTGTATGTTGAAATTTACCAGGTGTTTTTGACACCATTTTATTTTATTCTCAGATTAAAAAAAAAATTTCTTGGCTCTTTAGTAATTTTTATTTTAATTAAAATTCAAATGTCTGAATTTCCTGGAATTTATTTTGTTTTGTTTTGTTTTCTTTTCTTTTCTTTTTTTGCTAACTGTTCTTTTGTTCTCCCACCACTCTTCCTATGTGTTTGATATATTTTTTTCGTATATATCTTGGCTAGCCTCAGTTCTAATATCCCTAAAAGCCTCAAACTTTGTTATCTTGAAACACAAGGTTTTTTTATAACTACATTTTTGAAAGAGTTGTAGAGCATGCTTTAGGTTACATTGGCTTTATTTTTTTCTGTAATATCCCAATTTTTAATATGAGATTTTTTTCCAGAATAACAATTGTCTCATATTGCTGAAAACAGTAATGCCATGCGATTTTCAAAAGGATTTTGATAAATTGCCTATACTACCTTTGCATGGTAGAATATTCTGTGTTGAGACTAGTAATTACAGACTCTATTATTCACAATAATATGAACTGGCAAAGTAATATGACTGAACATGTTTTGTCATTTAGTAAGTAGATAATTTTAATTTGTGTGTATGTGATTTAGAACTAGGATAAAAAGTGTAAACAGTGTTTAATTAAACACATTGTGGGAAAAAATTAACTCACAGAGGTTAAACTAAACACAATTGCAATATAGAAGTTAATTCTGTACATGTTCAAACATTCTAGGAAGTAATGCATCCAGTTTTTTTCTCAATTAAAAGGATTAGCCTGAGTTGGAATTGATCATAAAATTCCTTAAAGAATAAACAAAAAGAAGAACTCTCATTAGAAAACTGTATTTGCATAATTACTGTAAAATGCCAATTTTATATGAAAAACAGGAGCCAGAAATGTTTCAAAATCTCATTTGAATAATACATGCAAATGTGCTGGTTCTGCATGGCTAAGCCAACAGCCGCATCAGTGAAAATATTTACCTTGGAATGTCAACAATAGGAACAACAAATTCCAATATGTAAACAGAAGCATCAGCATGAAATACACATTCTTTGGAGACAGATCTCACCTCCTACGATCATTGATCATTGTTAACTAAAATAATACATTTATGATGCATTTATAAAGCAACAGTAATATATAAAATCAGTGGCCCATGAATTTTTATTTAGACTTTAAAAATTACATTAAAGTTAGGTAAATTCATGTATAACTCATGAAATAAATTATTTTTATTGAGGTATAATTTTCATGGGATAAAATACATAGACCTTAAATCTTCAACTTGATTAACTTTGGCAGTTGCAGAAACCCATGTTACCACCACTATTTAGAATAGTTATTTAACCCAAAACAGTTACCTCATGACCCAATCAGCTAGGTCTTCAACTGGAAACAAGCTCTCATCATAAACTCATTTTGACAACCTTCGGTGTTCATATAAATGAGATCATGGGTGTGTTTTTCCTGTGTTAGACTTTTTTTTACTCATGATGCATTTGAGATTTATCCATTATGTTGCATGTATTAGTAATTTAATCCACTTTTTATTGATGAGTAAATTGACTATACTAATAAACCAAAATTTGTTTATTTATTGTTCTACTTAAGGATATATGGATCGTTTGCAGCTTTGGGCTTAAATCGTGTCTTGCATATTTTGCATCTTTTGTAAGTTTCTACGTAGTAAGTATATGTGAAAGCCTGGGTTATGTGAATCATTTTTAAATGTTAAAATGTGTAGTACTATTTTAATATAGCCTGGCCTAGCCCATGCCACAGGCCTTTTCCCATCACCCAAATAAACTATTTATTTCCTTCCTACCTTTTTTCTTTCTCTCCTCCCTCCCTCCCTCTCCCCTTCCCTCTCTTTTTTTCTTTTTCTTTCTTTCTTTTTCCTTCCTTCCTTCCTTCCTTCCTTCCTTCCTTCCTTCCTTCCTTTTTAATTATTTATTTTGAGAGAGATAGAGGAGAGAGAGAGCATGAGCAGGGGAGGGGTAAAGGGAAAGAGAGAGAAAGAAAGAGACAGAGAATCTTAAGCAGGCTCCAAACCCAGTGCAGAGCCCCACATGGCACATGATCTCATAACCATCAAATCATGACCTGAACTAAAATCAAGTTTTGACCCTTAATAGACAGAGCCATGCAAGGCACCCCACCATTTTTTTTTTTAAATCTTTGATTCTCATCACTTGTTTGTTTATGTGATTGAGTGGTTGGTTGGTTTACCACGTTGATTTCCCTGCACTTGCGTGGTGATGATTTCACCAAAATCCCATCCAATCATCATGTAAGTTTCAAAATGCTCCTAGCTTCATTAATGCCTCAAGCCCAGGTCACTAAGCTATTGGCATATTGATGCGGGTAAGGGTGAGTTTATGAAGGTCTAGTAAAGTGGAGAAGTAAGGCAATTAGCTCAGTTAGTTGTTTACATTGACTGAATTCACAGAAAAATTGCCGTCTTCAAATAATATGTATTTGAAGATACGTGAGGGCTATGGTTAAAACTATGCCTCAGGATCTGCCTGGAAGGAGAAGTCATCTAAAAGGAAATGACTGGAAATAAGCATCACTGTCATTTGCCTGAGCTACTACTATATCACTGCTCATGTTGCACCTTTCAGGGCATATTAGGAATGTTTTACTACTCATCTTCAGAATAAAACCATATTCACGTATAAATCAGCCTTTCTTAATGCTGCCAGCTTCTGGCTGGGCAGCTTTGCTTGCTATTAGTGAAGTTGCTAAGTTCACTTCCTATTGTAATTTTCCCAGTTCTCTTTGAGAAAGAAGTTATTGATGGCGTTAAATCATTGCTCGCCACAGGCAATTCTTACAAATGTTGCATCAGTCATATTAAACATTGTCCCCTTCAAAGAGAATTAACGTAAACCGAAGAGATTTTTGAAATAGCCCAAACAGGTTTTGTGGATGAGTTAGGCTGACTGGTCATCGGTAAGTCTAAACACCAAATCACCACTTGTAATTGTCTTCTTGACAGAAGCAATTGAGAGCGATAGTCTGCGTTCACCGGAACGGATGGAAGTTCCCCCATGTAGACAGGTGGTGTCATGTGTATGGTGTGTGGAGGGAGGCCGAGGGAGAGGAGTTGGGTGGAGGGATACCCTCCCGCCTGCCTCCAAAAGAGGCACATCGTGAGCCACGGGAGGGCAGCTGAGCTGGAAAGAAGGCAGAGAGTGGATTTTCATTATTCTGGACTCCCTCGATTGCCTACACCTGTATTTATTCATACACTTCCTCTGTGTAGGCATCCCTTCTCTACTTGTCGCAGTGTGTGTAAACTCTTGTTGTTTAAACTATGTCACTGATAAACAGTATTTGCTCGCTGGTATGTATCAGTAATGACTGCAAAGCAGAGAAGACAAATGAGCAAGTGTGTAACTTAATATTCTATGTATACTTCACAATTTTTGACTGTAAATATTCTCTATTGAATGAATGCCTCAATGAAAGGTCCTCAAGTCACATTTTACATTTTTCACCAAAGGAATACTCCACTTAATATTGTTTTGTTCTTACACAGTACTGACATAAACTTATTCTCTTAGTATATGAAGGTTTTTGTCATAGAATGCAATATAATAACAATAAATTATCATTGGGCTTTCAAATGCATTTATCCAGAGATTTTATCTGTTTTTCACCTCTTCTTTTCTACCTTTCTTTCCTCAGTCCTTGCTTCCATGATTCTTTTATTCCTTTTCTTTCTCATCTCTCCCTTTCTCTATCCCTTCCTCCCTTTTTCTTTGCTGTTTTTATTGTATTTAATTCACCGATCTCATCCTCATTTTCTTTAACAAATAATCGAATGCATTTGGTGTAATACTCTTACTCACATGTATTTTCATTTAAGTATTTGTATATTTTAATTTTCATGAATGGCCTTATGCTATAGTTATAATTTTGTATCTTGCTACTCTTAGTACTCTGTCAAAAATCTGTGTTTTGTGTGTACACAGCTACTACGTGCTATGATTAACCGTAATGCACATCCACCATGTTTTACATATTCAGTGCACAATGATGGGAGCAAAGATTCCATCTGATACTTTGCTATCGCAAAAAGCGATTTCATGCTTTTGCTTTATGAACATGCCTGAAGATTTTTCTGGCCACATGGAAAGATACTCAATCTCACTAATCATTAAGGAGATGTAAATTAATGCCACAGTAAGATACTCCCTTATATCTGTTAGGATGGCTACAACAAGAAAGAGAGAAAGAGAGAGAGAAAGAGAGAGAGAGATAAAGAGGGAAAGAAGAAAGAAAGAAAGAAAGAAAGAAAGAAAGAAAGAAAGAAAAGAAAGAAAGGGACAAAATATTTTAAAAGTCATATTTTGTCTTTGGCGATGAATCAGTCATTTAATGTAATCACGTATTTCTATTATTTTTTCAAATATTTTCTCTCTTTTTCCCCCTCATATTGACCTATTTCTATTCTATTATTTCTTTAACCAAAACATTTATTCATCTCTTTAGGAATATTATATGCTAATATTTAAAATCTTGCGTTACAGGGCGCCTGGGTGGCTCAGTCGGTTAAGGGCCAACTTCGGCTCAGGTCATGATCTTGCGGTCCGTGGGTTCGAGCCCCGCGTCGGGCTCTGTGCTGACAGCTCAGAGCCTGGAGCCTGTTTCAGATTCTGTGTCGTCCTCTCTCTAACCCTCCCCCATTCATGCTCTGTCTCTCTCTGTCTCAAAAATAAATAAATGTTAAAAAAAATTTTTAAAAAATTAAAAAAAATAAAATCTTGTGTTACATACCAAAATCCATTTTTATATCTTTAATGATATTTTTATATGAATTTAAATAAAATGGTCTATCTGTTCCAATTCATCTGCTTCCCAAAGGATATGGTTTGGTGTTTTTTCCTTCATCTCCACCCGTTATGCTCCTAAGATATCTAGTTATTTGTTTTACATTACCCTGGGGATACCCTTCACTTTAATGGTGAAATGTGCCATTGGAGCGCCTAAAGCCTAGACCATAATTTTTATTCCTTCTCATGAGTTTAGGTGGACAGGAAGGAATAAAGCTCAGGACAGAGAAGACTCATAGACCTCCCTGTGACACAGAAGTTTAATTAGGTAGTAAGCAGCTCTGTGATAAGATTTTTTTCTTTGGATCTTTCGATAGAGACAGCCTTGAAAAGGATCCTCCAATGGACAAGTTGGTTTCCATTAGCTCCTCTCAGGAAGACACAACATGAAAGTTCCTCCTTCCCCCCTATCCCCCACCGCGTGTTCCCTCCACTGCACCTGCTGCCATGCATGGCACTTGACTTATGCACTTGAAACAGATTTCCATCAGCCTGGAGTTTTCTCTTTGTTTCTTTCAAATGTAGTTTGTCATCTATCCCTCTGTCTTTGTTTTTACACAGTTTTGATTTAAGAAGGAAGGCAAAGTCTTTTTATTTTTTATTTTTCTTAATGTTAGGTTCTGGAACTCTTAAAATGGTTTTCAAAAGGCTCTTCTTTTTCTTATTAATAACTCCTCATTTTGAATTGATGTCAGTTAAGAGCTTCTAAATTTATATAGCATGCATATTGTTTTCATACTCATTTTTTAATAAGTGACATGTAAATTAAAGAAGATAAATAAAAGTGAATTCTTACACTTTAACTTCTTTGGTTATATCACTTGCTAATAGTAACACTAAAATCGGATGGTATTTTTTTTTTTTTTGGAGTGACCTCATGCAGATGCTAATGTGGCTACAGGTATAAATAGTTTAATTTCAGGATAGACAATAAACAACCTTACAACAAATGTATTGCTTTATACAAACATGACTGCAAATCAAAAATCAATTTAATATATTCGACATAGACTAAAAGATTCTTAGAATTCATTTTTGATATGGAACATTTAGAAAATTAAAAACATTGGTAAGTGTCTTTGAAATCTTACATTATCTTCTAAATTATGTGTTTCTTTTTTCCTAATAAGTAATGTATTTTTGTAATAAAATGTTATCTTAACAGAAAAAAATGACTACATTTGAATAAAATAAAAGAGTAATATGCAATAATTCGTGTCTACAATTCAATTTCTAGCATAAAGATGAACTTCTATTTGCCAATTTCAAACCTCATCAAACCTATATGGCACACGCCAGTCCACTATTTAGGGTGTGTTTTCATTTTAACTGTAAGGTTTAAAGTTTGGGGAAATATAGTGAATCTGTATGTCTTGTGTAATATCTTAATTTTGTTCTTGTAATAAATCACGTACATATATTTTACAATTTTTTTACCTGCCTTGAATTTTCCTAACTCAAAATCATCGCACTTGAGGTGACTCAACTGTAGATGAAGGACTGAAGCGAAGTTTATATCAAGTAAGGCATTTGATGGCGTTTTGGAGGTGAAAATAAACAATTTTCCTTTGAATTTAGAAAATTGAACACTAAAATAAACATTAAATCAAACGATAAAACATCCTTATGGCAGATTGCATAGTGTATAAAATATATGTTATGGTAACATTTTTGTTAAATTTTATTGTTAAACATTTTTGTTAAAACAATTTTGTTGAAAAATTGGCAAAGAGAAAAATCCGTTTTCTTAAAATTAGGAGAGATTTGAATTCTGATGATTAAACATAAATAGGTATGGGTTAATAATAGTTGTTAATTATAATTATTGGAACTAAAATAAATAGAGTATGGTAGCTTAAATTCACATAAAATCCTAGCATCAGGGTCCATCCTGGGATGGACTGAAAGTTCTTTTGACAGGAAAAAAATTGATGTAACTTTCACATGACATTTATCATAAACTTGACAACAATATATACAATACACATGAAAAAGCTTAAGTGATTTTATAGATCTTGTTAGGATTTTGCACTTTGCCTCTAATATATATGTTCTTCAAAGTAGAAATAAGCATTAGAACATTTGTGTAAAATGATGTAACAGTCACACATAAAAAGGAAAATGCCATTTGATTAATGTTCCCATGTTTCAATAAAACAGTGGATAAATTTAACTATATACAATGGCCTAGGTTACACATAGAAAGCCAACTGTGAATAATCACTAATAAACACTACTCAAAAACATCTTTTACAGGTGTCACTTTTCTTATTAAGAAATTAAAATTTAAATTCTAATTGCTTAGGCTATGTAAGATTTTGGAAACGTGCCTTGAATTAAAATATATATTTTACACATTTCCTTATAAGTAAAAATAATAATTACACGGTAACTAGTAAGTACCAGAAAACAAAAAGAGGAAATTACCATTGCTTCACTTTTATAAAAGGAACTGCATGCATCATAGATATATTGAACACCAAGTTCTGTTGCACTTCTTTAAAGCAAATTAATTAAGGTAATTTGTGAGAACACCTGCTGGTCCTGAACAATAAAGTTATCAGCTATCTGCTTTAAAAGCTTTCAAGTATTAGTTCTGAAATGTTGGTTGTTCATTTGCCAATTATACAGTATTCACAGTTGCAAGTATTCAATGACACTATATCCCCTCATTATAGAATTACCTCAATTAGAAGCTCTGAGCGCGATTGAAGTATCTTTACCATTTAGCCCCAAATTGGATACATTTGAAAGCTTATTTTCATTAGTCTCTTTTAAAATGTAAATTAACCAATTTGAAAATAAAATCAAATAGCACAGGTTATTTTGGGCATTAATCTTTTTTAAAAGAACATTTTAAATCACGGTAACACAGAGGTCATATACATACATACATACACACACACACACACACACACAAATACACACCAATTACATAGAATTATATAACTCTACTCCTATATGCTAAATTTTTATTCCTATAATACAAAAGAATATATTTTAGGTGTGGCTTAATTTGATATTAGGTGGATTTTGTTTTTTTAAAATGGAATTAAAAACAAATCCAGCGATAAAGTTACCAAAAGCAATTATTTTATGTTTCATACTAATTATCAGTGCCAACTTACAATAAGGGGAATACAGTATTTTTTCAAAATATTATGATAATTTGTTAGACAAGTTAACATTTGGAGAGGACATTGAATCAAACAAAACATATGAACACAGCACTGACTTAGAAAACCATACAAATTACTTTAGCATTATAAGAAATATATTTCTATCACTACACTTAGTATGTGAATCCAGCACTTCCTGGAAACTTTAGTGAGTTTTAATGAATTTTATGAATCCTCTAAGAATGATTGAAGTTTGATAATGTATAATAAATTATGCTTAAACTGATTACCATCAAATGTAGCTGGCTACAGGAGAACAATGACAAGGTCAGTGAGAGTCATTAGTTTTCAAATATTTGATTTCAGCTGAATGGCTGGATATGTCACCTTTTATTTTAATCATGAAGTACACCTGGCAAGGGAGTCGTTTCAATATGATATTTTGAATGAGGCTGTACACAGAGCTTCCTTCATGATTCTTCCTTCTCAGTAACTAGGGGTAGTGGCTAGCTTGTTTTTATCTTCCCATGATGAATAGCCAAAAAGTCCAAATTAATACTACTGGATAGAAAGTGATAAATCTGCAGATGATGTATGACAGAGATTGAGTGGCCTATGACTCCACATATGGAAGCTACCTTGTAAATATGCACAAATATTCTCAAATCATTTCATATTGTGAATCATCTTAAGGAATTAGAGAAATGGTGTAACCAAGAAAATATTTATATGTGTATGTGTGGAGGTGAAAGCAATGTTTTTTACTTAAATTCCTTTTAATTCAATTCAATACATGAATATTACTGTTTCAAATTATATGGTGTGTGTGAAAAACACACACCCTCTATTTGAGGAACTTAAGATTCCAGAAACGAAAATAAGGTTAAGTATTAATATAGGGAAAAAAATACCCAAATCACTAAATGATATAGTTCTTAATATGCTCATTTCTTGACAGGATTTTAGTAGATTATCTGTATGTTACTTTTCAGCACTTATATTGTATGGTTTCATGGTCATAGGAGCAACAAAACTGCCTCATCAATACTGCATAATTTATAAAAACGGTCTCTATATTCATTTCATGTGGCAAACATAGTTTCAGTCCCAAAGTCAAAAAAAGTAAGTGAACAACAATAAACAAAAAAAATTGTCGACCAATTTTCCTTATACCAATAGTCATGAAGATCCTAAATAAATAGCAGTAAAAACAATTAAACAACAGAGAGAAAGAACAAAGCGTCATAGTAAAACAAGGTTTATTTCAGGAATTTAAAATGGTACAGCAAAATTAATCGCATAACATAATGTACCATGTGGATAGAATATTTTTAAGGACTAACTAAATAGATATTGAATTAACAAATTCTATAGAGATTTTAATAAAACTTTTCAAATAAAAATAGAACAATGATTACATGATAAAGGTCATCAAATATTATAAGTAATGGATAACACGGTAAAGATAACCTCACGTTGTAAGTAATAGAATACACGGTGCATCCCATCCTTAAAAACTCCTTTGCAAGAAATATAATTCACTTTTCTCCCAGCTGTATATACCTACAAAAGGGAGTTCAGGATCACAGGTTTTGAACATAGGTTTAGCTAGAATTTTTCTCTATGCGATTGTACCAATTCACACACTCTGTTAGCCCATGAGTACTGCAGATGTTCCACAGCCTTGCTAAACTTCCTATTGCCATTCTTTTAAAATGTTATTTATCCGAGTCTATGTGTAGTTGTCTACTGATGTGCGTTTTCTTTTTCGTTTCTTGGATAAAAATCACCCTTTCACATACATATATTGGGCACTAGGATAGCCTCTTTTTGAAGATCGCTTTAACATTTTTATTTCATTGTCAGTCTTATGTTAATTGATGTCATAAGTAACTTTATGCTCTCTGTATACTCTTTTGTCAGCTACATGTGTTGCAATATTTTATTCCATTTGGTTGGTTGCATTTTCACTCTCTTAATGGTGTCCTGGTGTCTTTTTAGAATGACAAATTTTTTAATGCTGAAAGTCTAGGTTGTCAATCTTTTTGACTTTGTTTAGTGGTTTTATGTCTATACCAAGGTAAGGAATATGTTTTACAATCTGTATGAAATCGATTTTTGTATATGGAAGGAGATGAGTCAGGATGTTTTCTTTCATAATTTGACCAATTCAATCAATTCAATCAATTGAAAAAAACACCTCTCTCTGACTATACCTTAGTATCACCTTTGTGTAAAAAATCTTGCAATGATATATGTTTGCATCTGTTTATTGATTCTATAATATTCCAGCGGTCTACTTGTGTGTCCCAGTTGTAATAACACTGCTAATTACTGTAACTTTATAATGGGTTTGACAGATAGTAATGACAATCCTCTAACTTGGTACTTCTTTTTCATGATTGTCTTCATTACCTTTTGAGCCATCGCATTTTCATAGATATTTCCCAAACAATTCATAAATTTTCATACATACAGCTTCACAATATAAAGACAAAAAAAAACTACTGTGATTGGTTAGAATTGCATTGGATGCAAGAAAAATTGGGGGGAAATCGACATATTTATAAAATTGACCTTTACAAAGCTTGGACATGATATCACCTTTTATTAATTAATGCCTTATTTAGTCTCTGTCACATACCTTTCTTTCTTTGTAGATACATTGCAAATATTTCTTTGGACTTATTTATAACATTTACCTTTGGGAAGTAATAAGGTTTGGATGAAATCATAAGGCTAGGACTCTCAAGGTGGGATTAGAGACACCAGAGAGTTTCCCTCCCTTTGAGGACATAGAAGAAGGTTACTTTTCTGCAAACCATGAAGAGGGCTCTCATCAGAATCTGATCAAGCTGGCACACTGGTCTCACACTTCTCGCCTCCAGAACTGTGAGGAAATGAATTTCTGTTTTTCAAGCCACCCAATCTATGGCATTTTGTTAGGGAGCCCGGACTGACTAAGGCAATCCTCTCATTTTTCTTCATATCTCTGGTACATTCCATTATGGTCGTGGCTTTTCTGACTTCCCCCGAAATGTTACCTGCTCATTCTGCTATGCTTCTAAGTGCTTTCTGCCCATATAATTTATTTCAAGAATCACATTTGACTTGGTTTGTTTTTATGTGTCTTTCTTAACTTTGTGTTCTTTAGCACTCATAGGCAATATTTAGCACTGTTTTTTTTTTCTAAAGGAGCGTATGCATTTCCCTAACTTGTAAAAGTTCCTCCACCCCATACCAGTTGGCTCTTGAAACCTATATTAGAATTCAACAACCTTTTAATATCTCAACCTTTAAGCTCTAATTCCTTACTGTCTTCTTAAATCTTTAGCTATTTTCAAGTTCAGAAACCTCTCTCGTTAATTTTTTATTCTCAGATGCATTATACCATACAGCTATATAATGGCTTTTTCATTAAAAATTAATATGTACTTCCATTTTGAAAATGCATTTGCCCAGGTTCCCAGATTCTCAACCATGGCCAAAAAATCTTTGGACGAAGACTATTGTAGGCTAGCATTATTACTTCCAGAGAAACAGGAGTGATCAAAATTTTGAAATGAAAGAAAAAACTGGGGTTCAAATATGAGAGGATGCCCAAAGTAGACATAGATTTATTGGTTTATTTCCACTAAATGAATTTATTATTTTTTTTATTTTCAAGTTATTATTTAGGTTCTAGTTAGTTAACATATATGGTAAAATTGGTTTCAGGTGTAGAATTTCGTGATTCATTACTGATGTATGACACCCAGTGCCCATGACATTGAGCACCCTCCTTAATGGCCATCACCTGTTTAGCCCGTCCCTGCCCCCACTCCCCCTCCATCCACCCTCCGTTTGTTCTCTCTAGTTAAGAGTCTCTTGGGTTTGCTTCTCTCTCTCTTTTTTTTTCTTCCCTATGTTCATAAGACAGACACATATTTATAATAAGAGTAACTCATTGCTTTTCTCTTTGAATGTCATCAGAGAAGCTTAAGGAACTCTTGTATCTCCAAATAATCGGGGTAAACCAGTGTGAGGTGAATATGGAGTCAAGAGACATAGATCTGCTGGCTCCCTCTGGTGTAGCGTGAAGTTTACACCACAGGCACCAACCCTCTACACTCCTGCTTTGCATCTTCCAGCCTTTTGGGGCTGACGTCATGGCCGTTCAGTGGCCCCATTGGTCTCTGTAGTAAAAGTCACTGAACCTAAGGCAAGCTAACTAAATTGAAAACATGACATATTTACTTCTTCATGGTGTCAAGATTATTTGGTTGTATAATCAGATAGCTAGGAAGCTACCACATTGCCTCTAAATTCAAAATAACTTCACTGCATATGTTAAGTCGTGAGGAAAAAACTAAAAATGGTCTCTTGTTGTTTTCCCCTAATATGTACAGTTACAGTGTTTTGAAGCTGAAAGCTACATAGTCTTCTTGTGGAAAGTATAAGTGTCCTTGGAGTCAGATATCTAGATCAAGTTAACCCCAAGTGTCTGCTTACATTTCAGATACATGCGTGTGTCAAGCCTGAGACCATTATATTGATTTGTTTTAATTAACACATCTGTCACTATGGCCGGATTTGTTTTTTTCCTGTGTGTTCATATTTTCATCCTGTTTGATGATTTTTACTCAATAATGATATATTAGAGATGCATACACTTGGATATAGGTACCCAAATATTGTACAAATAATGTTTTTCTTTTAAAAATAATTTTGTGCCAATATACGTAGGTGAGATATGGCTTTCATTGAAAGCAAAACGACACACACCCAGGTTCATTACCTTTCAATCTACTTCTTATAAAGGCTAAAGTTCATGAAATATTATGATTAAATTTATTTAGATTAGAGACAGAAAAAAATGAACAACGATAATTTTATATTTTTATAATGAAAATATAAAGTTGTTTTATGCAAACCTGATTGTGTGTGATTAGACACAAAGAAGTATTTCACGATGATGAGATCAGAAATTCTTGTTTTGGACATATAAGTGTGTTTTTATTTAAACAAGTTTACTAATAATTTATCGCTAATTAGTATGTAGCATAAAATCGGTATCATTGGTTTTAGTGAATTTAATCACAATGCTGAATTTTATCCTAATGTTTATGATTTTCATTGATTATTCATTTAGTAGTATGATGTTCTACTTCCAATATCATGAAAGAAGAAAAAATAATACTAATTTATATTATTAATGAATGAAATATTTATGAATGGAGTAACATTGGACTGACTTTTGTTTTTATAACCCAAAGAAGGAATGTTATGGATCCAGTGCTCCATATAAATAATTCATATATCCACGTGTCCCTAATATTTGTTCAATTAAAGGGTCTCATTCTCATTTTAATTCTTGTTAACAAGTGGTAAATATATTTTGAAGAAGCTTATAGAATTGCTTAATCCATCTTCTGAAGGCCTTGTCAGATCAAAGTAATGCAGTACTATGCGAGGTAATCATCTGGCTAATTCAAGAAAAATTTTTGTTTAGGGTGTAAATTGGAAGACGAACCATTTTAGGCATTCGTTAATTATTCTTTTCTAGGAGATGATTAAAACTTGGTGAATGTTACTAGGTTACATGTTACTTTTATTGTGATTCTGCCAGAACATGGTCTACAATATTATTTGATGTGATCATCTTGATGTAGAAAAAAAAAATGGACAACCCGTGTCACCTAGGAGGAGCCAAAGATTACCTGAACTTGACAGCAAAAATTCCATCCATTAAAGAAAACAATAAATTGCACGTCATAAAATGAAAAGTTGTTGTTTTTACTGCCCACGACCACATTCAAGGTATAAAGATAAGCTACTGATTGGAAGAAGATATTTGCAAACCACGTATCCAACAAAGCACTAGTGCCTAGAATATATAAATAAAAATTAACACGAGACTCTTCTCAGTGCAAATGGGATTTGTCCATGTAGCATTCGTATTATTGGTAATCTGAGTCTCCTTTACCACAGTCTGGCAAAGCCCGGCAAAAACCATGATCTCCTTAAAGGATACCAAATAGTATGAAGAACTCTTGGGGTGAAAACTTCACAAAGAAAGCTTGGATTACAATTCATGTGGCTGAGATAATATTCTATTTCTTTGAGTCACTCCTTAATATCCATTATTACTTATTATGTATATGATGCTTATCTCAATGCTCTTCATGTAATAAACTTGGTAAATTATATGAAAATTCACATGTATATTTACATGTATAATATAAATATGTGATTATTAAAATATATTTTATTTAAAATATGTTGTCAAATGAAGTTATTCTAATAATAACTGACACTTTTAAAATTGCACTTGTAAAAATTCTTGTTGGAAAAACTGCATCTCAAGTAGGAAGCTGCAACTTTTTAGGAAGTGCTTAATATATACTGAAACATTCTAACTATAAAATATACTAAAATTTAGTATTTTGCTATACATTCTTACAGTTTAATCGAAGAGGATATTGTATATACTTCAGTTGTTGATAATGTTCTAGAATATTTATTGTAAAATGGGCAATATTGAGTCTGCACGGCTCTCGTGACTTGTTTTTGAACTTGTCATTTTAAATCTGTGTAAGTAGCTGAGTTTTTTTTTTCTTTTTTTAATGATTATTTATTTATTTTGACAGAGAGAGAGAGAGAGAGAGAGAGAGTAGGGGAGGGGTAGACAGAGAGGGAGAGAGAGAATCCCAAGCAGGCTTCGCACTATCAGCACAGAGCCCCACACAGGACTTGATCCCAAGTAACTAGGTCTTATAATCAGCAATTGTATAAAGTAGAAAAGATCACACCGATGCTGCTGTTAACAAGAATTGTGTGATGTCACTATGAACATTTTGTTTGTAGAACAAAAGAACCAGAACCTGCACTCTAACAAACTCTATTTCTGTAGTAACTTTTTACGAGGCTTATACGTAACATAATTAGAAAATTCATGATTCCTTATTACATTGCTCATGTATTTTGTTTGTTTCTCAATAAGTTTAATTTGAACTTGCAAGCACCTCAAAATGTCTGTAATTCCCCTATTGGTAGAATAGTGGATTCCAACACTGGCTGAACAATGAAATTATCCAGTGAGTTTATAACGAGACCAAATGCTAATGCCTGGGATATGTCCCAGCTTAGCTAATTTAGTAATTATTATTCCTCAGAGTTTTTTTGTTTTGTTTTGTTTTGTTTTGTTTTGTTTTGTTCTGTTTTTTGTTTTTTGTCTGGAGAAGCCAGAGTTGATAACACTGCTATAAATATGGAGAAAGAGGAAGCTTACTCTGGTATTTTCACCTTTCCCACGCCTAAAGACCAAAGAAATGTACAACTGAGAAGCTTCTGCAAATATTTTGTATTGCTAAGATGGGAAACATAAAGAGGCTATTATTTTAATAGTAAAAAAAAATATGATGTTTTTTTTGTTTGTTTGGGTTGTTTTGTTTGATTATTATTTTTGTATATATCCATAGGGCCGGTACAAATAAATTATTATACTGTGGACATGAAGACAGAGGAATTTGGAGTTTTCAAAAGATGGTTCACAAAAGCAAAAGGAACTAATATTGAGACAGAGATCAGAGCTCTGAGGTAAAATGAGGAGATATAGACCGTGACGATAGGCCTGATTAGTTCAGATTTCCTGGGGAGGAATAATTTTCACTTAATAAGAATGTTGTTAAGACAATTTAGCTTTCAGGGCGCCTGGGTGGCTCAGTCGGTTAAGCATCTGACTTCGGCTCGGGTCATCATCTCGTGGTTCGTGGGTTTGAGCCCCACATCGTGCCCTGTGCCGACAGCTCAGAACCTGGAGCCCGATTCAGATCCTGTGTCTGCCTGTCTCTCTGTTCCTCCCTGTTCGCACCCGTCTCTCTGTCTCTCTCTCAAAAAGAAATAAACATCAAAAAATTTTTTAAAAAGATATTTTAGTTCATCAATTTTTTACTGTTTGACAAAATGAAATCACATTTTCCATATAAAATTTTTAATCAGTATATGATACATATGTATACAGTCATAATTTATGAAAGTGATTTGGGAAATGGGAGAGCTATTAAAGCGTATATATGTAATTAAAGCATATATATATATATATAATTTATATTTATATATACAACAAGTATCACTAAGTCTGGGAATGTAGCTGAGGTAAAAGGCATTATGAGAAAGGGAGAAAAGCTGTGGAAATCTTCAGAAATATCAGAGATTTTCCTAGATTTAGAGAGAAAATTGAATCACAATTTTAGCAGGCTGGAGTGTTTTTGGATTTGTAGTTGCACTACACATTTACTCAAAAAAAAAAAATGTATTGGGAAACCAAATAAGGTAAGTTAGAGATAAAGGTAAACGTAATGTGGTTTAAATGCAAATCAGCAGTCTCAAGTCTCTATTGCGTCCATGCGCAAGCTGTCCCGAAGAGTCACAGAACTCAGAACTGCCACAAGTATGAGGAACAGCGTAAGAATGTTCCTGATGCTTCTCTATCTACTAAAGACCTTTTCCAACCAGATGCATTAATTGAAAATGGGCTTATAGTCGTTTTCTCCTACTGAAAAATGATTTAGATCTTGACACAATGTAAAGGAAATGGGAAATCAAGAAAATTAAAGGCTCTGTAGTATGAAAGATCTCAAGATCAGAAAAAAGGAAAATATCTCTATGTCTGAATCCAGACAGGTCATATTTACTATAAAAAGCAGGACAGAATGAGAGGGCAGTTAGATGATTATCAGTGTAATTAATTAAAGAATTGGAAAACTATCTGAGTCAGTTCGTCTCAATGTATTTAGACTTAGATTGCATTTTCGTTTGCATGAATTCTTTATTATTTGGGTAAAACTTATTAATAATTGTACTGATGCTAAATATGATCACATGGACAATAATTATCTTTCGAAATGTCAACATCCAACAGGTAAGCATGATACTGAGGGAAGGCTCAAGAATATGGCGTCCAAATATTTATAGATACAACGGTTGTGGACACAGGAAAATTTATTTATTTTAATGTGTTTATTTATTTTGAGAGAGAGAGAGAGTGTGCGTGAGTTGGGGAGAGAGAGAGAATCCCAAACAGCCTCCACAGAGTCAGCACAGAGCCTGACAAAGGGCTGGATCTCATGAACCATGAGATCATGACCTGAGCCCAAATTGGGAGTTGGACGCTCAACTGACTGAGCCACCCAGGTGCCCTGACACAAGAAATTTATTAAGCCAATGATCATGATGGGATACTATAACATATATGCCTTTCTTTTAATATGTTTACATTTCACATTGTAATTTAGTTATTTTATTTTATATCTATTAAGGAAATGAAACATTGTTTGAATAACTAGAGATTAGTTTGTTTTTATTTCTAAAATGTGCTTTCTCACGTGGATCTCTTCTTTCTAGTTTCATTGAGATATAACTCACACATCACAAAATCTATTTATTGAAGTGTATGAGTCAATGTTATTTTTAGTATATTCACAGGATTGTACAATCATTACCGCACTCTGAATGGTAAAACATGGTAGAACAATTTTTTCACCCTCCAAAAAACCTTGCACTCATTAACAGTCACTTTCCGTATATCAGGCAACAACTAATGTATATTCTGTTTCTACGGATTTGCCAGTTTTGAACATTTCATTAAGATGCAGTCTTGCAATATGTGGTCTTTCACAACTGGCTTCTTTCACTCAGCATAATTTTGCAAGAGTCATTTATGCTGTAGCATGTTTAAATACTTGATTAATTTTATTGCTGAATAATATTCTATCATAAGTATACTCAGGAGTGGAACTGATGGGTCATATGGCAAATCTGTCTTTAGCTCGTTGAGAAAATGACATTTTTCCAAATAAGCTGCACCATTTTACATTCCCGTCAGCAAAGCACAAGGATTCCATTTTCTGCACTCCCTTGACAATACTTGTTTATATCTGGGTATTTTTTATTTTAGCCATCTTAGTGGGTATGGAGTAGTATTTCATTATGGTTTCGATTTGCATACTCCTAATGGATAAATTGCTGAGGATTTTCTTATGTGTGTTTATAGGACTTCTTATATCTCCTCTATACAAATATCTATTCATAATCGTTGTCTGTTGTTTGAGTTATGTGTTTTTATTTGTCTGTCTTGCTCTTTTACATTATATATTCTAAATTTTTTTTTTCAACGTTTATTTATTTATTTGGGACAGAGAGAGACAGAGCATGAACGGGGGAGGGCCAGAGAGAGAGGGAGACACAGAATCGGAAACAGGCTCCAGGCTCTGAGCCATCAGCCCAGAGCCTGACGCGGGGCTCGAACTCACGGACCACGAGATCGTGACCTGGCTGAAGTCGGACGCTTAACCGACTGCGCCACCCAGGCGCCCCTACATTATATATTCTAGATACAAGTTCCATATCAGATTTATGACGTGCAAATATTTTCTCCCATTCAGTGGGTTGTCTTTTCACCCCTTTGATGTGATTATATGCAATGCAAAAGTTTTTAATTATGGTGAAGTCATGAATCTCTTTCTTTTGGAAACTTGTACCTTTGCTCTGATAGCTAAGAAACAATTGTCTATATATTCCTCTAGGATATTTTAGCTTTAGATCTTAAAATTTTATTTAAGATGTATTTTGCTTTCATTTCTGTGTAAGGTGTCAGGTAGGGTGGGGGTCATTTTTTTGCATGTGGATATACAGTTGTACCAGCATCATTTGTTGAAAAGATTTTTAAATTTCTTTGGGCCTCTTTGTAGCGAAACAACCAACCACAAAGGTAATAGTTGATGTCTGTATTCTCAGACATAGTCGATCTATACATCTATCCTTATGTCAGTACCACACAGTGCTGGTACTAGACTTTTCTTTTTGAGTGCCTGTTTGATTGCCAATTCAATCTCTTTACTTGCTGTAGGTCAATTTAGATCTCTTTTTTCTCCCTGGGTCAGGTTTGGCAGCTTGCAATTTTTTGGAACTGCTCATTTTATCTAATTATCTAAGTCATTGACATATAATTGCTCATATCTTCCCCTTAAATCCTTTTTATTCTTATAAGGCTGGTAACTTCTTATTTTAGGCTTTTGAATTTTTCTTCCATTTTTATTTTGATAAATCTAGCTCAAATATGTCAGTGTTGTTAATCTTTACAAAAAGAAACATTTTGGGTTCTGTTGAATTTCTCTATTTTAAGTTTAATATTCTCTATTTCACAATTTCAGCACTAATCCTTATCATATTCTCCCTTGATGCAGATTCAGTTTGCTCATCTTTTCTAGTGTTTTAAGGTTGCAATGTAAGTTCAGATCATCTTTTTTTAACGTAGTCATTTTCAGCTAAAAGTTACCCCTTAATGCATAATTCATGTAAGATGGCTCAGGGACTTTTCCATACTTTAACCACAGTGCTTCTGCTTTTATATGATTTATAAATTGACATATAAGCAGGATTTTCTTTGAAAGTTGGGCTCTGTGTGTGTGTGTGTGTGTGTGTGTGTGTGCGTGTGTGATTGTGTATGAATGTTTTAAAACAAAATTCAGAGAAAAATCTCTTACAGAAGAAAACTTAGTTGGAGCAGAGAACATATAAAAATAACAATGAATGGTAACTAAGCAAATCATAATGCAGTATAAGATGTGCAAACAGTATTGGGTATTATGTTATGCATTTGATAAATTTCCTCTGACACTTATAATGGTAACTTTTTTAATGCAAGTTGACTTTTTTGGAAATGGGTATGTAAAAACCTATGATTTTAAAACACACATACAAAACAAATAATCAAGGCTGCTAAACTCATGTTTCAAGAATATATCAAGTATACACCTCCTACAGTGCATTATGTTAGACATTTTTCCACCTGAAGATTTCCTTTAATGTAATCTAATATAAAAGAATAATATCCTAAACTGTGCTCTTTCACGAAGCTTACTCTAATGAGGTTTTGTACATATACAGTGAGCTGGTAGAAAAAGGCAATAGACGCACTTTGAGGACCATTTCGCTTCCTATCAATTATCAAACTCCATCTAGAAAAAATAGCAAAGAAAATCTATTTAGCTCACCATTGGATTTTGCTCCAAAGTCCAGTGGAAGAGTTTCCGTCTGGAAATTTTGGAAAACCTACAAAAATTGAGAAAGATCATTTGTAATTTTTTCAGTCAATAATAAATGATATATTTCTTCAGCATGTCTTTATTTTTTAATTGGGGTCATCAATTATAAGAGGCTTTAAAAACATGTATTCCCGGGAACATGCATCATGAAATAACCTAATTTTTCCTAGTGATACAAAAATGCCAAAGGAATTCATGATAAACTCTTCCTCATCCCATGTAATAGTACTTGCCAGAATTGATATCAATATCCCTGACAGAGGGGGAGAGTGTGCTCTCTCTATACCTCAGAGTATGTTTTCAAATTTCTAAAAAAGTTCATCTTAATGATAGGAATAGGTCCTACAACATTAGAGCTAATGTGGTATAATGTGTATGTATTTTGCTTTAACTTAAGACCAATTTTATAACTTAACCTTCTTTTCCTAGCTCATGGGTGTTGAATTCCATTGTTGTTCATTAATTTTTAATTCCTTGGAAGCAAGCCATATTTTTGTAGTTCAGTTTGATTCCATTCTATATCATGGAAGAAAGAAAATGATTATTTTTTGTCTTGAATTTTATGTATACCATAGTCGTGGGGTAATGGCATCACATTATATACTGATACATATTTGTCAGCACTTGAAAGAGATGCATGACTAATAATGAAAGACCTTAAATAATGAGAAATTGATAGCACAATCATTAGATCAAATTTTATTGAAATTATCACGTAAATAATCCACAACTTATCTTTTTTTTTCCCCAAAAGTAACCTAATCAATAAAATGATATGGAGCACCAGAGGGGAGAGACCGATATTCATCACTGCTCTAAAAATGAAAGTCCATTTATAAAAATAATCTGTACAAGCACCATACACATGGTAATCCAAGTATGAAAGTGTATTATTTATGTTTTTCATTGTTTACATTCTTACTGTAATATTCTTAGATTTGGGGCTAATGATTGATGCTTAGGTCATGATTGATCTAGAGTTTTGTCCTGTGAGAACCTGTGCAATATTAATAGAAGAGCTTTGTGGGAAGGGACAAATATTGGGAAACCACATCATTAATTCACTTGACATTCCTCATTTCAACCTGGCTACACATCAGCTCTCGCCCTCCTTTGGAGCCATTTGGTAGCAGGCAGAACCTGCTAGAACCTTTCTAGTTGTGTAGACCTATAAGAAAGGAAGAGAGGTTCCGTAATGCCTTATGGGTATGCATCTTGTGCATTCATGTTCATAAAATCTAAATATGACTCTTTTTTAAGCTACAGATATCTAGTTTGAGTAAGATGCATGGATAACCGCTTTACAAATGTAAGGGGATGTACTTGGAGGTCATGTCTAGAGCAGACTAAATTAGGTGTTTTTTTTTTTCCTTGTTTGTAGCAATACCAAGTGAACACTACAAAAATATCCTAAGCACCGGAGGCATTTTAACCCAATTATCTGTATGAATCTATCCAATATATTTTCAGACATCAGAGCTGTTGTATTTGGCATTTCTATTCTTCAATGTCACTTCTCATTAATGCACTGGTTCTGTTACTGTCATTTGATGACTTCTCCACTGTCATTTTACTTCATTAACTGATTATTTTCTAATTGCTATTTTATGCCACTGTTTGATTCATCAGCTTTTAATGTTCCACTTAATTGACTTCTTTGTCTAAATGATGTGAGAGAAAATGTGGCTGAATTAATCATTTAGCTTCTGAATTCTGATCTAGTGAGAGCTCATTTTGATCGCTCCATTTTCTAGATAGCAAAACCAAGGCTAGGCGTCTGCAGTCTACTCAAACGTGTTTCATTAAAAGTGTTCTTATGCCTGAGTTTTCAATTTTTTAAGAAGGTAAGTAGCTTCAAAGGTGTCTAATATACACTACATTTTGCTCATTTTAAAAGTTTTGCCACCTTGTATTTTAGTCTATAAGATTTCACTTGGTAGGATTTTAAATCATAACTAACATTGTATTTTATACAATTTAGTGAAATTTTTATTTTTTTAAGTTTAGTTTATTTTGGAGAGAGAGAGAGTGCATACGTGCATGAGTGGGGGAGGAGCAGAGAGAAAGGGTGAGAGAGAAAATCCCAAGCAGGCTTCTCACTAGCAGCATGGAGCCCCATGAGGAACTTGAACTCAAGAACCGCGAGATCATGACCTGAGTTGAAATCAAGAGTCAGACACTCAACCGACTGAGCCACCCAGGCCTCCCAATTTAGTGAAAATTTTAAATCAGAAAACTGTGGATCAATAATACTGGTAATTAAATAGTGTGTTGAGGCCTTGTTGGAGCAGACATAGCATTACCAAATAGTAATTTTAAGGAAAATTAGAATAATAATCATAAAAATTCTATTTTCATGTTGAACATTTTCTGATTGCAGCTCTCACTGAGGAGGAATGTGGGTCTTAGAGAATTTAACATGACCAATTTCATGCAACAAATAAGAGACAGAATTTAAATTCAAATCAAGCTTTGCCAAACACAGAAGCCTGAGTTCTATCTATACTCTTAGCTAAGGGGTAGCAGGGAGTCAAAATCAGATGGCATATGTGTGCTGGGAAGAGAAAGAAAGGCTTTTATTCTTCATTGCATCATGGTCATATCTTACATCCTCATTGACAAAGCTCTAGGAGGTTCCCAAGCTCTGTGCTTCTTTGCCAAGAATGAGGCACGGGAATCTCATTTAAAGCCGGAAATTCAATGAATGTGGTACAAACGCAGGGATCAAATGTAACCTTGCCCTGGATTCTCATGCCCTTGGAAGGTTACCAGCTCCCATTCTTACATGACCCACAAATATGTCTCCCCTATTTACCCCTGATCTCAAAAGCTCTCCCACCCTCTTCTCTTCTTTCTGAATATGTCTGTATTAGCTTAAGCTTCTAAATCCCACACACAAAGCATCAGAAAAGGTGGATGCTGGGCGATTTGATTCAATGTGAACTGAAGAGCTCCAATACTGAAAATACTGTGAGAAGCTCTAATTATCAAATAAATGATTCTCCATTTAAGAAAACAAGCCGTTGCCACACAGTGTTAAATACACTGTCGTGGATAATTGTACAATAAGCATAAAAATCTTGAGACCAATTTATTTGGGAAAGGGCATCGTGACATTGAAGCTGGATTTTGTTAACACTTTTTTTTTTAGAGTAGTTTAAGGTTCAAAGAAATATTGAGGGAAGGTACAGAGATTTCCCATACATCTTTATCCCCAAAGATGCACAGCCTCCCCCAAACTGGATTTTTAAGAATGAGTAAGAACATACCTAGACAAAAAAAATAAGTGGCTGAGCTCCAGGATATCGCCTGTGAAGGATAAGGAACATGTCCTGTGGCACATTGCAAAGGCTGGTTTTGTTTTGTTAGCTATGCCAAAGGGAATGATCTGGGAGGTCAACAGCAGTCACAGAATCATGAATGATCCTACCACATAGAGATGTTTAGGCTTTGCACATTGGCATTGTCATGTACTGAATATTTGTGTTCCCCTACCCTCCAAATTCTTGTGTTGAAACCATACCCACCATAGTGATGTTATTAGAAGGTGGGACCTTTAGGAGGTAATTAGGGTAAGATGAAGTCTTGAGGATGGAAGCATTTAAGAATGGGATAAGTGTCCTTACAAGTATCAAGGGAGACTTTCCTTGCCCTTTCTGTTCCCCGCCATGTGACGGTAAAATGAGAAATCTGGAGTCCGCACCCCAAGAGAGGGTTGCCACCAGAACTCAAGCATCATGGCATGCTGACCTCAGACTGTCAGCCTCCAGAGCTGTGATAAATAAATCTCTATTGTTCATAAGCCACTCAGTTTATAGTACTTTGTTATAGCAGCCCAAAGGGACTAAGACAGGCATTAAGACAGTTCTGACTATTTAAGTCAGGGAAAATAACACGGTTAGAAAATGTAAGAGAAAAGAGATGCGGGTCATTAGGCAAGGAAACACTTAAAGAGTTCCAGCAAAGGAAGGGCTAAATCAGGCTAGAGATAGCAATATTATCTGCCTTAGCTCATGACAAGTCTGTTTATCATAG